>NC_134243.1:55647500-56897500 GCF_965152275.1 Natator depressus | reverse complement strand
ACCAATACAATTTTGTCTTGAATTCAGACTTGTAACATCTCATTTATCATCAGTTTCTTGGAATGTTTCATAGCATTACATAGGGAAAGAGCAGCAGGACTGATTTTAACACTAAGTAAAATAACTTCAAGATCCTTAAAAGGTGCTGAGTACTTCAGGAGAGGTACGGAGGTATCTCTGCTGTAATTGAAATCTCAGCACCTTACACGGTCAGGCCCTGTGCATTCTGGGGGAGTTTCATTATAAAGCAAGACTATAAATAAAAAAACAACCTCACAAATCTCCATCTTCTCATTTATAAATATCACAATAGCAAAATGAATAAAAACAGTTATGAAAACCAATAGGAATTTAATATAGTGCCTGGGGAATGTGATTTAAGTTTCAGCACACTGTTAGTTAATTTTTTTTAATTAACACTTAAGTAGCTGTTATAAATGTAGACTAGCACATAAGTTTTCTAAGAAGTAAAATAATTCCTGTGTGGATAATCTATAGACAAATTGGCTAGCAAAGAAATTGTGAGGGGGAGGGGGCAGGGAAAATCCCTCTTCGGGGTTTCAGGAAAACAGTGCTAAAACTTTTAAAGTATGGCTTTGATCTGAATGTAGACAATCTTAAAACTATGGCTCCTCATAGTTGGGCGCTCAGACTGATTTTACTGAAGGAAAAAAAGAATACCTGACAAAACAGACTTTCTTGCAGTGCTATATGGAAATAAGTTTTTTAAAGTCATGCTCCACTGATCCAGTAATTTAAAAAATTACTTCATTAAATTAATAAATCACACGCTATTTAGACTACAACAATTTCAAATGTATCTACAGGGGAAGACATTTTTTGTTAGATTTTTTTGGGTGGGAGAAAAAAGGAATAAATAAGAGGCCATATTGGTTCTTTACACTTCACTCTTAAACAAAGATTCAGCTTTCCAGTGGTTCAACAGCAAAATATGGGAAAAGAAATTCAGGGTCACCAATTTCCATTGACACTATTAGCACTATCATTTCTGGTTCTAAATAAAAATAAAAAAGATAAACAAATTTTACAAGATACAAAAATGCATTTGAATGCAGTTGAAAATAACATCCACTGATGTATGGCAAATATTGTAGCCTCACCAAGAGATTTAACCAAAGCCCACTGAAGTTAATGGGAACTCTCATTGATTCAGGGGGTTCTGAAATAGGCCCCAAAAACATTAGAGCAAAATCAAAGTAAAAACAATAGTGTCATCTGACCCAGACCTTCCACATATTGTGAGGATGAAAATTCTCCCAGAAAAGGAGATGCAGACAAGAATCTCCTCCATCTACATATGGAGATATGGTGATCTCTTTAAGGACATGCACAGGACTGAGATCTTGTTCTTTATCACAAAATATTTAAATTTAATTAAGATAACTTAAAAGTATGATGAACATATATATGCCCAATGTGTTCCATACATATATACAACTGCAGGAATAAAAGCAGGTATTAAATGTATAATGAAAAATGTATTGCCATGGTCTAAATATGGTACTTTATGTAAAAATGCCATTCCTTACTATTAAATTAACTCTATATAACAAACCCTTACTCCTCTCCCCCCCCCAAAAATAGTAATAAATTCAAGACAGAGAAGGGGGAGGAATCCATATAAGATCTGGAAACAAATGGAGCTAGGCATATTTAATATTATATAAATTACATGTTGGATACATAGTCTAAATTATTGGCATAGTGGCCATTACACAGGAAATAAGTCCTTTCAGACTAGGGCTGGCTGGATGTAAACAAATAGAATGTTAAAGCAACAATATACAGGCAATGATATATGTCATCCATTCTTGGCAGGTAATCAATGGAGTTTGTAACAAAGTGTAGAAATGACAGTATGTTAGAAGTATTGATCAGTTTTTAGTGACTACAGGGTTCTCCAGTAAAGTTTCTCAATTTTCCACTGGAGAGCATTCAAAAGCTATTTTATTTAGGTTTACTACCAACAGTAAGTTCATCCTTTATCATGACAAATTTACCAGGATGTAATATATTAAAAGTAATACATGTTAAATTTGCTTTGCTACATGGTTCATGTAACAGACTCTTTCAAAATGACAGACCCTCTAACTGAAATAAGCATTCATTAGAACTTTAATCTGTAAGAGAATTTGTTTGAAATATTGAATATTGTTAGCTGCTGAAATATTTAATTTTTCAATTTCTAAGACATTTAATCTTTATGACACCCTTTCTGTGTTACGTGTCAAAGCTCTGTCACCAAAATTAATAAGGCATCTAAAACATTCAGGAAAGGTAACTCACAAAGAAAGCATTAATAACTAAAATGAAAGGTACGGTAATGATAACAGATTCTTTATGAAAGTAGCAGAATATTCATAGGGTCAAAAATCGGTATTCCGATGAAAAGTCCCTTCACAATTTTTTATGAAAATGTGTCTCTAATCATTATGAAATTGTGATTTTTAGAACATACTTACTCACGTTAATCATTTCTATGTGAACTGCAGGTGCCTATTGGAAGCTGAATGACAGATTCAATTCAGTGCTATAGTAAAGCCTTGCATTAGTTATCTCTGCTGATTGCTAGCCTAATATCTTCTTAAAAAGACCTCTCATGCATCTTGTATAAAACAGGGGCTTAGAAACTGAATCAAAGTGGATGTCCTTTAAAATGTGTTGCAAGCTAACAGCCCAATCTTATGTTCCTTGCACACTCAAACTTTCCACGGAAATTTTCAGAAGTTTTGATTATTATGGTCCCAGACCTTGCACAAACTAAGAATCTTAAAATCAGAACAAGTTCCAGAGTGAATCCTTGGAAAATAAAAACACTTTGGAATTCATAAGTCAAGGGTTTTTGCCCACTGCATTTCAGAAATAAGTTTTTTTGTCAAATCAGCTAAATGTTTCAGATTCAGGGTTACAGGATTTGGCCCATTCTCCCACGATATGGAATTCTTTTTCCTTTCCTATCCTAAACTAATGAGTAACGTTACAGCATTCCACTCCACAGGTAGCTGAAATAATTATCTGGAATACTTTGGCATCAAAGATGATGTATAAACATAAGCTATTGCTATTCAGCAGGAGACTTCTTTGTAATTAATGCCTACCATGCAACACTGTTAGTAGAGCCAAAAATTTAGCAGCAGAACCCTTAGTTTTTTCCACAGTTAATCCAACTCAGAGATGGTTTAGTGATGGTGCATCTCCGTACTCATAGTGGACATTCAGCAGAGCCAGCTGTTTCAAAGTTCCTAGCTAAGAATCTTGGCCTTAACAATCACATCTGCTGCACATACATAGTCTTTTGGCTGCCTATCACTATGTCCATCTGCTCACAAGTTGGCCCAAACACTTGCTCTAAGACATGGGTGCTAGACAAGGATGGGTTTATAGATGTAGCCTGAAGAACACTGCAAAGTACCATCTATTCTGTGACATCATTACCATGTCGCTACATTCCAAAAGCATCTTTGCCCTTCATCACACTGATATACAGTAAATAAAATAAATCTAAAATAGAGATTAGACAGGCACAATGTTAAGCAATTCTGACTGCCACAAAGATTATAGTGCAACAGACATGTGAAACTCATGGGGACAAAGTAGGATATATATAACAGGAAAGAACCGTCCTCAGATATACTCTTTATGGGACAAATCACATGTTTAAAATTATACATGCCCTTAAGTTCTATATTGCATCAGCACCATGTTCAGCACCTTGCATAATAGAATCTTAGCTCAGATGGAATCCAATCTTTCTTCAGTATGACTAATTCAGACTATAAAATTCTTGTGGCAGGAACAGTGTCATCATCTTCTGTATAGCTGTGTGCACAATGACAGAGCTATAATAATAGCAGTGGTAGTTTGGGGAGATGTGACTAACTGTTCCATTCTGCTTGAGAAGATTGTTTGGAAGGCCCAGCTCTGTGACAACAATTCCATGTGACTTGGGATCTTCATAAAAGCAACACTGAAAGTGCTAATTGCTAAATGTAAGTTTCTTAACAAACAGAGTCTATGGCCCAGGGTTGTCATAAAATATCTATGCCTGTCCTGGAGTTGTGTTCCCACACTTGTTACAAAGTAGAAAATTACATAATTGTTGTGAACAACAAAACTAAATCTAATGTTCTCTCCAGGAAACCACAGCGGAATTCACAACTTTTATTATTTACCAGAAATGTACTGGGCTATATTTACCTCTGGGTTCAAAGGAATAACACTAAGGATGAATTTGGCCCACTGTGTTTCTAACTTTGACTGGTCCTTTACATATCTTTAAATTCAAGCAAAAGACAATGTAATATAGGGTGACCAGACAGCATGTGTGAAAAATCAGGACAGGGTGTGGGAGGTAATTGGTGCCTATATAAGAACAAGCCCCTAATATTGGGACTGGCCCTATAAAACCAGGACATATGGTCACCCTAGGATAATACTATATCACTATGTCAGAATATGCACCTATAGCTCCCAGATTAATATTTATAGTAGAGGTTGTTGGAAAACGATTTTTTCCAATAGAAAGTTTAAACTTTTCCTCAAAAAGTAAAAAAAAAAAAAAAAAAAAAACACAAGAACATCAGGAAAATGGTTGAAAAAACAACCAAACAAAAAAAAAAAATTCAATTTTGGGGTTTTCAGGTTTTAGCCGGGGGAGGGAGGGTGGGGGGCGAATCAAAACCAGGTACCTCCCATGAAAAAATTAATTTGGCTGAAATTGGGAAACACCCAGATTTTTTAATAGATTTTTTTTCCTACATTTTCAACCAGCCATAGTTCACAGCAAATGAGTGAGACTTTTTTTGTGTGGCCCTTCTCTTACTTTTTTCCAAATCCCATGGTTATATTCATTATACACATACTGTACTAACAGGTGCTAAAACACCATTGGGCAGTCCGGTGTAAGAAGAAGAGCCTACAATAGGTACTTCTCTCACACACCAGGAAGAGCAGGAGAAAAAACGTTTTAATTCCCCCTGTACCAACCATGTTTCTGCCGCTCTCAGTTCCGCCTGATACAAACTGGGCAGCTAGGTTCACCTTGCTAGGGCAGCCAGTGCTAAACGGGAGCATTTATTTGGGCGAGGGAGCCTAAAGCGAGGTCTCTGTCGGTTCCCCGGACCCCGCCAGCTCTCCCTACCCCAGGTCGGCTCGGGAGGCTGCTTCTCCCTGACGCGGTGAACACGGCTCTCCCCAGGTGATCTGCCCACATAAGGCGCTGCCTGTCCTTGTCCGCCTTAGCGCTGGCACCTGGCAACCCAGAGTCCCACTTTCGGGGCAGCCAGCAACCGGCTGCTTGGCAAGAGCTACTCTCCATCCTCGCCGCGAAGTGCCACCCGCAGCGGGACGGAGGCGGCTGGCTCGGGTCCCGCGGGGGACGGTACCTGCTGTTCCTGGGACAAGAAACAGGCCTGGCAGTAACTTTCGGCACCCGAGAGCTGGCCAGAGGAGGCTTCTGTGGAGGGGGGCGCCAGGCACACGATGAAGGAGGGCCCCGCGGCTGCGGTGGGCTGTGTGCCCGGGGGCGAGCCCCGAAAGCCCGCTCAGCACACACCGATAGGGCGGGCACGGTAACCGCAGCACCACGCTGGCTCCCCGGCACGGGGCAATCAGCCTGGGACAGTCCCCCCTCCACCCTTCCCGCGGTGCCCCCCACGGGCAGCGCACAGGGGGATCTGTCTGTCCCCCCACCCAACCCTCCCGCGGGCTGAGCTACTCGCCCGGTCCGGTCTCCGCCTGCCAGCCCGGCTCGCTCACCCACCATCTCGCTGCGCTGCCGCGGTGGCTGCCCCGTCTGCCGCTGCTGCCCCGCACAGGCTGCCCGTGGATCCGGGAGGCGGGGACGGGGCTGGTTTCCTCCCCCTCGGTTAGCGTCCAGCGTCCGCCAAGCGGGCAACGAGGGACCCAAGCTCAGCGGCGCAGAGGGGAGGCCAGCGCGGACCCCATGCGGGCGGACGGGCGTCAGCAGCCTCACAGGCTGGAGGCTCCTCTCATGCTCTGACGGGCACTCGCCTCCTCAGCGGCGTGTGTGCCCGGCCCGGCCCGGGAGTGGGAGCGAGAGCCGCGCTCCGCCTGTGCAGCCGCTGCCCCGGAGTCCAGCCCCAGCCGCTCTGTCCATAAATGGAGAATTCAGCTCGGACCTAGCCAATCACGGTTTGTTTTTATAGCGTCATTCCTGAGGGAGATCCTAGCAGCTGGCCGCGTGGAGCTGCTGCCGCTGGAGCAGCCACAAGGGCCTCTGGATTTTGTAGTCTTTGTCTGCCCCCTGCAACTTCTTGAGTTTGTTTTTTGTTCCTGGGCGTGCCCTTGGCAGTGTCCCAGTGCTCCTGTCCAGAACAAGCCACAGCCAGCCAGAGCACTTGCTCAAGAGCAGCCATGACCAACAGCTGTTACTGAGGCCTGGTCTACGCTAGAGGCTTTGTCACCAGAGCTATCCCAGCAGAGCTCCCTAGTGTAAATGCAGCAGGATATGCTGACAGGAGTTCTTCCGCTGGCATAGCTACCCTACCTTCCCGAAAGCACTCCTTTTGCCCTCTGCACTGCAGTTTTCCTGGCACAGTTATGTTGGCTAGGGGGTGTATGTGATTTTTTTCACACCCCTTGCTGATGTAGTTATACTGACAAAACTTTATAGTGTAGGCATGGCTACACACAAGCATATTCCTCTTCCTGTATGGCCTTGTCTACACTACCAAATTTTGTTGACAAAACTTATGTAGACACCCAAAAGTTGACCAAACAAAAATCACCAAAGGGTGTTCACACTTGCTCCCTTTGGCGACAGATCATGTCCACATTGGGGCCACCATCATCGACAGGGTGAGCAATGCACCATGGGTATGTATCCCACCGTGCAGTGTTGTGGCTGATCGCTGCATATCTTGGGATTCTCTCTGAGTTCTCCCACAGCCCCCTCAGCTGCAGAGAGCAGCATCATGAGCAGCTCTGTGAACTCTTCATGCTGATGAAGAGCAAAGCAGCATAGCAATCTGTCTCCCTGCCTGCTGCTGTGTTCCTAGTGCAGGGCAGAACAAGAGCATGCCAATGATTCGCTCTTTGTTTGTTCCTCAAAGTGAGCAGCACACAGATACTTCCCTGGAGCTTTGAAAGGGGAGGGGCCCATGCCTGCAGGGCAGCAGAGATCAAAACACTGAGCTGAGCAATCAGGGCAGGCATTGTGGGATACTGGCGGAAGCCAGTTCTGTCGACAAAACAATCAGCAGTGTCTACACTCGCTCTTTGCTGACAATAAAGGGAGGGGAAAAGACAAATGTCTCTGGTAGGGTGGAAGTTTTTTGTTGCCAAAACTGGGCATTTTTCGCAATAAAAGTCCGATTGTAGTGTGTATGCTCTTGCTGTTTTGTCGCCCTATAAAAATAGCTAAATCAATATTGTAGTGGGGTGGACACCCACTTGGACCCAGAGGGGTTTAAGATAGCCCTGGGAGAGGGTTGGAGCAGAAGAAGGTAGCCGGGCTGATTGGGGAAGCAGCCTTAGCTGGGGGCCATGGCCCAAACAGGGCCCAACTGGCTCTATAAAGGCTGTGAGCCAGAAGCTTAGACTGTCTCTAGCTTCTGAGAGGGAGGGATCTGGTTGTAGGGACCTAAGCAGAGTACCTAGATTGGAGCAGGGCTGGGGAAGGGCCTGGGGAGCTCCAGCCAGGAAAGCCCCCGGCTGTGGCCTAGCATTAAGCCCAACCGGTACTGGGGTTGCAAGGGACAGCCCACGGTTAGACCGAGGCAGCAGGTCCAAACCCAACCTTGCCTGTGATGAGTGGCTCATACTGCAGTCTGCCCCAGGGTGTGGGAACTAGCTGGTGACTGGCAGGAGCCTATGACTGAGGTGAGGCAGGGATAGTAGGTGGGGGGTTTCCCTGGGAGGGAGAGATCCAGAACTGTGGGCTACTGTCAGGGGGCAGAACCTAGTGAAAGGGGCACTGGGGTCCTGGGAGGGACATGGGAGCCAGCCTCAAGGTGAGACACTGTCCTGAAGAGGGTGCTCTGGAGGCTGGTTGGCTAATTCCCAGAGATGACCAGCAGGGGGTGCCGCCGGTGAGTCTGCCTGGTTACAAATATAAAACTTTTATACTGCTAAGGAAGAGGACAAAGTATCTTTACACCAGTATCCACATTAGGTGTCCATGCCAGTTAGGTTGTCCTAATTTAAGAATAATTCAGTAATTTTCTAGGTATTCAAGTCCTAAGAAGACTGTCTCTGTCCCCAAAAGTTTAAGATCTAGGGCTGTGATCCTGAAAGTACTTCTGGATGTGATTTAAGCTTAGGAGTAATTACATTGGCTTCAGTGGGATCCTAACTGGGGCATATAGGCACCGTCAGAACGTAATATAGAAAACAAAAATAAATAAAATCTTACAATTAGATACATAATGATTGTGTGCCTTCCAAACAATTTTTAAAAACCACTGCCCATAGCTGCTATTTATTTGTTAACCACTGCATATTATTTTTTCTTTTTTTTTTTCAATTAATCACTGAATGTGGAAACAGGCAGTGGTTAATTTTATTTTTTTTAAAAAAGCTCCAAGCAGACAATATTTTAGAGATTAGCCATAAGTGGAATCTTTTTATCCAACAGGCCTTCCTGAAACTTTGGTGGTCTGGATAAAATAGAACAGAGGTCTGAACCATTCCTGGGATGTGTTCTGATTCTGTAATTCGACTTGTGTGGGTAGATGAAAGTCAATGGAGGTCCCTAGAGGTAAACAGGTCTGTCTTCATGGCTCTGAGGACAGAATTGGGATGCTGGTTTGCAAAGTGGATCTGAGCCACTCCTGCTTTGGTTCTCAAACTGGATCTGAAGAACCAGGCCTGATTTGATTGGCAAACATAAAACCTGATTGATGAGGTATTGCAATATCCAGACCACCCTGGTATGTTCATTATAGAAAAGGAACAAAAACAATTTATCTGGCCTTCCGTTTAGTCCCACAAACTTTAGTGGTTTGCATAAAATAGAACAGCTCCCTTGGATCTGAGCCATGCTTGGTTTTGGTTTTGAAAAATCAAAACATCGCCTCCTCAGCTCAACTCTGCTTACATTACTGACAAAAAGAAAAGGAGTACTTGTGGCACCTTAGCGACTAGCAAATTTATTTGAGCATAAGCTTTCGTGAGCTTGCTGTAGCTCACGAAAGCTTATGCTCAAATAAATGTTAGTCTCTAAGGTGCCACAAGTCCTCCTTTTCTTTTTGCAGATACAGACTGACTAATGGCTGCTACTCTGATTACTCACCAAGTAAAACCTATGATTTGCATTGGAGGCCTGGGCATTATTTGACAGTGATTTTGGGGAAAAACAGTTTAATTGAAAAAAGTTGGATAGTAAATATAACCACAGACTGCTATTAACACAAACGTATCTGACAGTGCTAAAAGTGAGCTGGAGTTTGTAAGAGCTGAGCTTCATGCTTTATTCTCCAGCAGAAGGTGAGTAGCAGTAGTTCTATTGTAACTGGAAAAAACAGTTTGCTCAGTGTTTCACTTGAACTTGGAAAAGTTATGTAAACCTTGAAAGATAGAAAAAAGAGAAATCAATCCAGAGGGGGAACCTGTTATGGATATATTATACTCATGAATGTAAGCAATAAAATATATTGGTAATCTATCTAGGTTTTATATGTACATGTTTCTATATCTACTTTGTACTTGACGTTTGTGTTAATATTAAAGCTTATTTCCTTAAAATCTTAATATAAATTACATAAATAAAGAGGAGACTGGGTTGGGGAGGAGAATAAGGAAAACCCTGTTCCTGTTGGACACTTAATTTGAGAGACTGCTCGGACCTGTTGTGCTCAATTCTGTTTTCAGTACTTCTAGGCTCCATTTAAACTAGAAATCTGACCCATTGCTGACAGTAGTTGTCAGGAATAGGCTCACCTGAAATGATGTTGAAAATGGTTTAATTGCTAGAGCCAGACTCTCCCCTTTGTGTAATGTATAGTGGAGAAAGGCACAAGTTCCCCCTGAACTTGAGGAAACAGACTTCTCCTTCCATAAGCTGTAGCTCACGAAAGCTTATGCTCAAATAAATTGGTTAGTCTCTAAGGTGCCACAAGTACTCCTTTTCTTTCATCATACTCTGAGGCCCTGATGCTGCAAAGACCTACACATGTGATTAGACATATGCACTGTGGGGCTCAGTGTGTGAAGTTAGGCACATGAATAAGTCTTTGCAGGATTGGGGCCTTAGATTGTGAGCTCTTTTGTGCAGGGTCTTTGTGTGTGTACGGTGCCTAGAACAATAGGGCCTCAATCCCCGATTCAGGCTTCCAGGTGCTAGTGCAATGCAAGTAATAAGAATACATTGGCTCCTAGATATAAACATTGTAGTTTAATAACTGCTTTAAAAAGTGAAATAGTTCTGTTTTTAATATGACCCTCAAATCCATGTGAATAGATGTTATGCATAATGTCGTTTAATAAAATTAGCTATTTTAGGCTGAGTTAAAAACAGCTTTTTGAATCCACAAGACTTCTATATTTTTTTTCTCTTCACCTTGAGCAGTACAAGGAAAACAAATCAGTATAGGTAAAACAAATCTGACTGAGTTTCAGCACTGAAGGAATTTTTACAGCAGATTTCTAAACTCTGGTGAAGGTCTGATTAAGATTCAAATGCTGACACAGCCTTCGGTATTAAGAGAACTATTGTATATAAAACTTCTAGGAAGTAAGGTTTTATTATAGTGCTACATGAGATGATTATTACGTTGTCAAAAAGATATTTCTAACCATTACAGAGGAAATGTGAGATGGTCTTATATCTAAGGTAGGTATGTAATAGATTGAACAGTGAACCCCACAGCAAGGTTTACTGCAGAAATTCAAGTCAGAAAAAGAGATCAGCAGAGCAAAATTACAGAGTGTCTGAGGGAAAAAATAAAATACTTTTTTGACAATAAATGTAAATAGTCTTTAGAATTTGTGAACTTATTTTCTCTGAGAATTACAACCAGCCAGCTTTGGGGAAGGGGAGAGTGTTTTGCAGCACAGAATATTTTTCTTTCTCTCCTTACTACTTAATCAAAAAATAATGGAGGCACAAGAGAAGTATGGATCTTATGAGATCCATTCTTTGAGTAGTGTGAATAGAAGGAATATCTTAAAATCACTGTCTAGAATATGCTTAGGCATATTTTATTTATACACAATGGGCCTGAGTCTCGTTTACAGTATGGATTTTTCTACATGGCAAAGTTTTACCAGTTATACCACTATACTTACTATATTATAGTTATAACTTTGCAGGCATAAATCCCCATCTGGATATTCTTCTTCTTGTATAAGAATGGCCTTTTTCTTTCAGCTGAAAACCTTTACCATGTGACACAAACTAAATTGAAAAAGGCACTGTTATACTGTACAAAGAATGTCCTCTCTAGTGGGTTATAGCTGTATAACTATATTAGTTTAAATTCACTCCTTAGTTTATACTACAATCTTTCCCACATAGACAAGGCCTATGATTGCTTTACACTATCAGTATAAAGGGGCCTTAGAGTAGGCATAAATTACCTTTACATTGTGTCCACTTTAAGGCCACTTGTATGCTGCCAGAGTGGTGTAAAGGGGCCTTAATGTTAATGAGAATCAGAGCCAATGAATGTGTCCTGCAATGAAGCTGATAGCTGCATTAGCTAAAGCCTAGTCTAAACAGGAAATGTTGCAGGATATTTTGGTATAATTTAGGGCATGCGATTAACACAACAAATTAACCAGATTTAAAAAAAGTCATTGTTAATTGCATTCTTAAACAATGGAATACCATTTTAAATAGATTATAAATATTTTTGGATTTTTTTCTACATTATCAAATATATTGATTTCAATTATAACACCAAATACTAAGTGTACAATGCTCACTTTATATTTTTATTACAAATATTTGCACTGTAAAAAAGAACAAAAGAAATAGTATTTTTCAATTCACCTCATACTGTACTATAGTGCAATATCTTTATTGTGAAAGTGTGCCTTACAAATGTATAATTTTTTTATATAACTGCATTCAAAAACAAAACAATCTAAAACTTTAGAGCCTGCAAGTCGAAGCATGAATTTAGCATATCTTGCACATAAATACCTTGTAATGCCAGCTGCAACAGTGCCATGCAAATGCCTGTTCTCACCTTCAGGTGATACTGTAAATAAGAAGCACACAGCATTCAGAGTAGCAGCCGTGTTAGTCTGTATTCGCAAAAAGAAAAGGAGTACTTGTGGCACCTTAGAGACTAACCAATTTATTCGAGCATAAGTTTTTGTGAGTTACGGCTCACTTCATCGGACACATCCGATGAAGTGAGCTGTAGCTCACAAAAGCTTATGCTCAATAAATTGGTTAGTCTCTAAGGTGCCACAAGTACTCCTTTTCTTTAAGCACACAGCATTATCTCCCATAAATGTAAACCCAAACTGTGATAAATCACAACAAATGTTTTTAATCTCGTGATTAATTGCAATTATTTAAAATAATTTGATAGCCCTAGTATAACTATACCAGTATAATTAATGCCTGGCTTAGCTTGTGATATTGCAGAAATTGCAGATTCTACAATATTAGGCTTTGACTGCAGTTTTGACAGTAGGAGCCCCGGCTGCCCTGGTGTTGAGAGCAGGAGCCCCTGATCTGAGCCCAAAGTGGCTGACAGCAGAAAATTGTGGATAAGTAATAATGGACTTTATTACCACATATAATAAGGTCCATTATTATTTTCTGCCGTTTTCCATGGCTTGTCCACAACTCAGCCATACTTTTTTCACAATCTTCCCATAATTCAAGTAGGGTATAACTGATAAAGCTTCCCTCTGTACACAGTGCCTAAGTCACACAGGGCCAGATTCTGCCTTACCTCTGCCCAGCCCACAGTGGGGATGAAAGATACAAGGACACTCCCCTGTACCTCATTGCTTAGCTCATGTAAGGGCCAGGCAGAATTGCACCTTCTGAAGTTCTGAGACGTGCAGACAGAGCCCGGAAGGGAGTAGGGTAGTATAGGAAGGAAGTAGGGGTAGCCTTTGGCCCCACGAATACACTGACCAGTGGAATGACATACCAGTCAATGTACAGTTGTACAGAGAGCAGCAAGTTGTGTCTCACAAAGGGGTACAATAGCAGATACTCAGTGTCTTGCACCCTATCATTCTGGGAGGAATTTTGCCTCCTCTGGGCTAAATGCCTCCTGGTCTTCTGTCAGAGCAATGTGGCTCTGCACTGCCGTTTGCTGTGGGGCATGTGTACAAGGCATAGTTTAGCCCTTTTCATGCATTTAAACACAGTGGTTTAATTTAGCTTACATTTAGGATAAACATCTAATTCCCCAGCTGATCATATTAACTGAATGATACTTATTCAGCAACTGTGCAGGGATCCAAAGGAAGGAATTTCCTTTCAAATGTCAGTTCACTGCAGTGTGTGTCAAAATCATGAACACTGGAGATTCTCAGTCTAATAATAAAGTAAAAGCAAGATGTCTGTGAAGCTCCAGCACAATAAAAATGAAACTGAGTACACTTAAAAGAATACCATAAATTTGAAAACTATGGGTATGCCTACATAGTTCTGTCTGACATGGGCCAGCAAGCCCTCTGGGCCCAGGTACCTGCGGGGGAGGGGAGTGTTGAGTCTGAGTCCCAAGGGGTGCAATAACAGAGGGAGAAGGATTCACAGCAAGTGAAATGGCACAGACAGGTGACAGAGCAAGAGGACTGAATTGTGGTGCGCAAGGAGAGTCTTACAGTGCAGTTTCTGCAGTAGGAACACCGGCTGAGGGAAGAAGATAAGAGTTCAGCAGAAAGAACTGTTCTAGAGGCTGTTTACGTTTATGGCCACCGAAGTACAGGCTACTGCTGCATCCCCAGCACATCCTGAGTCCCCTCCACAGTACCATGTTCTGCAGACCAGGAACAGTGCTTGGGTTGCCCATGCAACCAGGACTTAACAGCAGCTGGACAGGGCAAATCTACCCCATCCAGTTCTCCACCCCCATATAGGTCCCTACCCTGCTGCATATGTCCACCCCTCTGATGACACCCTCACCCCTGCAAGCTTTCACCCATGTGATGACCCCTCCCTCTGCAGGGTCCCACCCCTGTGACGGCCTTTGCCCCCATACAGTGGCATCAAATGCATGCTAAATATGGAAGAAAGGGAAAGGAGAATGGAGGGGCCAGAGGACACGCAAACTTAGGGAATTTATTTGTTGGCCCTATTTATTTGTTTGCTGTTTGTGCTGTTCAATGTTTGGTTTATGCCCTTTGTTTAATTTGAAAATTGTTGAATTTGGTGTTGGTTTATTGCTAATGTGTTGGTGTGCTATTAGGTAATTGCCCTGCCTGGCAGTGGTTTAATATTTTATTTTATTACATCCATGTTCACAAAAAAGGCTTTTATTAAGAACATTGGTTTGTTAGCATCACTGCATCACATCATATAATGTGTAGTTCAAATAATAAAGATAAACACATAAGGGACAACTGGGAAGTTGTATTAACACAATTACTCAATTATTTTCCTACATCAGTCCACATTGTAAATCCACAGGTTATGCCAGACACTCTTCTCCCCAGTTTATAATCCGTCACTGCACTCATAAGTATAATGCACAGCAATAAGTCCTCCCGCAGTTCATAATCAGTCATGTCACCCATAAGTACAATGCATGGCAATCAGTCCCCATTTCACTGCATGATGTGATAATAGCTCATTTACTGTAATCATTGTACAAACACATTTATAAACATACTTGTGACAGGTTGGGTCACAGAAACTCCCTCAAGACTGTCAGTATGGGGGGGACGGATAGCTCAGTGGTTTGAGCATTGGCCTGCTAAACCCAGGATTGTGAGTTCAATCCGTGAGGGGGCCATTTAGGGGTCTGGGGCAAAAATTGGGGATTAGTCCTGCTTTGAGCAGGGGGTTGGATTAGATGACCTCCTGAGGTCCCTTCCAACCCTGATATTCTATGAGTAGATGTGCTGGGATACCACTGAGAACAAACCCCGCTGCCAGAAGAGGCCTCCCTCCACTCCTATCTTGCTGAGTTAGACACTTCAGTCAGCTTCAGCACAGACCCAGGGGTTGGGCCACACCTCTCTGCAGTTCACTGTAACTGAGTTCCACTCAGCTAAGGGGCTTCTTAGTTAACAGGGACTTTCCCAGCACCAGTATTTAGTCTTTCTGGGAGCCTAAACCCAGAATAAATCTGTTTTACTCTGTATAAAGCTTATACAGGGTAAACTCCTAAATTGTCCAGCCTCTATAACACAGAGAGAAAGAGGCACAGCTGTTTGCTCCCCCAGGTATTTATTACTTACTCGGAGTTAGTTAATAAGTAAAAAGTTATTTTATTAAGTATAAAAAGTAGGATTTAAGTGGTTCCAAGTGATAACAGACAGAACAAAGTAAGTTACCAAGAAAAATAAAACAAAGCACTCAAATCTAAGCTTAATACATTAAGAAACTGATTACAGATGAAATCTCACCCCCAGAGATGTTCCAATAAGCTTCTTTCACAGACTGGACTCCTTCCTAGTCTGGGTCCAGAAATCACTCACACCACCATAGTTACTGTCCTTTGTTCCAGTTTCTTTCAGGCATCTTTTGGGGATGGAGAGGCCATCTCTTGAGCCAGCTGAAGACAAAATGGAGGGGTTTCCAGAGCCTTTTATATTCTCTGTCTTGTGGGTGGAAACCCCTTTGTTCTTCTGTGCAAAGTCGCAGCAACAAGATGGAGTTTGTAGCCACCTGGGCAAGTCACTTATCCATGAATGATTCAGCTTTTTGCAGGCCAATGCCATTGTTTACATGTTAGTTTGAACGTTCCCAGGAAAGCTCAGATGTGGATTAGTGTCTCCCAAAGTCCATTGTCAGTTAAGTGTTTCTTGACTGGACACTTACTGAGGATAGTCCTTTCTCAAGAAGCTGATCAAATGCTTCACTGAGGCTACTTAGAATCAAACACACTGAGATACAAGTACATAGCCAATATTCATAACTTCAAATACAAAAATGATACACACATACAGACAGCATAATCATAACCAGCAAACTACAACCTTTCCATAGACACCCCACTTGACCTCTGTACAAGACCTTATGCAACCATAGAACCCTGGTTGCAACAGTGATCTATACGGTCACAGTTCATGTCAATAATGTCACACCCTCCTCCTGAACTTACTGCCAGAGTCTTGGACACTGTCCATGGTGGAGGCAGTACATGTAAAATCCCTATTTGTCTCTGGTCACACACCATCCCAGTACCTTTAAACCCTATGATGTCATTCATAGGTGTCCTAGCAAAGTTCCTGGTCTCTGGGTGCCTGAAAACATGTTGGGGTGCAGTATTGCTAACAGTATGCAGGTAGCAATATCTGTTAAAGTGTAGGTGTCTTGGCATTTAGCCACCAATGCCAGGAGGCGGTGTGCCTCAGTTTCCCCATCCACACAGCCGTGTAGGCCTGTTATGCTTTTGCTGCTGTGCCAAGCTTCCAGCCTGTTTGCAGGTATAAGCTGAAAAGCAACACATTTGTGGGACTGTTTTGTCACCATCCCTAGCATGTACAAAAGTTTTTTCCACAAATCAGGTATGTCACACACCTTTAAAGTGTTTACCATTAGCATTAACTCCTTTGTCTTGACCCATAGGTGAAGTAGCAAAAGACACAGGATTAACAGCCAATTTATGATGGACAGATTTTGTTCACACAGTTGGGCTTGGTCAGTGTCCAACCCCTTTGTGTACCATGGTAGGTGCTTTGATACAGATTTTTCTGACTCTTTGGAGAAGGCTTTCAATTCAATTCAATGTGTTTGAGATTTTGGCAAGGAAAGGGTGCACTGCAACCATGCCTGCCCTTGGCCCCTCCCTCTGGAATTTCTTTGGGTTGGACCCCACCCCTTTGTGAAGCTTCCTAAATGCAAAGTTTTTCTTTCCCCAGCCTTGAAAAGACAGTGTTATCTTTTACAAAGGTAGCAGGAATAACATTCTTTAATGGAGTGCTTTGAATTGGTAAGATCCCCTCTGTTACCTCACTCTGGTCCCAACAGGTCGTCTGGGTATACACTCCCCTCCAGGAGATCTGACCCCCAGTCTTCCCTTAAAACCTGATTCACAGGTGAGGGGACTGGCATTTCAGATGCAGATTCTTCACCCTCCTTCTGGGGAAAAGCCTCCCTACAAAAGGTGGGCAGACCCTCCGGTCCCCCCTTACCTTCTGTCTGGACTTCCCTCTCTGGGCTCCCCTCTGAGGCAGACACTCCTGTGTCCCCCAAAAGGGAAGGTGACCCTGATCCAGCTGTAGGCTCACAGCTACCAGCTATGACAGCCCTTCACTGGCCAGCAAAATCTGCCCCCCTTTAACTCAGGTTGGGCTTGCTTCCAGCTACAGAGTCCTTGGGGTCTGTTCCCACCCAACTTCCATCTCCGGGGTACATGTCTCTGTGCACCCCAGGGCAGGACCTGTCCCCTGCTGACCTGCAACTTCCTGGCAGTCAGCAGCTGGGAAGGCTTCCTTGTTACCAGGTGGAACATTCCCCTCCCCCAGGGAGATAACAGGACAGGAGCTGGCTCTATCCAGCTCCTCCCACAGGGATTTGCCTTGAGCCCCGGGGCTACAGGATCTGGTTATGACCATCCCTGCTGCTACTGAGGAATTAGAGACACTCTCCTATTTCCCCAGCAGCACTTGTGACTTTACCCTCCCCTCTGGGGCTTTCAGCCCAAGATTCCCTCTTGCTGCTAACAAACCCTGGGACAGATTCTGCCACACTAAAGAAATCCTTTCCCAGTAGCAACTGAGCAAAATTGTGTGCCACTGTTGCAACAGTGAGCTCAGCCTGCAAATCACCAGTTTCCATGTGTACCTTAGCTAAAGGTGCAAGGACATTGTAACCTTCCACCAATTCTAATTCTGCCATTTTCCCTGGTAACAAATCCTTCTCCTGGATCAGGTCCCTCCTGACCACAGAAATTTCTGCACCAGTGTCTCTCCATCCTTGGAATACTTTGCCATTATGTTTAACAGCAGTATGCTCACTGCTTGGTTGTGTAGAAGCAACCTTTACAAATCCTGTGTGGAAAGAGACAGTAGCTTCATGTGTTATCTGCTGCCTGTTCCCACTCAGACAGGGACATTTATTCCTCAGGTGCTCAGTGGATTTACAATGATAGCACCTCTTGGGCTCCTCTGCTTGTACAGGAGATTGGGGATGAGTAACAGGGGGATGGGGAGGTGAACACCCAGCCTCCTTTTTCCCAGGGGTAAAATGGTGATTCTGCTTTCCCCCAACCCTGTACCCCGCTGGTTTATGTTTAATTGCAGCTGGTGACTACTCGTAAGCATCTGCAAACCCAGCTAATTTTCCCACTGCATTCACCTTTTTGTCCTACAAATACTGTTTTACATCATCACTGTGCACATGCAGGAATTGTTCCTGAGTAACCAAATCACACATTTCTTCCCAGCTTGTAATGCCTTTTCCCCTCACCCACTTATCTAACAAATCTCTCATTTAATTTACATAAACCATATTACTCAATCCAGATCCCCTCTTAAGACTCCTGAATTTAACCCTGTAGGTTTCAGGTGTAATCTGAAACTGTTTCAAAACCAGTTCCTTAAATTTACCATAGTTTGGAGCATCATCAACTGGCATCTTATTGAATGTGTCTAGAGCTCTCCCAGTCAATTTTGCTACCAATGTGGTCATCTTTTGATCTTCAGGAATCGCATGGAGGGTGCACAGTCTGTCAAAGGGGATTAAATATTCAGCCATATCACTGGATTCATCATACTGTGGACATAACCGTTCCCATTTATGGATTTTGGGGGAAGTGGAGCCAGCTGCTGAAGGGTTCTGTCTCTTCCACTCCTTTACAGTCAGTTCATGCTTCTGGGTCTCAATCTGGGCCTGTATTTCTCTGTCTGTTAACTCTAGAGCTAGCTGCCTCTCTTCTTGAACAGCTTGTTGGGCTAACCTCTGGGCTTCCATGGCTGTTTTGTGAGCAGCTTCCTCCCTGGCTGCCTCTGCTTCTTTGAGCCTCATTTGAAACTCCCGGTCCTTTGCCTTCTCTTCTGCTTCCAGTCTGGCCAGCTCTAGTTTGTAGCTGCCTCACTGGTCGTCATTTTCCTGCTTTCTCGTGCTTATTTCCTTCACCCAAAATAAACAAACAGAAAATAACAAACCAGTAACCACTCTGTCTGTTCTCCAGCCACCACACCCAAAACTCACTTAAAATCACTACCAGCGTCTCAAAGCAATCAGCTGTGCATAGATCCTGCCGACTACGCCACTGTGACAGGTTGGGTTGCAGAAACTCCCTCAAGACTGTCACTAGATGTGCTGGGATACGAGTGAGAACAAACCCCCCTGCCAGAAGAGGCTTCCCTCCACTCCTGTCTTGCTGAATTAGACACTTCAATCTGCTTCAGCACAGACCTAGGGGTTGGGCGACACCTCTCTGCAGTTCACTGAAACTGAGTTCAACTCAGCTCAGGGGCTTCTTAGTTAACAGGGACTTTCCCAGCACCCAGTATTCAGTCTTTCTGGGAGCCTAAACCCAGAATAAATTCATTTTACTCTGTATAAAGTTTATACAGGGTATAAATGATGCACACATACAGACAGCATAATCATAACCAGCAAACTACAACCTTTCCATAGACACCCCACATGACCTCCTCTGTACAAGACCTGGTGCAACTATAGGAGTCTGGTTGCAACAATGATCTATATGGTCACAGTTCATGTCAATAACATCACAATACTATTATCGAACTTTGATTGGCCCATGCAAGTCCATAATGTGGGAGCACAGAGCACCCTGATTTGTGTTCTCTGGGTGCATACTGCCCCAGCTGTGATAGGCATACTTTCCGATTGAAAGTTGCTCTCAAAGCTTCAGAAGTGTAGCTTTCTTCATGTGACAATTCTGGACCCACTGCTGGTCATACCAGGTCCTTATGATGATGTGATCCACCAGTCTGTGCTTGTGACCCTGCTCCAGAAGCCCTGATCTAGATAGGCCATATCAGCAGCTATACTAAGAGTTGTGAGCAGCATCAGCCAATACGAGTCTTCAGTTGTGTGACGCTCTGTACCCCGGGGAAACACCCTACACCCCCAGGTTCATCTTTATAAAATGACTGTGTGGTATCCAATGCAAAGTTTGTCATGTTGGGTGTCTTTGGAAGGCTCATAATGCACTGAGCATGGTTCTAGTGGTGTTACAGTAATTGTTACAGTAATTTTATTGTAAGGTTATAGGTTATAATTTCATGTATATAGTTATGAGGCTGAAAATGTATCCTCGTGGCTTAAAGCAAGCCCATGCAAAAACTCTCCAAGAACAGAGAGGCAGTTCACACCTCGTTAGGGCATGGATGGGACAAACCTAGCCCAGCCTCACAGGAACAATGGATACTCGGTGATTTTTCACACCCCTGAGCCAGCAAGTTAGAGCGCTATAGAATCATAGACTTTAAGGTCAGAAGGGACCATTGTGATCATCTAGTCTGACCTCCTGCACAACGCAGGCCACAGAATCTCACCCACCCACTCCTGTAACAAACCCTTAACCTATGTCTGTGCTACTGAAGTCCTCAAATTGTGGTTTAAAGACTTCAAGGCACAGAGAATCCTCCAGCAAGTGACCCGTGCCCCACGCTGCAGAGGATGGCCAAAAACACTCAGGGCCTCTGCCAATCTGCCCTGGAGGAAAATTCCTTCCCGATCCCAAATATGGCAATCAGCTACTGAGCATGTGGGCAAGACTCATCAGCCAGACACACAGGAAAGAATTCTCTGTAGTAACTCAGATCCCACCCCATCTAACATCCCATCACAGGCCATTGGGCATATTTATCGCTAATAGTCAAAGATCAATTAATTGCCAAAATTAGGCTATCCCATCATACCATCCCCTCCATAAACTTATCAAGCTTAGTCTTGAAGCCAGATATGTCTTTTGCCTCCACTGCTCCCCTTCGAAGCCTATTCCAGAACTTCACTCCTCTGATGGTTAGAAACCTTCATCTAATTTCAAGTCTAAACTTCCTGATGGCCAGTTTATATCCATTTGTTCTTGTGTCCACGTTGGTACTGAGCTTAAATAATTCCTCTCCCTCCCTGGTATTTATCCCTCTGATATATTTATAGAGAGCAATCATATCTCCCCTCACCCTTCTTTTGGTTAGGCTAAACAAGCCAAGCTCTTTGAGTCTCCTTTCATAAGACAGGTTTTCCATTCCTCAGATCATCCTAGTAGCCGTCTCTGTACCTGTTCCAGTTTGAATTCATCCTTCTTAAGCATGGGAGACCAGAACCTGCACACAATATTCCAGATGACGTCTCACCAGTGCCTTGTATAACAGTACTAACACCTCCTTATCTCTACTGGAAATACCTCACCTATGCATCCCAAGACCACATTAGCTTTTTTCACGGCCATATCACATTGGCAGCTCATAGTCATCCTGTGATCAACCAATACTCCGAGGTCCTTCTCCTCCTCTGTTACTTCCAAGTGATGCGTCCCCAGTTTATAACAAAAATTCTTGTTGTTAATCCCTAAATGCATGACCTTGCACTTTTCACTATTAAATTTCATCCTATTACTATTACTCCAGTTTACAAGGTCATCCAGATCTTCCTGTATGATATCCCGGTCCCTCTCTGTATTGGCAGTACCTCCCAGCTTCGTGTCCTCCACAAACTTTATTAACACATTCCCACTTTTGGTGCCAAGGTCAGTAATAAAAATATTAAATAAGATTGGTCCCAAAACCAATCCCTAAGGAACTCCACTAGTAACCTTCCAGCCTGACAGTTCACCTTTCAGTGTGACCCACGGTAGCAAATCAGTGGTCCAGACAACACCAGAGGGGAATGTCACAAGTAGGTCTATAGTATGTCAGAAAATGCTGCTGGAATGTCCACCAGCATCTCATGGATGCTCTGCCTGTTTCGTGAAAGCCTAAGCAAGAGAAATTCTTCAAATGGTCACTGTGACATTCCCCTGGTGTTATCCGGACTGGTGATCTGATAGGCTACTCCAATCCCTGACTCTGGGAGCCAGCCTTACCCTGCTCTGCTGTGAGAACCCCTACTCCTGGGCAGGTTCACGCACAGCCTCTGACATGTGAGCTGCTCTGACATGTAAGCTGGGATTGTGCAACTGAATGACACTAGCCAATGTCTCCGGTCCCAGACACAACCCTAGGAACCTCCGTCTTTCAGTGTCCAGTTATGCCCGCAGGATGCTGCAAGCTTATACGAGTTCGTCAATTTACCAAAGAAATTGATATGTACCAGGCTTGTTATCCCAAGGGGAGTCTCTGACATGCTTCAAACCAAATGCACTGCTTCAGATAGTACAAACAAATTTATTAACGACAGAGATATTTTGTTTTTAAGTGATATGCAGAAAGTCAGAGTGGTTACCACAATAAAATAAAATATATATAAGCACGCAGTCTAAACTCTCAACCCTATTAGACTGGGCAACATCTAGATTAAGCAGTTTTTCCTCACCCCGCTGGATATTGCAGTCCTTAATATACAGGTTTGTTCCTTAAACCTGGGTCAATCTCCTCTGTTGGAGTCTTGTCTTCTTCTCAGTGTCTTAGTTGCTTGCAGCAAAGGTGGGGGCAGGAGAAGGGCCAAGTACGTGTCCACTGTGCCTGCTTTATACTCTCAGTCCATGTGCTTGGGGAGCACAAGTCCAGGCATGTCTGGGGGCATTGCTGAGTCTCTCCAAGCAAGGTTGAGCAATTCCCCTGGTGTGGCCTCATGCAGGTGAGTCATTGCATTGTTGTTCCCTTGCTGGACAATGGCTGTTGATGAGTTGTTTGACACCCTGCCTGGACCTTGGTTACCTTGCTGTTGCCTCTGGGGAGATAATATCTGGCTGATTGTTATGCTATACAAAGCACACGGGATCTTTTATATACGCCATATTTATTGAGAATACCACAGTTAGCATATGCTTTTCAGAGAGAGACACACACACACACACACACACATCCTGCAGATGGTCTTTATAGTTACCAGTCTGTTGTAGCTCAAGACAATCTAATGGTCAGTTAGACTGAGCACGAGTAAGGAGCTGGGCTCTGTTGGTCACGATCCAAGGCTTTGCAGGACTGAACCCAGAGTTTCATGGCAGAACACCCCAGCTTTATAGTTGTAAATTCCTATTTGAGTCCATGCATTTTGCAACGTCATCCTGTAATCATTAGTCCTTAGTGATGGTAATCTTGGGGTTTTCCACTGTTATCATTTGATGGTTATTGTCGGGCTTCCCATCGTTATCTCCTATTTGTTGACGCCTTTTGGGAGTGGTTGCCTCACCTCTGAGGCCGTCAATGCTGCTAACATGTTTAGCATCGATACAATGGATGTTTTCTGATTGTCTCCTGGTGTTTCCAAGTATCTCACTTTTTCTTGACCATCTGGACATTTGTGATGGCTTTCACACCTTATCTTTTCCTGCTGCATGCATTCCTCATTCACACAAACAATCTCTCACAGAGAAGACAGCAGTATTTTATATTCAGCAGAATACACTGTAAATTAAACTTCACTAAATCTTGTGGTCAAAACAGTTTACATTGTGGCTCAGAACTAACATTCCTTTAATCTAATTAACATAGACACAATACAAGATCCTGTGTTTTACTCACTAAACCTTAAACCAAAGAAATGACTAGAGGGAAGTTTATAATGCATATAGGAAACAAGATCCCAGTCTCAGACGGTCATTCCTTTCTGTTGTTCAAAAAGGGTGGCTGGAAGAATTAATTCAAAGTTTACATCAATTTTTATAGTACAATTATAAAATCCTGTCCTTACATGATCCCGCAACTTACAGCATGTTTTAGTGATCACCATACAACACAATTCTCATAAATGCATATGCATTAATGATACACATCTATGGATAGAGAAAGGACTTTCAGCAGATCATAACCATACTTTACAAGGCATGCTTTATATGTAAGATCACGATTATATGAAAATGAGGAATATGGGGGTTACAGTATGCTCTCCCAAGGTATAGACTGTCATGGTCATTCCTCCATGTTTCTGGCTCTGGATGCTGGGAGCACGCAGACCTAAAAGATGGCTCGGCAGGATGAATTGGGAGACTGCGACAACTGTCTGTAATGAGGGAGGTGATAGTCAAGTTTTCTTAAACTGCACAATGAACCAAAGTGGTGACAGGTGAGGGGGGTGCTAGGAAGCCTGGGATATGATGGTTTCACTCGGGTCTGTGTACTGCAGTGTGGACGCTGGAACCCAGGTTTGGTGCTCAGGTCCAGAAATTGGTGACTCTAGGTTTAGAATGTGTGTGGATGCTCAAACTATGGGCTTACAAACCCAGGATCCACTGATTTGAGTCCCACTAACCCTGGGCTTCCACTGTAAAAAAAAAAAGAAAACTGCAGCAGTGAGTTTCACATCACGGGTCAACTGATGTCTATAAAACTCAAGGTTCCTCCCCCACTCTGAACTCTAGGGTACAGATGTGGGGACCTGCATGAAAAACCTCCTAAGCTTATCTTTACCAGCTTAGGTCAAAACTTCCCCAAGGTACAAAATATTCCACCCTTTTGTCCTTGGATTGGCCGCTACCACCACCAAACAAATACTGGTTACTGGGGAAGAGCTGTTTGGACACGTCTTTCCCCCCAAAATACTTCCCAAAAACCTTGCACCCCACTTCCTGGACAAGGTTTGATAAAAAGCCTCACCAATTTGCCTAGGTGACTACAGACCCAGACCCTTGGATCTTAAGAACAATGAACAATCCTCCCAACACTTGCACCCCCCCCTTTCCAGGGAAATGTTGGATAAAAAGCCTCACCAATTTGCATAGGTGACCACAGACCCAAACCCCTGGATCTGAGAACAATGAAAAAGCATTCAGTTTTCTTACAAGAAGACTTTTAATAAAAATAGAAGTAATTAGAAATAAGAAATCCCCCCTGTAAAATCAGGATGGTAAATACCTTACAGGGTAATTAGATTCAAAACATAGAGAACCCCTCTAGGCAAAAACCTTAAGTTACAAAAAAGATACACAGACAGAAATAGTTATTCTATTCAGCACAATTCTTTTCTCAGCCATTTAAAGAAATCATAATCTAACACATACCTAGCTAGATTACTTACTAAAAGTTCTAAGGCTTCATTCCTGGTCTATCTCCGGCAAAGACAAAATGTAGACAGACCCACAAACCCTTTGTTTCTCTCCCTCCTACCAGCTTTTGAAAGTATCTTGTCTCCTCATTGGTCATTTTGGTCAGGTGCCAGCGAGGTTACCTTTAGCTTCTTAACCCTTTACAGGTGAGAGGAGATTTCCTCTGGCCAGGAGGGATTTTAAAGGGGTTTACCCTTCCCTTTCTATTTATGACACCATACAACACAATTCTCATAAATGCATATGCATTAATGATACACATCTATGGATAGAGAAAGGACTTTCAGCAGATCATAACCATACTTTACAAGGCATGCTTTATATGTAAGATCACGATTATATGAAAATGAGGACTATGGGGGTTACAGTATGCTCTCCCAAGGTATAGACTGTCATGGTCATTCCTCCATGTTTCTGGCTCTGGATGCTGGGAGCACGCAGACCTAAAAGATGGCTCGGCAGGATGAATTGGGAGACTGCGACAACTGTCTGTAATGAGGGAGGTGATAGTCAAGTTTTCTTAAACTGCACAATGAACCAGAGTGGTGACAGGTGAGGGGGGTGCTAGGAAGCCTGGGATATGATGGTTTCACTCGGGTCTGTGTACTGCAGTGTGGACGCTGGAACCCAGGTTTGGTGCTCAGGTCCAGAAATTGGTGACTCTAGGTTTAGAATGTGTGTGGATGCTCAAACTATGGGCTTACAAACCCAGGATCCACTGATTCGAGTCCCACTAACCCTGGGCTTGCACTGTAAAAAAAAAGAAAACTGCAGCAGTGAGTTTCACATCACGGGTCAACTGATGTCTATAAAACCTTCAGAACTATCACCAGGACAGCAGAAAACCTTTTATAGAGGTTTATAAGGAAATTTAAAACAAATAATACAGGATATACTACTTTAAAGGTGCTCTGTCACACTTGATTTTTTTTAAAATGTTGATAAATGAATATAACAAAACCTAGCTGATAGTGTCTTTACAGAACTGACCATAACACCATGGAGGAAAGGAGTGTTTTCCTATGAAAATGAACGTGTGAAAGCAGGATTCAAAAGTGAATTTACATCCCTATACATTATCATACAAATCTGTATTTCATATACCCCCCATGAAATAATGTGATCTGACTATACAAGAGACATTTTCTTGACTTGAAGTGGTCACTTTGTGTGTCCACTTTGAAGTGGACATTTTCTTGGAAGAGAGTGGTCACTTTGGATGGGCTATTACCAGCAGGAGAGTGAGTTTGTGTGGTGGGGGGCGGAGGGTGAGAAAACCTTGATTTGTGCTGGAAATGGCCCAACTTGATGATCACTTTAGATAAGCTATTACCAGCAGGAGAGTGGGGTGGGAGGAGATATTGTTTCATGGTCTCTGTGTATATAATGTCTTCTGCAGTTTCCACAGTATGCATCCGATGAAGTGAGCTGTAGCTCACGAAAGCTCATGCTCAAATAAATTGGTTAGTCTCTAAGGTGCCACAAATACTCCTTTTCTTTTTTCTTGACTTAAACACTGTGGGGTTGGTACCTACCAGGTGCTAAGTGCGGTTGCCCTGATCCAACAAAACACTTAAGCATGAGCTTAACTTTAAGTGCATGAGTAGTCTCATTGACTTAATGTTAAGCACATGTTTAACTGCTCTTCTAGAAAAGTGCGAGGATGGTAAATACTGAACAGGATCGAGCCTGAAATATCTAGGGCTTTAACTGTTTTTGCCAAGAAAATATTTCTAAATGTTTGAAAACCTTACAGAATACAACTTTCACTTTACCTTCAATCTCAAAATGTACTGAAGTTTCAAAGGATAACATTCTTATAGGAACTCTGTGAATCTGGAAAAGATTTGAAGTTTTCATGACATAGGCACTGCTCTGTCTGCTTTTTAATTGGTAAAAGCTGACAGTAAAAAAAAATAATGCACTGCTGCTTTTTTGTTAGAAGTTCCTGAAATATATTTAGAACAAATTTTCCACTATGCAGACCACAGCTTTGTGTTTTATTAATTAGACTCATTTTGTTAATATTCAAATGCTTGAAAACTGCTAAAATAGGGCTTAGAATCATTAACAAAAATGTAAGAGTTACAGTTTGTAAACCACACACTTAGGTATTTCTTAGATGTATACATTATATCATAGAGAAAAAAAGGTATAAATCAGGCAAACTTTAGATGATATTTTTTGCTTGATTTTGCTTTTCAAAGAATAATTATATACTATAATACCCTTAAACTTGTTTTGCTAACAAACAGATGGCTAAATTCTACTTTCAGTTACACAGGAATAAATGTAGTGTAGATGTAAATGTAGTACATTTAAAAAACATGTAAATGATTGGAACAATCAGGTTTTCCACATTATAAATCAATGTAACCATGTGACCTTATTACTGTCATCCTCTGAATCTGACACCTTCATCCCCTACTCCATACTATTGGCCTTGAAGGAAAGCACACCTATTCAGGAAGCATGCTTAAACACATGCTTAGCTTTAACATTCCTACCTATGCATTTATATTTGCCTAGCAAAATAGGGCCTTTGGATGTTACTGGAACAATAAGTAGTAATAATAATAACAAAGTCAATTGAGTTCCTCTGGCTATACATGGTATAACTGAGAGCATAATCACATGGATCTCCACTTACAGAGACTTTGGACTTGATTAAGGGATATCTCAAACTTAGGCCCAGAGAGCTCTTTCCTGCTCCCATTGAAATTTGTTGCAGAATTCCATTTACAGAAATTTTACTGGATTTGTTGCAGAATTCCATTTACTTACACTGGTATAAAACTCAAGCAACTCCATTGATTTCCATGGTGTGAACCTGAGTCACTCCAAAGTAAATAAGAATACAATTTGCCCTTTTGTCCTCAGTGGAAACATTCATGAATATCAATTCAAACTTTTTAAGCTAAAAATTGTACCTATATTGCCACTATTTAAAATGAGTCTTCGCTTCTGACTGAAATGTTTGGTCAGTACTGTTTCATTAGTGGTTATTATTGTTTGTTATCGATCTGAACAGGGAAAGTTGCTAAATTTATCTTTTAAGAATGCAATCTATCTCTTCATTATCAGAAAATAAAAATATTGTGGGAGCACATAATTTCATGGTCTCTGTTGGCAACATCAACAAATATGGTTACAAGTACAACAACAATGATGTTTGGCAAGGTAGCATTCTTTATAAGGTGGAGTTGTTTAATGAGCTAATTTCCACTCAGACAAAAAAAATCAATATTTTCACAATGTCAAAGGAAAACAATTGTCTTTCTAATTTCTAATATGATATGACCAACAAAAAAATAAAAAGCCCTAAACAATTACACGCTGAACCTCTCTAGTCCAGCACTCTCTGGTCCAGCAACATCCGTGGTCCGGCATGATTTTTTTTTTTTTTTTTTATACTTTACCTACTTATTTCCTTGTGCCAATACAGTAAAATTGTGTAACAACACTAACACTTTGTTATGAAGAGAGCTGGTAAACCTTGGCTGGGTGGCATTGCAAACGTTCCGTTTATTTGTCTCAGTGAGATAAAAATAAAAAGAGACCCCGCTTGCTACAATATTGACTTCCCGTGGTTTGGCAAATTTTTTGGTTCGGCACCAGTCAGGTTCCAAGGGAGCCGGACTAGAGAGGTTCAACCTGTACTGGAAAATGATCTTTAAATGTGGTCAATTGCTTTGCATTTATTTAGACACTTTTTTAAAAGCAATATCATTGTGTATGCTCCAGCTCTGACCTAGGTTAAGATTATTCTAAGATGGTGGAGAACGTCCTCTTCATTTTCCCTCTTAAATAAACAAACAAAGTCCCCACAAACTACTTCTTTGGGCCTGTTATTTAGGGGAAACTCTTGACTGAACTGAATTAGATATTCACCTAAGTCAGGACTGCAGGACCATGAACCTTATCAGTAGGAAGTAGTATAAATAAATAAATAAATACACAATAAAAATATGCAATATTTTAATTGGTCTTCCACAAAAACAGTTTGTCCTCTGGTGCTCCCTCTGCAGCAGCAGTTAATTGACAAACACCAAGTGCTTTGAAGATGTTGGTGCACTAAAGAAGAAGTGAATTCAATAACCATGTTAAGTTTAAATTCTGTTACAAAGATTGGGGGGAGCATTGTGTGTCAGAAAGAACACAAGAAAACCAATGTGGAAATATATTTTAATGGTAAGTCATGATTCTAAGAAGAGTACAAAAACTAAGAAGAATGTTCTTTTAAACTAAAAATGCCTTGAATATACATTTAGTTTTAAATATGCATCTCCCTGTACCAAGCCTGAATAATAAAGCAAACAAGTGGGTGTTGGGGAGGATGGCTACTCCTGTGACCCTTGTGGAAGGCTACTATGGGGCTTCTGGGGCATGTGGGACCCTCCAAAGGTTGAATTTTGCCCCTATATATTTAGCTGATCAGATCTGTGGCCAAAAAAAAAAAAAAAAAAGATTGGAATTGTGCATTTTATGTAAAAGCATGAAATTTGTCTCAGAGCATGACCTAATAAAGATGTTCAGATATGGAGATATCACCAGCTCATGCCATGTTGGCTGTGGCAGCCATTTTAACATCATTGTCATTATTGGCAAATTACGTTGTTTTGCAGTTGGACACACAAGGGATGTATTCTTGGTTTTGCTTCAGCATGATCTTAAAATTGCTGTAAGGAAACATTTTGTACTAATTTTGATTGCCAGTGTATTCTTCTCTTTTTCTTTCAGATGCTACTTTGGTTGTGTGAAAGCTGCTTGGTGATTGAGTAATATTAGCTGTACACAGTAGCAAAAAATATTAGATTACCATTGGCTAGTACTAGTGCTTCACCCATCTCAAAAAGACACAAACTTGTTCAAGATCCAGGTCCATCAACACAGACATCCCATTCCTCTACTGACTGAAGTGTGTACTTTGTCAGGAAGACACAGGTGCAGAGTTAGTTAATCCAGCAGAACTGAAAAGAGAGCATGTTGGATCTGGCTATCGAACTCTAACAGAAAATAGCAGACATTTCCATAAAGTGAATGCACTTCCCATATTCATAAACATATGCAAACTAGATGATGGTAATGGTATTAAAAAGAGTTTGAATAAGAACAATGGACAGCACAAATCTTGCTACATCAAGTTTAACAGGACCAAATTTAAAAGAACTGAGGAGGAAAAAAAAAAGAACTGAGTAAGCTATGGATCACCTTGGCGAACTGCAGAGGAAATACACACGTTTAAGTGATGAACACAAAGGGCCTCCAGAAAAAGAAGTGTGCTTTATTTGTGAAATGAGCTTACCATCAGAAGACCTCCATGAAACTTCTACCCTCAGCATTGATAGTAGAGTCCACAAGAGTGCACTTCATCTGCAAAACCAGCCCTTGCTTGCAAAACTAAGTAGAGGGGATTTAGAGGTCCAAGAGGCAAAGTATCATGTAGGATGTTTGGTGTCTCTGCAACAAAGCCAGGGAGAAGAAAACTGAGCAAATCAACACAGAGAAGATGTCACGTGGCATTGCCTTTGCTGAACTGATAGCATACATTGAAGAGACAAGACTGAATGAAGACGTGGCTCCATTCTTTAAACTAGCAGACCTCACAAGGCTCTATACTGCTAGACTAGAACAGCTGGGAATGACACTGGCAGGGCACATTCACAGCACTGAATTAAAATCCCACATCATTTCACTACTCCAGATCTCCAAGCACACATGACGTGCTTCTTGCCTTCAACCAGGATATTGGATACGCACTCCAAAAAGCATGTGAGGAAGACTGTGAGGAAGAAGCTCTTCACCTATCCCAAACAGCAACAATGACTCAAATGAAAACAGAATTTCATGGATCATTTGACCCAGGATGCCAAGAAAAATCTGTTCCCAAGTCACTGTTGGCACTGATGTCCATGGTATTGGATGGTCCAAACATTAAACCTCACTCAGAGCAAGTTTCCATTCATCCAGCTACCTTTACTTTGGGACAGCTGTTGAAGTACAACAGAAATATCTGTTACCATGAAGGAACAGAAAGTTTGTACCACAACAGAGCATGAGAAATGCATTTACCTATCTATGTTGGTTTGACACTTCATGCACAGACATGAAAAAGTGAGCTACCAGATACCTTTAAGTTTGGATTGGCCATCTCCTATGACAGAGTGTTGGCCATCTCTACCAGCAAACAGAGCATGCCAACACTTGGAGGTTGAGAATGTAGTCTGTCCTCCAAAGCTTTGTGATGTATTGTTCACTACTGTGGCTGTAGACATCACAAACCACAATCCCAGCCTCACCACAGCAACAGACTCCTTCCACAAAACTAGGATACCACTTTCTTCAGCCTCCCAGTACTTAAGTGGAGGGAGATGTCCATGGAATTTCCATCCTTGACTGTGAGACTGTAGTATCAGTGAAGGAGATTTTATCATCACTTTCTGAGTCTTACACAATTGTCCCTCCAATGATCTTAAGAAAATGAATACTCCCATCCCTGCCGCAAATGTTGAAATCAAGACTGATTACCCAAGCCCTGCAGGAAGAATGCAGGTGGCTTGAACAAGTTAAGCAAGCAGCAAGTCTGGATACCTTCAATGGAGATGAACGCATTTCCTGGGCAACTTACCATGCCAGCAAAAATCCAGTGCCAGACTTCGCTCCAGTCATCAATGCGCTTCTTCCCGTCTTTCCAGATGACTCGAAGTCTGTGGCAATGATTCATCATGTCATGGATGTGATAAGGAACACTGTACTCCACCTAAATCCATGTCAAGTGACAGTGATCACTGAGAACTAACCCCTTCTCATCATACCCAAACAGATACAGTGGACCTGGCTTGCTGGGTATGGTGAGGACAAATCTGTCATTATGTGGTCATCTGGAAATGGCAAGTTTAATTGGAGATTGGCTAGAAGATAGTGAATGAATGGGAGCCTTTGTTCAGGCCAAAGTGGCCTCCCTAGGAATGGCTGACTTCTTGAAAGAGTCTCATGTCATACATACTAGGCATGCCCATCGAGTAACTGCCAAAAAAGTCTGTGCATCTTGCTCCAAAATGCACACATACCATATACCCAATGTCTCAGGGAAGATGAGGCCCTCATGAGGTATAAATGGTGTGACAAGTGAAAATTAGAAAACCCAGTGTTCCACTTCTGGCATACCACACTTAATTTGGATCTTCTTGTATTGACCTATGTGCTGTAAATGTGCCAGGCAAACTTTGCTCTCTACAATGAATGCCTTGGAAAGCTCTCACCCTGGTTCTTTGTGTTAGATCACAGTAATTATGTTCGTTGGGTGCCTGTTCACCTCCAAGATAAGATAAGCCTTCACACAGTGCATCCAGACACAGCTAGAGAGTTCCTAAAAGGAAACATCAGTTTGCAAGACACAACATGTTTTCTCTGCAGTCATGCTTGACCAGCCTCATGAGCAAAATCATACCATAATCAAAAGGGATGGTGGAGCTGTTGGTCTAACACAAAGTACAGAGGCCCTTTGGCTCTGGATGGTAGTGGGACCAGAGATGGCCAGGTTGATAGAGGCTTGAGAAGACTAATAGAGATACCATGTATGTATTGCTATAACTATAGTGCCCTGCATTATTTGCATACCAGAAACTCTTGAAAATTAGTGGAGTCATCAAATAAATGGGAATTTAGTTGCACAACGGATGCAATATTTGCCCCTTATTTTTGTTCACATACACAGGCACTCACTCCCTCACATACTCTTTGGAAAAAGAAGAAGCAAACAAGTCAATTTTACTTGTACATTTGACACCCTTAAACCCCAATCCTGGAAATAATGATATACACGAGTAACTTTAGGTGTTAGGATATAGATATTCAGGCCTGTCTGCAAAGGCCTGTACTTTAAGAATTTAGGGGTATTCTTATCACTTGGCTAGTTCTAGAGGTATAAAAGAAAGAATCAAAATCACTGTCTGCTGGTGTAAGGGCCTTCTCTTACTGTGACCGTTTGAGGCACTGTTCTTAGGCTAAGGCCTTTGGCTAAGCAGCAGAGGCAGCCATAAGCTAGGAAGCGAACAGTCACATCCTCACATTCCAAACTAGTCACATTGAAATAAGGTGCTATTGGGCTGTCAGGCACTATCAGGACAGGATTGTATTCCTATCACCTCCAGAGAAAGGGAAGTGCCTAGAAAATGTAAAAGGAAACTTAGTTTGATAGCATCCTGTCTGGCAAGAACTCACTTATCAATAGCTGGGATGTGAAATCCTCACTTCTGGATTGTTTTGTCATTATAGTTCCCACTTTGCTATTGTTTGTCTGTATAATCTCTGTCTGGTTCTGTGATTGTTTCTGTCTGCTGTATAATTAATTTTGCTGGGTGTAATCTAATTAAGGTGGTGAGATATAATTGGTTAGCTAATCATGTTACAATATGTTAGGATTGGTTAGTTAAATTTCAGTAGAATGATTGGTTAAGGTATAGCTAAGAATATTACTATATAAATTAGGGGCAAACAGGAAGTAAGTTGGGATTCGAAAATAAGGAAAAAGGAACTTGTATTTAAGCTTGCTGGAAGTTCACCCCAATAAACATCGAATTGTTTGCACCTTCGGACTTCGGGTATTGTTGCTCTCTGTTCATGCGAGAAGGACCAGGGAAGTGGGAGAGTGAAGGAATAAGCTCTCTAACATCTTGACTTTAGGTACCTGAGTAGTCCTTTTGAAATCAAGAGGACTACTCAGATGCATAAAGTAAGCATGTTCTATTGTGTCAGGATCAGGGAATAAATTTGTAATTAGGTCCAATGATGGTCAGAAATGAGTTACTGTTTCATTTCAGACTTGATTCTCTGAGGTGCAGTTGACTTTAATATAAACAGAGGGCAATCAATGCCCTATAGGTTCAAACCCTTAGTTGCTTTTATTTAAAAGTATGTGCATGTCAGGATGCTATTTAACCTTCAGACATACCAGATGGTTAGCACTGTGATGATTTGTGTTGGCAGCAGTAGTGGGATTTGATATCTATTTCAGCCAAAGGCAAATGTAGCTTAGGCTCTACTTTTGGGATTGCTGCAACAGATCTGATTTTACTTACTTTTGGTTTGTACCACTGTAACTCTAATGAAGTCAATAGACTCACACCAGCATGAGAGCAGAAGCAGACCCAATGTTCACCATTTTTGCTGGCTACTCTTTCCCCTAGCTTATATATATGATTTGTGCATGCAAATGTAGGTCAATGCACGCTTCATGGGCTCTAACACACACACACACACACTCTTACTTTTTACAGGCACAAAATAGTACACTGGCTTTGAGACCAACAGAAAATATAAGTAATTGTTTTTAACTTCTCACTGATTCAAATTGGCACAGTTTGACAGCCCTGTATTCTACCAGGATTTTCCATACACTGTGGGGAAAAATCCCTTATAGTCCAGATTCTCATCTTGTTGATACCATTAGGAATTCAGAGTAACTCCAATTAAATCGATCACCTTTCTCAAGCAAGAGATTGACTAGAGCAGGGGCTTCAGCGGACTGTATTGAACAGAATGCAAGCTATCCAGAGCCACTGCATTTATACTTGGCCCAATACTGTGCTAGAATCTGTCACCATTAGTCATTCATGCTGTAACATATGGAATAAGGTTTTTATTTGCTGTGTCTTTCCCCTCCCTGTTCTGCAAGGCGTTGACACTGCTATGAAATAGATTGTGAGGAAATGGTGATAAGAAGGGATTTGTTCTGGTTGTTGGATGGAGTGTGAATATTTGCCTCCTATAAATAAGTCTCTCTCTCTCGCTCTCTGTTTATTAGGAGAACCCTGGCTCCCTCTGATTGAGCTGCAGGTTTCTATGGAGACAGCGTCCTGGCAACAACTCTCAGCAGCCGTTTTCTTCCCATCTACCAGGCCTAGTGGCAACAGGCCCCGCGGAGAGGGAGAGGACCTGGCTGCCACTGGCAGCAGGAAGGGACGGATGGACATCCAGGCTGTCTAGCTGCGATCTGTGAATCTTTGCATACAGCTATCCCAGAAGTAAAAACATATTAAAAAGCCGAGCAGAGACACCCAGCAGAGAGGTTGCTAGGATGCAAGGGAAGGATGGGCAGCCATGTCCTGCCCTAATCCAACACTGGTGAGTGAATACAGGAGCTTTAATACAACTAAGAGTCTGTCTGAACTTTGCCCCTCTCTGTCGCATGACAATATGGTGATGTTTGTGTTGTGCTGTTATGTCAATTTCCTCCCCATCATAGCATTTCCACAATCATCCCCATATTCTCAGATGATCCCTCATGGACGTATGCTGCAGTCATTTTAGGGGACCTGTAAAACTTCATAATGTGGCAATGCAGTGTATGTAGTGTAGGGACTTGTTTGATGTAGCAAAGTGATGGGCTTTTTGTTTTTTGACCCATCCTCACACTGAGTCATGACACTAACATTTCTGCTCACTCCGAAACACCATCCTGGTATGTTGCAATGCTCCAGTGCAACATTGTGATTCCTGAGTTTATCCCTGCCACGCCCTCCCAAAGGGCCCCTTGCCACAACCTTGTCGCCTCCAAAGGTATTCCTGGACTGTTTTGAGACAGGAAGGATGATCCAATGGTTTGGGCATTAGCCTAGGACTTGGGAAGCCCTTCAAATCCTGCTCTGCCATCAACTTCTTGTGTGGATTTAAGACAAATCACTTAGCTTCTCTGTGCCTGAGTTCCCTGACTCTAAAATGGGGATAATAGCACTTCCCTACCTCACAAGGGTGTTGTGAAGATAAATCCATTACAGACTGTGAGGTGCTCAGATCCTATTGTATGTATCTTAGGTAGATTTCAATGTTATGAAAGCTACAGAACAGAACTGCTTCCATTGTGAATATGTATGGTACTTGTATGGCCCTCATTGTCATAGAATCTGAGCACCTCAAAATCTGTAATCTATTTACCCTCACAACACCCCACTGAGGTTGAGCGTGCTGTTGTACCCATTTTACAGATGGGTATCTGAAGCACAGAGAACTAAGAGACTTGTTCAAGGTCACACAGGAAAACTATCGCAGAGCAGGAAATTGAGCCCAGTCTCCCAAGTCCTAAGCTAGTGCCTAAATCATTAGAACATCCTTCTTCTCATCCCCCCAGAAATCAAATGTGCAGGGCAATGGGTGCTTTCAGTGTGTGGCAGAGGGAGAGGTATGCCACAACAAAACAGGATCAAACCTGAATTTATGTATGTCTGTTTCTTTACTCTTGCATGTAGTTTTATCTTTAGTTTCAAGTTTTGTGTTTCTGATGTCAATGATCTACAGGAATAACAGTGAGGTACTCCAGGTTCATATGAGACAGAAGTTGTGGTAGGCCTCAAGTGAGTGGGTATCTTTGCAATCAGGTATGGAACTTATAGCTGTGAGATATCCATGTATCTGCAATTTGATAAATGTAGAATATTCAGAAAAGAACTCATGAAATAATCTTGTAAATCTGATAATATTGATTACTGTCTTGTGCTTTAAGTTAATATATCAAACAGTAAAATTAATTTAAAATAACTACTGACTTAAAAAGTTAAACATTTGGGGCCTGGACCTCTATTAGGTTCAGTGGAACTATGCCAATTTACACCAGCTCAGGATCTGACCCTGAGAGTTACATTTTTCTTTTGCTGCACACCTGTTAACATTAATGGGTATTACACACATACATAGAGAGGGAATATAACTATTAGTTCTGACATGTAGCTATTATTATTTACAGGACATACATACACTTCCAGAACTGCAGAGAGCTGCGTGGAATTTGAATGCTGGTGGACAAGATGCTGGAGACTTGGTCTCTGAAAAAGTGCGGAATTTAGGGCTTGATCAAGTTAGTGGGAGTATTTCCATTGACTTGAATGGGCTTTGGATCAGGCCTTTACTGAGGCTTGCCCATTAGACACACAAAGCCCAATCCTGGGGTCCTTACCCAGTGCGTATTCAGTATGTAGTAGAGCAAAATCCCAGGGTATGTCTACAATGGAATTAAACACCCGTGGCTGGCCTGTGTCAGCTGGCTCAGGCTGCGGGATTCTAAAATTGTGGTCTAGACGTTCAGGCTCAGGCTGAAACCTGGGGTCTGGGACCCTCCCCCTCTCGTGGGGTCCTGAGAATGCCCACACAAGAATTTCACAGCTCTGTAGCCTGAGCCCCACGACCCTGTGTCAACTGACATGGGCCAGCCGTGGGTGTTTAACTGCAGTGTAGACATACCCCCCAGTGCTTTGTCATGGGCTCTGGCCTGGGGAAGGCTGTTAGAACTTGGCCCACAGTGAAGAGCTAGTAAACAAATCATAGCATGGAGCTTAAAGCTGACAACAGATTTAAACCATTGCAAGCCTGGCAGTGAAGAAGGTGGTGAGAACTCTAAGAGCATGTCTACATTGCCCCACAGTTCGGACTAAGGGAGTGTGCATAGCTGTGGGCACCAAAATGCTGTGCTGTAACTCCCCCTTGTGGGTGCTGCAAGTAAGAATGTACCGGTCATGAGTTCTCTGTAAACAATAACAGTTACGTGCCAGATCTAATAGGTCTATTTCCTCTGGGGACCTTTTAAATTCACACCTGCAGAATCCACACAGAGGAGTTACAGCGCAGCATTTTGGTGTGCACTACCATTCAGACTCCTAGTCCGAACTGCGGGGCAATGTAGACATGCCCCCAGTATCATTCAGGATGAGATAACTGCCTCAAATATCATTGTAGGTGTGTCAGGTCTCAACATCAGAGAGATCTGAGCATGTACTGCAGAGCTAGCATGAGGTGTAAGCAGAATAAACAATTGGTTAGGACCCCGAGCAACTTAAGGGAACCCCCTATTAATTATTAGTTTGTGTTGTGTATGTTTGGGGGGAGGAAATATTTCTGCTTAGGGCCGGCAATGGCCTAGCACAAGCACTGGTCCATGGAGTGATGTGTTTAAATTAAAAATGACAAATAGCTGAATATTTCATATTTGGAAATATTGTTTCAGACGAATCAGTGTCTTTGGTGGCTTTTAGGACAATTTGTATTTGAAAGTACATCTGTGACTAATCCTGCAGTCTTTCTGCATCCAGACACTGACTTCAGTGGGAGTTACAGATGCAAAAGTATGGCAGGATGAAGCCATTGTGAGCTGAGGTAAAAAAACAAACCACATTTAAAATATACTGTCAATTATATGTTTTAAAATAGTTTAAAATTTGTCTTGTTTTTGGGACAATATCCAGGTCCTTAGTGATATAAATCAGGATAGTTCCACTGAAGTCAATGAGATTATTCACATATTTAAAATTAAGCTGTGCTTAAATGGTTTGCTGCATCAGGGTCATTAACATGCAGTTTGACCTGGGGGAATGAGCACAGATCCAGGCTCTGCCACTGATTCACTGTATGACCTCTTTGGGCAAGTCATTTAACCTCACTGGCTAAATTTCCCCAATTGTAAAATTGTGATAATAGTGCTAACCAAACCTACCTCACAGACTGTTGTGAGGATAGCCCTCAGATGAGTAATCCATTGTCTTAATGACACTTAGGGCAGGTCTACACTACCACAGGGATTGACACTCTGAGATCGATCCACCAGCGGTCGATTTAGCGGGTCTAGTAAAGACTCACCGAATGGACAGCAGATCGCTCTCCAGTCAACCCCTGTACTCTACCCTCCGACAAGAAGAGTAAGGTAAGTCGACTGGAGATTTTCTCCCGTCGACCCCCTATGGTGTATACCCCACGGTAACTTGACCTAAGGTACATCAACTCCAGCTACGTTATTCACGTAGCTGGAGTTGCATAGCATAGGTTGACTTACCGCAGTAGTGTAGACATACCCTAAGACTATGTCTACACTATGAAATTAGGTCGAATTTATAGAAGTCGGTTTTTTAGAAATCGTTTTTATATAGTTGATTGTGTGTCCCCACACAAAATTTTCTAAGTGCATTAACTCGGCGGAGTGCTTCCACAGTACCGAGGCTAGCGTCAACTTCCAGAGCGTTGCATTGTGGGTAGCTATCCCACAGTTCCCGCAGTCTCCACCACCCATTGGAATTCTGGGTTAAGATCCCAATGCCTAATGGGGCAAAAACATTGTTGCGGGTGGTTCTGGGTACATGTCGTCAGGCCCACCCTCCCTCCCTCCATGAAAGCAATGGCAGACAATCATTTCATGCCTTTCTTCCGGGGTTACCTGTGCAGATGCCATACCATGGCAAGCATGGAGCCTGCTCAGCTCACTGTCACCGTACGTCTCCTGGGTGCTGGCAGATGCGGTACTGCATTGTTACACAGCAGCAGCTCATTGTCTTGTGGCAGCAGACGGTGCAATAGGCCTGATAACCATCATCATCATCATGCCGCCTCGGTGAGGTCAGTCAGGAGCACCTGGGCAGACATAGGCACAGGGACATAAATAGGAGTGACTCGACCAGGTCCTTCTCTTTAGTCCTGCTGGCAGTCGTATAGTACCGTCTTCTGCTGAGCAGCCAGGAGATGAGGATGGCTAGCAGTCCTACTGCACCATCTGCTGCCAGCCTAAGATGTAAAAGATAGATGGAGTGGATCAAAACAAGAAATAGACCAGATTTGTTTTGTATTCATTTGCTCCCCCCTCCCTCTCTCCCTCCCTCCATGAAATCAAGGGCCAACAGTTGTTTTGGTGAGGTCTATCAGGCACACCTTGAAAAGTTTAATGGAGATTCAGTCCTACCTGGAATACCAGGGGAACGGATAGCTCAGTGGGTTGAGCATTGGCCTGCTAAACCCAAGGTTTTGAGTTCAATCCTTGAGGGGGACATTCTGTGTGACAGTTGTTTTTGTTTCTCCTTGATGTAAAGCCACCCCCTTTGATTTTAATTCCCTGTAAGCCATGTTGTCAGTCACCTCTCCCTCCATCAGAGCAACAGCAGACAATTGTTTCGCGCCTTTTTTCCATGCAGATGCCATACCATGGCAAGCATGGAGCCTGTTCAGATCACTTTGGCAATTAGGAGCACATTAAACACCACGCGCGTTATCCAGCAGTATATGCAGCACCAGAACCTGCCAAAGCAAAACCGGGCGAGTAGGCGACATCAGCGCGGTGACAAGAGTGATGAGGACATGAACACAGACTTCTATCAAAGCACGGGCCCTGGCAATGTGGGCATCATGGTGCTAATGGGGCAGGTTCATGCCATGGAACGCCGATTCTGGGCCAGGAAACAAGCACGGACTGGTGGGACTGCATAGTGTTGCAGGTCTGGGACAATTCCCAGTGGCTGCGAAATTTTGCATGCATAAGGGCACTTTCATGGAACTTTGACTTGCTTTCCCCTGCCCTGAAGCGCATGAATACCAAGATGAGAGCAGCCCTCACAGTTGAGAAGTGAGTGGCAATAGCCCTGTGGAAGCTTGCAACGCCAGACAGCTACCGGACAGTTGGGAATCAATTTGGAGTGGGCAAATCAACTGTGGGGGCTGCTGTGATGCAAGTAGCCAACGCAATCAAAGATCTGCCGATATCAAGGGTAGTGACCCTGGGAAATGTGCAGGTCATAGTGGATGGCTTTGCTGCAATGGGATTCCCTAACTGTGGTGGGGCCATAGACGGAACCCATATCCCTATCTTGGCACTGGAGCACCAAGCCGGCGAGTACATAAACCGCAAGGGGTACTTTTCAATAGTGCTGCAAGCACTGGTGGATCACAAGGGACGTTTCACCAACATCAACGTGGGATGGCCGGGAAAGGTACATGACGCTCACATCTTCAGGAACTCTGGTCTGTTTCAAAAGCTGCAGGAAGGGACTTTATTCCCAGACCAGAAAATAACCGTTGGGGATGTTGAAATGCCTATAGTTATCCTTGGGGACCCAGCCTACCCCTTAATGCCATGGCTCATGAAGCCATACACAGGCAGCCTGGACAGTAGTCAGGAGCTGTTCAACTACAGGCTGAGCAAGTGCAGAATGGTGGTAGAATGTGCATTTGGACATTTAAAAGCGCGCTGACGCAATTCACTGACTCGCTTAGACCTGAGCGAAACCAATATTCCCACTGTTATTACTGCTTGCTGTGCTCTCCACAATATCTGAGAGAGTAAGGGGGAGACGTTTATGGTGGGGTGGGAGGTTGAGGCAAATCGCCTGGCCACTCGTTATGCACAGCCAGACACCAGGGCAGTTAGAAGAGCACAGGAGGGCATGCTGTGCATCAGAGGAGCTTTGAAAACCAGTTTTATGACTGGTCAGGCTACGGTGTGAAAGTTGTGTTTGTTTCTCCTTGATGAAACCCCCCTTACCTGTAAGCTAACCACCCTCCCCTCCCACCTTCGATCACCGCTTGCAGAGGAAATAGTCATTGTTGCTTCACATTCATGCATTCTTTATTAATTCATCACACAAATAGGGGGATAACTGCCAAGGTAGCCCAGGACGTGTGGGGAGGAGGGAAGGACAAGGCCACACTGCACTTTAAAACTTAAACTTTAAAACTTATTGAATGCCAGCCTTCTATTGCTTGGGCAATCCTCTGGGGTGGAGTGGCTGGGTGGCCAAAGGCCCCCCCACCGCGTTCTTGGGTGTCTTGGTGAGGAAGCTATGGAACTTGGAGAGGAGACTGGTTGGTTACACAGGGGCTGTAGTGGCGGTCTGTGCTTCAGCTGCCTTTCCTGCAGCTCAACTATACGCTGGAGCATATTAGTTTGATCCTCCAGCAGCCTCAGCATTGAATCCTGCCTCCTCTCATCACGCTGCCACCACCTATCATCTTCCCGCCACCTCTCCTCACGTTCATGTTGTGCTTTCCTGCACTCTGACATTGTCTGCCTCCATGCATTGGTCTGTGCTCTGTCAGTGTGGGAGGACAGCATGAGGTCAGAGAACATTTCATCATGACTGCGTTTTGTTTCCACCTTCTAATCTTCGCTAGCCTCTGGGAAGGAGAAGATACTGTGATCCTTGAAACACATGCAGCTGGTGGAGGAAAAACAAAGGGACAGTGGTATTTAAAGATACATTTTATATAACAATGGCTACACTCTTTCACGGTAAACCTTGCTGTTAACATTACATACATAGCACATGTGCTTTCGTTACGAGGTCACATTTTGCCTCCCCCCACCGCGTGGCTAACCCCTCCCCCCACGCGTGGCTAACAGCGGGGAACATTTCTGTTCAGCCACAGACAAACAGCCTAGCAGGAATGGGCACCTCTGAATGTCCCCTTAAGAAAAGCATCCTATTTCAACCAGGTGACCATGAATGATATCACTCTTCTGAGGAAAACAGAGAGATAAAAAACCGATGTTGTTTGAATGCCAGCAAACATACGCTGCAATGTTTTGTTCTGCAATGATTCCCGACTACGTGCTACTGGGCTGGTGTGGTAAAGTGTCCTACCACGGTGGACGGAATAAAGCTGCCCTTCCCAGAAACCTTTTGCAAAGGCTTTGGGAGTACATCCAGGAGAGCTTTATGGAGATGTCCCTGGAGGATTTCCGCTCCATCCCCAGACATGTTAACAGACTTTTCCAGTAGCTGTGCTGGCCGCGAATGCCAGGGCAAATCAATCATTAAACACGCTTGCTTTTAAACCATGTATACTATTTGAAAAGGTACACTCACCAGAAGTCCCTTCTCCGCCTGGCAGGTCCGGGAGGCAGCCTTGGGTGGGTCCGGGGGGTACTGGCTCCAGGTCCAGGTTGAGAAACGGTTCTTAGCTGTCAGGAAAACCGGTTTCTCCGCTTGCTTGCTGTGAGCTATCATATTCCTCGTCCCCAAAACCTGCTTCCGTGTTTCCTCCCACTCCATTGACTGAGTCAAAGCACAGGGTTGGGGTAGTGGTGGCTGAACCCCCTAAAATGGCACTGCAGCTCATCACAGAAGCAGCATGTTTGGGGCTCTGACCCGGAGCGGCCGTTTGCCTCTCTGGTTTTCTGGTAGGCTTGCCTCAGCTCCTTAAGTTTCACGTGGCACTGCTTTGGGTCCCTGTTATGGCCTCTGTCCTTCATGCCCTGGGAGATTTTGACAAATGTTTTGGCATTTCGAAAACTGGAACGGAGTTCTGATAGCACTGATTCATCTCCCCACACAGAGATCAGATCCCATACCTCCCGTTCGGTCCATGCTGGAGCTCTTTTGCGATTCTGGGACTCCATCATGGTCACCTCTGCTGATGAGCTCTGCATAGTCACCTCTGCTGATGAGCTCTGCATGGTCACCTGCAGCTTGCCACACTGGCCAAACAGGAAATGAGATTCAAAAGTTCGCGGGCCTTTTCCTGTCTACCTGGCCAGTGCATCTGAGTTGAGAGTGCTGTCCAGAGCAGTCACAATGGAGCACTCTGGGATAGCTCCTGGAGGCCAATCCGTCAAATTGCGTCCACACTACCCCAAATGCAACCTGGCAAGGCCGATTTCAATGCTAATCCCCTTGTCGGGGGTGGAGTAAAGAAATCGATTTTAAGAGCCCTTTAAGTAAAAAAAAAGGGCTTCGTCGTGTGCACGGGTGCAGGGTTAAATCGATTTAATGCTGCTAAATTCGACCTCAACTCCTAGTGTAGACCAGGCCTTAGTGGAAACTACTTTTGTGAGGAATGGTTTGTAGGATTTGGCCCTTAGTATCTGTACAGTGTAAAAATGTGTAAATAATAATACCCATCTCCAATATAATGCTTTTCATCATAGATCTCCAAGCACTTTACAAAGAAGGTCAGTATCATTATCCCCATTTTACACATGGAGAAACTGAGGCACAGAGGAGTATTGCCCAGGAGCACCCAGCAAAGCAGAAGCAGAGCAGGGAATTGAAATCAGGTCGTCTCAGTCCCAGTCAGTGTCCTGGCCATTTACTACAGTGTTTCTCATTAAAATGGGGCTATCTTTAAAAAAATAAACCTTATTCATGGAATGCTATACTGTAACTGGAACACACACATTGCTACAAAAATGCTCTCTGTTTTCTAAGCAGTGCCTTGAAACATGTTCTAATGCATGAACATGAGATGTATTTTGATACTTTTTCAGGATATCCCTCACAGGTTTTTTGAACTTCAAAAGTTGACACTTGTATTAAAATAACCTGTTTTCTCCTTCCATCTGTTCACCATATTGCACCAAGTTTCATCAGCAATTGCAAAACTGTTTTCATAGAACTCTTCGTATTCTGTAGCAATTCTGAGTTCACATGGAATTCAGGATCAGGCCCAATGTGAAAAAGGAGTAATCATTGCTACATCTGTAATAGGATCCTCAGTGGGCTGAAGGGCCTAGTGGTTAGTGTCCACTCATTCATGGTGCAGTGGTAGGGTAGCCTGCACCCATCCACTACACTGGGCTCTGACCCAGGGCCCGAGGAGGGTCAGCAGCATTTGCCTACAGAGCAGGACTCTGAGCTACTTTCCCTGGGTCAATTCCTACCACTGCTTCATTCCCTCAGCTTCTGGCCCCAGATAAGGAGAAAAGAAAAATGAAAATGAAACCCAACTGCCAGCACATATGGGGCTCTGCATACAATCCTGTTCCTTCAGGGAGGCTTCTCCAGCCCCGCTTCAGGATTGGTCTGCACTCCTCCACAACCTCCCCCTTCAGATCTTGGTTGCTTCCTTTTCAGCCCTGTCTCCAGATGGAGCATGCTCTGCAGGGTTGGAAGGGTAGGGCTAGCTGGGCCCAGTACTGCCCTTTAACCCTTCCAGTCCAGTGTGAGGTTTGAACACCCCACTACAATGTTAAAAACATTTGTTTTCAGATGGCATAGAGTAGATGGATTTGGTTATGGCTACCACTCCTTTTTGCAAATAACCTACTGAGCCAAATTCTGATCTCATTTACACTTGTATAAATCCAGAGTTGCTGTACTGAAGTTAGAGTTACATGGGTGCAAGTGATATCAGGATCTGTGGTTATTACCATATGTGTTGAAATAGAAAACAAATTTTGACCAGATTTTCAATGACCTCTGTTTCTACAGGCACAAGTTAGATGTCTTTCTGCCAATATTTGAACCAGCATAACATATTATCCCATATAATGTACTGTCTCAAACATTTGTTCCATTCTTCAACAAACACATCCTTACGTATCATCCTGACTGTGTTTTGTTTTTGTATTAATCATTGATGCAAAAACATTTCCTATTACTAGGAATATTCTGTTGTTTCCCATCAGTGCCATAGGTTAGCAATGTTGACCTTAGTTGGTGGTTTCCCAATTTCTGATGCTGGAGATGAATTAGTCAACAGACGGTTTGTTTATTTTTGTGTGGGGTTTCCTCTCTCTCAAGGCTACTCAACCCAACTAGAACTGAGTCAGGGGACCTGGTTAAAACATGGCTGGCTCCTGATCCAGTACACTAGGGTTAACATTTCCATTATTAAATTGCAAAGCCTATTATATTGGAAACACAGTTAAGTCTGCTCCACAGACTACAGTGTTGTGGAATCTATTTGTCTCTCAAAACAAGCTTTCAAATGGCTGGGTTACTTAAATGGAATACTAATGGCCACAACATGATACACTTACCCATGCTGAATAGTACATTACACCATGAATATTTCTACTCTATAAGAGGTACTCTTGCTCCTATAGAGTAGTATCACAGCCTAGCTATGAAGTTGGTGGGGTTCATTTGGCTAACCATAAATCTTTCTTGTAAGGATTTTTGGTTTTAAATTACTGATTTTAATGAATATTTCATCTGTGAATAAGTCTCTTAACTTGGGATATTTTAAAATTTTTCTGGGGATTGGTAATTCCAGGGTACAGCTGTAGATGCTAACAAGCAGACACTCACTATTAATTGATCCATGCAAAAGTTAACCATAATTGAGAGGGGAGTGTCAGCTTTCACTAAATTTTCTTGCTTTTACTGGTTTTTTAAATCACAGTTTAGAATTATTTCTATGCTATTTTTGTATATCAATTTAGAGTTGGATCAGAAAGGTATAGCAGTTTAGAAAGTTGTAGGTGCCTGTGAGTATTGGGTTTGTTTTAGGGTGACCAGATGTCCCAATTTTATAGGGACAGTCCCAATTTTGTGGTCTTTTTCTTATATAGGCTCCTATTACCCTCCACCCCCTGTCCCCCAATTTTTCACATTTGCTGTCTGGTCACCGTAGTTTGTTTAGATGACCACAGATGTCAATATATAGGGACTGTCCATATGAACACTTGGCGCCTGGCAAGCTGGAGTGTAAATCTACCCCACACTAGCCTGCTGTGCACTAAAATGTCTGTGTGGACCCTGCTGCTGCACACTGAAAGTTCGGAAGTGCACTTAAATTATATTGCTTCAAAATGGGAGTGATCAAAGCACATTATGGAATTTTAATGCATGGTAGCAGGGTCCACACAGACACTTATTCCATGGCAGGCTAGAGTGAGGTAGATTTACACCCTGGCTTGCGGTGAACTAAATATTCATATAGACAAGACCTTAGAATCATGGGGGCAGATCCTCAGCTGGTGTAAACTGTCATAGCTTTGAGCTAGGCCACAGGCCCAATCTTGCAAACATGTACTGTTGAAGTTAATGAGACTATTCATAATAGGGAGCAATAATAAAGGGAAAAATTTTCAAAGGCATAAATGGGAATTAGGTGCCTAATGTCCATTCCTGTCAGTGGGATTTGGATGCCTAACTGCCCTTTATGTTTTTTGAAAATCTCCCCATAGTCCCAATAATATATTTGTAAAAAAATCTAAACCATTTCATGTATCCATCTTTTTATCTGAAATGAAAAGCAAGGGCACAGTTTGAGTATAGTTTTCCCCAAATGGGAGTGGTCTGCATGGAATCCAGTGTAAGCAGATCCTGGTGACCATCCTGACAAAGTGTGGTGTGTACATCACCTGAGCAATTTAGTTAATTTCTAAAATTAGACAAATGGCTACTTGAGCTAGCTTGAATAACGATAGCTGTGGAGCTGCAGCAGCTGGTTCAGCAGCACAGACCCTGGGTTATGTACTTGTGTCTAGTCCGTACACTGCTTCCTTGGCTTCAGCGATATTGTTATTTGAGCAAGCTAGAACAAAGCTACCCTGGTTGTGACTACATGTGCTGAAGTCACTCTAATTGCAATGTATTTGAATTTTTCCCACTAAACTAATTTAAAACAAAATTTTAAAATAGCACCATATTAATTATGATCTGAACATTGAGAGAAACTACCAGACAATCCTTGTGTTGCAAATTCTTCTCTCATACTGTAGATACTCGAAAAACATCAAAGACATGCAGCCTTAGTGCCAGGAGGATTGGTAATGAGTTGCAAAGCCATTGAACATCACATCACTGTGTGGTCACTGTTACACAATTTATATTTATCCCTGGGTACCGTATAGTAATATTTGAGATACCACCAAATTTATCAATACTTAGAATGGGAAATAGGAGTTGTATATATAATTTCCACTGTGCTCACTAGGTCAATAATGACTAAAAGTTATCTTGTGGCTTTGAGGTGACTTGTGTAAAATACTTTAGCAAGTCTCAGTCCAGTTCACAGTAGAAAGGTATCTGCTAGACCTGGGTGGGAACAAGATTTTCTGTTTCATGGGAAATTCCATAATTTAGAATTTTTTTTCTGTTCTGAGACACAACAAAACCAAAAAATTTGAAGTTTCCCATGAAATGAAATTAAAAAAATTAAATAAAATACAAATGTTTCATTCTGATTTCAATAACATCAGGGTTTTTAAAAACCCTGAAAAATTGTTTGGAAACAAAACATTCCATTCTGAAAAGATCAAAATGGAACACTTCAGCCTTATCAGGATGTTCTGTTCCATTCTTCTCATGAAAAAGAATTCCATCAAAATCAACATATTTCTATAAAAGATAAGTTTTCAACGAATCAGCATTTTCTGACAAAAATGTTCCATTGGAAAATTTCCAACAAGCTTGTGTCCACATCACAAAGCCACCAGAGGCACTAACTGGCACTCTTCTCTGATGAGAGAGGCCAAGAACTGAATGTCAGATTCATCCCTGTGCAGAAGACAAACACTAGACTTCTGAATCACTTGAGTTCCCTATAGGCCTTTCATGGGGCAAATTTCACCTGGCCTAAGCCCTGACATAATAATATCCTCTCACCCCTAGTAGTGGTCCTGTTTGCGGACTGGTGTTAGGAAGTTCACTTTGCCACTGCCTGTGCCAATCTTGTTCTGGGAGGAAGGATGGTCCAGTGGTGAGGGCACTGGCTTAAGACATGGGGAGCCAGATTCAATTCCTTGTTCCACCAAGAACCAACCTCCTGTGTGACTCTGGACAAGTCATTTAGCCTCTCTGTGCCTCAATTTCCCAACTGTAAAAAATTGGGGTATTAATGCTTCCCTATTTCAGAACAGGGTTGTGAGGCTAAACACATTAGAGACACTAAACCGCTTTGAGGTCGACTGATGAAAAGTGCTATATGAGAGAGGCTTTACTACTATTAGTTCTGTGGATAAACAAAGAACTACGCCTACAGGCTTGTCAATCTAGCAGCTTTCATGCATGCTGCATTCACTTGAAAAAGCTTTTTAGTCATCTAATTCTCCCCCCTGTTTTGTTGTGTTATATCAAATTTTGGATGCAAGTAGTCTGAAAGCAAAATCATGGGCAATATATCAAATGTCTTCCAATGTCAGGGTTGTTAGCATAATCTTAAGGTTCACTTAAAACAGATACACAAAGTCATTTCAGTGCCAGATATAAACAACTGTTAAATAATTTAATGTGTATTTTCTCAACAGACATAAATTATTGAAAAGAAAATGGCACAACGAAGCCCAATCTTTCCGACACTTGCCCCTACTGAAAGGTACAGTCTGGCATGTTAGAAATCTAGAATCTACAGAGCGCAGGAGTATCTGTGCTTCTCCTTTAATTCTCTATTTACAATCATGCTTAACATTGTAGCTTTTGTACTTAATGCAACAACTAAACTAAATTAAATATGGTAGACATATACTCTGCATATCCAAATCATGGGCCAAATCCTAAAGCCCTTGGCTTTTATTCAGTCCTTTCTCAAGGAAAATTTCTACTGGCTTCAACTGTGACAGAGTGAAAACCCAGGACATCAGGACTTGTCCCAGTGGAAGTCTTTCATGAGTAAGGAATGAAGGTAAAAATTTGGGCCAAATTCTACACTCATTTACACCCTGGTTGCATCTCCATTAACTTACATTGTGCTATAATTTCACTGAAGTGAGAACAGAATTTAGCTTTCACTTCATGATTTGGCCCCTGTGAATATCAGATACAATATACAGCATACAAGAAAAAAAAACTAAGGTGTTTAAAGAAAATAACTAAGAGCTGTTTAAAGGCACAAAGGGGCATTAGGCACCCAATGCTCATTGACTTTCAATGGGAGCTGAATACCTATTTTTCTCTTTGTGCCTTTGAAAATCTTTTCCCCAAAGGATTACAAAACTTAACCTCTGCGAAAGACTGCGTTCATTGATGGCCAGATTTTCAAAAGTCTCAGCACCTCAGCAGCAACTATTGCTTTCAATAGAAGCTGCTCCGCGCTGAGCTCTTTTGAAAAATCTGCACAATTATTTAGGTGCCTAAATGGGAGCTGATGTTGCCTTAGAGACTGTGAGAAGCTTGGATTTTGTCCCTCCTGGATTTACAAAGCTTTAGCATGCATTTATTCAGCTCCCAAGAGAAGTTTTTGGATGCATACTCCAGGAGTAGCCTTACCGGGAGAGAAGAGAATGGATGCAGATATTTCTTCTTAGTCTATTTTTATTTAACTTTATTGCAGTTATTGCGTTGAACAAAGATGGATAAAAAGCAGCTGCAAAGTTTGCACACATGTAGTAATGCTTGCAAAATTTAATCAAAAACATGCTGAGTTCATGTTCCCAGCCAAACTGCTTTGTCTGTCTTAATTTGTCCCAAAACACACTAATATCCTTTTGTTAAGTGCACATGCCTGGGTTAGTCACCCTAAGTGAGGTGGGGAGGAGGCCCTGATCTCCCTTTACACCTATTACTCATGGCAGTAAATGCTGCACCTGCTTATGTACAGTAATGGGCCTCTCCCTGGAAGTGTTCAGGATTTCTGGGAGGTAGTATTCTTTCTGGAGGCACTCTACCTCCCAGTGGTTCTACTGAGGTGGTATCAATCTTACATACATGGCTGTGGTTAAAAGTTACAATAGAATTGTGAGTAAGGTCCTCAGTATCTGCCAACGCATTAATAATTCATTTGTTTGAATATATTTCTTTTGTTAGACGGGTTCGAAATATACCACTACACAGCCAAGCTTTGACCGCGGTCCCATTAGCATCTGCAAGTCTAGTGGATCAGCTAGAAGACAGAATTCTAAGCCATGAGAAAACAACTGCTGCCCTTGTGGAACACGCTTTTCGCATTAAGGAGGACATTGTTTCCACTTTGCATAGAATGCAGAACAAAGGAGGAGGAGATCGGTTGGCTAGGCAACTCTTAGAGGAACACATCCGAAACATAACGGCAATAGTGAGGCAGCTTAACCGGGACATTGAGGTATGTTCTGATTCTTTCCCGGGGCTGACCTCATCTCTGCTATTGACGCCAAGAGTAATAAGAAAATTTAGTAAGATTTAATATATGATGCAAGTATAAGGTCTGAAGAGAGTTTGTAAACTGTGTGTACATCCTTACAAAGTGCATGCAGAGTATGTAGTTCTTTTCATGGCTATAAAAAAAACCATATAGGTGGCAGGAATTTAAATATAAATTCTACACAAACAGTTTTGTGGTGCTTATCTATTTCCTTTCAACACAAAACTAGAAAATGTAAGAAATCATCAGTTAATGCAGCACTAACATGCATTTCAACCTTAGTTTAAAGGCCCTATCACCTAAACATACTCAGACTCCTCACCCCTGCAAGAAAAACTCCCTTTCACTTTCCACATGCACCACCCACAATGCACACATCCAGGTGATCCAATCACAGTCAAATATGCAACCTTAAGGCTGACGTCTGCAGAAATTAGCAGGGTAGTGGTAGATGGACAAATATAGGCTAGTATTTGAGTGCCCAATTCTGCTTCCAGTGTGACTTCAGTGACAGTTGTGTGTGTAGATTGGGCCCTGAAAATCAGGAGAAGCCATAAATTAATATAATGCATCACTTTCTGCATGCCTATAAAGACAGTTATTAAATTAAAAAATAGATTTTATATTTGGATTTAGCAAAATATAATAAGTGGCCTGTTGAATGTATAATTGACTTATTGAACTCCCGTTTGCATATTAACGCATTATAGACGCTGCAGGAACAGATACGTGTCAGGGATAACCTCAGTTATGGAACTAATTCTACCTTAAAGAGCCTGGAAATGCGGCAGTTGTCTGGTTTGGGAGATCTTCGGGGGAGAGTTGCAAGGTAAGTGTCAGTTTTGGGGGTATTTTTTGCAATCAGCTCATTTTCTATTAATCTTGAAGTATGCCTTTGACATTGAATGACAGTGGGTCAAATTTAACCTTGGCTTAACTTCCAGAATGAATTTGGCTCAGTGTTTTCATGGCAATGCACAATAATCTCCTGCCTTCCAGTATCAAATATTAAAACTAGTTACATGACTTAATTCTTGAAATTAGATTTCAGTTAATGGGCTTGAATTCTAAAAATGCTTCAGTTTGGTTCAGTTTTAGAAAGGACTGAGGTTCAGGCTGGGTTGTCTTTTTTTTTTTTTTTAAACTAACTCTTTAGCTCACCTGTAATAAAGATACCATGGAACAGTTTGCGTTCCCAGGGAGCAAAATAAAATTATATATTGCTTTTGAATGTATTTGAACAAACAAACAAACTGCTTACTCTTATTAAACATTAGATAAACTGCATGTTATTCGCAGGGTTTAAAGTAAAGGGGAGTGGAGGAAAGCATAGAGTGATAGAGATTCTACAGGCCAAGTTAAGCCCTCATATAGGCCTGGTCTACACTAGCAACTTATGTTGGTATAACTATGTCGCTCAGGGGTGTGGACCTAACTCCTGGTCTAGACAGGGCTATGTCGACGGGAGGGCTTCTCCTGTTGACGTAGCTACCACCTCTCGGAAAGGTGGATTAACTATCCTGCCAGGAGAAGCTGTCCTGTCAGTGCAGGTAGCCTCTTCGCTGAAATGCTGCAGTGGTACAGCGGCATCGGTGCAGTTTACGTGCTGCAGCATTTTAAGTGTAGACAAGACTTTGTTTTTCGGTTATACTCTCAATGACACCTGGGTAAACCTACTTACAGCTGGCACCGATGACAAAGAAGACACAATCGGAAGGTAGTGGGGTTGCACACGTGTAGATGAGGACTTAATTTCGCATACAGAATCTTTATGATTGATGGCTTCTGCCGAATTACATCAGGGATGAATTTGTCCAATTATCTGGATTTTTGAAGACATTCTATTCTTTTTTGCCGGACCAGTTTTGTTAGTTGACTGCGGTTCATCTGAAATGATAGTTACTGATACCTTCAAAAGGTCAGAAAAACCTCAGCTAAGGGAAGTGAAAGGTTAAGTTTCTGTAAGATTTCCTGGTGTCTATATTGGGCGGCATATAGTTTCCACGTTGACTTGTTAGCCCAATTTCCAAGGAGTGGTTTAAACAGGGTTTAAAGCACTGATTATAGAGGACTGATTTTTTCAGACAGACATTCAGTCAGTTCTTTTAAGTACAGCAGGAAAACAAAACCATCTCTTGATTTGTTGTCTTCAAGTCAGACAAACTATTGAACAATATTTATTTATCACTGAAGGGTCACTGCCAAATTCATCTGCATGAGTCTTCCTGCATAGCTCTTTCATATAAAGGTTTCAGAGTAGCAGCTGTGTTAGTCTGTATTCGCAAAAAGAAAAGGAGTACTTGTGGCACCTTAGAGACTAACAAATAATAAATTTGTTAGTCTCTAAGGTGCCACAAGTACTCCTTTTCTTTTTTCATGTAAAGGATTCACAGTGAGATTCTACAAGATCCCATGTTTGGAGCAACACAGCTAGTGCCAGCTTGTGCAGCCTTTATTCACACTGGTGAGTGCTCATTCATGCAAGTAGTGCCATTGAATTCAATGGGAGTACTCACATGAATGAGAACTTGTAAAAATGTGGCCCTAAATGGCTAAGTGCTTAAAATGGGGGATGATAGTGGGCTATCAGCACTTAGACCATTATTTCTTCTTGATAGGTTTACTCGGGGAAGTTCATGCGTTTCCCCTGATAATTATAACTACATGACAGATTACACAAAGTGCAATGCTCAAGGTCAGTCATCAGAGTGCCTCGGGCTGGAAATTCATGTTCATTATTGAGACAGAACCAGTTTATTTTCTCTTGTTGTTTGCTGTTTCGTGGTTCCCCATCAGGCATTTTGTTAAAATCTTCCCCCTGAGGGGAAGAAAACTTGTTTTACTTGTAAAATGCTGAATTCAGTTAGGACATTGTTCTGTGAGAGTGAATGAAGTGCCTTCAGTTACAAGCACATTTTGCTGTAAAAATTCCCATAACTCCTGATTACAATTTATCATTATTTGTATTACAGTAGTGTCTAAAGACCCCAGCTGAGACTGCGACCTCATTGTGCTAGATGCTATACAAATACATAGTGGGAGACAGTTCTAAATTGCTTGCAGTTATTTCATCAATAAATTTGAAATTAACTCACTTGTATAATTTCACCCAAACTGTTCCACCAGGAGAGTCCAAAGGGTGAGTCTGGCCTGCTGGCTCTCAGGCTAGATCTAGGAGTTAACTTTTTTGACCAGCTTCTGTAAGAATTTGAGCGTTAATCCAGGGTTCTGGCGAAATATCAACATGGGTGATTACATTCTGCCTATCTAAATTCCCCTTGCAATTTCAAATGGATATTGTATTATTTCCTATCATAAACCATTCTGTAGTGGATCTCATCTGTACAGTGTTGAACAGCTATTCTGTTTCTTCTTCCAGGTAGCTGCATTTCTCAGTGAGTGTAGTGTTATCCTTATAGACAGATGCTCTTGAAGCATAACACAAATCCAAACTCCCCCAAATTCTGGAGAAGTTCAGACCTGAATCTGAACTTCACAGCTGTTCTCATCTCTATAAAGGGATGAGCCTAAATCCCTACAGCTGAATACCCTCCAAACTCTGGGAAAGTTTAAGTTCAGATTCCAGCTTGTGCCTCATGCCCATCTCTACTTACTTTTATTTGCCAATCATTTTGTAAAACACTTTGAAATTGTTCAACATGAAAGATGCTGTATAATATCAATAATAAATAATCAACATCATTAAGCTAACTGAAACTTTTATGAAAAATTTAGGAACCTGAGAATTGCCATACTAGATCAGATTAGTTCTCCATCTAATCCAGCATTTTGTCTCTGAACTAGCCAGTCCTGTCTACCGTCAAAGGAAGCTAAAAGAAGCCCTTCAGAAGGCAGGTAAAAGGAATAACATGCCAGTAGGGAAAGCTTCTTCTTTATCGGCAGTCATGAGAGGTTGATTTATGCCCTGAAAATGAGAGATTATATTTCTTCCAAAAAAAATTTTTTTTTAAATTTTTGTGTAAAAGTTTGGATTTACCCCTGCAGCCCCTCCTGCCGGTAGTCATTGGGAATTAGCTCATCCAGCCCTGGAGTGCCTTCTGCAGGCCAGTGATCCACCTCCCAGGACCTGGTGCCCTTTTCTCTGGGGTGCTGCCCCCCTGGCAGTACCCCCACACTCTCAGGTTCTGGGTCTCCCCACCCAGGGGAACCCCCACCCTCTAACCCCAACTCACCTCAGTTTGGGCTACTGCCAGTTCCCACTTAGCTCCTTGTATCGGGGGCAGACTGCAGCATATACGCCACTCATCACAGGCAAGGGGGTTTTGGACCTGCTGCCTCCACCTACCTGTGGGCTGCCCCTCTGCAACCCTGCACCTATTCAGCCTCTAGTCAGGCCTGCAGCCTGAGGCTTTCCAGGCCAGAGCTCCTAGCAACTCTGGCCCTTCCCCAGCCCTGCTCCAACCTAGGTGTCCTGCTCGGCACCTTGCAGCGAGGCCCTTCTCCCTCTCCAGGCAGAGGGAGACTGACTGGGCTCTCACAGCTTCTTATAGGGGCCAGCTGGGCCTGATTGACGTGGCTGCGGCTGCTCCCTTAACCCGGCTGGGCTTTTCCCCACAGCTCCAGCCCTCTCCCCGGGCCAGCCTCAGTCCCGTCAGGGCCGGAGCGGGTAACCACCCCACTCTAGGAAGGAGGGTCAGTCTGCTTGGGCTGCCCTGCTGGCTGGAGCTCTCTCCTTTTTCTGGCTGCCCTGGGCTGTTGCTGCTGGCTGGAGCTCTCTCCTTCCCTGGAGGACTGCTGCTGCTGCCACAGCTGCTGAGTGTGTGTGGGGGGCCTTGCTGGCCTGCTCCCCCTCCCCCCACCTCTGGAGGGAGAAGCCAGGACCCCACTACTGCCACCTGTGGGGGTCCTTCCTGCCTGGCTGCCAGGGCTGCTGGAGCTGCTGCTGCTGCTGCGTTTGTTCTGGGGAGCTGCTGGAGCTGGAAGAGGACTAATAAGACCATCGGCTGCTGGGGGAGCGCACAGACCCTGGAGACCACTGTGGAGGGGGCCATTGAGGACTGAGTGATTATGGAACTGCGCTTTCATGGTCCTGGTGGTCCATGGTCATGGTGTGTGGGGGGTCCTGACTGTGTTTGTGGGGATGTAGGGGGTGTGGTGTGCAGCCTGCCCCTGGTCCATGTGTGTCCCCAACCCCCACCACTACCATTGCCCCCTCCACTACCCCCACCGGCCACATACCATCTGCCTCAAGCTCCCGCCTCTAGGACTCAGCTGCTTGCCCGGCCTGCCACGCCTGTTTCCACCATTTGGGCCTGCAGCAGCAGCCAGCCAACAGTGACTTTTCGCAAGCACACGTGCCGCCCCTCCTTTTTCAAACTGCCTCCCCCTCCGATTACAGCCCTTTGCCCCCCAACTTTTTTGCCTAAGCCCTTTGCGAGCCCAGTTTCTTTGCCTACCCATTTCCCCTCCACGGTTTGGTTTGTTTGTCCTGCCCTGGCCGTACAGCTAGCCCCTGGGTTCCCCTGTCACCCCCAGCCTGGCTACTCCCTTTCCTTTGCAGCCCTCCCCCTTGTGTGCCCATGCCCCCCTCTCATGTGCTTGTGTCCCCCCCCCGTTTTGGTTGATCACTGCACCCCCCCCCCCCCGATGTTATTGTGACCTTCCCTCCCCTAGTGCAGCTAGAGGAGCCGCACTTCCATCCTAGGTCGGTGACTGACCCCCCCACAAGTCCTTGATAGCCCACGAATCTGCCCCCTCCCCCCGTTTTGGGCGCTCTCCTCCCTGCCTGCAGCCTAGCGGGGAGGAGTGGTTGACCTGCTTCCCCTCTCAACCCCTTTCTCCGGTGTTTTTTCCCCTCCTTCCCAGCTCATCATGGCAGGAGACATGACGGGTGGGATCCCTGGGGGAGACCCCGCCCCCCCCGACACCCCCTATAGCCTCTACTTCAACCACCGCTGCCGAACCACTGGCTATCGCCCCCGCTGGGGCACCGTCAGTGGCAGGCAATGGGGTGACCTCCGCTGCTGCCACGTCTCTTTCCCCCTCCGATTCTGGGGGAGCTCCTAGCTAAAAAGACTAGGCCTTCCATGGCAAGGGCTGCCCCCACTGCTGCGGCCCTGCTATCGGCCGCAGCATCCCTCCCTGCTGTTCCCTCTACCAGCACCGTGGGTGCCACCCCCTCCAGCCCCCAGAGCGTATGCCCAGGTGGCGGCAGCCCCCCGCCAATTACTTTGTCATCTCTCCCAGCCACCGCTGCTGTTACCATCCCTACCGGCCAGGGCCCCTTCCCCACCTTGACCAGAAAGCACGGCGTCCATTGCCTCCTGGTGCCTGCCTTGCCCTGGAGACCTATGTGTGGGCGTTGGTGAGGGTGGCGGCCTCCAGAATGTATGGCAAGGTCGTCTTCTTCCTTGCCTCGGAGGCCGCCGCCCAGGAGGCAGTGGCGAAGGGCCTGGCGGTGGGGGGCATGTTCATCCCCTTGGAGCCGCTGGAGGACCTGGGTGCCTGTGTAGTCCTGACCTCTATTCCTCCTCTCCTCCCCAATGCTGCCCTGCTGTCTGCCCTCTCTACCCTGGGGGAATCTCTGTCATCAGCCCTCTCCCGCTGGGCTGCAAAGACCCCGCCTTCCGTCACGTCCTCTCGTTCCACCGGCAGGTGCAGCTTCAACTGCCGCCAGCAGTGCGTGGCGGAGAGGCGCTCAAGGGGTCTTTCTTGGTCACCTACCAGGGGGCCCATTACCGGGTGCATTATTCCATGGGAGAGGCCCGGTGAGCCTCAGACCCCTGAGCCAGACCGAGAGGAGCCATCTCCCATCTCCCAGTTACTGGGGCCCAGGATCCTGCCTCTGCCCCTCTCCCCGACCCTACTCCTGACCCCGTCCCTATTCTCTCCATTTCCCATGATGCCACTGCCACCCCTGGGGCCGTCTCCTTCCCTTTCCCGGAGGATGACCCCCAGGGAGCGGCCTTTGTGTTTCCCTGTCCCGACTCACTAGGGGCTGCTATCTTCCCTCCGCTGCCCCCCATTGAGCTGGGGTCTGAGGCGGGTCAGGTGGCACCGGTCCATCGGGCGCCATGTCGAGGGTCTGCCCCTTGCCTGCCCATCTTGGTGGGCCACGGGGCTGTGCCAGGGGCCCCACCGGAGGTCAACCGGGGGACAGTGACCCCACACCCCCATCGGTTGTGAGACGAGCTGCGGGAGTTTCTAGAAGACGTCTGTGGCTCCCGCAATAAGGTTCAGCTCGCTCTCCAGTGATGGGGGCATTTTCACCAAATCCTCCGGGCCGTGAGGGCCCTCATGGGGGAGGGTAAGAGGACCAGGAAGCAGGGCACCACGGCTTACCATCGGGTCTGCGGCTTCAGTGACTCCTTGCTCACCTTCGGGGTAGGTCATGGTTTGCTGCGCAGCCCACTGGGGGCCATGAGCATCCCTGCCGGCGAGGATCCCCCACAGCCCTCCTCATGGCACCTATTACCTTTGCAACACTGAACACCCGGGGCTGTAGGATGGGTCTCCGCAGGTGCCAGGTGCTCTCCTTCCTTCGGGAGGGTGGGTACTCTGTGGTTTTCTTCATCTTTTCTCCCGTACGGATCCGGCCGTCGAAGACAGCTGGCAGCTGGAATGGGGGGACAGGGTCTATTTTAGCCATCTCACAGTTCGTACGGCTGGAGTGGTGACCCTGTTCTCCCCCGACATATGGCCTGAGGTGCTGGGTGTCGCTGAGGTCGTGCCGGGCCACCTGCTGCACCTCCAGGTCCACATGGAGGGGCTTGTAGTCAACCTCATTAACATCTATGCCCCGACATCGGGCCCGGAGCGGATGCGTTTTTATCAGCAGGCGTCTGCCTTCCTCGGCTCCATGGATCCTTGTGAGTGCCTGGTCCTGGGTGGGGACTTTAACGCCACCCTCGAGGAGCGGGACCGCTTGGGGACCGAGCAGAGCCCGGCTGCTGCGGATGTCTTCCGAGAGATTGTCGAGCATCACTCCCTGGTGGACGTCTGGCATGACCACCACCCGGATGATGTCTTGATGTTTACCTATGTCCGGGTGGAGGTCCATCGGTCGTGCCACTCCTGATTGGACCGCTTCTACTTGTCACGCTTCCATCTTTCACGAGCCCACTCCTCCACCATCCGGCCGGCCCCTTTTTCGGATCACCATCTGGCCACCATGATGGCCTCTCTCCGTGCGGAGAGGCCGGGGGTGGCCTATTGGCATTTTAACAACAGATTGCTGGAGGATATGGGCTTCGTGGCGTCCCTCCAGGAGTTCTAGCTGGCCTGGCGAGGGCAGTGGTGTGCCTTTCCCTTGGTGCAGCGGTGGTGGGACCTGGGGAAGGTGCGTGCCTGGCTCTTCTGCCGTGACTACACCCAGGGTGCCAGCCGAGAGAGGGATGCAGCGATAGAGCAGTTGGAACAGGAGGTCTTAGAGCTAGAGAGGCGGCCACCAGCCCTGAGTATCCATCCCTTTGCAGAGCGTGCCGGGAGAAGCGGGAGGAGCTCTGGGTCCTCGACGACCATTGGGCCCACAGTGCTTTTGTTCGATCCCGCATGATCTTCGGGAGATGGATCGCAGTTCCTGCTTCTTCTACACCCTGGAGAAAAAGAGGGGGGCCAAGAAGCACGTCACCTGCCTTCTAGCGAAGGACGGCACCCCCCTCATGGATCTGGCGGAGATGTGCGAGAGGGCCAGGACCTTCTAAGCACATCTTTTCTCCCTGGATCCGACCGATCCTACCGCTTGCAGAGTGCTCTGGGATGGACTCCCGACGGTCAGCACGGGCGACCGGGACCGGCTAGACCTGCCTCTCTCTCTGGCCGAGTTCTTGGAAGCCCTCCATTGCATGCCCACCAACAAATCTCCGGGCATGGACGGGCTGATTGTGGAGTTCTACCGCGTGTTCTGGGACATCCTCGGCCCAGATCTAGTCACTGTCTGGTCCGAGTCATTATAAAGCGGGGTCCTCCCTCTCTCGTCCAGGCGAGCTGTGCTCACCTTATTGCCGAGGAAGGGGGACCTCCGCGACTTATGGAATTGGCGTCCCATCTCGCTCCTCAGCACGGACTACAAAATCGTAGCGAAGGCCATCTCGCTGCGGCTGGGGTCTGTGCTGGAGGATGTGATCCGACCAGACCAGACCTACACCGTCCCGTGCCGTACCATCTTTGATAACCTGTATCTGGTCCGGGATCTCTTGGAGCTTGGGTGTAGGGATGGTCTGTTTTTCACCCTCCTGTCCCTGGATCAGGAGAAGGCGTTCGACAGGGTGGACCACGGGTATCTCCTGGGCACTCTGCGAGCGTTAGGTTTCAGATCCCAGTTTGTGAGTTTTCTCCAGGTGCTGTATGCTTCCGCAGAGTGTCTGGTCAGGATCAACTGGACCCTGACCAAGCCGGTCAGCTTCAGGTGGGGAGTACAGCAGGGGTGCCCCCTCTCGGGCCAGCTGTACGCTCTGGCGATTGAGCCCTTCCTCTGTCTCCTCCGCAGGAGGTTGATGGGGTTGGTGCTTTGAGAGCCGGAGCTGCAGCTGGTCCTGTCGGCATACGTCGACGATGTGCTCCTTGTGGTCCAGGACCCGGGCGACTTGGTGCGGGTGGAGGCTTGCCAGACTGTGTACTCGGTGGCCTCCTCTGGCCGGGTCAACTGAGTCAAGAGCTCTGGCCTGGTGGTCGGGGACGGGTAGCAGGTGAGCTCCCTCCCACCATGCTTCAGGCCATCCGGTGGAGCGCTGGTCCGCTGCTCTATCTCAGCGTTTACCTTTCTGCCACACATCTGTCTCTGCCGGAGAACTGGCATGGTTTGCAGGGCAGGGTGACGGAGCGGCTCTGGAGCTGGACAGGACTACTCAGGTGCCTCTCCCTTCGACGGAGGGCACTAGTACTCAATCAACTAGTCCTGTCCATGCTCTGGTACCGGCTCAACACCCTGGTCCCAGCCCCGGGCTTCCTGGCCGACCTCCAGACAGCGATTCTGGAGTTCTTTTGGCCAGGACTGCACTGGGTCTCTGCAGGGGTCCTCCATCTGCCCCTTGGGGAGGGAGGGCAGGGTCTGAAGTGCCTATGCACTCAGATCCATGTCTTCCACCTCCAGTCCCTGCAGAGACTCCTTTATGGTGCAGGTAGTCCAGCGTGGAGAGTACTGGCGCACGCCTTCCTGCGCCGCCTCCGAGGGCTCCGATATGAATGGCAGCTCCTTTATCTCGATCCGAGAGGTCTTCCGCGAGACCTCTCTGGACTGCCAGTCTTCTACCAGGACCTCCTCCGGACCTGGAAACTGTTCTCGGCGACCAGGTCCGTGGCGGCCACCAAGGGGGCAGATCTCCTCGCGGAGCCCCTGCTACACAATCCCCAGCTCCGTGTGCAGGTGGTGGAGTCCCCCTCGGTGTGCCAGAGGTTGGTCCTGGCAGAAGTCACCAGAGTCGGAGACCTCCTGGATTACGACCGGGGAGACTGGCTGGATCCCCTGACGCTTGCTCAGCACATGGGACTCTCCAGGCCTTGTACTCCCCGGCACGTACTTCAGGAGGTGAGGGCCGCTTTGATGCCCGCTGCTCGGGTTTACCTCGATCGGGTCCTGCATGAGGGCACACCCCACCCACCCACCACCCCAGGCTCTCCGGACCTTTTCATCAGGCCCCTGTTCTGTGGACCCAACTGGTCCCCCCGCCCCTTCTCCGTGAGCCGGCTGCACGGTTCGTTTCCAGACCGCACCAAGGAAACATCTTTACATGCTCGTGTTCCACACTCTTTACTTCCTCACCCTCGCGTCCCGCCCTGACACAAAGTGGCAGGACCTCCTACCACCTTTAGAGGGTGAGGAGCCCCAGTAGGCCAGCCTATGCTCCACCCTGGTCCCAAGGCCCGCCGGGGATATCAGTTGGCGGCTCTTTCATGGGGCCGTGAGCACGGGCATGTATTTGGCGTGGTTTACCCCTATCCCGGACACCTGAACATGAGGGCGTGAGGGAGACTCTGGCGTGTGTTTACTTGGAGTGCGCCAGGTTGCAGCCCCTATTCCGGCTCCTCACAAATATCCTGTTACGTTTCTGGCTGCACTTTTCCCCTCACCTCCTTCTCTATGCACTCCGTATCCTTGGCCCCACAAAGTTACGGGATCTCCTGGACAACCCCCTCCTGGCCCTGGCTAAAACAGCCATCTATAAAACCAGGGAGAGGAGGTTGGCCAATGGAGACTCCTGTGACTGTGGGGCCTGTTTCCGATCCTCTATCCGTTCACGTATCCGGGCAGAGTTCCTCTGGGTGGTGTCCACTGGCTCTCTTGATGCCTTTGAGGAGCAGTGGGCGCTGTCCGGGGTTCTCTGCTTGGTGTCCCCATCAGGCTCCCTTCTTTTGACCCTTTGACCGCACTCCTGTCCCTGTTATTTCATTAGTTGTCCCCTGGAATCATTTGGTTTCCAGGTCCTGTATATCCTTCCCTTAGGCTGGGGGGGGGGGAGGTGGTCCTTAAGCAGTGAGCGGGCTCCCGCCTGTCCTCTTCCCGGAACCCAGTGGGTACACTTTGTTATTACAACACTGGATGATCTTTCCAAAGTGTCTTAGTGGTAAACTGATATACTGTAGCACACATGTTCAGATGGTCCATCCAAGGTCCCACATACCGGTGAAGCCTACTGTTATAGGCTTCAATGGTTTTAATTTATGCATAAATGCATAAATGTTTAAGTTTTGCCTTGCATTGGCCCCTGTGCACTGGGGTGCATTTCCTTGCTATATGAATGGAACAGCTGTTAAAACTTCTGCGCTCGGTGAATTATGTTCATTATGTTTTTTCACAAAAGCATAGAAATCATGAAATACTTTTAAAAAAAAAAACTGGTAAGCTATCCTAGGTGGACTGGAATGCTTTTTATCCTTATTACAACTAGCTGCTCTTGAATATTGTTCTTTTGTCCCTACAATGTTTGCTCCTTGGTGAATTGTGGGTGTAATTCCAACAACATCTTGAGATTTGTATCATAAGACACAAAGGAATGCAAAAGCCCAGAACTGCAGCATGCTTTACAGAGTGGAGGTTGTATCTTGCATCTAGCAGGTGGAAGATTATTCTTTAAAACTATTTTGAAGTTTTAAAAAAATCTTAGTCTTCTTTTGATCTCATACTTGGAAATGCAGTTTGAGCTTCCCTCTTGCGTCTGGCTTGACCAGTCTCTTTTAACTTTCCATGTCATTATGGACAGAATTTTTAGAAGGGCTCAGAACCAGGAATTGGGGCCAGATTTCTAAAAGAGCTCAGTTCCCATAAAGGCACCAAAATAAATAAATAAAAGCATGCTGATGCCTATGGCATTTGCAATATGAAAACTCACTGAAATGTTACTGTGCTTGTAGATTCTTCAGTCAAATGATATACTGTTAAATTTTTGGTTCCAGACACACAGGAGTAAACAAGCATTGTGTGCTTGCTTACTCCCCTTTCCCTGAGCAGACAGAATGGGGAGGGGCAGGGACTGACACATCCTGACTGTTCCTGACACACAACCGTCCCATCACTAATACACCCTTTGCTTGTGAGGCAGAACAGTGCATAATGTGTAACCACTGCTACCCTGAGTAGCTTGCTTGCACATTTGAATATACATCATGCTACTACAAGTCACATGAGTGTTGTACAGGATTTAGTCTTAAGTAAACCATTTTTGTACTTCTATCTACCTCCTGCAGACTAGTACTTGGTTTGGTGCCCATATGCATACAGCCACTAGCGACAGTCAGGGTATGTCTACACTTGGAGCTATTGGTGTGATTCCCAGCTTGCATGGACATACTTGCACTAGGTCTCATTGAGGTAGCGCACTAAAAATAGAAGAGTAGCCAGGGTGCCATGGCAGCAGCGAGTGAACAAGCTAGCAAAATACAAACCTGACTGAAACTTGTGGGTACATACGCCACACAGCTACTCTATGTTGCTGCTAACTGTTACCCTGGCTACACTACTGTTTTTAGCATGCTAGCTCAATGAGAGCGAGTGTGAGTATGTCTATGCGATCTGGGTAGCACACCCACTCGAACTGTAGGCATAACCTCTGAAGTAATAGAACAGCAGACTCTCCTCATATTTGTCCAATGATTTCTTAGCAACAAAAACACTTTTCAGTGATTCATAAAACTAAATACTCCTTTTGTTTACTGAGATTTGGAAGGCAGCTTAATTGTGCAGTTTATATTAAACACCGCTGGTTTCTGCAATTATATTCTATATTGAAACCCAGAATACTTGGTTTACAAAGTCATCTTCTTCCATGTTAGTTTTTACTTACTGAGCACATATAAGTACAGAAGTTTGTAAAGGGATCTTGCAGTAAACTTTTTAAAAAAACAAAACAAACAACAAAATATACTTTTGGCCTAAGCTCCAAAAATGTGTGCTTGCAATTGCACACGAAAAAATGCCTGTGAAACTAGGTGATATTTGTATGGCCAAAATGGGCATATTAAGCATGCAGATGTACACTATGTATTTATATATTTGTTTGCACAAAATTCTAATTGCATGTATAACCCTAGTAACTACACAAACAAATTAGGTGGGTGACTGGATGTGTATTTTTGCATCCACCTTTTTGAAAATCGGGTCCTTTATGTCCTGTAAGCTCAGCACTTAGATTTCAAGTAACAAAATTTCTTCAGGGACTTCTTCTAATCCCAGTCTTTTGTATCTTCATATTTTTTAAATGATCTCACTTCAGGTAAATATGTGCCAAGTATTTTTTATTTGGCCTTTGAAAATCTGTTAGGGTACAAAAAAGTGACTTTTTCTCTTTTGTGTTTATGTCCCACAAACCATTAGCATGTTTTTGGCTAGGTGTGTGGGCTTGGCAACATGATTTTGTTAAAGATAACAGCACAAGGAATTAATTAATACTGCAGGTTGGATTTTGATACATTTTTATTTAAAAGAACTTTATAGTCACATTAGAGATTGGCCAAAAAAGAACCTGAAACTAGAACTCGTTCAGATTTCAGAGGAGTATGACTGGAGTGGTGTTGGATTTGTACACCATCCTCAGGGTTTTGTTACAGAGTAAAATTCAAAACCATAAAGAGGTTCTGTTTTTATCCTAATTTCGATGTGGCCAAAATCTCATTAGAATAGTCACTGTAATGAGCTTTTGGCCCAACAGAGGTGAAGTCTCTTGAGATTGTTTGTTAGTTTGTCTTTAAATCTGAACCAGAGTTATTTTAAGAAACAGGTATTGCTCAAATTGTAAATCATGCTATCTTATTTTTTGGTTGGTACCATTTGAAAACCAGTGGAGACATTCATTAAACATTCTTTTATCATTACAAACCTTTAACTACAGATTTACACTCGTGTAATGGAGGTCAGAATCTGGCCCCATAGTTGCAGCATATCTGTACTTTCTTCTGGGAAGATACCAACCACATGCTTGAATGTACAGCACTGAGATAGTCTCTCTTTTGACCATACTGTACAGAGTACTGAATAAAATTTAAAGAAAATCCTAGTAAAATGAACATTAAGAGCATGCTGATGTCTTAATACTTTGAGTTTATGCCTCCACAGTTTGTCATATGGTACCAACCAAAATATACCTGGAGAAATATAAACCAATATGTTCTGTTTATTCCAGATTAACATCAGTGTAACTGAGATCAGAATCTGGGATACTTTGGAAATCCCTTATGTTCTATACCATACAACCAGCTGCCCCCTTTCAAATGTACTCAATTTCACAAACAACAACGATCCACTATGATCATATGAGCCAAAAATAACAATGTGCCATAAAAATTATGGATGCCTGTTGCATACATTTGCTACAGTAGTTTCAAAGCAATTGCTTTTTATGCTTTTCTATGAGAACTCAGACACAAGACTAACCACTTCTTGGAGTCCATGTGCTATTGGTGAATAGACACAGGATAATTTCATGTCTCTGGTTTCCACTAATGGTAACTACATAGAGAGATTTAGCTTCTGTTTTCTCCAAACACTCCACAGATACCCTAGTCTGGAGGTACATCTTTAGTCCTATGTTGACTTTTTTCATAGATTCCAAGGCCAGAAGGGACCACTGTGATTATCTAATCTGACCTCCCGTATAACACCGGCCAGCACTTCTGCAAAATAATTTTTAGAGCATATCTTCTAGAAAAACATCCAATTTAAGTTGTTCTTGCTGCCCATATCACGTTTCCTCCAGTACACTGAATTGCTAAATGATGATTTTCTAATGTGTTCTCACTTCTCTATTACTTTGCTTCTTTTATTATTTTCATATTGTAATTCTACCATATTGCTAAGTGTCTTCCCTTCTGTTTGCCATTTGAGTTGTTACCTTTCAAGCACAAAGGGAAAGTAACAATGATACTTGCTATAATTCAGATGATGAAAGTGCATCCCAGAGTGAATGCTTTCCAATTGAAATGATACCAAAAATGGTTAAAATGTGAGATTAATTTAGATAATGGTTTAGCTTGCTGTTGCTTGTCACATTCCACGCCTGCTTCTTCCAAAACCTTAACTGCTATCTGATCTTAATCAGTTCCGTATATTAGATTATGTAACTATGACAGTTACATATTTCACTTAACAAAAATACACATTACTCATACTTTTGAGAGGTCTTACTCCTGAACCAACAGTACCTATATTTTTACAACTCATTCATGCACTTATTGTATTATTGTAGATGAAGTCTATCAGTCAAAAATATTTCTGAAATGTGGGAGAAAAAACACAGGCATATACTAGAACACACCATTTGTCTTGAAAATGTGGTGGAATTACAGAAGTATTCCAATGTGCAGAAGAGAAATGGTAAATCTTATGGCGCAGTTCGCCAGTTCATGAGGCAAAACTCCCATTGCTTTTAATGGGAACTTACCTGGAGAGGAGAAAACCTCAAACTAATGACTGCAGAATTTGGCCCTGGAGTAGTTAATATGGTTCCATGCTATTATTTTGTGAATAGAAGTATAAATAAGCATGTAAAACCCAAAGCAGCTTAGGTGCAATAATTTAAATATGCTCTTTATAATTACTTTCTAATTGCATCTAATAAGTAAACTGTGTGAGTAACTGCCTGTGTGGCAGACTAATGGCCAATTACACACACCTTAAGAGATGTCTGATGGATCATAAGGAATAGTATAAGGTATTGAAATTGTACATCCTTGAATTTGTAATGTGATTTCCATAAGCACACCTTTTGTCCATATGATTTCAGAGCTGAGATCTACCGCAGGATTGCACCTACTACAGTATGGAGACTTATACCAGTTATGGGGCAATTAGGTGGATGTTAGAGACATCAATATTTCTTTGAATCTCATAGAAAAGCAATGTTTTGCAGGAGAGACTGATACCTTCATAGAAATGTCCATTCTAAAATAGATATATTTTAAAAAGTTTGGCCTATACATTGTGTTCAGCAACAGTCATCCATTGCTTTGGTATTTATTTATCTCAACAGGTGCGATGCTGGTTTAGCCAGATTGTCTGCAGAGCACAAAATTACATATGAAAGACTTCAAAGCCTAAGCAAAGATCAACAAGCTTCTAAAATGATCTTGGAATCTAAAATCAAAGAAGCAGAAATACAGGTATGTTGTATAAAACAAGTGATCCTCATAGGAGGGAGAGTTTAACTTCATGAACAAAAATACCATATTGTTAAGCTAATGCCACTGGAGTTGCTGGCTTTCAGAAGAAACATAATCAAGGTCCTGACCATTTTTACTCATTAAAGATCCCATGACACTCTGTGCAAATGTAGATGCAAATGTGTCTGCTCTGGAATCCGGACCAAATCTGAATTGGTACGTACATTTCACCTACTTACATTCTTCTATTGCTCTAACTGGATAAAGTATTCATAATTTCCTGTCCCTAAAATGTTGCTTAGTGGTTGCGTGTATTGTTCTAATGTCTCTGTGAGCAACCCCAGTAATGGCTGCATTTCAGTAGGGGTTCCCTCTGGGTTAATCTGTGGCATTCAGCCACAAACCAGGAGTGATGCAGAGCCCCTGCAAGAGCACCAGGAACACTTTGTACCATGCAGGCACAGTTTCCACGAGTGCTGCTCCTTGTGCATTTTTCACGAGCCATTTGGGTTATACAAAATGCTGTATATAAGAAAATAGTTTTACAGAATACCATGATGCACCAGCCTGATTCCATGGGCGAGTATGGAGGGAGTGATGCCAGGGCTTTTCCTGTCTCTATCTGTTTTACAGCAGACATGCAGGTGAGGGACAAGCTTCTTGCTTGTTCCTGTGCACTAGCATAGCCTCACAGGGGCCACTCACAATCTAGACCTGTATCTGTGCAGTAATAATCTGTCAAATATATCAAGTAATCCCACTGAGTTAGCCAGTGGTACTGTAGGTATATTAGTCACAGAGGAAAATCAATCCCATGACACTTCCAACTTCTATATTTAAACCCTGAACAGAAAAGAGCTCAACAAAGACATTTTCCATGATTCAAGCAGGTTACACTTACAATTTTAAAACATGGAAAAAAATCTATATTCCGTAACCTGCTAACTACAGTCTCATTCTTCATGATGCTGTAGTTGAACATTAGCATTTCCATTGTATGCCATAAAAATTTCACACTGATCTAAAGCTTGGCACACAAGAGCAGTCTGATAATTCACTTTTTTTCTTACTAGCTTTTAAAACAATCTGTTCTGTTTTAATGAATGCCTCAAATATAGAAGCTGATTTATAGAAATGGATTGGTTTAAGATGCATTTTCTACACTTATATAGTTAAAATATTCCTTTAATTTATAAACTCAGATTTCCCATGTGTTGAGTAACTCAGGTTTCCCAGGTAGTGAGGTATACAGCTCTTAAGCAGTAACTTTTAAAATTACAATTTTACAGAGTTTGCCAGCACACTGACTGCTGGCACAGGGCCTGTTCTCTTGATGGGCCACATTTTACCTTCAGTCTCTGTGTGTAAATACCATTGTTGTCAATGAGAATTCAGCATTGGAATGAGGTTGTAACATGACCTGATGTGTGCACATGGGCAATAATAGGAATTAATGTGTGCATTTGGGACAAATCCTATTTTCCTCCCTCCCCCATACTCTCTCAATGGGTTTGGAAAGTCCAGAAGGTAATGGAAGGAAGAATGAGGGCCTGCCCAAGAGGTGTGTACCATGGACAGTACTCCTGAGAGCTACCTCACACAGGGAGGTTTTGGAGGTGGGGTGCGGCTAGGTGATATTCCTCACCTACTCACAAAAACAGGTCCAGGCAGATGCTCTTACTGCAAGGAAACACAGCTCCCCCCCCGGTTGTTGTTGGCTGAGAAATTGTGATCTTAGTAATGCTGCCACTCCAGTTGTGTGGGTTAGTACATTTTGCAAGATGAGGACAGTTTAAAAAACTAAAAGGAAAATTTGCAAGTAGGTTAAAGTTTGGGCCCATCAATTAGAGCAGCGTCCCTTTAAAATCTTCACTCATAATATAAGTATTTATGTTCCAAATACAATGTGTGATGAGTTCGAGGAGAAAAATAGTAAATTCAGAATTCTGTTTCAGATTTCTTACCTTCTGAGCAGAGTAGAGCAGTCAATAATGCAACAAGAAGCAAAACTGAAGATTGCCTACAAAGAGAGCAATCAACAGCTCCACCTTCTGGATGTTAAGTGAGTACTCACCTTGTTGGAAAATCATGCTATTTATAAATCAAGGGGCTAGTCTTGCAAACCCCACTATGCACCTTTCTGTATTTTTAGGCACCTAAATACTTCTGTAAATCTGGTCACAAACCACTTTGAACTAAATTTGTAAAACATTGTGTGCCAGATGTTAGTATTAAGACCGGGAAAAGAATGTATACTGTATATACATGTGCAGACAGCCAGACACGGAATTCAATAGTTGTAACATTTTCAAACTGACTGCAAATATATATGTGCACATAGAGTTACTGCAACTATCTCAGCACTATGCCAAAATGAGAGAGGCAAATGCATAGGACTTCAAATACTACAGCACATTTAAATATACATGTAGATCCAAATCCTAAAATCTTTACTCAGTTCTTTCCAGTCCAAACTCTCATGGGCTTCAAAGACTGTAAAGTGAATGGGATGCCACAATTGTTTCTAGGCTATGACATACTATTTCTTGAAGGGTCTGCATCATATATGCCTCAAAATACTGCAACCATATTTTGTGCAACTAGTTGCTGTTCTATTACATTCTCTCATCCTTGATTATCTGAAACAATTAACATAAACCAAGCCTAGCAGTGTGAAATTTCAAAACACTGCATGAATATGCTGTCAAACATGCTATGGAGGAAGAAGGGGATTTTTATGCTGATTGTCATAAAAACTCCACAGCCCAGTGATCAAAGAACCTGAGATGCTCTTGTATATTTGCAAACATGCTCGTTTATTTTATTCTCTTAGATTAAAAGGTGCAGTAGAAGAACTCAGCAGCCAGATATTGTCTGCCCGCAGCTGGTTGGAACAGGAACATGAACGGATTGAAAAAGAGCTTTTACAGAAAATTGATCAGATTTCCGTGGCCCTTAAGGAAAAGACTGTAGGTTTCTGTAATAAAAGAATAAACTGTTTTGAAAATACTTCTAGAGATGTATACAAGCAAATGTTACTGAGTTGGCATTTGGTGGGATTTTCAGAAGTGCTCAATATGGGCATAAGTCCACTGCTGTTGATGCAATGATAAAATTCCCATTGATTGGGAGCTTTTGAAACACATCCTATCATGATAGATAAATCTGAACATTACTTTTAAATTTACAAATATTCTATCTTAAAAATAAAATGAAGAAGCAGCTTACAGTGACCCAGCCAATTTGAGAATTTTTATTAACTATATTCTATAACTGCTTAAACGTTTAAATCTTGTATAGAAAATTATAAGTAAGCATTGATGCTTGTTGCATATCTAGGGAATGAACAGTTTATTACCCAAAGAATTTGGTAATTTATTACCCAAAGAATAACCAAATATAATTATTTTCACTGATCTCAGGAAATGAGTGAAAGGGCCATAGAGATGAGATTCAGCCAGATGTCAGAGAAACTTGATAAAATAGAAGAAATTCAAAAAATAACCATGGAAGAACATGGAACAAAACAGGCTGAAGAGAAGATAAATATTCGAATCAGCAAGCTTCAGATGGAGATTAATGAAGATATAAAAGAAATGAAAGCTGAAGTTAATGCTGGTAGGACCACTACTGTCAAGCTTTGTACTCTGAATTCTGCTACCAGAATTTAGCTATGATAATAATACTAATTTGCATTAATGTATCTTTCATCTGAGGATCTCAAAGCTCTTTACCAACTTTGGGACCGATTTTTCAACTGGGTGCATAATGGATGTACCTACAAAACCGTGCACGCACCTGTTGCATGCACAGGTATCTGCACAGTGGTGAGATTCCTACAAAGCACAGAGCGAAACCGAATTAGCTTTAGATTTCTTGTTGTTGTTTTCTTTGTCTTTAGAAAACAGAAGAATTCAGTAGTCTATTGAGGGAGTAGCAGGCAAGAGGGTGTGGACTTGTGCTTGCCAACAGCTCTTGGCTGCCATAATGTGTATATGGGCACAGCTCCATTGACTTCAATGGAGTTTCACACATCTATACCAGCAGAGAATTTGGCCCAGTGTCTATCTTTATTAGGGACATTTGCTCTACTGATAATGAAAAATGCACTGTTATATGTTGTAATCTTGAATTTTGCTTTCTAATGTTCTTTAGTTTTAATAATAAAACTAATTCAATTTCTATCTGTAATTAGGGTTTGCGGCTATCTATGAGAGCATTGGGTCCCTACGGGAAGTTCTAGAAGCCAAAATGAAACTTGACAGGGATGAGCTACAGAAGCAGATGCACCAAATGAAGCAGGAAGTTCCGACATAGGGAGAGTCAAGATCATGACTGATCACAAGATTTATGCAGAGAGAAGAGCACTTATGTGTCTAAATAGGCTATAACCTCATTCCAATTTGTAATTAAGTGCATGTACCAAATAACATGCTTCTGTTCCACAGGTGTGTATGTTTACTGTAAGCGGTAAATGCAAGCTTTTAATAGCTAAGCTGATAAATAGTTTTTAGGGGGCAAAGCCCTAGCTCACCATTGTTTTACTCCAGTTGATTTCGGTGGAGTTACAGCTGTTTAAAAGTGGAGTAACACATTGGTGAATGTGATGCCAAATTTGTTAAAGGAACCTCAGTGCTGCCTCCACTTTTGTGGGTTTTGAAATATTAACGCTTGTACCCACAGTTAATTGCTGTTTAAAAGTCAAGCCTTAACAGGTCAATATCACTTTGCAATTCACCACCTTGCCAGATCTTTCGGCCATTGAAGTCACTGGAAATGTTCCCATTAACTTCACTGGAAGCAGAACTGGCTTCTAATAGACCAGTTTTAAAAATCCAAATACCATCAGAGAATGATGCCTTTGCTTCATTAAAAAAAATATTGTGTGTGCGCACATGCGTGTTAACTATATAGTATTATATTTTGTAGTTGTAGACTAAGAATAATCCATTTGAGGAACACGAGCAACTTAACATGTCGTTGTTTGAAGTCCTTAGGTATTGTGAACTTTCTAATTAATATCCAGGTAGAGCTGAGATGGGGTGAAGGATAATGTGTACAGTATTTTATTGTAAGTTTTAATATCAGTTGTGTTCTTGTGCATTGTTTCATTATGTCAGTGTAAACTTTGAGGGTTTTGCTGTCAGTGGAGAAAGTGATAATTCAAATAATTCTGGAGAACACGATGTAAAAATAAGATGCATTTTGATGTATCTTAAAATGTTTTATGATCTACTAGAAATTTGTATTGCTGATGTAAGACAACTGACTCTTCAGATTTAATTTATTTAAGTAGGTTTTAATAATTTAGCATGGATAAGTAGATTTGAATTAGTATTGTATTTACAAAATTTCCAAAGAATATTTTAATCTCTTAATGTACTTTATATTACACTGGTGCTTATTTCAATTTCCATAATAGATTACACAATGAAAATTAGCACCAACACTGTGTAGTAATCTAGATGGGAAAACATTCAGGGCCTAATCCTGCTCCCATTATCGTCAAGTGGTGCAGAATCAAGCCATCACTCAGAATACGTGGCCTGATCCAAAATCCATTGAAGTCAATAGGAGTCTGCAATGGCTTCAGTAGGCTTTTGCCCAGGCCCATATTGCCAAATGCTGGTGCCATTGAACTGTCGGTGGCAAACTCCCAATGACTTTGATGGGCCAAAGGTGTGGAACAAATAGTACAACAGTTAGGGCCCCAATCCTGCAAGGTCTTAAAACTCATTGATTTCAGTAGGACAATGCACAGTGTGTAACATTAAGCAAATGCACAAGTCTTTGCTGGATCAAGGGCTAAAGTAGCATTTGCTGCCAATATAGCCAAAAGTGTGTTTAACATATTATAGAACTTACCTTAAAACTTTACAACTTTGATTTCCAATGCTCTCTAATGGCAAAAAAGACTCTTTTCGTCCCACTTTGTGTCACCTAGTTGGCCACCTGCTGTGAAATATAATTAAAATGGCAGCTAGAGATAAGATTCCTGTTCACTGGAAGGAGATGGTTAAAACATTTACAGGTATTTCTGAAAAGTTGTTTTTAAAATTCCTTTTCTCGATGTCTGTATACCTATCTAGTCAATATTTAGCCATGTGCGGTGGAGAAGAAATCATTGGCCTTTTGTATCCCTCTTCCCCCCCGGCCTCCCTGCAGAAGGTATTTTTCTCCGACAATAGCAAATCTGTAACAAAGTGAATCTTACAGGAAATGAACAAGCATACAGTAAGTCAGAGAAACAATTTATATATGATTTTAATAAAAATGTTTCTCTTGTAAAACCTTGTGTGATCCAGCCCATATATAAAACAACACAGGAAATGCTAGCTGATTACTCGGTTTTTGCTTTTGAAAACAGTTTTTTCCCTAAAGGTGAATAAAGGGACATTGTCAGGTCAAAAATGATCTCTTTCTAAAATAATATCCATATCCAGGTTACTAAATAACAGCATTACACCAGTGTCTCCAAACTTCAGGGGTGGGTGCCAGGCAGATATGAGTGAGAGAACAAGAGCTCTGTGGGCAGAGAGAGAAAGCTACCTGACCTGGATCTACATTGCTCTCTGCAAACATGCAGGTAAAACTCCCTCGCTCTCACCTTTCCTTCTTTCTTCTATGGTGGCCCATACGGCAACCAGTTCTGGCAGCAGCAGATGTGTACAGGGTTACAGGTTCAGACAGTAGTCCACTGATCCATGTTTCTCCTGCCTGCTGCTGTGAAACTCAACTCACATAACATGTGCAGTTCAGTCTCACAAGACGGCTAACGGATATCCTTTTCAAGCCCCAAGATGTGGTCCATGGTTAGTGTGGGAGTGGAGAGGAAGAGCCTGCAGGGATGTGCAGCAAAAAAGAGAAAGCAAAAGGGGGAAAAACCAAGACTGGGAGCAGGGGGAAGGAACTGGCTGAAAGGATAGCAGAGAAGGAGACAATGGACATAAGTAAGGACATACAATGGCAACAGTTTTGGGGCATGGTGGGAGGACTCATGGAAGGGGACCTGCTGAAGCATCACAACAGGGGTTTGAACAAAATAAAGCTGGGAGCTAGGGGGTTGGATTACTAACACAGAGAAAAATGTACACACCTAATTTACTTGTCATCATTTATACTCCTTGTTCTCTGTATTTCACGCTGCTTGAACAAGAGAAATAGAGGAGTTGTTTTCGCTTTTTCTCCAGTCAGTTTCCCTTTCTGGTTCTCCTGCACAAGCAGGTGCTGGGCGGCTTGTTTGCAAACTCTGCAGGGGAATATTAATTCTTTCAAAATAACGTTTGAGATTGTCAAAGCAGTGTATTTGGGATGCACATCTTGTGTTCATTTCAACTGAAGATGTGTGGTGAAATCCACTTCTCTGAAATCTCAACAACCTGTCTCCTTTGAAATAAACACACAGACACAGGGATATTTCTACTGATGCTGCTAGGTTTTCTAAAAGCTTGCTTTTGCAAAACTAAAATTTGCTTCTAAATTGACTTTACTAAGTCTCTGTAAAACCAAGAGGAAGAGTCTTCAGTCGTTATACAATGGAGCGGCCCCTTCTGGTTTTTAGTGTCATGCTGCCATCATGTGGTCTCTTCATTTTGCTCAACGGGGGGGCATCCCTTTCTGTAGCGGTAGAGAGGTTCTGACAGTTGAAATAGTGTGGTTTCTCAAGTGAGTGAAGGTTTTAGGAGGCAGGGACTATTCCTTCTGTATGGCACAAAACCCCTTCAGGGTTTTTGGAGTTAGGAATGGAACAGGCAGTGGGATGGGTTAGGGTTGAACTGGAGGGTTTCCAGAGCGTAGTTTCCACAGTGGCTCAACTCTTTGACCTTCCAAGGAAGATTCCTCCCCAGCTTTCCCTCTGCCATGGATCTCCCCAGCAACCAGCCTGAGTATCTTAGGCTGGAAAATGGGTTTGCCCCATAGAGCTTGATCCTGGTCCTACAGAAATCAGTACAGTTTTGACTGAGTTAACCTAAATTATGACTTCAGGATTTGGCTTTTAATGTGAGGATTAATGGGTGCAGAGGGCATACATGAGGCCTTCTGCACTGGGGTGAGTGACACAGTTAGTGAATTGAAAGGCCCATGGGATTATTAAACAGATTTTTTTTTTTCTGGCCACTAATTTTGCATGAATATGGGGAGTTTGGAAAAGAGGAAACTGGCATTTCTTAGGACTATTTGAGCTGCAAAATCCAGAATACTTTTTACCCATAAAGAGAGCAAGCAGCAGGCCTTGGAGAGAACTTACTAAATCCTGATGATGTTGACTTCAGATACCAGTGTAGGGGTTTGAGGTATGAGTAGGTCCATCGTTATGTCCCCTGAAGGAAGCTCACAGGCCTTAGAAGAGCATCCAGAGCAGGTGAATTCGGGGGAGAGATTAGGTGGAAGTATACTTACCATTTCACGGCCTGTAGGAACCAGATATTTTCTAACTTTGGAAATAGTTTGGTCCAGAATAAGCTGAGGGATGGGCAAAGGTTGGGAGGTGGGAGTTTTTTGTAACATTTCCAAACTGGTTCACCCTTCCTTCCTGACGAATTTACAGAAACGCTAATGATGGCCATGACCACAAATGTTCTCCCTTAGGAGTGGCCCTTTTTAATATGTTTGAGTTTGTGTTTCATACTGCTATGATGGCTTATGGCAGTACAGGGAGGCTTTTGTAGCCCTAAGAGGGCTTCTGGCCGTACGGGGAGGTTCTCATAGTGCTACAATGGCTTCTGGTGGTATGGGGAGGCTTTTATAGCACTACGATGGCTTGTGGTGGTCCAGGGAGGCTTTCATAGTGCTATGATGGCTTGTGGCAGAAGGGGAAGGCTAACATAGCACTATGATGGCTTCTGGAAATATGGGAGGCTTTCACAGTGCTGTGATGGCTTCTGGTGGTACAGAGCAGTTTTCCTATCACTGTGATGGCCTGTGCGGGTCTGGGGAAGCTTCCATAGCACTACGATGGCTTCTGGCAGTACGGGGAGGTTTTCATAGCACTACAGGACTTCCGGCAGCATGGGGAGGCTTTGTTACCCAAAACTTTAGACGCTAATTAAGTTACCTAAAGGTTGGCTAATTTTAAGAAAAGGAATAAACAAGATTGTGGCTCGCCCTAAAGGAATTTCCATAGTGTTACCAGGGGGCTTGTCTTGACCCACAGAGGGCTCCGCAGAGCAAGCTAGTCTTGCTGACTTCTGAAAGGACAGGGATACAGCCTTCCGCTCAAGGATGGACACACAAGCAGTAACTCTTCGAAAACAAAATAATTATTTATTTAAAGGAAATAAGTGGTTACAATGTAGTAAATGAAGCAAGAAAGGATATATAAAGCATAGCAAAATGCAATAGAATTACATTAAAGACTTAAAGCAGTGCAATAAAATAAAAGACACATATTACATAGGATATCTTAACACATACAAGAAATACAGTGGTTTCAATGTAACAAGCATAGAGAGGTCCTGTATCCATAAAGGCTTCTAATCTTAATGATATAATTTAACCTCAGACTTAACACAATGCAGTATACGCAGCCCCTATATACACATATGAGAACCCATTACTGCATTCACAGATTAAAACATTTACTTAACATCAACATGAATACTTAACACTTGACATTGAAATTTTAACATTTAACACCTGACATTTAACATGCCATGAGGGGTGATCAGCCAGTTGTGGGATGGGTAGTGGAGATCTCCTTGAAGAAGCAGGCATCTAGATTTATTCACAGACAAACCCATGCACTCTTAAATAATAGATAAAAAAGAAGATCAGACTTACACTCCTTATTTAAATTTTCCTCCGATTCGTCTATTGGTCCTTCTGTCCGGTCTGATCCCCGGAGTGTGGCTGCCATAGCTGCACTGTTGCTCTTCTGCCGCGGATGCAGTGGCGGTTACTGCTCTTCTGTTGCTGCTGGCAAGGTAGCTGCTCGTTGCCAAGCCAACCTCGGAATTCTGCTGCTGCTGCTTTTTCAGGTAGCTGCTTTCCAGGATGTTCCAGTCTTCTTTTCAAGCAGCTTCCATTCTTCAGCTTCAGCCTGCTGCTTCTTGGCTGCTTCTTGAGGCTTCAATCTCCAAAAAAAACCCCATGTCTAAGACAACCCCCAACAGAACTCCAGGGGACCTTGTCAAGACTTCCCAGCCATCCCTACTGCCCAGACAAGCTGTCATACTCACTGACAGTGGATTAGGGAACTACCTGTGATGTCATCCTACCCTCAGCACAACTTGGTCAGACTGTGGTTTTTCTAGCTCCCCCGAAGAGCTAGCATTTCTGAAGACAAGACAAACAGATTTTTGATTAAAAAAGTTCATTCCATTTATTGGAGGGGAATAAAGTCATGTTACTTCTCACAAACTGGTGGTATCACTTTGCCCCTTAAATGTGAAAGGACCAATGCAGCAGTTTGTGCAAAATAAGCTGGAGTGGCATAGACCACCTGTTCACAGGCCCTGCTCACCTTCTCTTCTGATTTTCACACCCAGTACCCTTGTGGAAGTAGTGGAGGCTTATGAAGGAATCTTTCTTCCCTCACATGGTCTCTGTTCCCCAAATGGTGTTTTCTGTCTGGATGTCTTCCTTGGGGCATGGAAAAGAACCAGCTAGTGACTCAATGACTGCTGCATCTTTGACCCAGATACCTTATGGGGCTGCTTTTCAGACAATGGCTCAGGCCCAAAAGAATCCCTGATAAGTGGGAGGCTAAAATAGCTTCCATTTCACTAGACATTTGCCCATTGAATGAGGACTACACTATCCTGTTACACTGCAGGAGTCACACAACTGATATGGGCAGGGGATAGCAAATTACTGTGGGCACCTCAGACTGTCTTTTCTAGGGAAGACTTTCTCCTACTGCCTAAGAGCCTCTAGTCTTTGGACTTTATTTCCCAAGGTATAAATTACCTCTGTCATCACTGAATGACAGTTTGTGATGGCAGTGTCTCAGACTCTAAAATAAACAGCATATCTTGCAGTTGGGCAGTTATCTGTTTCCTGTTTCTTTTGCTTGTGCTCACTGAACTTCCGCTTTTCTCTCTCTTCACAAGAAATTTTTTTAGAATTAGTGACAAAACCAAGAAGAGGAAACTTTTGCAACTCTTCCTCCCAGAAGAATGTATTTTTTGGTAATCCTGGTTTCTCTAGGACGAATTACTGGTATGTTTGCTATTAAGAAAAAAATTGCTCATTTCTATTCATATCTCACTTTCTTAATTCTTAAGAGTATTTTGTGTCAAGTTCATTTTCTGGGATGTTTAATCTAAACACGTACTGAAGTGTAGCATAAATATGAAATTAAAGAATTAGAGTTGGTTTAAGTTTGGTTAAGAATATATTGTGTTATAAAGAAAGGCACTGACTAGCAAGTAGAACATAAGGAAATAATAAGGCCTGAAGGTATGGAGTAGGGAGGATGCCTCTGACAGGGTTGACTGCAGATGATTTTAAATAAGGCAAAGAGAATCTGTTTTAAAAGGAGCCAGCCTGGACCTTTCCACCCCACATACCAGTATGATCTTAAAAGTAAAGCCTGGATGAAGTCAAGTGAAATGAAAAAGCTGTTGGACAGTAGGGGGGAGAAGAAAAGATAAGGAGCAAAGATCTTGGGAGAAAGCAGATTGAAAATCTTATCTGGATCAAAACTGAAAATAAGGGTGAACTGTCTCAAATTAGCCATTAGCTAATGTGATAACTGGCTATGGCATCATTTGTTTTTTGAAGTGTATAAAAAGAGTTATGAATTTGAGGTTTCTTTTATGCTTGTGCACACCAGGACTAGATGGTTTTCCTTAGGTCTGGCCTATTTGAAAGTATACTGATCGCATGGTTATGAATACTTTGTTACTGTATTGGGCGTAGTGACTGTTTATTTTAAGGCTGACAGGCATGTTTAGAGGCAGGTTAAAATACTATTTGGCCTTTGGATTTGATAAAGGAATGTATGGTTAAATTAGTGTCTGGTGGTCTCCCATATTAATATTAATTATTTCTAATATTATAAATAATTCAAGAAGTATTCCTGATTGCAAGCTATATTTACTGACTTTAAAAACATTTTAAAAGGTTATTTTCTCCACCAATAAATGGACGAGGGAGTGGGGAGAGGCATTAGAGATGTCTGGAAAGTGCATTTGTGTGAAATACAGAGGGGGAGGGTTACGGGAATGTTTCAAAAGTGCACGTAGCTGGTGGCAAAGTTAACTGGGAGTGGGGAGTTTTTACTGGTGTAGTATTTCATAGAATATTGCACTAAGCAAAACTGAGTCACTTGTTAGGGAAGCGATTTTCTCTATATTTGGGGCCAGATCTTGCCTCCCTTACTCAGAAGGAGTAGCACCTTACTTGCTATTCCCAGGAATAAGGGTCACTGAGTCTGGCCCTCAGTGAGCTCTCACAGTGCTAACATATTACACGTCACCAATTTCCATTTTGCTAAGGAAATTTTCAAAAAGAGAGTTAGAAATTGCATTCAGCTCTCTATTTATTTATTTATTTAATTAATTAATTTAATTGAATATGGGCTCAAACCTGCTACTGGTGAAATCAAAGAGTCCCATAGACTTCCAAGGGAGCAGGACTAGGTCTTAAAAATGTACACAGAAGTTCTGAATGTGAATGTGACCTAGTGGTTCCTTTTTGTACCCAAAAATAATAAAAAAAAAAATCCCCCCAGCTGTATGTGCATAACTGAGCTTCAAACACAGCTGATCAGGAGAAAAAAGATATATTAACTGTCCACCTCTAATTTTGCTTTTGAAAGTATACATGGGCTCTATTATGTATCATGTGTACACAGCTGATAGTAAAACCGTGTAATGTTGGAAAAGTTTCTAGTCAGAACCAGTTTTGTAGATTGTTCTGAGATGGAGGTAGAATCACCAAAGCAAACAGTTCTGGTCTTGTCCCTTAACAGTTCTCAAGTGATTGCACACATGTGGCTGTCTTGAGCCATTGTTCTCTTCTTATTGAGTACATTTCCTAACAGCGCCCTTATTAAGCTAAATGAATACTTTCATACAATAAACACCCCAATAACCAGTTCAAGATACAGCATCAATAAAATATCATAGGGCAGGATCAAATCAGTCGTACCCCGATTGGCTAAATCTACCCCAAAAGATCCAAACAGAAGCTATTTTAAGTAATTTTCTTAGGTCTTTGTGGCAAGGACTCTCCTATGAAAGGGAACTGCTTTATAAGGGGGGAAAAGTCCCATTGGGGCACCATCCTGTTGTGGGAGGCAGAGAATAGGCCCTGAAAAGTCCATCTGCCCTTCACTCTGTTCAGAAAGAGCACAATAGAACAGGTTGGAAAGCTCATGGTCTATTGAAGGCAGAGTCTGTCACAGGGTCTGCTAATGGCTGAAGGATGCTGGGGGGACAGAGGAATGCAGGGCCTGTTGGGGCTTTTGTAGTTTGGACAAGTATTGACACTTCTAGATTCCATGGCTGGCAAAACGTCCTCAACTTCGCTGGTCAAAATTTGACAAAATTCAAAATCTGATAAAATTTTACATCAAAATTTTGAATTTCAATGGATAAACTGGAAATAAAATGTCATGAATATTTTCACAAAATGCTAATCAAACCATGACATTTCAATGAAAAAAAGTGGAATATATTTCCCTATCTTTCAACCAGCTCTGGTACTAAACCCCAATTTATTCAGTACTGTATTTAAAAAGCTGTGAAAATAGAAAAGCTAAAATGTTTTGTCTATTTACTTACGATCATCTATGCTTATATTAATAGTTCTAAGTATGCTTAATTTTTTTGCAGCAGACCAGCTGGAGGAGCTCATACACTGTTTTTTGTTGCATTTCACCAAAATGGCTATATTTTATTATAACTCTAAAATTTAGGAAAGAGGATTGGAGGCATAATCGTGATGACAGTGTCTCTTAGACACATGCCTCATAAAGCCTTTGTAATTCACATGTAGGCCCCAATTCTGTAATCAGTAATGGCATGTGAGTAACTTTATGCATGTGAATAGTCCCATTGAATTTTGGAACTGTTCATGTGCACAAACGTTCTCAGGATCAGGGACTTAATCTTTATGTAGTTTACTAAAAATTAACTACCAAGGGCCAGATTTTCTAAGTTAAAACTGCAGTTTTGTGCCATGGCTGCTTGTGATTGGCCATTGGCCAAGGGAATTAATAAATATGGCAATCATTAGTACAAAAATACATATTTGTACCCTCTTTTTTCTTCTTTTGAACTCTCTTTGGTGTCATTCTCATGGTCAGAAATGGCCAAAAAACACCCTTTAAAACAAAGCCAATGTCAAGTCTTAAACTATGTAATTTGATCTGCATTTACTATGATCTGTGCAATATTCTGCTCATTCCCCAAGGTCCAAGTATAAAATTCCAGATCTGTGTTCTTAGTGCTAGATCCTACAACGTTCTGTGGGTGTCATAGGAAGTACTCAGAGCACTGAGCTTCTGCTAATGGCAATGGGAGGATGTTGAGCATGACCCACGAGGAACACAGCAGCATCCCAGAAGCACACAAGCTCGCAGGATTGGGCACTTAATGATTCTTATAATACTGTAAAAAAAGTGCTGCAGGTTATTTGTAAAATAATTTCTGAATCATTTTGCATCATTTACATATTTTTAACAGGTGAGACTTTCTTTCATCATTATGAAAACGGAAATTTCACACTTATATGCAATGAAACAGTGGCTAATGGGAACAAGGAAACAGTTTGGTACAAAACTGGAGAAACTCTGGAACAATTCAAAGAAATCAACTGCAGTAATCAATGGGCAGAAGAAATGAACAGGCCAAAAAAAGGCTGTGGTAACACAAAGTGTACAAACCAATTACCAAATTCTGCTTCCAAAGGTGGTGGGGTATTTGCCTGTGAACAATTTACAAATACTGGCACATCACAGACTTGCCCACTTTTTACCAATGTGACTCACTGCAGACTTTATAACTTTTTTATTGTGGTGATAATAAACATAACTGCAGGTGAGTGCATTTCTTGGGGGGGATGGAGGAGGGAAGGGTTTATTTTTATCTATACATTCTAGAGCTGAGAGGTCAGAAAGGGAGTTAATGAGTTTAAAAGGAGCTTATTTAGAGAATTCAGGACTGAGGACCAGATTCTGCCCCTTTTACTTAGAGTGAATAATACAATTCCCCACCAGTGTTCCCTTGACTTAAATAAGGAACACCTATGGAGGAGGTGTTATGAGTGAAGGGTGACTGAATTTGGCTTTGAATGAATTAGGCATTTGAACTAGACTGAGTAAAGTGGTGAACAAAAGTGGAAATTGTTAAAAAAGAAAATAAATTAAAACAAATATCTGGCGAGTGGTCATTGAAAATCCGCATTTTTTGCCATACTAAGTCTACTTACCCTGTTGTTTAGATGCATTCCAACTCAAAGGCCTACTCATGATGTCTTTATTCAGTTTTTGCTCAGCCCTTTTTTGGGTAAATCCCCACTGATTTTAGCGGAATAAGTTGCTCTTCACTTCCTCTTAGAAACACACTTTTTGTAGTGAATCTGGTACAGTTTACCTGCCACCTTTCTACTTTAAAGCTGGTAGGGGAAGGGATCCTTGTACATGGAAGGCCATGGGACTACACTGATTCATGCAAGCTGAGGATCTGGCTCACAAATTATAAAACATTAATGCCCAGGTTTCTGCCTTGCTCTTTGAATTTCTGCCCCTAGAGTGAGATTCTCAACCATGCTCTGGCTGGATAAACTGGCTAAAGGGTCTCTAAAATGAGCATCTGGTCTGGGTAGAACTCCCCCTTGGCACAGAAACTGAGGAAGACAGCAGCAGACTGTCCTTTTTAGCAACACTCTTGCAACTCCTGACATAGCAGGTATGGGCTTGGATGCAGGCTGCAGAATGCAGCACTGCTTAAATTCAGGGCAGTTGTTCCTCAGGGCTGCCTAAATTGTACTGGGGGCTGCTTAAAGTCACCTTAGCCCCCCTCTGCCTGGGTTGTGAATTTTGTTCTGTGTGTCTAGAGGCACAACACAGAATCTTACCTCTAGTGTTTTAAGCTTTCAATTGACTGTACTCACAAAATTGGTTTTGTTCCTATTTGTGCAGAGAAGGCACCTAAGAACCAAATTTGTGTATGCAAATATTTGTTGAGCACCCATAACAGGTATATGCTAAATGTTGTGTCTGCAATTTGGGGCCTGGTCTGAGGGTAGTTGAAAATTTTACCTTGTAAATGCTGCAGAATCTCACTCTACAGGCCATTGTTGTTTTTAAATATGTTCATATTAAAAACCACTGTTCTCTGAATGTCCTGTTTAATATTTAATCTTTAATAGCTGTTTCACAATTTCACATTTTTTCAGCCATTTGTCTAATAATGTATCTTGTGATACTATCAGCACTTAGGCCAGGGAAGACCCTGAACCAGGCAGCAGAAATGACAACGTATGTTTATTGCAGCTTGAGAATGTGGTTTCCCAGATGTTATCATAAAATTATAGATATGTAGGACTGAAGGGCCCTCAATAGAGCATCTAGTTCAGTCCCCTGCTCTCAAGGCACGATTAAGTAATAACTAGACCATTCCTGACAGGTGTTTGTCTAGCCTGTTCTTAAAAACCTCCAATGATGGAGATACCACAGCCTCCCTTGGCAATTTGTTCCAGTGCTTAACTATCCAGACAATTTAAGAAGTTTTTCCTAATGTCCAACCTAAACCACCCTTGCTTTTTGTTTTATCCTCAGAGGTTAAGGAGAAAAACTTTTCAGCCTCCTCCTTGTAATAACCTTTTATGTACTTGAAAACAGTTATGTCCCCTCTTAGTCTTCTCTTCTTCAGAATAAACAAACCCAGTTTTTTCAGTCTTCCCTCACAGATCATGTTTTCTAGACCTTTAATCATTTTGTTGCTCTTCTCTGGACTTTCTCCAATTTGTCCATATCTTTCCTGAAATGTGGCACCCAGAACTGGACACAATATTTCAGTTGAGGCCTTATTAGTGCAGAGTAGAGTGGAAGAATTACTTCATGTGTTCCTAAGTCCCAGAGGTTTTCTCAGTGAAACTGGACATATATCTGTAGGAGGAGTAGCATAGTTAGTATCTCTAAGAAGATGCCCCACTTTTTTGGTGCCAGTAGACAGCTGGTCCAGCCGATGAATTATTATTTTGATAACCACCGATGGACTGAACATTCTGATAACCTTCTGTGCGAAGCTGAGCACCTTCATCTTCAGTGGAATGTGCGGGTACTGGCAACTTTGCAGAAGGTACTCAGACCTCACAGGATTGGGCCCCAAATGGCTATTTAAAATAGCTGACTTCTAGCCATAGTACAGTAGGTATTTGCGCCTGGTAATGTAAAAATGCCCTGTAAAGTGTTCATTAAAATGAAATACCCTCCCCCCCGCTTTTCAAAGACAAAGCATGTTATAACAGGTTGCAGTGCATGTTTGTCACATCTTTTGTGTTTGTTTCATTCTGTATTGCAGATAACGAGAGTTTTGAGAGCATTCATGCAAAATCACACAATAATCGTTCAGCAGAAGAAGAAAGTAACATCACTCTGTCTTGTGAATTTAAAATGAAGCACTCAGGACAAACATTTGTTATATATTGGATCAAATATACAGAAACAAGCAAATGCCTGTCTTCTGTTCAGACAGAGCAAGTTACTTCTAATTTCTCGTATAATACACTTTGCTGTATTGATGAGATGATCAAAGGGCGACTATTGTACAATACAAGCTTAGATACAACCAAGTTACATGTAGTCCATAATATTACCATCTTGAATGTTATTTACTCTGACAGTGGAACTTATTTATGTGTTGTAAATGCCTGGTCAAATGGTAAACATGTGTGGAAGATTGCAAATAACCTTTCTATAGAAGTGAGGACTCAAGCCATTCCATGTAAGTTAGAAGTTTTATAGTTGGGGTTGGTACCAGAGTTGTTTATAATTTTGCCAAACTTTTGCTATTTGGGATAAAATTTTCCATGCTGGGAAAACTTCAGCGAAAATGGTTCAGCCATTTTTGAGAACAACCCATGGAAAAATGTGCTGTTTTGCGCAAGTTTAAAATTCTGGTGACATTTTCTTTGAACAGATCTTTGGAATAGGGACTTGACATTTGGCAGGAGAGCAGCCTTCGTGTTAGCAGTGTACCTTTTACCATTCCCATGAAAGTCTGCCCAAATTTGGCCAAGTTATAAGCCTCTAAAAATCGCAGTGCACAGATGCTCAGTAAAGACTTCTTAGATTTCAGCCACTAAATTCCCCAATGCTCCAGCCCAGTGCTGAGTGGGCTTTCCCTGCAATTGCAGGTCTGGGCTGCTGTGAGCCATGCAGTATCCAGTTCCAAGCAATTGAACTGAGACTGAACTTCTGTGCTGTCAGTGACATCCCTGCTGGGCCCAGGCTTCAATGGAGGAGAAGGAATGAAGAGATGATAGAAGCTAGACAGCCAGTTGGGGGAGGGTGAAAAGATCAGAGTGTGAGAAGGAGCTTGGTGGGGGAGACTGAATGCAGGAGGCTAGTGGATGGGGCAGCAGAAGAGGGAAACTGGGACTGGGAGCTGGGGTGCGGGAGACTGGGACTGAGAGCTGGAGACAGAAATGTGTGTGTGGTCGGGGGAGAAGGACACTAGAAGCCAGTAGGTGAGGGAGACTGAGATCAGATGAGGAACTGGGAAGAGACTGGGATTGGCTGGGCAAAGTGCCTGGGACTGAGAAGCAGTGAGATGGAGGAGGAGGAGGAAAGGGGAGGGGCAGAGATCTGATGAGCCAGGGTGTGTGTGTGTGGCGGGGGGGAGAAGTGGGAATGGCTGAGCAAAAAATAATGGGCTAAGGAGTCGGGATGGGGTGGGGAAAGTGCTGCAATTAGACAAGGAGCCCAGAGAGGGAGAATGGGATTGGGAACCAGTGGGGATGGAGAAGATGAGTGCGGGAGGGGGAGACTGGAGGGAAGCATTGGGAAGAGAGACAGGTTGGATGAGAAGCCGGAAGAGGCAGGAAAAGGGAATTGCTTGGCAAAAAGGCTGGACCTGGGAGTGAAGGGGAGATTGGGACTGGGATTGGAAGTTTGGAGGGGGTGAGACAAGGAGACTGGGACTGGGATGAGAAGCCTGAGGACTGGTGACTGCAATTAGGGTAGGCAAGGAGAACAGGACTGGGATGGGGAAGAGACAGGACTGGGACAAGGACAGGTTTGAGAGGATGGGGCAAAAGGGGTCATGCTGGGAGGGGATTGGTCAGAAGAGTCCATGCCTGCTAGAGCCACCCCCTCCAGAGCCTGGCATGGAAGTCAAGATTCCTGAGTCTCACCATTCCTCTGCTGTTAGCAAATATCTGTGAAACTCACAGGGAAAGTGTCATGTCCCCCTCTAGCGCTGATCCACATGACAACGTACTACTACTGCTATCAGTGACAAAGTTAGCTTACGTGGCATAGGTCTTTGTGGTGGATCTAAATGTCCCAACCTGCCGATGACCCAGTGGGTATCAATATGATGTCAAATAATAGAATTTCTGTTTTTTCAGTTTGCTTTCGTAAGAAAGCAGTAAATTACCCCCTACCCCCAACACATTAAAAGAGCATTAAGGTTGCAAAGCCAAGCACTCCAAAGTTGAGAGATGCCAGTGCTAAGGTTGCTGACTTGAGACCCTGGGATCTGATTTGCAGAAGTGCTGAGCACTAGCAGCTGCAGCTTCAGTCAGTGGGAGTGAACATATAAAGTGCCATAGAATGCTAAGTTCTATGAAATAGCAGGTCCTAGGCATCTCAAATGGGGGATGGAAAATTAGTGGATTTTTAGACCCTAATCTCTCTGACCTCAGTTCCCCATTTGTCCAAAGAAGTTTACAGTCTAGGTTTCATTTTTTAAATAACTTGGTTTGAGGGATTAATCTGATTAACTGTAGGAACAAATGACAGTATTTCAAGGTCTTACCACCGGCTTGTGCCAGCATAACACATAGCCAGAGATCATGAAATCTTAGCCCCGTTAAGTTAATGGCAAACATCCCATTGACTTCAATGGAGACAGGATGTCACCCCAATTGCTATAGAGCAAAATCAAGGTTAGGTTTGCATAGCAGTAAAGAGATGTAAGGCATACCATGGATTGCAGTGTGGGGACGACAGAAGGCTCTGTGGAGCATCTACACTCACCGTGCCCCCGCCCCTGGTTGCCTCTCCATAAGCAGGTGAATGAAAATGGGCAGGGAATGGAGAGATTCTTGACTTTGCCTCCCCAACACGTTGGCTAGCTATACTAGACAGCGAACTGTAAGAAATACACTGCACCAGGCGTACACTAAGTGCAGGGGTGGGGGAAGACCTGGAGGCAGACTGTTTCTTTTTCAGGGCTCATGGCAAAACACAGTTGAGTCCAACATTTGTACCTGCAAATGCGTGTGGACACAAAAATGGAGGACAGTTTTAAGCCCCTTTAAAAATGTGAACCTCAATATTTATGCTTTACAGTTGTGCTGCATTAACCCATTAAAATACTACAGTATTCTTCAGTAATGTCAGAAGACACTGCAGTATTGCTACTGTAACATATTGTGTTGCATCATTACAGTAGAATATTGAAAAAGTTTCTCATAAGAAAACTTGATTTCTATAAGCTAATTTATCTGCTGTTTTTATTACCAATCCTAGCATGCTGTATCCTGGAACCGTGCACATTAATGGGTTGCTGAATGTGTATTATCCACCTTGTAGTTAAACATTTTTTGATCACTTGAAAAGCACTATCCGTATAATGGAGGTGATGGTCAAGTGTGTTTCTGACTATCTAGTTAAATTTTTCAAGATTAACTAACCCTGGTCCTCTCTTTAGCCTTTGCTTCCGTGCTGTTGTATGCCACCACTGGATTGATCGTAGGGATTATCATCATCAGTGGGATAGCATGGTTGATCTATAAAAAGAAAATCAAATCAAAAGGTAGGAAAAGTAAAATTAGTAAGTAAGATCTGCAGGAATATTTTAACCGTTGAAACTTTACAGTGTGTTTTATTTATCTGTTACAGGAAAGCCATCTGCACAACTTCCCAGGTATGGCCTTGAATGGACATTAAAAATGATACTAATATTTAATTAGTTAAGTGTTTTTTTCCAACTGATAATGACTAAATAGATTCTTCCCTTATCTTCTTATTTTAGAGCTCAGGCTCCTCTTGAAATTCCAGGAGATGAATGTGAGCATTAAGTTTTTGATAAACCTTTTTGAAGTGATTGTCTACTTAGCACATTTTGAGAATTGTGTACTATAGATTTCTTAGAGCAGGGGTGGCCAACCTGAGCCTGAGAAGGAGCCAGAATTTACCAGTGTACATTGCCAAAGAGCCACAGTAATAGGTCAGCAGCCCCGCATCAGCTCCCCCACACTGCTCCCAGCGCCTCCGACCCACCAGCAGCCCTGCTGATCAGCGCCTCCCACTGTCTCCCCGCATCCCGATCAGCTGTTTTGTGGCATGCAGGAGGTTCGGGGGAGGGTGGGAGGAGCGAGGGCATGGCAGGCTCAGGGGTGGAGTGGGGGCAGGGCCTGTGGCAGAGCCAGGGGTTGAGCAGTGAGCACCCCCCGGCACATTGGAAAGTTAGCGCCTGTAGCTCCAGCCCTGGAGTCGGTGCTTATACAAGGCGCCGCATATTAACTTCCGAAGAGCCGCATGTGGCTCCGGAGTCACAGTTTGGCCACCCCTGTCTTAGACTGTCTGGGCACAGTTTTACATTTTTAAACTTCAAATAATGCCAATGCTTTTTTTGACAAGTAACTTTTTGTTAATCAAATTAGTTTTGGTTAAGTAGACAGTTGTTCTTTAGGGAGGATGTCTTGCAGTTAAGGCACTGGAATAGGATATGGGTCATCTGAGTTAAATTCTTGGCTCTCTCACATACATCCTGTCCCTATGACTTTGGGCAAGTTACAGAATCTCTCTATGCCTCAGTTTCTCCTCAGTAAAATGAATATAACAATGCTTCTTGCTCTCTCTGGGGTGCAAAGATAGAGTCGTGTTCTCAGTGTTTGTGTGTTCTGACAGAATAGTGCTGGGTCCATAGAAGAATCTAGCAGCTAGGCGATTCTGAATCGTTTTCCTAGCTACTAGAGGTGGGGTACAGTAGACAGTAACCAACACAGGTCTTAATTCTGGGCTGAATAGAATGGAGTCAAATTCCATTATTTGGAGGTAGGAGAGAAGAATTTATTTAACGTCCTTTTCAAAGGGAGATAGTTACTACTTTATTTAGTTGATTTATTTTAGTTGATGTTGTATTTTAATTCTGTGAGATTCATAAACTCTTTGATGCAGAGTACTTGTTTTACAGGTTCCCCGTACGCAATAAGCAGCAGCAAAGACTTGCAAAGAAATGAAGTGTTGTATTCACTTGCAACAAGCCCATATGAGGACCCAAATGCAGCCAATTGTACGGTGGATAACACTGCAGCATCTGGCAAGGGGTCAGGAGATGAAATACATACAGTCTATGCAGTGGTGCAACAACAGCTGTTCCTGTAAGTGACTTGTAAGAGGCAGTGTTATTTCTGATAAATGACATTGCAAATACTACCACCCAGATTAGTCGCACTAGTATAACTAATAGGAGGCTATATGAGTACATTAACTCCTCACTTAACATTGTAGTTATGTTCCTGAAAAATGTTACTTTAAGTGAAAAGATGTTAAGAGAATCCAATTTCCCCAGAAGAATTAATGTAAATGGGGGAGGGGATTAGGTTCCAGGGAATTTTTTTTCACCAGACAAGAGACACTCACTCACTCACTCTCTTCCCCCGCCCCCCACAGTATAAGTTTTAAACAAACAATTTAATACTGTATACAGCAATGATCATTGTGAAGCTTGGTTGAGGTGGTGGAGTCAGAGGCTGGAAGGGGGTGGGATATTTCCTAAGGAATGCCTTACTGCTAAATGATGAACTAGCACTTGGCTGAGCCCTCACACTCTACAAGGCAGCACGAATGGAGGGAGGAGACACAGCATGGCAGAGAGAGACAGAGACACACACCGTGTGTGTGTGTGTGTGTGTGTGTGTGAGAGAGAGAGAGATGTGCACTGCCCCTTTAAGTATGCTGACCCCACTCTAAGTACACTGCCTTTTTAAGTAGATCAGCAAGTTGAGACAGTAGCTGCTGCCTGCAAGCTCCCTCCGTCCTGAGACTTGTTGTGTGTCCCCCCTGCTCTGTGGAGATGAGGTACAGGAGCGGGAAGCAGGAGCGGGGGAAGGGGGACACCCTGACATTAGCCCCCCTCTTCCCCCTCCCCTGCACAGCAAGCAGGAGGCTCCCAGGAGCAGCTCCAAGGCAGAGGGCAGGAGCAGCACATGGCAGTGTGGGGAGGGATACCTGAACTGCCCGGCAATTGATAGCCTGCTAGATGACTGCCGCACAGGGAACTTAGGGGAGCTAATAGGGAGGCTGCCAGCCCACCCTGGTTCCAAGCCCCGACTAGCTAGCTCCGACAGGCTGCTCTTTCTGCAAACAGTGGACAAAGCAGGCGGCTGCCAAATAACGTTATAAGGCAGCATTGCGCATCTTTAAACGAGCATGTCATAAAAATAAAGGAAAGGGTAACCACCTTTCTGTATACAGTGCTATAAAATCCCTCCTGGTCAGAGGCAAAATCCTTTCACTTGTAAAGGGTTAAGAAGCTAAGGTAACCTCGCTGGCACCTGACCCAAAATGACCAATGGGGGGACAAGATTCTTTCAAATCTGGAGGCGGGGGAACAAAGGTCTGTCTGTGTGATGCCTTTGCCGGGAACAGATCAGGATGCAAGTTTTCCAACTCCTGTAAAGTTAGTAAGTAATCTAGCTAGAAAATGCATTAGGTTTTCTTTGTTTAATGGCTTGTAAAATTCACTGTGCTGAATGGAATGTATATTCCTGTTTTTGTGTCTTTTTGTAACTTAAGGTTTTGCCTAGAGGGATTCTCTATGTTTTGAATCTGATTACCCAGTAAGGTATTTACCATCCTGATTTTACAGAGGTGATTCTTTTACCTTTTCTTTAATTAAAATTCTTCTTTTAAGAACCTGATTGATTTTTTTCATTGTTCTTAAGATCCAAAGGTTTGGGTCTGTGTTCACCTGTACTAATTGGTGAGGATTATTATCAAGCCTTCCCCAGGAAAGGGGGTGTAGGGCTTGGGGGGATATTTTGGGGGAAGACATCTCCAAGTGGTCTCTTTCCCTGTTCTTTGTTTAAAACGCTTGGTGGTGGCAGCATACTATTCAAGGACAAGGCAAAGCTTGTACCTTGGGGAAGTTTTTAACCTACGTTGGTAAGAATAAGCTTAGGGGGTCTTTCATGCAGGTCCTCACATCTGTACCCTAGAGCTCAGAGTGGGGAAGGAACCTTGACAGAGCATGTTCTCTAATTGATCAGCAATGTAACAATGAAACAACATTTAACCAGGACAGTGTTAAGTAAGGAGCTACTGTATGCACTAATAATAGGAAATATGCTTCTAGTTGTATGAATCTGCTCAGGGGTCTGTTTCTCTCTACAGCAGTACGGAACTTTAGTTATCTCCTGTATCTTCCCCTTTTTGCACTGTGTAAGCTGTAGATTCGGCATTTCAGATTTGTGTCAAAAGGAACAGGCTAATCAGGGAATTGTTCAGCTCGAGCAAACCTTAAATTGATCATATACATTGAACAGCTGTGACCTTTGAGCTAGTGCAAAACATGCAGGAGGGAGAAGGCACAAGGAGCAGTACATTGGTTTGCCATAACTGCAATCTCTGTGCTCTCCTGAGTGCAGGAACTGCTTCCTGGGACACAAGCTGCCCAAAAAGTGGAATAGAAGGTGCAGGGAGATGGTATGGTCATGGCCCAACTCGCTCCACCCTACACTTTCCTTTGGGGACGCACGGCATCTGTTCTTGCCCAGCAATGCAGAGTAGTTCCAGGAGATGGTGGGTAAATTGCTTTCCTGTCACATATGGCTTTGAATACACATAGAAAGGCCTTTTATGGTTCATTTAAGGTCAGAATGCTCAAAGTTGTATTCTTGAGTGCTAGTACCATTGTTTGGGCCTGTATTTCTCTTGAGCACTAATTTGCCTTTGTAAAACAGCCACGAAATCCCCACTACTACTCCTTTTTTACAGTAAAATAAATAAATAAATATAAATCACTTTGAGAGTAATGGGCCATAGTATCCTGTCACATGCGATTGCTTTGATATCAATGTAACTGCCACCTGAGAGGAAAATTAGTGAGAGATTGTTATTAAGAAGGTATAATGAATGCTGAAATTTGACTTTCTCTAAAACCATATTTAAAAGTTCTCTACTGACCATGAAATTGTTTTTCTTTTAAAAGAGCTGGAGAATGGAAGTTGGTTTGAAAATGACTATCAACTTTTGGCTGATTTTCGGGGGAAAAAACCCAGCATAGTAGCCTTGACTACCCAATTTTGACTATTCAGTGAGCTATCTTACAAAATATAATGGGGCAGATCCTCTGCTGATATAAATTCTCATAGCTCCGTTATGAAGCTATGACAGTTTGCACCAGACGATCATAAGAATTGTCACACTCAGCTCATTGGTTCATTTAGTTCAGAATCCTGTCTCCAGCAGTGGCCTTCACCAGATGTGTCAGAAGTAGATGCAAGAATCCCCATAATGGACAGTTATGGCATAACTTGCTCACAGGGGAAGTTTCTTCTCAACACCTATCAGCTACAGGTTGGCTATGCCCTGAAGCAAGAGTGTTTTATAGCCCTCATACATATTATGCTATCTAATGTAAAGTTATCCTTCGTGTATCAAAACCTATATAAATGAATGATTGCTTTAGGAACAAAGATCTTTATTTTCCTCCAGTTTTACATTGGTGTAATTCTGTTGGCCCCACTGAAGATACTCCTGCTTTACATTGGTGTAAGTGAGTGGAGGATCAGAAGCTTAGGGCATGGCTACACTGGAAACTTCAAAGCGCAGTCGCGGGAGCTTTACTGGTAATCCACCTCCACGAGGGGACTAGCTCCGAGTGCTGGGAGCAGCCTGTTTACACTAGCGCTTTAAAGTGCTCTGACTTGCTGCGTACACCCCTGAGCCAGCAAGTTAGAGCGCTATAAAATGTAAGTGTAGCCAAGCCCTGAGACACTCAGGTGTGATTACTAGAGCAGGCAGAATCAATTAAGGACACTATTAGCCCCTACATAAGTTTTTCTTCTTTAAAACAGCCACATTGGCTATAATGTTGCGAAGGGAGACTGGGGCCCTTTATGTAGTCCCAGAAAAGGTACAGCACAAACCATGTTCCAGGAACTAGCAGAGCGACTCTCCTAGTAACCTAACAAAAACAGCTGGCTTGTAGTTGGCTGCCTGATTGACTGCACTGCCTGATTGGTTTGAAGAGTCAGCAGGCCAGCACTTAAGCCCAGCAGCAGTTCAGTGTCTCTTCAAAGTATTTACTCATGGCTGAGCTAGCTCCTATGTGTGTTTGTTCTAGCCCTGCCCCACTTCAGGTAACCTGTTTCTGACCCTTGGACCTGATTCCTAATTTAAGTTCTGGCACCTAGCCTCTGATTGTGGCTCTGACCCTGGGCTCTGGTGCCTGTGTCAATCACTCGACGTGACTGCCCATGTCCTGGCCACTGACACCATGGCAGTGCCAGTGTCCTCACATAAGCCTTTTTAGCCATCACAAAGGTGAGAGGAACCTCCGCTAGGATGAGAGAATAGTTGTATCTCTGTGCATATTTAAATATTCAGTCCACTGGAATTTCCATATTCTCCATTTACTTTTCCCTGCCCACCTTACAAGCTTGACACTGAGTGAAGTGATCCTCTTTCAAGAGTCTGTTGGCTCCATTCTGGATGCTCAAATGGGATCACTCCAAGGGGTTGAGTGTGATGTCTTTGCAGGGGTGCTGGAACAACTTATATAGTGGAGGTGCTGAGAGCCATTTAACCAAACTGTAAACCCTGTATATAACAGAAACTACTTCAAGCCAGGTGGTGTGGCAGCACCCCTAGTTCCAGTGTTCCAGGTCCAGGTAGGGTGACCAGATAGCAAGTGTGAAAAATTGGGACACTTTTATGGGGAGGGGAGCGTATAGTTGCCTGTATAAGAAAAATCCCCTAATATCGGGTTGTCTGGTCACCCTAGGTATAGGGAACTTGAGGCCTGAACTTGGACATGGTACACTGCATTGCTACAAGCTCACCCTGGTCCCAGGAGCAGCAGGATGGAGCAATGTTGGGGGGAGGGGCATGTGAATCTCTCCTGCCCGCTCTCCTCCCTCGGCTGGCAGCCACAAGGGCCGGCTGAAAGAACTTTTTAAAAGTTTCCGCGGGCTGCAGTGGGGAGGTTCTCGGGCCACAGATGATCCACAGGCCGGGACTTTGAGACCCCTGGTCTATAGCTCCAATCCTGCTTATACTTAAGCACATGCTTAACTTTAAGCATGTTAGCTTCATTGAAGAGAAAGGGACTATTTATAAGGTGTGAAATTCAGCATATTCTTAAGTGTTCACAGGATCGGGGTTTATGTAGGTGCAAGATTATTATAATATAAAATAAAAGGGAATGTAGGGACCTACAAGACCTCACAAGCAGCATAGCCCTACTAGTTACACTGCATCCTGGGCTGTCCATGTCCATGGAGGAGTGGGAGAGAATTTCAAAATGTGCTAATTTCAGTCATATATGGTAATGGACTTCCCCTCTCCTGTTGGCGGGGTGGCAGGTGGGTGTGTTTTGAGAGAGGCTGGAAGATTGGTAATTTAAACAAAGTAGTTTTTTTTTTGGGGGGGAGGAGGGGCTGCCTTTTGTCAGCTCCAGGCAGGCAGTAGATGCAATGTGAGGGCTCTAGCTGCGTTAAAGTTTGTTTGGAGTTTTAGAAAGCATGATCCTACTTCATTCCTTCAGCTATTCCTGCTGCTACAGTGTTATGAGGCGGAATTTCTCAATAGACCAAAGGAACCAATTCTTCTCTCTCAAATATTTTTTAGAATTATGATTTTGATATGAATGAAAATTCAAAGTTAAGACTGAAGCATCATCCTTGAACTTCTCTGTGCTCACATATTGTGCAGCTGCCAGAGAGTGAATTCTTGGGTCAACTGAATTTACTTGTTTTGCCAAGGAAGTTTTTCCATCAGTGGAGCTAGGATTTAACCTACAGCTTTTGTAAAATTTCCCACTGGTACTTCAGACCTTTGAATACTTTGGCATAATAAGTGAAGGGCAAATTGATATAGTCTAGTCAAATGTCCTTGCTGTTTTTGGTTACAACATTAAGGTAATGTAACAATTTTTGTACTTAGTTATTAAAATAACTATGCATCCTGGCCTAATGGCACAAGATCCATTTTATAACCTCACTAATGTTGCCAAAACCACACTGTGCTTACAGCAGAGGATCACAATTGATGTGTTCAAGTCCAATAATCTGGATGAACCCTACTGGGTGATAGAATTTCATTTTGCATTTCCAAATAATTTGTGGTGATCTTCTGACAAAGTCCTAAAGCGAAAGCAACATCAAGTAATGTGAAATGCCTGGATTAAAACTACATTATGAACATATTCAACAAACAAAACTGATATCATCTATGTATGTAGTAGAACTGAACAAAGATAGGAGGATTTCCAGAGTACGCAGTAAAAATATCTAACTATTGGAACAGTCAAATAATTATTAGCTGTAGGCAAATTGTTGTGGTTATAATGCGCCGGATATAAGAACTGGGTATCTGGCCCTATTTCTTTCTCTTTACTCCAAGCTCTTAATAATGATGTGCCATCTGGAAGAGATTAAGAATTTTTTTGTTAAATATTTTTAACAACCCATGTTTCTTTGAAAGCCTAAAGTAGATTTATCTCATCACCAGAAAATATGTATCATGTTTACCAGTGGCTAGAGGTTATGGCAAAGTATGTTATACATGATGTACTGAATTTTAAAATCATATAGTAATTGTAAGGAATATTATCTGTTCGGAAAATTAAAGCAAATTTGATTTAATGCCAATGAAAATGTCCTATATTTATAAAAGGAAAAAGCATAAAAACACAAAAGAAAAATCAAATGTTTAATTTGGCCTATAAAGTAAATCTTGTATGCAGTGGTGTTGTAGCTGTGTTGGTCCTAGGATATTAGAGAGACAAGATGGGTGAAGTAATGTCTTTATCATTGGACCAACCTCTGGTCCAATGAGATATTACCTTACTTACTCACCTTGTCTCTCTAAAGTAAATCTTGGCATTTTACAAGAAATATGGGCATAGCTCTGTGAAAATGAAGAATTATACCTGAATTAAATGACATACAAACAAGATGAAATGTGTTGCCCATAATTCTGATCCTAATCCTGTAAAGTACTGAGTACCCTGAAGTTCTCTTGAAGTATATGAGCAAACTCTCATGACATTAGGTACAGTCACAATGCTCTGCAATATGGTGCTAGCAAACTAACGAGTTCATAGGCTCTTACAAGCATTGTGACAAACCATTGTGAGGCACTGTCATTCTTCACCTTAAAAAGTGAAATTAACTTCCCCTGTCCTGGTGTCACAATTACTTTCCTATTTTTACATTTCTTTCCTTTGGCTGGTGGACAGACCCACACAAACAGGATGATACTGGCTATGCCAGAGAAACAGTGAAATTGACTATCCACAAGTTCTCCTATGCTCATGTCTTTCTCCCTGTTCGATCGCCCTTGAACAGTCAACATTGCATGATACTCCATGGTCTGTCTGGTTCTTGAATAAACACTGGCTTCCCCAGCATCATCTTGCTCTGCTGTTTTCTGGGGCCAATATATTATGGGGTCTGCTAGCAGCAACTGGCCATGAGTTGGTGATGTGACAGCCCTGTTGCAACTTCTCCTGTGATGAGTATGTCTGGGTGGGCTGCCCAACCAGCCCCCTCTGAAATCCCAGGTCACTCACAGATTAATGGATTCAGAGAAATGGAAGAATCAAAAGCAGTGTGGTTGTGCAGAGGCCTGGGAGTCAGAACAACTGGGTTCTCCTTGTGGCTTTGCTGCTACTGCACAGTTTGGTTTTATAAATCAGTTCCCTCCATGTCTTGGTTTTCCTGTCTGAACATGAAGCTAATGCTTGGCTCCCCGCATTAAACTGTTTTGAGCTCCAGTGATGGGCTGAGGTTCTAGAACATGTTGAAGTGTTAGTAACTGGCTGCTTCCTGCTGGCTTTGAAACAGTTCTCATTTTTTCAATGACTCATCTGGGGTCTGACTCACTCCACAGAGATGAGAATAGGATGAAGCTTCTTTTCAACAGAATTTGAAGACTCTTTTGCATTGAACTGCACCTTATCTGGCTGGTCCAGCAGGAATTACGTGTATGGGTGACTCACTGAACTGGGCCCAAACCTTCCTTTGCCCTTCCTTTGAAGCTACTTTTTAAGATCCATTGTTGGAAATGAATTCAGAATATGGTCATTTTCTCTGTAGGTGGGGGCCCCTCGGTATTCCCCATCAAAATACCATTCCCTCCCCAGATGACTCCATTCTGGCTCCATCACAATCCATGGTATAACCCTCATGACAGCCATATCCCTTCCACAGATGTGCAGTGATTGATAGACTTTGCCATGCAAAAATGCAGTATTAATATCTTAAGAACATAAGAATGGCCATACTGGGTCAGACCAAGCGTCCATCCAGCCCAGTATCCTGTCTACCGACAGTGGCTAATGCCTGGTGCCCCAGAGGGAGTGAACCTAACAGGTAATAATTTTGTGATCTCTCTCCTGCCATCCATCTCCACCCTCTGACAAACAGCGGCTAGGGACACCATTCCATACCCACCCTGGCTAATAGCCATTAATGGACTTAACCTCCATGAATTTATCCAGTTCTCTTTTAAACCCTGTTATAGTCTGAGCCTTCACAACCTCCTCAGGCAAGGAGGTTGCACTGCACAGACCCCTTTCCTCCTCCATGGATGGGAATAGGGGGAGTGTTGCAGGACAATTGTCATAAGGGAGGCCATTCCCTTTACAGAGTTCAGTTATGCAGGCATCATATTAGGGATCTTTCATTATTCACCTCTCTTTGTTGTTGGGGCAGCATCTCCCTCTCTCTCCAGGGTAGAAAGGGCAGAATGTTCAGTCAGCAATGGTATCTATTTTATGGTAGACATATGATTGAAAGGTGCCTTAAATTCAAATGACTAGAGCAGAGGTGGGCAAACTACAGCCTGCGGGCCACATCCAGCCCACGCGACCGTCCTGCCTGGTCCCTGAGCTCCCAGCCGGGGAGGCTAGCCCCCTCTCCCTCCCCTGCTGTTCCCCCTCCCCCACAGTTATGCTGCCATGCAGGCAGCGCAGCCTGTGCCAGCCCACCTCCCAGGATTTTTAATAAGCCTGTCCTGCCACTCTGAGCGGCCTGGTAAGGGGGAGGGGATAGCGGGGTGGGGGGGGGGGCTTGGGTTGGATAAGGGGCAGGAGATCCCGGGGGGCAGTCAGGAGACAGGGGGTGGTTGGATGGGGTGGCGGTTGGGAGGAGGCGGTCAGGAGACGGAGCGGTTGGAAAGGGGGTGGGGTCCCGGGAGGAGGGGACAGGGTGCGGGGTTGGATGGGTCAGCTGTTCTAAGGGGGGCAGTCAGGGGGCGGGAAGTGGGAGGGGGCGGAGGCCTGGCTGTTTGCGGAGGCACAGCCTTCCCTACCCGGCCCTCCATACCATTTCTCAACCCTGATATGGCCCTCAGGCCAAAAAGTTTGCCCACCCCTGGACTAGAGTTTGAAAGAGGAGAGGTATAGAAATACTGTACTAGTCCTGCTGAATGAAAGTGACCACCAGATGTCACTGTTGCCCTAGACAAACGAAAGAAAGTTAAATTACATTATGACATCTTTGCTAAGACAGAGTTGATACAACTCTGGAAATTGTTTAGGCTGGTAACACATGCTCAGGCAAATCATGGAAGTTATCTTACAAAATCAAATGATGATGTTCCAGAGACACCAGTTATTAAATCAACAAGGGTCAAACTTGGAGATTCTCACTCAAGGAAAATTCTTCTTGTATCTGCATAAGGCCTGCTGGTTACTCCTGCATAACCTCTGTGCATAGAACTGCCATTGAAGTAAATGGAAATTATGTGTATGCCTGACTCACTGAATTGGCACCAAACCTTCCTTTGCCCTCACCACCAGTGGAGACAGGGTTGTATGTAAAGTATTATAAAAATATATAAAATATAACAAAACAAGGTAAAAACAGTAGAAATAGTAAAGTTAGCAAAGCAGCTCCTAAATGACAAGTTCTAAAACAAAGCAAAGGTGTAAAGAAATAACGTACAGCTGATTGCTAATGTCTTTAAATGCTTCCAGGAGCTGCTGCTGATGTACAGACCTTTCCGTCCCCACCATCACATCCCAATACAGGCTGTGATTCAAATGTCCCAGCAAAATCCAAAATGTTTACCCCCTAATATGTCAACTGTATCCCTAGTTTTAGAAGGAAAGGCTACTCTCAGGCCATATAGAGCCCTGATTAGGTGAAGCATTATAGTGGAATGGCATAAAACACTGGAATGTAAGCAGTAGGAACAAGTGTAATCCTCAGATGATGTAAATCAGTGAAGCTCCATTAACTTCAATAGAACTATGCTGATTTACACTAGGTGAGAAGCTTGCCCTGAATCTTTTATATTAATTGCAAAGATTGCTATTTACATTTCTTCTATTAATATCTAGAAAGCAGAGGTAACAAAGAAAAATATATGGATTAGGATGTATGTTTGATTACAGAAGTAAGGGACAAATTTTTGGCTATGCCAAAAATGCTGAAGATTGTGGATTTGACGAGGCTGTGAGAACCAAAGTCAGACACTGATCCATTGGGAGTGACCGGACACATGAAAATATATATACAGTGCCATAGAAGCCAAAACATACATACTTTCTACAGCTCTAAAATTCTTTGGCCTCTGCCCATTGATGAACACAGAACTGAGCTAATGTTGATCTCTGGCTTTGCAAATGAGAAATAAAAGAAATAAGTAAGACTGAAAAGGCAAGATAAATGTCACATACTGGAGAGCCTCTCAGCACATGTTGCAAGACTTAACTACTGGACACATGGCATAGAAAAAGTCCTTAGCAAGCTGATAAGTATCCACTGAGGAATTAAAGACAGAATATAAACAGAGAACATGTGAATTAATCTATATTATATTAAGATAGTATGCTTTTATACAAATCTGTCAAGAATGATGGCGTATTAAGATGTCAAAGATGAAATTGCAGGATTTACTTCAAAAAAGGTGTTTTAGGAGTTGAGATATAAGAAGGAAGATATAAAATGGCAAGATAGTGTTCATTGACTGGCTGATGAATAATATCACCAGGGAGAACCACAAACAATCGTGCCAATTTCCGTTGTTGTAGTGATCCTCAGAGCAGCTACTGAAAATGTTCCAAGGAATCAGTGCAAAAGTCCTGGTTTGCAGGAGTCTTTGTGGCCAGACTCCCAGTGGTGGCAATGGTAAGCCTTGAAACGTCCCTATATTCTTCTTGTGTTTGGGTTTGATGCTTAAACCTGTGTGTGACACTCCTTTTTTTATGTGTGACGGGTTTGATTGCATGAAAGCATAAGTCACTGACCAAATAATTAGTTCCTGAAAGGTGTCAAGGCCTGTTCAGGGATTCATTCTCAGTTCATGTTGTAAGTCCCTGAATATCATCTGCAAAGGTAACCAGGTTCGTAACAGGGAGATTTCTCTTTAAGACATCTATAGAGAGGTGGGAGGAATGAGTTGTCTGGATCATTGTTGCTAAGCAGATACAGATTTAGCCCTCCACACCCAGAAGTTTCTGGAATTGGGTTTGGTAGTTTTGAACATGCTCAGTAGGTTCCCTGTTGCTGGACTCAGACTCCATTGAGGGCAAGAGGTCAGGACAGCTGTTTTGCAAAAGGGTGTCTGCCTGGGTTAGGAGAAGATGAGTCACAGGAACAGAAGGAGGCTATTTCCCCCCCTTACTCTGAAGCATTTTGCAGCAGGTTAGTGATATTGGCAATTACAGAAAGGGGAAATTGGGAGAGAATAGTTATAAAAATGTGCTTAGTATTTAGGCTTTATTGAATGCTTGTAAGTTGCTGCCTGCATTAATCTCGTGTATAACATCTATAGCACATACAGTAAGGTAGTGTTTGAACATTTGCACTGTAAGCCTCTGTAACTGTAAATCACTAGACAGGAAAGAAGCATTAACTGGTGTGAAACCGTAGTCTCCAACAAGTGTTATGTCCTGCCTGACAAGGCTAATCAATGCCAGACAAACTAGGATGGAACATCAGAAAACAAGACTTTGTTGATTGCTCTCCTCCACCCACTGTGAAAAGATGTGCAACTGAATTCCTCTTTTTGACTAAGTTCGTACCTTGAAGCAGAAGGGCGGAAGAAATAAGAAGCCCTAACAAGAAAAAACTATCTATTATGCTGCTTAGACTCTGAGGGGCAAGGATTACTAAGCATAAAGAAAACATCCCCATTGTTTAGTCTGGGTTAGCGTTAATGGACACACAGAGCTTTCTTATTATAGAAGCTTCTATTACTTTTTGAAACTTAAAACTGGAACATATGTGTGTGTGTGTGTGTGTGGCTTTAACCTTGTAAATAACTAATTTCCTTTTCTTATATAACAGATCTCTAGATATTTTATTATGGGATTGGCCAAAAGCATTCTTTGGTTTGAGATCTACAGTGCAATTGACTGGTCCTTTGGGACCAGAAGTAACCTGAATGTTACTAAAAAAGAAAAGGAGTACTTGAGGCACCTTAGAGACTAACCAATTTATCTGAGCATAAGCTTTCGTGAGCTACAGCTCACTTCATCGGATGCATGCTGTGGAAAGTGTAGAAGATCTTTTTATATACACACAAAGCATGAAAAAATACCTCCTCCCACCCCACTCTCCTGCTGGTAATAGTTTATCTAAAGTGATCACTTTCCTTACAATGTGTATGATAATCAAGTTGGGCCATTTCCAGCACAAATCCAGGTTTTCTCACCCCCCCCCCCCCCCACAAACTCACTCTCCTGCTGGTAATAGCTTATCTAAAGTGACCACTCTCCTTACAATGTGTATGATAATCAAGGTGGGCCATTTCCAGCACAAATCCAGGGTTTAACAAGAACGTCTGGGGCGTGGGGTAGGAAAAAACAAGGGGAAATAGGTTACCTTGCATAATGACTTAGCCACTCCCAGTCTCTATTCAAGCCTAAGTTAATTGTATCCAATTTGCAAATGAATTCCAATTCAACAGTTTCTCGCTGGAGTCTGGATTTGAAGTTTTTTTGTTTTAATATCGCAACTTTCATGTCTGTAATCGCGTGACCAGAGAGATTGAAGTGTTCTCCGACTGGTTTATGAATGTTATAATTCTTGACATCTGATTTGTGTCCATTTATTCTTTTACGTAGAGACTGTCCAGTTTGACCAATGTACATGGCAGAGGGGCATTGCTGGCACATGATGGCATATATCACATTGGTGGATGTGCAGGTGAACGAGCCTCTGATAGTGTGGCTGATGTTATTAGGCCCTGTGTTACTGTGATCTTTGCTGTAAGAAAGGTTAGCTTACCTGGGTGGTAAGACTGACTGACTGGAATAGCCAAGGGGGCTGTCTCTGACTCCATGTTCAGGCTGTTAGTGCCTAAGCAGTTTATACTTGATAATTGGTTGATGAAAGAAATTTAACTTCTGAACTCTCAGCCAATTTGGGGTTTGTGCCCTGCTTACAGTCAGTCCTGAGGTTGGTACTCATGCTCTTGAGCCACTGTAGGACAACTTGACAACAAGTGTTAAATTCTACCATGTCAGGAGAATATCCTATTTATAGAGAATTCTCCTGCTAAAATATTTTTTTATGAAAAAGTATTTCAGTAGTTAATATTTAAATAACTGCTCCCTCAGAATATTGCCAAGTCTCATTGCAGATATTTATAAAGTATTTCCGGTGATTCATTTCAAGGATTTCTATAAAAGCCATGCATTTTCTCAGTTAAAAAACTGAGAAGGAAATCTTCTAGCTCCCAAAGGAAAGTGTTTTCCCTGAAGACAGTAATATTCTCTACCTCCAGGAATCGGTGGATCCTTTGGTTTCTTTTATAAACAGCAACAGAGCATTCAGGAAGGGAAATGTCTGTTTCCTAAACCTTACAAAAGTCTTTATAAATGTCAGTGAAATGACCCTGTGCACAGCCAACTGTAGTTTGAAAAAATGCAGAAATTTGATCAATTTAAAAACAAAGAACAGAGTTTCTGACTCTCCATTATTACTAGAGGTGGGTCCAAGCTTCACAGTTCAGTTCTAGATCTGTTTGTGGATTTGGATTCTCCCTAAAATTCAAAGCTGTGTGGATCTGGGTTTTTGGAGTGATTCACTGCAGAGCTATTGGACCAGATCCTCAGCTGGGTTATACCCACAGATGAGGAGCTGGCCTAAGGCCATGATATTCAGATCCAGGGCCTGGTTTGAATTCTGAATCTCCCACAAGGTTGTTCGGGGTGTATAAAAGTCCATTTCTAGTTACCATACATGGGGAAAGAAAAGGGCTTCTCTTATAGACAGATGAGGTGCTTGAAACTGTATTCACAAAATGTCAACTACAGCTGAACTTGTATGGCGTTATTCTGTGGTTCTTTAAGGCCCTCAATCCTGCAGTACCCTTAAGCATGTGTGTAACTTCAAGCAAGTGAGTAGTCCCAGTGGCTTTCAATGGGACTACCTATGTGCTTAGAGTTAAACTCAAACATAAGTGTTTGCAGGATCAGGGCCTAACTGAGCCAAACTCTCACTGACAGTAGTGATAGTTTTGCTCCATGAGACATTCAGAATGTGGAAAAAAGCCTCTTGCTATCTTAAAAATTTAAAGATCTTAATATTAGAAGATAAATAACTACAAACCTCATATCTCCTACACCCATTGACTTGACAGGACTTTCTTGTAAGTATATACAGTACAAGGTTACACTGGAAAGATGGGGTGGAGCTTACTTTGCAGCCTAGGAGACAGGATCTTCAGAAACAGTGTTCTGTGGAATATTTTATCATATTTTCTTTTAAGCCTCCTTCATTTGAATTCAGCTGACTTTCCCCAAAGGCAAACTCTCCAGGAGCATCTGGCGTAAAAAAGATGCTCAAAGAGGAGAAAAATTAAAAATCTAGTTGGCTCTTTTTCCCCAACCTGATTTGGGACTCTATCTATCTTGGGTATTTATCTGACCCCCCCCTTACTGTCGCATTTGAGTGCCTCACAGTCTTTTTAATGTACTTATCTTCACAATATCCCTGTACCAAAAAGATTATTAGCAAGCTGGCTGATATTTGGGATTTCTGGTTCATGAGAAATTCAGACATTTTATAGTTTTTCATTCTGAACTGGAACAAACCATTTTTTTTGACCCCCCAGAATTTTTTGAAAATCTCAAATTTATTTTGGAAACATCAGCACATACTGTTTCTGAAATGACTGTTTCTGAAATGCAGTATGCTCCTGGAACCTGCAGCTGCTGACTGAAATTGAAATTCTTGTCAGTTTCATCACTGCTCATATCCTCAGTCTAGGTGCCTAGCTGTGTCTACATGCCAAGCAGAAACCTGCAGCAGCATGTCTCAGAGCTTGGGTATAAGATCTGGGCTTGTGCTGTGGTGCTAGGAATAGCTATGTAGACATTCGGGCTCTGACTCTGAACCCTAGTGTGGGGTGGGCTTCAGATCATGGCAGTGTGATACATAAATCATAACCAAACTGCTACAAACAAGAAAAGGAGTGAGAACAAATCTACAACAATTCAGAAGATGCTAGAGATATGGATGTCTCAACAGAATGGTTCAACTCCAAACCAGTTTGCCAGTGATCAAAATGTGCCACTGCACCACTGCTGTCCAGTGACCTATTTGAACGCAGCTAAAGCTGCCAAATTATGTCAGTTCCACATTTAACCCCTCCCCCCCCCCCGCAATCCTAATGGAATTGGAACTAATTTAACATCCTTCTCGGCTATTTAAGTCCAAAGCAGACTGTGCAGACTTACAATGGGATTTCACAAAACTGGGTGACTGGGCACCAAAATGGCAGATGAAATTCAGTGTTGATAAATGCAAAATAATGCACATTAGAAAACACAGTCCCCACTAGACATACAAAATGATGAGGTCCAAATTAGCTGTTACCACTCAAGAAAGAGTTTGTGGACAGTTCTCTGAGCAGATATTTTCAGTGTGCAGCAACACTCAAAAAAACTAACACGTTGTTAGGAACCATTAAGAAAGAGATAGATAGATATAGTTGCATTATTTTGTCCGTCTATGATATGCTCCTCCCTTGAACACTGCGTGTGATTCTGGTCACCCTGTCTCATAAGAAGATATATTAGAACTGGAAAAGATAAAGAGAAGGGCAACAAAAATGATTAAGTGTATGGAACAGCTCCCATATGAGGAGAGGACTTGGGACTGCTTGGGACTTTTCATTTAGAAAAAGAGACGCCTAAGGGGGGGGATATAATAGAGGTCTCTAGAATGAATGGTGTGGCAAAAGTGAATAGGAAAGTGTTATGTGGAGGGGGTAAATGACATAAGAACAGAGGTTACCCAATGAAATTAATAGGCATCAGGTTAAAAACAAACAAAGGAAGTTCTACATTATACAGTGCACGGGCAATCTGTGGAATTTGTTGCCAGGGGTATTTTGAAGGCAAAAACTATAACTGGGCTAAAAAAAATTAGATATGTTCATGAAGGACAGGTCCATCCGTGGCTATTAGCCAAGATGACCAGGGATGCAACCCCATGCTCTGGGGTTGTCATAAGCCTCTAACTGCCAGAAGCTGGGAGTGGATGATGGGATGGATCACTCTATAATTATTCTGTTTTGTTCGTTCCTCTAAAGCAGCTGGCATTGGCCATTGTTGAAAGACAGGATCCTGGGCTAGATGGACCACTGGTCTGACCCAGCATAGCCATTCTTATGTCTTAACTGAAGCCCTATTTACAATGGACCTGCATATCAGGAAACTTGTGCTATCATTGCTTTATGACCTACTGTGGGTATGTCTACACTGCAGTCGAAGGCATGACTGCACCTGGGGTAGACTTACCTGTGCCAGCTTTAATCTAGCTCGTGTGGCTAAAAATAGCAGTGAAGCCATGGTGACATAGGTTTCAGCCGGGTCTAGGAATGTGAGTACATACCCAGGGGGACTGGGTGGGCTCATACAATCTGCACTGAAACTTGTGTGCTGTGGCTTCACTTCTATTTTTAGCTGTGCCTGCTAGATTAAAGCTAATGCAGGCATGTCTGTTTTGAGCTGCAATCACACCTTTTGATTGCAGGATAGATACAACCAGCCTCTTTGGTTTGAGGTCTCCAGATTCCAGGGCGCGCTCTCAAGTACATTTCACAAGTACTAAATCACTTTAAACACTAAAAATTAAGATAAATACACACATGATAAAGCCTTAGTGTAAAATTTTCAAAACCACCCAAATAACTTAAGAGCCTAAGTCCCATTTTAAAAACTAATTTAAACATGAAGGGGAAGATTTCAAAGGCACTAAAGTGTTCAAATTACTTCTGAAAATGGGACTTAGGCTCTTAAGTCATTTGACTGCTTTTGAAAATTTTACCCTAACTCCCATTGAAAGTCAATGGGAGTTTGGTGCCTCCTGCTTGCACCTTTGAAAAATATTCCCTTTAGGCACCTAAAACCCATAGACATTCAATAAGACTTAGGATACTAAATGCCTAAGTCACGTTTGGCTCCTACGTTATTTTGATCTAGTCTCAACCTTAAACTTTAGGTCAACATAGGTATGTTTTTCACACCCCTGAGCAATGCAGCTATGCCAACCTAACCCCCAGTGTAGATGGAACTTGTTTGATGGAAGAAGCATTCTTCTGTTTACCTAGATACCATCACTTGGGGAAGTGTTGCTCCTGCAGCAACAGAAAAACTCCTTCCATCTCTGTGGGTTGTCTCTATGATGTAGGATTATGTTGGCATAGCTACAAGGCTATAGCTATTCGGGTATAGTCCCTGTACCATAGACAAGCCCTTAGTCACCTCTGAAATATTTACCTTTAGTAACTATATTTAATCTACTGTTCAACAAGTAAAAAATAAAATAAAATGCTATCAGTGTCCGTACCACAGAGGATGAATAAGGAAATTAATTGACTTAAATGTCCAAAGCCATCGGAGCTACTCACACACTACAATCATAGTCTGATATTAGAGATATTACTGTTGCCATTGATCTGCCATATCATCTTCTTAATGAAATGGGAATTCAGAATAGGAGTTCTAAAAAGAATTTCCATCATAAAAAGATAGCTTAGCATTAAAACTATTAAAGAAGTCAATGGCATTTTTTATTTAGGCATTCCCAGAGGATTCATTAGGAACAATAGCTTCAATTATGAATTAAGATTTTATTTATGTGAATCAGTAAATGTAGGAACATTATTTTAATAAGGTGACAGATTCTGTGTATTTTCCAGTTGCATATAAGGAGGTAGTGATAAACAAATCTGTGTAAGTTCAGCTTCATTCACATAAGCCTGTGTATTCAAACTTTTATGGTTGAAAAATCAACCTTGGAACTCTTACGAGAACAGGCTTTCTAGTGAGTTGCTTTCTCTTGCTTTCAGCCAGTCTGGGAACACCATGATATTTCCCATGTTCTTTCAATATTTTTAATGAAACTCTATTGATATTGAATTACAAAATGAATAAATCTGGCTTGTTGTGTCTCTGCTGTCAAGAAATGCAGAGCAGATACAAATTCAAACAAACCGTGTGAATCAAGCTTATCTCTGAATTCACAAGAGGTTGCAGGTTACACTGATCTGAGTTTGAGGCAAATGTTTTCATCAGTTTTTATTTTATTTTAACCAGATCATCTGTCCTTGATCTCATGTCTAGTAATTAAAATGGCAAGAGCTCTGAAATTCCTCCTGCTGAAGAAACTCTAAAACAAACAACCCATAAGCACCTTCAAGCCTGAAAATCTACACTGAATTAAATTTAAAACTCAGAGTAAAAATATGCTCTCCAGGATCCCTGCCTCTTTCCCTAATTCTCCCTTCCTTTCCCTGTTTCAATTAACTTCTCTCCCACAGAAAAAGGGAAGTTCTAGCATTAATCTGTCCATAGTAACTATACAAAGTTACCTTGGTTTTTTTTAATAAACCGTTTGAAGAAACTCTCCTTGAGGGACATAGGATTCAGTCATGAGTAACAAAATCTTTCAGCAGAAATTAAAAAAACAAGAGCACTTGTGCTAAGGTAGCCACCATTTTTTAAGAAAAAAATGGGAAAGAGAGAAGATAGTAGAAAAGGGAAAAGTGAAATATTGCTTAACTGTGCAGTAGACCTTTCCTCTTTCTTTCCTGGATTCTAAGATGGGGTAGGGGATGTGGGAGGAGCAAAAGAGTTCTAGTTTAAGATACACCTGAAGTTTACTGAACCAGCTCATCCAAGAACTAGTGACTACAAAGTACACTGTCATATTCTATACAAGCCTCTCACTAGCTCAGAAGGTATTAACTCTTGGTACTTACATTAAATCACTGTGCATACGCTACTACATATAATTATTTCTCAGGAATCAATACCTCTCAGAGCCTATCCTGATTTGGTTTTCCTCTGGCATGTTAATAAACAATATTTACTGCCTGTGAGTCAGAACCTCAGCAACACTTCCTGTAAAGAGAGCCACACATGGCTCTTCTCCCTAGGAAAAGAAATGATAAACTAAAAAATGAATAGTTTTATTGGGAGTGGAGACATGTTGCCATATATATATATATATATATATATATATATATAATTTTGCTTTACCATAATTAGCAGAGCTAATTGCACTCTTCCGCTTCGTGATTCATGCAGTTGACACCTGCCACAGGCAACCCCCCACATGTTGGCTAGCTCAGTCAAGGTCAAAGACAGCCTGCCTATTTTTACTAAGAAGAATCAGGGTAAAATCAAATCCCTGTCACTTCAACACATGTAGCAATATCAGAAGTCGAGTTGGGAGAGGACCACCTCCTCCTAATGTGGTTGGACATTTCTGGATGGCGCTTGGAGACAGTCGATGCTTTCTATTGGCTACATTTGACATTGTTTTTCGAGTGTCAAAATAAAATCTCACTAATCTAATACATGTAGAGAAATCTATCCTTCCTTGCAAGAGTAAAAAGAGTGGGCCAAATCTTGCTCTTATTACTCCTACAACCAACAACAGAATTTGCCTGAATACATACACGATAGCTGCTTTTTATTTTACTATCAAACTGATTAATTACATGTGGTCAAAAAGATGCAGAAAAATGAACGAGCGGGGAGCAAAAATGAGAGAAAAGCTGAACCAACTAACTGGACAGGACAAGAGACAACTGCAGGCGTTGATATCCCTGTTTTTGGCTTTTTGACTAAAGCAAACTGCTTAAACACCAATCGTTTACCTCTAACATCAAAGGACCTTTGAATATACTTCTGAAAATTAAAAATTCCAAATACAGAATGCATTATAAAATACCAGTGGGCCTAGACAGCTTTGATGTGAGTCACAGATCACCTGACAGTGTTGTTATGATTTAAAATTAAAGTACTTGAATTCATTTCCAACAACAGACTGGCCACAATAGGTTAATTTTCTCTGCTGCATTTTGTCATATTGTAATGACTACTGAACCTGTATTTCATGTATGTATGTGACATTTTATTGCTGCAGTAGCTTTGGGTTTGGTTTTCCAAGGCCAAAAACAGATGTGATTAACCACCAATTCCTGTTTTAATAGTAAACTAAATCTCTGTTTCAATTCAGTAGTTTCATTATGGCTGATTACTGACATGCTAAATTGCAGATACTATTGTACTGAAATGCTATGAGCTGTCAGGCCTGATCCTGTTTCCACTGACGTCAAGGAGAATTTTGCTATATTAGTCAACGGAAACTGGATCAGGCCTGTGGTGTTTTATATCTTCACTTTTTACTGAGTATCATCTATCCCTGTAACTTTGGAGAAAATTTGCTTTAAAATATCATATTTTGCATATTAAGTTAATTAGGGGAGTTGTATTTCATTGTCCGTGACCCTAGTTTGAACATACCATGGAAAACACCTCTATCACAAACTTCTTATTTTTAGGAAAGAATTTTCAGACTGAAAACTTAAGGTGACAGGAGAAAACAGCTCGCGAGCTAGAATCCTTACAGGTATTTTGACAGCTAAAACGTTCTGACAGCTAGCTAAAATGAGTTAACTACTTTTATATTTCAAATGTTCCAAGAGACAGTCTGCTAGTCAAAACTTACTATAACCACTTTTGATACTTAAAAGGCTGTAATTGCTTAGATTCCAGTGGCTGCTTCGAGAAACGGAACATGCTGAGATGTTTCACTAGCCACTTTCATAGCTGCAAGTCCATAAGTGTTTATCAAAGAGACAATCTCATAGTTCTCTGAGAGTTCCTTTAATGTGACATGCTATTGGGGAATCTCCTTTTCAAAGTTTTCCCTTCTCTGAAGGACCCATGGCCTTTGAAGATGATGCATTCCCACTACAAAAATGACTTAGTTTTGTTCTTCCTTTCTCTAAAGAAATGCTCACAGTTGGTGAGACATCCCTTGAAGAACTTATCGCCAACATGCTTGGAGACAATCAGCAAGAAAACAGTTGTTTCATTGAGACATGACTGGCATCTATTCTAAGATACTGATGGTGATGAATTCCTTATTCTATCTTCATAGTAACACCACCACATTTGCTCTTTCTTGTAGTGAGAACGATTCAGGATGGTGGTAGGAAGGAGATAATTATACATACATAATTTTAAAAGCAGCAGATGATACACAGTATTTGAGTTAGTTCCAAATGCTTGAAATATCCATCACTTCTGGATTAATTAAAAATATCACACGCAGACTTGCCTGACTTTCTGTCCTTGCATGATTGATGGAAGTTGGCAATGAGACTGAGAACATGGGAGTGAGAGGTTGGGAGGGGAGGCTGTACAGTGTAACAATGTGTTGCTTACATGCAAGATGGAAAATATCCCTGTAAGTTTTCAAACGCCTGCATCTCAAGAGCAAACAGAGACACCTTTAACATTTAAAACCCTTCTTTTTCATATCATCCTTATGGCAGATGTATTTAATTGAAGAAATTAAACAATCATAAAAATGCCACATGGACCAAAAATATGGTGCTTTTTAAGATGTGGAGATCAAAACCAAGGTGCTTTTGTGTTTGCCAAACCTCATTGCTCAAGGTTTGGCTTTGCAAAACTGGGATATTTCAAATCTGGGTCCTACTTTGTTTGGATTGCCAAAGTTTGAGTGAATTTGGACAAATGGTTTCCATTTTAACCCACCTTTATGAAGGGCTGCCAGTAAAAGACCAAATTTCAAACAATCCTTTCTTTGAAAGGATTAGAGTTAAGCTTCATTTTCAGAGGCCCTTATTAACATTAGCCTCCGTGCACAAAACTGTCATTTTGGACGGGAATTCATTTAGCTATTTAAAATGTAGGAGATGGTTAAAGAGGAGACTGTCTAGTGTTTTGCTCCAGCAGGAAAAAAAATTGATTTTTCAGATTCTTATAGATCAGGATCTGTTAGAGCTGCAGGCTCTCAAAATATGCAGATTTTGTGTCAAAATTAATGGTCTTCTAAGGCACTGAAATTTATGTTCAGTCATTTAAAATTAACTGGGATAAAGAAAAGAGTTTTGCCAAGTTTCTAGATTGATGCAGTGAGATGGCAAAGTGACAGTGTTATGCTGTGATTGCAGTGTCAGTCAGAAGCGACGGCAGTGCCCTGCAACCACAAAATGCCTCACCAGGACTTGACAGAAGCTGAAATGACAGCACCAAGTAATTACTGCTCTAGAAGTCAAAATGGAAATGTGCCTGGTGTGATATGAATGAAAATTCAGGACAGCTCTCAACAGGGGAAAGCACCTGTGGGGTATTTGTTGGGAAATCTCTGATACTTACATGCGTGACACCCAGTGACTAGGCTCCAGCTGTCAGAAGCAGGGAAACCCACTTTTATTTAATTGGACCTACCATTATAAGAGATACAAAAGTTCATCTCTGGCATAATTGGTGGAGACAATATATATAAAGGCCAAAAGGATGGAACTTTAAAAGATATAGTTATGTCGGGATTGACCAGATGGCACTGTTACCCATGATTTTACATGTTTTTATTCTTACCATGTGAGCACTGTTAAGTCTTAAGAAATACTGCATTGTTGTTTGATGATTATGGGTTCTTTTTTTAGAAAGTTGTTGCAAACAGCAAAAGAATTTACTCTCTGCCTTCATCTCTCTACCTAGAGTCAATTTTGGGGGGCAGAATTGCTTTCTGGGATTTAGTTCTGGGTCTGGTGTTTAACATCTTTATTAATGACCTGGATGTAGGAATAGAGAGCATATTGAACAAATCTGCTTATGACTCAAAGCTGGGGGGGAGGGGGCAGAAGAGGTTGCCAACACTTTGGAAGATAGAGCCCTCTGAATTTTAGCTCTTGATAAATCGGAGATCTGGGCTACAGCCAACAAAATGAAATTCAACAAAGACAAATGTAAGGTGCTACGCTTGGGGGTGGGGGGAGAACAAACACACAAATACAGAATGTGGGATAACTGGCTTGGCAGCAGCACTGCCAAAAAGGATGTGGGAGTTGTGGTGCATCACAACCTCAACGTGATGCTGCGGCAAAAAAATCAAATGCAATTATAGATCGCATTAACAGAGGCATAGCATGCAAGTCACGAGAGTTGATAGTACAGCTCTACTCTGGTTAGGCCTCAGCTGGAGTACTACGTCCAGTTTTGGTCACTAATATGTAGAAAGGATGTAGAGAAACGGGAAAAGACCCAGAAGCGAGCGACAAAGATTATCAAAGAGGTTGAATGCAAGCTATATGAACAAAGGCTGAAGGAATTGGGTATTTTTGCTTAGAAAAGAGGAGATAAAGAGGGGACATGATATTGGTCTTCAAATACCTGAAAGGCTGCCATAAAAAAGGAGAAAAGTTGTTCTCTCTTGCCACAGAGGGCAGGACAAGAGGCAATGGGTTCAAACTACTGTATAGCAGATTTAGATTCAATCTCAGGAAAAACTTCCTAACTGTAGAACAGTAGGACAATGGAACAGACTGCCTAGGGAGGTTGTGGAAGCTCCTTCACTAAAAGTTTTCAGAAAGAGGCTGGAGGGCCATCTGTCTTGGATGGTGTCATAAATAGAAAGGGAAGGATAAACCCCTTTAAAATCCCTCCTGGCCAGAGGAAATCTCCTCTCACCTGTAAAGGGTTAAGAAGCTAAAGGTAACCTCGCTGGCACCTGACCAAAATGACCAATGAGGAGACAAGATACTTTCAAAAGCTGGTAGGAGGGAGAGAAACAAAGGGTTTGTGTGTCTGTCTACATTTTGTCTTTGCCGGGGATAGACCAGGAATGAAGCCTTAGAACTTTTAGTAAGTAATCTAGCTAGGTATGTGTTAGATTATGATTTCTTTAAATGGCTGAGAAAAGAATTGTGCTGAATAGAATAACTATGTCTGTCTGTGTATCTTTTTTGTAACTTAAGGTTTTTGCCTAGAGGGGTTCTCTATGTTTTGAATCTAATTACCCTGTAAGGTATTTACCATCCTGATTTTACAGGGGGGATTTCTTATTTCTAATTCTATTTTTATTAAAAGTCTTCTTGTAAGAAAACTGAATGCTTTTTCATTGTTCTCAGATCCAGGGGTTTGGGTCTGTGGTCACCTATGCAAATTGGTGAGGCTTTTTATCCAACATTTCCCAGGAAAGGGAGGGTGCAAGTGTTGGGAGGATTGTTCATTGTTCTTAAGATCCAAGGGTCTGGGTCTGTAGTCACCTAGGCAAATTGGTGAGGCTTTTTACCAAACCTTGTCCAGGAAGTAGGGTGCAAGGTTTTGGGGAAGTATTTTGGGGGGAAAGACGTGTCCAAACAGCTCTTCCCCAGTAACCAGTATTTGTTTGGTGGTGGTAGCGGCCAATCCAAGGACAAAAGGGTGGAATATTTTGTACCTTGGGGAAGTTTTGACCTAAGCTGGTAAAGATAAGCTTAGGAGGTTTTTCATGCAGGTCCCCACATCTGTACCCTAGAGTTCAGAGTGGGGGAGGAACCTTGACAGATGGTTTAGACACAACAAATCCTGCATCTTGGCCGATGGTTAGACTAGATGACCCTTGTGATCCCTTGTACCCTATGATTCTCTGATATTGGTGTTGGAGCTGAGATTTCAAAAAAGGACAGATTGCCTGTGCAGTGTTTGTGTCCACCTCTTTTCAAGAACTGGTGTGTGTATATATATTATAGAATCATAGGACTGGAAGAGACTTTGAGAGGTCTTCTAGCACTCAAGGCAGACTGAATATTATCTAGACCTCCCCTGACAAGTGTTCTAATATTGTAAATAAACCAGTTGCATTAAGGAAATAGCTAGACTCCAACTCACTGACGTCTTCTCCAGTCGGAACCTGACCTGCAAGACTCTAAGATCTGCAACCTCTTGGTAAAGGGATGACAATACTTTTATAATGTCAGAGTAGCCCAGAAAGAAAAAGAAAGTCCAAGAAGTACAATACATGGTTACATTTTCAGAGGGCTGATGCCACTGTTTGAACAAATTAGACCACTGTAAATACAACACCAAGCACTTGCTAGGACTCACCTTAAAATCTGAATGTATGGGAAGTAACTAAACAGTTACATAAAATATTATTTGAATAATTAGAAAATTTAAATATATTCAGGAATGAGTTCTCTTTTGTAGGGCAAGCAACTAAACTGCTCACATATATTGTAATTTACTTTTTTTAACTGAAAGGCATACTCTTCTAGCCTATTCTACATCTATCGTATCTGGTCTACATGACTTGCAATATCAGATCTCTTATGACAAGGCAAGTCCTGGGTCACTGCAGTCATACAATAATTAGATCAAAGTCAGAAACCACTACAGTCCCTTTCTAGTTGCATCTAAATCACAGTCACTTTTGCAATGATATAATCTCAGGACTGTCGTATCATTTTTCTGTCATGTTAATTGCTTTGCATGGCCTAGGTCTTTGCAGAGAGAAAAAGATCTTCACTCACACTCACAGATATGAATCAGTCACTGAACCAGTGCAGCATATTGCAGTCACTGCACAATCCTAATAATTTTGCAGTCAACTAGCAAATCACTTTGAATTGTCTTCAGTCCTTGTCCCCTGTGCATTGACAACTATACTAAGCTTCCTTATACTGTATATGAAACTAGAAGAGCTCTCAGGTATAAATGAGCTACGGTTTATGTAACAATGGGGGGGGGGGGGAGTTTCACATAAGCTTTAATGCAGGATTTTGCAGCTTTTTCAACAGTAGTTTTCTGTGCTATTTGGGTGGAATATACCCCTGTGCAGAAGGCCAATAGAGACCTTTGCACCATTAAAATTTCATGTAAGCTCTCAAAATAGGGTTTAAGTGAGATCTATGCAATGCCTAGATGTGCTGCACAGGAATACATTTCTCTTGTTGCATAAGAGAGAGAGAGAAACAGGCCACATTTTCAAGTTAGACAAATAAATTTGTGCACAGATATTTGCTTGCACCCAATCTTACTCTTCAAATGCACAGCTTTCCTAATTTTACTGAGTATGACTCAATCACAGATGTGTATGGATACAACTGTATTTTCTAATTTTGAAAAACTGGATCAATATGTTGGAAAAACAAAATAATTTATATTCAGTAGTGGTTTTTTGGTATGTTAATAGTTCTGTATTCTACATGCTACCCAGAAGTGGGTGATCAAGATTTTCTGCAGATATTTGTTTGCATTTTTAAATGAGTTTGCTTTGACCATTGTGACAAGATGAAGCAGCTCTCTGGGAAGGGCTAAAGGATCACTGCCTATCACATGGCTGGATGACATCTGTAAGAAAGAGGAAGCTGGACCTACAGGGTGGACTGGAACTGAGTGGATTTTTCTCCCTGGGTGTTGGAGGCAAGGGAAAAGCCTTGGGGGACTGAGATAGCATTTGTCAGCAAATTTGTTTTCTTTTGTGTTATTTATGTCCTCTGTTTACAAATTACAAAGGGAGCCCTGAGTCAAGGGCCTTTAAAGGATCTGGATATGAGGTTTGCTTATCTGCCCAGGCTGCTGAAACAGCCAAGGAATGTACAGCGATGCTTGCACCCTTTTCTGTTTGCTTCATATGTCTTTTCACTCTCTATGAATATTCATGATAATATTTTAAACTTGAGCCACTTCCTGTGAGCAGTCACACCAGAAATCTCATAAGAGTTAAACTCCAGTGAGGGAACAGAAATAATACCACAAGATTTATGTGCCCACTCACAGCTAAGCATCAGAGTTCACATTATGGATTTTTAATTTAATAGCAAACTATGGAGTATATAAAATGGATTTAATAACTTCAAATAACAAATGTGAGCTATTCCACAAACAGAAAAATAAGATTTATCAAGGAAATTATTTGCTATGAATTATTCTCTCAGCTCTTCTATTAGTGGAGGTTGGGCTTCCATACGATCCATGAAGAACAGACTTTTCTTTTTAACCTTTCCTAATAAACAATTAAGTTACTGATTTATTCTGAGTTTCTACAGGTAAGTGTTAATTAGTTTATTTTTACTGCAAGTTTATTCTTTATTAATGTTAATGAGCTCATCCTTGGTAACAGAAGAATTTTTATAACTGAGTTTGCTTTTAATTACTAAGAAGGAAAGATGGTGAGGACCCCAAATGGTTCTAAATAACATGGTTGTGTTTGTCTTTAACTGGCATATGTTGAGGTGATAGAGCAATGCTCAAAAATGGAAGCTCAGGCTAGAGCAGTGCTACTCAAAGTGGTGGTCCGCGGACCGGTGGCGGTCCGCGAGCCATCGGCTGCCAGTCTGCGCCCACACTGGAAAAAAAAACTGCTGGTCCCCCACATCAGATAGCTTGAGAAGCACTGGTGTAGCCTGCATAGGGCAAGATTCACAAAGGGGTCTTAGGTGTTGCAACACTTAAGGGTGCCCTGTCACCTAGTGGAATTCATAGCTCGGAGTTAGGTGTCCAGGCACCCCATCCATTGTAGGGCTTCACAGAAGCCAGCAAGCTGAGCAGGGAACTCCCTAAGCTACTCAGGAGTGAACTACTGAAGAAGCACTTAGGGCCTGTATCTACAAAGGGACATAGGTGCCTCTTTGTTAAGGATTCATGGCTGTGAACCCTCTTCTTGAGTTAAGTGGCGTGAACCCTTATAGCCAATAGCCCTAGGGCTAGGGCACTCACCGGGGATGCAGGCGATCTGCTTTTAAATTTCTTTTTGATTTGCAATTTGAAGGTAAGTCTCCCAGATCCCAGGCGCTCACCCAAACGGCGGGGCTGCAATCCTGCACCTGGGTGGGGGTTAGACTCAATGACCCGCGCGGTCCCTCTCGCTGCTCCTGTGATTCTATAAAGGGCGCAGCGTGAGCCGCTCGATTGCTGCTGTGACAGCAATTCCGAGTTACAAATGCAAACTTCACCATGGTGACGGGGGAAGGGACCTTTCGGTGCACCCAGGTCTGGGTGTAACTGCCCTTCCCCTCGTCAGGCTGCGGGGAACAGGGGCGGCCTGAGGCTACGGCCCCGGGTCAGCGCACCGCAGCGGGGCCCCGGGACCAGCTCTGGCCGGCCGGCTGCGCAGGCAGGTGGAAACCTGCAGTGCAGCCTCTGCCGCAGGGGCTGCTGAGCCCCACCCGGCGCGGGCCGGCTGCGCGCAGCAGCAGCAGGTGGAGAGGCTGGGGCTGGGCGAGTGGGGGAGGGAGCGAGGAGCGGGTGGGGGCAGGGCGCCGCTCCCAGGCAGGCCGTGGCCCCGCTGACTCGCCGTTCGGCGGCCAAGTCGCTGGGGGGGCGGGCCAGAGCGGCGGGATCGCAGCCCGCCAGCAGAGGGCAGCGCTGAGCCGTGGACGCGGTCCCCGGGCGGTGGGTCGCGTGCGCAGATGGCTCCCTCAGGCGGCCTGTGGCAGAACCAGAGCCGGCGCGGGCAGCCTCTGGAGCCGGGCGCTGCGAGCAGCTACGGCCCGCGGGGAGGGCTGGTTGCAAAGGGATGATGGCAGGGGGAGGAGAAATGCTACCGAGCGCTGGCTGGAGCGAAGCCGCGGTCAGCTGGGGGTTTGTCCCCGATTCCCAGCTCTTCAGTGCTGCCGAGATCTGATTCCAGCCCAAAAATCAGTGTCAGTCTCGGCCTCAGGCAGAGCATTTAAAAGGAAGCCACTGAGGCGTTACCCTGTCAGAAAAGTATATCCCCTGGGGGGAGAGTATCCTGTGGCGGCGGGGGGGATTGGTCTTGATGACTGGACACGCCTTGTGTATTGTGTGGTTTCAAATGAGCATGGCTTTTCCATTGCCTCAGCTTGCATCTCATTGGCCAGTGTGCCAGAGAGGCTGTAGGAAATACACCACCTTATACGTGAAAAAGCAGAAATGTTCTGCCCTGCTCAGGCTGTGCACACTTAGCTGTTGCTTTTCCTTCCTGGGCCTGAGGGCAGGCACCTAGGTACCAAGTGACAGGCCCTTTAGAGATAACCAAACAGACGGTAGGTAACTTAGGTGAGTAAGTAGCTCTTCAGAGTTCAAAACTAACAGTGACTGATAAACTGCAGTTTTCCGTATTATTCGATGAACGCTCACTGTGTTCTATCACAGATAAGCAAAACAATAGCAAATATCTGCTAAGATGCAGTTGTCCAGGACGTTAAACTATTGTAGCAAAAGCACAGAATCTGAGGTCAGGGATTTGAACCGAAAGTAATAACCCACTTATTGGCTTAAAATACTTTAAACATTGTAAATGGGAAACACAGTCAAATATTTTAAAATACATAATAAATGTTGCATTTATCATGATTATCTTCCAAATTTTGTACATTAGAACTGCATCAGGATCTTTTCTATGCAATCATGTGTTTGTCATGAAATCAACCTTTATGTTTCTCAGAAATACAATGTGACAGCAATTTATGGGGTGGCTAAACTTACCAAAGCCATTTTAACGACTAAAAGTAATCAGAAATTGATCCTACACTCCAGCTAGTCACCAGCTCAGTCCATTGACCCCCCTGTCCTCCCCCTCCGGGACTGCTGTTAACTTTCCATCGGACATTGCACAGTATAACCCATGTCAATGAGCTCCTGACCACAGAAAGTCTGCATGGAGAAGGGTTGATTTGTACCAGTAAATCTTGCATTATGGTGTTGGAGAGGAGAGTACACAGCAAGCCGGCACAACCTAAAATGTGGTCAGGGATGGCCAGCGGGAGTGGTGAGCCCCATGCAATGCCTGCTGGTGGAGATCCAATGGAGTCTCAACTACAATCCATCCTCATCATTGTATCCACTCATTATACTCCACACCAGAACATAGCCATTATATGAACAACATACCCCCATATCTCAATGTCCGTACTTTGACGTGTTAAACTTTTACTCCCAATCAGGGAGATTGCAGATTATGTATTCCTTACGCCATCCGTTCCTAAACCGAATTTCGCACCCCTTGATAATATGTACCTTATTCCCTGATAACCAGAAACTTCTGTGCTTAAACTCTACTGTTTTCTTTTTACTTCCACATCATGAGCAAGGGTAGCGCAAACATTGCCACCCTCCATGAGACTGAATCCTTGGTCTGAAATGCACTGATATCTGCTCATGCAGGGAGTTGCAGTTTGTACTTTGTTGCCCCAGCAGGATTCAGTCAATCCCTAGCCTTAATGTGGCTACAGAAAGGCCCAAGTGCAACTGAAGCACCCTGGCTGTGCTGTGTGGAAGGAGGCTGGGAAGAGAGGCTATGCATGAGGGACTCTGCATCTTTCTACGTACTGTGGGACTGAGGACTTGTCTACACACACATTGTACCACGTATAGTTAGTGATACAGCCCCTCTACTGAACTTTCAGTTAAATTAGTATAGTTTCTTCTTATAAGGTAAGGGGAATAAAGTCTAACAGTATAGCTACATCCACAGGAGGGATTAAATTTCAGTAGGAAAACAAGTCCCTAACTGAAATAATTGAATTGGTACAAAACAGTATGTAGACCAGACCTAAATATCATGGTGCCACTCCTCCACATCAGTATCTGTGTTTGTGTAGGGACTAGGGATGTGTGCTTAAGCTGAGAGAGAGCGTGAGGAGGTGGAGGCAGAGTCAGTATATCCATGAGCTGCAGGGATCCACTGTGTGTTCTGCTGCTAGGAGAAAAATTTCATCTACATATTCCGAAGCTTCTCCCCATCCCCACCCATTTACTCAGGTTCTGCACATGGGCTATGGATTTCAGGCTAAGTGAAAGTTTCTGGCAAAATAGATACATTAAAAAAACCCTATTCATAAATTTGTATTTTGACTATTTCTAGCCAGTTCCAATCAAAAGTACAGAGTTGTGGCAAATGCACATTTTTTTTCTCCTAAGCGCTGATTACTTAGGATTTATGGTTTTAAGGCAGTAGCCTAAGTGTTTGTTTCCCTGGAAATGTGCTTTTACTATAAGTTACGGTTTAGTGAACTGTAAATGCCACGCAGATGCTGATCTAAGAATTAGCAATTAGTAAAGCTCTCCACCAAAATGGAGATGTCTCTTTGCAAATCTGTGCTTCACAGAAGGTTTAAGCAAGGGTGTGTATGATGGGGTGAGGTGAGGTGGGGTGGGGGAGAAGGGTGGCTGTTATGACTACATTTTACTGGTTGATGAAGTGATCCCTTTATGGGATTTGTGAATAAATTTAGGTTTGTTAAAGTGCTTCAGTATCCTTTGGTTGAAAGACAAGCAAATATAGAAACACTACTGGGTATAAAGTAATCCAATATTTTAATACACTCCTGAACAGCTTTAGAAGCCTGAGCCTGATGAGTAGCTTCAATGCCCGTTGAAGTCCATGGATGTGAAGGATGCTGAACATCCAGCATTTGCCACCCAGGAGGACTGAAACCCTTAAGGAAGAACATAAAAATATTAATAGCATGTAAAGGCAATTTTTTTTTGAAGGAAAGGAAACCAGACCTTGGAAAACTAAGATTTTTGTTGCTTCAGTGTAAGAGCAAATGGACCTGAATCTCATTGGGTGAGTAGCATGGCGAGGGTTTGAGGCTGTGGACTCCATCCCAGATCTGGCTGACTTTCTGGTGTCCTTTAAAAAATGTGTTTAGTGTCATCAATAAATCAGGGGCCATGGATTTCTCCTGCAACTCTTTTTAAATTACATGGTATTCTAGACACTGGGGAAAAAAATAACCATCTCACACTTGAGCTCCCAGCTCTGTGCGGCAGCTGGGATCTAAAGGGCACAAAATGGTTCATGCATATACAACATTATCTGATTCCACATGCCCCCCAAAACAAATGTGACTAGGGGTCAGATCCTTGGCTATGGCTGCAGTGCACACAGTGCAAGTTGGGGTTGGGGAGGGGGGCAACAGTGACTTAAAGCTCTCCTCTGCAGTCCTTTATTCTGCTGCAGCTATGGATAGACCAGTACCCTTCTTTGCCATGTTAGAGCAGCAAGTTCATGCCAGAGCCAGTCTGCAATGGCACCTGGAGCTGAAGGCACTGCTGAGGAGCAGCATGGCAGAGGGGGTCCCAGACATGCTCTTTGTCCTTGCTACCCCGGCAGCCTGGAGTGAGAGAGGCAGAAAGCCACCTCTGCACGAGCAGAGCATCTTATGTGGGGTTATCCTCCCCGGGGCCAGTTAAGACCAGTGTGCAAGGGGTTGAGCAAGGTAGGAGTGGGGGCTCTTATTTTTAGCTTTAAGTGCAATTAAAAGTCCAATCACTAGAAAACTGATCAGGTTCCAATAAGGTGCTCTCACTTAAGGGACCACCAGAATGTATATTCCTGCCTTATAAATAAATGCAAGTTTGGCACAAGTTTTGCTTTTCCCTTATTTGTCCCAGGAGAGGAGCCCCTATACTGCTGAGTCAGCTCCATTTACTAGGAATTGCTGGATTTGTGGCGGCTGTGCAGAGAGAAGTGTCTCAGCAGGCAGGGATGAGCCAGAGCTCCTGCCTCCCCTGTGCTTCGTACCCTAAAGGAGAAGGCTGCAGCTCAGCTTGGTTGTTAAAACGTGAGCAAGAGTAGCTTGATCCTGCGGTAGCGAAGTGCCCCTCTTGGAGTGAACTGCAGAGACTGGCAGTGGGATGCGGCCAGAGGGGAGTTGTGCCTGAGTGACTGTCACAGGGCTGAGTAGCCATGGAGGGAGGGAAGGGGTGGAGAGTGAGATCCGCTCTTAGCTCATACACACAGCCCTATAAAGCTAGGGCTGCTCCGTTGAACGGGCTGCATTTCTCCTGCTGCTGCAACGTCTCTGCCTCCCCTCTGCCCTGCCTGAGGGTCTAGAGGGATTAAGGAAAGTAGGGAAATCCATTACGTGCAGGAGGAGGTGGAGGGAGGGGGGCAGTCATTAGCATTCCTGTGCTGTGTCTGAGCTGGCAGCATCTCAAGGAGAGATCCGGGGCCAGCCCAGGAAGGGAGCTGGGACCAGGAAGAGGAGCTGGAGCCCTGTTCCTGACACCCCGTCCCCCAGAACCCCTCAGCCCTGTGTACCACCAAGCACTCGCCTTCTAGTTTCTGCTCTGCGTCTCTTTCCCTTTCTTTATCCTGCTCTGAGTGCCTGTTCTCGGCAGCTGCCTGGCTGATTTGGGGCTCGAGCTGAACTTTGCTTCTGGGTCTGGGGCTCTGCAGCTGCTGCACTTCCCCAGCGAGGCTGGCTCTGGGGATGGGACTCCGGGAGCTGACTGTCTGGCTGATCGTGGCTGTGGGGCTCGTACATGGTGAGTGGACTTTTGTGCTTCTCTTTCCCTTTCTTCCTCTTGTGGCTGTGTATCTGAGGGCTCTGCTTGCCCACACATCCTTTGCTTAGCCCCTTCTCTCCACAGGCTTCGGGCTGGAGTTTACTCTCCTGGTTCTTAGTCATCAGATGTAGGCTGGGTGATGAGGCCACTGTGCAGATGCTCTGCAAACTGCCCCTAGCCCAACAGGTAGCCATGGGCAGTGTTTGGCAAGCTGAGAGGAGGGGATGTGATCCCTAATGTGCTGGCATGTAAGGGATACCCATGTGGGTTAGGAAGAAAGGCAATTGCCTTTAAATCCTTTTGGAGAGTCTTCTGCAGGACTCTTCTGCAGTGGTGGGTGGACTGATGCCCACCCCCAGATTGTTCCCTCTCCCCACATCCTGCTGTTGCATTGGTGCTCAGACCAGTGGCATGAAAACTGTTCCCTAGCCCAGATCACTGTCTGGGATCAGACTCAATGGTTTTTACCCCCTTGGCAGGAGTAGGGGCTAAAAGATGAGCGGGAGGGGAAACATACTCCTGGCTTTTAGACAGTAAGTTCCTCAGGGTAGGGACCTGGGCGTCCTTTGTGTGGGGAACACAAGGTTGGTGATCAGGAAATAAGCAGGGAGGTGGGGGACAGGTGACAACATTGGTTTGGGGTGGGGACAGACACACAGGTCAAACACAAAAAGGACTGATTCCTACAGTGATGTGGATTTCCATTTTTACACAGTTCTCTAATTCTCTCCTGTATTGGCTCTTCCATACTTCCATCTCAGGGGTATGATTTCTCTCTCACCAAAAGTAAATGACAGAATCAGTGTCTTCTCTAGAATGATATGGAGCTTTGAGGTGCACAAAGATGATAAAATTTCCCCAGTGGTGTGATTTAGTATTTGTATTACTGTAAAGCCTTGGAATCCTAGTCATGGACCAGGACCCCAATGTCCTAGGCGTGGTTCAAGCACAGGGCAAGAAAACTGTCCCTGCCCCAGAGAGTTTACAGTCCAATGATATGGGTACTTTGATTGTCCTTGTAATCTTCCAGTCATTCCGTCATTTTCAGGTATATCACATTCTTCTGTTTTTCTAGTTACAGCTATGCTACAGCAAGTATCAAATTATGAGCAGTGTATTTCATCCATTAAAAACTGCTACATCTCACTAGTTCTCATCCCTGATCCAAAGGATGCAAATGTTGACACATTGATCTTAATGTTTGGAAATTGCTCTCCCTGGCTAAAGAGGGGAACTGGTCAGAGTGGCAGATTCTGAAAGGTGAGACACATCAACCAGAAGTTCTACCTACTGAGAGTCAGGGAAGAGAAGAGGTGAGTGGTAGCAGTTTTGGGATAAGAGTTTGGTATGGTAATTAATGGAACAGATGTAATACATAAATTATGGTAGAATTTCTTGGAAGGAGGAAGTATAAACTAAAAGGTAACATAATGCCTGATTTGGCTAATGGGAGCAGATTCTGAATGGAAAGCATTTCTGAATGCTGCATTCTTTTACATCATAATGCTGACAGTATATTCCTAAGTATTTATCAATTTACTTATTCAAACAATTTACTTGTTCAAAGTGTCCCTGCAAGGAGAGTTCCAGAGGAAGCTCTATAAGGAGTTGCTGAAGAATTACAATCCTCTGGAGAGGCCTGTGGCCAATGATTCCCAGCCGCTCACTGTCTACTTCACTCTTAGCCTCATGCAGATCATGGATGTGGTAAGTCTTTAATATTACAGGATGCTACTTCTTTAAGAGGCTAAGTATTACTGCACCCAATTGACTTAGCCATGGAAATATGACTGTGATGAATGGATGGTAGAGCTTCTTTGGGAAAGCACGGGTAACTCAGACAGTCCAAAGCCAAGTTTTGACGGATTCATTTAAAAAAAAATAAATCAAGATTTTAGCTATGTCAAATTTAAGTCTCTTTCTGAGATGTACTCAACCTCCTAGATATTCACAAACCTACCAATTCTCAGAACAGATTGCTTTCAAAGAAGGAGTCAAGGTTTCTTCTTTGCTTTATTCTAATCCTTAATTATACTTTGATCCAGTGTGAAAGTGCTGTCTTTTGAAAGAGATGTAAAACAAAGATCCTGATTACAGTGGCTGTTAAAGAACTCATGGCACTTTTTGCTGGTGGTGGGGTATCTGGCAAAATCTCATCTTGGGTAATTGCATTTTACATTGCTCCTGTATCTTAATTTAGATCAGCTATTCTTCATATCCTGTCCTAAACTTTTATGTAACTGTGTGCTGTTAATTAGCGGCTGTGTTCCATGCCACAACTGGTTGCATATCAATGGTGAATGAAGTGATTCCTGTGCAGAGTTTGTTATATTTGCATTTGTGAAATGACAAAACTGCTGGGAAAAATCCCATGAATAGCTAGAATGTACCACATGAGGTCATTGATATGTGATATCAGGATGGTTATACTTTACTGTTCACCACATCATTCCTTTTTATTAGATTTAAAGTCATTTAGTAAAGAGATTAGTTATTTAAAAACTAATAGTTAACCTCTAAATGCCATAACGTCTCCAGCAGATGTTCAAAGTAAAAAACATTAGGAGCAGCAGAATTAAATAAACTGATGGGATTATATATGACAGATAGCTTGTTATTTTTTTATTTCCTTACAAGCTGCCGATTGGCAAAAGCTGGTCATTGTTGATTTACTATCAAAAGGTCAGTACACTGTGCAGGCTTAAATGTTCCTAGTCTCTAATAAATATAACTTTTAGGGTGTAAGTTTTAGATTTCCAAGACCTAAATGGGAATCATGGTAGGTATTTCCAGCGTGAGATTTATTATTCACTGACATGAGTGTAGCTAGTAATAGGCAACTGTTTGTGTCTGTGCAATTAAAGCCAACAAGTAAACCTGTCACTTATATTCTAGTTGTGGCTGTTTTAAATTTATTTATTTATTTATTTATTTAAATTTATTTTTAAAAAAATAAGAGTTTTTATACATGGCACATGAGAACATAACAATGGCCATATTGGGTCAGACCAATGGTCCTTCTAGCTCAGTATCTGGTCTTCCAACAGTGGCTGGTGTCTGGTGCTTCAGAAGGAATGAACAGAATAGGGCAGTTTATCCAATGATGCATTCCCCCCCCGTTCTCCAGTCCCAGCTTCTAGCAAGCAAGTTTAGGGACAAAGTGTAGGGTTGCATCCCTGACCATCTTGGCTAATGGCCATTGATGGACCTATCCTCCATGAACTTATCTAATTCTTTTTTTAACCCATTTATACTTTTGGCCTTCACAGCATCTCCTGGCAATGAGTTCTGTGGGTTGATGGTGCATCAACCTGTGGAACTGGTGGGACACTGGATAGGAGGACAGAAATTACAGGCAGCGTGTTTCTAGGTGCATTAGGGAGGGAAGGATGGGTGTTTTATGTAGGCTGGAATAGGCAATTTGAAGAGGCACTGGCAGGTTAAATTTGATGCATAATTTAATCACAGACTGTGGCTGCACCTGCATGGGCACATAGTATCGGGAGAGGTCAGCTATGATGTGGTTAGACGCACAGGCACAGCAGTAGACTAGTACTGTAGATGGTACTATTTTCCCTTTTGGACGGTATACGGAGCGATGGTGGTAGTAGTAGTAACTGTTTGTTATGGTAGTGCCTAAGAACCGACCAAGAATGGGGCCCCATGGTGCTAGGTGCTCTACAAATCCAGAGTTACAGACTGCCCCTCCCCAAAGAGCTTACAATCTAAATGGACAAGACAAGCACCGGCTGGGGGAAGGGGTGTTAAACAGAAGCATAATGAACAATGGGATGACAGCAAACATGTTAGTTCCACATATTTTTGGGGAGTGGGGTGGGCTTAATTAGGAGGTGATCAGCTAAATGGAAAGAAAAACGAAGGGAGAGAGCACCCTGAAGGAAAGGGGGACAGGGCAGGGAACAAGAGAGTAATAGGGGCTGATGTAGATGGAAACTGAGTTGAAGGGAGTGGGAAGGAGAGGGTTGGAGCAAACAGCCAATCAGTGCAGGCAGAGGAAGTCCACTCAACTGTAGAAAGTTCCCTGAATCTCCGAAGGCCCCTGCTTTGGCTGCTTCTGCAGCCTCTCCTACCAGATGGAGTGTCTGGCTGGTTCCTCTCAGCAGTTCTTCTCTAAGGACACATAGGGGGGAGGAAGAAGAGGGGAAAGGAGGAGAGGCACCACTTGGGTCCTAGTGCCTCCAGAGTAGAGGAGGTTTCAGGGTAGAGGAGGCTCCTCAGTTCAGTTCTGGGTCCAGAGAGATGCTGGGGAGGAAGAGTGGCCCCGACTGGATTCTCTGGCTCTCCGTGTGTGCTTTCTGCACCTACTTACTTACTTTAGATTTCATCTTTTTGTGCCTTCCTGTCTTGATAGTGCCAGAATTATCAGAAGAGCTCAGCACTCCTTATTGGGGCCAAACTTTCAAAAGAGTTCAGCACTCTGGATGATGAGCACTTGAAAATCTGGCTGCCACCTCTTCTGGTCTAATGTGTAATTACGTACAGTTACAAATGCAAACTTCAACATGGTGCAAAGTATCTTAGCTGAACTCCAAATATATTTCAAAAAAGCCTTCTACACCATTGATCTCATTTCCAACCTGGCCTCCAGCTGCAGAGTTCCTGCTTGAGTATGTGCCTTCCCCTGCAGGAATTCTGACAGTGCAGCGTGATCCCCTCCATAGCCTGTGCCTCTTGTACAAATACGTTTTTATAAAACCTAAGACCAATCAGAGCATTTCCATATCGATTTAATTCCAAAAGTAAGTTTCATTTAAAAAAAAAAAAGGCAAATCAGTGCTCCCTTTGCAGTGCATTTAACCCATTTCAGCATTATGCTGATGCCCCAGATCCTGAAAGTGAAATTGACAGGGAACTGGTTAGCTAGACAATAAGAAAACTAATTAGTCTATATTTGTTTGAGCTGAAATATAGAAAGCAAACAAATAGCATGAAAAGATGAAAGACGTTTAAAAATTATTTATTTTAATAATTAAAGGTGCTGTTTATAACAAAATTAATTACATTTAAGGGCTTTAAAAATATAGACATATGTGATGTAGCCTTACTGAAGTCAATGCAGTTATTCCTGGAATTAATTTGGACCATATATGTTAATCTGTGTCTACACCAGAAAGGGTTTGCCAATATAGCTGTACTGGCAAATCCTCCTAGTGGGGATGTAATTTATATCAACAAAAGAGTTCCTTTACTGCTATACTTATACCAGTTCTCTGAATGAAATAAACTATGCTGGGAGGCTTTGCCACTGATATAACTGCATATAGGCTGGAGCTTTTGCCAGCATAGCTATGACGATGAGGGGCAAGATTTTTTTTCCCCCACACTCCTAACCAACAGCAATGCAGGCAAAATTGTTAAGTGTAGACCGAACCCAAATGAACATTAACCAGCGTGCAAATAGTTGGATACGCAAATGACTAAAGGCCAACAGCCAGTGAACTTTACAGAACTGTCATTTCTTCTGGAGTTATCGAGTATAATCAAAAATAATAGAGGAAAAGGCAAATATCCATTTATCATTAGACTGAAAACTCCTTTCTGTACTTTGGTTTTTTTTTTTTTTTTAAATTCAAACAACAACAAGCCAGTGATACTGTAGTTGCTGTAAAATTGATTGCGTCTCTGCCTCGAAGTGATGGGATTGACAGGCATGGGGAGAAACCAACCAGGCTTCACAGTATAAAATAAATGAGTATTGTGGATTTTCAACTAGAATCAAATACTGAAGGGGATGATGAGTACTCGTCACAACAATTACTTAATGAGCTAGTAACAAAATGTGCCACCAACATACTTCCTGGTGACTGATGCATTCTCTTTACTTGACTCATTTAGTGGTGGATTAAGGGTGCATCTCTAGTGCACCAGACTGGACACCACCTCTGCAGGAGGCCCTTTAATTTCCCCTGGTGAATAGAACGTGCAGGCCCACAGCCCAGCTGCTGTTACTTGCTCATCTCTCTCCTGTTTTCTCCTGCACGGGAAAAGGGGCAGAAAGTACTTCCAGCCCCTCTGCCACAGTGGGGGTTACCTCCTCACAGGTTTTAATGCTCCCTGAAAGGCCCAATGAATGCTCCCCCCCCGCAACCCCCTGAGGCTACTGAGTCCTCTTTACTGCTGTGCTTATTAGTCTAGAGGCTGGCATCAGCATTAGATAGAGAGGGAGCGTCTCAGGTCTCGTGGTGGTGGTGGTGAATTGAGAGATGACGTTAGCACCAGGCCTTATGGGAAGAGTGGTCACTGAGGGAGTGCAAGAAGGGGGAGGGGAAACAAGGGGAACATGCCAAGAAAGAAACTGGGGCACAGTAGGAAGAACAGGCACTGGGAACTGGGAGGTCTGTTAAGAAGAGGAGAAACTGGGAAGACCTGGAGGGGATCAAGAGGAGAGACTGGGGAGGATTCTTCAGAGGAAAGATGGGATTTGGAATGGGAAGATGAGTGGGGGATGAGATGGGAAGAGTCAGTCCTGTGGTTGAGTGGAGGTGGGTGTGGAAGGAGATTTGTGACAATTTATTTCTAAAAGTGTGGGTGGATTCTATGTACCATTTGGTCTTCATATCTGTGCTCACCAACAGAAAATCGTTGCATGCACCTCTATGCACTGAAATCTTTATCCTGTGTGTCCAACTTATCTTTTTTTCCATATTGTACCATCCTCAGGTTTTAAGGGGAGGTGGTGACAGTCAACCGGAACTGGTTTTTAAGGGCAGTTTATTATGATGATCTAGATACAGATTAACATTTTCCCATAGTCTTTATTTTTGTTTCACCTTTTTTGAAATGAGAACTGCCAACCACTTTGATAAACGGAATGAAAAATAACCTGCTTTCTCTGTGACTTGTCATTTGCTGAAATCTTATTTTGAAACTTCTTGTGGCAAAGCAATTTAGGATGAGCAAATAGGCTGATATTCAAATTCAGGGGGCCTGTTGTTTAGAAAACATTTGGTAATTTTGGGATCAAGACAAACAAACTGGAAATAAAAGGAGTAAGAAATGAACCAAGACTTTTAGGAATAGGGAGCAATGGGAACATTTCAAGAGCAGAGAGAGAGAATTAACTCTCCCCTTTATTATTCTGATATCTGTACCCTTTAGTGGCAGTAGTAGAGGAGGGATTCCTAGGTGGGTAGGATATAGCAGCATCAGCAATGATCATGTATAAAAGATGTGGGGCATGCCTTTTAAAAACATAGTCCTTTATGTAGACTGTTCTTATTCTCCCTATCCCCAGTGATAGAAACATACTGCTATCATAAATGGCTATACTTCTAGTCCCTCCATACTCCCTAGTACTACTCTGCAGTGTCAGCATTGGATGTGAACCCAAATAATCCTGTATTACATGAAAAAGCTGCCAGTGTATAAAATCTCACACAATATATTTTATGAAATCTATTGAAAATATATATTTTCCCATAGGATAAATCAGGGTGTTTTTTAAACATGACTTGGTTAAATTATTTTTTCCTAACTTCTCATGCTTTTCACACTATTGTAAGTCTGAGTCTGGAGCTACATAGGAATGTGATATGAAATTGCTGCCTAAGAATTTAGGGGCAGCAATTTCATATCACATTCCTTGCCCTTCCTCTGTAGCGTTCAATTGAAGCAGGTAGCAAAATGAATGCAGTTCCACGTCTATAAAGGACACTCAGAAAGGAAAGATGGTAGCTGAACAACATACAGTGATGATGGCAGGAGTTTTTTATTCCTTTTATGAAATTTCTCAGTGGATATATTTAGGTTTACTGTGAGATAACATGATCTAGAGAAGCTTTTCCAAAAGATCTCAGGGACACCACAAAATGTCATGAGACATAATGTGAAAACTCTAATCAATGAATGCAAAATCAGCATAAGTCCCCACTGTAGACTTCTCAAGAGAGTCAGGGAGAAAGAGTCAGAACATCTGAGATGCTATACTGTTCAAGTACTGTCTTTTATATTTTGTTTTTTTTGCATTTGTAGAGGTTGCAGAAACAACATTTAAAAACCCTCTCCAACCCTTTGCCCTCTCCAACAGGACTGTCTGATACAAGAAAAAATACTTTAGATGAAGTGTCAAGGTTCCTCCCCCACTCTGAACTCTAGGGTACAGATGTGGGGACCTGCATGAAAAACCTCCTAAGCTTATCTTTACCAGCTTAGGTCAAAACTTCCCCAAGGTACAAAATATTCCACCCTTTTGTCCTTGGATTGGCCGCTACCACCACCAAACAAATACTGGTTACTGGGGAAGAGCTGTTTGGACACGTCTTTCCCCCCAAAATACTTCCCCAAAACCTTGCACCCTACTTCCTGGACAAGGTTTGGTAAAAAGCCTCACCAATTTGCCTAGGTGACTACAGACCCAGACCCTTGGATCTTAAGAACAATGAACAATCCTCCCAACACTTGCACCCTCCCTTTCCTGGGAAATGTTGGATAAAAAGCCTCACCAATTTGCATAGGTGACCACAGACCCAAACCCCTGGATCTGAGAACAATGAAAAAGCATTCAGTTTTCTTACAAGAAGACTTTTAATAAAAATAGAATTAGAAATAAGAAATCCCCCCTGTAAAATCAGGATGGTAAATACCTTACAGGGTAATTAGATTCAAAACATAGAGAACCCCTCTAGGCAAAAACCTTAAGTTACAAAAAAGATACACAGACAGAAATAGTTATTCTATTCAGCACAATTCTTTTCTCAGCCATTTAAAGAAATCATAATCTAACACATACCTAGCTAGATTACTTACTAAAAGTTCTAAGGCTTCATTCCTGGTCTATCCCCGGCAAAGACAAAATGTAGACAGACACACAAACCCTTTGTTTCTCTCCCTCCTACCAGCTTTTGAAAGTATCTTGTCTCCTCATTGGTCATTTTGGTCAGGTGCCAGCGAGGTTACCTTTAGCTTCTTAACCCTTTACAGGTGAGAGGAGATTTCCTCTGGCCAGGAGGGATTTTAAAGGGGTTTACCCTTCCCTTTCTATTTATGACACGCCCCCCAAATCTCAGCTAGGGTGAAACACTGGCTGGGATTTCTTCCTGGAGCTCTAGGAAAACAGAGTTAATAAGACACATGCATCTCTAAATATGCTACCAAGTACATAAAGACTAACAATATTTTCCACATCTCAAGGACGATTTTAACCAGTTGAGTCTGGGAAACTTTCACGTGAGAGTGCATCAGCCACTTTGTTAGAAGCTCCTGAGATGTGTTGGATGTCGAAATCAAAATCTTGGAGAGCTAAACTCCACCGAAGAAGTTTTTTGTTATTTTCTTTGACGGTGTGAAGCCACTTCAGTGCAGCATGGTCGGTTTGCAGGTGGAAACGCCGTCCCCAAACATATGGGCGTAGCTTTTCCAGAGCGTAGACAATGGCGTAACATTCTTTTTCAGTGATTGACCAGTTGCTTTCCCTCTCGGACAGTTTTTTGCTGAGGAACACTACAGGGTGGAATTCTTGATCAGGTCCTTTCTGCATTAAAACTGCTCCCACACCACGCTCGGACGCATCTGTGGTTACTAGGAACGGTTTGTCAAAGTCTGGGGCCCTTAGTACAGGGTCAGACATGAGGGTCGCTTTTAGCTTGTTAAAGGCCTTCTGACACTTTTCGGTCCACTGAACAGCATTTGGCTGTTTCTTTTTGGTTAGGTCTGTCAGTGGGGCGGCGATTTGGCTGTAGTGCGGTACAAATCGTCTTTGGGACAGGCCACCTTTGGATAGCATCCACTTTGGCCTGTAGGGGGCTGATAGTTCCTTGACCCACCTGGTGTCCAAGGTAAGTCACTCTGTTTAGGCCTATTTGACACTTCTTAGCCTTAACAGTTAGTCCTGCCTCCCTTATGCGCTCAAGGACTTTTTGTAGATGTTCCAGGTGGTCTGCCCAGGAATCCAAAAATATGGCCACATCGTCAAGGTAGGCGACTGCATATTCTCCTAATCCCGCTAGGAGACCATCTACAAGTCTTTGGAAGGTGGCGGGTGCATTTCGCAGCCCGAAAGGGAGTACATTAAATTCATACAGCCCGAGATGTGTGGTGAAGGCTGACCTTTCCTTGGCAGATTCATCTAGCGGTACCTGCCAGTACCCCTTGGTTAAGTCCAAGGTAGAGATGAACTGGGCCCGTCCCAGTTTCTCTAATAGTTCATCTGTGCGTGGCATTGGATAGTTGTCTGGGCGAGTTACAGCATTTAGCTTACGGTAGTCCACGCAAAAACGTATTTCCCCATCTGGTTTGGGAACTAGAACCACTGGAGATGCCCATGCACTTTCAGAGGGGCGGATTACACCCATCTGTAACATATCCCGGATCTCCCGTTCTATAGCAGTTTTAGCTTGAGGAGACACCCGGTAAGGTTGGACTCTAATTGGGTGAGCATTACCTGTGTCAATGGAGTGATATGCCCGTTCAGTCAGTCCTGGGGTGGCTGAGAACGTTGGCGCGTAGCTAGTGCACAGCTCCTGGATCTGCTGTCGCTGCATACGCCCAAGGGTCATGGAGAGGTTCACCTCTTCCACACCACCAGCACATTTCCCTTCGTAGTAGACACCTTCAGGCCACTCAGCGTCGTCTCCTCCCTGGGCTGTAAACTGACAAACCTTTAATTCTCTGGAATAAAAGGGCTTTAGAGAATTAATATGGTACACCTTAGGCTTTCGGTTGGAGGTGGGGAATGCTATGAGATAATTAACAGCTCCCAGGCGCTCCTGGACCGTGAACGGCCCTTCCCACGATGCTTCCATTTTATGGGCCTGGAGCGCCTTTAAGACCATGACCTGGTCCCCTACTTTGAAGGAACGCTCTCTGGCATGTTTATCATACCAGGCTTTTTGCTCTTTTTGAGCATCCTGTAAGTTTTCTTTAGCAAGGGCTAAAGAGGTTCGGAGGGTGTTTTGTAGGTTGGTTACAAAGTCCAGAATGTTAGTTCCTGGTGAAGGTGTAAATCCCTCCCATTGCTGCTTCACCAACTGCAATGGCCCCTTAACCTCACGGCCATATACAAGTTCAAATGGGGAAAACCCTAAACTGGGGTGTGGTACAGCTCTGTAGGCAAAGAGCAACTGCTGCAACACTAGGTCCCAATCATTGGAGTGCTCATTTACGAATTTACGTATCATGGCCCCCAAAGTTCCATTAAACTTCTCCACCATGCCATTTGTTTGATGGTGGTAAGGAGTGGCAACCAAGTGATTTACCCCATGAGCTTCCCAAAGGTTTTTCATAGTTCCTGCCAGGAAATTAGTCCCTGCATCTGTGAGGATGTCGGAGGGCCAACCTACCCTGGCAAAAATGTCTGCTAGTGCCTGGCACACACTGTTAGCCCTGGTGTTGCTTAGAGCTACTGCTTCCGGCCATCGGGTGGCAAAATCCATGAAAGTCAGTATGTACTGCTTTCCTCTGGGTGTCTTTTTCGGAAAAGGACCCAGAATATCCACAGCTACTCGCTGAAATGGAACTTCAATGATGGGGAGTGGCTGGAGAGGGGCTTTGACCTGGTCTTGGGGCTTTCCCACTCTTTGGCACACCTCACAAGACTGGACATAGGTAGAAACATCCTTGCCCATTCCCTCCCAGTGGAATGACCCCCCCAAACGGTCTTTGGTCCTGTTCACCCCAGCATGGCCACTAGGGTGATCATGGGCTAAGCTCAAGAGCTTGGCCCGGTATTTAGTTGGAACTACCAACTGTCTCTGAGGATGCCAGTCTTCCTGGTGTCCACCAGAAAGAGTTTCCTTGTATAAAAGTCCTCTTTCTACAACAAACCTGGATCGATTAGAAGAGCTGAGAGGCGGTGGGTTGCTCCGTGCCGCCGTCCAAGCTCTCTGGAGGCTTTCATCTGCTTCCTGTTCGGTCTGAAACTGTTCCCTTGATGCTGGAGACATCAGTTCCTCATTGGATTGTGGACCTAGGCTTGGTCCCTCTGGAAGCGATATAGGGGATGGAGCTGTTTCTGTTGACTGTGAACCGCTCTCCGCTGGTGCACTATGTTGGGATTCAGGCTCCGGCTGAGCCTCTTGTGTAGGGTTATCGGCTGCTACCAGTTCAGGGTCGGTGGGGCCCTCTGGTGTTGAGGTTGCAAGTACTGGATTCAGTGCTGGCAATGGGTCTGGTGTTGGTTGTTCGGCTGGTTCCGGTTCTGGGACTGGTTCCGTCTGGGTCTCTGGGACTGGATCCACTACTGCTGTTGCAGACATTGGTCTGGGGTCCGGGTCCATCACCTCTGACCGGGTCCTGATAGAAGTTTCCGGAACAGAGCTAGGCCTCACGGCTTGTTTAGCCTGGCTGCGGGTGACCGTTCCCACCCTCTTGGCCTGCTTCACATGATTGGCCAAGTCTTCCCCCAACAGCATGGGGATGGGATAATCATCATAGACTGCAAAAGTCCACGTTCCTGACCAGCCCTTGTACTGGACAGGCAACTTGGCTGTAGGCAAATCGAAAGAGTTGGACTTGAAGGGTTGAATTGTCACTTGGATCTCTGGGTTGATTAACTTGGGGTCCACTAAGGAAGCATGGATAGCTGACACTTGTGCTCCGGTGTCCCTCCACGCGGTGACCTTCTTCCCGCCCACACTCACAGTTTCCCTCCGCTCCAAGGGTATCTGGGAGGTATCTGGGCCTGTGGACCTCTGGTGTGATTCCGGTGCAATGAACTGTAATCTGTTGGGGTTCTTGGGGCAGTTGGCCTTTACATGCCCCAGCTCGTTACATTTAAAACATCGTCCAGCTGATGGGTCACTGGGGCGAGGAGGGTTGCTGGAGAACGGGGGGGTGGGACGATAAGGGGTCTGGAGGGTTCTTTGGGAGGTAGGTGGGGCTTTGGGCGGCCCCCGGTAATAGGGTGTGGCCTGGGGTTGTCCCTTCTGGTCTCCGCTCCAACTGCGACCAGTTTTTTTCTTCTCTGCCACCTCCACCCATCTGGCTCCAATCTCTCCTGCCTCGATTACAGTTTTGGGCTTCCCATCTAGGATGTACCTTTCTATTTCTTCAGGAACACCCTCTAAGAATTGTTCCATTTGCATTAGGAAGGGCAAATTTACTGGAGACTCACCACTTGCTCCTGATATCCAGGCATCCCAATGTTTCACAATGTGGTAGGCATGTCGGGTAAATGACACGTCTGGTTTCCACCTTAGGGCTCTGAACCTCCGACGAGACTGCTCGGGTGTTATCCCCATTCTGACTCTTGCCTTGGATTTAAACAGTTCATACTTGTTCATGTGTTCTTTAGGCATTTCAGCTGCTACCTCAGCTAAGGGTCCACTGAGCTGTGGCCTCAGCTCTACCATGTATTGGTCAGTAGAGATGTTGTACCCAAGGCAGGCCCTTTCGAAGTTTTCTAGGAAGGCCTCAGTATCATCGCCTGCCTTGTAGGTGGGGAACTTTCTGGGATGGGAAGTGGTACTTGGAGAAGGACTGCTAGGGTTTGTTGGGATATTCTGCTGAGCCTTTATCTTCTCTATCTCCTCCACATACTTCCTCTCTTTTTCCTTCTCCTCCAGTTCTTTGTCCCTTGCTTCCATAGCTCTCCTGTGAGCAGCCGCTTGGTGTTGTTCTGCCTCTTTTGCTGCCTCTTTCGCTGCCTCCCTTTCTTGTTCCTTCTCCTCCTTCTTCAGCCGCATGAGTTCTATCTGTCTTTCATGTTCCCTTTGTCTTTCCTCAGCCTGAAATCTGGCTAATTCCAGCTGTAGTCGAGCCGCGGTTTTGGTCATTCTAACCTCTCTGTTTTTAACTAACTTTACACCCAAAGTTTAGAAATAAACAAACAAAACTTGGCTGTAAAATTTTGCTGTGCTGGAATAGAATACCTATTCTCTGATAGTGATTGTCAGCCTACAGAAAAAGACAATTCCCTTGTCTCTGCTCTGGGCCCAAATCAAAGCAAAAAACTTCCAACTACTTGGAAACCTGTTTACCCAGCCCAAAGAAAAAACAAGTTTCCTTTTTAAACTTGTGCTCCTTGTAAAAACTCAAAATCCAAAAAAAAAAACCCTGCCACTTTTGTCTCCAGGCAAATGGGTAGAACACCCCCCCTTCTATTTACTTTTAGGGGAAAAAAAAAAACAACTCTGGGTTGGAAGACTGTGAATTTCCCTGCAGGAGTTAAGTACCCTGCCTCCAGGCAAAGAAAACCTGCAATTCACAAAGATAATCCCCTTTTGTCTTTGCTTGGCCACAAAGCAGAGAAAAAAACAAGCTGCTTTCAGTTTCAGCTGCTTCTGGACTTCCTTTCCAAAGGAAAGAGAAAAAAAATCTCCTTTTTAAAAATCTGTATTTCTAGTTCAAAAAAATCTCAACTGGATCTCAAAATGATTTCAGGTTAATCCCACCACTCTGCCACCATGTCAAGGTTCCTCCCCCACTCTGAACTCTAGGGTACAGATGTGGGGACCTGCATGAAAAACCTCCTAAGCTTATCTTTACCAGCTTAGGTCAAAACTTCCCCAAGGTACAAAATATTCCACCCTTTTGTCCTTGGATTGGCCGCTACCACCACCAAACAAATACTGGTTACTGGGGAAGAGCTGTTTGGACACGTCTTTCCCCCCAAAATACTTCCCCAAAACCTTGCACCCTACTTCCTGGACAAGGTTTGGTAAAAAGCCTCACCAATTTGCCTAGGTGACTACAGACCCAGACCCTTGGATCTTAAGAACAATGAACAATCCTCCCAACACTTGCACCCTCCCTTTCCTGGGAAATGTTGGATAAAAAGCCTCACCAATTTGCATAGGTGACCACAGACCCAAACCCCTGGATCTGAGAACAATGAAAAAGCATTCAGTTTTCTTACAAGAAGACTTTTAATAAAAATAGAATTAGAAATAAGAAATCCCCCCTGTAAAATCAGGATGGTAAATACCTTACAGGGTAATTAGATTCAAAACATAGAGAACCCCTCTAGGCAAAAACCTTAAGTTACAAAAAAGATACACAGACAGAAATAGTTATTCTATTCAGCACAATTCTTTTCTCAGCCATTTAAAGAAATCATAATCTAACACATACCTAGCTAGATTACTTACTAAAAGTTCTAAGGCTTCATTCCTGGTCTATCCCCGGCAAAGACAAAATGTAGACAGACACACAAACCCTTTGTTTCTCTCCCTCCTACCAGCTTTTGAAAGTATCTTGTCTCCTCATTGGTCATTTTGGTCAGGTGCCAGCGAGGTTACCTTTAGCTTCTTAACCCTTTACAGGTGAGAGGAGATTTCCTCTGGCCAGGAGGGATTTTAAAGGGGTTTACCCTTCCCTTTCTATTTATGACATGAAGTTTAACAGAATTATTGGCTATTTGCTTCAAAGCATTTCCTCTTCCACGCTGTACTTGTCTCCTTTTTTCCAGCTCAAACAGAGTGAAGCGTTGAACTCATTTAACTGAATGTTTTTGCTTGTGCTGTTTTCTTTCAAAAATGACATTTTGTGTCTGGGAGCTTGTTGCTTCAAGGCATTAGTGGTCTCCTTCCTTGTTGGTGTAAATATATCCTAATGGCACTCATTGATGTACTTTTAGGTCCCAGATCAGCAGAGTATTTGGAGATGTGCTTGTTGTCATCGGGACTTAATCTGGTACTTAAGTGCTTTTCTGAATTGGAGCTATAATGAGGTTTTGTAAATATTTTCATTTTAAACCATGAAGTGGGAGCATTTGGAGTCTGTGTGTAAGCAGGCAAGATATCTTGTCTCTCTCATTTTACATTGGACTGGAATTTTGTATACAAGTTTTATCCTTGTTCATGCAGACTTTTTTTAACCAGGTGAGATGTTTGAAAGTTAGGAATAAAAGAATTGCTGTACTGTACCAGACCCTGGCTTTTAAAGCTAGGTATATGCTTTCTGGTAGGGTCCAGTAATAAGAGCTTCAGTAGAAACTCGGACGTTTTAGTTTGCAGATGTTTGTGTGTATACTTCATTCTCTTTTGAGATGCATGGGTTTAAACCCCTTACGTTTTGCTTTAAATCTAGAGTTTGTACACAGTATCTCAATGTAAAACTCAAGAGTTTCTCCTGATTTCACATAAAATTCATGTACCTCTTATAATTTCCAAGCAAAACTAAATTAACTCAGTTGGTCTCAAAACTGAGCCAGATTCATAACCTTGGAGAGTCTCTAGACAAAAATGGTCTCTCTTTTCGATTCCATAGCAAAACCTGCAACCAAGTGAGTTGTGTAGTTTGTGGTTTTAATTGCAACCATTTCACACAAACATAGTATTGCTGTTGGGCACAAACATCTATATTTTGAAAATTTGTTTGATTTTTCCCTTTTTTGGGTGAATAAATTTATTTTCAAAATCTCGCTTCTTTTGATGTGAAACCAACTATTTTGTGTGGAATTTTTTCTCAACTATTAAATAGCTTGTTAACTAGGTACTGTTGAATTGTTCTAATTAATCTGAGAGATGACTCAATTTTTGGCAATATTTGCGCTAAATTGAATTAAACCTCCCCATCTGCCAAATATTTCAGATAAATGCTTCACGCCATTATTTTTCATTTTCTCCTGCTTCTGGTCTGTTTCGTTTCTTCTCAGCACAGAAAACAAAAATGCTGAGATATTGTTTGTGAATAGTATCTCATGCAAATGTGTTCTTGTTGGCTTTTCAGTTCAGTTTTGCAGACAAAATATATAAAAGGATCCAGACTTCTGGCAGCTTATCTCAGCTGAACTGCGGTTTGCTCATCATACTTTCACCTCTGGAAACCTGGCTATACAAAGCGAAGTCCCTGGTCATGCGAAGGTTTGCACATGCTAAATTTTACACACTGTGAGTAACGCTATTCATTTCAACAGGGATACACACCATGCTTAGTTAAGCCTGCATATATGTCTTTGCAAGATCAAGGCCTAAGTTAGATAACAAATCATTTGGATCCAACAAACAAATACCAGTGTGAAATATTATGAAATGTTAAAAGAAAATCACACTCTTATTCAGAGAGAACAATGAATTCTATACAACCAATCACCCATCGAAGAAAAGAGGGAAAAAAATAAATCTGGAAGAAATTAATAAAATGGAGCTGAATCAACAGGCACGTTGAAAAGGAGTGCTAAGGACATGGATAAGCTGCTTATCAAGTCTCAACAGCTTCTTTTGCAAACAATAGCTCTGGGAGAAGCTCATCAAATCTGCATTGTTCTTCATAATTGTTAGCATTCATTTGTGGACTTTAGAAAAAGGCTCTCTGAGTCTGTCTCTGCTCTCTTTCCCTGTTCTGTCTTCCTCTCTCCATTCTGCAGAGAAAATGTGCAACCCTTTAATCTCCATAGAGTAAGTTTTTTCCTTGGATTGTGGAAAAATGGAGCAGTGCTGGAATATATTTTCCAATAGTTTTAAATGAATTTGGTGCTCTTGAAAGTAACTGGATTGACAGAGGAAATGTATACACTGCAATTAAAAACCTGCAGCTGGCCCATGTCAGCTGACTTGGACTTGTGGGGCTCAGGCAAAGAGCTAAGGGGCTGTTGAATTATGGTGTAGACATGCAGGCTCAGGCTGGAGCCTGGGCTCTAGGACCCTGCGAGATGGGAGAGTCTGTATGTGCTTCTTAATGATTTTACTTTCTAAATTATGGCTTGGCTAATAATTTTGCCTCTGTTAGTTTCCTGTTCCCACCCATTCTTCTCAAGCTGTGCTGTCTCTTGAAAGAGATCTCAAATAAATTCAGTCTGCTGTAGGATGCACAGTGGTGAAGAACAAAAGACTATTTAAACTACTGGCCTAAAGAAAAATAAAGGTCACGATGTTTCTTCTTTTTAAAACTGTTTCTGTATTCACTGGACTTCGGATCAGGCCCTTGTCTATGAACATCAAGACTTGTGAACTCTCCTTTCAATGTCCAGGAGCGTGGCTATTTTGTAATGGATAATTTCTGTAGAGAACTGCTTCAGAATTACTGTACCAAGAAGAAAAATATTTTCATTAGTTATCAGTAAAGCAATTCATACATCTAACATTTTCTCTCATATCCTTTGTAAGGCCGTGCTGTTATTACGAATTGAGGGGTCACACGACTTCCTATGTCTTAAAAAGATTTATTGAATACTTATTATTACAGTAGGGTAAAAGGTCTGCTCTGTTCAGTAACTTGAGATCATTTGCAGAACTTCCTGTTAACAGGACAGTAGGTTCATGATTGGCATGAGCGTTCAGTTCTTAAAGAAACAGTACAAATGTATATATTAACTGTTTTACCTAGATCAATAAATCCTCACGAGATACAACATACAGATTTTGAGGGGCCCAGGGAACACCATTGTATTAAACCATAACGATATCACAGTAACACATCAGCTCTTCGAAGCAAGGGCCATTTCTTTAAGTGTTTGTAAGTACAATGGGGCCCTGCCCTCTAGCTGCTACCACAACAGAAATAATGAATAATAATGAACACATTAAACAAGAAAATAAGAAGAGTTCCTAAGATTTTGTGTAGGACTTTAGTCATGTAATTAATAATAATGAGAGCTACCTAATTAAATCCCTTCATAGTACTTTGAAAATGTGGAGTTAATGCATTATGGGCCAGACTCTGCAACCCCCTTGCATTGAGCAACACTTACACCACCCAGTCCCATTGCCTTTATTGGGACTATTGGTGTCCGTTCAGCATGAGTAAGGGGTGCAGAATCTGGCCCTAAAAAGTTGGTAGTACCACAATGTTACATTGATGCAAGTCCACTGATGAGCTCCTTTTTCAAGATAAGTGCCTGCTTTTAAAATTCTTCAATGTTAATTATTTTGTTTTAATTTATTTTTTGGTGTCCAGTAAACAAAGGCAAGTATTAAAGACACTTCCTAGCTTCCTCTAGCCTTCTAAAGCAACAAAGTGAAAACTCACTTCCTGTATTCTCTAACCTAGGATCTCAGTATCTGAGGTTCCAAGGAAATCAGTCTATGATTAGGATTGATAAATGAGACTCTGAGGGCATTATAGTCTTTGGTATATTAAAAAATGAAACAGTGGTTTGTAACCTGCCATCTTTACATACTATAGCTCAAAATACATTATCAGTAAATTTAAGTCAAATAATTATATATATGACTATATAAATTATATAAAAGTGGATCAAATTTCTCCAGCACTCATCATAAAGCCATAAAACATTTTATGATTACTAATGGGGGTGGTGGAACTCTGTATTATTTTCCAGTAGTATAATTAAAATACTTAGTCTTATCTAATACTCTGTTCAACTCTGGTTGTTATATGTGGACAATATTCAGAGACATCATTAGCAAAAAAACTAGAAAAGTGGTCTCAAGGCTTTTTGATTATAATCACTTAATTCACCTGGTTGCCGATCTCTGGACAAATCACTCTGTCCAATTTTTCTAAATAATAGTTAACAATTTACTAGGAAAGCTTTGTTCTTGTCTAGAAAGGTTATTCCAGGCCCCTGGTCAATTGCATTCTCTTACATTAATGTGGCAGTGCTGATAGAAATTTCACTCGAGTCCGATTGTATAGATGTTCAGTGTTTGAAAATTCAAAAGTTCAGAAATTTGAAAGTGCAGAAAGCTTCCTAGCATATATTTAAGAATGAAAGTGAGTTGGTCCATATTTGAAACATAAAAATCTCTGTCAGTTCCATATATACCTGTTAGCATGAAAATCTGTAAAGCCAACAGTATTCCATAATCTATATTTAATTGTGGCTTATTCCTGCATCTCAGAATTGACACCTAGGTCAGCTAAATACTGTAAAATGTAAGCTCATTTGTGAAACATATTTTCTTAGAGAAACAAACTCTTTAAGCATTGAGAGAGCATTTTCTTGAACCATTAGAGGATCAATCATCCTCTCTGATTTTTAGTTTGGAGTTGGCCATGGGACAGTTGCTGTAGTATCATCCCCTAGCAAATTTTCTGGGATCAACTTCAAGAACATTAAACTAAAATCAGCACAATGGTATCTTTTCCCGCAGTGATACATTAGGAACTCTACTGCTGCTATCAATGGTGTAGGTCCCAAGCCTGGATAAAAGAGGAAGATGCTGCAGTTGGGTTTGTGACTCACTCATGTAAAACCTTATTGTGAGGAAACATTTCAGTTAAATCCAAATTTGAGGATGGTAGGTGCAGTTGGAGCTCAAAACCCAAGCATGACAGATCTCAGTGAAAGTCAAAAGAAAGCTGAGATCTTGACTCATCGAATCCTGATGACCAAATCTGTAACAAGAATAGACATGTGGAATGGGCCTACTTTGTATAGTATTGGAAAATTGGCACAAGTTACATGAGAAATTAAAAAATACACTTTGAATGTGCTTGGCATCAGTGAGACAAGATGGACAGGGAGTGGCAAGATGTTGTTTGATGGTGCTACCGTCTTATACTGAGAAAGAGGAAAACACAAAAGAGGTGTAGGAGCTATCCTGGATAACATCAGAGTGAAGACTGCTGGCTTGGGAGCCAGTGAATGACAGATTAATAACAGCCAGGCTACAAACAAGACATGTCAAGCATACAATAATCCAAGTATATGCACTGACAGGTGCAGCAGGCAATGGTGAAAAGGATATGTTCCATGAACAGGTGGAGCAAGTATTGCCTAACTGTGATATCACATTGATTATAAGCAACTGCAACCCACAAATTGGCAACAACTTTATCGTCTGGGAAGAAGTCATCAGTGGGGCAATGGAAGGCATCCAAAGTGATAATGGCGGAAAGCTCTGTGGCACAAAGATAGGAGACAATCTCTTCCTGCACAAGAGGCTTCATTAGTTGACATGGAGATCACCAGACAATATAGCTGTCAACCAGATATCTCTTGTTTGTGTATCTAAGAGATGAGTGTGACGAGTTCCCCCCGGGGTGCCACCTGGAACTGGGGTACCACAGAGCCCTCACTGAGTCATAGCAGCCATTACTTACAGGCGGGCAGAAATGTTTACAGGAAGGCTGAGCTTTTCCACAGCCCATTGTCTTTATTGATGAGCTATTAGCACCATCTAGCTTCATCATTGTTGTACCTGAAAGGCTAGCTGTGGGTGTTTTTCGAGAGTAAACACATTTGAAATACAGATCCATAGTCAATATTCATAACTTCAGATACAAAAATGATACATGCATACAAATAGGATAATCATATTCAGCAAATCAGCTTTTCCAGTGACACCTTACATGACCCATCTTGTACAAAATGCATCATAATTATGCCATAATCCCCATGATGAATATGGGGTGTAGTGTCACAATGAGCTTCTTCTTTGGGGGATGTCAGAGCCAGCACAGGAGCTGATGTTGGCTCAGATAATTATCTTTTAGCAGCCACATTAGAACTTAAACGCCAAAAGATCACAAAGGTGTACAAAAAGTGTGTTATAGCAATAGAGAAGTTCAGGGATAAAGAAATGCAGATCAGACTTCAGATTGCACTTAGGAACCGTTCCAGTGTTTTACAGGACCAGGCTGATGAAAGTCTGGAAGAAGGTGGTAGTCAAGACAGCAGAGGGAAGTATTGGGCTTCCAAAGAGGGTGGAAGAAAGATGCATGGATTACAGCTGGAACATGGGCAGTGATTGACAATTGGAAAGCTCTGAAGGCAAAAAAGGAACAGTGCAAGGCACAAGTAGAAGTCTTAGAGGCATATGAAAGATACAGAGGAAAAGATAAAGAAGAGATGCAGGAAAGATAGAAATGCCTGGAATCAAGAGAAGGCTACAGAAGCAGCAGCACAGAGAGGAGTCTTAAAGCAGCTCTGTAGAATGATGAAAGACTTTTCAGGAAGAACCAGATAGTCACACACACTTCCATGTTAAACTGTCCAGATCTGATGATCACGTATGGTTCGAGAGCAATGCTAACACTAAGTTAGGATATGGCTACACTAGAGAGCTCTCCCGTCAGCTTAATTACTCCAGTCCCCGCGAACTGCAGTAGCTATGTTGGTGGGAGAGGCTCTCCAGGCTGACATGGTGCTGTCCACACCGGTGCTTATTTACTCCTCTGAGCAACATAACTTATGTCAACTTAAGCTATAGTGTAGCCATAGGCTTAGCAATAAGAGAGAGGGACCAATAACACCTGATGTATTTAAAGCAGCTGTCAAATGGGAAATCTCCTGGGGTTGACAGAATTCAAGCAGAGGCACTAAAGGTGGGAAGTGAACATCTGATTGAGTACTTAACAAAACTCTAACAAAATACAGGTGAAAGAACAAGTGCCACAAGACTGGAAAGATGATATAATTGTTGCATTGCCAAAAAAGGGGTGATTTTATTTGGTGCGTGGACTGGAGAGGTATTATACTGCTACCAATCCTGTGTAAAGTATTGTCTACCATTATGCTGAATAGCATGAAGAAGGCAGTGGATGAAATGTTATGAGAGGAACAGGTGCATCATGTGGTGAACTGATATTCACCCTTTGACAGATCATCGAAAAAGCTACTCTTTGGCAAAGACTTATCTTAATCCATTTTATTGACTTTAAGAAAGCATTCAGTAGTGTCCACAGAGATCCGCTGTGGGATACCAAACAAGCTGATCAATGTAAGCAGTAGATTGGGTGATGAAACAGACAACAGAAGGCATTGTGGATGGTATAAAATAGATTAGTGGAGATGAGTTACATGAGGTTGACTTTGCTGACAACATTCCTTTTCTAAGTATGATGAAGAATGGAATGACTGCCCCTACATCAGAGGTAGAACAGGAAGCAGCAAAAATTAGATTGAAAGTAAATGCAGAGAAAACTAAGATTATAATGGTAGGAAACTGGACAACTGATGCAAAGGTGTACATGGATGGAAAAGAGATCTAACGGGTAGACGAATTCTCCTTCCTGGGGAGTGTGGTGACATTTGAAGGTGGCTGCAATAAAAATATTCATATGAGATAGGGAAAAGCAAACACGACTTTTGGAAAGATAAACAACATCTGGTCAAACAGAGGTCTCCATACCCAATTAAAGATTGCATTATACTGCGTGATTGTACTGAGCATGCTACTGTGTGGAGCATAGACTTGGCTGATGATAGGGACAAACAAAAAAGGAGGCTGCCCATCACATATGGCTGAGGAAGATATTCCAAATTTCATGGAAAGGCAAAATAACAAATGAGAGAGTAAGGGAGCTAACAGAGCAGGACATGTTAGAAAATATCCCAGAAAGAAGGCTTGTGGTTTAGACATGTACACCATATGGTAGATAGGAGACATGTTAAGTAAACACTGAATTGGGTATGTGAGGGAGAAAAGACAAAGTGAAGAAGGCCAAGAAAGAATTGGTAGGGGATTGTGACAGAGAGATTGAATGATCTGGCATCACCTGGGAAGAAGTACCACAACTGGAAAGTGATCGTAATCAGTGCAGGAACTGGACTGCCCATTGTGTCAATGGCTCAGGAGAAACTAAGATCTAAGGATGATTGGGGATTTTTCAGGTGTACTGTAGGCAGTTTTTATTTTATTTATTTTTTCCTGGGAATTTGTCAGTGTTTATTACCACAACAACAAAAACAGGTGAAAATCAGTGCAAAAACCTATTAATTTTTATGGATAAATATTGGGGTTTATTTGAAAAGTAAATTAATGGTTTGAATGCTGTGCATCAATATGGTTTGCTGCAGAACTCAAATCACAATACCACCTCTGAGCTTAAGAAAACAATATATCTCTAATCCCCAAATAAAACTTTTCATTTCAACAAACAGTTTACTGTTGTAGATTTAGAACTATTAGCCTATAAATATTTACATTTAATAATTGGGCCACACCATTTGCAGCGCATCCACTCAACTTCATCCTTTTCTCCTGTTTTTGTTTTCTTAAAACTTTTGAATACCTCTACTTCCTTGTGTTCTGAAATGTATTCTGATACAGATTTTAATTTTCTTCCCATTTTAGTGTATCCTATTTAAACTGTTATCTGCTAACAGCGTGAAATGTGTATGTGGTGGGCATGAGATTCATCAGTACGTTCAGACACGCACGGACTTCAGAGCTTGCATGCATGTCTGTTTGTTTATTTTGTGTATCTTCTAGACTAATACATAGCCTTACTTCAATAGGCAGCTTTGCATATACACACAGATTAATGTATGATCGTAATACATATATCTCATGCAATGTATTGTATTTTCCTAATAAAACAAGTTATTTTTTATATATTTGAATGATACAAAACTAGGGTGAAAATCTGAAAAAAATGAATAATACTTTTTGTAAAGCCTGGGAATTTTTTGGTAAAAATCATTTTAAACTGAAAATGAAGAGATTTAAGGATAGGACTCCATGAACCTGTGCAGAGCCCCCATTCTCTGTCAGGAGATGAGGCACAAAGGGTGAAATAGTGACTTTTGGTAGTACTAGGGTATTAGGGCTTGTCTGGGTTTCAAGCCCAATAAGTGTTAAGAAAGAATTTATACAGTGTCTTGGATATTACCACAGTGTGGTGGAAATGACGCATTTTCAGAATTCCAGTTGAAATGTACATGCTCAGAAGGAAAGCACAGAGATGATTCTAATATGTACTATAAATAGCATAAATTGAATTGCTCATATAAACAGAGGCTAAAACTACAAAACTAGTTTTGTAGTTTATTCCTCATTAAACCCGTCAACAGCCATCAATCTCATAAATAAGGTTTGCCATACCATAATAAATGCATGCAAAATATATGTGTAAATAAGATAAAGGCTGGCAGACACATCTGCAAAATCAAAGTCCTTTGCATTGGACATTGTTGGCTTTTGTTAGTTCTTTCATTTTGGGTCTGTGTGTACCCCAAGTAATACTCGAGACCATAGTAAAGGTGGGTGAAAAGGAAAAACAGTGAAAATATATCCTGAGTGTGGCAGCAAATCATTAGACTGAATGATTGTGTTAAATAAAAGTAAATAAACAAAATTCTATCATCAAATACTTTTGCCTAAATGCTTCCTTTGGTCTTCAGAATTCCAGCACTATGGCTGGGGGAGGTGAGGCTAAGGTCAATAATTAAGCTAGGTTTTAGCTGTGCTTTGGCATCAATTAAAGTAAGATGGAGTGAGCCAAGCACAGCTGTCATCTACCAAAAGTGTCTAGATGGTCTATGTGCTGGAACCTCAGGGAGTGCAATGCTTCCATTGAGTAATCGTCATTTTCAAAAAGTGACAGGTGACTTTTTGGGTGCCTCATTTTTCAGAGTCCAACTTCAGGCACTTAAAGGGGCCTCATTTTTTCAGGGTCCCATGCACAACACTTGCTAAAAATCAGACTTCTTAAGGTGCCTCTAGTTGGGTAAACAAAATGGAGCCACCCCAAATTACTAGTTAGCCTCTGAAAATTTAGACCATGGGGACTGGATAATGCAACATCAAATGTAGGATGTAAATTAGGGTAGAATTTGCCTAATATGGATAAATCTTACCTAACCAGAGAAATTAAAATATCATAGACATGTAGGGCTGGAAGGGACTTCGAGAAATCAACAAGTCCTGTGCTGAGGCAGGACCAAGCAAACCTAGACCAGCCCTGGGATCATCAGGAGCTTTTCTTGCTGCTATAGCCTCTTGGGTGGTGATTGAGGGGGGAAGGCCAAAACAGCGGCCCCTCCTCTGGGTTGGGACCTGCCCTCCTCTGGAGCCAAAAACACCGGAAGAGCAGACAGCCAGTGTGAGTTACCCACCTTCACAGGGGCAGTGGGGCTCAGGCTTCTGGCCTTAGCCCTCGTGTAGTGGGTGGCAGGCTCCGGCTGCATGGCAGTGGGCTCCTGCCACGGGCTCTGACCACTGGGCTCTGGGCTTTGGCTGCGCAGCGGCAGGCTCCATCCCCTGGCTGCAGGACTCCCATCTCCGGGCTCACCACCTCCTTCATGGTCCCTGCTGCCTCCCTACCCGCCTCCCCATTCAAGGCTTAATTTGTCCTCCAGCTTGCCAGGGCTGAGTAATTCTGCTGTGAAAAGTGATATTTGTATATTTGTTAATATCACTTTTCATTGCCTCCCAGCTAGCTAAGGGGTCTGCTGCTGTGAAAAGTGATATAAACAAACATGCAAATGTCACTTTTCACAGCGGCAAACTAGTCTAAAAAATGCAACTAAAAAAGCAAAAGAAACTATAAAAAAAAGACAAGAACATGCAAAGCACCTTATTTGTGTTTCTATTCTGTTTAGGTCCAGCAAAGAATGGAGACAACTGCACGTTATTTTTATTATTGAGTCTGCAAAAAAACCCTACATAAATAAATTCCTATGATTTGGACATGTATATGTGCATATTTGTGTTTTTTCTAAAGTTAACTAAATACTTTAAGAAAAATTGTCTGAGTGGTCACCAGTAAGAGTTGATGGCTGCATTCTGAGGCCACCAAAAAAATTGTCATGAGAACCGCTGCCCTAGCCTCTGTTTGCAAGAAGCTGGGAAGAAGACAAGAAGACAGGGGCTGGATCACTTGATGATCACCTGTTCTGTTCATTCCCTCTGGGGCATCTGGAATTGACCACTGTTGGAAGACAGGATACTGGGCTACATGGACTTTTGGTTTGACCCAGCATGTCCGTTCTTATGTGTTTGTCCAACCTGTTCTTAAAAAACCCTCCAGTGATGGGGATTCCACAACATCCCTTGCAAGCATATTCCAGTGATGAACAACCTTTATATTTAGAATTTTTTCCCTAAAATCTAACTAAATCTCCCTTGTTGAAGATTAAGCCCATTACTTCTTGTCCTGCCATTGGTGGACATGGAGAACAATCCACTGATGTCTTTATAAAAGCCCTCACTATACTTGAAGAGTGTTACAAGGTTCCCCTTTAGTCTTCTTTTCTCAAGACTACATTTATGCAGTTTTGTTAACTTTTCCTCATGTCAGGTTTTCTAAAACCTGTTATAATTTTTGTTACTCTCCTCAGGACTGTGTCCCTTTTGTTCACATCTTTCCTAAATTGTGGCACCCAGAATTGGACTCGGTTCTCCAGTTGAGGCCTCACAATGCCACTTAGAATGGGACAACTACCTGCCATGTTCTGCATATTACACCTCTTGTTAATACAACAATCATGTTAATACATGTCCCAGAAATCTCTCCGGTTAGTTCAGATTTATCCATATTAGGCAAATTCCACCATAATTTATACCTGTGTAATCTGATTTAGGGTGGAATTTGGTTATTGCTTTCAGAGAAAGAATCAGGTCATGACCTCTGTCCATCCTTTTATGAATGGAAAGCAGGAATTTCATGGTGAAACATGTCACATATTTTATGAGAGGAAGTGGGAATTTGGATCTGGGGTTTTGATTTGAGCCCATCTCTAATTTTGACCTAAAGATTTTAACTTCTTCTTCGAGAGATGTCCCTGTCGGTGTTGGTGCGTCCCTACGCCTTCGCTCAGAGATTTTTACAGCAGTGCCTGCAAGGGCCGCGCATATGCAGTGCCTGCCTTGCACGGCAACTGTGCCTCAATAGCTCACTTGTGTGGTCAGGCTCTCCAGTTCCTTCTCTACTGTCCCCAGTCTGAGACGGAGCTCAGCAGACTCGCTCAATTTTTTCCCCCGCTTTAGCTAGTTTAGTTAATTTTTAAATAGTTTTACCCAGTTTTTAGTTTGAATTCTCCTTTCCCTGTTCTCTCCAACAAAAAGCAAACAAACAAAATTTTTCCCTTCCCGTTTTTCTGTCAGTTAGACAGTTCATACTATGCCTGGCTCACCAGGTTTTAAGAGATGCACTATAGGCAGAGATGCCATTCCCATCTCGGAGGGCCAGTCTCAATGTGTTAGCTGTTTGGGGGGTCCACATCCCCCCAAAATGTGCCCAGTGCAATAAGTTAAAGGCCAGGGCATGAAAGGACAGAGACCTGAGGCTCAAGTTAATCTTAATGGAGAAGTTCCTCAGACCTACCTCTGACCCAGGTGCAGAGTCCTCCTCAAGACAACGACCACCTAGGTAAATAAAAGATTAGAAAACGGCCACCTTCCTTGCCTCACCGAGACCAACCACTTTCCAAATGATCTCTGAGCAGGTCTGTCTCGTCGGTGCCGACCGCTCCGAGGCTCAGCACATACGACGCTCCGGGTACCTCTGGCACCACCCGTATCCCGGCTGCTGCCGATATGCATCATTCTGGTGCCGAGGCTTTAAGCTTAAATTTGCCTGCCTCTTCTCATATGGCACCGCAAAAGTCCTGGTGCTGACTCAACAGAGCCTGCCCATGCCACAGCCAAGTAAGGTTGCTGCTGCGGCACTGACACCTCAATCTCCTATACCTGCCCATATGACACAGCAGCACTCGGCATCGGCTGACCCCATGACACCACCGTTGCCTCCAACGCGATATACTATGGCTGCAACTACCTCGGTACCACAATTTATTCATTCAAGGGATTTGCTAGTATCACTGACCCCAGAATCCCCGCTGCTCGGTACTGATCTCTCATCAGAACCGTCAGCATGGCTCCGACAGCTATCCGCTATTCCCTCTCACTTCTCTAGTGATGAGGATGACGATGTTCAGGGAGTTTTTTTACCATACCATTCCTCCGCCCTTCACATTCCTACTAGCATGGGACCAAGGAGACCAAGGTCCTCATATTCCAAGGACCTACCACCATCGTATGGACATCCATGGATGGGACCACCCATGCCATTCCCCAGACAATGGCGTTACTGGAGCTCATGGGGATTATACAGGAGACACCATAGTGACTGACACAGCCCCAGAAGAGGTGACAACAGATCTCCTCCTGAACCTGTGCATACTTCTGCGACTGAAGGACAGGAACAACCTCCAACCCTGCACACGGAAAAGGGGGCACCTGACACCTCTCTGACCAATAATAAATCATCCCTCTCACTGGACGAGGCTATTATGCCCCCACCTCCAACAACAGTGGATGATTTTACTCATTTTCAGGACCTCTTCCACACACCATCACCTAGAATGAGACAATATAGGTATCAGCCTTATCAACGCCCACTATATCCGGCCTACACTCAACAACACTAGAGGCCATATGATCAACAAAATCAACAAAGCCAGAGACCTAGGCACCTACGACGACGCCTCCCACCGTTGCACCATCCCAACCCCCTCCACCAAACAAGCAGATTTGAAGCCTTGGTCGAGGGTATAGAAGACCTCCCACACACTCCAGTGCTCATACTACCTACCCAGATTTTTGTGCGCCATTTGCTTCCTTTCTACCACAACTGGCAGGCCATCACTATGAACAAATTGGCCCTAGAGGTCATCAGATTGGGCTACTCCATTCCCTTCCTGTCTATACTCCCCCCACCCCTTCCCTCTTCAGGGACCCCTCTCATGACCACTTGCTACACTGAGAGGTCCATCATCTCCTTCCAATAGGAGCAGTGGAGACAGTGTCCGACCAACACAAAGGAAAGGGGTTTTACTCCCACTATTTTTTAACAGAAAAGAAAAATGGGGGATGGCGGCCCATTCTCGACCTCAGATGACTCAACAAGTTAGTCAAAAAGCAAAAATTCAAAATGGTTACCCTCACAACCATAATTCCAGCGCTGGAGCAAGGAGACTGGTACTACACCACCCCAACATAACCATGCTACACCTCAAAGCATGGCTCCTCAATGGTTCTTTAATGAGGAACTAGAATGCACTGAACAGGTACAAAGGGTACTATTACATAGAACAAAATCCACATGTACCACCTATCTTCATAAGTGGATGAGATTCACCCACTGGTGCGCTGCCAAACAAACGATGCCTCTTCTGCTAATACTTGACTGTCTCTTAAAGCTTAAACTATCAGGACTCTCCCTCAGCTCCATAAAAGTGCATCTAGCTGCAATTATGGCATTTCACCACAAGACCTGAGACAAAATGGTTCCTCAAGGGCCTCCAGTCCCTATACCCAGACATTAAACCACCCACTCCACCGTGAGACCTTCACTTCTCACATGCTTGATGCACCAACCATTTGAACCACTAGCAACATGCTCCCTCCTGCATCTTTCCATGAAAACTGTGTTTTTAGTTGTAATTACATCCGCCAGATGTGCAGGAGAAATTGGAGCGCTCGTGGCTCTCCCACCATACATTATATTTTTTTAAGGACTGAGTCACCCTCCGAATGAACCCCAAATTTCTTCCCAAGATGCACTCGTCTTTTCAAATCAACGAACCTATCCATTTGCCTACCTTTTCCCCTAAACCGCATGCAAACACTTTTGAGTCAACAATGCACACACTAGATGTGCGCAGAGCATTATCCTTTTATTTGGACAGGACTAAACTTTTTAGGACTTCACCGAAACTCTTCGTTTCCATCGCAGAGCGATCCAGAGGTACATCCATCTCTAACCAGAGACTTTCCAATTGGATAGTGGGCTGCATCCGCCTTTGTTATCAGCTGAAGAACATGACTTCTCCAACTTCTGTTAGGGCACATTCCACCAGATCTATGTTGACGTCTGTGGCTTTCCTACGTAACGTTTCCCTCACAGATATTTGCAAGGCTGACACTTGGGCTTCTGAGCATACATTTGCAAAACACTGTATTCTTACTCAAGGACCACTAACTGATACTCGTAAGGGCTGGGCTGTGTTATCCACAGCTTTCCTACCAGATCCGAAGTCTCTACCTCCTTAAGAGACACGGCTTTTCAGTCACCTTGAGTGGAGCACCCACAAGGACATCTCTTGAAGAAGAAGAGGAGGTTACTCACCTGTGCAGTAACTGATCTTTGAGATGGGTGTCTTGTGGATGCTCCACTACCCACCCTCTTCCTCTCTACTTCGGAGTTGGAATGGTCTCCGTTGTAGAGAAGGAACTGAGGAGCCCGGGCGCGCAAATTGAGGCACGGTTGGCGTGCTAGTCCTGTGTGGGTATTGCTTTAAAAATCTCCAAGCAAAGCCGCAGGGCTCATCGACACCTGGAGTGGAGCACCCACAGGGACCCATCTCTAAGAACAACAGTTACTGCACAGGTGAGTAACCTCCTTCTCTTTCATTTTCCTTTTGAGGTACAATTGTAGGCAAATAATTTGCCGTGAATTAACTAATTAGCAGTATTCATAGAAGCAAACAACTTCACTTCTTTAAATTTCCCAGCTATGTAGGTATGGATTCTCCATTAATTCAGAAAGTATAGCAGTTAACACATCATCTTTATAAGTGGGCATTTAATAATATGCCACCTGTGATTGAGGAGGTTTGGAGCCTTACTGTGAAAATGATTAAGGTCCTAGAAAAGAGATTCTTTAATGATGGATTGCTGTAGAGTACAGGGATGAGAACATAAAGCTTTCACATTTTACATAGCACCTTTTACTAAAATAACAGAATCAGCAAATTCACATGTCTTACAGTAGTTATTAATAGTCACAATAAAGCAGCTAATAAAATAAAATTACAGCATTGGACGTAATTTCTGTGCACTGAGCCTGGGTAGCTCAAGTATATTCTACATAAATGGTAAGTCAAGAAAGTTTGGGATTGAAATAAATACATTCTATGCAATTGTCACAATGGAAATGAAAGTTCAGAGTTATTGTTCTTCAGTTGTTTTTAAAAAAAGAAAACAGTGAAGACTAAGTACTGTTTTATGTTGCAGCCACTGAACAGTAAATTATATTATTACTTAATACACTCTGCATACAGAGAACAAAACCTTTTCTCTTTACATATATAAACCAAATTCTACAATGTTACATCCCTACGGAAGTTAACAGGAAATAGACGAGTATGTGAGGGCTGAATTTAGTCCATGTTTGATTTTACAACATACTTGTCTTCAACTAGTTGTAAGTCTGTTGGGGTGGAGCTACATTGGTTAACATCAGTTGTGGATCTGCCCCTATATATTACTATGTTCCAGAATAGTAAATAAAATGTTAATCTCCTTTTAATTTACATTTATATGAACTCTTGCAGAAAAGGATATACCATAATAAGTTATTACTGTGCAACATATTGATATAAAAAGTGATGATGGAATATGAACAAACTACTTTCAATATAATGTAAACAGAATGAAAGAAAACTCTTTTCCAAATTATAGACTACTTCTCCAATAGAAGAATTCAAATCTTAAATATTATAACCAAACATGGTACTTATTTGAATTAATATTGTGTCTTCTGAATAGAACTTCTTTGCCTGACATGTCTTCAAACCAATCTGGATGCTCTTAGCTTATATACGCTTGGAATGAGACAGTGATAATGTACATAAGAACGGCCGTACTGGATCAGACCAAGGGTCCATCTAGCCCAGTATCCTGTCTTCCGACAGTGGCCAGTGCCCGGTGCCCCAGAGGGAATGAACAGAACAGGTAATCACCAAGTGATCCATCCCCTGTTGCTCATTCCCAGCTTCTGGCAAACAGAGGTTAGGGACACCATTCCTGCCCATCTTGGCTAATAGCCATTGATGGACCTATCCTCCATGAATTTATCTAGTTCTTTTTTGAACCCTGTTATGGTCTTGGCCTTCACAACATCCTCTGGCAAGGAGTTCCACAGGTTGACTGTGTGTTATGTGAAGAAATATTCCTTTTATTTGTTTTAAACCTGCTGCCTTTAATTTCATTTAGTGACCCCTAGTTCTTGTGTTATGAGAAGTAGTAAACAACACTTCCTTATCTACTTTCTCTACACTAGTCATGATTTTATAGACCTCAATCATATCTCCCCTTAGCCGTCTCTTTTCCAAGCTGAAAAGTCCCAGTCTTATTACTCTCTCCTCGAATGGAAGCTGTTACTAATCATTTTTGTTGCCCTTTTCTGAATCTTTTCCAGTTCCAATATATCTTTTTGAGATGGGGCGACTACATTTGCACACAGTATTCAAGATGTGGGCGTACCATGGATTTATATAGAGGCAACATGATATTTTCTGTCCTATTATCTATCCCTTTCTTAATTATTCTCAGCATTCTGTTTGCTTTTTTGACTGCTGCTGCACATTGAGTGGATGTTTTCAAAGAACTATCCATAATGACTCCAAGATCTCTTTCTTGAGTGGTAAGAGCTAATTTAGACCCCATCATTTTATATGTATAGTTGGGATTATGCTTTCCAATGTGCATTACTTTGGTTCTTTTACTGTGTTTTTTAATTTGGGGTATACATTTAAGTTGAGCCTCTATTATAGTGTCTTTAAAAGTTTCCACGCAGCTTGCAGAGATTTCACTTTTGGCACTGTACCCTTTAATTTCTGTTTAACTAATCTCCTCATTTTTGTGTAGTTCCCCTTTCTGAAATCAAATGCTACAGTGTTGGGCCACTGTGGTGTTTTTCCTGCCATAGGGATATTAAATTTAATTATATTATGGTCACTATTACCAAGCGGTCCAGCTATATTCACCTCTTGGACCAGATCCTGTGCTCCACTTAGGACTAAATCAAGAATTGCCTCTCCTCTGGTGGATTCCAGGACCAGTTGCTCCAAGAAGCAGTCATTTAAGGTGTCAAGAAACTTTATCTCTGCATCCCGTCCTGAGGTGACATGTACCCAGTTAATAAGGGGATAATTGAAATCCCCCATTATTATTATTATTATCATCGAGTTTTTTATTTTAATAGCCTCTCTAATCTCCCTGAGGATTTCACAGTCACTATCACCATCCTGGTCAGGTGATCAGTAATATATTCCTAGTGCTATTTTCTTCTTATTAGAGCATGGAATTTCTATCCAGAGAGATTCTGTGGTACAGTTTCATTCATTTATGATTTTTACTTCATTTGATTCTACGTGTTCTTTCACATGTAATGCCACTCGCCCACCAGCACGACCTGTTCTGTCCTTCGAATATGTTTTGACCTCTGGTATTACTGTATCCCATTGATTATCCTTATTCCATCAAGTTTCTGTGATTCCTATTATATCAATATTCTCATTTAATATGAGGCACTCTAGTTCACCGATTTTATTATTTAGACTTCTAGCATTGGTATATAAGCACTTAAAAACTTGTCTCCTTTTAGCTGTCTGCCATTACATGATGTAATTGAATGGGACTCTTTTTTATTTGACTGTTTCTGATCAGACCCTGCCTCTATTTTATCATTTTCCATCCTCTCATCCTCACTAGGACATAGAAATTCTCTATTAATAGATCCTCCCCTAAGGGATGCCTGAACCACGTGCTCCTCTGCACCTGTCAGCTTTCCCCCAGCCCTTAGTTTAAAAACTGTTCTATGACCTTTTTATTGTTAAGTGCCAGCAATCTGGTTCCATTTTGGTTTAGGTGGAGCCCATTCTTTCTATATAGCCTCCCTCTTTCCCAAAAGTTTCCCCAGTTCCCAATAAATCTACTAAATAAATGTACGCTACATATAAAAGCACTTGCATATGGAGTAGCAAAAAACAACCTGTTTATGTTGTTGAAAATTAAACATGATTGCTCCCTAAGAATAACCAGAAAAAAGAAGAGTCAGACTCTCCCTTCACTTACATCTGTGTCACCCCATTGATTTACATACTATTAACTGAAGGCAAAATTTGGCCTAAAATGGGAGGCACCAAGAGCAAAGCACTTTATTTACAGAAATATAAGATTAGGGAACTGTAGACAGTTAATCTATCTGAAATGCTCAGGAAGTGGTATGAAGCCCATAACCGCATGTCTACTTACCACTTATTTAACCTTGTTAATGGAACCACCTGCAGGGAAATCAGCCAATAAACATCCCTAGTGCCCTGAACCAATGTACAGATTTACTTCTAAAACAGCTCCATGTGGTGTTTTAGTGGCTTTTTCTTTGTTCAGTTATAACTAAGGCTAAGATTTTGTCATGGATATTTTTAGTAAAAGTCACAGACAGGTCATGGGTAATAAAGAAAAATTAATGGAAACCCTTGACTTGTCCCTGACTTTTACTAAAAATATCCATGATAAAATGGGAAGGGGCTGGGCAACTGCGGGATGGCTGGGAGGTCCAAGGCCCCCACCACCCGGGGGGGGGGCTCAGAGCTCCAGGGTACCCCTACCCCCTCTTCTGCGGCAGCCAGGGAGCTGCTGGGTACTCCCACTGCCCATGGTGGCTGGGGATACCTTACAGGTCCCTGCTGCTGCGGGAGGCGGCGGGACCCTGCAGCTCCCAGCCGCTGGGGCTTAAGTCTCGGAGGTCTTTGGAAGTTACGGATTCCGTGACTTCTGCGACCTCCATAACAATATCGTAGCCTTCGTTATAACAAGGGTGTTTCTGAGGTTGGCAGCCCTAGAAATGTTCCCTGAAGAATTCCAGAGTTACATTGTCTATTTCAGTGGGAGAAGCAGGCCTCTTAGTCAGGTTGATGACACAACAATATCACTAAATGCTTGGGCTGTCAATTAATCGCAGTCAACTTATGCGATTAACTCAAACAAATTAATCGTGATTAATCACACTGTTAAACGATAGAATACCAATTGAAATTTATTAAATATTATTGGATGTTTTTCTACATTTCAAATATATTGATTTCTATAACAACACAGAATACAAAGTGTACAGAGCTCACTTGGTATTATTATTTTTGATGACAAATATTTGCACTTTAAAAATGATAAACAAAAGAAATAGTATTTTTCAATTCATCTCATACAAGTACTGTGGTGCAATCTTTTTATTGTGAAAATGTAACTTACAAATGTAGATTTTTTTTGTTACATAACTGCACTCAAAAACAAAACAATGTAAAACTTTAGCGTCTACAAGTCCACTCAGTCCTACTTCTTGTTCTGCCAATTGCTAAGACAAACAAGTTTGTTTACACTGACAGGAGATAATGCTGCTTGCTTCTTATTTACAATGTCACCTGAAAGTGAGAACAGGCATTCGTGTGGCACTTCTGTAGCTGGCTTTGCAAAGTATTTACATGCCAGATATGCCAAACATTCGTATGCACCTTCATGCTTTGGCCACCAGAGGACATGCTTCCATGCTGATGATGCTCGTTAAAAAATAATGCGTTCATTGAATTCATGACTGAACTCCTTGGGGGAGAATTGTATGTCTCCTGTTCTGTTTTACCTGCATTCTACCATATATTTCATGTTATAGCAGTCTCGGATGATGACCTAGCACATGTTCATTTTAAAAACACTGTCACTGCAGATTTGACAAAACGCAAAGAAGGTACCAATGTGAGATTTCTAAAAATAGCTACAGCATTCAACATTAGGTTTAAGAATCTGAAGTGCCGTCCTAAAATCTGAGAGGGATGAGGTGTGGAGCATGTTTTCAGAAGTCTTAAAAGAGCAACACTCCAATAGGGAAAGTACAGAACCCAAACCACCAAAAAAAAAAAAAATCAGCCTTCTGCTGGTGGCATCTGACTCAGATGATGAAAATGAACATGGGTTAGTCCGCTCTGCTTTGGATCGTTATTGAGCAAAACCTGTCATTAGTATAGATGCCTGTCCTTTGGAATGGTGGTTGAAGCATGAAGGGACATATGAATCTTTAGCGGATCTGGCACATAAATATCTTGTGATGCCGGCTACAACAGTGCCATGCAAACACCTGTTCTCACTTTCAGGTGACATTGTAAATAAGAAGCAGGCAGCATTATCTCCTGCAAATTGTAACTAAACTTGTTTGTCTGCGCGATTGGCTGAAGTAGGCCTGAGTGGACTTGTAAGTTTTACATTGTTTTATTTTTGAATGCAGTTTTTTTTGTACATAATTCTACATTTGTAAGTTCAACTTTCATGATAAAGAGATTGCACTACAGTACTTATATTAGGTGAACTGAAAAATACTATTTCTTGCTTTTTACAGTGCAAATATTTGAAATTAAAAATAAATATAAATTGAGCACTGTACACTTTGTATTCTGTGTTGTAATTGAAATCAATACATTTGAAAATGTTGAAAACATCCAAAAATATTTAAATAAATGGTATCCTATTATTGTTTAATAGTGTGATTAACCACGATTAATTTTTTTAATTGCTTGACACCCCTACTAAATGCACTAATCAGTTACTGCTCAAGTGGATGGAAATATCAGATATTCAATCAAAGCACCCACTGACCTAAGAAGAGTCAAATGAACATTTTTATTGGATGTTGGAGTTCGGACTCGTTCCCGGCCCTGTCAGTTCAGGAATGTTCTTTTGATAGGCTAGATTTTTTTTTTTTTTTTGGAAGTGCTGGCAGCAGCAGCCTGAAGATCTGTGGATATCTGTAACTACTGCTCAGAACACCCTGAGCTGATATCAACTGTGGGGGGCTGGGAGCTTAAGGAGTTCCCTGATATGTGGAAAGATCATGAACCTGCTGCTATTGTACTATATCATTTGCAGAAACTATATGGAGAGGAGCTTTAGAAATGTAGGTGCCAGCCTACTCTTTTGCCTTAACGTAGGACTGAATTGCAAAACAACAGATAACTCATGAATTTTGAAGAATTTGCAGCTTCTGTGTAACAGTTCACTAACGCTCTGTTAATCATACGACGCTTGGTCAGAGTTATCTATAACATTTGTTTGTGTTTACTAGGGGATTCTGTGCACATAAACTTCATCATAATTTGTATTACTATGAATTCTAAAGGAAAACTTGCCATTTATTATAAAGTAACAGCTGTACAATATTTGCTAAAAAATTAGGGATTTTTCCATTTTTGTGGAAGTGCTTGAACCATTACAACGTTTGTACTTTCTAGTTTGGATGGAGATAGATTTGAACTGAAACTAAATCATATTTACTTACATGCTGCTTAAATTGTACAAAGTCAGAGCAAATTCTGTTGTGAAGGGTTAAATATAGAACGTCAGTATCTTGAGTTCTGTGAGCATTTATGTGCAGGTACAGTCTAAAGAGGAATTTTTCTTATCACAGATTTAGTACAGGCCACTGTAGTGCTATTGTCATCAGTAATGAATTAAATCAGATGTGGCTATACTAATATCCAGAGATTTTTTTTTGGAAATTCAGAGAATGGCTTGAAGTTAGCAAGAAATAAAATGCTCTCTCCTCCCCTACTCAAAATAGTGAGCTAATAATAATAATAGTGGTGCTAAGTAGCATTATTATAAGAGTTTTTAATTAATAGACCTCAAGGAACATTTTTAGATGTGGATAAGGGTCATTATCCCAATTTTAAAAGTGGGGAAACTGAGGCAAGAGAGGTTACATGACTTGGAACTCAAACCTTCTGACTCCCATGCTGAATGCATTATCTTGTAAAATACTTTGTTACTATTTTAATAAAATCTGTATAACTTTCTTTAATTGTACAAACATATGCAAATATTTTTACATTTGAACCCTTTTCTGTCTATGGTATTTATCTTGCTTTTTATACTGCCACCCATCAACATAGTATCTGAGCACCTTACATGTGAAATCAGTAGAAATAATGAAGTCTCTAGTGGTCTTCATGGAGTCTCTGGCACTTCTCCCTTCTGGGGTCAAATTCTGCTTGGGGTAGAGTTTTTTGGGGGGTGCTGGGCATGAGGAGAATGTTTGCATTGGGACAGCACCGCTTATTGTGGAAAAGACCTTCTCAAAGAGGAAGGGTTTATAACATTTCCTAAAGATGGCCAAGCTCTGACATTGTAATAGTGGGGGTGGTTGTATCTCTTGAGAATGAACTATATATTTGGGTGTCATCAGCGTACCATTGGCAGCAAGCCCCTAGTGTCTCACTGTGTTTCTGAGTGGTCTCATGTAGATATTGAAGAAAAGAGGGGATAGTATTGATCACTGCGAGACCCTGCAGGTGAGGGCCTTTGGGAGGGAGGAGCAGTTACCCATCACTTCTCTGAACTCTGCTGGAGAGGAACTGTTGGAACCGTTATAGTGCTGGACCATCTACTCTAGCTGTGTCACATTAGCAGAACCTTGTCCACTGTGTCAGAGGCTTCAAAGAGGTCCGGTAGTGTGAGCCCGGAATCTTATCTTTGTCCCTGGCCACGAGGAGGTCATCTTTTAGTGCCACCAGAGCCGTCTCTGTGCTGTGGCCTGGTGCAAACTTTGATTGTGAGGTATCCAGGTTGCTGGCTGATATCACTTGTTGTTGGAGCTTGGGGGTTACTACTTTCACATTTATTTTGCCTACCAATGAGAAGTTGGAGATGGGACAGTAGTTGGAGAGAGCTTTGTGTCTGAGTGTTAGCTTTTTGAGGCTTGGGTGTACTACTTTCAAGGAGCCTGGTAGGTGTGTTTCTCTGAAAGAGTCATTAACCATTTCCCTTAGTAGAAGACATAGCTGCTCTTTACTGGGTTTTACCAATCAGGTGGGGCAAGGATCTGTTTCACAGGTTGTGGTTCTAATATGGCTTAGGTGTGTATGATAAGGCCAAACTCAGTTCGGGTGATGAGGTGGATAATAGTTTGGGAGTGGAATTTTCTTTCCCTGTCAGCTCCGTACATATTTGGTTGACCTTATCAGTGAAGTACGTTGGCGGCTTTTCACAGGGGTTGATGCTTGGGTTTAGTGTATTTCTAGACCTCCAATCACCATAGGAAAGAAGGATTGTCTTCTGGTCGAGGCTTGGACTTGGAGCTAGGGTCAATTCCTGGCTTTGCCATGGGATTTCTGTATGACCTTGGACAACTTGCCTGATCTTTCTTCTTCAGTTCATCATTTATTGATGGGGATAATATAGTGGTTCTCAAACTTTTGTACTGCACAGCAAGCCTCTGAGTGTGACCCCCCCCTTATAAATTAAAAACACTTAAAAATATTTAACACTATTATAAATGCTGGAGGTGATGCGCTGTTTGGGGTGGTGGATAACTGCTCACGACCCCCCCCCCCCAATGTAATAACCTCATGACCTCCGAGGGGAGTTTGAGAACCCCTGGGATAATACTTCTGTACCTTATATGAGTATGGTGAGGATAAATACTTGCGTACTTAGATCTGATATATAAGTAGATAAATAAGTGTAAACATAGATTAAATCAAAAAGTAATAAAATTCTAATTAGAAGCTTCCCAGGCCCTTTGATTTATACATTGTGCATTGGCTGGTTGTACAGGTTTTATATGGAAAGTTTAAAAAAAATCGTCAAACTAATAAACTAAAATATGAAGTGAGAGAGATGGATCCCTTCTTGTGCCTAATCTCTGCCCGGCACGGGAGGGTTGGGGGGCTGTAAGAGATCATTTACAGCTCCCTGATCCTGTGGGCCATTCTGTGCTACACCTGGTTCCAGCATGAGTCAGAGCAGCTCGTAGGTAGACTACTCTAACTTACACCAGTGGTGTGTGGTCTCCAAGGGAACACATACCAGCTGAGAACTGGTAAAGCCAACTTCCTCTCTCCTTGCTTTCTCTCCTCCCCCCCATCCCCTAATAGGTCTCCTGTGTGATTTGTGGTGTGTGGGGGGAAATTAGCACAGGAACACACTGCCAGCCTTCTGCCAATTAAGAGCTTCCCTACCCAAGGTGAGATTATAAATTTTCTGATCCCAGTTGGAGTCTAGCTCCTCTGCATTGTCTGAGTGTCAATGTGAATCTGGCCTTAAATCTAGCATTTAACTCTAATTCAGGGTTAAATCTGATCCGATTGAAGTCACTGGGAGTTTTGCGAGTGAATTCAATGGAATCGAGATTTATCCCTAAAATAAATTTACAGAACACAGTTATTACAATGCATGCTTGCAATAAATGTAACTAGTTTTAAGTCTTGAGATTTATTTTATAATTGAACTGAATAGAAAGGTGTGCGGTGAGTTGTGGGAATTCATAAATCAAGCAAATCAACTGTTGTCTCTCTCTCTCTCTCTCTGTCTCTGTCGTATCCTGTCCATGATAATATTGTGGAAAAACAAGGTGTGTTAAAAAAGTATTTGATTAGCTGGGATTTATTCTGTTGACTTAATGAACATGTTTTTTATTCTTCTTTGAAAAGAAGTGTGTGTTCAGAGTTACACACCACTCTTTTTTTGTAATAAGTTAAAAAAAATTTAAAAAAAAGCAGCTACTATTGCAATGAAGTCTCCGTATGAGCTGGAGGGGTACCATGAAGTAGTTAATGTTTGTTATAACTGGAGCTTCACAGCTAGTTGTAGCTGAGTGTATTTATAACATCCACTTCTTTGCTAGGAAGTTGGAAGAGAACATGTAGGGCCATATCCTGAGGATGAGGCCCTCACTCAGGCAAATTCCAATGAACGTCAGTGGTGAACAAGAAGGATAATGAGAGATTGCGGAATAAGTATGGTGTAAAAACTAAGGCCCAGATGTTGCTGTTCTGATCTCAGCATCGAGGGAGCTCTCTCTTTGTGGATATCCCATCTCTATGCTGAATAGGGGTGGGGGTGTTTCCACCATGGCAGTATTTTTCCATTCCTCCACCATAGGGCAAAGAATCTATGTGAAAAGAGGGACCAGGGGTGGCGAACATAGCAGAAAAGTCAATACAGTAAGAGGCTATTGCAAGTTTCTTCAGGAGCCTTTTTGCACTAAGGAATCAGTGATGTTGTCCGAGAGCATGACAGAATTGCAGGGCCCAGAGCTGCTTCAGGTCCCAGTGCAGATAATTCTTTATCCTTGGTGTGCCCAAGATTTGCATGATCCTAAAAGATCTGTGCTAAATCTCTTCCATGGGAGAAGGAGAGTGGCAGGGAGGAAGAGGCAAAGTTTGCCCCTGAAATAGGGGTGATTAGTGTGTGTGTGGAGCCTTGTGGAGTTTCTGGGTGCCTAAGGTGGTGTTACCACATGAGCTGTCTCTGAAAAAGAGTGTAGAATTTTATCTGTAATTAAGGAAGAATAAAGCAATCTGAGGCCTCCAACTCTTGCTCCAAACCCAAACTGATCCTGAACCAAGCTTTGACATAACTTTGGTTAAGTTTTCCTCATTGTTTTGAAAAGATATTTTATATCTACAAAGAGGGAAAAAACAAACAAAAAAGACCCTTCCTATCAGCCCCCCCAAAGAAGCAAAAACAGTGAATCCAAAAATGAGGATAGAAAATGATAGCTTTAGAACCTTTAAAGCTTTTCTGTTCCAACATATAAAGTGATTTCAGTATATCCTACATTGGATGCACATGCATAACTATCAGTGGTAGTGAGTGACACACACTAGCAGTGTAGTGGAATAGTTCAGATTCAGAGCTTTGGTGTTTGATGACTCTGTAGCCCATATACTAAAAAGATTTTGGTTTTCCATAGGCTGCTAAGGGCCCAGTCCACCAAACACTAAGAAGCATGGGGATTGCTACTTTGCATGGTTTGATAGCAAGCCTGGTATTAAGTAATTGCAGGATCAGACTTTTACACAGTGGCCTGCGGGGAAAGCTAAACCTTTCCGGTGGATGGACTGCACAGTAATTAAAGATTGAAGCCCTGGATCCAAACTGTCCCCAGGCTGCTTTTTTCTACCCACCGTATTTTTTTATATTTGTGCCCTTTTGGGGTGACAGTTTGTGTTACTTGGCTTTGTTTCCCAGCCTTTCTCTTCTCCTTCTCCCTATTAACACATGCAAACCTCTGGAATTGGAGAAAGCACATGTGGTACTCTCAGCTGCAGCAAGGTGAGCTATACCTGCAGTGCAAAAGATTACACTTGTGAACATGTTTACAGTAGTGCTGAGTATTGTGATTGGCTGTAGTAGCAGTTTTGCAAAACAAGCCTTTTGCTAGCACTTTAGCTCGTAGAGAAGATGGACACTTTTAATTTTTTTTTAGAGTACCCAAGATAAAACTCTTCACAGAAAGAGTTAAAGATGTCATACCATGACTTCACACTGAGAATTGTGTAGGGTATTTTATGGGTTAAAGCACTCTTCTTCTTCTGCATGGATTAAAGGGCATCAGTAATAATAAGTATTCTTTCATGCATGTTTAACTGAAAACTGTCATTTTAAGACAACTTGGAAGTTATTTTGTGTGTGTGTGCACATGTAAACCACACTTGCGCACCCACATACTATATATATGTATAATTTTATATATTATAATTTCTATGCATACATTAACAACTTTTGTTCTCAGGAGCAAAATAACTGAGTTACGTCATTTACTAGAGTAGTTGCTGCTCACACATGCTAATATCCTATTTTACAAAGATTGTGTGTTGAGAATGAGCTGGAGGCAGCTGTGCACGCTGCCTATAGACCATAATTGAATTAAGCCCAAGGGCCTTCAGAGTTTAATGGAAAGGTTTTTCTTTTTAGACTTAGTTTTTTAAAAAGTTTCATTGTTTTTTAACATTTATTTTAATACTTCAATAAAATGTGCAACTAAATTGAACCACAGAACAACCACCAAGTATTGTTAACAATAATGGAGACATTTTCAGGGTAGATTGTATGGATTTTCCAGCAAGACTCCCATTAATGTTACAGGAGGCACATGGCTCAATCCTGAGGACTGCTGTAATATTTTATCTAGTATTAAATGGTCTGATTAAAGCCAGAGAGATTCAGAGTTGAAAGGATGTGAGAGTGACTGAGTCCAGTACAACTCTAGCAGAAAAGTTGCCCCATGCCTGAATTTGGCCTTGTATGTAGAATGTAGAAGAGGAAAAAAGATGATGTCTTGGATGCCTTCAACTTCCACTCAGGGGTTAGAGTGGTTGGGTTTAGAGTGGCCAGCGGCTTTCAGGAGGCATTCAGCACTTTACAATCTGCTCCAGCACTGCCAGATGCATCGGGTATTCAGTTGGCTTCAGAGGAAACTCCTTTTACACCAGAAGCCTAGGATGTCAGGGTTGGGGGAGCAACCATGAAAGAGGTGAAATATACAGCAGGTTGGGCTGTATAGTAGCTCACCTGCTTAATTTCCGTTTGTGAAAGGTTGTGTCTTTTGCTGTCATTTTTAGAGCTTAAGACAGTGATGGATTCTCAAAACTGTTGCTGCTGCAACGTAGTTAAGGCTGTGTTACAGAGTTCCCTTTTAACAGAGCTTTAAACCTGCGTAGACTGTTGGTCCTTCATCAGTTGAGACTGAGCTGATCATAACACGTCTTCCAATCTTCTCTTGCTCTGGCCATCCTTTGCCATGCTTGTCCATATCTCCTTGTTAGGAAATCATCCCACCTCTTTGGAGTCCAACCGCGTGGCCGTTTCTGTTCTCGCGGATACCACTCGGATATAGCTGCGGTCCATCTGTTGTCGCTGAGTCAGGCCGCATGTCCCGCCCACCTCATTTTGCTGAGCCTGCTTTCAACAACAACTTCTCGCACTCCAGACTGCTACCTAATTATTTTGTTGGGGATGTGATCACGGAGCGAAATGCCCCAAAATGTTCATTCCATTGCCCTCTGTGTGACAGACAGTTGATGTTCTTCAATCTTTGTCAGTGAGCATGTTTCACTGCTATATAACATCGCTGGAAGCACGGTCAATTTAAAAAGATTTGCACAAGTTGTTTTGCTGATCTTTCCTTGGAGGATGTCCTTCATATCGTTGAATGCGCATCATCTAGCTTTTTTTCTGCGTGACAGTTTGCCTTTCTGATCATGGCGCATGTTGACTTCCTGGCCCAAATGTATTTATCAACCTCTTGAATCTGCTCTCCTCCAAGAGTTATTTGGGTTCTTGGCAAAACATCTGATCTCATGTATTTCATTTTCGACCGGTTCATTTTTAATCCGACTTGACTACTTTTCGCGTTTAGTTCTTTAAGCATTCCCTCAAGCTGGGCTGTATTTTTGTCTATCAGCACTATATCATCTGCGAACCTGAGATGGTTTAGCCGCTCGCCATTTATATTAATCCTGCCTTTCAAGTCTGCTCGTCGAAAAACCAATTCAAGACAGGCTGTGAATAATTTTGATGAAACTGTATCTCCTTGTTTCACACCTTTCTCAATGGGGATTTGGAAGGGAGTATCGAACAACGGTATGTCCGTGCTGCAGCCAGAGTTCTCTTCCTTTAGTAATGTGATGTATTTTGCGCTGATGCCCTGTTCTGAAAGAACTTCAAGAACGGCGTTAGTCTCTATGCTGTCGATCACCTTCTCGTAGTCCACGAAGGCAATGCACAAAGGGAACTTGTATTCCCTTGAATGCTCTAGTAGTTGGTTTAGAGTGAAGATATGGTCTATCATGCTGTAATTCCTTCGAAAGCCGGCCTTCTCTCTAGGTTGCTGTTCATCCAGGTTTCCCGACAGTTGATTTGTTATTATTTTAGTGAACAACTTATAGATATGCGAAAGCAGACAGATCGGGTGATAGTTCTTTAGATTTTTCTCGATCGCCTTTCTTATGCAGCAAGATGGTATTGGACTCTTTCCAACTGGACGGTATCTTCTGGATTTCCAGGTAGCGGCTGAATCTTTGGGTGAATGCTTTCCAAAGTTCCTGCCCTCCCGCCTTAACCACTTCTGCTGTCAGACCGTCCTTGCCTGGAGCCTTCCTCTCTTTCATTTGATGGACTGCGTGACGGACTTTGCTAATGAGAACCAGGAGCATGTGTTCATTGGTTTGTTGAAGTGATGGCATTGGGACGTCTATACGGGATGCAAACAGCTGATCGCCTCCACCTCTGTTCGATCGGTTACTGATTCTCCTTCCCTGTTCTTCAAAGCCGATAATGATGACCTGTACAACGCCAGTTCCCGTTTGCATTTTTGGAGACTTTTACGACCTTCAGCAGCCTTTAGGAGCTTTTCAGTTCCAAATTTCTCGAAGTCTTCCTTCAACTTTATTTGTATGAGCTTGCAGAGAAGGGAGTACTCAAGCCTGTCGCTGCCATTTCTTTTAATTTCCTTCCTCTTCTCCAATAAAGTCTTTGTATTCTCAGAGATTCTTCTGCTAGCTCTTCTTGGTCTTTCACGCTCAGCTGATTTCATACACCGTTTCAGTCTCTTACTAAAGTTCTCATAATCGTTGTCGCAGTCTTCCAGGAGGCTCGAATCTTCCCTAGAAATGTTTTCCTTCAGGACTGCCTCATCGAAAGCTACCGGTTGGTGCCTTCTGTTTGCCATACACAGCTCCTTTTTCTCCACCTTCACAATGAACGTGAGTTTGGCTCTCAGTAGGTGATGATCGCTACCGATACTGAATGATGGCACTACTGAAATATCCTGCACGATGCGTCGTCTATTGATCAGAAAGTAATAGATTTCATTTTTTGTCTTTGCGTTTGGTGCGATCCAGGTCCATCTTCTGTTGGCCTTCTTTCGGAACCAGACGTTACCAATGAACACTCTCCTCATCTCTGTCAATATAGCTAGTCGTTCTCCTCGCGCGTTTTGTTCTGTGATACCGTACCTTCCTATGAACTTTTTGCCCTCTCTCCCTCTTCCAACCTTGGCATTAAAATCTCCCATCACAATCGCATATGTGGAACTCTGAGTGGGGGTTTCCTCCAGTTCCTGATAGAATCCTTCCACATCATCATCTTCGCATGCACTTGTGGGAGCATAGATCTGGATGGTTTTGAGAGTACTATTTCGGTTCAATCAGAGGTAAAGCACCCCGATATGCAATTACTTCAAATGGCATGAGACAATTTTCAAAGACCATTCCTTGTTTATGATGCATTCGACTCCTCCAACTGTACTTGTGCCTTCTCCTTTTCCTAGAATGACCGTGCTTCCATCCCTCCAGCTGACCTCCATCTCCTTCTGTCGTGTTTTGCAAACACCCAGCACATCGCAGGCTGTTTTTGCCTTTTCCTCCATGAGATGGTTTATTGATTCCTCCCTCATCAGTGTTCTGCAGTTATAAGTGCACACTGAGAGACTTGTCCGGTTTCCTTTTGGCAACCTGGCACCTGAGATTCTTTGCAGCCTCTCGTCATTTGAATGCCTCACTGCCTCTGGAGTGGGGATCGAGGAACGTGCAGAGAACTGAGACTTGGTTTTCCATATTGTTTTATCCATTGTTTTCAGCCATCCACTGGCTGGGCTGTCTGTGGCGCATTTACCTCCTCAACTTAGCTAGCTTACAGCCTCAGAAAGAGGGATTATACGCCCCTCACAGAGGAAGCAACCCCCTTGCTGGGCTGACAGTCTGACACCTTGATAGCATGGTTAGACCTGCTATCATTGCTGTTGAACAGCCAGGGTCACTGCTGCACCATGTTGAGGCGTCGAGGTAGGATTTGCAGCAGTTTAAACCTCTGTTATGCAAAAATATCTTATTGGAATTACAAAACCCAGAATATAGAATCTAAACTTTGAGTATGATTTGAATTTTTCTTGGTGATTTGATGAGAAATGAATCGATACAGAAAGAATAATAGTTTAAAAATCACCCCTTTTCACAGTTTTTTCACTAGATTGTCTCATATTTATTTGTACCCCTTTTGCAAGAAATCTAAAGTTCTCTGGGATCTGTCCTTTGTCCATACCATTCCTCCTCATGCACTGTTTCCTAGTATATTAATTACATTGGTAGGGTTTGTCTACAGAAGATTTTAGACATAATGGTAAATATGTTCTCTGAACCGAACCCCCAGATTGACTTTTGACAACACATTAGTTGATTAGTGTTTTAGGTAGATATGCTGGAGGGTAGGGATAGGGTCCAGAGTGACCTAGACAAATTGGAGGATTGGGCCAAAAGAAATCTGATGAGGCTCAACAAGGACAAGTGCAGAGTCCTGCACTTAGGACAGAAGAATCCCATGCACCACTACAGGCTGGGGACCGACTGGCTAATCAGCAGTTCTGCAGAAAAGGACCTGGGGATTACAGTGGATGAGAAGTTGGATATGAGTTGCCAAGAAGGCTAACGGCATATTAGGCTGCATTAGTAGAGCATTGCCAGCAGATCAAGGGAAATGATTATTCCCCTCTATTCGGCACTGGTGAGGCCGCATCTGGAGTATTGCGTTCAGTTTTTGGGGCCCCCACTACAGAAAGGATGTAGACAAATTGGAGAGAGTCCAGTTGAGGGCAACGAAAATGATCTGTGGGCTGGGGCACATGACTTATGAGGAGAGGCTGAGGGAACTGGGCTTGTTTAGTCTTCAGAAGAGAAGAGTCAGGGGGGAATTTGATAGCAGCCTTCAACTACCTGAAGCGGGGTTCCAAAGAGGATGGAGCTAGGCTGTTCTCAGTGGTGGCAGATGGCAGAACAAGAAGCAATGGCTTCAAGTTGCAGTGGAGGAGGTCTAGGTTGGATATTAGAAAACACCATTTCATTAGGAGGGTGGTGAAGCACTGGAATGGATTACCTAGGGAGATGGTGGAATCTCCATCCTTTAGAGGTTTTTAAGGCTGAGCTTGACAAAGCCCTGGCTGGGATGATTTAGTTGGTGTTGGTCCTGCTTTGAGCAAGGGGTTGGACTAGATGACCTCCTGAGGTCTCTTCCAACCCTAATCTTCTATGATTCTCTGATTCTATTTATTGTTTATTTTTTGGTTTGTATGTATAACCAACATTCAATGACCCCTCTATCTAACCATTTAGTTGGCTATGTCCTGTACTTTAGCAGTTGTCAATCGGATTAGAAATAACTTTCATTAAAACAAAGACTTTGGTAGGGTCTGTTTAATTAATGAAGGGGGAGGTGGTAGTTGTTGGGGTGTGTGTGTGTGTGAGGTTAAACATTTCCTATCTCTAAGTGATAGAGAAATTTCTAGCACTCAGCTCCATGTAGACTTCTAACAGGAGTAAAAAAGTTTCTTCCCGGGGGAGGGAAGAGACCAACCCTATCCAGTCCACTCACTCATCCGCCCACCACACTGTAGCCTAGGGAAAAGTTCCCTGGGCTGGGAAAGGGGAAACCAGAAATTCACATCTCACCTCTTCTAACAAATCTTATCCACTGCATTCCTTTCCATTTTCATATTGCCTGCAGTGCTATCAGTTATACACTACATAAGGTGCTCACCTCCAGATAACAAAAAGTAAGCATACCCTCACTTCATTAAACTTTGACTCTAATGCAAAACCTTAACAGCTACCTCAGCAATGTTAATTTCCTAACTGCATGGAATGTGCTGTTATAAAAGTATACGAGGTCACTGTTAGGTTTCGTGTTAGAATGCAAGTTTGATGAAGATGGGGTACATATTTCTTTTGAATATCTGTTGGAGATGGAGGTGCTGGAGTTCATTATTGATAGTGCAGAAAATGTGAAAGTAGAGAGGAATGCACAGTATTTTCCCTTAATCTCTTATTTCCATTTGGATGGATGGTGTTTGTCCTGCCACAGCATTAACTACCGTTATATCTATGGCTCCAATATAATCCCCATCACAGCACAATCTGAGCATCTGACCGTCTTTAATGGATTTATCCATACAATACACCCGTGAGGTAGGAAGTGCTATTCTCCCCATTTTACAGATGGGCAATTGAGGCACAGAGAACCTCACTGATTTGCCCAAGGTCACACAGGAAGTCTGTGGCAGATCAGGGTCTGGGCTAGTTCCCTGGCCACTGGACCTTTCTTCGTCTCCAAACAGGTTTTGTTTGCTAATTTTAAGAGGGGCTCCTATAAAAGTTGAAATGTTACGGATGAGTTAGCTTCACACATCCTCTGCGTACTGCTTTCAGGATCAGGGAAATCATCCCAACCTGTTTAGTTTTGTGGCAGAACTGCAGCAAGGGGCTTTTAGCAGCCACCTCCAGCACATCGCTATGAAAATAAATTTATCTGCTTATGTCTCATATGGCCTGAAAGCTTCAGTGAACCTCAGCTTCCTCTTGACAATAGCTTGGTATGACCTTGTCACAAAACTATCAATTAGAAGCCAAGGAGCAGCACAGAGTGTAGAGAGGATTTTTAGTGTCTTTTTGCCAATTGCAATTGATTTTTAGGTGGGTCTAAATCACCCTCCAACCTTAATTATGAACAGTAAAGGCTGTGGAGGCTGAAGGGATCAGACCTTAATTCTGTCTCTTTCACTCTGCTGAGGTATAGTGCATAGGAGGAAAACCTCACTCTATTAAGTGGTAAATTCATTAACTAGAGCACATTGTTAGGGTTTCAAAAAAGAAGGAAAAAACGTCATTAGGTGCCAGTTATTTAACCTAGTGGGTCAAAAGATGCTTCAAATATTTAATTAGGAAGTGCTGAGACAATGACATAAGAGAGAATGAAGTGAATAACCTACTTGAATGTTACCCTGCTAAAACCTGTAAATAAGTGACAGTATAGAATAAGAAATTGATAGTTGTGTTGTTGGTGGCCAGCAACTGGCTGAAACAGTCTTGTCTCATTATGACTAGCTGCTTGGGAGCTCAGCATTTTTCTATAATGAGGTATGGCTTACAATGTTTTTTAAAAAATCCTTTGCCATACGGTGCAATTGATCCAGTACAAGGAGGCCTTTCTTGGTGGAGTCTGGAAGCAAGCTGTGTCATTAAAAGAAGGGAGAAACCTTTTAGTGGATCATCCTTGCAACTTTTAATCACATGAAAAATTAGCATTTAAGAGGCTTGATGTGGTCAGCCAGCAAACACTGAACAGGCTTCCTTCTCAAAATCATTGGCTGAAATCCTGGCCTTGTTGAAGTCACTGGGAGTTTTGCTATTGACTTCAGCATGGCCAGTATTTCACTCATTTACTTACATTAAAATAATGTGTGGAGTGCAAGTGAAAACTAGTATCCTAGGTAATTCACAGTTAAGGTTCCAATGTCCACTCGAACTTACTAGCCCTGTATATAAGCATTATAATGGTTGGTCTTTCCAATATGGGATCCAAGAGTGCTGGGGCTAAGATTTTTCTAAGTGATTAGTGATCTTGGGTGCCAATTTTTGGGTGATCAACTTGAGCAACCTTAAAGGTGCTTCTGGAAATCAGGCTTCTTTATGGCGTGTCAAGTTAGAGACCCATAAACTGAGTTACTCCAAAATCATGAGTCACTTTTGAAAATCTTGGTCTGGGAGAATATGTTTCTGAAACAGGCATTCAGTGATTTTTGAAAAATTACGTTTTCACAAAACGTTACATTTTTCATCACAACTGAAACAGTCCAAAGAGTTAACACAAGTTTTTTTTTAATGGAGGAATTGTAAAAAGGATAACAAATGTATTGAGAAGAACTGGTTGGAAAGGCACCAAAGAAGTGTGATTGCGCCTCAATAGCGTCACTTCTTAAAGTAAACTTAAAAGCTTACTGGTTTTATAAAATGTTTGAATTGCACTGCAGCACAGTTCAGGGGAGCATTCAGCCTTTTTAATTGTATGGCTTGCGGAATTGTAAATTATTGCTTGATTATGGTTTGTTCTACCATATATTCAAGCAGGGAATAAGAATCAAACAGTAAATTATTATTCAGTAGTATTACTGGTCACTATTTGGATATTAGTGGAGCCACAGTTTGGTTTATATAAGGGTTACATTTATTCATATATTTAGTGCATGTTTTCTGTAAGTAAGAAATACATTGTGAGGAATCAAGCTTGTGTTGGAGCTTTGTTATCACTAAACGTTGCATAAAGCCTTCATATTCTGATAGTTTTAATAGTTAGTGATACCATTCCAAAACAGCCCACCAGCAAGTGCTGAAAATGTTCTGAATGTCTGAATAGCTCACTGTTCAAACCACTTGACATCACAGTGTACACATTTACTTTGTGCAATTGCTAAGAAAAACAGATGGGAACTTTTATGACTAGATTTACATAAACCCCGTGCAGGAGAAGAAGGCTCTCGCTCATCTTCTGTGCTGCTGCATTAGGATTACATGGATTATAGTAGGGGCTGTGCAGCCAGTGTTCTCCCGGGCCATAGATGGAAGTGGGTGGAGCCATGCCGTGACTCTCTCTCCCCTCTCACCTGTACCTGATGCATTGGTCAGAAGAGCGAGCTGAGTGGAGTAAGCTGAACCCTGAAGAAGGATGAAGTAATTTACTTTCCTAGTAGACCAATAGGAGAGCTGGAGAGGAATTCTTTGTCTGTGAGACACAGTGCCTCCTGCAGCTCCTCTGACAGTGGTGCAGCTGCATGCTACCCCTTACTCATGGCTAAGTGAGAAAAGCACCATCTAGCCCTTAATTCTGTTTTGGAGTGCATGGGCAGGTGGATTGCCAGACACTGTCGTTAGGGAGAAAGTTATCCCGTTAGCATTTATCACAGAATTGCAGGTGGGTTCACTGCTCATCCTTTGATGTGCTTAAAATCTGAGACATGAATACTAGCTGGGCTCGTGCCCATTTGAAAGCTGGCTGGGTTAAGGCCCCTTATAAGGATGTTTGTTACGTTTCCCTGTATCTTCTCCAAGTATGTTTTGTTGAAGGTGGAGGTTTTGGGAAGAGTAGAGCAAGGGTATGATACTGGGTTTCCCAAAGAAAGTTAGCCTGAGAGATTGTTGAATGTTAAGAACAACAACAACAAAGGGAAGGGGGAGAGAAGGCAGTTCTATTACTGTTAGAAGTGTACATAGAGAAATTTCCAGCTTTCAGTTCCATCCCCATCCACTTAGGAACAGAGAATGTATAACCTCCCCAGCCTCACTGATCACAGTTACCTCCCTTTCATTACTTCCATAGGCCCAGCCTACTGTCATAATTAGCTTGACAACAATTTACCCTGTACAGTATTGAATCGTTACTATTGCTATGAGTTTGGTAGCCAAAGGCTGCCACTAAATGAATAAAGTAACACTCTTTAGTGAGCTGAGCTATTTGACCAATACTTTCTCCATAGTCACCACTCATCACACTATTATTCTTGTGCAGTGTTTCTCAGACTTTTGTATTGGTGACCCCTTTCACACAGCAAGCCTCTGAGTGCAACCCCCCCTTATATATTAAAACCACTTTTTTATATTTAGCACTATTATAAATGCTGGAGACAAAGTGGGGTTTGGGGTTGGAGGCTGACAGCTTGCAACCCCCCACGTAATAACCTCACGACTCCCAGTTTGAGAACCCCTGTTCTTGTGTGATTTAAGGCCTGCATTAACTAAAGTAGCTAACATAGTAACCCCCTCCCCACCCCCCACAAAGTGAGTCATTTTGTTCCTGGCCTTGTTTTCTGTGTTGTTGTTTATGACACCTCCAGGTGCAATGTGAAGTCCTTCTTTCCTTTTCATATTAAAAACAATATTTGTAAGAGAAGCTCTAGAAATGGTTTGCCTCACTGCGTGCGACACTTCCCCCCCCAAGTAGTTGCTGCTAAAATACTGCAAAATGATGACAAATTTGAAATGTGATGGAGTTTGAGCAAAATTTCATGATCCATTTTAGTGTCAAAACATTTTGTTAAGAGGTTGTGCACAGCTGTGATGGAAAACAATGTAAATGTATTTTGCTGAGAAGCTGTTTTTTCAGAATTCATCCATCATATTCAAATGCATTGTTCAGCATGAGACACACACACAAAAAACCCCTGAAGAATGTCCCCTCCCACGCCAATTGAAGCTGTTCGTGAGATTGCAGAGTAAAATGCAAAGCTTCTGAAACCGGAGAACTGCCAGTCTCTCCCTCTTTTTGATGAAAATCAGCCAAACCAATTTTAACTAAATTGTGTGAAATAATTTTCTCTAGGACAGGAATATTATAAACCAAGCTTCAGCCTGCAGTGAAGTTTTTACAGCTGAGTTACAATGCCTTGGAAGTTGGGGATTTATGATTAAACCACTGATGGGACCTTTAATATTGTGATCCAAATGGGCACCATTATGTTCAAATCCCCTCTTTCAGGTTCTGAACTTTTAAAATAACAAAATACACAATAGGCGGTCAGTGTGTTGCTTAGTGGTGCACATTCACTAGGCTAACAGTTCTGCAACAAGATTTCAACCAGCTACCTGCTTCTCTACTGCCTTGCACCTTGTGCAGCCATTTACACAGAGGAAAGTGCATGTAAAATGCTCCCAATTCGAATTCACACGCTGGTAGTGTCCTGCATATGCTTTTGCATGGCTGTTACAGACTAGACAAGGTGTAATTGGAATTTGTCTGCCCACCTGTGTTTAAAACGCATAGCCTTGAGAAAAGTGCTATGAGATCTTTAATTTATTTAGCGTGTGCATAGCTGTCTAGCCAAGCGATGGCATCTTCAGTGGCATGATGCAGTTCTTCTAGGCCACCGCTGAACCTAGTCAGCAGGCATTCATCGACAATGCGCGTCATCATCTGTGTTGCTGCACAAAGGGCTGTCACGAAGGGCTGCACAGCTGCACAAAGGGCTGTCACGAAGGCCCCAGCGATACTGGTTGGCTGCACAGAAACCCTTGCCCGGTCCGGAACCTGTTCAACAGGGACCATTGGCAACGGGACAGGTCAAAACCAGGTGGGCAAATTGTAGGGTTGGCAACAAGGGACTGGTTGGGGATTATAACAGATATCCATTCCTCTCGCCAGAGTGTTTCCGTCCTAACATCCTGCTGTGGCGGATGAAATCATAATGGACGACTTGATGGAAAACGTACAGCTGGTGGTTTAAAAAGGTCATTGTGCCTCGGCAGGCTTGAGTTGGCTCATACTTCCTCAGTAACTTGCTAGTAGCAACCTCTCGTCTGATATGAGGAGGAGCAATATTGCTCAGAACTGCGAGCCACGGGTGTGGAATCAGACACAGGGTGCTGGAGATGATACTGATCACAAGTTGTCAGAATCTTGATTTTACACCTCACCCAAAAGGTGGATAACACCAGTGAATAGAAAAGTATTTAAACTTTTTGACTGCAATATTGTGAATGATCCAGTGGACATCATTTCTTCATTAATTAATGAGTTAATGTCCACTGGAAGCTAGCCCTGTTATGCTACTGAGACTGGCAAACTCTCTGAGAACACGGATAGGTGCTTGAGTGATGCATCACACAAATGTTACAGAGTAATAGCTGTTAATATCAATCAAGGACTGTTGTGAATCTCTACAGAAAAAGCAACATCTTTACTCAACCATCAGCTATATTTTTGGCAACCATAATAGCGGTTTTACTCTCATAAGACATAACTTTAGCCTGCAGCAAGTACTGTACTTCTAGTATTGAAGGGTAGATGAGACAATTTCCTCCCCCCTGCCCTGAAGACTCATAAATGACATAAATGTTTGCCTGTTGGAGGGAGTCTTGGATGAAAGGCAGGATTCACTGAATGAACGAGACAGAATATAAAGAGAAAGTTTTAAATGCTGCCACTGGCTGTGGGCACAGATCCTACTGACTTTTATGGGGGCTAGGTACACTCATCTAGGGGGAGAATGGAGCCAGGCAGAATACTAATTAGGGGGTATTTTTATCTGAATTCTTTCATTTGCTTTTATGTTGTACATTCAGTTCTTGGGATCCCATGCGATTCAGTAACAGTTTCACACCTTTACTGATGTTCCTCTTTACATGTCTCCATTTGCTATTAAAATGTCATCTTCTCTGGCAGCTATAGCTAGTTTTACATGCTGTATGACTATTAATGCACTGCCCTGATACTGCTACAGTTAAAGGTCTTTCAGTCCTTCCATTCATTCAAAAGTCTGCAAACCAATGGATTACAGATTAAATTGCATATATACATTTTCAGTTTAAGAAGACTCTTGTATGTAAAAATTTGAATACGGTTGTCTTTGGACATTTATTATTTGGTGAAGAATAAAACATAGATTACTTTTGCTTTAAAATTCTAGAGGTTGTAGATGTATCATCTGGTTTGAGAGCCCTTTCACACTGTACAAGTGACTCTGGGATATGCTGTGGAATTTCCAAAGAGTGAATTCCCATGTACTTTGTTTGGTAGAGCTCAGGGGTGGGGGTGGGAGTGGAGGTAAAACTTACGGAGAGGGAGCTTCAGTTTGATTTAAGACAGAAAAGGCTGGGTGTTTTACATTCAGCTTAGAAAACAAATTCTAGTGATGGGAATTGGAGCTCAGTGTATCCCATTACCTTGATAGAATCCCACTGAGGCAGAAATACCCTGAGGAAGGTATGGTTGAGGGCTGAGTAATTGCTGATAGGTGCAGGGTATTGAGGTTACAAATATTTATCCATGTCTGAGAACTGAGGAAATTATCTTTTTAGATAAAGTTAAGGCATTAGTTCTGCCACCCGTACTTGCATTGAGTAATACCTTTTTCTTGACCTGTTATGTTGTGTGTGCCCATTTAGGTAAGTTAGGGGCTATGCAGAGCTGCTACTTCCCATCCCAAACTGGTGGGTGGCCAGCCAAGCAACAGCTCCACCCCGTAGTACGTGAGGGAACTTTTCTATGCCAGTATATTGAGGACCTATGCTGCTTCAGCGATAGGGCTGGTGTAAAGTACATGCACCTGGAGTGTGTTTGTGTAGACCTCTGCAACAAACTGAGATTTTTTTGAGTCCGTCTGGTTTCCAGGATGCTCTTGGGGCATTGTAGCAATGCACTTCCCCATACACAGGGTTTTGGTAAAACCATGATACATTGAAATCAACAGGACTCTGTACAGTAAGATACTACTTAGCATGGGTAAGAGTAGCAGAAACAGGCCCTAACCTTGCATAAATACCTATTTGCAATTATCCAGTTTTTTTTGTTCATATTGTTCCTATAATTTGTGCATGCTGGTGTAACTCCATTTCCGATGTGTTAGGTTAACTAGTAGATGAGCAGCTTGTAAGCGAAGTTGAAATGGGCAACCTCTAATGCAGTTCGTTCTGCCTTTGCTCAGGGACAAACCAAGAAGAAACACTTCGGAGATGCCAGCAGTAAAGGGCTGTAGTAGCTTAAAAAGAAACACTCAAAAACTGTTACAGTGGGGTACAGAGAGTCATAACTGGTTTCATATAGCCTAGCAGGACATACTACTCAGGATCACTTTTATTGAAAGATACATTAACATAACTGCCTGACTATTTGATTTCACTAAAACTTCTCGAACAATGTTACCACAGTCCTTTCCTTGAACAAATGTTGAGTTGTTCATTTTTTTTTTCTCTTCTCCCCAGGATGAAAAGAATCAAGTTTTAACAACCAACATTTGGTTACAAATGGTAAGTTGTGAAACATAAAATATCTCTTCAAATGCAGCTTTAAATGTGCTTTTCATGTTCCACAAATATAAAACCCACATTCATGTTGCTTGCAAGCTGTTGTTTGTTCTGAGACATACAGGACAGCTTTGAGGTGATACAACCTGTAGAATGGAGGATTCTGGGTTTAAGGTTTTAGACTGTCAGGAGAAGGACTTCACATCGTCTCACAGATACTTATAAAATTGTATGAGTTGTATTGTTGTACCGTATCTGAAGGATTTATAAACTCAATACATTGCATTTGTTTCAGTCACTCTAAACACTGGATTACTGCAAGATATTGCAGTCCTAAGGGGTCCCAGATAGTGATACTTACAGTATTGTAGAAAATGCACCCACTGCAACAAATCTGGCATCTTTTCTTAAATCATATTTAATAGTGAAAGAGAACATGAAATACAATTTCACACATTTACATAAATATTTTGCCAACCTTGTCGATATAGTGAGTATTCTGAGACTCTCTAGACGTTTCTTCTTATGGAGGATGGGCTTATCCCAAAGGAGTTATTTATTCCTGTGGTCTGTTGCCATTCTCCTAAGGATATCAGTCTTTCCATGTTTGCTACATTTACTGTCTGTCTCTTTTTAGAAACTGCAAGAGGATTTTAATCAAATGCCTATGATTGCAAGTGATACCTAAAATAAATTATTTATACATAGTACTGTGTCAAAAGTAACTGTGAAAAGAAAGGAATTATTTGGGCTAAATGTCCATAATTCCGAGACTTAGTTGCATGCAGAGCATGGGTAATGGCACACCCTGTCTCCAGTTGCGTAATGTTCAATTATGGGCACATTCATGCATTTTCCTGGTGCTCCTATTTGTTTTGTGAATGTGTGGCAGGGTGCACATTGTCCAAAATTTAGCCCTACCTTTAACTATGCTGCAGTGACAAATTCTTGCAGTTACCATTGAATACCAATTCTCCACTGATGTACATTGGTGGATGTTAAATGATCGTAGTGAAGCTATGCTAATTTACACCATCCGAAAATCTGGCCCGATACAATTTAATTCTTGACATTATGGGAACAGGTGGCAAATGGGTTTCACTCATGTTTTGACAATTGGAAGATACAGTGGAATTTTAAAAGGCATAACCTTGCGAGGGTTTTTTTTTTCCTTCTTTAATTTCACTAATGCCCATTCATATTTACTTTGATTTGACTTGTAATATTTTCCCACAAGCTTGGCATTAATGTAAGCTTTGGACTGACTCATTCCAAGTTGGAGCCATTGCAGTTTAATGGGCCCAGGCTGACATTGAAAGAGCAAAAGTAGGAGGATGAATGAAAGCAAGGAGAATTATTCACATGCTTTGGCACTTTCCTTTTTGGGTTTACATCACATCTCTGACATTTACAATTTTATATGGAAACAACAACACATAATTCCTTTCTGCTTCTACCACAAAGCTTGTGGGAACCACCTCCACTCACAATGTACTATAACTGTTTGCTCAGTCCTTATTTGGGCAAAAGAAGGTCAGATAGGAGAGGGAGATTGCAGTGTCTGGTTTTTAGCAGGGGAGGCTATGAGCACAGATAGAGTGCTTTGCTTCTGCTCACACGTGCAGAACAGGATGCTCACCTCCCTGGGCAGTACCTCCAGTGGGAGAGAGCCCTCAGGATTATTGTTTCTTGCTCTCCTGCCTGATGAGACAGGGTCCTCATACCACTAGATGGAGAGACTGCCATAGGTTGTCAGTGCTTCCTGAGACTGGGTTGGGGGAGGAGATGCGGAGCTCTCCCTCCACTTTCTGTAGAGGGGATAGGAACTTTCCTTTCCTTTAACTGCTGCTTGTAATAGAGAACCTGAACTCAAGTGGTAGTTTACAGAACAGTTTTATTGTTCAAAACAACTCTGTTGTGTCAGCAGAAATTTGATCTCTCTTGCCTTACTCAAAATGATAAACTCACTCAGTTTAATTCTTTCTCTGAGAGTCCATCTTTTTCCTTTTACTATAACTTTTATAGAGTGCCTCTCTCATTCTGGCAGATCTTAGGATACAAATGAAAGACAATTTTGGAAAGCTACTGAGGATAGTGTGATTGTTACATCTGTTCACAAAGAGAGGCTGATGTGGAGGAAGCAGTCAGCTCATACTAGTTACACAGTAGTTTTACAATAAGATCAAAATTGTCAAATATAATCTGTTTCCCGCTCTGAGTTACAGTGACATCAGTCACTGTGATTTCTAAACACAGGATAAGAAACAACAGTTCATTTTCCAAAGACTATAATTTACTTATTTTGTCTTTTATGTTTCTCTTCTTCCTGTTTCCTTATTTTTTTGTTTTTTTTCCTAAGGGAATTCTTAATTCTTTTACACTGTCACATTAAGTTTCTTTTCATTTATTTGTTCTTGTATTCTATATGGTGCAGGGAAGACACTAGTTCACAGATCAGCTGTTTACTATCAATACTGTAACTGCTGCTTGTGGCCAATGTGTAGACTAAGTTTATATGAACAGTAAAAGAATCAATGTTGTAAGTGATTTTGTATGGCTAGTCTGGTAACAAATAACAATACAATTCATAGATCGGCCTGATTCAAAACCCATTGAATTCAGTGGCCATCTTTCTATTATGTTATCTTGTGTGGATTAAGAAGAATGACTTTCACTGCATTTGTGTGATTCGACAATAAACGGTGCTTATATTTCTGATTATAATTACTGATACCAGCAGTATCTGATATATGTTTATCTGTCCATCATCCAAGTGCCTAAATGCTAAGTTTATCTCTTGCGGTAAAAAATATAAACCTGATGTTTGCACATTAAACTCTTGCTCCTGCTTTACCTTAAGGGATATCCCCTTCCTACATGGAGATAGTCAAGAGTAACCCTGAATATCCTCTAGGTTACAGCAGGACCCAGGAGGGACTTCAGCTGGTCCCAGAGCTGCTCCCTATTTTCAGGTGCACCAAGTATATCTTGGAGAATCTAGCCTCAAATTTTAAAAAGTGTGCGCAATTTGGGTGAGCAAAGGCCATAGTGCACATGCCTAAGGCGAATGCTCACAAAAGAGCACATGTTAGTGTGAAGATTTGACCCAGTTAGACAAAGTAAGAGGTTTCCAAACTCTCTTCCTAGTGTGGACCACATTTTAATGAATAGATTTTCTTTCATGGACCATCTCCTGCCCATTCACCATCACATCATGTCCATATGGCAACTACAGAAATTGCTTACTTGGAAAGTAGTAATAGGAAAATATTTAACGTCTAACTATCGTTTAATGCAATTTAATAGCTGGAAAGGAGAAGGAGAGCCAGCACCATGTAACCAGCCAGTTGCCTGGACAGCCACCAAGTGCTCTGTGTACCATAGTCTGGGAACCTCTGATCAAAATGAAATACAGAATGGATAGTACTTCCTATCAAAACAGCTTAAAATTAATTCCCTGAAGCCAGCAAGTACACATTGTTTTGAAAGGAATGTGGCAGCCACAAGGGCCGGGTTCAGTAGCTAGGGGCTCCTTTTCAACAATACAACACAAAACTGGCTCAAGCCCCCACCCAGTGACCGGGGACAATTATACACCATCCCCTGGGTGCCTCGCAAGCACAGAGGCTGAGCCCTGCTGGCTGCTTGCCACGCTTCTCCACCAGCTGCCCACACCTCTCCACCAGCTGCTGACTCATCAAGATGTCTTCAGGGCCCACCACTTAACACAGCTCTCACTGATTTCAGCGGTTAGTGGGGGAGCCTCACTGCTGGTGCACAGTGGGCAATGTCTTGCAATAGAGACACTATCCCAAAGTAGGTCTAATGCTTAGACTTAGATATCAGTGATTTCAGCTCTGCAGGGTGTAATAAGACTCTCAATTAGCTCTTTCATTATACCTGGAGAGAGGAAGGGTCAAGTGGTGTCTGGGTCCCTTACAGAGGGCCCACACCACCAGGTACAAATACCTAGCCACACCTTTTCTCAACTGATTGGGCTTTGGAACCCATGTCCCCTGCCTAGTGAGTGCCTTTCAGTTGATGATGAGTCCCTCCATTGGCGTATGCCAGGTACAGTTCTGCTGCCCTTGGTTCACACAACAAGGATAACAACCTTTTATTACACCTGTCCCAATAACAAGGAGACTGGGGATTCAGCACCAGCCACAAGTGATCCTTTGGGCAAGAAATCCCATCATGCTGAGCACCTAGGCAAGGTGGGTGTGTCCATACAAATACGATCAGCTCCTGAAGTCCTTTTCGACAGCTCACCACTAGATGTCAGGGGAGAGCTCATTCGTACTCTGCTTACACATGTAAAATATTTGTCCATGCTAGTAGACTCAATCAAAAATCCAGATGCAGGAATAGACTCAACATTGCTACACACTGCAAGAAGGGGAGGGACCAAAAAAAAATCATATTTATTTTCACAAGGATCCGGAAGTTGGCAAGTTAAAAATGACAAAAAGGTTTCAGGCGTAATGCAGTTATTATAAAAACTGGCATAGGTAAGGTGCTTTAGCAGAAATTGGAAGATAGGAAATAATTGTTTAGCTTATAGAAAATGTGGAACTTGAGCAATTCAGACTGTTTGATTAAAAAGAATTGTTAGTGGAATAAGCAGGGCGGGGGGGGGGCAGGCCCCAAAGGTACTTAGATATCCTGGTTTAAGTCTACATCAAGCAACTGACATCTGTAGAGCTAAAGGAGCAAACAACATACATACTGCTTGGATCATTGGTCAGGCTGACAGTGTTGTAAACAAATTAGCCAAAGGGTGAAAAGCACATATTTCAGCAAACTCTATAGCGATGACTATAGAAAAGTCAAAAGTGTCCAGTACGTGGTGTCACATGTACAGCATGCAGCAAAACTAATCACTTTGAAACAGTGCTACTCTAACAACACAATTTTGTTAAGCCAAAATGTTTAAAAAAATAAAATAAAACTTGAATGTGAGTAACAGGAGTCTGATTGGGGCAGCAGAATGATGATGGAGGTAAACCCAAGTAGAATTTGTCTATCCCCCATGAGAATGATAGATAATGTTTCCAGAATGCCCGAGGTAAAAATTTTTCTGTTCTAAATGCCTGTCAAAGGTTTTTGGCAAGTGCCATTGGATGATTAAAATTCCATATTGTGTGCATTTAATGTCCTGTTTAGAAAGTCTATGTTTAAAAGCCTGCCATTTGGCTTTGGAGCAGCCCTGCAAGTACTGAAGTATTATATGGGAGATATCTGATGGCTAGTTTGGGTGGAAGTTAATGCAGGGGAATGGGGGATGCATAATGAAAGGTATGTAAAATGTCACAGAAACTATGAGAGAAATCAAACCAAGTTAAAGCAAATTGCCAATATGAGCTAAAAAGGAAATTGTCCACATGTTCAGTGAACACAATGTTAAACCTTACCAAAAAAATGTAGAAGCTCTTTGTGAGATGGAACTGCCACAAGGGAAAGATGCACTTCAAAGATTCATGGTATGCGCATGTATCATACTATAATCACCCCTTCCCACTGCGTACATGTGTACTGCCTCTGCTTCCTGACAAAAATGCCAGTTGATATGGGGTGAAGTGCAAGCTCAGTGTCAAGAAAATAAAACACTTCAAAAGCTATTTGCATGCCTTACTTTGATTTAATCAACCTGTAAAGCTCTGAGTATGCAATTTCATGTGGCTTGGCAGCAGCGCTATTGGGAACAGGCCACCCCTAAGCCATTGCTGCCTTCTTGTAATGATAGTCTTTGATATTAAATGGTAACCAGGAAAATAACTTCTGTTGTGGCACCAATTCAGTAATAACTCTGAGCACGTGCTTAGGTGACTTAGGGCTACAAGGACCTACTAAGCCTAAAAGGTCTTCTGTACTGAATAATATTGATGAAGACTTTGAGGTTACTGTGACACACGTCATAATTCTGGCCACAAAAGCATATGACAGACTAAAGCCTGAACCCCTTTCAAATATAGCTTTGCAGAAGCTGAAGGAGACAATTGTACAAGAGTGGGCAGAAGAGAAGTCAGTATCCTTTTGGGTTTATCATGATGAGCTAAGTGTATGAGAGGTCATTACACAGGAAATGCTAGAAAGGCTTGATAGTGAACATACTCATTTAAAAACCAAGGAAAGAGCCAGATCCGCATTCTAGATTCTTGTCTACAGCTGAGAAGCATACAGCCCAGCTTGAAGCCACCTTTCTGCTCCCCACAAATTTAGGTTGTCAGTGTTCCAGACTAGTCTCCCATTGTAAATTAGAGGAGCCCAAGGACCTCTCTAAATTACAATGGCTGCAAAGAGGATTTTTCCAAAGGGACTGTTACAGCAACTAAGAAATGCTAGATAACAGGAAAGCCGCTGGTCATGTCCCTCGTTTAGAGGGGCTGTCTAGAAGGAGCTATTAGGAACTGCTGTGCCAGTTGTGCCACTGGAAGATTCCCGTACATTGGGGTGATCCGCTGGTGGCTGGCTAGGCCAGCTTTAGGGCTTCTTTGTGCTGGCAGTGTGGTGCAACGTGGCTACAGTGCAGGCGATAATGTGGCCCATCCTTTTGTTGGATAAGCATGTCGGTCTCACAGATGTAGTCTCAAAATTTGATGTATGTAAAAAATAGAAATTGTAGTATTCCCAAGAGCTGTTATTGCCACGCAGTTCAAGACTGAGGTGGTCTTTTCCCTCTCAAAGTTGTTGACCAGTTGGTGCGCAGCTATTCTTAGAATAATAGTCAAACATGAGCCAAACACATCGTGGGTTTGAGTCTGCCACACTTATTCATGCTGTGCAGGACGTAACGGAGCGCGGTTTCAATATTAAGATGCACGTTTATGGAAAAGCACAGTTTAAATCTGATTTTAAGCTGTTTACTCCCCTCCCCTCCCAAATGTCATGTCTGCTGATTACCACAAATTGTGAGCGAGCTGCTTGCAGCTTAGTGGTCAAAGGGATTGTCTTGTTTATGGAGAGCAGTAGTGGGTCTTGAAACCCTGACCTATTTATTGGAATTTTTCTGAATTTTGGTCTGGATGTTTCCATGTGATGTGTCTGGGCCAAATATAGTGAGAACAACCTTGCTCGTGGCGCAAAACCAGGACAGCAGCCATGCACACACAATTTTTAAAAACCAATGAATTGAACTTTTGCAAACCTCTGGAAAGATTTGTGTGATGTTTCTGGCCAGTTATTTTATCCAATTTTGACTCATTTCCTAAAAAAGGTCAATAAAATTATTGCAGTCAAAGTGTGATACAGTTGATGATAGGAAATGAGATCCCTGACATTAATGCATTTTACATTCATTCCTTAAAGAGTGACAGATCCAGACCTTCTAACAACACAGGATTAACTAACCCTGAACTAAAAGCCTGGTCTTGACCATTGTTGCTTGCACTGGGCTGAGCAGCTATCTATGGGAGTTGTGTTCAGCACGTCTCAGGATAGGGCCCCTGGTTTTCAAAACCACAGCAATTAACATTCTTTTTTGAGGGTGGAAAACATGGACTGAAACTCTTTCATAGCAGACATTCTTTTCTGTAGTAGATTTGCATTGTTTCATTTAGAGGCTAGAAATTCAGTAGTGTAACCCTTATCAGAAGAGACTCTTGGCTGCTATACCCAAAGTGCCTCTAAATGGTTACATAATCCAGTCATTTTTAACAAAAGGAACTATCCAAGTTATGTCTCAGAAGAGAAATGTAATTGGAATTAGTATTAGTATTAAAAAAAATCTGTTCTATTCTAATTTTGTGCTCAAGACAGCACAAACAATAGAATACAAGCATATTGAACCTGCTTTTGTAGGCTGTTGCATGCAATCGCTACAGCTAAACTAAAAATGGGATTTTTGTGCTTTGCATGTTATTTTCAAGGTGGCTAAAGTCATTCTTTCTAAACATTTCATTGTCTGAAGCTAAATAATACTTTTAAAATAAAAATAAACTTGTTTGGTTGGGGCTAGATAATCCCTAGAGAGAGGCAGCGAGTGGAAAAAAGTGACACTAACACATTTCTTTGTGTCAGTATTGGACAGATTACTATTTACAATGGAACATGTCAGACTACCCCGGAGTGAAGAATGTTCGTTTTCCTGATGGTCAGATTTGGAAGCCAGATATTCTTCTGTACAACAGGTAGGCACATCTTCATGAAAAGAAAGCATAACTATTCCTTTAGAATGTCTAGGTGTTGGGTACTAACATTCAGTGTATGGAAAGCAACCATTATGGTATTTACAACAAGAAAGATGATGATGCAAGTGCTTACCAAAAAACATAGTTTAAGTTTCAGATAAAGTGTGATTATTAGAAAACTAAACCTTTACTTGCACTGTTTGATGATGTGAGGACAATTTTCCCCTGCTCCTGGCTGAAATGTCACTCTTTTTGAGGTAGAAGAGCTTGATTGCCTATAGGCCAGCTCTTACTCTTTGTCCGGCTATGCAGGAAGAAGGCCAGGAGACGCTGGATGTGCTTTAATTAGTCTGCAGCTTTATTCCTAAATGTCTGGGACTACCTGGCAGATAAAAGTGTGCAATGCAGGTATGCCACAGTCATTTACATTTACCTGCCACTTTACCCATCCTGGTCCCCAGCCAACCTGCTGCTGGGACCCTGCCAGGCCCCCCTAAATGAGGGCTAAGGGGGGGCTATGGAGGGTGGGAGGGGTTTGGCTCCCTCCCGTACCACTCATAGGAGCCCCAATCTCCTCCTGTTTCCACTCCTTTAAAGAATACTTCCTCTAAATCCCTTACCAGTGCATTTCATCTGATTGTTGTGTTCCTTCCCTACGGAGTACCTGCACTTGACATCCTCTCCATGTCTACATAATGAGTTGCAACATCACAGCCTACCCCTGCCCCATTTCATGTTCACCCAAACTGAGCCTCCAACCTTCTGTGGGAAGGAAAAAAGCCCCCACGTCACTTTGGCCAATCTGGCATTGAGGAAAAAAGTCCTTCCCAGCCCACTGAGAGAGGACCAACTAGCATAATTCACACAGCAAATCATGACAGACCCTGGTATTTAACTAGTCCCAGGGGTGGGAAGGTGAGTGCTGTTCCACTTGGATCTGGTAAAAGAGGGCTTTTCCTGCCCCAGTGTGGACCTAAATAGACCCCCCTCTTCTGGTCATCTGGTGGGGAGAGATCTCAGTGTCCCCACTCTGACCTGAGCTGAAGTTGCCACAGCAAATCACTGGCTTTCTAGCCCTCAAAGAGGCCACACACCTTTTCCTTATTCTCCTGTCCAATGCTGCTGTCTGTGCTCCCCCAAGCTATAGGAAATGTTAGCATACCATTTAAGGAACTGCTGCTGTCTTCTCTAAACAATTGACTCTAATTCTTTCAGGGCAGGCAGGTAGATAGCAGCAGAAATTACCAATTGCTCAATGAAGGGAGTTTGGGCGGCACTGATAAATCCTCGTCTTGCATCTTTATCTGCCAGCTTCATTTGTGGAATTTGGTTAATAGCAAAGATGGTACATTACTACTCAGTCTGTGTGTTTAAAGTATATTCTGTGCTGAAGAAATGGGCTGAAAAATGATGCAGCAGCAAAATTAGTACAAGGGTAATTTTGTATGAACTCTTGTGAAAACTATGAAACTTAAAAAAAAATTACATAAAATATTTCCAGCGAATCACTTACTCAGTTAATTTTTAGATGGGTTCACCCTAAGGCCATAATGAAACTTTCAAAGCAGCCTTAACTATGGAATCCCTTTATTTTATGGTGTTCCGGTAGTAAGTCTGAGTTGAGTACACGTGCTAGTACATTCAGGACTTCATACCAGGAGTGTCACCTATTGATAAATACACTGCAAAACCAAAAGCCATCTAAACTTATTTAATAATAAAGATGCCATATCCTATTCTCATTCATCCATCAAGTAGAAGTCTCATTAACTTTAATAGGAGTTTTGTGTGAAAACTGGGTGTAGAATAACGTCTTTAATCTTCAATATTTTGTTAAGACAAGATTCATAGTCCATTGATAAATACTTGGTGCTGCCACTTTGATTACTCAAAATACTTGATGGAGTAGGAGATGAAATGTGGGTTTGTTTTGCGCATGAAATGTAATTTGGTGAGTAGGCATCACCACAGTGTAACAAACCCCAAAGTATTCTATTAGCATTTGTTCTGACAGTGCTGAGTGTATCTAGCCTTTGGCAGCGTGTAGTCAGTTTTTCTGCAGGTTTCAGAATCAGTGAGAACTGCCTGTTAAAGCATGTCATTTATTTGAACGGCAAGACTTTTCTTCACCATAAGACATTAGTCTGAGATACTCTTTCAATAATGTATATATTATGCATGGATTCATGATGTACATCTAAGAGAAGCTTTGAGAAATATAAAGACTGTTTGGTATTGCAGAAGTAAATCTATTTGGATATATTCTGTCCTGATTATACCTTCTGCAACCCCAATGTAATCCCAGGATTGCATGGGTTACTCACGGGGCAGAATTTAGCCCCGTGGGGCCCAATGCTACTCTTTTGAATTCAACTTTCTCTTCAGTGTTATGAAAATAAATTATTTCACTTCACTAATATTAACACCTTTCAGAATTACCTTGATTACACTAATTGCCTCATACAGTCCAAGGCTCTACAATACTATAAAAATGAGACCATCTGTCTTTACATTGCAGTTGCTCAATAGCTTTTCTTCTGTTGTCTTCAGACAACATAGCGTGCAGTCTTCCTGGAGGAGCAGGATTGATTACCAATAAGCCCTGTGGCTGAGGGTCACAGTGGTATTGAACAGATGTATGTGAACTGATTCATTCTGCTTCTAGCTCCAGTTTTACATAGCATTTTAAAAAATATGTATTTAGCTAATTTATTATTAAGAAAAGCCAGGTGTGGGGGAATGGGTCTCACGCCAGAGCTGGAGACAGGAGAGGATATGTGTGTAAGGAGATAGATGAATGGGGATATGAACCATATCAGGAGACGTGAGAGCAGATTCCAACAGTAATTTCAGTGCTACTGTCACCAAAGTTCTATCAGGAGCTCAGATATGTTACTTTTACAGCAAAGTTGATTGAGTTTTAAACAGATTTTTTTTTAAAGCTTCTACTCAAAATGTATAAAGTGGAAAAGAGAGCCTTCAGCTAGCAAAATCTACTTTGTTGTGTATTTGTATTGTCACGGATCTTGATGGCTTTTGGATTTAGTAGAATTTGCTACTTGAGCACCTTTCGTGTAATGTTGGATCAACATCATGTATGATATATTGTAGGTTTCTGTTATGAAACAAAAGGAGCTTTATTGTAGTGCCTTTGTGAGATAATTGTGCTCTCCATCCTTTTGTCTAAATCCAACAAGTCAGATTCTGCCCTTACTTATACAGCAGCCTCTTTGTACAGCTTTTATCTCACTCCTTTTTAAGAAAAAATTCCATAAACAAGCTGGGAGCAGACTTTGGCACCAAATTGAGTCTGTAATACATGCATATGTGCACCCCAACTACAATCATCACAAATACCTGTTTGTATACAGTCACTTATTTTGTATGTGCAGATTTTGTGTGTGCAACTCAGATGGCCATATTTGAAAATTTATCTCCAAAAATTCAATTTGATACTCAGAGTAACTATTCTATAGCAGAATTACAATTTCCAATCATGGTGTGTTTGTTTGTGTCTGTGTGTGTCTGTGTAATATAATCAGTACCATATGCTATCAGCTAGTTCTCTTATACCAATACAGACATAAATGTCACATGACCATAAAATCATAAATAGGTATAATACACAGTTTTTAAAATAAAAACAACGAGGAGTCCGATGGGACCTTAAAGACTAACAGATTTATTTGGGCTTAAGCTTTTGTGGGTAAAAAACCCACTTCTTCAAATGCAACTTCATGGCACTTCTTCAGATGTGCCATGTTACAAAGTACCCATCCATACTGATTTTTGTGTTAAACATTTCTTTGCTGGATCAGTTTGCCTCCCTGTTGAAATGAATAGGATAAAAAGTTTTCATGGAAGTTGCAGGACTGATATTTGCCATAAAGGATGGGTGAGAGCATGAGGAAAAACAGCTTCAATTATTTAAAAACCTCCATCTGTAGACACTGAACATCTTTAATTTAGTGCCTCCGACCAGAGCATTCCTCTTTGTGTCAAAATCTGCTGAATGCTAGCAAAAATGACCAATGCATTGTCAATATTGTTTTCTGCAGGGCAAAATAATTAAAGAACCTATCAAACAAAACTTACCTTAAAACCTCTCTCCTCCTGTTTTGGTGATGAATAACTATAGCATTTTCAGTCTATATATTCATTTCACTTGTGCTGATGATGAAATTGCATATATGTGCATGTGCATCTCCATGTGTCTTGTAGAATCAGATACATCACCTGCATATTCAAGGACCGTAACTGATTGTACAGCAATGTTTGCCAGCATACAGTATCTGAGAGCAGGATTAAGCCAAAGGCTTGCTTAAATATTGCCAGGTTGTTGACATTTGTTTTCACTCCTCTGGTTACCAATGTTGCTCATCTGAAGTAACACTGTTCTCATTTCACTCTCAGCTGTGGTGTTTGCACACTTTGCAAATACATTCTGCAACTTATAATGGGAAAATAACAAGTATTCAGATTAAATATGTATGCTGTATACTCATATTTTTTCCTGCATGGTACCTCAGAACAAAGGACATGGGGCTAGAGTTTCAAAATTTTTGCCTTGAATAGCACACAAACTAGAAATGGAATGAGGAAAGCACTCAAGCATGTACTTAAGTGCATCTCTGTTCAGAACAGCTTGCGTCACTGTAAGCCCATGCTTAAGTGTTGAACTGACTAGGATTGCCTCCCTGAATTGGAGCCTAACTGATGAGTTTGAAAGAGTGAAATGAAATCAAATGAAACATAAAAATGCTTGACAATGTGGAACCGATTGCAGGCACAAGCATTCTCTCCTCCCTCCACCCCACTTTGCAACAAGAATCAGCAACTGGGAAGCGGGAGGCAGGGGGCTCTGTGCCATTAGAGCCGCAACCATGTGTATTGGATGCTGAAAGTGTGGAATAAGAGCAAGGCCATAGCCGAGTCCTTCTCTTCAGCGGCTAGCAGAGCAGAGTAGATAGCACGCTGCACCTCTCCAAGGATAGTATAGCTCCTGCACTGCTGTGAACTGCCTGGGAGACCACACAAAGGATACAGCCTGGGGATTTTGGCTACAGAGTGTCCATCTGTCACAACAAGGGACAGCACTGGTCTCTACAATAGATTAGCACATTTGTATTTGGCGTGATATAGTATCTCTGTGTGTTGGGTGATTATAATTTTTATCTTTTAGTGGCTACAGAATTATCCCTTTCAATTGTATGATTTTGTTTTTCAGTCTAGAGACTGTTCAGGACCCATGTGTACATTGTGCCATAAGGTTGAGAAATGTCTCCACTTTGTTTTGAAATGCAGCTTGGCAGTACTTTGATTGAAGATGGCAGATAGCACAAAATTCTTCTGGGGTTGTCACAGTCTCCTTACAAGTGAAACAAGCAGAACTTCTCATTAACTGAGGCCCAACAATGGACAATGTTACAAACACCTATTGCAAACCATTTTTGAGACAGTGGATGTTTAGTAGCAACTCCAGAGTGTGTACTGTTACCAGCAGCAGTAGTTGTATTGTCAGGTTTTTTCCTCTACTAGCAGTGGCAATGACTGAATGGGAGGTGATAGGTTATTACAGCTGTTTTTCCCATATCCTTGCTCTGTGTCTGTATTTGAGAGAGCACATTTCTGACAGCCCCAAGTTGAACAGGAATGGTATGTGCAGGGTGGATTTGATTTAAATCACTAGTCAGGAAGACTCGATTTAATCATGGATTTCTACATAAAAGTGCATTCTTGTTGGTTGTTATAACCTTAATACATATTCTTCACAACTCAGAGATAGATGTAGGTTTCATTTTTAGAAGGTACACACTATACATTTTTAAAGCAATTTATTTTGAAAAAGTTTCAGATCAGTTTTACAGCTATATCAGACAATGAATGATTGTTTAGTTATTTCATTTACCAGACGTAATTGAAGCAGATATTTATGAAGTCATTGGGAGGTGAACTATCTCCAATTCAACAGGTTAATCATTAATATTTGGAGGATTTTCTTGCCATGCTGTATTAGGAGGAGAACATCACCAGACAGACATTTAAATTGTTTTATTTAACTAAAACAACAATGTAATGGATTCTGGATTTTTTTCTTCAACAGCAAACATAGAATATTTTAACAAAACAAGCATATGAATTTTTGAATTTAGTTAAATACTCAAGTTTTTTAAAATCAGGTTTGTTTTTGTTAAAATTGTTTTTAACTAAAATAGTTAAATATATATATATATATAAACCCCAAAATTTAAACCGACTATGTCAGCCAGGTCAACATGAGAAACTTATAATACTGGCTTCTGCAGCTAACTCAGTCGTCTTCACCTTCATTTTCCTGTTTGTTCATAATCTGGAAAATAAAAACCAGCTTTCCTGCTTTTTCAGGTCCCAAACGATTTCTCAGTTTGGAATGAATTAGTCCAAAGGAAGAAAATATTCTTTCTACACCAGCAGAAGAAGCTACTGCTGTTAAAAGTGAGATTATCACTTCAACAGTCTCTGAATCCAAGTGCTTAAGTGACTTCCACCAGTTCACTGGTGTGACTTTCTTTAAAACATCATCAGCAAACATATATTTCTTGAATGGTTCCCCATTAGCTCTGAAGTTTATTATAGTTGGCATTATGGAGGGAAGATTGCTGGATGTCCATGTCATAGCCAACTCCTCTTCTTCAGCCGTTAAGGTTTGACCCTGGTACTGAGAATATTTGCAAGAAAATGAGCTGGAGATAGTGCTTGCCCCATTTGTTTTTTTAATGCTTGTAATTGAACTCTGTCATTGCACATTTCTCTTTTTAAGATCTCACTCAGTTCCTTCCAAATTTCAACAGCATCAGCAATAAAACAGCTATTTCCCTGCATTTTGTTCAAGGCTACAGAAATAGGTGTCAGGGTACTCAGCATGTGTTCAACCTTTCTCTTAAGCCCAGTGTTGAGAACTTTGGCTGTGACAGTGCCATCTATTTTTTCACAATTTGGTTCACAAACTGTCATCAGATTAGGCCAGTTCTTGATACAGTGCTCAAAACAGTCCACTACTGAGTTCCATCGCATGTCTTATGGGAGAGTTCGCTTAGTTCCTCCCACTTTTTTCAGAGCAGCTGCTGCAAAGTGGTTGTTATGGAAATATTTTGCAATTTCAACATTAGCCTTTATTTCTGGAACACTGAAGTCTTTCTGGAGTCTAGGAGGCGCATCAAATGAGCACTGCAACCGTATGTTATTAGCTTGGGACTCTCTTCTAAATAATTTCTTCTCATCTTGGATACATTTGCAGCATTGTCTGTGACCAAGCTGCATGCTAGACATTTGAATTTTTTTTCACAGTTTCTTATAGCTTTTACTGCTACTTCTTGTAAGTATTCTGCTGTGTGTGTATTTCCTGATGTATCAATTGTTTCTGTAAGGAAGACATTCCTTTCTTTTGTTGTCACGCAAGCACATACAACAGGATCGTTGTGGACATTGCTCCACCCATCAAGACTCAGGTTAACAATTTTACCCTCTAGACCTTTTGCACACTGCTCAATTTCTCTTTCATACGCTTTATCCAGCAATTTGCCTGCGACATCTGCTCTGTTGGGTGGACTGTATCCTGGTCTTAATGACTGAAGAGTATTAATGAAGTGTGGGTTCTCAATCATACGGAAAGGAGAGTTTGTTGCATAAACAAACTGGACAATTTTTTCATCAATTACCTCTTTTTCTAATCTGCTGGTTCTTATCACAAATTTATCTGTGGTTGTTTCTGGATGATGGAGTTTTTTTTTTTCTTTTTGCTACAGGTGATATACTGTGGCTATGTGACATACATGATGTGACTGAAACGCTATCATTGGCAGATAACTCTGAAACTATAGAAAATGACGGTGATCTTCAAGGTGGATAGTCTTCAGAATCCTGTATGTTGAGGATGGAGTCTCAAAATAAGTCAATGCAGTTATTTAATTATTATTACCATACTGCTCATTTAGTATTACTCATTGCATTCATTGACACTCAGTACTACTTTAAAGATGAAATTGTAAAAGGAAGATCTGCCTATTTCAGCTCTTTATTTTTTTTATCACAACTGCATCTAAAATGATAGTACCATAGAGTAACAACTATATTTTTTGTTCAAACATGAAAATTCAAGAATAGTCCGGAAGGAAGACAGGCAGTCCTTAAGCGAGAAGTATGAAATAAAAAAGTTTACCAACCTGAAGATCCTGCATGTTCAGACATGTTCCTTTCATCATCTTCAATGCAGCTTCCTCCTGAGAAGGGACACTTCTCATGATGTTGTTTCATTCGGGCAACCAGGCCTTGCATTTCTTTGTTGCACTGTTTGCATTTTGCACGCATGCCTGTCTTACCCACAGGTAGAGGAACTTCATTAAAATATTCCCAAACTGGGTCTTTTTTACAGCCTGCTGCCATTATAGGTTTTCCCTTCTAGTGAGAGAATGGTATGGTAGATCTCAAATCAATGAAGGCTACACGCAGAAAGACCTCAAGACTTCTGGAATATGCTGCTCAGTTTCACTTTTGTTTCCACTACCTGTCCGTCCCTTCTCACATTTATTTCCAGACTTCTTCTCCTTGTGCAGATCTATTCCACCCCCAAAAATCTTCTATTCATTGAACTTTTTGAAACTTTGCACTTTTAGAGAGAGGTAAGGAATTGACTCTGTGTACACAAATTTGCAGAGGAACAATAGGGTTGAGGTCTGTTATTTCTCACCTCTATTATTTATTTTTTTATTTTATTTAAAAACATTTTTGCTGTTAACAAGCATGTTACCTCTGGAGACACAAATCCACAGGATGGTATCATCTAGATTGAGCACTGAGTCCCATTGGGTAGATAGAAAGATTAATCTAAATAATCTATACAGAAGCCCCTGGAACCCCATAAGATTGGGTCCCTAATCCATGAACTATTGGAACTCATTTACAAAACTTTTCTTAAACATTACATGAATATGTTGTCTCATACAATAGAATTAGAATTATAACCCCTGTTCCATGATGAGATATCTTTGAGCTATAATGTATCTTAATTAAAGCTATCTTTAGATGGTTTTTTTTTCTTCAAAAAATATTTTATCAAAAAAATCCGAATTAAATAAAAAAAATCTGATTTTTAAATTTTTTTTTTAAAAAATCATTGACTTTAAGGAACCCTGGGTGTGTGTATTATAGTTGAGTTGTGTCATAACATCTGTTTAAAGGTTGACCTTTTAAAATCCTCTAACATTGACATGATTAGTCGTATTCCTTTAAAATATGGTGTGCCTCAGTGGGGTGCAGGATAGGGTTGGTGATCCAAATCTGGGGTCATTTGAGCTAGGTGTTGCAGAGATCCAAGACCCCCCCACCATTTTCTCCAAAACAATCATTTTCCAAAAAGTTTTTAGGTGTTTTTTTTTGTTGCTGTTGTTTTTTTTGCGAAGACCTAGCGATCACCATTGAATCAATGTGGTCAAAATGGTCTTAATCTGTTGACTTTTACCCAAGGGAGTTCATGGCACCCACTAAATCAGGGGTGGCCAAACTTTTTGGCCTGAGGGCCATATTGGGGTTCCAAAACTGTATGAAGGGCCAGGTAGGGAAGGCTATGTCTCCCCAAACAGCCTGGCCCCCACCCCTTATCTGCCCCCTCACACTTCTACTTCCTGCCCCGCATGCCCCCCTCAGAACCCCCACCCATCCAACCCCCCTGCACCTTGTCCCCTGACTGCTCCCTCCCAGGAACCCTTGCCCCTAACTGTCCCCCCAGGACCCCCCCTTAACCTCCCCCCCCGGTCCCTGATTGCCCCAACCCCTATCCACCCCCCACCCTGCTCCCTGATAGGTACCCCGGGACTCCCATGCCTATCCAAACCCCCGTTCTCCGTCCCCTGACTGCCTCCGCCCCCAGATCCTCCGCCCCATCCAACCACCCCCTGCTTCCTGTCCCCTGACTGCCCCCCGGAATCCCCTGCTCCTTATCCAACCCCCCCTGCTCCCCGCCCCCTTACCATGCCGCTCAGAGCAGCAGGATGGGTGGCTACACCGCCCGGCCGGAGGCAGCCATGCTGCTGCGCTGCCCGGTAGGAGCTCGCAGACCCACCACTCAGAGTGCTGGCGGCATGGCGAGCTGCAGCTGAGGGGGAGGGGGTGGGGGCTTGCCTCCCCAGCCAGGAGCTCAAGGGCTGGGCAGGACGGTCCCGTAGGCCAGATGTGTTCTTTGCGTAGATATGTAGTGTGGAATTATTACATTCCATATGCACCAACAAAGAAAAAAAGTGAGAGGGATTCTATGCAGTCACTTTTTGCTTAGCTGGGCAGTTAGAGGAAATATACTGACACCATTGTCCCAGTGAACACACAAACCCTGATATTTGTAGTTCAAACCTTTGTGCTCCTGTGCAATAACAATTTAATAACTCATGTTTCTTGCTGCAGGTTGTCTCGTTCTAATGTGTGTTTAATTTACAAGGAGGTTTACTGAGAACACAGCAGAATAGTCACCAACCGCTCTAACCAACATTTTTGTTCTATTGGGGGCAGAGGAGTTGGAGACAGCGATCTGTGTGTGTTGGAGGGTGGGAATGGGGAAACAGGGGTAGGGTTGCAGTGATGGAGGTAGTGGAAAATGAGAACAGGTGGTAAGCAGGCCTTTGATTGGTTGTTTGAGAAAATCTGTATTTTGGCTACCACTTAATCTGGGAGCAGATTAACATGGTTTTTCCAAAGAGAGACAGCATGGAGATTTGGAACTGACAGCACAGGTCCTTGACCCAGAGGGAAAAGAAATATGGGTGCTGTCAGGGTTGCCAGCGTGTGGATTCTGGACAACTCCTGGACCACAAGGTTGCAGAAGCAAGCAAGGAGTACACCATGACATGGGGATTGTTGACTACAGGCTGACTGGTTGAAAAGAAGTGGGCTGCATTGGCCATAGTTGTTTTGCCTAGTTGGTAGCATCTAACTTGTGCCTTAAGAGGTTGTGGTATACTGGACATTGTGGTGATTCACTTGGGAGGAAATGATCTGGGCCTTATTCCTGATGTGCTCCTCATACAATATATGAGAGCAGATTTGGACTACATCAGGACTGTGTCCAGGTGCTGTGAGAGTTTTTGCTGATTTGGCTGAATAATTGCTACAGTGACAACATGAAAACTATGAATTACTGTTGGAAAAACATTAACTGGGAAAATGGAAGGTTAATGGCTGACCAAAAATGTGTATTGTATGCCATAGAAACATTACAAGCTCTGACACTACACTGGTTTTCAGAGATGGGGAATGTCTGTTGGACAGAGGCCAGAGATCTTTCTTTCAAACATAAGACTGTTAGGATTTTGGAACAGAAACACTGTCTGTGATTTCTCTCACTGGCTGTGCCACGAACTACACCCTCCAACCGTTGTGAAACACGACCAGGAGCACCCATCTATTGTAACGTGGTTGTGCTTTGCTCCAGGCTCTGCCTGTCAGTTAGGTTATATGGTGAGGGAAATAACGGCAAATAACAGGGGACGGAGAACAGGGGGGTTGGATAGGCATGGGAGTCCTGGGGTACCTATCAGGGAGCGGGGTGGGGGTTGGGGTGGATATTGCCGTTTCTATACCAGGGAGGGAGGACTTCAGGGAGATGTGATCCCTGCTGACAGTGGGGGGTGCTGGGTAAAGTATTGGGGAGGGGGCCAGGTTGAATGGGTGAACACATTGAATGGGTCAGAGGTGCGGCTAGGAAAGTGTGCCAAAGCAGGGCTGATGGGGTCCAGCTGACGTGTGTGGGTGGGAAGGTCCGGTTGTCTCGGTATGCAAATTGAGAGACATGATATGTACAGCTGCCTAAATTACTACTAACTCCTAGCAACAATAGAGCTTTTCCTGTTAAAAAAAAAACTAGGAAATTCAATGGCAAAAAAATACAGTGACACAGAGTTGAGGTTGCTTGGTGGCCTGTCATCCCCATGCAGAACTTTGAGTTGAGCAAAACTCAAACTTCTGAAAAACCAGGAAATGCGCAGTTAAGGGTTGCCTAAGGACTTCAGTTGCTGAAATGAACAAGCTCTTCACCCTCTTTTACAACCTATTTAGTGCTCCAAGGTGAGAGTTTGGATGCACCAGTGGAAGCTGGGGATGAGGCTGTTCTAAAAATTAGGTCCATATTTCTATTTCTTTCAATGAATTTTTATGCTGATCTCTCTTCTTACTTAACAGACAAAAACCTATATATCTTGTGTGACTCACAGTCCAAGGAACATTTCATATTAAAAAAAAAAAAAACCGCAATAGAAATAACAGTTATAGGAAGGCAGATAAATACTCAGCTACTGCAGATAGTTCATATAGTGACTTGAACTGTTAGTTACAGAAGATTCAGCAAACACTCTGTCTCATAACACAAGAACATGTTCCACTAAATTAAAAAGAAGCAATTTCAGAACTGATTAAGAAGGAAATACTTTTTCTTATAACACATAATTAGGACTCTCGGCCACAGGAAATTAAGACCAAGAATTTAGTGTGATTTTAGTGTGATATCCAGCCTTATTAAGATAAATAACATTTTTGGAAGGATGTTAAGACTCCTGCTTCAGGGTTTAAGCCAGTATTTCAGTATTAGTGATCAGGATGGGAACTATGTGAGGAGGCAGATTATCCCATATCTGCCATCGGGGGTGGGGTGCGGGCCAGGGGGGCAGGAGGGAGTGTGTCTTACACCAATACATCTGGTGTTGGCCACAATCAGAGACAGGATTCTGGACTAGCTGGACCTGGGGGCTGATCTGGGCTGGCAATTCCTATGTTCCTGAATATTTTTATTAAAAGTGTTTTAATGAGTAGCAGAATCTCACTTTAGTTTAAAGGCATCGTCTGGCCTCTTTAGCCCTCTTCCCATCCCACAGATACATCAAAAATTGCTGTAGCAAATTGGCAGCATGGCAGCATAAGACTAGATTTTGAGCCTGGATACGCCATTGTAACTATGGAGGAACCTTGAGGAAGTCAATGGCATTGCTTAGTTATACCAATGTAAATACCAAAACCTGCCCCATTGACTACATACTTTTTTTTTTTAAACAGGGGAGACACCCAATCCGATCAATTGTAGTGTGGCTATCCTGGGCCAAATTCTAGCCTTAGTAGTGTTCCTGCAGTCCCACTGAAATCAGTAGCTCATAGGAGGTGTAACAAAGAGCAGAATTTAGCCTGTCATATCTTTTAAAATTATGGTTAATGCAGTCACACCTGAGATTATTGCTAAATTGCCTGTAGGGCCAAATTATGGCTCTGGAGGGCCAAGGGGGTGTACAACGGGTGATATGGAGGGACAATGTCTGCTGGATGCTCAGTAGAGCAGCAGTTCAGCAACGTATGGCTTCCTCCGGCACTGGCTGGCTTTGCCTTAAGTGTGCTTTTGGGCTGGGCATAAGTGATACACAGGTTGGGATGGCCATAGCCAATCCCATTCCTAGTCCCCAGGTATACGCCCTCTAGGATATGCAATGCCATTTGGCACCACTAGCTAGCCACCCTTTCTACCAAAGCAGCCATATTAAAGCTTTGACAGATGGCTGCTCTTTAATCACGAATTTCCTGTCTTTTTCTGCAGTCTGCTGCAGGTGTAGGTGTATAATTCCCCAGCTTAGGGAAAGACAATATATCTGCTTTGTACATCTGTTTTCCTGGTTCTTATGTGCTAGATAAGAGGTTTTTCTATCATTCTTTGTCCATGGAGATGATATGACCCTTTTGTTTTTCTGATGGCTTCTAGTGATTTTGTTTCCTGTCTTCACCATATGTTTTCTGATTAAACACACCCCTGCTGTGTGTAACAACCAGATTTCCCTTCTCCCTTTCAGAAGCTGCATTGTTTGTTTCACTAGTTTTGTATACAGTAGTTGCATCCAATATCTCAGTTGCAGTTACATTGCCCTCTTGTCTACTTGATAATCATCTAGATGATTAATGTCATTGTCGCAGGTGTTGTTGAATCACAATATTGTTATAGCAGCACATAGTGACAAGGCTTTACTGTCAACCACTTGAGTGCATCTCTCTAGGGCCCACATTGCTGCCCTGCTTACAGCATGCTTGAGTGCTTTTGCATTCAGTATTAAATGAGTGAGGAAACTGAGGATGAATTCTGCTAAAGCGTTCTCCATACCTAGCGTAATTGCTATCAGGATTAGGTGGCTGTTTCTAATTTAAGCAGTGTAATTAGTACTGCACTTGTCCACACATCAGCCTAAAACAAAAATCCCTGAAATGTTCCATTCACAAGATGGAGCATCGTGTGACCTGAACAGGTGTTTTCACAACATTGATTTTGCTTAATATATCTTTTGCTGCAAATTAGTTTTTCCTTGAGTGTCTTTTCCAGTCCCTGATCCTCGTTACATTTTCTCTCATGCATGACTAGCAGTGAAATGGCAACTCAAAAAGTGGACAATTTGTTCATTCATGTCCAGACTACCAGTGACTAACATGTTTAAATGCATGCCTTAAAATCTGTACTTTTGGAAGTGTACTGATGTATACAATGAGGTATGACAAGTATATCTAACATACTAATATATAGCTTTTTGTCTCTATTCAGTGATGCAAACTAAAGTTATTTTAAGTCTGATTTTGAAATGTTGGGCATAATTTTTGATACCTCTACTTCGTTGTCCCATGCTGGGCATGGAAAATGGTTATTTACAGAGATGCTGAGGTCTCTCAAAACCAACAGCACTCAGTGGGCAAGGCGGGTGCTAGCAACTCCTGAAAATCAGTACCTAGGTATCTGGGCACCCAAAATTAGAGGCCACTTTTGAAAAATGTTGCTATACTTGATAGTACTGGTGAATACTTACACTGTTTATGATAACGATATGTACCACTAATTCATATAACTGGAAGTTGAATGTGATGTCTGCATTACTTCTGAGTGTCATGCTTAATTCATGTTGTTTTTATAATCCTGGTACATTAACTTTTACACCACTTTTACTGAAAACTAATACTATTTGGTACATATGTTTATTACAAAAAATCCTACAGGCAGACATTTAATTACCTGACTGAATTGACTATATTTTAAAAATAATCCTTATTCTTGTGTAATTTTTCCATTGTGGATAGTGTAGCGTAATTGTCTTCTCACAACTGTCTCATATAATTGCATGGTATTTTGAAACAGGTACTTTCATTTCCTGTTGACTTACATATGGACTTGTAGCTGTAACTGCAAATTTAAAGCCATAGATATTAGACTGCTTCTTCACTTTGATTTATGCTTATATTTAACCATTTCCCCAAGCCTTACCTATGTTCACTGGTAGCTGTATCCTAATGGAGGGAAGCTCACTGCAGCTACAGTAAACTTTACTATCAGCCCACTGTGCCTGTGTATATAATCTTTGCCAATTTATTATTAACAGTAGCTGCAAGCCTTCATTTCTCTTTAAAACTTCTACAGTAGAACCCCAGAGTTATGAATACCTTGGGAATGGAGGGTGTTCATAACTCTGAAATGTTCATAAGTCTGAACAAAAACGGTATAGCTGTTCTTTCACACGTATACAACTGAATTTGGGGAGGGATAGCTCAGTGGTTTGAGCATTGGCCTGCTAAACCCAGCGTTGTGAGTTCAATCCCTGAGCGGGCCATTTGGGATTGGGGCAAAAATTGGGGATTGGTCCTGCTTTGAGCAGGGGGTTGGATAATCTATGCATAGTGACCTAATACAGCTTTTAAACTTTACTATGCAGGAGAAAAATGCTGCTCTCCTTTAATTTTTTAGTAGTTTTACATTTAACGCAGTACTGTATTTGCCCTTTTTTGGGTCTCTGCTGTGTGATTGTGTACTTCTGGTTCCAAATGAGGTGTATGGTTGACAGAAGTTATGTTAAAATGATTTACCTGCTGTATGAAGTACAGTTTATTTCAGCTGCTATATAGTACCTTAACTATTGATAGGTTTCAGAGTAGCCGCCGTGTTAGGCTGTATCCGCAAAAAGAACAGGAGTACTTGTGGCACCTTAGAGACTAACAAATTTATTAGAGCATAAACTTTTGTGGGAGTGGCTGGGTCATTACACATATTGAATCTATTTCCCCATGTTAATGTCCTCATAGCCTCTTGTCAACTGTCTAAATGGGCCATCTTGAGTATCACTACAAAAGTTTTTTTTCTCCTGCTGATAATATCGCATCTTAATTAATTAGCCTCTTACAGTTTGTATGGCAACTTCCACCTTCTCTGTATGTATATATATATCTTCTTACTATATGTTCCATTCTATGCGTCCGATGAAGTGAGCTGTAGCCCACAAAAGCTTATACTCTAATAAATTTGTTAGTCTCTAAGATGCCACAAGTACTCCTGTTCTTTTAACTATTGATGGTCTCTAGGTTGTAAGTAGATACATGAACTGTGGCCAGTCCTGAAGATGGTACCTAAACACCTAGAGCCCATTTCAGTAGTTCCCTTTGTTCATTGCCATCAGTGAGAATTTTGCCTGGACTGATGCAGTGGGGGTTAGAGTAGAATGTTTTGTTGCCTTGCCCTATTGTGACATCCCCCAGGGTACAATCTGGACTGTTGAACAGCTGTGCCCCCTTAATTTTTTAGCCTTGGGTGCTTTATACACTGCTTTTCTGTCAGAACATCCACTCCTGATTAAATACATGCACACCCTGACCAGGCACTCATGAATTACGGATAGGGCAACACCAGCAACTTCTTAGTCCCAGCCTTATTCCCCCAGAAATGTGCATCTTGTACTATCCAGCTCACTACTGAACACACACACACACACCCTGCTGGAGTGCAGGCAACAAGCAGTTGCTTGTGGATGTGCACTTTGGACCATATCTGTGACGAAATGTAAATTTCTTGTTTACCTCTTCCCCCTGCTGGAGACTGGACACTTAAGCAGCTGATAGTTGTTGTAACTCCTGGTTGGGGCCAGTGTGTCTTTGTCTGCGAAGAACTGGTTTGTGGGCATTACCCAGAGTCACAACCTATTTCAGTAATGATCATATAGAAGGAGCTTTTAAATTCACACATAGTGTTGCTACACATTTCACCAGGCTAATTATATTCAGCAGATTATGACATTTCAAATGATACCTCCCAAGGCAGCCTTTGTGCAAATTTATCATAGTACTGTATTGCAAAAATGGTGAACATGATGGTATAGACTATCACACCCATATTAGTGAGGTGTGCTTATTATTTTCCAGCTACAATGTTCTGACTTCATTGTTTTCATCATTCCATGTTAATTAAGTCTCATAACAGAATTTAGCTTTTTTTTACTCTGTGATAATTTTTTTCTGTAGAATTTCACCATCTGCTTTCAGGGTACAAAAGACATTTTAATATGTAGTCAACTATGTGAGGGGCTAGGTGGAGAGAAAATCCAAATCACGTCAGTGGCACGCTATTGGCAGCTTCACAGCTTCACCACGATTGCTACTGCAGACCTTGGTTCATGCACGTCTCCTTCATGGGTTTGAATACAGCCCCATCTCCTCTTTTAGGAAACTACCAACTTCCCCTCCTCCCGCAGTCTCTTTGGCAGAGCTGGTATGGAGTCAAGCTCCCTTGCATGCACCAAAAGATTTGCTCCTTCACCCTTACTCCAAGGATGGCCATCTGTGGGGCAGGCCTACCGTATGGAGTATGTGTTGCAGTCCCAATATGGAGGGGGTGAATGTAATAATTACATTTGCATACTTACTTCCTTTTGCAATGATAAATAGCATAAAGTCCAACTCTGTGTCTGCTGTACAAATAGGAGACCTGTGTTTGAGCCATGGTAAATCTTGATTCCTGGTGTTCTATTTTAGCTGCACATACATGCAAACTAAAGCCACCTCGGAAAGTTCTCTTTAGTGGCTGCCAGTGAATGCAGCTGATAATTTACATAGCACCTTAAAAGTCAGTGACATGTGGGTATGCTCTTTAGCCATTTGCCTGCTGCCTAGGAGCCCATCACTGGAATGTGCACCACAGGTTTACCCTGCATTAAATGTATTAATTTTCTGAGTAGATGACTCTGTGTCAGAACTGCCCTTGTGTTTAAGCCCAGAACACTTTCATCCTCAATTTATACCAATCAGTATCTGCACCTCTTAAAAAACTGTCAGATTCTTCTGCACCCCTCTATGTGAACATATCATTATGTCCGTATCATGATGATACCCTGTTATGAAGTTCTGAAGCTTCATTAGGAAAAACATGTTTTTAGGTAGCTAACGTATCTCAGTTTGAAGCGTTGCACTTCAAAAAGCAATTTAAAAACTCGACTATGGGTAGAATTTTCAAATGTGCCTTAGTCCCATTTCTAAAGAGCAATAAGAGGGCTATATCCCACTGATGATTTTCAGTCAGAATTCTGCACCCAAGTCTCTCTTGAAAATGCGACTAAGCACCTAAGTCACTTTGATGCTTTGGAAAATTTTACCCTATGCAAAATTCCCAGAAATCGGGGGGAGAGGGGCAGGCTAAGATCCTCGGGAATAACTGTAAAAAGAAAAGGAGTACTTGTGGCACAAGTACTCCTTTTCTTTTTGCGAATACAGACTAACATGGCTGCTACTCTGAAACCTGGGAATAACTGTGTGGTGCATGGCTCAGTCTCTGGGTCAGGAGAGGACTAGAATCTGTTCCAGTAAGTTAATATTCCTTTATGTACCTCAGTGTCTCCACTCATGTTACACAGTGTTATGTTTGTTTTTAACTCTAATTAGTTTGGGCCTTGGCCTGCACCCCTTACTGATGTCAGTGCATTTACTTGCATGAGTAAGTATTTAATGTCAGTAGTGTTATACCAGTAAATAAAAACCAGCAGGATCTTATTTAAGGGGAAAAGGCAAAATACCACATTTATTGTGAATACAGAAAGAATCATACTAAGCAGTTAGTTATAGCTATAACATTCCATTCAATTTCATATTTATTCATTCATACACACACAGGTTCTGCAAGGTTGTTATCATAGTTACCAGCCTTAGAGTTGTTCATGCCAAGCCACTGGCCAGGTGGCCTGGACACGAGGAGGGAGCAGGGCCTTGTCAGATGCTCATCTGATGCTCCTGGAAGTTGGTTTGCAGAATCAGACCCCAAAGTTCTCACTTTCTAGAGTCCATTTTTATAGGAATTTCTTCCTATGCCAGTCTATGGGAATTGTTTCATCATGCTGTTGCTGAACCAATCAGCAGATGGCACGTTCCTGACGGCTCCGTGCTGCCAGATGTTATCTTGTTCTTTGGTTCTCCCATCCTTGAGGCTGTTGGGTGGATTCCAGTCTGCCCTCCGGGGGTCCTCTCGTTGTTTCCACTTGAAGCCTTCTTCGGCCGATGGACACTGGATTCTTAGGCCGGCACCTCCCTGGTCATTCAGTTATTATCCACACCAAGGATCCATCCACATACATCCTCTATCTCTATTTTAGTCACAATTGTTAACAAAGCGAAATAAATACAACAAAAGGGCGGGGAGTCTCTGTGTGCTGTTTCTGTTGTTACAAAGTATTGCTTTGAGAACAGACTCTGTCTTAGGATGTACTAACACAATTAGCAGCTTGCACGTTTCACACAGAGAGGGAGAGAAACAGTATCAAAACCCAAGAGACCTCTTAATTAGTTATACCCTGGAATTTAAACTCTGGGGAATCAAACTCATTTGTGATTTTAATACAGAACTTCTTTAATATGATCGAACAGTACGGAGTGCAGAACTGGGCCTTTTTTCTTTTAAAGTGAATGAGTTGCATCTTCTGCTTTCATTTCTCTGGAAACACATTCTCTAACCAATATCCATGCACATCACAGTTGCAAAATTTAGCTCTGTCGCTGTCTTCAGCCTTCACATTAATTTGTTTCAAAGACACTGACAAATACATTGTTTAATATGGTAAACTTTCTGTTCAGAACTTGAAACAATGTAACTACAGTTGATTAAATTACTCTTGCAGATCTCTTTTCTCTGTTTTGCAAATTATTCAGAATTATTTCTTTTAATATATTAATTACCGGCACTAAACAGTGGTTAGAGAATATCTACCTAGTAATCAAACACTTCTTGCCTTGTTCCATGACCACACTGAGTTACAGTATTCAAAAATATATCAATGCAATCATAGGCACTGACTTCTTCAACCCCCCCACTCCCTCCCTCCCCCATTCCAACCCCTTCCCCAAAGTCCCTGCCCCAACTCCACCCCGTTCCTGTCCTTATTCGACTCCTTCCCCAAATCCCAGCCCCCCCTCCCTCCCAGAGCTTGCTACAACTGTTTGGCAGCACAAGCACTGGGAGGAGGCAGGGGAGGAGGTGATGGGGCCGGGGGGGGGGTGGGGTGGGAATTTGGCTGCCAGTGAATGCAGAGCACCCACTAATTTTTCCCCGTGGGTGCTCCAGCCCCGGAGCACCCATGGAGTTGGTGCCTCTGAATGCAATGGCCAATCATCATTGGAATATCTCACCTAAATTGCAGTACTGTACAAAATCAATGCTTCGATCTATGGTATATACAAAATAATTCTGTTTTGCCTTTTAAAAACAATGCATGCAATAAAGATAGCTTCTTAGTATTGCTTGGTGGGTCTGTGCTAGAAGGGCACACGGCTTCCTCTCATCCTCAGTTTCAATTATGGAGCATTTGCTGTTTTAGGCCATGTCTGCACTACCTGCCGGATTGGCGGGTAGTGATCTATCTATCAGGGATCGATTTATCGCATCTAGTGTAGATGTGATAAATCGATCCCCAATTGCTCTGCCGTCGACTCCAGCACTCCACCACGGTAAGAGGCGGAAGCAGAGTCGATGGGGTTGTGGCGGCTGTCGATCCTGCGCTGCGAGGACGCGAAGTAAGTGATTCTAAGTCGATCTAAGATTCGTCGACTTCAGCTACGCTATTCTCGTAGCTGAAGTTGCGTATCTTAGATCGACCCCCCCCCCCACAGTGTAGACCAGGCCTTAGAGTCTTTTAGACTCAAACCCTTTCCTTATGCACCCTTGTCCTTCTTAATACCCCTCAATCCACAGCCCTTCCTAATTCTGCATTTGTACTCACTGACAATACCTCTTACGTTTCCAACTGTGTCCTTGGTCCTTCCTGCTTCAATCATCAATAGTTGGATACATTTTTAAAAGCGTTAAGATAATATTAATAGTAAAGAGTCAAAGGAAACTTTGAGGGGGAAAAAATTGAAGTACAAAGTAACCAACTCTAAAATGATGAATGCTTTACTTTTAGTTTTTCAAACACAGAACTATGCAGCAAAGTAGGCCAAATATTTGGGTCCTCTTTCTTTAGAGTACTCTGGAATAGTTTACTAGGGGTTAAAGGTACAATCCTGTGAGGTGCTGAATGTCCTTAAGTACCATTAAAGTAAAGGCATTCAGATACTATGGTGTTGAGTGCTATGTCGTAATTAGGTAGACAGTGGGAGTTGAATGCACAAGGGGCCAGATTTTCAAAGGCATTTAGGTGCCTACAGATGTAGCTAGTAACTAAGCAATTTAGGTGCCTAACTTCAATTTAAACCAATGGCCATTAAGCACCTAACCTGCTTAGGCTCTTTTGAGAATTCCATCACATGCCACTCTGTATCTTTAGGTGCCTAAACACTTTTGAAAATCTGGTCCTCAGGCTGAAGCCCTATATTGGGATGTTGTAGATGGAAGAAATGTAGCCAAACTTGGGTACCTAAAATTAAGCACCTAAATAACTGGTTGGATTTTGAAAAGCGATGAGTGCTTATAACTCTCAATTGCTTTAAGTGGACCCACAGTAAGTGCTGAACGACACAAAAAATGAAGAATCCATTTTACACAGACATGATTGATATGTCACAATACTGAAAACACGATGAAAAACTAGGCTTGGGAATAGAATGGACTGGTAGAAATTAATGGGAAAAGAGGATTTAAAATAGGGATACACGTTCTTTTGCTGCTAGTGCTGCTTCCTAATTCATTTTTCTCACAATTTTTCATTCAGCATTCCAGTTCTTTCCCTTTTTTGCTGAAGTTTGGGTGTTCTTTCTTCTCTACTTTCTCTTAATTTAGCTTTATTAATTGGTTTCAGTTCCTTTCATGTAGTTTTTTCTTCAGTGCAATTTATTTTCCACCAGACTCATGAATATTGTACCTTCACCCTAGCTCAGATCCAAAGCCTACTTTGCTGATGCTGTTTTTGAAGTTGAGAAGAACCTAAACTGCTAATAGGCAGGGAGATCAGAGCCTGGTCAATTTCAAACCATCCTGTAGATAACTTGGGTGTCTTAATGAGCTAAAAGCACAGACTGTGTCTTGGAGACAGATGACTGAGGGTGCTGTCACCTATTTTCAGTGTCTCAAGAGGGGCTGGCAGCATTTCCTCATGGCCCAGACTAATTTCACCTGTATTTTCTGGGATTTTCTCATGTGCAGGTCCACAGCTAGGAGACCCTATACCCAAGCTGTCTACACCAAGCTTCTGGTTTGTTTTTGATAGTGCCAAAAATTCTTACCCAAATGGGATGATTTTAGTGTAAACGAGTGGTGGATGTTACTTAGGGTTAGGGTTACTTACCAGCAGAGTACTACGGTACTGCACATATATAGAACAAAAGAATCCCCTGTGGGACACTGGCAATAGGAAAGTCTCACCCCAAACCCTTGTAAGACGTTCCATTCAGGTGATACTTTTACAGACCATATCACTAGAGCATCCCAAACATCTGGAAATATCATGAGTTGAGAGCTGCCTCAGAATCGGGATTGTACAGCAGTTCCTCACTTCACGATTTTTAAAATATATCAGTTACACACACATACATGATTTACAAACAAAAAGACATGGCACAAACCAAATACCCATCAGTCCAATCACCCCAAATTCATTTAAGAGGCTGAAAAAAGGAGGAGGCCTGAAACCAGCCCAAACAGTAAACAATACGTAGCTATTTGCTGTTATGACTAGTTAAAAATCTCTGTTGATAACAAATAGAATTAAGGCAGTTAATCCATTACACTTTTGTCTCAGGAACAGAAAGTGGGTTTTTTGGGTTGGTTTGGTTTTGGTTCATTTTAATATATGTTACATATAGCAGCTTCTAGCATGTGTATCACCTAAGAAAATCATTAATGACAGAGTCCAAGGCCAAAAGGGAACACTGTGACCATCTAGATCGACCTCCTGTATACACAAGCTATAGAACGTCCTCATACCAGGCCAAATGTATTTGAGATATCACTTGACAATAATTGATTTTTTTTTGTACACACACAAATATGCAATTAAGCAACATTTTAAAACAAAGGAAAGAAGCTAATTCATTCCTAGTCTTAATAATAGTTGCATCTATACTGATAATATAAGGCAGTGGACTCCCACCTTTTTATGCACAAGATCACTTTTTGAATTTAAGTGCAACTCAGGATCTACTCTGCCCCTTCCCTGAGGCCCCCCCCACCGCCCTCACTCACTTTCACTGGGCTGGGGAAGGGGGTTGAGGGGTTTGGAGTATGGGAGGGGGTTGGGGTACAGGAGGGGGCTCAGGGCTGGAGGTTGGGGTGCGGGCTCCTGCTGGGAGGCACTTTCCTTGTCGGGCAGCTCCTGGTCAGCAGCGCAGCAGGGCTAAGGCAGGCTCCCTGCCTGCCCTGCCCCTACAATGTACCTGGGAGCGGCCATCACACCCCCTGCAGCCCGTGGCATTGCATGCTGCCCCTCTCTGCAGGCACTGCCCCTCCCCACTCCAGCTCCCATTGGCCACAGTTCCCTATTCCAGGCAGGAGCAGCATGCAGAGGGAAACCACTGCCTCCCCACTCCCCCGGGGCCTCAGGGGTGGGTTGGCTGCTTTCGGGAGTTGTGCATGGCCAAGGCAGGCAGGGAGCCTGCCTTAGCCTCGCTGCGCACCAGACTTTTAGCGGCTGGAGATTGTGATCGACTGTCAGAGGCTCCAGGATGGACCAGTTGAGCACGATTGACCGGTTGATGGCCTCTGATCTAAGGCATTACAAACAGAACTAATAGTAATTATTTCACAGCACTATTAGATTAAAAGATGAAACAATAATAAGGTCTGATTTTAGTTAACCAGCCTCCTGGTTTGTCGATTCTGAGTTAAATACTCAGAGTTTGATCTGGTGACCACAGAGTGAATGGAAGACGCCTGTTGATGTCAGTGGGGATTGACCAGACTTTAAGATATACTAAATAGTCTTTTCACTGACGAAAAGTAGTCTGTAATTGTATTGGGGGCAGGCAAGGGGGAGAAATTGGTCATAAATCCTCTCAATGTTCATTAACTCCTCTTAATGCTAATGAAAGTTATATGCTGCTGGCAACAAGAGGAGACCAGATCTCCTTGTACAGTTCCGCTAGGATTTTGGGGAAGGGCTGGTTTCAATTTGGGAAATAAATCACACGATGCCATGGTAATTAATCTAGACTTACACCAGTTGATCAGCGAGTGAGCAAATGAGATGATTAACTGTTGATTTGCAGCTGTGTTTACTGGGAGTAACTTCACTGAAGTCAGGTACATGACATTGGGACAAAGTTGGAGTTAGAGGAGAATACAATCAAGAGGTTTTTGGTTTGGGAGGGTAGGGGAAATCCAAATTTTGTAAGAATACTGCAATTCTTTAAGACCTCATTGATTCCATCAAAGAGTGTAATTCAGGTCTTCTTCCCTCCCATTCTAGTGCTGATGAGCGATTTGATGCGACATTTCATACCAATGTTTTGGTCAATTCTTCAGGACACTGCCAATACCTGCCCCCAGGTAAGAAGTAGATTGTTTTCATGTAATAGCTCTTGCCTACTCATATATGAAGTCATCTCATAGTTTGGATATAAACTCTTTCATACGCCATATAAATCTAGATAGTACCTGTTTGCTAGATTTAAAACTATATAAATTACACATATGTACCTGTAATTATGTATGCATTATTTAAGAACACAATCTTGCATGGATACCACCATACAAAAAAAAATTATCAATTGCAATGATATAAATCCTTTGTCATATCACTGGTTTAGCCCCATTTCCTATTACAGTAACACTTCACTCAAAATCGTCTTGGTTAACATTGTTACGTTGCTGATCAATTAGGGAACATGCTCGTTTAAACTTGCGCAATGCTCCCTTACAACGTTGTTTAGCAGCCGCCTGCTTTACCTTAGCCGTTGGAGCGAGCTGGTGGGGGCTTGGAACCAGGGTGGACCAGCAGCCCTCTAGCAACTCCCCGCTCCCCTAAGTTCCCTGTGCAGCAGCTGCCCAGCAAGCTACCAATTGCTGGCAGTTCAGCTGTCCCTCCCCTCACTGCCGGGTGCTGCTCCTGCCCTCTGCCTTGGAGCTGCTCCCAGGAGCTTTCTGCTTGCTGTGCAGAGGTGGGGGGAAGAAGGGTGCTAATGTCAGGATATCCCCCTCCCCCTGCTCCTGCACCTTATCTCCACAGAGCAGGGGGATGACGACGGGGTTTAGGATGGAGGGAGCTTGCTGGCAGCAGCTGCTGTCTCAACTTGCTGATCTACTTAAAAAGGCAATGTACTCAGAGTAGGGTCAGCAAACTTAAAGGGGTAATGCGTGCCTCTCTCTCTCTCACACGTGTGTCTGTCTCTCTCTGCCATGCTGTCTTCCTCTCTTTCCATTCGTGCTGCCTTGTAGAGTGTGAGGTACATTAACAACAATATGTTAACCCTTGAGAGCTCAGCCAAGTGCTAGTTCATCATTTAATAGTAAGGCATTCCCTGGGAAATATCCCACCCTCTTCCGTCCTCTGACTTAGCCACCTCAACCAAACTTCACACTCTTCATTGCTGTGTACAAACAACTGTTTGTTTAAAACGTATACTCTGTGTGTGTGTGTGTGTGTGTGTGTGTGTGTGTGTGTGTGGTCTTTTGTCTGGCAAAAATGTTTTCCCTGGAACCTAATCCCCCCTATTTACATTTATTCTTATGGGAAAATTGGATTCACTTAACATCGTTTCGCTTGAAGTAGCATTTTTCAGGAACATATCTACAACGTTAAGCGAGGAGTTACTGTATCAATTTATGGTTTCAGAAGTATGGAAGTATGAATAGAAATAAAAATCACATGACCCTTTGACATACAAAAATATTGTTTCCTGAGGCTGAGGGAATAATTAAACATGATTAATTTATTCCATGAATTTGGCGCTTCTGTTCATGAATTCATTCTTATAGTAAATAGTTTACTAATTTCTTGGATGGATTTGCTATTTGAAATGATGCACCAAACACTTTCTCAGAACAGCTTTTGGTCTGTAGCTCATTCCTGAGAATGCTTTTATTTCATTTTTGAAACATAGTGATCCGTGTTTGATTGGACACCTGGTGCTATTTCTGTTCCCTAGAATATAATTCTTAGAATCAGGTTTCTTCTGTCTAACTTGGGGTCTTATAGAGTGCCCATCCCTGTAGCATCCAAGTGCTTCCCAGGTAAATTAAATGTACTGCGGTCCTAGGTATGGTCCATGGAGTCTCCTACCCTTCTGCTCATAGGAAGCTCCAATTGGTGTTTATGGACTTGATCTTTCAAGGTGCTGAGTGATGGGTCCTTGATCTGTCATGTTTAACTTTGTCCATCGTTTTATACAATAAACGCAACAAATAGAGGTTAGCCTTCTTGAAAGGAATGAGCCAATGTTATGTAAATCTTAAAAGACAGTAAATCATCTTGCAGGGCCTCTCATTATATTTAGTAACAGAAATCCCATCCCAGCCACATCATGAAGAGAATAGTAACACCAGGAAAAGAGAAGTAGAGAAGTGACCGATGCAATTCAGTGAAAGGAGGTATATAATCAATATATAGATTCTGCAAATCTATTACTATAGTAAGTTTGAATTGTCTTCCTTTTCACTTCTTGAGGTATATTAAGTGTACTTTTACGGTCTGTCTACACAGCAAAGAAAAACCTGCTGCTGGACCATGGCAGCTGATTCAGGCTCACGTGGCTCGGACTACGGGGCTGTTTCATTGCTGTGTACGCTTCTGGGCTTGGGCTGCAGCCCTGCGAACCCAAGTCAGCTGGCACAGGCCAACTGCGGGATTTTCTTTGCTGTGTAGACATACTCTCAGAGTAAGTACTGGACAGCTGCAGTGTGTAACAGGGATCATTTACAAAAACAGATGAAACAGTATGTGAAACAAGCATTTCTATAGATTTTTTTTTGGTTCTATTTAAACTCTAGGCATATTCAAGAGCTCCTGCTACATAGATGTGCGCTGGTTTCCATTTGATGTTCAGAAGTGTAATCTGAAGTTTGGATCCTGGACCTATGGTGGATGGTCCTTGGACTTACAAATGCAAGAAGCAGATATATCTGGATACATTTCAAATGGAGAGTGGGATCTAGTAGGTAAGCTCCTTGGACCTGATTTTCATTTACACTCTGTACTTTGGGAATGTAAAGGGGCTTTAAAGTGGATGGAAAGGTAGATCAGTATAAAAGGACCTTTGTGTAAATGATGATCAGGCCCCTTGTCTTTTTTTTCAGATCGTAAAAATGTACACAGCTCAGGTAGCAAGTACCAGTACAAATGCATGCTGATCCATCAGTCCATTTACTAACAGATCCTTGGCAGACACATGAACCAGCATTCTTTGTAGATATATTAAAAAAAAAAAGCTACATGTTAGGGTTAGCAAGCAGTGGATTGGTACATGCTATGAAGGTCTGAGACAGTGGCATTTTAAATGTGGTGGAAAAAAAGATAAAAGGTGAAGAACATATGAAGACGGTGGAGGCTAAAGGAGTTGGCAGATGTGATTGCAGAGCCATTGGCCATTATCTTTGAAAACTCATGGCGATCGGGGGAGGTCCCAGATGACTGGAAAAAGGCTAATGTAGTGCCCATCTTTTAAAAAGGGAAGAAGGAGGATCCTGGGAACTACAGGCCAGTCAGCCTCACCTCAGTCCCTGGAAAAATCATGGAGCAGGTCCTCAAGGAATCAATTCTGAAGCACTTAGAGGAGAGGCAAGTGATCAGGAACAGTCAGCATGGATTCACCAAGGGCAAGTCATGCCTGACTAATCTAATTGCCTTCTATGACAAGATAACTGGCTCTGTGGATGAAGGGAAAGCAGTGGACGTGTTGTTCCTTGACTTTAGCAAAGCTTTTGACATGGTCTCCCACAGTATTCTTGCCAGCAAGTTAAAGAAGTATGGGCTGGATGAATGGACTATAAGGTGGATAGAAAGCTGGCTAGATTGTCGGGCTCAATGGGTAGTGATCAATGGCTCCATGTCTAGTTGGCAGCCGGTATCAAGTGGAGTGCCCCAGGGGTCGGTCCTGGGGCCGGTTTTGTTCAATATCTTCATAAATGATCTGGAGGATGGTGTGGATTGCACCCTCAGCAAGTTTGCAGATGACACTAAACTGGGAGGAGTGGTGGATACGCTGGAGGGTAGGGATAGGATACAGAGGGACCTAGACAAATTGGAGGATTGGGCCAAAAGAAATCTGATGAGGTTCAACAAGGACAAGTGCAGAGTCCTGCACTTAGGACAGAAGAATCCCATGCATCGCTACAGACTAGGGACTGAATGGCTCGGCAGCAGTTCTGCAGAAAAGGACCTAGGGGTTACAGTGGACGAGAAGTTGGATATGAGTCAACAGTGTTCCCTTGTTGCCAAGAAGGCCAATGGCATTTTGGGATGTATAAGTAGGGGCATTGCCAGCAGATCGAGGGACGTGATCGTTCCCCTCTATTTGACATTGGTGAGGCCTCATCTGGAGTACTGTGTCCAGTTTTGGGCCCCACACTACAAGAAGGATGTGGATAAATTGGAGAGAGTCCAGCAAAGGGCAACAAAAATGATTAGGGGACTGGAACACATGACTTATGAGGAGAGGCTGAGGGAACTGGGGATGTTTAGTCTTCAGAAGAGAAGAATGAGGGGGGATTTGATAGCTGCTTTCAACTACCTGAGAGGTGATTCCAAAGAGGATGGATCTAGACTGTTCTCAGTGGTAGCAGATGACAGAACAAGGAGTAAAGGTCTCAAGTTGCAGTGGGGGAGGTTTAGGTTGGATATTAGGAAAAACTTTTTCATTATGAGGGTGGTGAAACACTGGAGTGCGTTACCAAGGAAGGTGGTAGAATCTTCTTCCTTAGAGGTTTTTGAGGTCAGGCTTGACAAAGCCCTGGCTGGGATGATTTAGTTGGGGATCGGTCCTGCTTAGAGCGGGGGGTTGGACTAGATGACCTCCTGAGGTCCCTTCCAACCCTGATATTCTATGATTCTATGAGGCACTGAGAGAACTCTGATCATTGCAAGTTCATTGAAAACCTTTTTGACTCAGATTCTTTATTACCTAATTTTGGTCATGTAACAGAGAGGAGAATTGGCATTGAAGAGGAACATTTTAATTGCTGTGGGACTTCACAGAAGATACTTGGAGGCTTTTGTCTAAATGTAGCTTCTACATTAACATAGGTTATATGCAGATTAGTTTCTGCTTTTCTCCCTGTTTTTTTTCCTGTGCAGGAGTTCCTGGGAAGAGGAGTGAGAGTTTTTATGAATGTTGTAAAGAACCTTACCCAGATGTGACATTCACAGTGACTATGAGACGTAGGACTCTGTATTATGGACTCAATCTTCTCATTCCTTGCGTGCTGATATCTGCACTTGCCCTATTAGTTTTTCTGCTTCCGGCTGACTCAGGAGAGAAGATCTCACTAGGTAAACACATTACCAAGTATTTTAAAAGTTGGCTCTATAAGAGTCTTCTGATTTCAATGTAGCTAGATAGCCTCAGCATGCTCAGGGAAAAAGTTTGTCTGTCTTGCTGCATTTCTATCTAATAAAAAGTATGTAGGTGTTTTTAAAGCATCTCTTACGGTGGTATCTTAGCAAAGATATGAAAGAATAGGTCATACTACTAGTTAGGGTGGAGCTAGGAGTTACATAAACAACAAAAACATACAAGTAGCATTACAATGTTTAACTGTATAATCCTGTATTACAAATAGAGCTACTGTTTGACACTTATGTGCTGGAGGGAAAAATAATTTCACTGAATAAAGGTTATGTTGGAAAGAACATGTATTTTGGCATTTTAGTCTGGCATTATTTTCAGTCTATATTCCTCTTACTAGTAAGTGATACATTAAGAGCCAGGAGTCACCCTTTGCATCCTTTTGAAAAAGTTGGGCTCCTTCCATTTAAATATTTTAGTGGTGAGGCCATCTTCTTTTTGTAAATGTATGGCTAAATGTTGGATTGTGGGGAGTGGATAAACTGGAATCTTTTTGATACACGATAGTTAAGGTAGCTGCTAAATATTTTATGAAATTTTACACCACCAATTTGGACATAACAAATGTATTAATTTCTATTTAATGAAAATGGTTGTTCAAAAGACAGAATGTAAACTGGGCATCTCTGCACAAGTGCCATTTTAATGTTTAGTGTATGTTTCTCTTGGATTTCAGAACCAGCTTCCCTAGCCCTTGACTTCTGACTACCCTCTGAATTTTTAGGATGCGCTATCCTGTCCTTCAGTCCCTTTCCAGCTGACAGTGGTTCCCTCTGTGCAAACCTAATCCTGAGATCCTATCAGGACAACAGCTGAGTCATATTCAGAGGGGCAAATCAGTGAGCAACAAAAATCAAAATCCAGAAATCAGTATCAGAACTGCTTAGAGCAAGCAACTCTCAGAGATCAACTGCTAATTTCAGAGAGAACATCAGTCTCTCTCCCAGGGCAATTTCTGTTTTCTGGGATTAACTACTGTACTTTTTAGCTTCATGTCTTCCAAACCTATTGATCAGCACATCACATACTGTATCAAGTTATTGAAAGCTCAAAACAAAAGACTCCCTCGTGAACTTTTCAAAAGGGGTGATGGAACATAAAACAAAAAGTACTTTAATTTGTCATATTTTATCAAATCCCTTGGACAGTGATGCGAAGTGAACAGTGCTGTATTAGTCTAGCAAGGTTTAACAAGGCCAAAAAGAAATTATTAGGTCCAGCTTCTACATTTGTACAAGTGCACAAAAACTGGGACCTAATCACGAAGGCTTTTGTATCAGATATATCAAAAACACAGATTTAGAAAAAATTAAACTAGTTTGGCAAGATTTCTACCCTCTAAAATGGGAGTTTTTAAAGTAGTATCAAAAGAGAACAGGATTGAGTACAATCAGTGTAAGGGTATGATTGTGAGAATAAATTTCACACAGCACTTCTTCAAATCTGTTCTTTAGTGGATAGCAATTACCTGATAAGCTGCTGTCCTAATTCTGTACTTCATGTTTATCTTTCAGGTATAACAGTTTTATTGTCTCTTACTGTCTTTATGCTACTTGTGGCAGAAATTATGCCAGCAACATCAGATTCTGTGCCATTAATAGGTAACTTCAATTTATTCTCTCTCTCTTTCTTTCTCTCTCTTTTTTTAAATCAGACAAGTTGTAATTAAATCACTTCAAGGCCAAAAATAAGGCACATTTAGAAAGTGTATGATTTGTGTGCAGTTGAATCAGAGATGTTTAGGACTGATCCTGCATGGTGCAGAGCAATGATTTTAGTGGGAATCGAGGCTGCTTACCACTCCTTCTGGGGGAACGTATATTGGGAGGAAAATAGGGAGCACACTAGGGGGACAATGAGAATGGTTATGGAACATGTGCTGGGGGAGCACAAAGGCGCAGTGGTGGTAACATAGGGACATTTGGGTGAGAAAACACTCACTTGGGGGTAGGAGACACTGCAGAGCAGGCAGGGTGCTTGCTGAAGGGTTTGCTTGCTGAAGGGTTTGATCACTGCAGGCCTCCTATCCACTCATAGTAGTTTCCTCTCTTACTACCTTGGCATCCAGTGAAGTTTGTCATAAGCAGGGTCCTCTTGTGGGGGGGTTTCTCTGGTTTCTTACATATTTTTTGAGTCCTCTGGTCTGCTGGAAGATCTGGATCAAAATAAAGAAAACAAATGGGACATCACTGGGGATAATGCCAAAGAATTTTCTTTGGAGTATGCAGTTGTTGCGTCTTGGAACACAGTAAGCGAGGGGTCTATAAAACAGCAGATTGAAATATACTCTGGAAGGGGGAGAGGAAATTTTTCATTACAGTTCCTCCACATGGCAATTGATATATAAGCAGAAAACCCCAACCACTCTCTCTGATATTAACCAACTAACTAATAATGATGATAACAATAACGAAAGGGGAGATTTTCAAAGGCACTAAAAAGAGTCTGGTGCTTATGTTTTATTAAAAACAGTGTTAAAATTACACATTATCACTTTAAATATGTAAGGGGTTTCCTGGTCCTGCTTGCAGGGTATAGTGCTCTCTAAGGAAGAGTCTGATATGTCTCTTATGCTGTCAGTGGACTAAGCTCTGCCTTGCTTTAGGGAGCAGCCTGTTTTGTCGCTCTCTGGGTTTGGTTCATGGGTGTTAAGGAATAAAGCAGTGTTATGCCGCAACTTTACAGGAAGAATATTTAATTCTTTTATCTATTTTCCCTATGTATATGCTATGAACATAACAGTTGCCAACTCCCATTGAAAAATCAGTGAGAGATTGGAGCCTGACTACTCTTTCTGCTTTTGAAAAATCTCTCCCAAATGCATTAAAAAGTAGCTTGTGTAGAATCAGGTTTGTTTTCCATTTTAACTGTGTTCCTTTAGATTAATACCTGTTTATATAGGTGTATGAAGCACCTGTATATCACTATAATTTTACATATCTTGATTATGTGTTTATTTTTGCAGCTCAGTATTTTGCCAGCACCATGATTATTGTTGGCCTTTCAGTTGTTGTCACTGTTATTGTTCTGCAATATCACCATCATGACCCAGATGGGGGGAAAATGCCAAAGTGGGTAAGGTCTGATTCCAGTTCATTTATATCTACTTATTCACTATATAAATTTTCAGATTAGAGATGTGTCATAGTGGCAGGTGACCTATCATTACTTCTTGATACCCTCCCCCACCGAAGCTTCACAGCTGAGCAAAAATGTCCGCATACGTTTCCTTTTGTGGGCCTCTCATTTTTCAGAAAGAGGGAAACACTTGCAAGAACTAAGATCGTCATCTTGTTTCTATCTTAAAAATTTCCTGCAATACAACTAAAACCACCTAGAATATGAAGTACTCTGTCCAATAAGAACACATTAATTTCATTACAGCCGCTGCTATAGATTTAAGTATTGTTTACTTGTGAACAGCTGCAGCTATGACCATATGTTAGAGAGGTATGTTAAGGTGGAAGCGAGAATTTTTGAGCTTTCTGTGAGTTATATACTGACTTTACCATCAAGCCAGGGACTATGTCAACTACAAATGAAAAGTTAGTATCTTTGTCTGTCATATTCCACTGTCGCTGAAGTATAATGCCATCTTCATGAGCTAGTACCATGAATTATTGTTTTTATGGAAAGCACTATCATAGCATGGCTGAGAACTAGAATCTTGCATAGTAACTGAATATTGATGAGATAATGCTAAGGGTATGTCTAAACCCCAGAGCCTGGGGTGTAGCTCAAGCCAGAATGTCTACACCCCAATTTTACAAGCCCCAGTCAGCTGACTCGGGTCAGCTGTGGGTGTTTAATTGCTGTGTGGACATACCCTATGAATCCTGCATAGCTTGATATTGCAAAGGGTAAGGTGCATTCTCAATTCCCATATATTTCACCTTGCATCCTGCAGCATCAGGTCAATAGTGAAGGTGGAAAGTACTCTCCTTAGATTTTAGGCAGGAACGAGTGATCACTACTTCATACAGTCCCATACCTACAGTCCCATGCCCCAGTGCCTTACAAACATTAGATATTCCCTGCCCCGAAGAGCTTACATTATAGGCAGTTAGGTGGTGGCATTGGAAATTAAAATTGAAAGAGAACTGATTAAGTATCAACCAATGCAGAAATAGAACTGATTATGTATAGACCAATGCAGTGTGAGATAGAAAACCAAATATTGATGACTGTATTTGCATAAATATTCCTGCTGGAATAAGTTGGAATACTCATGTAAAATAAGCAAGACTTAGCACTGAAGACCTGATCAAAAGCCCATTTAAACTCAGTAGGAGTCAACAGGCTTTTGGATCAGGCCTTAGATTAATAAAGGTGGTCTATTTTTTTAGCTGAATTACATTAGTGCGGGGCTGGGGGAGAAATATGAAGACAAGAGCATGTGAAATCTGTCTTTAGCAAAAACATTTACCCTCAAAATGGCATCAGGAGTATATCTATCTACCCTAAGTGGCATTCTAAAATCATAACAAATGGACTAAATCCAATATAAATTACATTGCAAGAGTGACATGTGGTTTGAGATAATGAAATGACATTATGACTGGGAAAAAGAAACACTGGAATTATTTTTTGAAATCCGGCTAGAGCTGAATTTTGGAAGCCTGAATTTGAACTGGAGCATTCTTTGAATAGCAGTGCAAAACCCAATAAAATGAAACCTAGTGATTTGATTTGCCACTGGAACGAAACTAATCGTTTTTACCAAGGACTTTTCTGTTCCATCTGCACCCTGTGGTATATGCAGGTCTGTTTTATACAGTTTGCAATCAGCTGTCATAAAAGGATTGAGTGCGAGTATAGTAAAGACACTGTAAAATATAGCAATTCAATCCAATTAGTATGGCATATTTTTAGCAACTGCCTCCAAAAAGCACTGAAGTATTAGACTGCAATTCTTTCACTCTTATTTCTGTTTGTAACACTTATTTTATTTATTACCTCAAGTATAAAGCAAAACTATTTCGAGTCTCATTGAAAATAATTGTTTTCTAATCAAAGGAAAGTCCATAGTTTCAATTTAAAAACAGCAAAGTTTGTCATGTCACTGTTCTGACATGAATGTGATAAAAAAATCAACCTGTCAGACCAGCCCACAGCAATCATAATTTGACAGTTGCATATGGCCATTAGCAGCCTGCTGGGAGTGGGACAATGGACTCAATGGCTGAGAGTGACTGTAGGACAATTATGACATCACCACTAGGCTACAGGGCAAGATCAGCAAATAGAGACCAGGGAGCACAGGAGCGCTGGAACAATTTTTATAGTGGAGGTCCTGAGAGCCATTTAGCCAAATTGTAATAAACACTGTGTAGAATGGAAACCACTTCAAGCCAGGGCATGTGGCAGTGCCCACCGCACCTATGGGGAGCAGAGAGCACTAGAGCTCTAAAATACAAATAGCTATTGATGATGATCAGTTTCTGTTTACAAAGATGTTTTACTTCTCAATTTTCTTCCAGACAAGAATCATCCTTCTGAACTGGTGTGCCTGGTTCCTGAGGATGAAGAGACCAGGGGAGGATAAAGTACGCCCTGCCTGTCAGCATAAGCAGCGTCGATGTAGCTTGTCAAGTGTAGATATGAACACTGTGAGTGGACAACAAGCCAGTAATGGGAATATGCTCTATATTGGGTTCCGGGGGCTGGAAGGGGTCCATTGCACTCCGACCACTGATTCTGGGGTAATTTGTGGGAGGATGACCTGTTCACCAACAGAAGAAGAGACTCTCCTGCACAGTGGACACCCCTCTGAAGGTGACCCAGATTTGGCTAAGATCTTGGAGGAAGTCCGATATATTGCAAACCGATTCAGAGACCAGGATGAGGAGGAAGCCATTTGCAATGAATGGAAGTTTGCAGCCTCCGTGGTAGACCGTCTCTGCTTGATGGCCTTTTCTGTCTTCACAATCATTTGTACGATCGGCATTTTAATGTCGGCACCAAACTTTGTAGAGGCTGTGTCTAAAGATTTTGCTTAATTCTGCAAAGTGTCTGTGATCCTTCAAGGTATGCTATGTAGCATATAGATGAGTACATGGTCTTTTTTTTAAAAAAAAACATGCCATATCATGAATATACTCTTACTCAGTGACACATTTAAAAACAGTAAAATGTCTATAGGGCTCACTCCAACCTGTGAGATGCTGAGGGACCTTAACTCCCACTGAAGTGTGTAAATAGGACATTCGGTTTGTAGGGTTGAGTCCACAGTTTGTGAGCTATTGCTAAAGTATCTGATGGACCAATCTAAGGCCACTGGCATTAATGGAAAGATTTCCATTCACTGCAATGAGCTTTGGATCAGGCCCTTAGCTAATAAATGACACAAGCGCTATAATGGGGGAACACTCCCACCAGCTTATGTTGTCAGAAGCAACTAGTGAATGGGGGTGGGAGGGGGCCCAAGCTGACCCTCCTGATTTTCAGAGGGTAGGTACTCAGCAATACAGTAACTCCTCACTTAAAGTCGTCCCGATTAACATTGTTTCGATCGGTTGCTGATCTATTAGAGAAAATACTCATTTAAAGTTGCGCAACGTTCCGTTATAAAGTTCTTTGGCTCGCCCCGCTCCACCTGCCTGCCCGGTGCTCCTGCCGGGGAGCGGGGTCAGGGCGTTGGGGCTCGCCCTGCTCCACCTGCCTGCCCGGCGCTCCTGCCGGGGAGCGGGGTCAGGGCGTTGGGGCTCGCCCCGCTCCACCTGCCTGCCCGGCGCTCCTGCCGGGGAGCGGGGTCAGGGCGTTGGGGCTTGCCCCAATCCGCCTACCTGGTGCTCCTGCTGGGGAGCAGGGTTGGGGCATGGGGGCTTATCCCACTCCGTCCGCCTGGCATTCCAGGCGGGGAGTGGGCAAGCCCCCGACCCCACTCCCCGGCAGGAGCGCCAGACGGGCGGAGTGGGGCAAACCCCTGTGCCTTATCCCTACTACGCCCCACCTCAACCAAGCTTCACAGTATCTTTGGTGAGTACAGTATTAGTTTGTTTAAAATTATTTAAAACTTATACTGTATATGTATATAATGTCTTTTGTCTGGCGAAAAAAATTTCCCTGCAACCTAATCCCCCCCACCCCGTTTACATTAATTCTTATGGGGAAATTGGATTCGCTTAACATTGTTTCGCTTAAAGTAGCATTTTTCAGGAATATAACTACAACGTTAAGCGAGTAGTTACTGTACTGAAAATCAGGCCCCAGAAAAGTGTGTCTAGTTGGGCTCCTAAAAACTGAGGCTGCCAAAATGGACACTACCAACTTTAATGGGAGCCGGCTCTGAAGCATAGATCCTAATTTTAACAGCACTAAAAGTGGGGGCTGAATTTTTAAAACACACTTGAAATGATTTGTCAAGGAATTTAATTTTGGGGCTTATACCCACTGCCTTCTCCAGCAAAGACATTCTTTGAACTGCCAAGTTTTGTTGAACCTATTTTGCTATATTGATGTCTGTCTTTTTTTAAAAGGAAAATGCAGGATTCAAGATCTCTACATCTTCATTTGTTAAAGAGAGACTCGTGTCTTTTTACTGATTGCTTTCCAATGTGGCAAAAATAACTCTCTCTATACAAACTCAAAAATAAATGACAAATCTAAAGCAAAATGAGCCATTTAAGTGTTCAAAATTAATGTTTTGTCTGATGCATGCACAGTCTTTTAGATATAGCATCATCTTTCTGTTGATTTACCAATATGTATTATGGAAAGAAAACTGGTTAGCTTTTTTGCTCAGTGCATTGTTTAATGCTGAAAACTCTTCTTGTTGTGCATAAGCTGTAAATATTCACCAGGAAACTTTAAATAGGAATTCCTTTTTAGAAAATCATTCTGTGGGCAAAGTTTTAAGTGCACAAATAAGTAATTAGGTGCTTAACATTAACCATTTGTACCTTTAAAATTCTCCCCATGGAATGTTAAACTTTTCAAGTGAATGTGGTGCTCAAGGAAAGTGCTGAGCTGACATGCTGGAGACTGCAGCCTGTGTCTACAAAGCAGGTGCTCAAAAGTAACCCTACTCTGTCCTGCCAATGTGCCTGAACTATGATCTCAGAGGACGGGGCTCTTTTTAGGCAGCAGAAGCTAGTTCAGTTCTGAGATTGCCAAGAAGGCTGCAAATTGATGCCAGTTGTGGGAGGTTTTTATTGAAGTGGATATTAGACTGAGAATCCAACTAACTTCTCAGACAGCTGTAAGAGCAATGGGATAGGAGCCTCTTTTGGTTATTACTGATTTTAGCCGGTTTTGAATTACAAACAGTTGAAAGGCTTTGGGTGAGAGCTTCATCCCCACTTTGGTCCCTTACTGCCAAATAAAAAGCCTAGAGTGGTGAAAGGGGTCCCTAAAAAGTCCTCTATATAGCTGGGGGAGTATTCTTCTGGCATAGGGGGCATGCTGGCAGTGGGAAGGATGTTGAGCCACAATACACAGCACTGTGGAGATTCCTGGCAGTGCTGCTTCCCATAGGGCAGGCCAGGGAGGTTGCTGTAATCTAGACAGGCCTGGGCATGTTGCACCCGGGGGTTTGTGCAGCCCAGGATCAGGAGGCGCAAGGGGAGGCTTAAAGCTATGTTAGCTCCCCTCCCCTGGTGCTGTGCCTCTTGAAGTGCAGCACAGAATCCCACCTATAATATCTAGAGCTGAGCAAATAATTTACACTGATTAGTTAATTTAGTCTCTTTGGTTTTGATTTGTCCATGAGGAAATCAGTTTCTTAGATGTATTTATTCAAAATTATTCACTGAATAATTCTTGGTTTGTAGATTGCTCATCAGCAGTTCACTGTTTGTTAGTCTCTAAGGTGCCACACGTCCTCCTTTTCTTTTTGCGGATACAGACTAACACGGCTGCTACTCTGAAACCTGAGTTTGAGTGGAGTCACATGGTATGATTCCCTGATTCTAGGAGTTATGCTCTGCCAAATGGCTTTCTTGTGCAAATACTTGTGTTCAAGTTGAAAAGTCTTTAGAGCGATTTATTAAACAATCGCTTAAAATGTGCTGAGTCAGCAAAAATTCCTGCTAGCCAATTCACCTGTTAGCATATTCACAGAAAGTGAGTGCAAGTACAGGATGAATCAAATTCAGTTGTTTAGTTGAGTGAATATAAATGGAGTATATTCTTGAGATTTGCTCACCTGCTTGTAGTTCTCAAAGATCTCTACCAATACTCTGAGCTATCCACTCCCTCGAAAAAAAATTATTTCTAAAAATGTTGGCTTAGAAATCATTGTTAATGTGACCATCTGGCTGGATATGGACAAAATTTCTGGTACAATGTAAGATGGCGGTAGAAATGTTTTGTCAGTCTACACTGCTCCCCATCAAATGGAATTTAGTGTTAAACAAAATCTTTCGTATTTACACTCTAAAGTTCATTGTTGAAGTAGTTGTGTAGCCCAATGGAAAGTGGATTACAATCTGACATTGAGCTCCTATGTTACCATTCCATGTCTACACTTGGAAAAGTGGGACCTATAGTTTTCTATGGGGCAGCTCTGCCAGAGGTAGCAACGGTGGAGGCCATAGTATATCTAAATCTCAGGTGTTTTACCACTGATATTTCACACTATTAAGAATTGGGCTTGACAGCTTGGTGGTAAGACACCAGCCTCATGTCTACACTATAGCCTCCATCACTGCCAACACAGAAATGCACCAATGATAAATTATGAGTCCTAATTTTCTTAGAGTGGAGACAGCCTGTTAGACAAATAGCAAGATGACAGTTGCCAGCAATTACAACAGTGAATTTTTATTTTGTTACGTGAAGATACTGCTTAAAGTTGTAAATTTTCAGACTGCTGGCCTGAGCAAAATAGGTAAAATTTTCTTGCCAAACTGTAGGTATTATATGTATATGTGCTAAAAGATAGTCTGATCTAAATGCTGGGGGAAGTACACTTAAAACCCTATGCATCAAGTTGGGAATTAAATATTATATACTCTGTGTGTACATAATATATAGAAGATACATGTTGATAGTGATCTGTTATGATCTTACACTGTGGTGAGTGAGTTCTCTCAAGTGACTTGTCTGGCAAACACACTAAAAAGCTCACTCTAGAGCGCTGGTATCATATACAATATTAGTGGACAATAGACATTACTTTGTCTGTTTTTATATTGAATATGAAGCTTTTTAATATTTAAAAAATAAATTGTCATTATGCCAAAAATCAATTCCAACCATAAATTAAAAAGTTAATAGTTTTAAAGATAGATAAAATATTTAAACAATATTTAAAATAGTAAATTATTTTATATGGGATTTAACAATATTGTGTAAAAGTTTTTTTTTTAAAGGATTCTTGAAATTTATGTTGACTATAGCTGTGGGGTTTAATCTCAGATCACTTGTGACTGCTCCACTTTTTACTTTGTATTGGAAAAAAAAAAGTAAACCAAAGCCCTGAGTTAGTTTCCTTTTGCTACATTATTTTGAATAAGAAACAAAGGACAGCTTGCATTAGAAAGAGATGATACATCCATTAAATATTGTTTGTTATACAAGTAATGCGACACCTTTTTGGTCCAGTCCAAATAAATATTTTAGATCAAAAGTTCTTTGATCTGTTTCTTCCTTGTATTTTGTTGATCAATACATTTACAAACCCCAAATAACTGAAATAAAGTTTCTCAGGATGATTGAAGAAGTTCAGTGGAAATTTCCTGATCTCTGTATAGTCATACTCTGCCTAGCAAACCACTTAAGTGATGCATGAACTTTGTGCTGGCCTTCTGCATGGGAGTAAATATCACCATATGTTTCTTATAAGTCCCTCAAAGGAAGCTGAAGTGGCACATATGCCTTGGGCTGGGGCACTTTGTAACTATGGTGAAGTTAATCTTGTGTGTGTTCTACATCAAGGGTTAACAGGAGAAAAAGCTATCAACTGAATACATAAACAGCCACATTCTGGCAGTTGTAAGGTTTCTGTGTGGGCTACACAAGAAGAATATTGTACTGAGCAGATCAAGGAGCATGTAATTTACATAGAAAATTGAATCAGTGGAACATCCATAGGGAAAAAGTCTACTGAGAACTACAGCATAGAAGAGGTTCTGTTTATATCATTCCCTTCCTCCCTGGTTCTTACTATCTGGCATTAGGCTGAGACTTTCGATATCATTTCAAAAGAGGATGCACTAATTTCATATTTTTCTTATGTGGTCATTAATGGCAAGTCATGAAAAATTCATGCTTCTGTAGAACGCAGGTACCAGAAGGTTACAGATTCCAAAACTCAAGTGCATTCAACTATGTGTGGCAATAAGTATTCAACCAAAAGAAGGTGACAGTTTCAAAACAAACACTTGCACAGGTATTACATTCCATACAGTGGAAACCCAGACTCATACCAGTTTATTATGTACTATAGATGAGAGGAGTGAATCATGATAGAAAGTATATTGACCCTAACAGGAGCGGGGAGTCTAAGGGAGGTCAAGAAGGCCTGGGCAACACTTGAAAACGTTCTCCAGACCCATACCAATCAATTACTTGTTCTTTAATTATGATGATCAACATAGTGTAGCAAGGCTCTGAACAGATCCAGTACTTGATATTACACTAGATCTAATGTCTGGCATGTCTACATTCACAAGAGAATACCTTCTGCTGTTACTTCACTTTTAACATCGCTGCTGCTATTTAAAACCAAACAACAGTACATTACATATTAAAAACACCTTGAAAGGAATTAGGAATCCATCCCTTATTTGCATAAGATGCCATACACAGAGACTAAATTTCACATGAGCTCACACCATCTCTTTTCTGACCTAGAAAAGCACATACTTCCTTTCTAAGGGTACAGCAACACTGCAAAAGTCTCAGAGCCGAGACTCAGGGCTTAAAATAGCAGCGTGGCTGTTCCTGCTCAGGCTGGGGCCCAGGTTCTTGAAACCCGGTGAGGAGGGTGGGCCGAGGAGCCGGGGCTCCAGCCGCAATATCTGCACTGCTATTTTTAGCCCTATTAGCCAAATGTAGCTATTTGTAAGACGGGTCAGTTGATACAGGCGCTGAAACCCGTTGCTGTGGGTTTTATTTTTCTCCAGGGTAGACTTACCCTCAAGGGCAACCTTTTATTAATAGAATTGCAGTCATCAATGCTACTAGAGTTAAATGCAACAAAAACTAAATTCTCTCATAACTTTCATTTAGACCATCAAAGGGAAAAAGTACAAGGCTTTTCAATCAACTTCTGGTCATGTTAACTCAGGGGTGGGCAAACTTTTTGGCCCGAGGGCCACATCAGGGTGCGAAACTGTATGGAGGGCCGGATAGGGAAGGCTATGCCTCCCCAAACGGCCTGGCCCCCTCCCATCCAACCCCTTCCAATTCCCGCCCCCTGACTGCCCTCCTCAGAACCCCCCCAGCTCCTTGTCCCCACCTCTGCCCCTAACCGCCCCCCAAGACCCCACCCCCCCAGAACCTCTGCCCTATCCAACTGCTCCCTGTCCCCTGACTGCCCCCCAGGACCCCCTGCCCCTTATCCAACCCCCAGCCCCCTTACCATGCCGCTCAGAGCAGCATGTTTGGCAGCCGCATCACCCGGCCGGAGCCAGACACGCTACCGCGCTGCCCTGCATGAGTGTGCAGCCCCGCTGCCCAGAGCACCGCCCATGTGGTGGCGTAGCTACAGGGGAGAGGGGACAGCGGCAGAGGGGCCGGGGGCTAGCCTCCCAGGCCAGGAGCTCAGGGGCCAGGCAGGACGGTCTCGTGGGCTGTAGTTTGCCCACCTCTGTGTTAACTCAGTTGCATCTTTGTCACCTGTAACTTATTGGGTTCTCAGAAATGTACTGATTTGCATCTGTAAAAAACCCAAGAAGGGATGTTGAACAATTACGCTCCAAATCTGTAGTAGGCAAATAATTACTAAATTACCTATTAAAAATAACAAGGCACCTTTTCATGTCACATTGGACCATGTACATCTCGTTGATAACTGAGGTTTTTCATAAAACCTAAACAAGAAAAGATTGTAATGAAAGCAACGTATTGACTATGTAACACTTATCTCTTACCCTTTAGGTGTTACAGGATCTGGTCCAATACCCTTTAGAGTCAATGGGAATCAATCTATCCCCATGGGACAGGACCATAATTAGTATAAAATTCCAGTAGTTATCACTTACCCACTATTCTGGCTTATTGCAAACATGGAAAAGGAGGAGGAAATAGCAATACATTGAAAGTAGCACATCTATTTGCTTGGTGTTACTTCAGAAACCAAAAATCTGGGATAATCTGATCTTAAACTGTGATACATACATGATATCCGTGGGGCAGTACTGAATTAGTCATCACATGCTGAGAAATTACATGCTGCTGTTAAACCATTTAATGATACATAGTTACTATATCAATGCAACTTTGTTGTAAACACACAGTTTCCCATCTCTCACTGATCAAGTGATATTTTTTGTAAAATATTTTTTAAACAGAAAAATGAAACCGTTGCAAGAATAAATACTGGGCCAAGTATTTTAGAACTTGCCTTGCCTTCCATAACCCTTAGATAAGTGGGCACAGAGTCAGGCTCCATGGCTAAGTTTGGCTTTTAAGGTTTTGCTTTGTAGCAATTTATTGTCTAAAAGCAAAAGAAACTTGAAAGTGGTAGGCAGGTGTGTATATCTAGTCAGGAAGGGTTCCTTGCTATATCAGCTGGATGATTCACTGAATAAGCACAGACCCCTCCATCCCTGTCGCCTCCACTGTACAGGAAGGATGGGCTTCACCTAAACCATAATGAAACCAGATTGTTGGTATGTAAAGTTAAAAAGGGTGTAGAGGAGTTTTTAAACTAAGGTCCGGGCAAAAACCGACAGGCATGGAGGAACAGATAGTTAGGACAGAGATGTCCCGGAGGGGAGGACTTATTAAAAGGGGTCTCTCTATATTCTAGTAAGGAGGAGAGGATAAAGTACAGGTAGGAACTGAAGAGAAACAGTCAAATGAAAAAAAGAGTTCCATTCAACGACATCATATGAAGGCAGACGACTAAATATTGACAAATTTTATAAGTGGCTGTATGCAAACACTAGAAGTCCAAACAATAAGACAGCTTAACTACTGAGTGCCTGGTATTAAATAGCATTATAGAAGCTTGGTGGAACTATGATAATCAATGGGGCGTAGCAATACCAGGGTACAAAATATCTAGGGCATGATAGAGTAAGGTTGTGCTGGTGTGGGAGTGGCACCATATGTGAAAGAAAGCATAGAGTCAAATATAGTAAAAATCTTAAATCTCCCTGGGTAGAAATTCCATGATTGAGTAATTAGAATATAGAAGTAGGAATATATTACCAACCACCTGACCAGGATGGTGATTATGAAATACTCAGGGAGGCTACAAAAACAGAAAATCTATTCCCTTATTGACTGGGTACATGGCACCTCAGGAAGGGATGCAGAGATAAAGTTTCTAGACAGACTGCTTCTTGGAGCAGTTTGTCCTGGAACCCACAAGGAGAGAGGCAATTCTTGATTTAGCCCTAAATAGTGCATAGGATCTGGTCCAAGAGGTGAATATAGATTAACCACTTGGTAATAGCAACCATAATGTAATTAAATATAACATTGTTGGAAGGAGGGGGAGAGGGTGGAATACCAAAGAAACCCACCACAGTAGCATTTAATGTCAAAAAGGGGAACTACACAAAAATGAGGAAGGTAGTTAAATGGGACAGTCACAAGAGTGAAAAGCTTGCAAGCTGCACGGAAACTTTAAAAAACCCACCATAATAGAGGCTCAAACTATATATATACCCCCATTTAAAAAAACAGTAAGCGGACTAAACAAATGCCACCATGGCTAAACAGCAGAGCAAACAAGACGGTTAAAGACATCCTTTCAGAATAGGATGTCAACTCCTACTGAGGAAAATAGAAAGGAGCATAAACTTTCGCAAGTTAAGTGTAAAGATACAATTAGGCAGGCAAAAAAAAAAATTTTGAAGATCAACTAGCAAAAGCCACAAAAACTAACAGCAATTCTTTTAGTACCTCAGAAGCAGGAAGCCCGCCAAAACAATCAATGGGTTATTGATTGAATCATTGAACAACTGAGATGCTAAAGAAACATGCAAGTAAGACAAGGCCATTGTGGAGTGGTGTAGAGAAAGTAGATAAGGAAGTGTTGTTTACTACTTCTCATAACACAAGAACTAGGGGTCACCAAATGAAATTAATAGGCAGCAGGTTAAAAAATAAATAAAAGGAAGTATTTCTTCACACAGCGCACAGTCAACCTGTGGAAATCCTTGCCAGAGGATGTTGTGAAGGCCAAGACCATAACAGGGTTCAAAAAAGCATTAGATAAATTCATGGAGGATAGGTCCATCAGTGACTATTAGCCAGGATGGACAGGAATGGTGTCCCTAGCCTCTGTTTGCCAGAAGCTGGGAATGAGTGATAGGGGCTGGATCACTTGATGATTGCCTGTTCTGTTCACTTCCTCTGAGGCACCTGGCACTGGCCACTATCAGAAGACAGGATACTGGGCTAGATGGACCTTTGGTCTGACCCAGTAGGGCCCTTCTTATGTTGGAGAAGTTAAATGAATTATTTGCACTGGTTTTCACTGGAGAGCCCACACCTGAGCCATTCTTTTTAGGTGACAAATCTGAGGAACTGTCCCAGATTGAGGTGTCAGTAGAGGAGGAGTTGGAAAGAATTGATAAATTAAACAGTAATAAGTCACCAAGATCAGATGGTATTCATCCAAGAGTTCTGAAAGAACCATCACTTATCACAGTTTGATCCTTGATGTACATATTCGGAGTCCTTGATTGGTGATAGAACTGCCATTGATTTCCATGTGATTTCTATGCAAGGTTCAAGGGCAGTATGTAGCATAAAGAATGGAGAAACTTATTTTGGGGGTTTTGGCACTTAAATCTCAGAGAGATACTCAGAGCAATACACGACATAGCTGCATATACAAGGTAACACTTAACAAATTATAATATATTTTGGTTCTACTAAACAAAACATATTTAAAGGTTTAAACAGCTACTTGGGTTTTACTCAGCAAAATGTAAACAGCAAAAAAGGTGGCTAACCTATGTTTTTCATTTGCCTAAGCATAATATGACATACAATGCCAAAAGGCTGACAAGGCTTACAAGACTGAATAAATATAATTAAATTCTCTACAAAATTATAGGAACTGAAAGTAGCTTCCCTAATAGGTTTTCTGTTACAGTAATTATGCCTGGCCTGTTATCATGCCATTCTGTACAAGGGGGAAAAAAACCCTCCTGAGATTTTACAGGAATTTTTAACTGCAGGTTGAAGGGATTAGGATGTACAAGCTCCCTAGGAGCATCACAATTATTTTCAGCTCCTGGTCTGCCTTTTTAGAAAGCTCCTTGTCGGTTTGAAATCACTTAGCAGATTGCACTGTGAACCCAATGGTGCCCACCCTGTAATGAATTTCACTGCAGAGATGTAAGGCTTCCAAACGCCCATTCTTCGAGCCAGGATTCACAGCCACTAAGTATTGGAATAAAGTTCATTTATTTTCTCATGCATTTTCTGTAATGCAGTGGAAAATGTCCCATCTGCTGCAGTGTAGAAATCCTACGTGGGTATAAAATCAAGAATAACCGCACTGAATTCTATGGATGTACATAGTATAAACACATGAAGCCAGAGGAGGATCTGGCTTCACATCTCCCCATATGTGTCTCTGTATAGTTAACCTCTTCTTGTACCTTCCCATTCTGGCTCCTGACAGCCCCAGAACCAGTGGAAATTGTGCTACGACCTGGCATGAGGACAGGGCTGCAACAGACACTGACTGCCATTTTATCAGTACAAAAGGAGGTTGGAATTCAGCAGTGTATGTGTAAAATGAAAGCACTGGATGAGCTACAGGCTCATTTTTGTAAGCCTAACGTTAAACAGCCAAGTTTGAGTATTTTGGCTAAAGTCACAAGACCAACTTAAATATTTCATTTTTTATCTTCTCCATTCCATGAGTTTCTGGGGCTTTTCATCGTGTCTCAGTTTCCTTTTGCTCAGTATGGTGTGCGGTGTGTTTGCTCAGCCAGTTTTCATTACCACCAGCAGAAGTTGTGCTGTTATATATCTGTGCAACAGACTGGGTATTTTCTCCTTCGCATTTTAGTCATTTGTGATGAGTTGGTTTCAAGAACCTTCAGTATTCTTTCTGCAACGCTGCAAACTGAATAATTGATTTGGAAAATGATCTGTGTCAGGGAGTGGCATGAGTTTACAGGTAATCCATAGCCTTTTCCTGCAGACTATAGCAACATTGATTTCTCATTCTCTTGAGAAAAACAATGGGCATTCCTTTATGGACATTTTAAGAAAGCTTCTCTTTGTGTTAATTAGAGTATATGCCTCTGCCCCAAATACATTTTTCTTGCTGAATTTAGGCATAATGAGTGAAAGCAATGGATAATGTTTTGCAAATTAAACCAAAGTGCAACTATTACTACAGGATTTCTACTTTTCTACAAGTACTCCTTTTCTTTTTGCGAATACAGACTAACATGGCTGCTACTCTGAAACCTACTTTTGTTTGCTTTCCCCTATCCTTGGGGATAAAATTCCTTGGTAGCTAGAGTCCAATACCTGCGATAGCAGGCCAAAGCAAGAAACAAAGGAAGAGATTCCTTTAAAGAAGCTGGTGAACACAGATATATTTTTCATCGTAACACTCATTCAAAGGAACCTGTGAGGTTATAAATGTTCAGTTACTGCACTGCAGAGGGTTCACTAGGTCTGCTATTTTGTGATGGAAGATACAGCAAGCTATGCTGAGTCACAACACTTCTGGAAACGAGTGAGTGTGGAAAGGCTGGTCTGATGGGAGACAGCGTGATTGATATTGCCACTTAACATAAGGTAAGGAGCTAAAAGGAAAGTAGAGGGGGGGGGTGGGGGGGTGGGAGGTGGAACTTCAGTGAGGGCAAAACTCTACAGGGAAGTACTTCTTTCTTACCTCCTTTGTCAAGCGATTTTGCCTGTTACCTACGTAGATATAACAGGACTGTTAACAGGGGACTGAGAATCTGCTGCTGTGGTGGGTGTGGCAAACTCTATACAACATTGAAAACTTTTGTAATAAAAGAGAATGCTTTTATACGAGTATGTGGCTGTGCTTGGAAAATGGATCTCCTTGGTAAGTCGTGAGCCCTTAATTTTAATTTGGATGCAGATCTTATTTGTATGAAGTACACTGGTTTATTGACTTATAGCTAAATAGAGAGACAGAGGACAAGATCCTCAGCTGGTATAAATTAGCACCATTTCATTGACTTCCCTGATTTACACCAGCATTTTTTTTTAAATTGAAAAAGCTCTAAATCATACAAGATCCAGAAAAGCCTTGGGTACACTTTTCAAAAAAGACCTAGTGACTTAATCTAAGCCCCCCATTTTCAAAAGTGATTTATGCACTTAAGGCCCAGATTTTAAAAGGTATTTAGGCACCTAATTCCCAGTGAGTTTTTGAACCATTGACCTTTTCTACACTAGGAAAATCAGACACAAAAATCACCACTAATGCACATCCACTGGTTGAAGCTGTAGTTTGGTGAGAGCAAAGTTGTTTTGTTGGTTTTTTTACAGCTGTGTTGTCTGATGAGTAAGGACAGGCATCATAGTGTAAAAAACGTATATGCTTCCTCTATGCTATAGATTCCACCATTGCTACCACCGGAAAGCTGCACGAAGGGAAAATTATTTGGATTTGTGAGGGTAAATGGTGCGTGCTTTGCCTTTCGAACATCTGTGAACTGTTCCACTGAATTTAATAGGTCTGCAACTAGTGCTAACTGCACACACATAAGAGGATGGGAATTAAATATTGGGTTCCATTATTTTTTCCCCACCTTCCATCTTTTACCTGTTATAAGGAACTGAGGTCTAATAGATTAGGGAGACAAAGTGGAAGGAAAACCATGTTATTCTATATTATTTGTTTCAGGTAGCAACAACAATGTACTAGACATCCAGGCATCCCAAGTGACTAGGTGTGTTACGCACATACCATTTGGGTTGTCAGAGCATGATAGCAGCAGGGTTGTTACTGTTGCTATTACAAACTAGTTTACCACACAATTTACCAAACAGCATTCCTGTCAGCACACTGAGCAGTCACAATATGTAGCCTCTGGCATTCCAGAAGATCACATATATTTTAAGTTTTTTAAGCTTCCACAGCTTCATTAAAAAAAAAAAAAAAAGACTTTCAGATCCAGGGCTACTTTTCATGTTTTCCATAATTTTGTTCCTGTGCTGTTTGCTATTTATCCAAGACATTTGACTTTATGCTTCAACTTTGCCCTTTTCCATATCAACTTTGTTTCCTACTTGATCCTGCAATAATGTCACTGAACAAGAGACTGACCTCCAGGATTATGGGGACTTCTCTGCAATATCAAGCCGGAAAAGAGTGTGGTTAGACGAGAGCTTTTATTTAAACACACACCCCTGAAATAATTATAGAGACAAGCCAGAAAGTTATAAGCAGAGGAGCTGCTTTCTGTTTGAATGACTGCTCCCCCCCAAGGCTCCAGTCCTGAAAGTTGCTCTGTGATGGCACATCCCTACATCTGTGCAGAATCCCTTTTGGGCTACACCAGGGAGCAGGGGCCTGCCTAGGAGCTCAAGTTTGCTCCACTGGGCAGGTCTGTCTTGAAAACTTAATTAAGTCCCAGCTCTCATGAATATTATAAATTGTCCTGTAGAACTGAGACCCTGTGAATTTGATAATTAAAAGTCAGCATTTTATTTTGAAGAAAAACCAATGAGTAGCCAACAGGCTGAGGTCAGTGAATTTTCGGAGGTCATTGAACCATGGTATAAATTGGTCAAATGTTAGTGGTGGTCAGAGAGAGGATCTTAGGAAACCCACAAGTTGTACCTGGGACTATTTATTACTTCCTTATATCTCGAGAGTTACAGACATCAATAATTAAAAGGCCAGTTGTTAGACTATTAAACTTTTTCCTACTTTCTATCTGGAAAAAAACACTTGGAGTCACTGATGAGATTTAGCCCAATAAAATGTACTGTGTTTAGTGCTGAAAACAGGACATTTGTACCATGATAAAACAGAAACTTATGACATTCAAGTCAATGCAATGCTCCTTTTACTTACTGCACACTGCTAAAGGGAATGGTTTGTGAAGTTTAAATGAGCAGGAGTGGCATTGTTTACTGGAAAGACAGACACAAGACAGCAAAGTGGGGCGGGGACTGTCATTTGTGCAGTACCTAGCACAATAAGGTCCTGGTCCATGGTCCTAGGCGCTACCACAATACAAATAAATAAAAAATGAATTAATGCAGGACAAACTGAGAAACTTCTGAACTCCAGCCTTACAATATCATAGCAACCAATGAGGAAAAGAGTTTCAAATGAGGAAAGATTCGGAACTTGTTGCCATGGGCTGTTGTGAAAGACAAAAGTATAACTAGGTTAAAAAAAAGAATCAGATAAGTTCTCGAAGGATAGATCCACCAATGACTATGAGCCAGGTTAGTCAGGGATGCAAACCCCAAGCTTCAGGTGGCCCTAAATCTCTGACTGCCAGAATCTTGGACTGGACAACAGGGGATGGGTCACTTGAAATGGTTCCGTTCTGTTCATTCTCGCTGAAGAATCTGGCACTTCCCATTGTCAGAGACAGGATAGTGGCCTAGATAAACCATTGGTCTGACCCAGTATGGCTGTTATGTTTTTAAGATTTCAAATCGAAGAAACTCTTGGAAGCCACTGAAATACCTTGAAATAATCATATGCAGCTATGTGCTGAAAATGATATAACTGTGACTGTTTAATACACTACACACATCATACAAAATCAAGAGCCCAACCCTAGATAAGTAAGGAACAAGTAGAGGTTTATTAACTTGAGAACGCCTGTGGGCTAAGTGCGTGAAACATTAGCATCAAAAAGACATCTAAAATATGAGGAACTGATTTGCGTCAGAACGTGAATTATTTATGTGTGAGATGAACTTTTGTTATTGCACATATGTGAATTAAATGGGTTTTAGGTGTTATTTAACTACCCTGCTTAAAATCTGCCTACCCCTACACTCTATTATCCATCTTTTTTATGATTCACAGATATCAGCAGTCCTTATTCAAGCACCACACCTAGTGCAGAAGCCACTACAATGACAGATTCAACACCTCAGCCCTTGTGAATCTCATAACTAAATAGATGAAATACAATGAAAAAACGGATGACATGGATTGTTATCCAGGGCAGGAAAAGAAAGTGTGGGAAAGTAACGACGTTCTTACTAATTAAACTGCTGAATCAGCACGATGCTAATCGAAGAACAACAATGCACTGAAGGTGCTACTATAAGAACTTCCGTTTCTTTTTATGATTGCTGCAGGAATTTTCTGTTTAACTGAGTTGAGTCCTGTATTATTTTTAGCCTTGTACCTTCAGGTGGAACTTTCTGGGTCCCATCCTTCACTGCACTGAAGTTAACAGCAAAACTCCTATTGACTTCAATGAGAGCAGGATTGGCCCTCTGATGCAAATCTTTGAAAACTGACCTCAGATAGATACAGCAGCAAAACAGGATTAGATACAGCAACAAAAGGGGGAGACCAGGAAATTATGGTTAATTACTAGGTGTACAATGAAAACACAGACCATCTCCAGCTGTTACTGTCTTTTGAAAAGTACACTATCAAATTTAGGGTCTAAATTATTTCATACTGTACTTTAGAAAATCCAGAAATTCTTCTGAATTTCAAATATCTATTGCTGTAGTGTTTATAACTCCTTCTTTCATTTCAGTATTATTGGCTCTTAAAGATAGGTCGTCACAATAGTCAGTTTGTTTTTTTAATGTTAAAAATGGTATCTGTGTGTTCTGTCTGTATTGGCAACTACAAAAGCCATCTTTGCATTGCTCCTTCTTTAGCCCCACACAGAGTGGAGTTTGGCTGGTGCAGAGGATTTGGCCCCCATTGAGGATTTGCAGCACTGATTTGCATGTGGACACTGAGGGCACAATCCTGGCTCCACTGAAGACAATGGCAAAATCCCCATTGATGTCAGTGAGGCCAAGATTTCACCCTGAATGCTTTTTGTGCATGCAACTCAAGCGAAAATGGAATTGTTTGCAAATTTGTGTGTGCACTTTAAAAACAACTGAATCTACTTATATAGCTCAGCAGTATGCTGGGTGTTTATGTTATCTTGTAAATTGCTGTATATTTTGTAAACTAGTAAAGATATTTCTATTCTATTTGAGTGTTTATCCCAGGTTATAGGTTCTAATGCCCAGGTTTCAATAATTTAATTCTGAAGTATGGGAAACATATTGTATTCATTATAAACATCTGCACTCCTCTATTAAAGGGCACTTACATCTAAAAAGAGCTGTCTGAAATCCTATCACACATGTCCAGTTCAATGGCTTTGAATGTTGTTTACACACAGTGGATTACATCCTTAATTTAAAACAGGGAAGTGGAAGGCATGCATGGGTAAGGGTGCATGAACTTTTGTGTTCTAACAATGCTTTGGGGCCCGATTTTTAAACTGGGAGGAACCCGCAGTTACCTGTAAAAACACGTGCTGTGATCTGCCATAATGACTGCTATTGTATTTGCAAATTGGATATTTGTGTACCGAAAAAGAAATACCAAATTGGCCACTTGCATATGCAAATCTCCTATATGCAGATACAAAATTTGTGACCAATGTGCACATATTTGGTATGTGACTGCACTCACATTATTTGTGTACCAATTCTGGTGTCTCAGGTTTTCAAAATCAAATTTTTTACATGATTTGTTAACAAAGATGAAAATGCCTTTTTATTCCGGCTTTCTGTACCTTCATCAGAAATTTTCATTATTTTCCTCACTAGGGAATCAGGCCATTCCCTAGATACAATACTTTCCCCCTGACCCCCCTTCCCAAATCCATCAATCCATTTACTTCCATCCCTATCTTAGGCCACCATGCTAGCCCAACACCCCCCATCTACTTAAAACAATTTGGGGTCTGATCCAAAGCCCACTGATGTCAGTGTTGTCATTCCATTGCCCATGTGGGGCCTATAGCTCAAGGAAGGCAAAGGCTGCAATGTACAACTAGGCCCTGTGTCAGGGTTCCCATACAAATTGGGAAGGGCTAATGAATGCTTTTATTTTTAGTGAAGATTTCAGTTTAACAAAAACTGCCACAGATATGAACCTTTCAAAGACTGTAATAGTTTGTGCTGAAAACGGCAAGAAACAAAGTAATGATTTGGGGTTTTATTTTAAATTTTTTTCCATGTGGGAATAATAGGCTGTATGGTAATGAGCTCGCTTGTGTTGAAGGAGCCATTACAAAGTGCCTTGTAAATCTGCAAATACACTTGTTGAAAATGCATACAATTCTCAATAGTCTGTATGTTGACTGTAGGTATATACATGCCCATTTTCCCACTGAACAATCTTGTAGTGAACTAGAAATAAGCATAATTTAATCAGAATATCTTTACAACAATCACAGCATCGCCACAGCAACTTCCCATTCAAAACAATTACCTTTATAAAAACCCATAATAGGGGCTCTGAAAAGCATGTTAAATAATATCATTCAGTAATTTTGTTCCCCCTCAGGACAGTTTATGTTTAAAGTAGAACCCGTTCTTTAAGCCCACAATATTTCTAAAGCTTTTATCGCTACCCTCATTCTGTCTTCCAAAAAGGTATTTCCCTGGAAACCTGTTTAGTCATAAATACCACAGAAAAAGCAAGCAGTGTAAAAATGATTGGAAGGATTCAGCTCTCATATTTTTCTAATTAAAAACACTTGTGAGCTGCTTAAGGAAAATTCATAATAAATCTCAGATGATAGAGCTTCTTCGGACAGGAGAGAACTTCAAAGATGGGCAATTCAAAGGGAGAACAAGGCATCACATATGGAACTTAAACCACAGCAGGGTCACAAACTGACCTGCTATAGGCCTGAATGTATTCTCATTAAAGTCAATAGGAAAATTCCCATTGAGTTCAATGTGCTTTGGATCAGGCCCTATGAAAAAATGTCACTCTCTTACTTTAATGGTTCTATTCCCAATAGGCCTTGGGCACAGGGCTCACGCAAAATCCTATGTACCACTTAAATCCTAAAAATGGGTCTTAATTGGTGATTTAAATGTTGCATAGACTCTTCTGTGGAGTAAATCCCATTCTGGGTGTATTCAGGGTCACAGCGCCTTAGATTTTATGTTTCAAGATGGCAGCATCAATACGAGCAGAGTTCTGTTCTGGCTTATGCATCAGCAGAATTGTTAACAAAGCTACGACAGAAGGACAAATTCTGCCTGCAGTTACACACGTGCAATCTCATTTAAGATGATGGGGCCATATCGGTTTAAAAGAGGACAGAACTGGGCCTGTAGAATTTTTGTTTTTGTAGTAGCTGCAGTGATTACACACAAGCCAAAAAGAACCCAGCTTGACTTTCAGCTCCCAGCCCCCGCTACTGCCCCGGCCATTCAAATCCCTGACGGAGCCCGGCCGCCACTACCCCAGGGCTCGGGCAGCAGGACTCAGGTGGGGATTTAAAGGGCTCGGGGCTCCAGCAGCCACTATCACAGCGGAGCCCCAGGCCCTTTAAAGCTCTGCCAGAGCCCAGAGCCCTGGGGTAGCGGTGGCAGCTGGGAGTCCCCAGGGCTCCTCAGTGATTTAAAGGGCCTGGGGCTCTGTTGAGGTAGCGGCAGCTGGAGCCCTAGGCCCAGTAAATCGTCCCCAAGCCCTGGGGCTCTCAGCTGCCTCTGCAGCTGGTAGCTCAGGGGTGATTTAAAGGGCCTGGGGCTCCCAGCTGCCACTACCACAGCTGAAACCCTGGGCCCTTTAAATCAAGATTTAAAGGGCCCAGGGATTTAAGGCCCTGCCTCTTCCGGTTGAGGCCACACCTATTCCGGTTGAGGCCATGCCCCCTACTCAGGACTCCGGGGTACTGGCAAGTCCTTTAACTTACTTTCACCCCTGCCTTTGCTTAAGGATTGAAGGACTTTGCTCTCTTTGAAAGTGCTGCGTGTGAAAAACCTGCACAGCAGCAGTTTTAAGATTAAAAGGAGATAGAAAACTAGACTAAAATAAAAGAAATGGTTGGCATAACACAGCTGACCTAGCACTTTGCAAAATCTCAGGCTTAGCTTGATTGAGGAGGAAGATTTTCCTTGCTTATCTGGAGACAGCAAGGCACTTCTCCATCCTCCCTGGTCAGTGCAACAGCTTTGTGCTGCTGTTTGCACAGAGATCTCTCTCTTGTTCACCCTATGGGCCTTCTTATTAGCCCCCTCAATCGAAGGCAATATCCTCTGTTTTCCAAGACAGCTCTCTGGGGATCAAACACACAACAGAGGTTAGTGCCTTCTCTAGGAGAGTCTGTCTACTCGCAGTTGTTCGCAAACGTTATTGCTTCACGTACTGCCTTCTTAAAACCATGCTGTGACGTGAATGGCTGGAACAGCAAGCTCACTCGTGCGCTGCTTCTGGGACATGTAACTACAGTTTGGGAACCCAGAAAGGGTGAAGGTCCTTTGACGATGATTAAGCTTTCAATACCTAACTATCAAACGCAAAGTACAATCTTTCACAAATCATTTGGCCTGACTATATTCCGTTTACATAGGCCTCAATGTTTTTTGTAATCAATTATCCCTTGCCTTGAACTATAAATTATTGACATACACCAGATTCCCATAGACCACTGGTGTATTCTGGTACAATAGACTTATGATCTAAAATACCTTTGCCTATAGTTCCTGGGAAGCCATTGTTTTCAAATTACTTTTCCTATGTAGTTAGATATGAGAGGATTTAAAGCTTTGCAATACTTTGTCTAAGCACGAGTGCTTCTCTGGTCTATTAGTCGTGTCTCAGTGGTTAAATGCAATTGTGATTTTTTCCCCCAGGTATCTTGGCAAATGTAAGACAGATAATGCTCTCACGGAAATCTTCTCAACCTCGTCAGTAAGTGAACATATTTTTATTTTATTTTATTCAAGAAATGAGAAGAATGGTTGTATTTTGTTTCTCTCTAATGCTAGGAGACGAGCATGGTTTTTACTCCTCACATTTTTCCCTCCATCACGGATTTTCTCAAGTTAATTTCTCAGTTTACATGTAGATATAACACGCTCCTCTTGTACATGAAAATATTCAAAAAAATCTACTTGCTTCTACTCCTGAATGACTGTCTGACCGACTATTGACCACTATCTGAATAGGTCAGCGTGGCAGAGGATGTTATGGATGATGGACTACATACATCTGAGAAAGAAAAATGTGCAAACATGTAGGAGAGTCTTTTGATGATTGACCTTAAATTCTCCCTTAATTTGTTATATAGGTTTCTGTTAGTGCTGCAGCACAAATACAAAAAAGGTGGAGATTAACCCTCATGGAAGTCTTTCTACTGATTTCAGCAGGCTCTGATCTGGCACGCAATACACTTCTGAGGTAACTAATGACAGTAGGGGGCATACACATGTAACTTGTCATATTACATGTGCTAAAACAGTGGTTCTTAACCTTTCCAGACTACTGTACCCCTTTCAGGAGTGTGATCTGTCTTGAGTACCCCCAAGTTTCACCTTACTTAAAAACTATTTGCTTACAAAATCCAACATAAAAATACAAAAGTGTCACACTATTACTGGCAAATTGCTTCCGTTCTCATTTTTATCATATAATTATAAAATAAATAATTTGGAATAAAAATATTGTACTTACATTTCAGTGCATAGTATATAGAGTCATTGTATGAAATTGTAGTTTGTACTGACTATGTAGCCATTGTAAAACTAGGCAAATATCTAGATGAGTTGATGTACCCACTGGAAGGCCTCTGCAAACCCCCAGGGGTACATGTACCCCGGCTGAGAACCACTGTCCTAAAAGAGGCCAATCCTGACCTTCTAAGAGCCTGAGGAAGAGCAGGGGGTGACAGCCTCTGAGTAAGTGGAGGACAAGTAAATGTTCCAATGAGAAGCCTGGAGTTCTGAGCCTGGGACAGTTAGAATGCCCAGGAGAGGCTGCGGAGTCTGGAGAAGGCTATGCTTACAAAGGATAGTGAGGGGAGTAAGAGAGGAAAACAGAATAGGGGAATAAGAGCAAGAAAGACTTGAGTTTTTTCTGCTTTCGACGGCTCCAGCAGCAGGTAAGATTTCTGGGACTTTCACTTTCCTCTTTTCTTGTTCTCACCATCATTCTGAGAACAGGCAGAGTAATATAATTTTAAAATCAGTCTAAACTTCATCTCTGTGGCCCATTGATCATGTTGCTGCATAGGCTATTTGGCCTATTTAATGCTTTTGCAATGTTTGCAGGATCAACAAATATATTAAAATAAACATTTTTTCCAGGTCAAAATTTATTTGCACAAGAGCAGGAAACTATACTTTTGTATTTTTGTATACTTTTGTAAACTATACTCAGTGTATTAAGTTGCAGATGCTGAATATTAATTTTTGACTACAGAATGCTACCAGCAGTCTGCTGACAGCCATCTGTCTGGATCTAACCTCTGCCTTCTGTTTAGCTTAGTGGAAGGCAAACTGTTGACAGAAACCATTCTTGACAGCTAAAATGAAAAACTAGCAATGAAAGGGTTTCTACTAGCTTAGGCTTTAAAATGCCTATTTACTCCTTCAATTTATTTTTCTATTTACTAAAATTAATACCATTTACATCTCATTTTAGATGTAGGTAAGGTCATATTGTAAATGGTTTTACATCTCATTTTAGATGTAAATGCATTTTAAAAGGTGTTAGCTATTTGTTCGTTAAGGGCTCAAACCAAAGCATATTTGAAGTCCATGAGAATCTTTCCATTGACTGCAAATGGCTTTTGATGTGTGTGTATGAACACATGCACATGCCTTATTATTCTATTACGTTACAATAGAGAAATCAGTCAGTTTATTCATGAGAAATTATTTCTGCTCACACTCATCAGAACAGGCATCTAGGTCTAATTTTGCAATGTTTATAATTAGGGTTATTATGGTAGGTATCCATGATTTGCTATCTTAGTATCATTTTGTTAATTGATTCTTCTCTTTTTAAAGAAAAGAAACTGGGAAAATCAACACACAATATCAGAAACCATCCAAGAAGGCAGGGTCTTGATTCGAGTTGGTCAGAAAATGGTTTGCTTGTTTAAGAAAATTATTGACTTTTTGTTGAAAAAACAGATACCAAAATTTTTGTTTTCTTTAAATAAAAGTCAAATTTTTCTGCAGAAATCAGACACTTTCCAGGAAAAGTTTTCATATAGCAGCAAACACAATTTTCTGTCAAAAAGTAGTTTTGATGGAAAATTTTCAACCAGCCCTAACATTAGTTTTCCAAATTCCAAACCGGGGTAATTCAGCTTCTATTTTACATTAACCACCAATGTTTGGGAGGTTTCAGGTAATAGGTTCTGATTTGGACTCATCTTTCTCTGAGATTTTATCTGAGTGAGACCGCATAGCAACTATCATTGAAGGGCATAGCAGCTATCATGATAGTATCAGACTAGTGTGGCCACAAAAAGTCAACACAACAATATTCCCCTTCCAGCTATGCCAGCATGTTCAAGCTTAATGTTATCACTGGAATATAAAAAGAAAAAGTGTGAAGATGCTGATGTGTTTGAAAGGCTTTTTGGGGTTGGGGGGCAGTAAAACTAAGTTGAAGAAATGGGTTTCCATTCAAAAGACATGTGAAGAGTCAAGAATGTTATGGTTGCATGACTAAGCACTCAACACTCAGGAAACACTAAAGGTAAGATTGCCTGCACAATCTTTTGTGCATACACATTATGACACAGTGCTAAATGTCATAGTCAAATCCTATTTCTCAAACACACACAATACAAGATCTTATAATAACAAATGCTGCTACAATTGATCTAATCACCATCTGCTTGCAAATATTTGTGAGTAATATAATAGGATAACAACTATATTCTTGGCTCTGTAAGCACCTCTAGTATTCTGAGGTGCTTCAGAGAGACAAATTGTTTATGGATCTAGAAGAATCATAATGATGGTTTATGGGCATGTGTTTAAGAAGGCCAGATTTGATTATCTGGACTTTCCTCATTATGTCTAACACAGCAACATAAATCTCCCCATAGCAGTACTACCTCCACTCAGTCTTGTGTCATTCTATGTATGTATTTTGATGATATGAGGGAGAGATGGCTGCTGTGCCCTTCAGTGGTCTCACTCAAATTCCTCTGGCTTTAATTAAATTGTTCATGGTTCATTACTTTCACTTTAGATGAGTTTTCTGTGCAAACAATTGGGGGGGATTTTCAATGTTATCAGGAGACTGTGCTCAACCATCTGCTCCTGGGATTTGTGGACTTTTTTTTTTGCTGTTAAAGAGCTGACATATCTGTAGTCCAGTCTTTACTAATACCTATCTTATTCATTTCTTTCCTTTGAGTGCTAGGCTTCTTTTCATAGCTGTACAGAAGCTCTGAAATAGACTATGGAGAAAAACAACAACCTTCCCATAGACCATCAAAACTTTCATCAGAAATAAATCCCCTTTTTGTCCAAGGTCACTGAGCCGGTGATAACAATTCCAGCAACTTCCCTTGTTGCTGAAACTATTGAAAAATTGGAGAGGGTTCAAAGAGCCACAAGAATGATAAAAGGATTGGAAAATATGCCTTATAGTGACAGACTCAAGGAACTACCTCTGTTTAACTTAGCAAGTACAAGCTTAAGGAGTGAATTGATTGCAGACTATATATACCCATGTGGGGAACGAAATTTGATAATACAAGACTCTTCAATCTAGCAGACAAAGGTCTGATAAGATTTAATGGCTGGAAATTGAAACTAGACAAACAGACTAAAACTGGGGGTGTTGGCCTAACAGGCGGTTGCAAGTCTATTAGGGGGCCACAGTATTGACACCCTTACTTCTGCTCTGCTGCTGGCAGTGGTGCTGACTGGCTGGGTGGAAGGAGAGTGGCAGCTGCTGGCCATGCGCCCAGGTCTGAAGGCAGCACTGCCACCACCAGCAGCACAGAAGTAAGAGTAGCAATACTGTGCCACCCTTACTTCTCTGCTGCTCTCAGCTCTGCCTTCAAAGTTGGGCAGCCAAAGACCATATTTCATGGAGGAGACCATACTTGATGGGGGAGACCATATTTCACAGACTGAGACATGATTTTCACAGCTGTGAATTTGGCAGACACCTCATCTATGACTATTAACTTTGTGAATGGTAGAGGCATTTCTTCATGCTGCAATGCAGAGTGGATCATGGAAGGTCACCTCTTCTCATTGCGGTTCTTTTATAGATGACCCCCTATTAGCCAGCCAACCCCAGCCCGTGAAACAACACTGGGAATTAACCAAGGCAGCCTCCATAATTAAGGAGGGTTGCCATTGGCTGGAACCACCAGAGCCTACCCAGGGAAGTGACTCCCTCTCTCCACCTGAGTCCTGCCCCACACTATGGGCTGGCTGTCAAGGACCAGCTGTCAAACAAATGAAGGAAAGAGTTCACTAACTGAATTACTGAGTATAGGAGAACACATTAGGAAGGGACAATCAAAAATGGTAAATCTAATTCAGAAGACCAGGAAAGCCATACTAGAAACAGTTGTTAACTGCAACATCATTTTGTCTGGAATGACAAAGCAAAAGTTTGGATCTATATGGAGATGCTGTCTTACACTAGCAAACTGAGTTCTCCTACCAGTTAAGGGGCTATACTCCAGGCAATGGACTCCTAATAAACTTTAATGGAAAATATTCACATGCATTGAATGGGAGAGAGAACCTTTAGGTGTTTTACTGACAAATCTTTAAACCCTCTCTCTGTTACTACTATGTACTAAAAAGGTACTAGGTACTATTAAAAGAGATGATACATTATTTACTAGCATTATAAACACTAGCCTGTGCTGTTGCTTTTTTGTTTTCCTTTTGTTTTAATTTTCTACAGAGATTGTTCTTTTATTCATAACTTTTCAAGACTGTTTTTACATATTCTACTAGTTTTATAACTAGCCATTTTTTACACATTCTCCTCTCACAGACACTCAGTTTACAGCTCAGTTTCATGAACTGACAGCAGCTTTCACGTATTTCCCAATTATAAATGCAAAATATTTCTAAAAATCCAAGACTCTCCCTGATAAAATAGCCTGGAATAACCTTGCTGAAAAGAACGAGTTTTCAGGATTATGGTCTCAAATCAGCACATATTGTTCACTTTAATAAGTTTCATGGCAAGTAAAATCCCTTTTGTAAGATATAGCTGAATGTTCCATTATGTTCCCCAGGCAAGACTGATTTTTGAGAATTTGATTGACTTTTTCCAAGACAATTAAACATTGATCAGTTTGCATCAGTAGGTCCTAGAGACAAGGCAAAAATAAAAAGAAGCTGCACTGTGGCTGTACTTTGATGAAGTCACATACATAGAACACATGATTTTACATTTGGGCCATGCGCTGATGACCAGAATGGCTGAAGGAACCACTTTGTAGTTCTCATTCCCAACACTGCTGCACAAGGCTTGATTTGCCATTGCCTCTCACCATTTATATTTGTGCAATATGAATACAGAGTAGTTGGGGGATGCCACCAGATCAGAAAGGCAGCATTTTATAGTCACTTCGCACAGGTGTAAATGACTAGGCAAGGCTCAAGGCAGCAGAGAATCTGGCTCACAACTCATTTAATGCAATATAATCCACACACCCACGTGCCAGACATTCTGCCTACATCAAAATCCCTCTAAAAAAGAATAAATCTGTCACTCTCCTTTTCATGAGTTTTTGTAATGAACTAATGCCCATTAATAATAGGCAGTTTCCTTCGGTCTCTGGGACAATAAGTACAGTGGGAGAGAGCCAAAGACTTAGGAGTTTGTTTATGTAATGTGTTGGTATCCTATATCAATAATAAGCAGAGATCTATATTTTCACTTTGCATGTGGGCTGATGAACAATGAAAGGGAAAAATTATTGTGTGTTTTTCACACTTCGAATTATTCTTTACTGTAGTTAACACACAGCAGACATCATTATAGACACATCACTGCTACAGGAAACATGAATCCACCCACTTTAGGCTCAGATTCTTGGCCCCTCCCCCCAGTTTCTATTGGACAGACACCATGGTGCTGCTCAAAACTCCACCAGCTACAACAATCGCCCTGGGACTGTCCCCCAACTAAAAATAGCCAGAGCACCTTCCCACTGCCACAGTGCAGAGAATGTGAGGGAAAGGCACAGAATTGGCTACACTGGCTCTGAACTTATGGCTTGCTCTCAAACACCAGGCAGTACTTATAGGTGTAGTCACAGCAATCACAGATACCCATATTTCCCATACGACATGCCCGGCTGTGCTGGGTAAACAGGATAGCATAGCTTTCAGAGCAGAACACAAGGCTAGACTATTAGAAAATGAAAGTAATGTTCTATTATTTCATAAGAGAATCCTTAATCCTTTCTGATGTCCATTCCAAACAATAATTTAAAGCAAACATATGATTTTCAGATTAATATCTTGGACACTCTAAGGAAAACAATTTTCACCTGTAATAGACAAGCTGAACTCTAGGTCTTCGGCTAATCAGATGGCTGCTCTTACTCTATCCCTTGCCTGGCTTGAATACCAAAGACTCTCAAATTTGTGGAGGCAGACAGTTCAATCAATTTAAGCCAGAGTTGTGCTCTACAGTTTTCCTATCAAGGTTTGCAACAGCAAAGACCAACAGATTTTTATGCTTCTTAAATTCACACACTAATTGTGTGTGTGTGTGTGTGTGTGTGTGTGTGTGTGTGTGAGAGAGAGAGAGTGAGTATGAGAGAGAGAGGAAGTAGGGCAATCGGCTAGTTATCTTAGGTGCCTGTACATGAATCCAAGAGGTCTGGGGAACATGCAGGAAGAATTGGAAGTCCTGGCACAGCCAAGGAACTATGATGTGATTGGAGTAACAGAAACTTGGTGGGGTAACTCACATGACTGGAGCACTGTCATGGATGAGTATAACCTGTTCAGGAAGGACAGGCAGGGGAGAAAAGGTGGAGGAGTTGCATTGTATGTAAGAGAGCGGTATGACTGTTCATGGCTCCAGTATGAAACTGGAGAAAAGCCTGTTGAGAGTCTTTGGGTTAAGTTTAGAGGCAAGAGCAACAAGGGTGATGTCGTGGTGGGCATCTGCTATAGGCCACCAGACCAGGAGGAAGAGGTAGACGAAGCTTTCTTCGGACAACTAACAGAAGTTTCCAGATCACTGGCCCTGGTTCTCGTGGGAGACTGACATCTGCTGGGAGCAATACAGCAGTGCACAGACAATCCAGGAAGTTTTTGGAGAGTGTTGGGGACAACTTCCTGGTGCAAGTGCTGGAGGAACCAATTAGGGGCAGTGCTCCTCTTGACCTATTGCTCACAACAGGGAAGAATTGGTAGGGGAAGTAGAAGTGGGTGGCAACCTGGGCAACAGTGACCATGAGATGGTCGAGTTCAGGATCCTGAGAAAAGGAAGAAAGGAGAGCAGCAGACCCTGAATATGGACCCTGAACTTCAGAAAAACAGATTTTGACTCCCTCAGGGAACTGATGGGTAGGATTCCTTGGGAAACTAATACGAGGGGGAAAGGAGTCCAGAAGAGCTGGCTGTATTTTAAAGAAGTCTTATTGAGGGTGCAGGAAAACAACATCCCAATGTGCAGAAAATAGCAAATATGGCAGGCAACCAGCTTGGCTTAACAGAGAAATCTTTGGTGAGCTTAAACACAAAAAGGAAGCTTACAAGACGTGGAAACTTGGACAGATGACTAGGGAGGAATACAAAATATTGCTCGAGCATGCAGGGGTGTAATCAGGAATGCCAAAGCACAATTGGAGTTGCAGCTAGCAAGGGATTTGAAGGGTAACAAGAAGGGCTTCTACAGATATGTTAGCAACAAAAAGGTGATCAGGGAAAGTGTGGAACTCTTACTGAATGGCGGAGGCAACCTAGTGACAGAGGATGTGGAAAAAGCTGAAGTACTCAATGCTTTTTTTGCCTCCGTCTTCACAGACAAGGTCAGCTCCCAGACTGCTGCACTGGGCAGCACAGTGTGGGGAGGAGGTGAGCAGCCTTCAGTGGTGAAAGAACAGGTTAAGGACTATTTAGAAAAACTGGACACACACAAGCCCATGGGTCCAGATGCAATGCATCTGAGGGTTCTGAGGGGGTTGGCTGATGTGATTGCAGAGCCATTGGCCATTATCTTTGAAAACTTGTGGTGATCGGGGGAGATCCCGGATAATTGGAAAAAGGCAAATATAGTGCCCATCTTTAAAAAGGGAAGAAGGAGAATCTGGGGAACTACAGCCTTACCTCAGTCCCTGGAAAAATCATGGAGCAGGTCCTCAAGGAATCCATTTTGAAGCGCTTGGAGGAGAGGAAGGTGATCAGGAATAGTCAACATGGATTCACCAAGGGCAAGTCATGCCTGACCAATCTAATTGCCCTCTATGATAAGCTAACTGGCTCTGTGGATTTGGGGAAAGCAGTGGATGTGATATATCTTGACTTTAGCAAAGATTTTGATACGGTCTCCCACAGTATTTGTTGGGATATGTAAGGGTTAAGCAGAGACCTGGGAAACCGCTGGTGTGCTGATATGGTATTAGGGAGTAAAGTTACAGGTAGGCACCATTTCTTTGCTTGATAGATAAGTGTCATCCCTCGCCCTCCCCTTCAGTTTGTTGAGGATAGATAAGCTCACAGCTGCATAAGGAATGTCGGGATCTAAAAGATACTTTTTGCATACAGCAGTATTATCTCCCCCTCCCTTCCTTTCCCAGCTACATAAATGAGCTCGGGGTCATGGCCCCTTCCTCCCTCCCCTGAGAACTGCAGCAGCAGATTGCTGCAAAGAAATGTATTTTTAAGGTAAAAATACCTGTGTGATATGCATAATGCTGTGCACAATAGGTAGGGTGGGTTTACTAACAGAATGGGTGTTTTTATTACCTAATAAGGGTTTTTGGGGTGTTGTAACAGATGTAGGCATGCACATACTAACTTAGACAAAAAGAGTGTGCTGTAACTAATTTGGTGCTTACTGGACAATTGGGTCCAGGGGAACAAGTATCGCAATAAAGAAACCCATACTCAAAATCTGCCTCTGGGTCAACCTGCTCCTTTTCTTCTAACAGTATTCTTGCCAGCAAGTTAAGAAAGTATGGATTGGATGAATGGACTATAAGGTGGATAGAAAGCTGGCTAGATCATCAGGCTCAATGGGTAGTGATCAAGGTCTCGATGTCTAGCTGGCAGCCAGTATCAAGCGGAGTGCTCCAGGGATTGGTCCTGTGGCCGGTTTTGTTCAACATCTTCATTAATGATCTGGATGATGGGATGGATGCACCCTTAACAAGTTTGTGGATGACACTATGCTGAGGGGAGAGGTAGATAAGATGGAGGGTAGGGATGGGGTCCAGAGTGGGGGATTTGATAGCAGCCTTCAACTACCTGAATGGGGGTTCCAAAGAGGATGGAGCCAGGCTGTTCTCAGTGGTTGCAGATGACAGAACAAGGATCAGTGGTCTCAAGTTGCAGTGGGGGAGGTCTAGGTTGGATATTAGGAAAAACTATTTCACTAGGAGGGTGGTGAAGCACTGGAATGGGTTCCCTAGGGAGGTGGTGGAATCTCCATCCTTAGAGGTTTTTAAGGCCGGGCTTGACAAAACCCTGGCGAGGACGATTTAGTTGGGGTTGGCCCTGCTTTGAGCAGGGGGTTGGACTTGATGACCTCCTGAGATCTCTTCTAACCCTAATCTTCTATGATTCTATATGAGAGAGAGAGGCCTGAAATTCAACAGCCCTTTTTTCATACAGGTTTTATTTATTACAGTTCTGGAATTTACCTTCATAAATGTACTTCCCATTTCTATTTCAGTTATAGCAATACAGCATTACCTGGCAGCAACATGTATTATAGAATATATTAACCTTTCTGAATAATGCTAGTTATCTAACATCACAAATAACAAAAGAAAAAGAAAAAATAATGCAACTCAATGCAATTAAACACTTAAACAGCCTTCATTTCAATTCCACCAAGTATCACGTTAACGCATTGCAAAATATTCACTACAGAACAATTACAGTCACCATAATATGATCCATATACTACAGCGTGTTGAAAAATAAGAGCCATGTTTTCACTGACAGCTTCATGGGTGTAAAAGGTGGGGAGGGTGTAATGAGCCTTCACCCTGCTTGCACCCCAACTCAGAGTCATGGTGCTTGTGCTCATCTGAATGCAAGGAGCACTCTGGGATAATACTGTTAACATGGCTTGCCACCCCAAATGGGGCAGGAGAGGGCCTGGTCAGGGTTCGAGCTCTCATTTTGTACCATGCTAGCAGAGCTGACTGACTGCAGAGTGGAAAATACATTGCATTCCTTGAGCCTCAGGCCCAACCATCTTTACATTCCCTTCTGAGTTGAGGTCAAAGGGAATAAATGTTTGAGTCTTCCTCTATATATATATGGACTGTGGGTTGGTCTGCTTCAGGGGTCAGCAACCTTTCAGAAGTGGTGTGCCGAGTCTTCATTTATTCACTTTAATTTAAGGTTTCGCGTGCCAGTAATACATTTTAACGTTTTTTAGAAGGTCTCTCTCTATAAGTCTATATATTATATAACTGAACTATTGTCGTATGTAAAGTAAACAAGGTTTTCAAAATGTTGAAGAAGCTTCATTTAAAATTAAATTAAAACGCTGATCTTACGCCGCGAGCCCGCTCAGCCCGCTGCCAGCCTGTGGTTCCATTTACCTTGGCCAGCAGCAGGCTGAGCGGAGCCTGTGGCCAGGACCCTGGCTGGCAAGGGGCCAGCAACCAGAATCCCAGACTGGCAGCAGGCTGAGTGGGGCCAGTGGCTGGGACCCCAGACTGGCAGTGGGCTGAGCGGCTCAGCCCGCTGCCACTCAGCCCGTTGCCGGTCTGGGGTTCCGTCTGCTGGCTCCTGCCAGCCAGGGTCCCAGCTGCCGGCCCCACTCAGCCCGCTGCTGGTCTGGGATCCCGGCCCGGCCCATATAGAGTGGGTACCTACCTTCTCCCTGGTTCTAGCCCATTCTCTTCCTCTCTCTCTGCACTGAGCTGAGGGTGGGAGTGCACTGAGCACAGTGCTGGGAGTGAAGGAGCAGGCTGGGGGTTGGGGTGTAGGGTCTGGCCAGGAGCTAGAATGATCCAGGAGGCTCAGAGTTAGGGCAGGAGGTTTGGGGGTGGAGTGCTTACCTGGGAAGCTCCCATTTGGTACGAGGGGTGCAGGTGGGAATGTGGGGGGTGGGGTGGGGGGTGCAGGAGCTCCCGTTTGGTGCTCAGGGTGGGGGGTGCAAGAGTCAGGACATGGGGTGTGAGGGGGACTGGGGGTGTGTGAGGAGGGTGCAAGAGTCAGGGCAGAGGGCTGAGGGCATGTGAGGGGGGTGCAGGAGTCAGGGGTGGAGGGGCTGGAGTCAGGGCTGCGGGTGTGGGGGCGTGCAGGAGTCAGGGCAGAGGGCTGGGGGGGTGGGCTGGGGTCGTGGGGGTGCTCCCAGCCCCCTGCCCTGAGCGGCTCATGGCAGGGGGCTGGAGAGGATATGCCCTGATTCCACCCCTCTTCCCCAAGGCCCCGTCCCCACCTCTTCTCCGCCTCCTTCCCGGAGCAGCGAGCACGCTGTGGCTCCGCTTCTCCCCCTCCCTCGCAAGGGCCATCAGCTGATCGGCGGCAGGGAGGGAGAGGAGGAGGGGCAGGAACCCAGCATGCTGGGGGAAGAGGCGGGGAACGGGGAGCTTGCCTGCTCTGCAGCAGCCGGCAGGACCAAGCTTCTTCACCCTGCCCGGGGGTGGGGCGGAGAAGAGTGGGTCGGGGCGGGCAGGATTTTTAATGGCACACTGCTGCCTGGGTTCAGCAGTGGGCTGAGTGGGGCCTGTGGCTGGGACTTCATAGGCAGCAGTGTGCCATTAAAAATCGGCTCGCGTGCCATCTTTGGCACGCGTGCCATAGGTTGCCGACCCCTGATCTACTTTGTGTTTTTCTGCACCATATAGATACACTAATGTAGCAGCTAGGGGGCAAAGCCCTAAGTGTAGCTGCATTCCACTGGTATAAAATGTGTAAGCCAATGCAGATCATTTATAGTAAGGGTTCCCACCAGTGCAGGTACCTCAGTCTATATTGTACTGGTGCAGAAATCCACAGCCTAGACAAGCTCTAAGACTCACTTAACATAGTCTAATAAAATTAATACTACTTTGGAGCTCTTTTATACAGATTTCTGTTATTCTTTTCACATTGCCTAGAGTTAAGAAGACCTTTAAAAAGGACAGAATTTGCTTAGAGAAATAGTTACCAAGTTTTATTAACCTAATAACAGATCAAAGACTTTTTAGAACTAGAACAAATATTTTTGTATTAAAAGCTCAAGATAAACTTAACAAATTCATGGATGAATTCATTGATTGGGCTTGGGGTTTTTTCGGGGTGGAAAATGATTGCAGTAGATTTTAACTGCAGCAAGGTCATAAAACATCTTTAAAAATCCCATTTCTTTTATGGCATGGTGTTGAAGAGAAGAGTAATCAGATGCAAACTTTCAAGTAATGAGAGTACACTATTAATCTCCCCATGAATAATGCAACACTAGTTCTCCGATATACATGGAATTTCCTTCTCTAACCCTACCACAGTTGTGCTTCAACTTTGAAATCTAGGAATTTAATGCCCCTTTATTAATTATCCCATCACTTAATTAAACGAATAGGCTCTCAGTTCAAGAGTTATTGCCATTGTTTTCTGTTCTAGAAACAGATCACAGCATATTTTTAATAGTCTTCTAAACAGAGGAAATTGTAAACAGGCACATATCAAGATAAAAAATATTTGTAATGAAAATTTGTAAAAATTGTATTTTGATTCGCTTCTTAGATATTTACTTCCATTATCTTTTTGAGCGGAGGGGGGTCTAAGACAATAGGAAGGTCTAAGATAACAAGAGAACTGTATGGGCTATTGAAGATGAAACATGTTTCTAGATCCTACAGTGTTAGACACTTTATTATGGAGGTGTCAGTAGCATTGGCATATTGAAGATCATGTTAAGATATGCATTAACAGACCAAGAGTTTCAAAATGGGTAGCTTAGTGTTCCTAAAATCATATTTAAGCACTTAAGTCAATATTATTTACGCCCCTCCGTTATTTGGAACCTGATGGGATACAATGTGTATACAAGATATGTAAATTATAGATATGCCTGTATTTGTGGTGATATATATACCTTTTTTAGTCCATGTATAGCTGCGGGAACCTCCCATCCAGCCTGCATACAAATTTAGTAGTTAAAAAATAAGAATGGGTGAGGTTATGAATCAAAATGTTTATAAATATAGGCCCAGAGACTCATATGATTTAAATCAGATTTCAGTGAAGCCATGTCACAATTTACATCAGTAGGGATCTGGCCCTTAACATTTACTATAAATAAAGACTGTAAAAATTAGATAGACACTGTTAACAGCTTTTGGCCATGATTTATAAGCTAGAAACAAATTTAGAAAACATGCAGGTTCCGATTCAGGACAGCATTTAAGCATGTGTTTGATTTTAAGAATGTATTTGAAGCTAATGAGTCTTAAGCACGTGTTTAGGTGCTTTGCTGAAAAAAGCCTTGTGGAAAGAGCCTCAGCTGGTGTAAATCAATGGTGCTTCGCTGACTTCAGTGTTGCTTAAAGTCACATCAACACATTTACATCAGCTGAGCCTTCTTATTTTTTGTGTTGCTGATGAAGAACATGGCTGGCTGGAGGAGAGACTAGCTCTGAAGTACCTTCTGACTTTGGTGCAAAGCCCTGCTCCCTCATCAGGCCAATGACATGTAGCTGATAACATTTTGACTCCCAAGTTGACATGTTACTGCATCTTGGCTCAGTGTTGAACAATTTCAACCTATGCCAGATACCTATCCCACCTTTGTATATGCTCATTTATTTATTTTGCTGTCTCACTACAGTGACTCTTCCTTGCTTCCAGCTCTGCAAAATCATGCAACTGTATAAGCCACCAAATTAACTCATCAACACTCATTTTGTTTAGAATGTTTTCTTGAATTCATTCCTCAATTATGTTGCCAAGAAGCATAGAGCCACCACTGCCAATCACACAATCAGACCAACAGAACAGTTTAGCTGAACCTAAATGTAATCAAATACAAATACCCTTAAACACAGAGATGGTTGTTTTAAAATATAGGGTAATATAATAATTTAATGAATTACTACTTCTTATTAATATTGCAAAGGGTTCTGTGTTATTGCAATATCTACTGTATTATTATTCCTCTATTGTACTACCTACTTATCTACCAGTAAAGTATGAACACGCATCCAATCAGCCACTTAGGAACACAATAAGGATGGGATTCTACCATAGTTATTCATACAAGAGATATCAGGTACCACTGAAATTAATGGAACTACTCATGTGAGTTAGCATTGTAGGTGAAATTCATTTACCTGCAGTGGGACCTGTGTCCCAGTGTTTTGACGACTTAGATGGGGTTTATGAGCTGCATGTTAAAAGCTGATGTAGAGAGTTTAACAAAGAAAGCTATTTACAGCCATCTACTGGCACATTATGTATTAACTATCTACATATATCTCTTCTGAGAGCACTCTTGTTACAGTGAAGAGGGCTTATATCCTCTTGCAAAGAGGTAAGTTTTGCCCTATTTGTGTACTGCAGAATCAGTCCCTAAGTATCCACATAATATACCTTAGTAATAATATAAAAAGGTAACGTAATGGCTCAGGGAGGATTTAAGTGTATTTTTCTCTTTATCATGTCTTGTTTCTAAGTCCCACACTTGTTCTATAAGTAAAAAGTAATAAGAGCTGGGATTAGTATACAGAACCACCCACACAAACCTATTTCTTGCCACATTAACACAAAAAGCAACATCAGCTCAATGGAGTTAATATATCATTATGTTCTAATGGGTTTCTCAGACACTTTCATGGAGTTTTTTTTCCTTCTTCATTCCATGTTCAAATGAATCAATCACAAAAGGCTTTTGCAAGGGCTTAAATAGGGTGAAAGCAATGCATAGACTGGGCAGGCCCTCTTCACATGGGCGAATTTCACCCCAAATGAATACATTAAAATAATATTTAATGGGTTGCTTCAGACTCACTATAACAAGGGAAATTCAAAGTTAAGGCTTCCACTCCATTCTTAACCTATCCCATTGTATCTAATTGCCTGCATCACCAGTTCTGTGTTATTCCTTCACTCTGTAATCAGCTTCTCATGCAGATAGATTTTTGGGGTCTAGTCTATGTTTCGCATGTGCAGGATTCATACAAACAGACCCACTAAGGCTGTGTCTACAATATTAGTTTTCTGAAAATCTCCCATTGTTTCTTTAGCACCAGTGTTAGCAATGATAGATATGCTGGTATAGCCTGGTTGCTGGTATTCTTACCAATAAGGCGATGTCTACACTATAGCCTATGTCAGCAAAATTTATGTCACTCAGGAGTGTGAATATTCCATCCCCTGAGCAATATAAATTACATTGACATAAGCGCTCGTGTGCACAGCGCCATGTCAGCGGGAGAGCTTCTGCTGCTCGCAGGTGGGTTTTTTATGCCAACGAGATAGCGCATCTCCTGTCAGCATAACACATCTTCATCAGATGTTCCACAGCACCACCAAGGCAACGCTGTATTTATAGACATATAGTCCTAATCTGAGCACAGTGAGAGGAGACACTGATAAAAATGCTGGTGGATGATCTACACTGGTACCCGCTTAAACCAATAGAGCTGCACTGGTGCACTTCAGTCACAGTGGGAGAGTCTCAAGTAAAGCTCAGTGAAGACTTGGGCTGATTTTAATGACTGTTATATATGGATATTCCTCAGGTACCACTGCTTAGGATCCCGAGACCTGGAATGTAAGGGTCAGATTTTGATCTTAGCTGTGCACAGTCTCTAAAAATTAATGCTGTGTGAATGTTTCATAACCTAACCTCTAACTAGTCCAAGGTAGGTGTATGAAACTTTCAGGAAACCTAGGATGAAATTTGAGCAAATCCTTGGCTTGCTGGGGAGGAACTGATGGTTTCAAATTATTCACGTAGCTGGAGTAGCGTAACTTAGATTGACTTACCCCCATAGTGAAGACAAGCCCTCAGTGGTTTTGAGACTGTCAGCTTAAGTTCAAGATGGCATGAACTGACACCATGGAGCTTCATGCAGTTCTACCAAACCTCAGACCTATACTCACATGGAGTAAGGAACTTTTCAAAATACACAGTGGTGCTTCCTGCAGAACGATCATAAGAATATGGTCCTGAGTTAGCATGTAGCAGATCTAACAATAGATTCCTCCTACATCCATCCAGATCTAACAATAGATTCCTCCTACATCCATCCAGTCCTGAATGCCCGTTGCTTGACTGATTGCCAGCAGTGATGGGAATACATTTCTCCCAAGGAAAGGGCCATATAGAATTCCAAAACTGAGCTCATATGAAATACATGGAAGGAGGGAGAATGTCAGGAACGTGTAGGAGTTGGCATGACTCATGTAGTGTCTGTGGCCAACTTTAAGACAAAGATGGAGTGACACTAAGTTAGGAGACTAGAAGTTACTGTTTGAAAAACAACTTGTTGATATGTCAAATGCACAACAGGACTCGGCAGCAGTTGAAACTTTTTGGTTAAAAAAAACGTAGTGCTAGACTGGTAGCGTTAGTCTACCTTCTCCCATGGAACAAGAGCAGGCACATCTCAGGTTTCCATTCCGGCATCATTGTTGGCATTGGTGTACATGAAGTTTTATGTCCATGTTTGATGGCAAGCTCCCTGCCTACATCAGTTTTGTAATTTAGGGCCCCAATCCTGCATGGAAAAGGTTGGAGATTAGGGCTGATTCTTCCTGAGCTCAAATCTGGAGAGACAGACAATCTATAGGCCGGAGAGGAGCATTCACTTTAAATTCGTTCCTTGACCTGTCTACTGAGACTAACAACCAGGGTGTCAATTAGCATGAGCTATGTTGGGGGTTTCTATGATGTGGAACCAAAGTCATATTGAAATCCTCTTGAAATAAATTCAAACCCACTTATAAAAGAATTGGTGAATAAAGTTAGCTGTTATCCATAGGAAAAGAGAGAGCTAAGGCTCTGAAAGTGCTCTGTGTTTCTTCTAAAGCGTAGCTTTGTGGCACTTTATACGCTGCAGTAAAGTACTTGCACTGTAGCTGCATGTATTATCAAAAGAAAATAAAGGTAAGGGATCATTGCACCTTGACAGAGGAAAACGTGAGCTAAACTCTTCCAGGACTGTGTTCAATGCACTATTTATCAATCTGAAAAGTGTTTCCCTTTAAATTATTTATAGTTTAGGCCTGCAAAGCATATGGGCACAGGAAAAGTATTAATCATGTCAGAGAGAGAATTCAGTGGAGGATGCTCTCAGCGTTTAATAACTTAATGCCTTTTGGCCGGTTTTCTATAACTTTTTAAAGAATGTGTTGGGAAATAAAGTTCTGCCACTAACTCACTGTGCAGCAGCTATATGGAAGCAAACTGGGTTGGCTAAGCTCACCATTTCACAGGCTCTCTTCCAGCCCCCAACACATAACAGTGTGGAGCAAAAATAATATGAATATTTAAATACACAGAGAGACATAAGCATGTGTTAGCATTCGAGACTGCTTCCCTTGTTTACAAACTCCATAATCCTGGTAGCAGAGTTTGATTAATCCTTGAAAAACTTGCAGTGACTTTCTATAGAAAAGGAACCTTTAAAAGTACATGCAATGCAAGATGGGAACATAATATTGGAGTATTTGAATATTGTTTCTTTTCAGCACCCCAGAGGGTAGTTACTAGGAATCTATGGCAGGCAGAAACTATAAGGGCACAGAGAGTCAGGTTTTTTTCCAGATGTGATGTAGTTTTAGCATTACATATATTTACATAGACAGCATATTTGTATCATATATCCTTTCCCAAATACACACGGTCCAGTGTAATGGGGATTACACATCCCACACTGGGCCATGAGAGGAAGGAGTTCATGATCTGTTCTGGAGTTAGAGGCTTACATGAGACCCACCCTGAAACTCTGGCCAAAAATAATCAACCCTGAAGGGAGGGTTCTCCTTCTGTAGTTAATAACCAAGAGGGAATAGGCAGGCTGAAGAGGTGGCCACCTGGACAGATCCCAACAGGGAGATGGGCTGTGGGGGGAAGAGACAGCTCGGTAAACAGACTAAGGAGGACCCTATTGTGGTGGGCACGGAACAAACAGTGAAGGACTCTCCCTTCTCTGAAAAGCTTGTGGCCTACAAGGCAGACAAACGATGTGAACGGAAACTAAGGCACAAAGAGCTGAAATGACTTACCCAATGACAGGATTTACTTCCTTTTGGCTTTTCCCCCCAGCACCTCTCACATGCATGTTTGTTTTTGGCCCCAGGTGTGACCAGTTCTACTGATGCAACACCATTCTTTTGACCATACCAATATACTGGTGAATACCATTGTTAAGGATCAAGTGTAGTGTCCCTTACTGATGGAGTGTTTCATGCTAGCACAGAGAAAGAGGCGGCAGAAGATGATGACTCAGAAATTACAGTATAATATGTAACTGCATCCAAGTATCCTCTTGCCTATCCAATGCTGGAAATATAGCCAATATGTTTCTTTAGAAACCCACAATATACTGCTTCTACAGATGAAATGAGATGTGGCTTAGTGATGTTAACTGGGTTCCCATTACCAGTGACAGATAAAGGATAACCTGAGAAATAATTAAAAGAAGAAACACTGGAGATAGCAAATGTTTGGCTTAAATTTTTTTAGTTGCCTTTGTTGTTGACCTTTGAGAACAAACAATTGCCATAAAATGCATTTGCAAGTAATCGGAAGAGTCACTTTGAACTGCAGCACCTCAGAGCGGGTCTACATTACCACTTAAGTCAATGTAACCTACATCACTCAGCGGTGTGAAAATGACACCCCTCTGAGTGACATAAGTTACATTGACTTAAAGCAGTTTCCACTCTGTGTTATGTCAGTGGGAGATACTCTCCAGCCGATACAGTTTCTGCCTCTTGTGGAGGTGGAGTAATTATGCCGATGGCAGAGCTCTCTCCCATCGGCGTAGCGCATCTTCACCAGATGCGCTACAGTGGCACAGCTGCATTAGAGTAATTGCTGTAGACTTGCCCTCAGTTAACTTCAGTCACCTCTGCTGTTTATCTTTAAAATGCAGAAAAAACAACTTTCTCACTAGTTAAATTATTTCACGAGATCTTTGTTGCAAATCAGCTATATGAAGTTGTTGACTCTTTCTTGTTGTTCTTCTGGACTTGTCCCTCACAAGCAGTAACTGAACAGAGTCCAGAAACTAGCTGTGGCCTGTCAAGGTTCCTTCCCCACTCTGAACTCTAGGGTACAGATGTGGGGACCTGCATGAAAACCTCCTAAGCTTATCTTTACCAGCTTAGGTTAAAACTTCCCCAAAGTACAAATTAATTTTACCCTTTGCCCTTGGAATTTCCACTGCTGCCACCAAACTTTAACTGGGTTTACTGGGAAACGTAGTTTGGACACGTCTTTCCCCCCAAAATCCTCCCAACCCTTGCACCTCACTTCCTCGAGAAGGTTTGGTAAAAATCCTCACCAATTTGCATAGGTGACCATAGACCCAAACCCTTGGATCTTAGAACAATGAAAAGCATTCAGTTTTCTTACAAGAAGACTTGTAATAGAAGTAAAGGAATCACCTCTGTAAAATCAGGATGGTAGATACCTTACAGGGTAATTAGATTCAAAACATAGAGAATCCCTCTAGGCAAAACCTTAAGTTACAAAAAAGACACACAGACAAGAATAGTCATTCTATTCAGCACAACTCTTCTCAGCCATTTGAAGAAATCATAATCTAACACATACCTAGCTAGATTACTTACTAAAAGTTCTAAGACTCCATTCCTGTTCTATCCCCAGCAAAAGCAGCATACAGACAGCCACAGACCCTTTGTTTCTCTCCTTCCTCCCAGCTTTTGAAAGTATCTTGTCTCCTCATTGGTCATTTTGGTCAGGTGCCAGCGAGGTTACCTTTAGCTTCTTAACCCTTTACAGGTGAGAGGATTTTTCCTCTGGCCAGGAGGGATTTTAAAGGGGTTTACCCTTCCCTTTATATTTATGACATGGCCAAATGCAACTTCCTCCTAGACTATATGTGATTCACTTAACGCATACTTTCATAAAAGGATGGTGGCTGTGATGAAAAAAAATCGCATCTGGAAGAGAAGAAAAACTGAATCACAGATGCTTACAGTAGAAAACAAGACCCACCACTTCCATTTTTAAATTATCAGTTAAAAAGTGACCAATTTTCCAGTGAATGATTAACAGGCAAGCCATAGTTTTTGTTGTTTTGACCCAGGCACATAGAACTCTGAAAGGTGATTTGGCACTAATAATTTCTTGTTTTAAGTGCTGCAGAAACACTTTTAATGCTAATGTTGAAGGTGCCTTATTTCTCCTCCCTTTTTGTGGCATTTTCAGTTGACAAGTGTTTCTTTCTTACTTAGGGTTGATAGGAGTATCCAGAGTGTAACTGCATTTCCATTCCTACATCTCTGCAGTATGACCAACACATTCTACATCATATATCCTGAACTTTTATCTCCATTGTACTTCCTGTTCCAGGTAGACAGTGCTGTAAGTTGGTAATGCTGCAGTAATTACAAAGTTTTCCCACACCTTTTCAATGCACATACACATAGATAAAAACATGAAGAAATCTGTCATGTAATTTCTTTTTACTGTGGAAACTTCTAATACTCTGGCAGTCTGAGCAATAAATAATCTTCAGTATAAGACTTTTTCAGATGTTTAAACAATTAATTCATTGTGGCTTTTATCTGCAGGAATTATTCATTAAGCTTCACATTTTCTTATAATTATGAAGATAAGCCATGTCTTAAATTCATCATATATTTCATCTTTACAGACAAATTTGGCAACATTCATCTTTTAGAGATAAGGGGATACAAGTTCTCAAAATATTGCCTTTTCATTTTTTAGAAGTGCATGATGATAATTTACATATCAAAATTATATTGGAAACACAGGTTTTGGTTTCTAAGCCAATCTTTTTCTGTCATGAGGACAGATTCATAGCTTCAGATTCTAAGGCTAGAAGAGATCATTAGATCAGCTAATCTGACCTACTGCATACCCTAGGTTGTTATATTTCACTCAGTTACCCCATTGTGAGTCCAATAATTTGTGTTTGGCTAAAGTTTAACTTCCAGAAAATTGAAAAGGCTCTAGCATCAATAAATGAGGGACAAGGACAGACTATTATTGTATGTTTGTTCGTGTGAACATGCATTAATCACAGGAATGGAATCATATTTACTCTTCATATAAGAATGAGACACCATGGAACCAATCTGATCTGGAGGGAGGTAAATAGAGCCTGAGTTGAAAATCTCAGTTCTGGATTTGAGTTCAAAGTTAAGTCTTCTCAGTTGGGGATATTCTGGGACTGATTCTTCACGGCCCTGTATAGTTATTTACACAGTACAAAGGAAGTGCAAGTGGAGGTAAAATGCTACTAAATCAGATTGGTAACAATTCATTCTTATTCTATTACTGAGGCAATGCTCAGACCACATTACCAAATTGAAAGACTCTTATAATTTTCTTCCACTGTTTTGTGTAAGTTAGTTTCTTTCTAATTTTTGCTTCTTTGGAAAACAAATGAGGGCTAATGAGAGAATCCTGAATATAAAAAAAAGCATATACTTTTTTAGAACTGACTCCCTCCTTATTAGCCAAAAATATTCAGATAACAAAAACATTACAACGATCCAGGGGTGGCAGGTTTGTATAATTTTTGGTGATGCCCAGAACGGGTCCAAGTCGTTCCCTCCCCCCCGCCCCCGTACCTGCCTAAGGCTCTGGGAGGGAGTTTGGGGGCGGGAGGGGGTTTGGGGTGCAGGCTCTTGGACAAAGTTTGGGAGCGGGAGGAGTGCAGGCTCTGGGACGGAGTTTGGGTGCCTGGTGCAGGCTCTGGGCTGGGGGTTGGGTTGCAGGAGGGGGTTCAGGAGGGGGTTTGGGGTGCAGGCTCTGGGCTGGGACAGGGGGTTGGGATGCAGGAGGCTGCGGGACGGGGTTTGGGGTGTTGGGTGTGGGCTCTGGGCTGGGACAGATGGTTGGGGTGCAGGAGGGGTGGAAGGGATGGGGCTGGGCCAGAGATGAGTTTGGGGTGCAGCAGGCAGGCTGCCCCAGGGCTGGGGCAGGAGACCAGAGAGGAGGACTCACCACAGCCCTCTCCCCGCTGGCAGCAGCAAGCTCCGACCCCAACCCCCCCGGCATGACACTCGCCCAAGCTCCCCGAGGCTGCTGCTCAGGAGGTCCAGCCAGGATAAGCCCTGCCTTGGACTCAACTCGGAGTCGCCTGCCGGGGGAGGTGGGAGGGCTGCCATGCGCCTCCTCTCTCCACAGGCGCAGCAGCCGCCTCAGCCTGCCCCCGTCGCCAGAAGCAGCCGGCAAGGGAGTGCACCATGTAGCTGCAGGGGACAGCCGCCCGCTGTCCAGGGCAGGCAGGGATGCTCGGGGAAGGCGTGCGGGGGTGGCAGGCGGGGCTGGGGAATGCTCCAGGGGAGGTGCGTAGGGTGGCAGGCGGGGCCGGGGGAGAGATCCAGCCCTGAACATTGGTGGAGTCCTGGCACCACGGGCCCATACAACTTGCCGCCTCTGCACCCATCACGATGCTTGGCAAGAAATGATAAGATACTTAAACAAAGACGTCAGTTACAGCTGAGTTCTACTGGAATAGATGGCGAAAGCTTGAATATTTTTCTCTCCTTAGTGAGATAAACAGATAGTGGAGATGTCCAGCCAGTTTAAATGGTATCAGAAGTTATTTTAAGGAAGTCTGAAAATGATTTCCTTTCAATGGAAAAAAAGTCAATATAGAATGTGACAGATATTCCAGGTATGCACAGAAAAGGAAAAACAAATCATTCACGAGTTGGATGAATGTAAAACATCTATTCAGTCTGTCATATGAAATAAATACCTCCAATTATTTATAGCCTGTCTGAAGGGTCACTAAGGAGGCATCCACTCCCCATAATTAGATAAATACAGAATAATTAGATTTGTTAGTCGATCACACATGGACCGTGAAAGCTAAGGTTAATCCTCTCCCATGCACACCAGCCCTTTCACATCTGGACATCTTACTTGACATATTGCTAGCTCCGAAGAGTTTTTTTTTAAATGAGTTTGTGCAGTGTGTCATGGCATCTATTATAGCTATCAAACATATTCCCAATCTATCTCAACACGTTTTTATGCAGTAATAAAACAGCTCTATGGACAAATATCTTTTTCTGGACATGAACTAAACTAGCAACAAATTGGAAACCTGGGGTAAAATCCTGACAACTGAATTAAATGACAAAACTCCCACTGACTTCAATAAGGCCAAGATTTCACCCGAGTGTACTTGACAAAATTGTGATAGTGTTGCCCCAACCATCATGCCATTAATGGTCCATTAGCATTTTTTTTAATAACCTGTTATAATCCTGTGGCTTTCATAAGCTGAAATAGTTCTTCCTAGCCACTGCCCAAGAGATATTTTAGAAAAGATTGAAAAAAAGTCTATTTCTCTTGATATTTATATAGTTCTTTAACAGACAGAATATCCTGAACAACAACATGATGCATTTCTTAGCTAAATGGAAAGATTAGGAACTCTTCAAAGGAATAACAGCACATAGATGCTATTGTGATTGGCATTCTTTAATAATGCAAAACAAATCTAATTAAGGTGAGCAGACTCCTTACAACAGACTGATCCTTCTATTAAATATGTATTCCCTTTCCAATGTTAATCCCATTCTCCATCACAAAAGAATTACTAATTCTATAAACATTTATTTTAATAGGTTTTTATAGATAAACAACTTTGAATTGATACACCAATGATGTCTTTATAGGAAATTTACATTTTGATGTACAGAACAGTATCTGGTATTATTATTTATTGCCCTACTCTGCCCTTAGCTTTCAGTCTGACTTGTCTAAAGTTTTAAATAATTTATAATCTTGCCAAATAGCTAATACTGGTTTGTTTTAAGTAATTATCTCAACATTTCAGAAAGAAATATGAGGGAAGGGAGGGAATGAAAATTTAGCAATCTCCAATAAAAATGATAAGGACTCACATTTATATTGCATATTTCATATAAAAGGAGCACAAAGCACTTTAGAAACCACACTTAATGCAGGGATCATTTCATCCCCCCTTGCAATACAGTCACTTTTAGGATGAAAAGTTGGCAATGCTACCAATTGTTTAGGAGAGAAAGTGAACAAGGATCCACTTGAATCTGAAAGAGAATCTCTGATACAAAGATGCCAATTCCCTGATTTAAAATTTGGCCAGGTTACCTTCAAGTGTAGTTTTATCCCAGAGGGGACTCTAAAATGGCATCACGTCTCAATCATATCCAGATCTAATGTGCCCAATTTACAAATACAAATATATTTCTTTTCCCCTAACTGCCAATCCTGCAAACTCAGACTGGAAACTGAGTCAAGTTGGGATCTTTTCTCCTCCTGCATCACCACCAATATTAAAGGATACAGATGCTAAATGATGCTCACAGTGACACTAAAGCAACTCCTAGTCTATAGATGATGCTGTCATTGACATCTGTGGAACCCACTACATTCTGTGGGTTTGCACTTATGTGACTGATCGTTTCTTAGTATGCACATCTCTTGTCTGTACACCAGTATGCTCACCATAATTCTGTTTTCATTTATCTTCTCTTCACTAGCAAGTCCAAATGAATAGAAATATTTTCACAATTCAATATAAGAGTTGGTAAGATATCCAAATGATACAGCTGCCCATGTGCAGAGTGGATACCATTAAAACTAAACATTCACTGGTCCAGATATATACATTAACTTCAGTGATTTCCTATAGATCCTATAGTACCACTATTGCGACTGTGGCAGATGTTGAGTTTTGGGTCACCACTGTATCTCACAGCTCACTCCCTTCCTGTTGCGCATGCGGTCCTCAGGCTGTTGCCATGTTATTACTCATAAGGAAAGTACTTTCCCTTTCTTGGGACACACCACAGTATCAGCCATTTGGCTTCTTTCTATTTCTGCCTCTTACAGTGTTGTATACTCAGTGGAAGCAGTTGAGATGTTGACTGAGTGTTCAAAACACCTGAACTGCTTGAAAGGACAAAATACACCCATAGCTTTGAGACCACATTTGACACAGTATGCAGAATACCAATCAAATTACTTGTAATGGGGAATAAAGAGGAAGAACTGGAAGTATTAGTACATAAACTAAATTATGACTTAACTGGCATCACAGAGACTTGGTGGGATAAGTCTCAGGATTGGAATATTGGTATAGACTCTTCAGGAAAGACAGGCAGGATAAAAAGGAAGGAGGTATCTTATTACACATCAAGAATATATTCACTTGTTCTGAGGTCCTGAAGGAGGTGAGAGGCAGATCAGTTGAAAATTCTGCATAAAGATAAAAGGGAAAAAAATAAGGGTGACATCATGGTAGTGGTCTATCATCAACCACCAAATCAGGAAGGAGGCAGCAGATGAGGCATTCCTAGAACAAACAACAGAAATATCCCAAAAGCAAGACGTGGTAGTAATGGGGGCTTTACCCAGATATCTGTTGGAAAAGTAATACGGAAAAACACAAAATTTTCAGCAAGTTCTTGAAATGTATTGGGGACAACTTTCTGTTTCAGAAAGTGTAGGAAGTAACAAGAGGACAGCCATTTTAGACTTGATTTTGACCAACATGGTGGAAGGCAATTTGGGTGAAAGTGACCATGAAATCATAGATTTCATGATTCTAAGGAAAGGAAGGAATAAGAGCAGCAGAATAAGGACAATGAAGTTCAAGAAAGCAGACTCAGAGAATTGGTATGTAAGGTTCCATGGGAAGAAAATCTAAGAGAAAAAGGAGTCCAAGAGTGCTGGTGGTTTCTGAAGAAGACAATATTAAAGGCACAACCACAATCTATTCCAATCAGAAAGAAAGAAAGAGAGGAAGAATAGTAAGAGGCAAATATTGGTTCATCAGGGGCTCTTTAACAACCTGAAAATCAAAAAGGAATCCTTCAAAAAGTGGAAATATGGTCTAATTGCTAAGGTACAGAAGAATAGCACAAGTATTTATGGACAATATCTGAAAGGCTAAGGCACATAATGAATTATATTTAGCAATGGACATAAGAAGAAGAGGTTCTTTAAAATACATTAGGATGAAAAGAAAGATGAAGGAAAGTGTAGTTCCTCTATCTACTGGGGAAGGAAAGCTAATAACATCAAGAAGTGTGAGGAGTTTAATGCCTATTTTTCGCCAGTCTTTATTAAAAAGGTTAATGGTGACCAACTATTCAACACAATTAATATTAACAACAAAGAGGAAGAAACACAACCACAAATAGGGAAAGAACAGTTTAAAGAGTATTTATATAATTTAGATGTATTCAAGTCAGCAATTGATCCTAGGACACTTAAGGAACTACCTGAAGCAATCTCAGAATGGTTAGCAAATATCTTAGAGAACTCATGGAAGATGGGTGAGGTCTCAGAGGACTGGAGAAGGACAAACATAGTACCTAGCTTTAAAGAGGAACAAAGAGGACCTGATGAATTATAATCCAGTCTGCCTAACTTTGATACATGGAAAGATACTGGAACACATTAGTAAACAATCCATTTGGAAGCACCTAGAAGATAATGGGCTTATAAGGAATAGCAAGCATGGATTTGTCAAGAACAAATCATGCCAAACCAACTTAATTTCCTTCTTAGACAGGGTTGCTGGCCTACTGGATGAAGAAAAGCAATAGATGTGATATCTATTGATTAAAGTAAAGCTTTTGACACAGTCCCACATGACATTCTCATAAGTAAACTAGGGAAAGGAGGTCTAGATGAAATTATTATAAGGTGGATGCACAACTGGTTGAAAGCCTGCATTCAAAGAGCAGTTACTAATGGTTTGCTGAGAAACTGGGAGGGAATCTATAGTGGAATCCTGTACGGTTCAGTTCTGGGGCCAGTACTACTGAATATTTTCATTCATGACTTGGATAATGGAGTGGAGAGTATGCTTACAAAATTTGCAGATGACAGCAAGCTGGGAGAGGTTGCAAGCACTTTGGAGGACAGGATTAGAATTCAAAATGACCTTCAAATTGGAGAATTCATCTGAAACCAGAAAGATGAAATTCAATAAAGATAAGTGGAAAGTGCTATACTTAGGAAAAATCAAATGCACAACAACAAAATGGGGAGTAACTGGCCAGGTGGCAATACTGTTGAATATGATCAGGGGCTTATAGTGGATCACAAATTGAATATTAGTCAACAATGTGATGGAGTTGCAAAAAAGGCTACTATCATTCTACGTGTGGCAACAGAAGTGTGGTATGCAAGACAAAGGAGGCAATTATTCCACTCTATTCGGCACTGAGGCCTCAGCTGGAGTAGTGTGCCCAATTCTGGGCACCATACTTTAAGAAAGAGGTGGACAAATTGAAGAGAGTCTAGAGGAGAACAACAAAAGTGTTAAAAGGTTTAGAACACCTGACCTGTGAGGACAGGTTAAAAACACTGGGCACATTTAGCCTTGAGCAAAGAAGACTAAGAGGAGACCTGCTAACAGTCTTCAAATATGTTAAGGGCTGTTATGAAGATAACTGTTCTCAATGTCCATTGAAGGTAGGACAAGAAGCAATGGGCTTAATCGGCAGCAAGGGAGATTTAGGTTAGATATAAGGAAAAACTTTCTAACCATGAAGGCAGTTAAACCCTGGAATAGGCTTCCAGGGGAGGCTGTGGGATCCCCATCCCTGGAGTTTTTTAAGAACAGGTTGGACAAACACTGTCGGGGATGGTCTAGGAGGTCCTGACTCAGTGCAAGGGGATGAACTTGATGACATCTCAAGATCCTTTCCCTACATTCCTATTTCTTTATGATTTTATTATTCAGTGGAAATGAAAATATAGAAATCCTATGTATAGCCAGATAGTTTATAAAGGATAACAATATTTTACATATACATGTCAGTGCCCCCTTCCCTCCCTCCCCCCCGGTTGGGTCATCTGCAGGGAGAGAATCCAGGAACTTTGGATCCATAAGCATGAGACCCTCCTGCTTGAACCAAATGAGAGGGGTCGGGGGTTAGTTCAAAGGCAGTAGCCAGCTCATAAAACTCTTTATATGTAGTCTAGCCACTAGACAAGGACAAAGAGCCACACTGTTAGTGAGAGTTACCTAAAGACCTAACATAAAAATGTACAATTGATACAGGTATAAGGTAATTATTTGGTAACATCCAGCAAAATAAAATATTAAAATGATATCAATATATTGTACAAAATATAACTGATTCCTATAAAGTTATTTACAGACACTACCTAAATATTCGAATTAAATATATTTGAACAGCTACATACATATTAGAGAAGGATGCACATTTCTTTATTTAGTTGAAGATATTTAATGACTGCTCCAACCTGGGATTACAAGCAGAAATCACATTTGGCAATTTCAGGTCCTTGTTACTGTAACAAAGTTAATATAATATCCTAAATCCCAGCAATCTGCCATTTCTGCTCTAACTAGAATGACTGGGAAAATTCCAAAGAAGCGGCTAATGAGGATTTTTTTAAAAATCAGATCAGAATCTCTTAAAAATTGAAAATTCATCTCAGATGTGTAATATTTTTCAAAAATCCCTATTACTGTACTTGAGGCTAGCAAAGTCTTTGCCACAAATTGATCCCATTATTTTATATGTATTAGCTTTCCCATATTAATCCCATTCTCCAATTCAGTGGATGCCATTCAAAAAATTAAAGCATTATAAAAAATGTCATTTCAGAACATTTAATATATTTTGAGTGCTGAAATGCTGCTTGGTCTGACAGTTTGGCTTCCCCAAATTGCTGGGGCTCTGTATGAGGTTTGCCTAAATTACTGAAAGTGTTAGTAGTATTTCTCCTGTCTGGCAGGGATAGAACAGCTATTGTGTGTGGCAAGGGATGCTTTAATTTCCCCACTGTATCTTGTTATTTGTCAGCTGCTTGCATGGCCATCGAATTGCCTTGCCAGGACTTCAGCTGTAGTACTGCTGAGCCCAAGCATTCAAAAATCATGAGTCAGTCACCCAAAATCATGAGGGTTTTTTTTAAAAAAAATATATTGAGTTCTTTGTATTTGCCTCCTGGTTTCTGAGTCTTTAGGGTGCACTCGCTTCTCATTTTCAAGCCTTTCTTCATAAATGTGAGGGCTGGAAGCTTACTTTTAAAAAAAAAAAAATGAAAGGTGAGCTTCTCATGTAATCTCTGACCTGATCTGAGCAGCTGGGGCTTTAAGAAAAGCACCAGACAGATCTCAGGAGAGTTTGCAACATTATTATTAATTATTATTATTATTTGACACACATGGAATACCCTGTGACTGACCACGTCCCCTTTCCCAGCTACATTCCCTCATGACTTCTCAGTGACTGACTGGAGATAGATTCCCTTAGCATAACATATGAATTCAAAATTGGTACAGTTTATATTACCATGGCAATTACTCATTTTTTGCCTCATTTACACCCCTGGTTTACATTTTCTAGTTAATTCAGTCCAGTGTGCTTAATATTTAAATATTGTAATAGCAACTCTGTCTGCCTGCTCTCAGTTATACTGCCATTTGTCAGATCTTTGCAATGTCAGGGAGTTACATCTCTAAAGTGATGCACAAACAGGTTCTAAGCAAACGAGCTTAAGTGCCAGGAGCCAGACCCTCTCCTGGAGCCAAGAAGCAGCATTAGTAAAACCAAGGATGCGGAAGAGATTACTTTTAATCTGGTGTAGGCACGGCTGCTGAACAGTGGCCAATGAATCAGAGGCATAAAGAACCAAGGAGCATGGAATAGAGAGAGATATCTAAAATTAATAAAGCATGGATTCTGGTCACCAAAGCCTCTGCAAATCAAATGCAAACTTATGTATTTATTTTTGCCTGCACTTAAAAACAATCATTAGCTGCTGGCTATAATTCTCTGTAGTCAGCTAGGTGGCTAAAAAGAGATGGATGATAGTCCTGCAAACACTTCCATATGCATATACTTTATTCATAGGAGTACGTGGTTGCAGGATGATCAGGAGGCGAATTAATTGCCAGATGGGGGTCTGGTAATTGTGAAACTGTCTTACTTGATATGAAGCTGAATACGCCCCCATGCAATGTACTGTATCTTTAGGGTCAGGTTGCTTTATGCTCTCTCTTGGGACAGCACTGCAACTAATCTAGTCTTTGTATTTTTTTTCACGTTTGTGAAATTATTGGAAAATGCTGGGTAGTTCCAATGAAAAATAGTTAACATGTGCTCCATATCCCACTACATACAACTCCAAATAGAAATATCTCCTTTGCAAAAATGGAATAGAAGTACAACATTGGTGGAGAATCATAAAATAGCAAATTACAAAATCGCAATGTTATTTGGCATCTGAATGATTTAAATATGAAGCATTAGCTGTTCCCATTATAGTTGTCATAAAAATGGATTTGTGTTATGCTTCTTTTGTTCTCTTTACAATTTATAACAAGAATATACATTCAGAATTTTAATTAATGCTGTATTTTAGTCTGTGGAATGGGGTTGTAAATTGTACCACTTTGACCTTTCTAATAGTCTGCTATTCAATTTGCTGGTGGTTCTTCTTCTCCCTTCTGTATGGAATAACATAAAATTAAATGTCACAGAATTCATTTCATAACAAGGTATATCATTGTTAGCCGATGGCCAGGGATGTTTGGTGAGGTGCCAGCTATGCCCGTTTATACCATCCGTGACTTTAACCGCTAGGACGCACTGTCCCTTCGCGGCGGGCAGCCCGGGCTAGGCTGACGGATGCCCCAAGGTCCTAACCACCCGTGACTTTAACTGCTAGAGCTCAGAGCTCCTTCGCAGCGGGCAGTCAACACTGACTGACAGGTGCCCCAATGGCAGCACTAAGAGCCTCTCCACACCCGTGACTTTAACTGCTAGAGCTCAGAGCTCCTTCGCAGCGGGCAGTCAGGATTGACTGACAGGTGCCCCAAGAGTTTGCCCCGTGGAGGCGGCACAACTCAACGCTAGGGTCTTAGTACTCTCACCTAATGGCCAGGCTTTATAGCCAAAACGGCTGAGGTTCTTTAATTGTGTTGGCTGCTTCACAGTAAACCAGAGAAACAAGTCAGGCTTATGCACAAATGGTTACCAAAATTTATTAAACTAGATTCTAATCATGTGGTTACAAAATTGCTAGTGCCTACTTGTTTAAATGTAGAGATGTTACACACACAAACAAGTTACAAAACTGAAGCTACAATCCCAAAGAAAGAAAACAAAGTATAGAGCTCTATTTCAAAATATGTGTACACTAAAGATAGGAGATCAGGTGTGGGTGCTTCTTACCCTCCTTGCATCTCTCGATTCCAGCGGTGCCAAGCCAGGATCGGTCACTCAATTCCGCGGAAAGACGAATAAGGGACAAGGCTCAGGGACCCTCTTAGCTGCAGAAGCCTTGGGAGGCTGTCACTTATCTGACCAGCAGATAGATAGTGAAAAGCACTCAAAAATCATGGTGCTGTAGGTCCCCTACTTATACCTCTGTACTCCTTTATTCTCTTTCTCCTTTCTATGCTAAATTGGGGCTGGTCTGTCGGGGTGACGCCAGCTCTCGCAAGAGTAGTTCACACTTGCAAGGGAGAAACAATAAGTTTCGACTACTGGACACTTCTTTTATCAGGGTAAATATTTTCCCACCTAGGATGTTGGTGTGTGTGCATCATGCTGTTTTAGTAGGGGCTAAGAGCCATGTCTGTCACAGCGCCTCTGCCTGCTGTGAGCCCAATTGTTGTATACGTTCCCAGAGGCACATTGTCGCAGCACACCTGTGCTTCTCTCAGCTTCAAAGGCTGTGCTGGAGTGCCCTGGTGTTTTGGCTCCCGTGTGTTTCCAGCAATGCTGGTCTGAGGGGGGGGGGCTGGCTGTCTGGCTACAATCATCTTTACCAGTGTATTGATTTAGACAAAATGCAATATCAGTATATGGATATTAGATACAAACACAGATTAAAACCAACTTGGATCCTTCACTGGAAGGTGCTTATATAAGTACAAATAATTAATTGTTATGATGATGTGTATGCATTCTGTAAGGGCAGACTCAACAGTGCATGAGATAGATTTAGGAAAGCTAAGGGGAAATTGAACCGCCTAAGCTCCTAGCTCAAATGATATTTGCAGGCAGGTGGTGCTACTGCCCCAGTTTCCCTAACAAAACGTTGGTCACATCAGCCTAGGTACTGGGATAGGGATGTTGTGAGATGAAGACCCTCAGAATCAATTTGGGTGTCTGAGCTGCTACTGAAATCAGCTGTACTGCATTATTAGCAGAGGGGTTTTTAAGGAGTTCTCTAGGGAAAATGAGCTCTGGTGGTTTGTGTTGTGGGATTGGAACTGAAATCTGGCCAAATTCCCTTCCTCAGCCTTAATTCTTCTGGGAGTACCTGGAGCTGCTGCATCAGCACAGCGTCTGGCCATGCCCAGTCTCTGCTCCCTTTGAAGTTGTATCTGAGTTCAAACGCTGCAACTTTGTCCCCCGGTGGACTTTTTGCTACCTGAGACTTTTGCCAAGTCCACAGCAGCACGAGACAATGTAGAGTCTGGTCCATAGGGGACAACCAAGTACTTTGGATCTGGGTTCAGATTTTGAACAAAGGCTGGAAGAATTCAGAGCCAGGGTTACACTACGGGTCTCATCTCCATTTCTGCCCATAGGCATTTAAAATCTATATACCTCTATGGTTTTGTAGGTTACAGTCTTCCGTGGCATGGGCATGTAGCTCCCAGTACAGAATGCCAAAGGCAAAAAATAAGTACAATTTGACATACATCAAGACCAAGCATCAATTCATTAAGTCTTAGACTTCAAGGCCAGATGGGACCATTAGATAAGGTAGAATGCGAATCCTGCTTCTCTACTACAAATTTACCTTAACAATGAAGGCTGAGATTTTCAAAGCACAGAGTCATGTTAATGGGGATTCGTGCATCCAGATCTCCTACGCAACATTTACAATTTCAGCTGAAATGTATATCTGGCACCCAAACAGCTAATTCTCTTGGCTGCATCAGAGCTGAGTAAACACAGGAGCTGCTCTTCACAGTGTGGGCAACCTTTTCAAATGTGCCTAATGACTAACGTAGGAACCATTTCTTGACCTCTGGCTTGACCCTTGGCTCCAGCTTCTAACTAGTGACTCTGGCTCCGACCCTTGTCCTTGGTTCCCAATTCCTGCTCCAACCACTGGGCCTGACACCTATTCTGACCACAATGCTAGACCACCCTGGTCCCAGTTGCCTGACAGTAGCAACTGAGGGAATATATTTTGCACAAGAGAGTTTTGTTCAGAGCAATAAAAAAAGACCACATTTCATGTCCACCTTAATTAAAATATCAATAAGAGGAATGGAAGTCTGAGAATTTAAACGTAACTGTGTAAAAGTGCTAGTGATTTGTAGCTTATGGATTGTGACGTAGTATTGTGATTTTATATACACTGTTAGCAAATTACACTTCAGCATTCTTTCTAAATGTAGTGCTTGCTCAGTTCAATCAAGCTGATTTGCATTACATTATCACAATAAAAACTACTGCATAGTGATGCAATTAATAGTGCAATCACCAATGCACTTTTATAAAGAAAGAAAAGTGTTGCCAGAATAAAGAAAGAGAGAATAACCTGCACCTGTAGGTTAAATTCAAGGTAAAGTCAGAAAACAACAAGAATCTACACAAGGCAGCATAACCTGACAGGAAAAAAAAATCAGATCTGTCTGTCTTTTAATGAATCAACTGTTTCCTATCAGGAGGGTAAGATTTCATCTGTTAGGGATAAATATGAGAAAACAGATGAATGAAATTTTATAAATTAGATAAATTAGATCTTACAGTTCAGAGACAGAAATCCCAGAACAAATCAATACAAAAGTCCCCTACCATGTAATGCCTATTCATAGCATCATAGCTGTCATTTGTTTCTTTTTGATAATGCTGAAATTGATTAGAAGAATGTAGAGTGCTCTCATGAGAATAAAATATTTGTAAACAAAGAATTTTTATTTCATTATAAAGCTGTTAGTTCTGGAGTCCTGGCCATATTCCAGTCTAGGTAATTACATTCTGTCTACCTAAATACTCTCTGCAACCTTAATTGGAAATATTTTTCTTAATTTCCTGTCCTAAATTGTGGCACACTGTTTCTGTGTGCTGTTATATAGCTGCTGGGTTCCACCCCAGAAGTACCTGCACTTCAGTAACATGATTCCTGTCTACACAGCATAAAGCACATTAGAGAGTTCTTCTGGATGAAAGGATTGAATGTGGTTATTTTAAGTGTAAGATATTATTAAATGACAATGGCTAAAATTGAAATTAGGTGGTTATTATTAAGACCTTGAGAACTGTCTTTGTGACAAAGAACAACAGGAACAGTTGCTGCTTCTGTAAATATTACTGGCTCCAGTTCAAAATTCATTCAGATTTCTTCAACAAATAATTAACTAACATTCAAATTCCCATCAGATCTTTTAAATCTCATAGTAAAATTAATATCAAAGCATTCACATTTCCTTTTTCATTCTTAACGATCTTGCCTTGTCTTTAAGTCTTTATTGTCCCTTATTTTGATTTAGGTAGAATTTACAATAGACTGATCATTTTGTCTTAGATGAGAACATGCAGAGCACATTCTCACGAGCATTGCCATTTGGTTCTTCCTGTACAAAACCAGCTACTTAGATACCTTAGTGATGTGCAAGGACTAAAAATTGTAGATAGAAGACATAGCGGTAACAAGGGAATTGGTGCTCACTTCTGTTTGAATAAAGTGCCCAGGGCTAAGGGCTGTCTCTCTTCTCCCTATCTATAGATGTAACAGTAGCATGTTATCTGAGGTCAGTTCAGTTAGAATATTCCCTCTCCAGTTTGCTGCTCCATATAACAATCAGCAATCACAAAGTGGGGGAAATTAATAATAAATTTATTCCTATGTCTACCTCTTAAAATTCATGGGTTGAAGTATGAATAACGACATGGGGTAATAAAACAGATCTGAAACTACATACAATTTGCAAAAGGAAACCCCGATTTATACAGATGAAAAAGAATTCTAAGCAACAGTATACAGAGAGGCTTCTGATCCTTATCCAAAGCAATTTCTATTATAAAAATAAACATTTGTTTCAAAAGCCATTCAAGGTTGTGAAGTACAATATACTTAGTGAAGTACGATATACAATATCCGACATCATGTTATTGTCTTGTATCCAGTGCTTGGGGTTTAACAATTAATAGCCAAGGACATTATACATCTTAATTTGTGCACACAAACACTCCCCATTGGTCCTATACCACACTGCCCCTTGTGGAGTTACAGCTGTGCAAAGGGAGTGCAACATGATTGTACAACCCCATCGCACAGGTCTCGATGACTATACCGGGGCAAGACAGTGGAAAAGGTGACTCGTGCTGTGTGCACATGGGCTAAGCTGCTGTTATCCCAAGCACAATCGAAAGGCAATGTGTTGTTCCAAATGGTGCTCTGCAAATGATATCTGTTTAAACAAAATCTAATGAAATCCATTTGTGTCTGTAAAAGTGCTTGCTGTGCTGAGAAGCATACTAGCCTAGGATGGTTAGAGTGCTGTACTGTTAGACCCAAGATGTGGGCATGTGAAATTAATACAACATTTAAATTGATATATTTAGTTTAAAGAACATAAATTAAAGTAATCTAAAAATAGTTCAGATTGTTTTTCTATAGGAACCAATAGCCAGGATCCGTAAACAGGCAATTAGCACCTTGTTATTCCTGCCCATCCTTGAGGTGTAAGGATATTTTAAAACATTAGTTGACTGAAGTGCTCCAACCCTTAATGCATTCTAATATGACTTAATTATACACATAACTTGCAATCACCAGTGAGAACAGCCGCTGCCTTTTGCTTATGGCAGGTGATTGTATCCCAGCCATCCAGTCCCGGACTGTATCCCTTCCTCCCTTTGTTTACCACTGTCCTACCTGCATCACTCCATGAATGTTGTTGTGTTTTCCTTGGTCTAGCTTTAGATAGGAATTTCTCTGGGCCAAGAACCTTGACTTTTCTATTTTTCCAATCAAGCATCCTGCACACCTCTGGATTTACCCACCCCCTCCAAAAGAACACACATTCTTGTTACTGAGATTCCTGGGAAATAATTGAGATCCCATTCTTGTCAGCAATTTTTTAATTCACCAAGATTCACTTGAAAACACCTGCTGCTTGTGCTCTTAAATAATTTATATTTGGCACGGTACCTTAAATATTCTTCTACACTGCATCTAATTCAGAGATGTGATGTTCTTTCTGAGCAGTGGGGCCATTCACTTTTGAGGGTCCCAGTAAAATTTCCACTAGCAGACCACTCCTGTATACCCACATTACTCCACTCTCCTGTCATCTACTGAAAGTCAAGTTAGCAGAAAAGATTAAAACATAGTTTATTATTCAAGATTTATTTCCTGTGACCCAAGAGAAACTAAATTTAAAACAAAACAAGAAAGAACTGCCTGAAGCAAGTAAATAAAAGCTAAGCAAACCAGAAATAGAACAAACTAGAAATAAAAAAAAAAAGTCCTTTTGATGTGGTTGTTACACTCTGGTATCTGGTTTATAGTACCATAGCTAATAAAAAGGGGACTGGATAACCATTCCATCAAATAAACTATGGAAGGAGAATGTTTAAGTATTTAACCACACAACCTTAAGTCAGTATGTAAAAGAATAAATGGACACAAATCAGACGTCAAGAATTATAACATTCAAAAACCAGTTGGAGAACACTTCAATCTCTTTGGTCACTCGACTACAGACCTAAAAGTTGCAATTCTTCAACAAAAAACCTTCAAAAACAGACTCCGAGGAGAGACTGCTGAATTGGAATTAATTTGCAAACTGGATACAATTAACTTAGGCTTGAATAGAGACTGGGAGTGGATGGGTCATTACACAAAGTAAAACTATTTCCCCATGTTTATTTCCCCCTCCCCCCGACACTGTTCCTCAGATGTTCTTGTCAACTGCTGAAAATGGCCCACCTTGATTATCACTACAAAAGGTTTCCCCCCACCCCACCCCCAGCTCTCCTGCTGGTAACAGCTCACCTTAAGTGATCACTCTGGTTACAGTGTGTATGGTAACACCCATTGTTTCATGTTCTCTATGTATATAAATCTCCCCACTGTATTTTCCACTGAATGCATCCGATGAAGTGAGCTGTAGCTCACGAAAGCTTATGCTCAAATAAATTTGTTAGTCTCTAAGGTGCCACAAGTACTCCTTTTCTTTTAACCTTAAGTCAGGAAATTCTGCAGTTAAGGTTACACATGTAGCTATAACTCTTCTACTCGTGTCTATGCTTTATCATACAATTTTAGTTACATGATCATACAGTATTTTGCAAACAATTCAGTATAATATCGAACAATTTCAGGAGACATGAACCCTCCCCATTTCCTTTGCTGTGAAAAGGGAACATGCACTGCAGCAGCCTTTCAGATGGTGCAACACATTCCCTTTCTCTTACTGAGCAACTTCCATGGTCCAATAGGGAGCAGGGATAGGACCTTAGTTCACCTTCTCCCAACCACTTTGGATGATGTGTGTCTCTGGGGAATCACAGTGGGAGCAGCCAGGGCTCCAAAATCTGGCCCTTAATATTTAAATAAAATCTACTTTCTTAGGACATGAACTTTGGGCAAAGGCTCTTTCATGCCAAAATGCTTTGAAATAGCAGAAAACATTACTGAAGCAGAGTTCATTTTACTAGTCAATCAGTTACCTTCTGAGGACTTGCTGTACATTCAAGGGCTACAAAGAAACCACCTACTAAGTCACCATTCCAAGATATTTGCAAAATATCCTATTAACACCATAGTAATGAGTGGAGAAGCAGGGACACTAGTTTTAAAAATCTGATGTTGCAATGATTATGGATCTCAGCAGATCAATAGAAAATACAAACCCTCAAAACTGCACGGTAAATACAAACCCAGAGCCTGTATTTACATATTAGAAGACCTATCTACTATTGCATTGTTTAAAATGTAAATAGATAAAGCACATTTATTAACTGAGACCTACTCTTCAGAGCGGACAATTGAAAAGACCTCTTAAGTTCACTGATTTCTGGCCATTGGAACACAAGGGGCAGGTAGGGCCTCTATAGCCATGGATGCTTACGGTAGTCAGGTTTACTGTGCAGTGTAGATTTAATAGGGGAACGAACTCCATCTCATCACTCTGTGGTACTGAAGGGTGCTATGCCAAATTATTATATACTATAGCTACAAAATTCATCTCAATTCAAACAGCAGCATGAGTATGGAAAATATGGCAAAAACACCTACATGTGTATAGAGATACATGACCTGCAACACCACCCTAATCAAAAACATTAGGGATCTTGGAAATGGAACAGAATAAATACTGAGTGCAAGAGCAAGCGGTAATGTTCAATTAATTTTAGCACATAATCAATACAGTGTGCAGTTTTAGATGCATGGTAATGAGAGGCCTAGTAATTTTGCCAAAGCTAGTTGAATGCACCTGTAACTTTAAGTTAGTTAATATCAAAGCACTGCCTCTTTTCCCTCAGATCTAAAATGAGATGGCTAAAGCATTTTGGTTCTCTTTGCAGGGGTTACACCAAAGAACGTTGAATTGTTTGGACTCATTACTCCCATAAAATTTCAAAATATTTTCTTAGCACTATTAAGGTGGACGCTATGGCCAACCCCGCAAAAGAGGCATTTTCTTTCTCCTGGCAAGGCTCTGCAGGCGAACACAGCATGCAATACATCCTCCAAACCCACTGCCCTTCCTCGAAAAACAGATAGCTTGGGAAAGACAGAGGAAAAGTTCCTGAATTGGTCACTCAAACATAATATGTATCTTTGCATGTTACAGAGCACATGGATAGTGACAATTATGAACACATTTCTCACTCATTACAAACCTAATATAAAGCAACAGATTATTTTCCACACTTCATAAAGTGAGATATTTTAAGAGGCTCTTGTAGTACATATATTACCTTGAAGTAATGAAATGATCTTATAAATTGAAAACTATGTAACGGAATTTTTATATATTCATCAGGTCTTACAAATTGTCAAGCATACCTTTTATACTGTATTTTAATTAGAAAGGAAAGAGACTGAAGATATATATTAGGCATGCAGATACTGGCCATACAACCAGTAAGATGCATTTCCTTCCTCTCACTAAATTAAAGAAATTCATCCTATGCCTTTGTCAGTGATCAGTTCATTTGCGGAGATATGTCAATCTTAAACTAATTTTCACAAGACTAAACGGAGAATGCAAGAACAAAGCTTTTTCCAGCTGCCAACTCAGACAACTTACCCTGACTAGAGGCTATGAAAAAAATATGAAAACAGTTATAATCAATGGTGGAAATAAAAGAATCTTTGAATATTGTGTGTAGTAAAAAATTGGCTGAACAAATTACACTTAAGCTCCAGGGTGACTTACTGCCTAATGGAAACATAAAATAATTTATAATGAAAGGAAGAGTTAGGACTGCCAGAATCCATGAAAATAATACTTTCCAAGAAAAAATGACTAAAGCAAAGACTGTGCTCCAGTTGGGCAAATCTACTCCCCTCAATTCCAGTCTAAAACCAAATGTTTGCACCTGATGAGTTACTTGAATGGCTGCTTCTGTCAAACCAAACAAACTGAAAGTGACAAGTTCCAGGTTTTCACAAAACTCTATGGATTTTGCTCGCTATCAAAACCTGGTATTCTTGTCACCGAAACCACACCAGTGGCTAATAGGCCCCAAGTTGAAATCACTGCAAAGCTGCAATCACGGACTGGAGAATATGGCCCACAATGTCAGAGAGAGAGCACGTGTATGAGGTAAGGAGAAAAAACACATTAAAATGGAGAGAAATTTATAGATAATTATAGGGACACAGTAAGGGCTTGTCTTCATGAGGAAAAAGGTGTTTTTCCACAAGATGGTTATCTCACTGTAAAATTCTGCTAGGAATCAATGTACCGGCAGTTTTATCTCCAGATAGCTATTTGAGGTAAACACTGGGGAGAGGTCTACCGTTTACTTCAACTAGCTACATCAAGGTAAAACTACATAGTTTCCCTAGGACTACCACTAGGATTTTACATGAGATTCTTATCTTGTTTTTTTAAAAAAAAAATCATATCTTTTTTCCCCCAGTGGAGACACAGGGTGTGACATGCCAAAATGAAGTGACAGTGGAGCATAGAAAGAGAAAATGGGAAAACAGTGAGAGTGATTAGTTTTTATAGGAAGTTTGCTTTATTCAGCATTTTGACTATAACTTTTTAATGTTTTCAGTTCCCCAGCAACAGAATGGGGTGGACTCCTCCTTATCCTTCTAATTTTAATTCTGAAAAGTTGTCAGGTACAGACCAATGACACAAACCAAGGGATACCTTATGCCTTGGTTTGAAACTAACAAAGAGAAGGATATAGACTTACTACAAACAGTTCTCACATACATAATGCGTTATAGCAAACAACGCTAGACCAGTACCGATGTCTTCATAACAGACCTCACCACAGGCTAGTGGATGCCATTAAAATACAGGAGCAGTTACTGGAGATTTGCTAGTTTGATAACATTCAGATACAGTACTTCCAAGCATTCAATTGCTTTGAAGCCTGAAGGTATGTCTGTGCTTTGGCAGCTGCTTTTATTTAACCTTGGAAATGAGAAAGAACACTATGGAATCTACTTTTTCAGCAATATAGCCTTCCTGAGGAAATACTTCAAGGAATAATGTCAAAACATGGCTGTCCCTTATGTTTCAGAACCCACAGATACACCGGGGTTCTCTAAGAATCTCTACAGGTTTTATTTTAGTCAGTAATAACTTCCATTAATTATAGCCAGATGGAAATGGTAGGGCTGTAAAAGTACTTTGGGCCAAATTTCTTTGCTGATTTACAAATAAATGGGATTGCACAAGGTGTAAATCAGTCCATAGTTTAGCCTTAATCTGCCCTCAGACTGCTGTGGGCAGCTTTTTTGTTTCACTAACTAAATTTCCGCTGAACTTTTTTAATCAAGTGGAGTGTTGCGAGGCTGAAGAGGAGGTACTGTTGCACAGATGACTTAGTATTCCTGAAAAACTGATTTAAACATCCATTCTGGTGCATGGGGACTTTTGTCAAGGTTTTCATTTTTAATTTCTTATTCAAGTTCATTGGAGCCTTCCTTGAATTGCAGCCAGAAGCTCGCGGATCACAGGATGAATGATTATGTCCATAGCTATCTAAATCTAATACAACTTTTTGTTTCATCTCCATATGCAGTGGCTCTATTCCTTCAATATTTATTGCTAGCATTTTGTTTTATAATTGGTTTTTCAAAAGGGAAATGTATAGCTGCTGGTATATCACAGTAGTTATAGGCTTTTGATGAATAACAGAATATATGTGTCCAAACATAGGGAAAGATTGTAGGACATGACACACTTGAAAAGACTCCCCCTTTCACAGATTTTGGGGAAAGGTGGGGTAAAGCCACTTGTGAAATTATTTAAGAGGTAAATTTTGTGAAAGGCGGAGATGGAGACTAAAAAGTCTTTCATACATTCCCAGAGCAGTTACAGCAGGGGCAGAACAAACGCCTTCCCTCCTCCTCCTCCCCTCCACGGAAAAGGGGACCAAGCTATTTTTAGATCTGAGAAACAGAAGTGCAGGGGAGGAAGTTAGTTAAATACCATGGGTGCCTCTATGGAACAAAAGCTCTGGAAGACTATTGGTATGTGGAAGAGACCTATGCATGCTGTTCACATGGCTGCAGCCAGAGAGACACAGAAGGATGTGAACATAACTGGATAGGCCACAGAAGTTTGGAGATGGGCCAGGCTTAACAACTGTGAGAGAGAACCATTACTAACATGTTTCCTCACTTCATAAATCAGAGACCCAAAATTAGATAGTCAGGGCCAAATTCCAGCCTGACTTTATACAACATTATGCAACTTGACTAAAGTTAATGGAATTCCATGGTGTGAGTGTCAGGGTAGAATTTCACGCTGGTTCTGCAAACTGGTACAGATCACCGATTAATGTATTGGCCTTTCTACAGTTCCTTCTCCAACTCAGCAGGGAATTTGGATGCAGAGAAGTACTCTGCTCTACTTAAAAGGAAAGTTGAACCACCTTCTTCTAACCTTATCTGATCCCAACAGAACTGTGACCATCTTACTCCATCCTAAATACATGTACTTTTTGCAGGTCCATATGGTGCACACCTAAGTTACCTACTCAACATGGCCAGGTTTCCAGGTGCATAAAGCCAGCATATCTGATCCCAAGAGCATTGCCCAGTGGAAGGGGAATGCTCTGTGATGTATAGAGGCTCTTATGCCCTTCAAATCCCCAAGCGCTGTTTCAGTCCCTTGGGGCCATTGATAACGGAAATAACTCAGAGAAAGCTTCAGGCTATTCTAGATTATGCCTATGGGCTGGACTACCATCCCAGGACCAGGCAGCAGTAAGGGTGAACTCTATGTCACTTCATTCGCTCCTGCACGGTGTGCTCCTCAGACACAGCTGAAGATTTGGCTCCAAATAATTTTGCCATTTTCCTCTGTATTTCTAATCTGAAACTAGCCGAAGAATAGAAGCTTCATTACACAGGGTGGGTGATTCCCCAGAACTTCTATTAACTGCGTTTGAAACTATCTGAAACAAATAATTAAAATTAAAACCATGAATTTCCACATAGACTGCAAACTTCACATTGAATTCTGGATACTGACTTCAGTAATATGAGTTGGTCTATTGTCCTGGTAGTTATGCAGTACATTTTATTCATTATCATGCCCCAGCTGTAATACAGCTTTTATCTTGGCAAGTGCCTGAAAATGTTTGAGTATAAAAACCCATTATATAACCTGTAATTCTTGATTAAGAACCAGGGAAGGAATGTTTGTATTTATTAAAGAGAGTCCATGTAATTCTCAGAGATGATTTTTAATCACAGGCCAGTGTAAGGATGCTGATGGTCAATACAAGTTATAGGACAATATATTGTCTATAGAATTAACTCTGATGTCAGGTTTAATGGCTCATAGTTATAAGATCTGGAAAGTATCAGTGGGGTAGATGGTTAGCATGTGATATAGATTCAGTAGGAGTCCTTCTACTGGAGGGAGAGATGAGAGAAGCCTGCACAGCCTGAAGAGTGGACTGGCCTGGCCTAGATAACATGTGGCTAAGACAGCTATGGGAGATCCACTTATTCAATGCAGTCCTTTCAGCAGCCGGTGTCAGTAGGAGCCATGGCAGATTTGCAGATGGCCCCTACTTCCCACCCCCAACAGAAGCCCAGAGAAAGGGCAGCACATTCTGGTATGTAGGTCCCTGGAACGTGAGTCCAGAGCACTGGGTTCTTTTTCTGGCTCTACCAGTGACCAGCTGAGTGGCTTAAGGCACATCACTTCAACCCATAGTCACTCTATTTTGATTGTAAGCTCTTTGGGTCAAGGACTGTTTCTTAATGTGGATTTTCACAGTGCTCAGAACAAAAGGGCCCCAATCTTAGGAAACAATTAAATAAAAAATAAAAATAAAGGACAGGTGATATTGAAATGGCATGCCTTCTTTTAGGATGAAGCTCTCCTCTAACAGGCCTGTCAGACTGGCATAGCAAGGTGTAATTTATGCTTTTCTCCTCCCACTTCAGTTTTTATTAAGGCTATTTTATTTTGGTGTCTCAAAAACCTTTGTCTCCTATACCAGGCATACACCTCTCTCATTTATCTGGACAGTGGCCCCAGCGATGCACGGGTTTATTTTCAATAATGGTTCTTACACTCAAACAGTTTAAGCCACTTCCCACGGCAATTATTCATTTTGCAGGATTTGAGTACAAGAGCTCCATTTCTTATCTTACATTTACTTTATGCCACAAACATGGGCAGTACATAAATGTGAGAATATGGTCTCAACTTTAGGAGAGATGTACTTCACTCATAACTTAGCACCATAGATGGAAACGACCCTCTAAAAAGCCTCAAGAGAGGTGAAGTTCACTTGAAAGCCTCAGCAGTTTTAGCAGTTTAACAGATTTCAAATAGCTAAGGTCCCATGAGAGAGTCTCTCCCTGCTCAGATTAAATCTTGTGGCATGAATCCATATTCATATGAATCATATTCCTTTAGCAATTTTAACCCACCCAAATTAACATTCTACAGTGCTCTGCAGATCACAGCTGTAATAAATGACCAGGCTATTAAACCCTGATGGTTCAGCATGGCTTCTGTCACCAACTGAATTAACAAGTAGTTTTAATTTGTTTAAGGTTCTGCGTTAATTAACATAAATCAGCATTTTTTCAGCTGCATTGTTTCTGAAATGCTTTGGTACCATATCAGCTTAGGGCTAACTTGACATATTTGGAAACTAAGGAACATTCAAGGTTACCTCTCACATATGGTCTCTTTGTCTTGGATTGAGACCATGGCTTCCCTATGCACTGGGGCCTGCAGATCAAACATTTTCCTGTCTGTGCAGATAATGGAGTCAGAACAGCACCCTTCAGAATATACTGGTTCTCTCTTGGTGCCTTACAGTCTCTGAGAGGATACACATATCAATAGCATTGTTAACTAAGTTTTGAAAGCAGGATTTTTATTACTTGCGACGATGTGTGAACTAGAAAGAACCCAGATTGACTTGCAGATGTAATGGTTAGACTCCCCCACCCCACTCTCTTCTTTTTTTAAACTGAGCAAATTTTCTGGAATTCATCAAGATGCAATGGAATCAGATAATCTGACTTTTTAGAGTACAGCTGCATTTTAAGTAGTTGACAGAAAACTTTTTTTTACTAGCACATGCTAGTTTTAGTTGTTAGCAATGGACTATTGGTTTAATACATAAACAGCAGTGGGCTGGGGTAAAGAGAAGAAACATAAGCAAAGAGCTTGGAATATCTTGGAAATAAGCAAATATTTTAGAAGTCAAAGCCTGTGGCCATAGAGATTAAGAGGGAGATTTTCAAGGGAGTTGGGTACATAAGTCTCATGTGATCCTTTGAAAAATCTCTGCCTCCGCACCTTGTCCAAAGCCACACAGAGTGTCTGCAGCATACCTAGGAACTGAACCAAGATCTTCTGAGTTCCAGTCTAGTGTTTTGCCACAACACCAGTCTTCTTTCATGATTCATGAACAGCACTGTGGCCTTCAGCTACTATTTTCTGTTTCTCTTCTGCTATTCTGAAAAAGAGAATTATATTGTGGGGTTTGATCGTTACAATTGTATCTTAGTGCTTTGCTAAAGTGCTATACAAGTTCAAAGTATTTTTTTTTTGTTATTCTTCCATGTAGAAGAACAGGTTTCGTATGTCCTATTATAATGACACAATAAAGCCAAGGAACTCCTAGAAGCATTGCTGGTGCGTGGGTGTGGAAAAACAGCATGATAGATCAGTAAAGGATGAACTATTATAGCTTGCTAGTGACTGCTTAGGTGGGAGTTAAAGAGGTCATGTTGCTTTTCAAAAGCGTGGGCACTGCATCAGGGCTCAGATTGATCCCAAGGTCCAAGCTGAGTGCTGTGTTATTGTTGCATGAGTAATGACTCCTCCATTTACCAAAACCCTCATTGTACTTACAATATTGAACTTGCTACCTTGTACAGCACTTTGAGATATACCTAGAGAATGAAAGATGACAGTCCTCAAAAGTCTATCTTATATAATAGCAGCAAATGCGTGGCCCTCCTTTGTGAGGGTTTTGACCACTTTCAAAACAGTTGATAATGACCTCCCTGTTTCTGTTGTTGGAAACTTATGTTTTCATATTGTTGTAAAATTGTTTCAGCCTTATTTCACACAGGTCACAGTTCAGTTTTATGAAAATATAATATTCTTCCAGTCTCGTGCAGATGTGCTGTGAAGTCTCACACTACCCTACTGTCTGATGCATGCTATTCTGAATCTACAATATGTACATTCAGTAAGTACTTTCATCCCATGGCATAATTTCAGTTATTGTTATACTGAATATATGCAGGTTTATCTTCCCATCTCAGTTAACTCTGGGAAAGCAATTTCCAGCATGATTTGGTGTCTAGGTGATAGTCAGTTCTGAATGTCTGACACTTTTCTGTCATTAATTCTGAGAAAACCAAGATCTTCTTATGTTCTTATTTTCCTGAGGAAGTGTAGCTCCTTTCTCAATGGCAGTTTATCTTTTGCAGTACCTTTGTTATAATCCATGGCCAGTCAAATCATGCTCTATGCCAGGAGCAACAAGAAGCTACCCATTAGCATAGGATTAAACCGTAACTCAGATGACACCCCAGTTAGATTTCTACAGTAGAACCTCAGAGTTACAAACACCAGAGTTATGAACTGACCAGTCAACCACATGCCTCATTTGGAGCTGGAAGTACATAATCAGGCAGCAGCAGAGACAAAAAACCCAAAACAGTTCAGTACTGTGTTAAACTACTAAAAAAAAAAAAAAAAAAAGCATTTTTCTTCTGCACAGTAAAGTTTCAAAGCTGTATTAAGACAATGTTCATTGTGAACTTTTGAAAGAACAACCGTAACATTTTGTTCAGCACTATGAACATTTCAGAGTTATGAACAACCTCCATTCCCAGGGTGCTTATATCTCTGAGGTTCTACAGTAATTTATGAATAACTGACTCCCCAGTTACTATTACACCCATTTCTATAGGGTAGACTATAGTTGCTATTTCACCCCATACCTTAGGGAACACCACCACATATTTTAATTCTTTATAATAAAGCATTCAAGCCCTGAATTTATTGTAGAGTCATGCCTAGCATAAATAGAAGACAAGGCCCCAGAGTAGGAAACACTGGGGTTTATTATACAGATTTTTTAAAAACTTGAACATATTTCCTATTCTTGGTATTCCTGAGTTAATTTAATAAAGATCGTGACCATTCCCTGGATGCGTGTTCATAGACGAAAAAGCATGAGAAACCTTTCACATCCCACTCAGGGCCAGTCACAGAGGCAGTTCTTGCATTTTCCTGAGCAAAGGCGGGAGTGGGATTTGCTGCATAGTCAGTAATTGGGATTTCCTGTAGGTCAAATTTATTTTGGCCAAAAGGAGTTTAATTCAGTGAAACCATGACACAGTTAGATGATTATTAGCATTCTAAATACAATTCCTCATCTGCTACTGCCTGATGCTTCTCTTCCCAAAACACAACCTTATACTGTAGCAAAAACATTCACTGGATACATTTCAGGCTAGTCATAATATTAAGAAAAACAAGACACTACAGAACAGAACCAGTGAGATGTGAGTATTTTGTGTCAAATGATATTTCACGAGAGCATTAGTGAATTTTAGAAGAGTAGTTCCTTGGTTTCAAGTCTTCAGAGTTCAAAATAAAAAAAGTAGCAGAATCATCAAGATGTGCCAATGTCTTCCCGAGTACCGCCCTTGTCCTTCCTATTCCCTTCCCTCCAGTACACTATGACCCTCACTTGTTGAGACACGATAAATTTAGACTGTAGGCACTGTGGGGCAGGAACCATGTCTGTTTGTTTTTAGAGGCACCAGTCACAATGTGAGGTGACTGAAAAATATATAAAAATAATTTACAGTACATGTAGTGAGCCTGCTACTCTCAGAATGCTAAATTTAATTAAGGGATTGCACCTATTGCCTTACACGAGAAGATAGAACAACATTTACTACCCATGTAGCTTCTTTAAACACATTTAGTGTCTGCCCTTGTTCCGACTCAATTCAATGGCAAAACGCCCCTTGACTTTAGTAAGAGGAGAATCAAGGCCTTCAGAGTTAATTTGCCCATTGCATTATAGAATAGTAATAGTGAAGCATCTATATTACCACTGTTTGAATGTCTAGGAGACAAGATTCTCTCCTGAGAACTCCTGCCCTTTCTTTTGATAGGCCCAGACTAATCATTAATGAGAATTTATTATTATGATAAGGCTGATCTTAAAAATCCAACATGCACATAGGATAAATTTGGATTTAGATCAAAGAACTTGTAGTAAATTGTGTTGCATGTGAGGGAACTGAGTCAGAACTTTTATTTTTACTTTATTTTGTGTCACTTAATGAAATGGTAGAGCTGTAGCTGTCCTAATTAGGGCTGTTTTGCCTCACTGGCAAACTGCCAATACTAAGAGTTCAAAAAACAAGAATAATTCAAACCTTTTGGTTCACATGGTGTTATGAAGTGGATTTTTGCCAATTCCAGTCTGCTGCCACCACACAGACCTTGTCTAAGAACACACAAACTCCCCGTTTAGGCAGGGTTCCTGCTTGATCCCTCCATCAGGGAGAGGAGAAGGGATGGAAGAACACTCTTCCCCTGCAGGAAAAGAAATACACCATGCTGGACTCCTCCCCTATTTCTTCTGGGAGGAAACAACTGGGGATCTTCACCTCCCTCCCCTCACATGAGGCCTAAAGAAATGAACAAAATTCTCAAGCTACTTACAGGCTGGGATTCACAAAATGCAAACTCGTTTCACGGAATTCAAGCATCCCTTTGGTAACAAATTTACAGAACCATGGAGTTCGTGAGGTTCACACTGTGTTAATCCCAGCTTCTTTTAAAAAGTCATCAGAAAACTGACACTCATCTAGTATGTTGAACATTGGTTTAGATATTTTATTCCTACATTCTTCACCCTCTTTAAGGGCTAGCGAAGAGACCATAAATATGGAGAATACACTCAGAGATCCTTAAATTCCAGGAGGAAACTTACAGACCAGTGCTCAGCTTTTGCTATACTTCTTTCCTAATAGGGGATTAGAGGTGGGTAGAGGTTTTGATCCATTAGTGGTTCATGGCCCAGCAAAGCTCTAAGGTACCGTATGTAATACTTATTCCTCTAGAGCGCAGTGCATAATGCACAAACATTCATGGATTTACAAAGCCTGTTATGCTCACAGAATATCCAAAGCAGATTGCAATTTCATCATATCCCTCCAATATCATTTTTTCACTGGAAGAGCTGATCACATTCAATAATAAACATTCAAAATTCAAGTTGTGTTGTGCTATCAGGTACGGATTGGTCAGATAAACAGAATAGATCTGGTTCCAACTGGATGAACATGCAAGCTCTTCCAGCACAGATACTCATGTGTCTACACTTGACCCATGCACTTTTGACCTTGAACTCTGCTTACTGCAAACATTTGCATCAGTAAAAATTACTTGCTTGGCTGTTTGCAGAAAGTAAACACAAAAGAGGTGAGAGCATGGCCAAAATAAATGCATTTAAATATGTAACTGAATGTTCACTGAAGGGGGTTTACACTGTTTTCCCAGCTCTGCTAACTTCATAGATTTTAAGGCCAAAATGGATTATTTGATCATCTAGTCTGACTGCCTTTACAGGCCATTATATTTCACCCATTTACTAATCACTTGTGTTTGGCTAATGCATCTCTTCCAGAATGGCAGCCAGTCTTGATTTCAAGACATCAAGAGACTCCACCGCTTCCCTTGGTAATTTGTTCCAGTGGTTAATCACCCTCACCATTAAAAATCAGTGATTTATTTCTAATTTGAATTTGTATGGATTCATCTTCAGCCATTAGCTTTTGTTATGCCCTCTCTGCTAGGCTGAAGAGCCATTTAATGCAGGTATTTTCTTCCCATGAAGGTACTTACACATTGTAATCAAGATACAATCTCTCAAAAATTTTTTTTTTATAAATTGAACAGATTGAGCTCTTTAAATCTCTCACCGTAAGATATTTTCTCCAGTCCTGGAATCATTTTATGGCTCTTTCAGCACCCTCTCCAATTTTTCAAACATCTTTCTAAAACTCAGAACTGTTTGCAGTATTCTGGTACTTGTTTCTCTAATGGTGTATACAGAGGTAAATTCACCTCCCTGCTCCTACTCCCCTGTTAATACATCCAAAAATTCCATGGACACAGCAATGCACTAGGAGTGCATGTTGAGCTTTTTGTCTACTGTGACCCTTAAAGACTTTTCAGGGTACAATCCCCCATTTTGTAGGATGGCCTTCATTATTTGCTCATAGATGTAGGATCTTGCATTTGGCTCTGTTAAAATGCTTTTTATTTTATCTGGATCACCCTGTATGATTGCTTTGTCCTCATGATTTACCACTCCATCAGTTTTTGTATCGGCCACAAATTTTATCACCAGTGATTTTATACCTACTCCCAGAACATTGATAAAAATGTTGAATAGCGCCAGGCCTAGAACCAATCCCCGGGGAACCCCCTTAGAAACACTTTTTATTCAATGATGATTCCCCACTGAGAGATACTTTGAGATCTGTCAGCAAGCCAGTTCTCTATACATTTAGCATGTGCTTTAGTGATACTATATCGTGCTAATTTTTTTATGAGAATGTCATGGGATAGTAAATCATTTGTTTTATAAATGCCTAAGTACATTACACTCTACAAAGTTCCCTTTATCAACCAAACCTATTTTCCATGAAAAATTTTTGATTGGCATTAATTATATTTCTGTCTTTTCATTCTTTATTGAAGTCCATATCAGTTTTTCCACTATTTTGCCCAGGACTGATGTCAGGTTAATCAATCTATAATTACCTGGGTCATTCTGCTTTCCCTTTCTGAATACTGGTAAAACTTTAATACTCTTCAAGTCATTTGGAATTTCCCCAGTATTCCAACTTTTACTATGGCCACTATAGTGCTGAAAAGAAGCAGCTACATTCAGATGTTAGTACATGCTATGGTATGAGGCTGTATTTTTGACTTTGTTTTAGAAATAAAGCATGGATGAGTTATAATCCACCAGAATTATTAGATAAAAAGACTTATAACAGGTATGATAGTCAACCTTATGAGCTTGCCTATTGCCTTATGTGACAGGTTTCAACCAGTCCACCGAGCCCCTAGGGGGCGATGGAGAGCTATGGTCCCACGGGCAGCCTTAGTCACACCTTTTGGGCGCTGGGGAATTAGCGGAAAAGGTGTGCCGGCAGGGGAGCGCCCCCACGAGTCCGCAAGCGTGCCCCTCCGGCAGGGGAGCGCCCAAGGCGGGTTGGCCGGGGTAAGGGAATGCAGGCCCACCCAACTCCACTGCGTTCCAGCCCAGGGCCCTGACAGTGGCGGGAGGCGAAGGTCCCGCCGCTGGGTCAGCAGGGGGCCATCTGCGCCCTGCTGACCAAACACACCCACCACACGGTGCAGTTCTACCCCTGGGCTACTTCCTACCCGGTCTCTCAAGCGGGCCTCTCTGGTCCCTCCAGCTCGTCCGGGTATTCAGCTGCTGGCAGCTCCAGCTCCCCCTATGTGTCGGGCTCACGCTGGCCCGGGTTACAGCCTGGCCCCTCCAGGTCCTTCGGGTACTCAGCGGCTGGCAGTCCTGGTTGCCACAGGCCTTCCTCCTGGTCAGGTTCCTCCTGGCCCAGGGCCTCCCCGGGTCGGCAGCAGGGTCTGGAGGGAGCAGCCTGTGTCTGTCTCCCTCCCTGGTGTGCCTCTCACTGGGCAAAGGGCCCCACCCTTTGTACTTCCTGTCCCACCCCTCCCCTTCCGGGGATTGGCATAAGCTTGGGCTGGCCCCGTCCACTCAGGCTGAGAGGGTGGCTCTTTACCCTCTGGTTCGGAGGGAAGCCACCCTGGCTCCGTACACTTAGATAGATAAAGTCTGTCTGTCTGTGTACTTGCAGGACTCCTTATACTTACAATAAAGAATATCAAGGGAAAGCTGGCAATCCCGGAGTAATGTTACTTAGTTATCTAAGGCAACTGGCCAGTTCTGGGGTTGACCCAATGTATGTAGATTTCAGATATAGAGTCTATAAATAAAGAGCCAAATTCTACCCTTTGGCAGATCCAAGCGTAAGCAGGACATCAGGGCAAATTATATTTCACTCTTATTATTAGGGCCCTACCAAATTCATGGTCCATTTTGGTCAATTTCACAGTCGTAAGATTTTTAAAAATAGTAAATTTCATGATTTCAGCTATTTAAATCTGAAAGGTCATGGTGTTGCCGGCACCCAGTGCCAAGAGGCTAAACAACAGCTGAGGTTGGTTCGCTACCCGGTGTGCTACACCCAATAATCACAACGGGTTGGAGAAGCAGAAAAGTTTATTTGCAGCTGCAAAAAGGTACAGGGAGAATAGAATCTCAAATCCTGCACACAGAGCAGGAAGTTACACAGGCTTTTATACATCCTTTTTCCCAGCACACTTATCCAATAGCAAGCTGCCCTAAGTATCCATATAGCCAGCCAATCCAGTTCCCAGCTAGTTCCCTTGTTCTCTGTATCATTTGTTAAACCATACATAAAGCTGCTTTATTCAGCATTTTTCTTCCATATCTGCCCTGTTTGGCCTTGTTTAGTTTCAGGCAGTCTGACTCTGCAGTATATTGTTGCAGATCCTCAGCATAACTGCTGTGAGTGCCTCCAGGCAGGGGGGCCAAGGACACTTGGGCCTAGTACGCAGAGCTGCTGCGAGTGCCTCCAGGTGGGGGGCCCCCCCCCCTCCAAGGACACTTGGGCCTAGTGCGAGGGGGCTTCATCGACACTCATGGTCTTCCATCCCCTCGAGTTACCTAGTGGCCATGCCCCAGTGTCCCCAACAATGGTTATGTAACTGTAGGGGTCCTGACTCGAAAGGAGGTTGTGTGTGGGGTGGGTCACAAGGTTATTGTAGGGGAGTCGCAGTATTGCCACCCTTACTTCTGTGCTGCTACTTTCAGAGCTGGGCCCTCGGCCAGCAGCTACCACTCTCTGGCTGCCCAGCTCTGAAGGCAGTGCAGAAGTAAAAGTAGCAATGCTGAAATCCCCCTATAATGACCTTGCACTCCCCCCCTTCCCACAGCCATCTTTTGGGTTGAGACCCCCCAGTTTGAGAAACACTGGTCTCCCCCATGAAATCTGAATAGTATAGGGTAAAAGTAGACAAAAGACCAGATTTCACAGTCCGTGATGTGCTTTTCACTGCCATGAATTTGTTTGGGCCTTCTTATTATTCTCCTTCGTGTGCTGCAGCCTAATGCTTTGCTGGAGCACAGACTATTCTAAAAGCAGCACACAGATTTGAAGCCATGGCTATACTATTCAAACTCTGCATTTCACATTGCAATATTAGCTCCCTAGTCACTTTGGAACACACATTGTACCACACAACTGCTTAGGGTTCAAATATATAATACAAACGCAAGTGAAACTAAAGCTGCGGGTAGTTCAATCAGCAGCATATCTTTTCATACAGAGACTTTTCTTATATGTATTCATTATTCACTAATGACCTGAGCACTCCCAGCTCTGCTGGAAATCGGCAAGAGCAGGTGGGTCAGAACCTTTGAAAATCAGGTCTTTCAGTTCAACCATAACATCTACAAGCTTTTATTTCAACACATGTGTAAAATGGTTGCCATTCAGCATTTACTAACAGCTATCTGAGATGCCCTGATATTTTAGGTTAAGAAATAACAGTTGTATCAGTCTCAGAACTGTTGATTTTTTAAATGGAGGCCACCATACATATTTTTCCTCAAGTGGGTTTTGTTATCAATAAGAAGTGATGTGGCTGGCAGGGGCAGACTGGTCACCAACTTGCATTCCTAAGCTCCAGATATTACTCCACACTGTGTCCCACCTGACCCTCGTTTTCCAGTCCTATGCTCTTCTGCAGAGACCCACTGTGTGCTGTAAAATGTATTACCTGTATCATCACAATGTTTGGAAGTGACCTATCACTGCCTGGAGCTCCCACTACATTTGTGCAGTTCCGTGCTGCCCCCAATGTGGGCCAGTGCTTAAAAGGCACAATCCTAAAGTGCCTTCAGGCTGCAGAATTCATACCGTATTTTGCCTTTTGATTGCCCTGTAGTTACTGATAATGCTATTAGCATGGTTATTTGTTCTCTTGCTAAAGATGGACAATGTCTAATTTAATTGTCTTTCCTAGCCAATCAAAAGGTTTTTATAGTGCATTCCATCCATAGCCCTCTCTAGCTTTTCTAGATTTGGAAATCCTAGTGTTAGCCAAACAGTTAGCTCAGATCAGCAATTCAGGCTCTTTTTTAGAGTGGTCCACAGAGGTTTGGGGAGAAGGAATCTCCGCGATAGACTACAGAATCACATTTCAGCTGCTGTTGCAATCTCAAGGATCTGTGGGAGGATCCAGCTGCTTCTCTCCAGATTTGTTTCCATGTGGTTGTATGGAGGAGCTATGCTACATGGTGTACAGAAAATATGGACCCTCTTGCATGGCTTCCTAAAATCCAGCCCGTTCCCCAGCCTCAGTGTACAGCAGAACTGCACCAGATCTGCCACATCCAGAACTGTCAGAGAATCTGCCAAAGGGAGTGCAGTATTTGACCCTATGCCCCATATTTGTGGTCTTCCTTGATCCGATGAAGTGAGCTGTAGCTCACGAAAGCTCATGCTCAAATAAATTGGTTAGTCTCTAAGGTGCCACAAGTACTCCTTTTCTTTTTGCGAATACAGACTAACATGGCTGTTACTCTGAAACTTGATCAGAGATGCACATCAAGTTCTGAAGATAACATGTATGCAGCAACAGTCAAGAACCCTAGGAGAGACACTGCCAGACATGTTGGGCGATGTGGCTGGAAAAGCCTACTGAAGGGTCAGGACATTGCAAGCAATACTGAATGATGGGAAACCAGTAGACTTTATAGGTTGGGAAGAGAGAATGAATTATTTGGAGCGGGAGAAGCAGGGTTGGTTCCCCCCCCCCCATAATTTTCTAATTTCTTTATGAAAGTTCAGATTTGGTTTGGTGAACAGATTGTGGTCCAGATCACTCCTTGTTTTTACAGAACTAGTTCTCCCATCCATCATTTAACAGAGAAGATTGCTGTTGAAATTTTTCAATAATATTTTGGGGGGCAAAGATTTGCTTAGCAGATTACCCACTATCGCTCTGGAAAGCAAACATCTAATCTGAATTTCTGGCAGATGGGTTTAGAATTGGTTGTTCATGAACAGCAGATAATTTTTAATTAACTGCCAACACTGCATGAACCTGAATCCTTCATCACTTATGCATCTCTAAACAGGGTTGCCTTGCTGCCTCTGAGAACAAGGAGTGTGATCAGAAATCCGATACCAGCTCCCTGAACACCAGAAAGCAAACTATTTAATATTATGCTGCTCTGACAGTCTGATTCAATCCTCAATGTTTTGTAGAAAGAAAAATAAATTACAGGCATATTTGCTCCCTTTATTATTTATGTCAAAAAATGTAATGTTTTAAAAAAAAAAACACATTTAAATCTTTGTCATCATGTGCTAATTACCATAGCATGGAGATGTGGGCCTAATCTGATCAGACGACTCCTGCTGATCACTGACTTTCTAATTCATGCTCCATTTGTAAGTGATATTTAAATCAGGTATAAAGCTCACCTTTGTATATACTTTTACTGCTGGTGGGGAAAGCTTGTGTTGTTTTTATTTCACCAACAATGTCTCTGCCCCTTTAGACTGTGGGTTAAACTATCACTCAGACTATCCTAGATCAACAGGCCTCTCCTATCCTAGACTGAAGGGAGAAATCTTTGTAGCACTATAGCCAACTTAAGAATCTAGAGAGAGTCCAGGATTTTAGGGCAATGAACAACTCTGTAGGTGGGGGTGGACTGTTCCCAAACCAAACCTGGGATCTGGAAACAGTAATACACCCTCCCACTCTGTTATACCATTTCTATGCCTCCCTCTACTAAAGGAATCCTTGGGGTAGCCATGGCCAGGGGAGACCCTGGTAACACAACCTCAATAGCGCTACTCTCTGAGTAAGCCTAGAACAGGAGGCCTCAGAGCCAGTGTGGAAGGACAGGGACTGTGTGGATGGCACTGTAGCTCAAGTGGATCCATTGAGAGGGAATGATCTAGGCCAGACACATTTTAAATCTGACAGGCACTCAGCACAAATACTTATACAGACACTTAAAACTGGGTCCAGTTTTCCCCTCGCCCTGGCAATCCCTGTAAGATGGTTTATGTTCTACAATTCTTTTTGAGAACCATTCAAAACTACAGACTAGCATTTTAAAAAGAGCGATGATGATATAAACATGCACAGTGCAGTAAAAGCTCATCCCCAAGCAACAAGCCCTTTCTCGAGAGACCAAACAAACTTGGAACAAGCAAGGCAACAAAATGAGCAGTGTGGAATCACAAGACCACCTTCAAAGAATTATAGCTCCTTTTTATTATCCTTAAAACCACAAAGAAGATTATCAGATTGAAATATTATTGCTTTTGCTCTACACAGCCCTAAAAGGTAATAAAATGGGCCTATATTTCTTTTTCAGTGGTGTGGCAATGCCTCACTTGTTATACATGTGCTTTCCTGGGGTTTGTGAACAAATAAGGAAGATATTGGCTGTTCCATCCTTACTGTGTTCTGTCATTATATCACCGGGGCAATTCCACTAAAATATACAATTAGTATTAGTCACTGAACATATTAGGTTCGCTCCATAGCTGCTCTATGTGGGGTGCGGAGATGGAACAGCTCTGAACCATCTTTCTGTTCCTTCAACCTTAGACTGGCCAGGGGCCAAAAGAGTCCCTGGTGTAAATGTAGAGCCGCTCCAGAGCTGCTTTAAGCTATGTTGCCAGCAACCAGTGGCTGCAATCTACCACACCCTTTCCCTGCTCTGTGCAACAACCACCCCTCCCCCAACACATCCTCTATGCCAGGGTAGGCTGGTTGCAGAGGGCCAGCTACTCTATCTTTGCACCATCCAAGGATTTCCCGCTCGGAGGAAGATTCCTTGGCTGCATGTTCAGAGCAGCTTTCCAGGATCAGAGCCCAGGACTGAGCTCATTAAGTCACATAAACTGTTATGGATTAGTAATAGAGAACGGATTGTAATAGTTTAGTTTCTGTGTCTTCAAAATATTTAATACTTGTTGTAATTTATCTTTAAAAGAGGGGTTTTTTTGTGATAGATCATAGGTAATTTTAGCTTAATCCAAGGATTTAGGGTATCAATTGATCTTTTTTGAGCTGAGGTAATGTTCAGAGTCTTGTGGTTTAAAAATACATCTTTTTTTCACCAAGACTTTTAAAACACATCTACAGTTCTAGGTTCTGTTGGTGTCTTTTCCCCCCCAGTTTAAATTCCCAGCATGCAAGTTTTGAGGCAAAGTGGGAATGGAACATTTCTCTACATGCAGACAGTAGAACAGGACACATACCAAACATTTCATATCACTACTGAGATCTGCTGATATGCTAAGGGAACACTAAGAAAATGAAAGGCATTATTTTACTTGCCTATTGTTCTCTCTAATTACCACCACATGTCAACATTCCACAAAAACTATACAGACTCCTGAAACACTTAGGAAAGTTTAGCTTTCCCAGTTAATGATCAGCCATGTGGAATACTTATTATGTCATTGACACTATTAGCAGCATTAATATTAATTATGTCTAGGCAAATAACTACAATATTTTTATTGTAATTCAGTCCTTTTATTATAAATTCAAATAGGCCAATTTGAATGCAAGACTTAACAGAGTTCTAAACTCTGTGCTCATTAAGGCAGACAGGAGAACAGAACAGGCAAAGCACTTCACTGCCTGTCAGCTTCTTCGAATTATTTAGGTCGTATTGCTCCCACTGTTAACTCTCACCACACAAATTTTTCTTACATGCTACTATATTTTAAGAGCAGCACCCTCTAAAGACACAATCAGGGAAACATCAGCTTTCATTTCTCTCCTTTTGGATTTGCTTACAACATTTTGGTGTAGCGTTAATACAGAGCCAGTATCTTGGCTCTACTCCGGCTGCTTTGTGCTACTCCAGGTGCAGAGGAGTCCCTTGAGGATTCCCCCAGCATAGAAGAATCCTTGGGTTGTGTATGGCTATAGTAGTGGCTTATAGGCCATCCATTCTCTAGGCCCCTGGTGCTGTGGCTGCTCCCAGAGAAAAAAAAGAGTTATAAACGTAGCATCTTTACATCCCAGTAAGCCCCAGTTGCTGGAACTGCCCCTTCTGGCTGTTGGGAACCAGGCATAAGTTTGAGGAGCTTTCAAGATCTTTTAACTTGCACCAAGGACTGATCCACCCTGGCTGGCCTCACAACCAGGAGAGTGTAAACATGGCTTATTAACATCTTTGCTCTCCTGTCTACAGGCTGGCTGGATCAGAGGCTCTAGCTTTAGAAATCAGAATCAACATTACAGAGCAAATCTTGCCCCTCTCCACCAGGGCAGACAGCCTGATAGGAAACAGGAGAGGTGCAGCTTTACGGTACAGTGGGGCCAAGGCTGGGAGAAGCACACAATAAGTTCATGGCCCCTGTGTAACACTATACTGTGCTCTGTAAGACCTACGCTGCCACGTTCCCTTTTTGACTGGACGTTCCGGTTGAAAACTGGGCACTTGGCAACCCTAGTAAGACTCCATCCCCTTCATTCAGGGCAGAGGCTTTGGCCTGCATCAAGTAAGGAGCTCAGCTGAAAACTTTTAGATATATAGATTTACTGTTGAAACCTGTGTGAGCGGGAGCAGTGGTTGTAGCAGAGGAGTGTAAACTTACAGCCCAAAATGTAGAAGTGTTTGCATGTAACACAGCATGCAACTGACAACATTTCTATACTGCCTTTAGGACACTCTCAGACCTACAGAATTCTCCTGCTTTGTCTGCATTCCCCCTAGCCAGTGACCCCACCCCAAAAAGAAGCTTAAAAAGTACAAAGCGCAATCTACATCAGGTGGGCTCTCATAAAGGGAAGAAGGCTTTTGCTGACAAAATAAAAAACTGTTAGCAAAAAATATTTCTATCAATATGAAAATGGCACTTTAAATCAGTAGTGAAATATGCTGTGTTGTCAGCACACACCCACCAGCTGTGCTCTAACACCTCCACTTGCCCTACTGACAGCTTCCCATCCATCTCCTTCACACCCAATCTCATCTCCCTCCTTTACTCTTCTCCTTAACCTCTACAACACAATCATGCTTGAGTCTTTCCCCATCTTAAATAACTCACTCCTGACCCCATTTGCTTCTCCAACTCTCCCCCCCCCCCCATTTCATCTTAAATCTCATTGAACATGCTGTTTACAATTGCTGTCTGGAGTTTCTCTCCTCTAATTCCATGCTAGACCTTCTCCAATCCAGCAATCACCCTGCATTCCACTGAAACAGCTCTTACCAAAGTCTGTAATGACCTCTTCTAGCCAAAACTCGTACTCCATCCTCATTAGCCTGTTATGATACCTTCGTCACCACTGACAGGCTCTTCTTCTTGCAATTTTGTCCTCTCTTTGCTTCCGAGACTCTGTAATCTCCTGGTTCTCCTCCTACCTCTCTAATTACTCCTTTGGAGTGTCCTTCAGAGGATGCTTCTCATCTCCTCTCCAATTTTCTCTGTCCTTAGTCACCTTCTCTTCTCCCTCTACACCATATGTCTAGGCAATTGTCATGGGGTTCTCTACTTATCACTAGGGGCACCTCCTTGGGGCTACATCTGGGGAATAGCTCTGCCTGGTCTGATGCCTACTTCTGTCTCTTGTTCACACTGCAGCCGCTTCATGCTCCAGGAGTTGCAGTGCTTCCTCTTTGTGACTTGGGATGCTCCCTCTCCATGGCTTGGTCCTTTGGCCAGGTCACTATAAGGCATCTCCCTTCCGAGGGATTAAAGTCTCACTGGACTGGCTGACCAGGTATCATATCCACTGTCCTCCAATCCAAGGCAATGCCACTTCACCAGGGGCTGATAGGGAAATCCAGGCCCACCCCCTACTCCAGGCTCCAGCTCAGAGACCCTCGAATCAGTGTCTAAGGTCTGCCCTGTCCCAATCCTTGCTGAAGTTTCCCTGAGCCTTTCCTACTCCACCCCTATCAGGCTTCTGCTCCACTACACTCTTCCCTCAGAGCCAGAATCCCAGGGCTTCTACTCTCCCCCTGGGCTTTCTCCTTTCCTTCTCTAAGCCCAGAGAGTAACTAGAGGCTTCCACACTGCAACCTTTTTCTGTCCTTTCTTCCTGGCCTTATACCGGCCCTGCCTGCTCCTGCTCAGCTGGGCTCCATCCTCAATTAAGGATTGCTTATCAAGCCTAAAAGAAAAGGAATACTTGTGGCACCTTAGAGACTAACAAATTTATTTGAGCATAAGCTTTCGTGAGCTATGAAGGTGCCACAAGTACTCCTTTTCTTTTTTCAAATACAGACTAACACAGCTGCTACTCAAATTTATCAAGCCTAATTCTCCCTCAGGTGTGGCCTGTCAGGTTAATTGGCCACTTCTGAGCCTCATTAACCCCAAATTATCCTGGAAAAAGGGTTAGAGGCTCAGAAGTGGCCAATTAACCTGACAGGCCACACCTGAGGGAGAATTAGGCTTGATAAGCAATCCTTAATTGCTCTGTTTTGGCCATGTAGAGTTTGGGCGGTCAGCTAGACATCCATGCAGAGATGTGAGACAGACAGGCTGAGATTTTAGCTTGGACAGAAGGAATTAGGTCTGGAGTACAGAGGTAGATGTGAGTCATCAGCGTAGAGATGGTGGTTTAATTTTGTGCTGATGACTCACACATCTACCTCTGTACTCCAGACCTAATTCCTTCTGTCCAAGCTAAAATCTCAGCCTGTCTCTCTGACATCTCTGCATGGATGTCTACCTGACAGCCCAAACTCTACATGGCTAAAACAGAGCTCTTAATCATCCTCCACAAAACTCTCACCATGCCTTCCTGCCAGTTACTCAGGCCAGCAACTAGGGGTCCAGCCCAAGCCCAAATGTCTACACCACAATTAAACAGTCCCTTAGCCTGAGCCCTGTGAGCCAAGGTCAGCTGACATGGGCCAGCTGGGGGTGTCTAATTGAAGTGAAGACATACCCTGAGATACAGCCTTTCCTATCAATCCATACAACTAAGCTTCTCAGCCCAGGGTCTCATCTTGTGTCTTGATTACTACAACATCCTTCTCTCTGGTCTTCACAAATACAATATTACCCCACTCGTAGTCATTCAGAATGCGGTTGCAAAAAATCATTTCTTAGCCTGTCACTTTGACCATATCACCTGTAATCAATGGGGGGAGGGGGAGGGCAGAGAATAGCTCCCTTTTTTGGACCCAGCCAGCCAGTTAGCTATAAAATCCCTCTTAGTAGGTGTTCTCTACTTGCTTTACCTGTAAAGGGTTAAAAGTCACTGCTATGCATAGGTAAAAGGAAGTGAGTGGGCACCTGGCCAAAAAAACCAATGGGAAGGCTAGAACTTTTTAAAAATTGAAACAAGAGTCCCCTTTTGTCTGTTTGTTGTTGTTCTTGGGGAGAGGCAGACAGGACTGCAACTATGCTGTAAGAAGCTTGGGGCCAGGTATAAAAAATCATCAGTATCATACCTAGAAACTACTCATTTAAAACTCCAGATATGTAAATAGAGCAGAAAATGTCTAGGAAGATGTGATTAGGTTTATCTCCTTTTATTTCATTATGGCTTGTGGACTCCTCTGTGCTAACCCCAAATGCTTTTGTTTTGCTTGTAACCTTTAAGCTGGACCCCAAGAAACTATTCTTGATGCTTAATCATTGTAGCTGCTCTCTTTAAATCTAGCAATAGCCTAAGTTCCAAAATGTATTTTTCCTTTTGTTTTTTTAATAAAATTTACCTTTTTTTTTAAAGAACAGAATTGGATTTTTGTGTCCTAAGAGGTTTGTGCATATATTGTTTAATTAGCTGGCGGCAACAGCTGATTTCCTTTGTTCTTCTTTCTCAGCTCTTCCCTGGGGGGGAAGGGGGTGAAAGGGCTTGAGAGTACCCCACAGAAAGGAATTCCCAAGTTCTCAGAGGGGTTTTGTGCTGAGGTGGTCGCAGCATTAACCAATCCAAGGTTAAAAAAAAAAAGAAGAAGTTGTAACCTTGGGAGTTTAATACAAGCCTGGAGTGGCCACTATTAATTTTTAGAGTCCTTGCAGGCCCCCACCTCTGCACTCGAAGTGCCAGAGTGGGGAATCAGCCTTGACATCACTCTTCTCTTTACATCCCTTCACTGGATCCCTCAAACATAACTTTCTTCTCTTCACTTTCAAGGCCCTTCTTCACCTATTCCTACCTACCATCTGCCGTTCACTATCAGATGTTAACTCCTGCCTCCGATCACTCCCTGATGTCAGCCTCCTTCTCTCACACTGCTCTTCACACTTGGGAGGAGCTCCCCATAAATATTCACAAAGCCACCTCATTATACAGAGAGAATATACCTAATCCCTCTGTATAACTCTCCTTTTCCATAATGCCTGCAAAAAGCTTGACATGGGTTAGTCCACTGGTGTGCTTAGACCCAGTCTATCCATGTACTCCCTTTGTTTGTATCCCTCTATGGCAATCTAATGTTGATTCCAAGTTTTTTGGAGCAGGGTTTTAGCACAATGGGGTCTTGATCCATAACTAGGGCTCCTAGGTACTATGATAATACAAATAATAAATAAAACTTTTTTTAGGGGTCCAATTTAACAAAAAGATAATTCCAAACCAACTCCAAATTGTCCTCAGTCTAAACCTTCTCCGCAGGCACGGCTACTCCTAAAGTTCCTTTACTATAGATTTGGCTAAACCTAGTATTTCTTCCCTCAGGACTCGGTCCCAAACACTAGGTTGCTCTGTCGCTAAACTACTCTCTCCTCCCTCACATTCAGAGTGGAATCTAAGGAACCACACCTGTCCCTTGTGAGTCATCAGCAGTTATCCTACAGCTCCCAGGCAGGATCTCAACACTTACCAATAGGGTGAAGCAAAAGGACAATCCTGCCACTCTGTTACAAGGCCAAAGGCACTACAACTTCTGTGCTGGAGTTTCTGTCAAGTCATGTATTGTGTCACTAAGGGATTGTATTCCAAAAGAAATCAGTAAGACCTGTACCTTTTTGTGGCATCTGAACCAAATGGAAGGTGTCACACTTGTCCGTACTTTAACTGCTGCAGCATCTCCCAGTTACAGCATCTCCTCTGAGCAGCACTCGTTACTTCCAGATGCTGTAGGATCACATAGCTGTCCTTCACATTATATAAAAACACATTTTGGAAAAGCAAATCAGAAAGTGTGCGCTGTGTAAAGTGTTGAATAATCACCAGGCTGGTGCACTGGTTCTAACTGGCAGCTCGACTCACAGTGAATGAGCTGAACAATTGTGAAGAGATATGCTTTAAGTGATTTGACATCTAACACAATCCATGAAGTTGATTTTTCTAACCAGGTTGAGAATGATGATTTGCTTGATCCCCCTAAATTAAAAGGATTTGTTCCACTTGTGCTATATTTTTCTAAGATTTTAAAAACCAAAATGTTCTCAGCTAAATCATCCCACCCATCCCTGAAACTACACCATGAAAAACTACATTTGACAGATTGCACAAGCATGATTAAACATCTGATGCAAGCCATAAAGCCTTTATTTTTTATGGTGACTCAGTACAAGTTCATGCTCTTGATTCTCAACTTTGGTGTACTTCCATCTTCCACCTGATCTCAGAACAAAATGAAAATTGATCATTGCTTTTCATACTGATCTAAATTGTCCAAGTATTATGTATGCTTGTAGCCACCTGTTGTTTATAATCTTGTATTTATGTTATGAACTCTTTAGGGCAGGGGCCATTTCTGTGATAGATTTGCACAGTGCCTAGCACTGTGGGATTGGGGCCTCTAGGTGCTACCTCAATACAAATAAACAAGACTTTCAAGTAACAGAATAAAACAGAAAAAAACTAAAATAATGTTTCACTAGTGAGACATCATCTAAGAGAAATCACACCTAATCTTCTGGTATCCATGTGAGATGCTACTGTCATATGAGCTGTCAAGAGTCTGTTAAATTTAAATTTGTTTTGCACTAAGGTAGTTTGGAAAAGATTCCTTTGCTGATAACAAATGTTGCCAAACCTTGCAATTATTTACACCAATAAAATTCCAAACTATTCCATTATACTTACCTACATGCCTCCAGTTTTCATCCAGACCACACCACATGATCTATTGTCTACAGCCAAGCTCTAAGATACAACCGCATTTGCTCCGATCCCTCAGACAGAGATAAACACCTACAGGATCTCTATCAAGCGTTCTTAAACCTACAGTAACCACCTGGTGAAGTGAAGAAACAGATTGACAGAGCCAGAAGGGTACCCAGAAGTCACCTACTACAAGACAGGCCCATCAAAGAAAGTAACAGAACGCCACTAGCCGTCACCTACAGCCCCCAACTAAAACCTCTCCAGCACATCATCAAGGATCTATAACCTATCCCGAAGGATGGTCCCTCACTCTCACAGACCTTGGGAGACAGGCCAGTCCTTGCTTACAGACAGCCCCCCAACCTGAAGCAAATACTCACCAGCAACTACACACCATACAACAAAAAGACCAACCCAGGAACCAAACCCTGCAACAAACCCCGGTGCCAACTCTGTCCATATATCTATTCAAGGAACACCATCATAGGACCTAACTACATCAGCCACACCATCAGGGGCTCGTTCACCTGCACATCTACCAATGTGATACATGCCATCATGTGCCAGCAATGCCCCTCTGCCATGTACGTTGGCCAAACTGGACAGGCTCTACGTAAAAGAATAAATGGACACAAATCTGACATCAGGAATCATAACATTCAAAAATCAGTAGGAGAACACTTCAATCTCTCTGGTCATTCAATAACAGACCTAAAAGTGGCAATTCTTCAACAAAAAACTTCAAAAACAGACTCCAACGTGAAACTGCAGAACTGGAATTAATTTGCAAACTGGACACCATTAGATTAGGCCTGAATAAAGATTGGGAGTGGTTGGGTCATTACACAACCTAAACCTCGTTTCCCCAATACTGATTTCCCCCACTGTTACTCACATCTTCTTGTCAACTGTCTGAAATGGGGCACTCTCATTACCACTTCAAAAGTTATTTTTCCTCCCTTGGTATCCTGCTGTTAAGTGAATTATCTCGTTAGACTGACCTCACACTTGGTAAAGCAACTCCCATCCTTTCATGTATTTATACCTGCTCCTGTATTTTCCACTCAGTGCATCAGATGAAGTGGGTTCTAGCCCATGAAAGCTTATGTCCAAATAAATTTGTTAGTCTCTAAGGTGCCACAAGGACTCCTCATTGTTTTTGCTGATACAGACTAACATGACTACCACTCTGAAACCAGACTTTTTTAGTGGAACAAAATGTAGTTTTCCAGAGTGATGAGTTAGATAGTAGTAGTGCAGTGACTCTATGCAGACAACTTTGGCAGATGATATGCTCTGACATAAGAAACTATTTTACTGAGGGGGAACAGTCACTCATTAGACTCACCCTGGAGTTATCTCCTCCCCTTTTCAAAACATGCCATAGGGATCTTTCACTTCCATCTGCACAGCCAACGCAGTTAGGTAAAAAAGCACTACACCGAATTGTCGTCACTGGATTTAGAACCTGGAATATGGGACTTGTACTGGCATGCGGACAAATGGCCTAGAGGCAAGCATGTTAGACTTTAGGATCCCAGGCAAGAGAGCTACCAACTGAACCTCACTGACAACTTTACTTCATCAACTAAAGAAAGTGCTATAAAAAGGATTTTCTTTCCCTCATGTAAGCTCCACCACTATTTCCTTCTGGCAAATTGGAAGTATTACAACTTCTAAGGGCAAAAAGAGAACTTTAATAGACAAAATTCCATTGTATGAAAAAAAAATGAAGGGATACTGTAAGGCCAAAAATGACATACTAACTTGATTTTGATTTACAGCTGCATGTGAGTGCCCGCATCCTCCCTGCTCTCTGCCCATTCTCCACTTTACCTGCCTAACCCATCATTGAGAGCACTCACGGAACTGAAATAGAGTAGAAACCATGCTCCAGGATGCCCATGGGAATATGACAGTCCAGCACAACAGACATTCATCAATCACTACAATGCCATGCCCATACTCACCAGCTATCACAGACAAATCCAGCACTCTGTTGGAAGTGATATCAAGCAGCCAGCATTGCAATGAAAGCTTTATCTAGATTGTATCCTTCATTTTTTCCAAAATCAGGATGACATTTTCTATTGAAAAATGTAATTTTTAACTCAGGCTCAGTTCTGGGCCTGTCATTCTTGAAGTGAAAACATCCTGTTCACAATAAAATTGATTAAGCTTGGCGTGACATTCCAGACACTTCTTTTTTTTAAATACTCAGCAAAATTTCATTTCACTCATTTTTGAGGGTCTCCCCCAATGCCCTACTTTTATTTCTGAGAATAACTGTATACAAAATTGTGCTCATTTTAATTTAATTTAAAATGGACCACAGTTTTGAATTTCTAACAAACAGGAAACTGCTCACAATTTCAAGCGTTTTGAATTTCTTCTCGGCTACTTTATACCACCAGACTTTTCAGTTATATTTATTTTATGAACCACTGCTGTTTTAATGTGTCATTTCTTTATTTTTCAAGTTCATTGCTTATTCTGGCTTATGAATGCTTAAAGCAGCTACTGGAAATTTCTCTCATGACATATCAAGTGTTCTGTAGAGCTGAAAACTTGCTTTTTTTCATTTTTAGTTCAAAGGAAGAAAAGTAAACAAAGTGCCAGTCATTATTAATAATGCTGTCAAGGTTCCTTCCCCACGCTGAACTCTAGGGTACAGATGTGGGGACCTGCATGAAAACCTCCTAAGCTTACTTTTACCAGCTTAGGTTAAAACTTCCCCAAGGTACAAATTAATTTTACCCTTTGCCCTTGGATTTCCACTGCCACCACCAAACTTTATCTGGGTTCCTGAAAAAAAAAAACAGTTTGGACACGTCTTTCCCCCCAAAATCCTCCCAACCCTTGCACCTCACCTCCTGGGGAAGGTTTGGTAAAAATCCTCACCAATTTGCATAGGTGACCACAGACCCAAACCCTTGGATCTTAGAACAATGAAAAAGCATTCAGTTTCCTTACAAGAAGACTTTTAATAGAAGTAAAAAAAGAATCACCTCTGTAAAATCAGGATGGTAAATACCTTACAGGGTAATTAGATTCAAAACATAGAGAATCCCTCTAGGCAAAACCTTAAGTTACAAAAAAGACACACAGATAGGAATATTCATTCTATTCAGCACAGCTATTTTCTCAGCCATTTAAAGAAATAATAATCTAACACATACCTAGCTAGATTACTTACTAAGTTCTAAGACTCCATTCCTGTTCTGTCCCAGGCAAAAGCATCATACAGACAGACAGACACAGACCCTTTGTTTCTCTCCCTCCTCCCAGCTTTTGAAAGTATCTTGTCTCCTCATTGGTCATTTTGGTCAGGTGCCAGCGAGGTTACCTTTAGCTTCTTAACCCTTTACAGGTGAGAGGATTTTTCCTCTGGCCAGGAGGGATTTTAAAGGGGTTTACCCTTCCCTTTATATTTATGACAAATGCCCTCAATATTTCTCTCTTTCTCTAACTCAGAGCACTATATTAAATGCACTGGATCTGACTGTCTTTCGGATGTAGCTTTTTTCTTTGCTGTGACAGCTTCTGACATAATTAGAAAAACAACCTACCATACCATTTTAGTCCCAGCTGCAGACTTTTGGGGTTGTTTTGATACCAATCCATTGGTTTTAGCACCAGAGTTTGTTAAACTGTAAAACCTTTACATTAAAGTTTTATTTTAATAAAGTTTTATGTTTGACTTTTTGGTGAAATTTTATATTATATTTTACTTTAAAGTTTTGGGCCAATGACATTTATTTTTTATGTCTTATCCTTGGGAAGTTTATGCCAGAAGAATGTCATTACCGCTGGTCCTTTGTCTTGCTACAGGTAATTTAATAAGTTGTTTCTTTTAAGGATAATGTTCTAATTATTCATCACAAAAAATGCAATGTGACTCAAGAAAGTATTTAAATTGTCAAGTGTGAAAATTTACAGTTACACTAAAACTCATGATGGGAGCTGAACAGCCTATATTGATCACTGAGGAATTATAACAGAAGTCATGGAAGTTAAACAAAATAATTAAAAAATAGATCTATAAATGGGAACTCTACTCGCCAGCTACCTATTTAGTTAGCACAGGTGAAATCAAAGAGCTAAAAACTTCATTGTAATGGAATAAATACACATTCTGATTGTTTCCAAAATTGAAACAGGTCTGCAGTAGAACTATGCAAAATATTTGTATCACGCCTCTAATCTAATTGAACTGAGTCTTGTTTTCCAGGACAGATGCTTTTGCAAACCAGAAACCCATTCTCTCAAAAGTTTAATAAGCACGGGCTAAAGTTGTCAGCACAGGTGAGAAGCCATTGGATCTCGGTCACCTGCCAAGTTGGCATGCCTCATGCTCCTGTACCAGCCACCTCTTCCTACCTGAAAAAGCCTTGGAACCTCCTTGAAGGCATCAGAGCTAAGAAATGGGACCATAATTTCGTAGATATTTGTATAGCATCTAGTACAATGGGCCCAATTTGGTAGTGGCCGTTAGGCACTACCACAACATAAGTGTTTTTAGCAACAAACAAACAATGGTAAAAAAAGGTACTACAGGTAGCACAATCAAGCTCTTGGGCCTGATCTAAAGTGAGTGGAAAGCCTCCCATTGACTGAAATGGGCTTTGGAGTGGGCCCTGTTATAGCAGATTTGCCAACAAGGGGAGAAGCATATGTTTAATTCTAGAAAAGCAGGTCCAGTAGTAGTGGAAATCCCCAGAACATCTTCACTATTAAGACAAGGCAGTTGGAAAGAAAAGATGTGCTGAAATGAACCTGGCAGATAAATGTTAAGTGGTGTTGGCCATGTGGCGGTTCCTTTAGAAGTACTGAACTTAGTGGCACCTCTATTAATTTACTTAGGAATTGGGATGTTCTACACTGAAATTTAAAGTCTGCATAGAGATAGATGACAGATTGTACAATGCCTTTTGTGGTTTCTTTTTCTTAAGTAGGGCAAGTGGAACTGTATGAGAGATTAATCAACTCACTCTACTGAACTGATATCTTAAATCTTTTTATATAATGACTGGGAGACCAACATTATAATATAATGACGGGGAGACCCACAGAAAAAATAGCAGACCTGTAGACCTATTGTGTGCCTTTCCAGACATCTGCTTTGTATAAAAAATAGTCTTTTCATTTTGAAATCCATTATTAAAAGCTCCATGAAAAACCTATTAAAGAGAGATGATATTCACCGCTGCATTTTGTGGCGTTTCTTGACGTAACCCTTTTTTTTAAACCAATGATCAAAGAAGCAGCATTTTTTCACAGAGCTGTAGAAGGAAAAAATAAAAACATTTGGAACAATATAGTCTTAAAACAACAAAACCAGAGTTCTAATTAGCAAAGGAACCATAAACCATGTCTTTTGTATTCTGCCCTTTGTGTAGTTTCACTGATATTCTTTTGATATAATAGCCCTATCAATTACTGTGTTTGGGTGCTAGTGAGGGGAATGAAGGGGAAAGGAAAATGGATTTTTCTGTTCGAGTGAGCTCATTTGTTAACGCAGTTATATTCTTTGCCATAACAACTTTAGAAAGACATGAACCTGAGAATCATTGAAACCACTTGTAATCAAAAACTAAATGGATGTGACCATTTAGTTGTATAATTATTTATTAATGGGTCACAATATGACTAGCTTTGGCAAAGTACCTCAGCATATCATGTATTTAATTTCCATAGTACAGTATTAATGTGTGTCTACATCTTTATAATGAAAAACACTTTTGATAAGGTTGAAGCACAGGACACAGAATCAGAAAACCTTGGTCTTGTCCCCACTTTGCTAATGATTTGTTATATGACCTTGAGCAAGTCACTGAATCTTTCTGAGTCTCTGTTTCTCCATCTCCGTGATAGGAGAAGTAATACCTACCTCACAAAGCTATTGTGACAATGAGTTAATTAATGTGCCAAATGTGGGAAACAATCCCAGGCCACTGATGCTAAAGAGTGGGTTAAGCTGGGTGATAAATCCCAGAAGTCACCTTTTGTTTTCGCTTTAAGGGCCCAAAGTCTATGGGTTTCCACATGGGTACCAGGGACCACTACAGTGGTCCCAATGTAGGACTGGGGCATTAGTTGCTTTAAAAGATTTGAGAGCTCCAGTTTATTCTCTGTCTCCATTTTTGCAGCAGCAGAGTATCTCTGCAGTACCTGCTGTTGTATTCATAACTAAATGTAAAATTATTGTAATAATATGATGAGTCTGACATGTATTTTGAATAGTTTTTTGACTCTGTTTGTGAAACTCTTTTTGGATTAAGCCAATGCTTTTCTGTTGTACAGCTGCAACCTTTTCAATATTCTGGAATTTGTGTCCTTTGCTGCCCTGTTTATGGCCTTTCTATGCTGTTAAGATGAGGTAGTCTAAACATTTAAGTTAAAAAGAACTGTATGCGGAAAATACAAAGTAGTACAACACTGGTATATTTCATAGAATATATTAGGCAATGAAACTGAAATATTTCATTTATATGAGCAAAGTTCTAATGAGATGCAGAAGAAAACTAACCTATTAATGTGATGTTCAGGTTATGTTAGTTTTAGTTCTTCTGAGATACTTTCTTTTCATATCACATTTCAGTGACTAATGCCTGAACTTTTCCTCCCTTTTCATCTGTTCAGTGGTCTGAAATGTGATGTCTTTTTACTTGTTGAAATGTGGAACATATTGTAAGTGTGTTTGTAGCAGGTGGTAATTAATATATTTCAGAGACAAACTGAATTAGCTAATGATGGAAGAAAAATCTGCCATCTCTGTATAAAATAAGATGGTAAATGGAATTCTAATAGCTAATAAAAATATGCAATAACTGCTTCATGTCATATTTAAAGGGAAATTATAAGAAACCTTTATCTGACAGTTCTTTAGCAATTCTATTTTCTCTCTTAATCAAGAGGTTTGTCAGCATGGCTTTTTACATTTCCTTGCAAACTAGGAGGAAAAAAAATCTACTGTGCTCTTTTTATTATAAAATTTTCTGGGTGTATTGTTTAATACAGTGTATGGAGATGGTACCAAGCCACAAAGTTCAGTTCCAATTGTAAGCCACCCCTAAATTTATTTAATCTCTAGAGATGTAATTCAAACCCATCTCTACAATAAAAACAATTCAGTTTAAAAAATAATAGGAAAATCAAACTAATAATTAAAAAAAAGACCCCAAAACAAACCAACAACCTTCACACACCCCTGCCCTCCCTCCCACACTGTTGATCTTCCCCAGATGGTTTCATGCCTGGTTGGATTTTCTGGGTTCTAAAATACTTAAAAGTCCATTTACACTGAGATATGCACATTATGGTCTATAAGAACTGTCCCTTGTAAAAGTACAGTTGTATTTTTGCATCACTTATATTTCTTCATTTGATCTATCTAAACATGACTTTGTCGGTCAGTCTCCCATGCAATTTCTAATATAGTCACTACCATCTACTTGTCAACTCTTATTTAACAATATGCACCATTTTATGTTAAACAATCACTAACCTGGGAAGTGTCAGCAGGGGTGATAGAACAATTTATATAATTTAGGCGCTGATGATGGAAACCATGTATTTGGTGTTTGTTATTACTGCTTCAAGCCAGAAGGTGTGGTAACACCCCCAGTTACAGCATCACTGAGTGGCAGTGAATCAGGTTGGATTTTCAAAGGGGCCAAAGCGAATTACAAGTCACCCTGTTACACACACATAATGAACTGCTGAGCCCAGGAGAGGAATAATGTACAGGGGTATGTCTACACAGCAAAGAAAAACCCGTGGCTGGCCCATTCCTGTTGACTCGGGCTTGCAGGGCTCAGGCTGTTTCATTGCTGTGTAGACTTCCAGGCTCAGGCTGGCTGGGCTCTGGGATGCTCCAAGGTGTGAGGGTCCCAATGTGCCAGAGCCAGGAAGTCTACACATCAATGAAACAGCCCTGCAGCCTGAGCCACGCGAGACTGAGTCAGCTGGCATGGTTCCAGCCATAGGTTTTTCTTTGCTGTAGACATACCCCTAGTCAGCCTGTAGGAGGAGATGCGGAGAGTCTAGTTATCTTAACTATTGCTTAAGTGGCTGATGAAGCTGAACAAAGGACAATTTGGGCTGAGTATCAGGAAAAGACATTCCTAATGCAGTAGAAGCTCAGAGTTACAACACCTAGGGAATGGAGGTTGTTTGTAACTCTGAAATCTTTGTAACTCCAAACAAAACATTATGGCTGTTCTTTCAAAAGTTTATAACTGAACATTGACTTAATTCAGCTTTGAAACTTGACTATGCAGAAGAAAAATGTTGCTTTTAACCATTTTAACTTAAATGAAACAAGCACAGAAACAGTTTCCTTATCTTGTCAACCCTTTTTTTAAACTTTCTCTTTATTTTTTTTTAGAAACTTACGTTTAACACTGTACTGTACTGTATTTGCTTTTTTGTTTTGTCTCTGCTGCTGCCTGATTGCAAACTTCCGGTTCCAAATGAGGTGTGTGGTTAATTGGTCAGTTTGTAACTGTATTGTTCATAACTCTGAGGTTCTGCTGTAACCTTATTAGATTGTGGAATGGCAGTCTCCCTAGGGAAGTGGTGGAAGATCCAGCACTTGGCTCATTTTAATCAGGGCCAGACAGATACAATACAACAAAACATAAAATAGGGAACAACACTGGCTGAGGAATGAGCTAGGTAACCAGTAATTCATTGACTTGCCATGTCAATGATAGGTCTTGATATTCAGAAGTGCTGAGCATCTGTAGCTCCAATTGATCAGCTGGAGTTATGGGTACTCAACTAATCATAAGGAGATAATTCAGTAAATTCTGATCATAAAAAACCAAATGCAGGAACAAGTAACTAAACCTGACCGTGCTATATCAAATAGTTTAATAGGCTGTACTACATTTCCTCCAAGACTCGCTATTATTATAAATAACCTCTGTCCTCCCCAGGACAGTAGAACAAACTGTCTTGTAGAAATAACCAATGTTGATCTACCATAAAAACAATGTAACTAAAGTAATTGTAACACACAGGAAATTACTTTGTTGGTACTCACGTTAAGAAATCTACAAATAAATCCAAAAACCAACAGGTAAAAATTTGCTGAAGTGTAGATAAGAAAACCCAACAGGAGGGAGGGTGTCTCTACAAAAGTAGAAAGTCTCCCTTCAGAATGTCAAACAATGGGGAAAAGAAATGTCACCATTGAAAAAAAAAATGTACAGGTTCTGGGATTATTGAAAGTCCACACATTTCAGTCCTTCAAAGAATCCAATTTTGTTCTCTCTACTACTTCTGCTTTGTTGGAAGAAATGAAAGAACAGGCTTCTTTGAATTTAATGATATATCTATGTCCTCCAAAGGCCATTCCAACTCCCTGGGGCATAAGAACACTGCTGATAAACCCATCTAACAAAATTACTTCTTTGTCTCGATGAAGCTTTTCTTGCTTTTTAATAAAGCAGATGTATAGTCTGGATGTATTTCAATTCTGGCCCAGCAGCATTCCAGATTATTTGCCTATCTAGCTGCTTTCAGAATTTTATTTCTTATCCAAAGTGTTGTACAAGCAACTAACACCCACCTAAGGGTAGTGGGTTTATTCACAGGAAGGTTTGCAACTGCAGTGAACTAGACTTGGATAGCTACAAAAGCTGAAGTGAAAAGAAAAGAAAAGAAAAGAAAAACATCAACTCCCCTTATTCCATGCTCTCAGGGATTGCTAAGAAGGCAGAAGCTGCTGTTTCTCCTGAGCAGAGGTTGGAGGGAACTGTCCACCATCGGAGGGAGTCTTTGACTCTGAAGGGTATGGATAGATGCTTGTTTAGAGCATGTACGTTCGGTCTGTAAACCATGTCCAACCAAGCTTGGAAGCACCTCATGTATAGGCGTGCATTTTTTACCACAAAAGTACACGAGGCCATGTGGCCTAACAGTTGCAGGCAGTCTTGTGCTATGACCTGGGGACTGTTGCGAAGTTTTGTAACCAGGAGTTTTATGGTGTTGAAACAATTGAGTGGGAGAGACACTATTCCCATTCTGGAACCGAGGTGCACTCCTATGAACTCCAGTTGTTGGGTAGGAGATAAGGTAGATTTGTTTTTGTTTATTTTGTAGGCCAAAGGAAAGGAAGCAAGCGATGGTAAGCTGCGTGGATTGAAGAGCTTCGTTGAGTGTTGAGGCTTTGAGGAGACAATCGTCGAGGTAAGGAAATATTATAACGCCCTGTTTCCTAGGTGAGCAGTAACCACGGCTATGAGTTTGGAGAAAACTTGGGGGGTGGTAGATAGGCTGAAGAGCAACACTCTGTATTTAAAATGTGTCAAACGGGTAAAATGAAGAAAACGTCTGTGGGCTGGGTGAATAGTCACATGAAAATAGGAGTCCTGTAGTTCGAGGGCTGAAAACCAATCACCCTGCTCCAGTGCTGGGATTTTGGTGGTGAGGGTAGCCATTTTGAACTTTTGCTTTTTGATAAATTTGTTTAGCCCACCTAAGGTCGAGGATTGGTTGCCATCCCCCAGTTTTCTTTTCTGTTAAGAAGTAATGGGAATAGAAACCTTTCCCCCTGTTTTGTTCGGGCACAATTTCCACTGCCCCGAATTGAAGGAGATGTTGTACTTCTTGGAGGAGCAGTTGCTCATGAGAGGGGTCCCTGAAGAGGGATGGGGAGGGAAGGAATAGCCAGCTGTGATGACCTCTAAAGCCCACTTGTTGGTGGTAATATTTCGCCATTGATGGGAGAATGGGTGTAGGCAGTGACCAAAAATAGGGGCAGGCGGTGTAAGCGCTGAAGTGGGAATATTGTTTTCTATACCCTCGACCAAAGCTTCAGATTCGCTTATTGGTCAGAGGGGTTTGAAACACTGCCAAGGAGTTGGGACGGCAGCGTTGGTATCTGGGTCTCCGGCATTGCTGTTGTTGCTGTTGCTCGTGAGATCTATGGAATTGCTGGGTGTATGTGGGGTTGCGTGGTTCCTGGTAAGGCTGGTATCTATATTGTTGCCTTCTGGTCACGGGGGTTTGAATTCCTAGAGACCGGAGAGTTGCCCTGGAGTCCTTCATGGAGTGGAGTGCGTCATTTGTGGTGGAGGCAAACAGTTTGTCACCGTTGAAGGAGAGATCCTCAATGGTACTCTGGACCTCCAGGGGAAAGGAAGAGGATGAGAGCCATGACCCCGGCGCATCACGACTGCTGCGGCAGTGGACCGGGCTGCAATATTGGCCACATCAAGGACAACTTGAAGAGCAGTGCAGGAGATGATTTGTCCCTTGGAAACTATGGCTGTAAATTGTTGTTTCTTTTCTTCTGGAATGTAATCAATAAAGTCCATGAATTTATTGTAATTTTTGTGGTCGTACTTTGCTAGAACGGCTGTATAATTAGCAATGCGAAACTGCAACATGGAGGAAGCATATACCTTATGTCCGAGCAGATCTAATCGCTTACTGTCCTTGTCGGAAGGGGTGGAGTGGAGACACTGGTGTTTGTTCTTTTGATTAACTGCGTCTACTACCTGCGAGCTTGGCGCTGGGTGAGTAGAAAGGAATTCCAAGCCCTTGGAAGGAATAAAGTACTGGCAGGTTCTAAAAGGGCTGCGTTGATAGGCAATGCAATTCTAGAAGAAGAAGAGGGCTGCAGGATGTCGGCTAGCTCATGCTGCTATTCAAGGACTTCCTCCAGGGTAATTCGTAGCTCACTGGCAATTCTTTTGAACAGATCTTGAAATTTTGAGAAGTCGTCCAAAGACGCTGGGGGAAGAGGAGGCAATGCTTCATCAGGCAGAACAACTGGTTCTACTGGGTTAGAGGCAGGCCGTGCTGGTCTTGCGGTTGTGACAGGGCTGCCTGGTGTCTGGAGTCAGTGGCAGGGTCGTCAGCTGGGGGTACCAAGCCAGTCTCACACCTAGCTTCAGTGGTATAACAAATGGTATAACAAGTGTATGTATGTAAGGGAGCAGTATGACTGCTCAGAGCTCCGGTACGAAACTGCAGAAAAACCTGAGTGTCTCTGGATTAAGTTTAGAAGTGTGAGCAACAAGAGTGATGTAGTGGTGGGAGTCTTGCTATAGACCACCGGACCAGGGGGATGAGGTGGATGAGGCTTTCTTCCAGCAACTCGCAGAAGCTACTAGATCGCACGCCCTGGTTCTCATGGGTGACTTTAATTTTCCTGATATTTGCTGGGAGAGCAATACAGCGGTGCATAGACAATCCAGGAAGTTTTTGGAAAGCGTAGGGGACAATTTCCTGGTGCAGGTGCTAGACGAGCCAACTGGGGGGGAGCTTTTCTTGACCTGCTGCTCACAAACAGGGAAGAATTAGTGGGGGAAGCAAAAGTGGACGGAAATCTGGGAGGCAGTGACCATGAGTTGGTTGAGTTCAGGATCCTGACACAGGGAAGAAAGGTAAGCAGCAGGATACGGACCCTGGACTTCAGGAAAGCAGACTTCGACTCCCTCAGGGAGCGGATGGGTAGGATCCCCTGGGGGACTAACATGAAGGGGAAAGGAGTCCAGGAGAGCTGGCTGTATTTCAAGGAATCCCTGTTGAGGTTACAGGGACAAACCATCCCGATGAGTCGAAAGAATAGTAAATATGGCAGGCGACCAGCTTGGCTTAACGGTGAAATCCTAGCGGATCTTAAACATAAAAAAGAAGCTTACAAGAAGTGGAAGGTTGGACATATGACCAGGGAAGAGTATAAAAATATTGCTCGGGCATGTAGGAATGAAATCAGGAGGGCCAAATCGCACCTGGAGCTGCAGCTAGCAAGAGATGTCAAGAGTAACAAGAAGGGTTTCTTCAGGTATGTTGGCAACAAGAAGAAAGCCAAGGAAAGTGTGGGCCCCTTACTGAATGAGGGAGGCAACCTAGTGACAGAGGATGTGGAAAAAGCTAATGTGCTCAATGCTTTTTTTGCCTCTGTCTTCACTAACAAGGACAGCTCCCAGACTGCTGCGCTGGGCATCACAACATGGGGAGTAGATGGCCAGCCCTCTGTGGAGAAAGAGGTGGTTAGGGACTATTTAGAAAAGCTGGACGTGCACAAGTCCATGGGGCCGGACGAGTTGCATCTGAGAGTGCTAAAGGAATTGGCGGATGTGATTGCAGAGCCATTGGCCATTATCTTTGAAAACTCGTGGCGAACGGGGGAAGTCCCGGATGACTGGAAAAAGGATAATGTAGTGCCAATCTTTAAAAAAGGGAAGAAGGAGGATCCTGGGAACTACAGGCCAGTCAGCCTCACCTCAGTCCCCGGAAAAATCATGGAGCAGGTCCTCAAGGAATCAATCCTGAAGCACTTACACGAGAGGAAAGTGATCAGGAACAGTCAGCATGGATTCACCAAGGGTAGGTCATGCCTGACTAATCTAATCGCCTTCTATGATAAGATTACTGGTTCTGTGGATGAAGGGAAAGCAGTGGATGTATTGTTTCTTGACTTTAGCAAAGCTTTTGACACGGTCTCCCACAGTATTCTTGTCAGCAAGTTAAAGAAGTATGGGCTCGATGAATGCACTATAAGGTGGGTAGAAAGTTGGCTGGATTGTCGGGCTCAACGGGTAGTGATCAATGGCTCCATGTCTAGTTGGCAGCCGGTGTCAAGTGGAGTGCCCCAGGGGTTGGTCCTGGGGCCGGTTTTGTTCAATATCTTCATAAATGATCTGGAGGATGGTGTGGATTGCACTCTCAGCAAATTTGCGGATGATACTAAACTGGGAGGAGTGGTAGATACGTTGGAGGGCAGGGATAGGATACAGAGGGACCTAGACAAATTGGAGGATTGGGCCAAAAGAAATCTGATGAGGTTCAATAAGGATAAGTGCAGGGTCCTGCACTTAGGATGGAAGAACCCAATGCACAGCTACAGACTAGGGACTGAATGGCTAGGCAACAGTTCTGCAGAAAAGGACCTAGGGGTTACAGTGGACGAGAAGCTGGATATGAGTCAGCAGTGTGCCCTTGTTGCCAAGAAGGCCAATGGCATTTTGGGATGTATAAGTAGGGGCATAGCGAGCAGATCGAGGGACGTGATCGTTCCCCTCTATTCAACATTGGTGAGGCCTCATCTGGAGTACTGTGTCCAGTTTTGGGCCCCACACTACAAGAAGGATGTGGATAAATTGGAGAGAGTCCAGCGAAGGGCAACAAAAATGATTAGGGGTCTGGAACACATGACTTATGAGGAGAGGCTGAGGGAACTGGGATTGTTTCGTCTGCAGAAGAGAAGAATGAGGGGGGATTTGATAGCTGCTTTCAACTACCGGAGAGGTGGTTCCAGAGAGGATGGTTCTAGACTATTCTCAGTGGTAGAAGAGGACAGGACAAGGAGTAATGGTCTCAAGTTGCAGTGGGGGAGGTTTAGGTTGGATATTAGGAAAAACTTTTTCACTAGGAGGGTGGTGAAACACTGGAATGCGTTACCTAGAGAGGTGGTAGAATCTCCTTCCTTAGAAGTTTTTAAGGTCAGGCTTGACAAAGCCCTGGCTGGGATGATTTGATTGGGGATTGGTCCTGCTTTGAGCACGGGGTTGGACTAGATGACCTCCTGAGGTCCCTTCCAACCCTGATATTCTATGATTCTATGATTCTAAGTGTGGTCCCGAGTATAAGGAGCCATCCAGGGGTTCACGCACCATGGGGCAGGACCCTCGAATTAGGATGAGGCAGCTTTTCTATGACCTCTCTTGATTGGGGTCTGTGGATGGGAGATCTGATAAGGTGAACATTCTCCCTGCAGCCCAGATTCCTCATCACTGGAAGAAAGCTGTGCAGACCTTGCGTGAGGGTCCGGAGAGAAATAGGTGTTAAGTAGGGGTGACTGCAAGATAGGTGACACCAGGAGGTCCCTTGAGTGTGTGAATTGCGGTGCCGCAGTGCCTCTGTGAGGGGAGGGCTGAGTGAGAGGAATTGGTTGTGAGGAAGGATTCCTCTGCACCGGTGTCCTGAGCGTTCTGTCACTGCCGGCTAGCTCAAAGGCTGTGGGTGCCGGGAGAGCGAGAGGAGCCTGTGGGGGGTCAGGCAGGCTAGTATGCGTCGGCACTGCTTCCATTGTGGTGCCGAACGGTGCCGTGTGAGAGGCTGGCAACTGAAAGCCTGAAGCCTTGGCACCGGAGGTTAGCGTGACCGCCGCAGCCAAAGGCGGGTTTCGCATGGTGCCAGAGGAGCCCAGCGCATCGAAGGTACTCGGCCGGGGGAGCGCAGGGAGGGAAGCAGTACCCGGAGAAGGCTTGTCCCTGTGAATACCCTTTGCAGGTGAGAGAGACTGATTTTTTTGGAAGTTTTCTTTTGTCTCTTTGAAGGGGGGGAGGGGCTGCGGTGTACAGCAGATTCAGAGCCCGGGTCTTAGGCTGGTCTGAGAGACTTTTGCAGCAGGAGTAGTTTCAACTGCAGCTCCCTGTCTTTGCTTGCCCTGGATTTCAGCTTGCTGCAGTGGGCACATTTTTGGGGGATGTGGGACTCCCCCAAACATTTAATACATTTAGAGTGGCCATCTGAAAGAGGGATGGCATCATTACAGTTAGAGCAGCGCTTAAAACCTGGAGAGCCAGGCATGTTGGAACCGGCTGTGCTGATAGGAACACAAAGTTTGTTGTTTGGTTTTTTTGTTTGGTTGGTTTAAAGAGAAGAGAAGGGAAAAGGGTACCTAACTAATACTGGTAAGCTAAACTAAGAGGGAGAAAAGTTGAACAAGGGAGAGAAGAAATTTTTTAATGAGGCTGCTGAACTCCATCTCAGACTGGGGATGGTAGAGAAGGAACTGAGGAGGACGGTTGTGCAAGTGTACTATTAAGGTACATTCAGAGTGGGGGGGAGGGGCAGGCTCTGTGCGTGCATGACTGGTATGAGTACTGCTGTAAAAATCTCTGAGCAAAGGCGCAGGGATGCATCAACACCTGGAGTGGAGCACCCACAGGGACATCTCTCGAAGAAAAAGAGAGTGGGGATTCCTCAGGGCATTGTTGAAGGTTTCTGCGGAGTTCCCACTGGACCTCCTGGTGTGTAATCTTGTCTGTCAGAGTCTTGCTGTTAGAAAGAAGATGAAAGGCAACAGCATTTGCTGTCACCTTTGCTGAGTGTTGCATTACTGGCTGGGATCCTCCAAGCTGCCGCAAAAGAGCCCATGCCTTATGGCTTGAATGGGTGAAATCAAGGCTTTTAACAGTCTCTTTCCACCATTCCAGGCGTGCCGAATTCAAGGGCTCAAGCAGCCCAGTGGCTTTATCTGGGTTGCCACTCTTTTCATATTCCCTCAGGAGAGACTCGGATTCTTTTGTCCAGCAGTGGGTGAAAGCCTTGCGGTGACCACGCGGGATGTACTTCTTAGCGGTCAATTTTAGGATGTTTGTCAAATGACCAAAGTTTTTAGGTATCGGTTTGAGCCGTGGGACCTGAGATTCTGTTTCTGAAATGTAGGTGGCCAGTCAGCCTTGCGGAAATTCCAACGCGGCTTTGGCACAAACTGCAGAAGAGGCACTTCCAGGCCAATCTGGAGGATGACTGGGCAATGTGGGCTATACAGGAAGTGACTCAGGATGGTTCTTGTTGTGGCCAGTGGCACACCTGCACTATTACAGGTCACAAAACACAGGCCAGAGTTGTGATCCATTGTCCACCTCGCAGACTGAAAAAATCATAGAGCAGGTGGAGGTCTTCAAAGGAGGCCCATTCTGTGATCTGCTCCCCAGCTATGTCAAAGCTTAGTTCAAAGAGTTTATGAAAGTTCCTTTCTGAAAGTTTAAAGAGTGAAACTTGCCTGTTTAATTGACAACAGCCTGTGGATATGGAACCCAATATCAGACAAATCTGGATGACCATGAAGTTTATTGCCTTAAAATCAAAATGAAACACTCCTTTGACCTAGTCCTCTCCTACAGTATTAACACCACTTTCAAAATTAATAAAGTTTAGTCCCTGCGGGCTAGAGAGAAGAGAGAGATCGATCTTTATTTGTACACTTTATCACTGTGGGAGAATGGTCTAGTATGTGATTATTCAAAAGGACCCATGTGTCGCTGTACATTCTGTAGCACTAGTTAGGATCAGTTGCCATGCTCTTTTTTTGTGCTGATGTCCTAGCCCTTCGAATTGAGGGCTCCTCCCTTTGGAATTCCCCTCCTCTTGATCCTCTGTCTGACCCTGAATTAGTCAACTACAAGCTTCATTTGTTTGCCCTAGCTTTGTTTAGCTTTTATTTTTTATTTGGTTGCACTCCTGACATTCGCTCTACCAATAAAACTTTAGAGGCATGCTAGTCTGTCTTACATCACTACAGTATTTACATGACTGTAGTATCTGAACACCTCACAATTTTCAATGGATTTATCCTCATGACACAACTGTGAGGTAGGGAAGTGCTATTACCCCCATTTTACAGAGAGAGACTAAGGCCCAGATTTTTAAAAGGTATTTAGGCATTTCTTTGCTCAGAATTGCAAGACCTAAGTGACTTATGAGCCTAAGTCCCCGATTTTTAAAGGCATTTAGGTGCCTCACTTGCATGGAAATCAATGGGAGCTAGGTGCCCAAATGCCTTTAAAATCTGTCCCTACGGCAGTTTTGAAAATGAGAAGTAGGCACCTAAGTCACTTAGGCCTTGCGATGTTGAGTGAAACAGCCGCTAAACAGCCTGAAGAATCTGGACCTAAACAACTCGCCCAAGGCAACACAAGATATCTGTGGCAGGGAAATTGATCACAGGTCTCCTGAATCGCAGGGTAGCGCCTTAAACACCAGACCATCCTTCTTCTCAGTAAACTACCTGTAGTTTTGATTAAGCCTAAGGACTGTAGGTACCATTTAAAAAGAGAAGCTGCAGTGACCATTGCATGTAGCTTTATGTCATCTCTCTTGTTAAATGTTGATAAATTGCCCCAATTACTTTCAATGATAGGGTGCTTTTATATTTTGTTATTTTTATTGTAATAACTTCTAATAACATCCCATACTTATGGTATATCACGTTATCAAAGGACATCCCAGCACTTTAGGGAGTTGGGCATTATTCCTATTAATAGAGTATTATCCTGTCTTTACACATGAGGAAACTGACATGAAGAAATTAAATGATTTTATCTAGGTTCACACAGTGAGCTGGTCGTAAAGTGGGGATTAGAATTTGGGCCTCTTGACTCTCGGGCCCCTCCTTTGGCCACTAGGCAATGTTGCCTCCCACTGAAATAGAGAACTGTATTTTCTCCTCATTGAAATGTTACAAGGCTGCATGAGAAAAGTGTTTTTTTACTGTATAAACAAACATAAGACATCAATGGGAATTTTGGGTGTGTATGGAATATACAATCAGCCCCACTGACACTAAGAAGTCTTAATTTTTTAGTTTCAAGCATCTTTTTTCCCATCTAACTGGGAGATGTCTCCCAAGGGCACTACAAGAGCAGCTTTCATTTAGCTACAAAAAGCTATTATTGATGACAAATGTAGGTTAAAATTAAAACATCAACATGTCTCCAAAAGTTCATTAGAATACAGACGTCTAACTTGGGGAAAGGGTTTGAATGAAGGTAGATTTAAATACAGACATTTACTCAGCTGTAAAGTAAACAACTTTGTAAGCACAGCTGGGAGTGTAATTTCCTTTGTTTAGCTTGGGATGCCTTCAGTTAAATTTGTAAAGTGCTCTTCAATCCTCTTTCTTAAATTATTTATGACATACATCTTTTTCCTTGAAGATTTCTGGATGGCCATATTGGGGGACTGTCCACCCCTTTTTTCTGCCATGCAGGAGATTTGCCCATGTGGCTTGATTTACCTGCAACTTCCATCATATTCATTTTAGGCAATGTGCCACAATGACATCTGGCACAATAGAAGAACCAATGCACCTGAAGAAGGATAGAGGGCCATTACCCATTAGCACCTGGCTCTTGCATTAGTTTTAGAACCTTTTGTGAAGGATGGCCCAGCACTTTAGAAAGATGTAGAAAGATAGGTATTATCCCTATTTTACACATGAGGAAACGGACCTAGAGAAATTAAATGATTTTATCTAGGTTCACACAGTGAACCTGTGCCAAGGCTGGGATTAGAAAATAGGCCTTTTGACTCTCAGGCTCCACCTTCAGCCATCAGATATTAGGATGAATGGGAGATGTTAAAATTATTTCTTTATATTGATGAAACCCTTTATTAGTAAATGACCTGAGCTTGAGGACTTGAGCAATAAAATAATTCAGTTATTAAAGTGGGTAGTGCTTACCTATTTAGGCTATTACATGGTACCCATCATCCTGGTATTTGAGTGCTTGAATACACTTAATTATTTAAATGAATGCTTGAGGTTAAACAAAGTCTCTTAGCAAGAAAATAGGTGCCCATCAAATTCATCCCTAGGCAATAAGTGCCTCTGATGAAGAAGTTAAAGAAAGCGCTGAATAACTGTGTGTGTTTGGTGAGAATTATAACTAGATTAATTATTTTACTGGGGACAGGAAACACCAAGCAAAAACTCAATAGTGGCAGAAGACAGACAAAGGAGCCAATGGAGACAGAAATCTTTTCTGTTGGCTCTTTTGCATATAAGCCTGAATTATGCTGCTTTGCTATTAATATCCCATTCTGTTCAGAGCCAATCTTCAGGAATTGTACATTTGCACATAAAACTCAATTAAGATAATTTGTGAATCCTTTTTTCTTTGCATAATGAAACTACCTGGGTCTAAGTGCACTAACTGCTGAGCATCATGACAGTAAATAATCACAATGGGTCACTGCTGTGCACATATTGTGCCAGAAATAATGCCATGCTCTCAGTGAGACCACTTACTCATTTTAGGTCACAATACACAGATCTTCACATGCAAAATGCTTTTGGGTGCCTTATTGTTTAAACAACTTTCGACAATTACCTAAATGGGTATCAATTTGATAACTGCACTCAACTTTCATCACAAAGCCTCATATACTACCTTTCCTTTGGCTATGCCTACACTGCACACCACTTGCGGTGGTGTGTAGAATATGCATAGCTACACACCGCAGTGAAAAGTAGGCTGTGTTCACCCTGTGATGTGAAGCTACATGTGTCAGTGGGGAAAAGCTTGACAGCTCTCTGCACTGGGGAAATTACTTACACACACATACTGTGTAAAAGGAATGTTAAATCAAAATTTGAAAGTTAAGAAATCTCAGAATTAAGGTTAAATACACAAAAAACTAGCCAAGTTCCAAATGTTTTCTAAGTGTAAGGGGACTGTTGCCCCCTTACAATTCAGTGGGGCTGTATTGCTTGGCTAGCTCCCAGTACTAAAAGGGGAAGTGTCTGTTGGAAACCAGGACCCTAATACTGATAGTCCCCAGGAACAATGGGGAGAGGCCAATGCTCGAGGTCAGCCTGAATGACAGGGCGGGGAGGTTAATCAGAGAGTCAGGAGGCCAGGGAGGTCCCGTCCTCCATAAGAGCTGGATTTGCCTGGGTCAGAGAGAGTAGGGCCGAGTTAAGGAGAAAGCTAGGGCTCAAGCTGAGCTGGGGAGCAGAGCTGTGCCAGATCCAGAGGGACCAGAAAAGCAGCCCAGAGAGAGCAGACCCTGTCCTGGGAGCAGAGCTGCAGCAACCAGAGCCAGAGGGGCCAGAAAAGCAGCCCACGAAGCAGGTCAGTGCTGGGAGCAGAGTCACAGAAGCAGAGTGCAGAGCAGACCTGTCCTGGGAGCAGAGCTGCAGCAACCAGAGCCAGAGGAGCAAAAGAAGCAGCCCAGAGAGCTGGAGGCAGAGCAGCAGCAGTAGTGCAGAGACAGAGTGGTGCAGCTGGGGCTGGAGCAGTCTGGAGCTGGGTGCAGTGAGCAGCTGGGGAGACCGAGGGGGACCCTGGGCAGCAGGCCCAGCACAGGGAGATGCCTCAGCCAAGAGGCTCTGCAGGACAGGCTTGGATCATAACCCCGACATGGCAGGGGCGACACTGGGAAGAAGCGTCCTACCACTTAGAGCCTGAGAGCGTGTGGCCACCACCAGAGCAAGTGTCCAATCCACAGCATCCCTGCAGCAAAGCCAGGGCCTGAGAAGAAGGGCTGGGACTTACAAGGAACAGACTGTGAACTGCCCTGACGTTCCAGAGACACTGTTTGTGATGTTCCCTGCCACAGAGCGGGTTGATGTGTTTCCTTTAACCTTTCCTGTTTTTCCTTATTCTTTTTAAAATTAATTGTTGATTAAATAACTTGTATTTGGTTTAACTTGTATGTAATGGTCAGTGGGTCAGAGAAGTGTCCAGTGCAGAGAGAGTACCCCGGAGTGGGGACACCCTAGCCCCGTCCTAGGTGACCACAGCCGGGTTGGGGGTTGAGCCCCCCAGGAATCCTGGGCCCAGCCTTGTTGGGGTTACGAGGACTCTGCCAGACAGGAGAGTTGAAGGGGAGTCCTCAAGGGCAGGGAGGCCACTGGGTAAAGGAAGTAGGAGCGAGGACTCAGATCCTTTCACTAGCCCACTTCACTGGGGTAGTGCAGAAGCCAGCAAAGTTCCCCACAATAGCGGGACTATTCCCCCGCTTACATAAGTATCTAAGATTTTTATAAGAAAGTACATTAAACAGGGATTACAATGAATAGACATTTACTTTTTGTTATAAACACATGGATCAGTTTCTAGTCCTCCACCAATAAAATTAATAATTTATTTTTCAGATCTCATCTCTTGTTCTTGGCAAATGGCTCGTAATGTTTTCCCTTAAAGTAAATAAGATCATATATACCCACATGAATCGTCAAGTTTTTCTGTGATCACTTTTTCCTCCCTGAATCTTGGCTACCATGCTTTTCTTCACCTCTCTCTCTCTCTCACCTAGTTGAATTGCATTTGGATGTATATGTATCCCTCAACTTAAAAAAATTAATGAAACCTTAAAAGCCCAGGCACAAAATCTATTCCTCTGCCCACTACTTTGATGGTTAAAATGAAAAAGACATGACATTTACTCACTCATCAGAATTTTTTTCCTACAAAACTTTACTAACTTTGCAGAAAAACATTACCAGTCAGGGGCTGGGAAGGGAACAGAACGTTGTAAAGCTAACATACCTGTAATTGTCTGCGAGCATTCTGTAACTCTTTAGTAAGAGCAATGCTATAAAAAATTTGGCACAATAACTTGAATTAAAGATAGCAGGATAAATTAATTTCCCCCAACTGCTGCACCCTATGTGACACCAGGGGCAACTTCACCCCAATGGAATTTATCTCCAGACTTTAAGCCTTCGATCTGCATCTCTTTGCTTATGTCAGCTGGCATTACAAGCTGCGTGTAATCTAATTGTAGCACACAGTTTTAATTAGACATGTGGGACTGCAAATTATTCATTTCATTTATTATTCTTAATGGACAATAATTATTCCAATAATATTTACTATTCTATTTCACTTATTATCTCAGAGTGATTTGAAATAAATAGCCGTGAAGCCCTGCTGGGTGGTAATATCGGACATTTACAGCTTCTTTTCTGTACCCTAGCACACAGCTCCCATTTCCTATGCCCTCAAAAATACACAAAAGTGTTCTTATAGAGTCAAAAATAATTAAACAAACACTTTTTGACCTCTATGTTCCAATACCAAACTGGTTTTCAGAGAGTATCAGGGTGATCCTGCACTCCTCATGTCCCCAAAACTCCTCTTGGGACAAGTTTATCCCTGTGGAATTCCACCGATTGCAAGGACCTAGTAGAAAAACTGGCCTGCTAGTGCTAAGAGAGGACTGCTTGTGCCCATGGACTGACACCGCATCTCCGCACTCAGACTTCTTGGCCTCTCCGCAGCTTTGAACATCGTTGACCACAAAGTGCTACAGACCCACTTACACGACACAGCCAGAGTAGACGATGCAGCACTCAAATGGAGTCCTTCTTGAAGGGACCCTGAGAGTGCTGATGGGCAACTGCTACTCCTTCCCTAGAACCCCTTCCCTGAAGAGAGAGCCATCTTGTTTCCCCTTCTCTTCTGTCTCTAGAAGACACCACTTGGAGAGGAGATGTAGAATAAGTGGTTCAAATGTTATTTCTTTTTATAAATTGAAAAGGATCATAAATTTCATATATTGCAATGACTAATTTATCACAAAGTGTATACAGCACTCTTTCATAGGCTGCTTAGTAATCACAAATTTGAGAGCCCAGATTCTGATCAGTTACACCAGTGGAAAAGTAGGATATCTGAATTGAATTCATCCAGATTTACATCAGTGTGAATGAAATCAGAATCTGGCCATTGGGTAATGGATATTTATTTTGCAAATGAATGATGTACATAGCTATCATTAAAGCCACTATAGTGCATTATTTGGCTTAGGAAATATCATTTTAAAAAAGAGTGCTGGGGAGCATAACATGGAATATTTAAAATCACCTGTATTTCTGATACTAGATAATATTCCAAAACTACATCATTAGAGTAAAGAAAGTATCCATCTGAAATACTCATTTAAGTTGGTCCATCTCCAGTGAACCTCAGAAATTCTCAGTTTTAATTCCCACATTTGCATTGGTTTTCATATATTCTATGCACTAATTAATTTTCTGTATGTAGTGGCCTGAACCAAACTCCTTGCATCCTAGTGCTTGCAATTTTGGAGAAGTTCAGATCCAGATCCACATTTTACTACCAGTGTCTTTCTTTACTACGGGTTGAACAAAAACCTAGGATCCAAACATCCCTGAGCGGTGACGAAGTTCAGTTCTAGATTGGTTTGTTGTGTCACCCCCTCCCCCCGCCCCCGTTCCTCAGACGTTCTTGTCAACTGCTGGAAATGGCCCACCTTGATTATCACTACAAAAGGTCCCCCCCCCCCCCCAGCTCTCCTGCTGGTAATAGCTCACCTTACCTGATCACTCTCCTTACAGTGTGTATGGTAACACCCATTGTTTCATATTCTCCGCGTATATAAATCTCCCCACTGTATTTTCCACTGAATGCATCCGAAGAAGTGAGCTGTAGCTCACGAAAGCTTATGTTCAAATAAATTTGTTAGTCTCTAAGGTGCCACAAGTCCTCCTTTTCTTTTTGCGGATATAGACTAACACGGCTGCTACTCTGAAAACTGATGCAAAAGTAACAGCTTTTGATAATACAAGCACAGAACCCCCCAAACCACAGGCTGTGGCAAAAAATTTGTGCTGATCAATTTTTTATTGCACCATCTGAGAAAATTTACAAAATAGGCACTTTTGACTAAAATTTAAAATGCTTCTGATTTCTAAAATTCTAAGTGAAAAATTGTACAACATCACCCTCTTCAGTAATTGTAAGTCATTGCAGTACACTATTTTACTTACTAAAGTGGGAGAGACTAAAAGAGAACGAGAAATAGTCAAAATTGAGTTGTTTTTTTTCTTGAAATTGTGCTTTAGCATTTTCATTTAACACAGTTCAGATTTTATTTTATTCACAATTTCAATTTAATGACTATTTTCACATCACATTTTTTCACAATGCATATATTCACATGTTAAAATGCACAGGCTATTTTCATCGCACAAAAATATGGGCATGCCATTTTTGCTCAAAAAGACTAACTATGGGTCCTTGAACGATGAGTAATTTTGCTCATAATCTCTCTCTCTCTCTCTGACCTTATTAAGAGAAGGAGTTGGTCCCCTACTTGCCTTGCCTACTTTGGACAAACTAACTAGTGATATGTTGAAAGATAAGCATGTATACCAGTATTTGCGGTATGGGGGCCATAGATGCTCACAGCCAACCACACAAATGTAGCATTATAAATAGAATTTTTGACCTTTAGCCAGAGAAGCACAACTCCAATAGTTCACCCAGTAGAAGGGTCCGATATAAACACTACATATCTCAACCAGGAGAGGGCAGTGATTAATATAGAGAAAAAAGCAGTAATTCCCAAAAGGGATTACACAAAACACATGGCTGTAGGACTGACCTGTGGAATATTAACCACTGGGGATATTATCCTCTGGAAAATGAAGTTTTCGAAAAGGCACATTGATTGACAGAAAACATTAGTGTCTGATCATCTCCCCCCTCCCCCCCCCATTTGTTAGTTAGGGCTTGTCTACCTGAGACATTAGTGGGCAGCAAACCATGGCGTGAATCTACAGTGCACTAGCTTGCAGTACCGTCCTATGTATACAAGCCCTTAGAAAAGGATTCATTTCTGGGTGGCATCAGTTATGTTATGGCTCTAACTTCAGTAGTAATTTATGATCAGCTACCTTGATGTGACTTGACATATTGATATATTGTGACATGATGCTTGATCTTGAAGGATGATGGAGAAGATAAAAGAAAAGAGAATGCTATAACCCCTCTAACAATCAGAAAGATTAAAATTAGGATAAGAAAAGATGGAATCCATGTGTATTACATATGTGGGAATGGACATTTTTTAGGAAAATGGAAAGTAGATAAGAAAACAGGAAATGACTTGTCACTTACAATTTAAAGATCCTTTCACGTACTGAAAGGAGGTCAGGTTGCAAAGAGACTTCTAGAAATTTAACAGAGAAACCATGCTCATACAAAAAGAAAAGGAGCACTTGTGGCACCTTAGAGACTAACAGCTCACGAAAGCTTATTCTCAAATAAATTGGTTAGTCTCTAAGGTGCCACAAGTACTCCTTTTCTTTTTGCGAATACAGACTAACACGGCTGCTACTCTGAAACATGCTCATACAAGGATCCACAGGCAAAATAGCATTGTGAAAGTTAATGAAGAATGCTTTAAAAATAAATCATAATTCAAAATATATCATTCAGATCCTCCAATGTATTTAGACTGTGCTTCTGGTACTCACTGTCATTATGATTGGCAATATCAGCAAAGGATACAAGGATATGGAGACCAAATCCTCTCTCACTCCAAGAGGAGTCTCCTCCCGAAGAAGTTTGAGATACACTGGCTGGGCAGCGTAAGGAAACTTATATTGCCTGTGCCCAGGCAGGACCTGTTCTGTGAATTATTAGGGGTCTTTGGTCTCTACAGGTGTCAATCCTGTATTTTTCATGAGCACTAATTTATTTATTTATTTTTAAAAGAAGAAAAGGCCCCAGTGGTAATTCAGCTTCTGTTACTGGTGATATACTGGTGTTGTCCTGGCCACCATGATGTGATAGGCAATTTTAAAGGGCAATATCATATAATCACATCATTTCTCTAAAATATAGCCACCACCAGAATCACCGAAAGCTCACTGTCCTTCCAGAAAATAGGGTGAATAATGTGTGCTGGATATTGTTTCACTGAGAGACCAGTAATGTGGAAGATGGTAGGTTTCATATCTGAGCAGGATACACAGACTGATTCAGGACAATACTCAGACATGTACTTAACTTTAATATGTGATTAAGTTCCACTGAACTCAAAGGGACTTAGCACATGCCTAAAATTAAGCACATGTTTGAGTGCTGTCCTGGGGGGAAAGAATGAAGCATGTGCTTATGTACTTTCTTGATCTGGACCATCATGACCAACATCCTGTAAATGGAAAACTCAGAAATGTAAAGATGGAAAATGTAGAATGCACATGAGCAATGCACAGAAAAATCAGCAATGTCAGAAAAACACAACCATGTGGAAAAATGTTGGTTATTTGTGCAGCAAAAACACTTTAACATCAGTGCTCTCTAGATGGAAAAAGATGATGTGGCATATGCCCCCAGAAGATTAGGATGCTTTTGAACAGGAAGGTACTTCAAGTAAAATTAGTTATTCTGTTACCTGTCCTGCTACTTATTGAGAAAGAAATCCCACTGAAATGTTTATAACACTGGTAGCTTGTTTATTTTATTTAGCTTGATTTTAAAAAAGCATACATGTACTTAAGCTATTTAAATGAAAACACATTCCCTTTCTTCTGACCCCATCCCATTTTGTCAAACCAGAATACCTTTGTGATGCAACAGAATACGGAGACTATTTTCAGTACTTTAAAAACCAACATTCAATTTATAAAACTTAAAATTCCCTCCCAAACTGAAATATGGGTAACATGAAAATACGAGGGTCTGAAAGAGTGTAGTTTGGGTATGAAGAGAAAAACTGTGCCTTCATTTACACCTGTATTTCTCCATTGATTTCAGTGAAGTGACGTGTATATCTAAGGGCAAAATTTGGCTCCTGGGATGAAACCCTGGTCTTAATCAAGTCAATTGGAAGAAAATCTCTTACTGACTTCAGTAGGATTAGGATTTCTGAAATCCCGGTACTGAAATTTAGGCCTTTCGTCTACACACCTGGCCTTTCCTGTGCATCTCGGTTAATATTAACTGGAGTTGTCTGCATTCATGGGGGAGAAACTAGACCTTTTTGGACATATTTTTATATATAATTAAAAAAAACTGGTGAAGGCTGGACATAGTGGTTGCTAATCAGTGTTCAATATCTCTGCCATAGGATGGAGTGACAGAAAGAAGTGCAACCTATTGAAAAGAAAAAAATGCAGAGGTGAGCTTTCTAACCCTACTCCTAATCCACATTAAAGAAAGGAACTTGCCTGCGGCATGTATTATACACAGCTCAGCAGTGGCACAGACATAATGGCACATAATTGGCAAGGAGATTTTTGATTCTGTACTTGGTAGTTATAGCAACAGAGTTATGACTGAGAAACCCTCTTCACCTTTTGCACTGGCACAAATCCTCACTTGGCTTAGTGCTTCAGTTAGAGCTAGAGTCCCTGTTGCTCATTATTTTTGTCTGCTTGACTTCACAGCTGAAACTATATATATCTACTAATTCAAAAGTGTATTAAATGTTTAAAACTGATTAGAGAGAGAATTGCCTTCCTTGGCTGAAATAGCCTTTCTAGGTGTTCTGTTAGTTTAATCAATACATTTTATCTTACCACCAGCCTTTTGCACAAACTCAGACAGTGTTGGGCACCCCTTTTCTTAGGCACATTGAGCCAAATCTTGTAATCCAAGCCTGGTCTGAGTATGTAGGCTTGGCACAGTTCTGTACAAGGAAATTGGAAGTCAGAGGTATAAGAAATCCTCCTTTTTTGTGGAGCAGCAACCTCAGGGCTATGATAGTTTAACCCTTCCCCCAAATAGAGGGGCATGACAGGTAGACCCAGATAATTGCGGTTTCACCTACTGTGACATTATTCAGGGTGCAATCTGGACTGATGGACAGCTGTGTCCCCTCAGTTCTCCAATCTGGAGTGCTTCTTACACTACTTCGCTGTGAGCTAGAGCGACCACTCCTCATCTGCCCACACACTGCCTCCAGCATGTAAATCACTTCCAGCTATGCTGTAGGAGTGCTATAACCTGTCACCCATGAATTACACTGCAGGGCAACATCAGCCAACTTCCAGCCCCAGACTTTCCCCCAGAAATGTGTGTCTTGTACTGTACAGCACCTTCCTGGACAATACAAGCTCATATAAAGTCCATCATTCTATTAATAGAAAATGATATGCACAAATCTTGTTATCCCAAATGAAGTTTCCCCAAACACTTCAAGCCAAACACACAGTGGTTTTGATAAAACAATAAGGCAGTTTATTAACTACAGAAAGATAGATTTTAAGTGACTACAAATAATGAGGCATAAAAGTCATAATTGGTTACAAGTAAATAAAAGGTAAAATGCAATAATACCTAACTTAACAAGCTAAGTGAATTCAAAGCAAAAAGCTCTCTCTAGCATGTTCTAGCAGTTTTACTAGCTGAATCTTTCAGTCAGGATCCCTCCCCAGTTCAGTGATGCTTCCTTTGTTCTTCAAGCGTCATCGATGCTGTGAGTAGAGATGAAGGGAGAGAGAAATTTGGGCATCCATTCTTTATAGTTTTTCTTCTTTGAAAATCAGCCAGTGGGGGTTCAGAAGACAAATGGTCTGTGGGAATGGGTATCTCCAGCTGTTTTTTTTTAAAAAAAAAACAAAAAATGTAGATTTCTCACTCGCACCCTCTTCCTGCCAAAGAATCGCCACTTAACCAGGTATCAGAGGGGTAACCGTGTTAGTCTGTATCCACAAAAACAATGGTCTGGTGGCACCTTAAAGACTGTGACAGGGTTGGGACTCACCACCGTTGCGCCTCTTGCTGGCACATCTGGGAATTAGCTCTGTCCATTGCAGAGTGCCCTCTGCCAGTGGTGTCCCGTCCATCTCTCGCCATCTGTTGGCGTCTGGACCCGCGTTGCTCCCTGCTCAGCGACATCCGCTTCAGGACACTGTCCTCCGGCAGTGCCCACTGCTCTGGTCTAGCCCTCTTCCGGGGGTTTGGTGTTATCAGCAGTCCACCATCTGCACCTGCTCTAGTGGCTGGCTGCAGCCTCAGAGTCTAGCCCCTTTGTCGCTGGGACCAGCCACAGCCTGGATCAGGCCACGCTCCTCTTCAGCCTGGTGTGGTACAAAGGGGAAGGGGGAGGACCCAGGCCCACCCGCTACTCTGGGTCCTGACCCAGGGACCCTCTAACCACAGCCTCTCTGTCCTCCTTCTCTCCCCTTGCCCTGCTATTGTCCCTGGGCCACTTCCCCTTCGGTCCTATGCACCTGCCCGGCCGTTGGTAGCTAGGCCGGCAGCCTGGGGTTTTCCTTGGCTGGAGCACCCCAGCTCCTTCTGCCCTTCCCAAGCACTGCTCTGTCCAAGGTGCTACTGCTCCCTTGCCCACCAGGGAGAGACTGCCCTGCTCTTTGCTAGGCAAACTTTATATAGGGCCTAGGCCAGCCCTGATTGGCTACCTCTCCCCTGCCCTGATTAGCTCTCCCCAGGCCTTCTCTGATTGGCTGCTGCCAGTCTGCGCAGCCTCTCTGGCCTGGTTCAGCACTTCTTCTCAGGGGGTGGGGCACTGCCCCACCACAAAACTAACAGATTTATCTGGGCATAAGCTTTTGTGGGTAAAAAACCGCTTCTTCAGATGCATGGAGTGAAAATTACAGATGCAGGCATAAATATACCGGCACATGAAGAGAAGGGAGTTACCTTACAAGTGGAGAACCAGTGCTGACAAGGTCAGTTCAGTCAGGGTAGATGTGGTCTACTCCCAATAATTGATGAGGAGGTGTCAAAACCAAGAAAGGGAAAATTGCTTTTGGAGCCAGCCACTCCCAGTCCCTATTCAAGCCCAAATTAATGGTGTTAAGTTTGCAAATGAATTGTAGCTCTGCAGTTTCTCAATTATTGGGAGTGGTACCCAGGTAACAGTCTACTTAATTTTCCTGACACCTTGCTGAGGGTCAGTTTGCCTTTTCTCTTTGAGGAACTGGTTTGTGTCTGTTTTTCTAAACTTGGAACATGTCTCAGTATTTTATACTGTAGAATCTTATAACTTTACATACAATGATGCCACACGTATTTTACTAGGACAATAACGATCAACAAATAATGAGTTTTCAAATGATACCTCACAAGGCATACTTTGTACAAAATGCATGATAGTTTTGTAAAAAGAGTGAACATAGGGATACAGACTGTCACATCTACCCCCCCTCCGAGGCCAGTATTCAAGCCACTCATGACCACTGAGAATGAGTAAGGCCTGCAGAGTAGTGCAAACTTTTGTGTGGACTCCAGGAATCCTGCACTTCCCCCTCTTCCCTTCCAACCTCCATATAGCAGCAGCATCACCAGTTCTTCTGTATTCAGGTCTGCCTAAGTTAGCAGCAATAGGCTTGGCAGAAAGCATCCTATAATGCTAAGTGCCTTTATGGTTATCACCACTAAAAGATATTGGGGGTTTATTAGCCTTATAGCCACTTTTGATCTTTTAAGGGTTCATTCAAAGTAGGGAAGAGATTGGATAGTTGGATATAGAGATACATTACTTTGTGTAATGACACATCCACTCCCAGTCTTTATTCAATCCTAAGTTAATTGGGGGATTAGGTTCCAGGTATTTTTTTTCACCATATAAATACACACACACACACACACAGTATAAGTTTTAAACAAACAACTTAATACTGGTACACAACAATGATGATTGTGAAGCTTTGTTGAGGTGGTGAAGTCAGAGGGTGGGATATTTCCCAGGGGATGCCTTACTGCTAAATGGTGAATGCTAAATGCTAAATAGCAATCAGCTGAGCCCAGAAGGGTTAACCCACTGTTGTTAATGTAGCCTCACACTCTACAAGGCAGCATGAATGGAGGGAGGGGAGACAGCATGGCAGACAGAAACAGAGACATACACCCTGTGTGTGTGTGAGAGAGAGAGAGAGAGATATACGCATTGCTCCTTTAAGTACGCTGACCCCACCCTAAGTACACTGTCTAGTTAAGGAGATCAGCAAGTTGAGACAGCAGTTGCTCCCAAGAAGCTCCCTCCATCCTGAGCCCTGTCATGTCATTGTCCCCCCATGGAGATGGGGTAAGTGGGGAGCAGGGGAGAGGGGGACACCCTGACATTAGTCCCTCTCTCTTCCCTCTCTGCACAGCAAGCAGGAGGCTCCTGGGAGCAGCTCCAAGGCAGAGGGCAGGAGCAGCACCCGGCAGTGTGGGGAGGGACAGCTGAACTGCCGGCAACTGATAGCCTGCTGGGTGGCTGTCGCACAGGGAACTTAGGGGAGCGGGAAGCTGACAGGGGGGCTGCCGGTCCACGCTGGTTCCAAGCCCCCATGAGCTAGCTGCAATGGGCTGCTCTTCCTGCAAGCAGTGGACAAAGCAGGCGGCTGCCAAACAATGTTATAAGGGAGCATTGCACAACTTTAAATGAGCATGTTCCCTAATTGATCAGCAACGTAACAACAAAACAACGTTAATTGGGACAACTTTAAGTGAGGAGTTACTTTACTGTTCCCATGTAGTGCCATGGACTTGCTTTTTCTATTAGCTGGGCAGTTCTTTAGTGATATTGGGGTGTAGCAGCACAGTGTCTCAGCAACTTCAGTGAACTTCAAGTGACATTGCAGAACCCTGCAGAACTGGTGGGAGTAGATTCTATCACGGGACAGTGACAAGTAACTTTCTGTCTTGGTGATTTTCCCTTTTAAGTGCTTTTAGCTCTCCACAGAGGCCTATGTAGACTAAGTAGTAATAGCCTATGGAGGTAATATGAGCAATTCAGACTTTCCTAAGAAACAGAATACAAAAAAGTTAATACCAAGACTGTTGTTGAGGGAGTCACAGAACAAGCCCAGACTTCTATGAGTGTAACCTCCATTATCCTATTCCTCTATGCTATTTTAATTTTCAGTGTTACCATTGGTGCTTCAATAATTGTGAATAGTTTCTTTGGAAAAATTAGTGTTTTTAAAAAAATTACCTTAGATATGAAATATCTACAACTTAAAAACAACACACACACACACACACACCTTTACTTCTTTCCATTCTTCCATTACCACTTCACTAATCTCCTCACAGTGTACAGATACCCTTAACCATGCTACTGCTAAAAATTATGAAGCTTTTCATTTTGTAATCTTTGATACTCAAACACCCAAAGGGAATTGTCTTTGTCATCCATAGAATACATCGTTCTTACCACCAGAGTGGCTAACTTCTTTAATCTCAGCTTCTCAGTGGTGGAGTAGTGAGTTTACCCCTTTTATCCTTCCCCACTGAATATTATCAGTCAAGGATGATTTACAAAGTCATGGGCAAATTTAAGGAAACTGCTGTGCATTTTACTAACCAAGAGAAGTTCTCTGCTGCTTGGCCTATTTTCTCAAGGGTATTATTCTTCTGAACCTGGACTACTATTTGTCCCTCCGGTACATCAGTGAATGACTTGGTCAAAATAAACGATGATCTTTAACCTTCCCAGTATGCTCTAGCAATAATTGGAATACCCTTTTGTGGGTTTGTGTACTCTCCAAATGGCTAACAATACATATTGCTTGTTAGGTTACTTCTGAATTGGGCATGAGCTGAATATTTCAGTGCAAACACTTGCCAGTTTCAGGTGGTAAGCATAATTTTTTCCAGTATGACTGGAACATTACTGCTCCCTCATCATCAGTCTTTGATATGGGTTAAATTATCTGGCAATGCTGTCAGAGTGACATCTGTTATAAAAGTGCTCCTCATATGCCCAAATCCATGTGCCTTACAAATTCTACTTCCCTGCACAGACTGGCCATGTTGGATCATGCTAAGGTCAGTCAATTCAAACATTGGCCTGTAATTGGCATTTTGCTGGCACCAATTAAATTGATTTATAACTGCACAGACACTACTGAAATCTGCCAGGAATAGATCATTCCATTCGGTATTATTTTGGCTGCCCTTGTTGAATTTTTTGTCTGTAAAAACAGAAGGGATTGTATTCAGTATGATATAAAATCAAAACTGGCCTATAAAAAGGTCAAACTCAGATATTGTGTCATAGTATATCAACAGAAGCTGGAGGAATACAAGACACTGCAAAGGAAAAATAACAGTGGGCCAAATACAGAAACCCTTATTTGGTCCTAATTAAGAAAAATCTCTCATATAAGGGAGCGGGGACATTTGATGGCATGGTATAAAGGTTTTATTGGCAGAACTGGGAAGTTTGTATTACTCTGCGTGGTGAAGCCACAAATGAATTACGTAGGTCATCCTAAACAAGTGCTGACAAAACCTCTTCACCAAAGTACACCATAATATATATTGTGTATTCTGTGTAATTTGCAAGTTAACTATTTCAGGAATGTTCTAGAGAACATAAACTAATGTTGTGGCCCTCCAACTACAAAATCTTAGCTGTCAAATGTCCAGTTGTATAAGCCTTGGAATGTGACCAAAATGATAACTTAGAAGCCTCTAAAAGTGATTGAAATAGCTGTTCCATATACAAAGGATAGTAAATATGTATATCTCGATCAAATGGAACAATCTGCTTCCATTTTATGTACTACTGTATGATATTCTGTAAGGGATAGAAGCAGATTAATTTTTAAGTGTCAAGTTCCATGCAACAAACATGTCTGCAGCTAAATTGTATTTATAGTGTCTCATCGAGAAAGAGCTCAGAGTGCCATACAATACTATCTATCACACACTTCTCCCACTGCTGGCTGAAGTATAATTATCTATGGGGTGAAACATGGAGATCATTTATCAGTGCAAAGCAACATTACATAAAAAATGTAGGTAACTGGATAAAGCTAATACTGTATCCAACTCCACTCACCATGGAGTGGTTGGGATGCAGAACCTCTGAAAAATGGACCTAGATGTCTCCAAACTGGCACCCAAAAACTGAAGCATTCAAAATTTGAGCACATTTGTGAAAACTAGGGCTTAAGGGAGTTCAAAGAGTTTTGATGACATATTTGGAGACTGAAAAGTTCTATATTTCATCCTGATTTAAGAAAAAGTTGTATTATAAACTGCTTCTAATACAAGATTTATGATCATATAGAAGAGATGTTGAAGAATTATGTATGATATATGTCTGATGACTTAAGTTCTTACTGAACCATATCGGAGAGAATTGCTATTCATGATTATGAGATTTGGTAAAGGTAACTCTTGTTGTCTTTTTCATAGGGGGCCTGCTTTTTATATAATACTAGGGAGAATCAGGAGTAGTCCCATTACATCAGTGGCTTATATAAAACCAGTGCGATAAGATGTTCCCCTGCTATCCATCTCTATACTCCTACCATAAGCTCCCATGGAATCAAGTCATATGCTTTCTCAAGATCAATTAATGTTACATAGCAGTTACACCTTCTATTAATATTCTTTCAGACTTCTGTCTCATTGCAAATATTGTGTCTATAGTGCTCCTTCCCTTCCTAAAGGCATATAACTCCTCTCCTATATTTTCCTCAACCTTGCCTCCAAAACTCTTTCAAGGACTTTGAGAGTCTGACAAACCGAGAGAGACCTCAATAGGTATTTGGATCATTTGCAACATCCTTACCCTCCTAAAGAGGAACAATCAACCCTGTTCTCCTGCCACTTGGTATCCTAGCTTGATCCCAGCAAACACATAGTAATCTATGAAGACACTTTACTTCAGTATTTTCAACTGCATTGATCATATTAACTGTTATTTCATCTTCACCAGCTGCTTTATCAATCTTCATCTTATTCAGAGCTTCTTCTACCTCCTCTACAGAAATCAACTGCATTTGAAGGCCTCCCCATAATTGTTGGTGGTGCTTGCACTCATAATTCTCACCTCTCATTTAACAGTCTTTGAAAATGTTTTTTCCATACCTCTACCACCTCTTTAGGATTAATTACCACAAAGTTTCCATCCTTCACAAAAAGATTTCTTCATATCTTGTATTTCATTGTCCCACTTTTTTTGCCAACCCAAAAACCAATTTCCTGCCATCATCTCCCATCCAATTTTCAGTGTAATTTCTCTTCATCCTCCATTCTTGCCACACCAACTGCCTTTTCATTCTCCTTTTTTGCCTGTTTGTATGTGTAAGGGGACCGTTGTCTTCTTACTAAAACTCCGTGAGGTTTTTTTGGTTGGCTAACTCCCAGTACTAAAAGTAAGGGGAAGGGTCAATGGGAAATCAGGACCCTGAGACTGACAATCCCCAGGAACAATGGGGAGAGGCCAATGCTCCAGGTCAGCCAGGCTAATGAGGGAGTCAGGAGGCCAGAGGGGTTCCGTCCTCCATGTGAGCTGGAATTGCCTGGGTCAGACAGAGTGGGGCCGAGCTAAGGAGAGAGCAGGGGTCCAAGCTGAGCTGGGGAGCACAGCTGTGCCCGATCAAGAGGGGCCAGAAAAGCAGCCCAGGAAGCAGGTCAGTGCTAGGAGCAGAGTCACAGAAGCAGCCCGGAGAGCAGACCTGCGTTGGGAGGAGAGCTGCAGCAACCAGAGCCAGAGGGGCCAGAGAAGCAGCCTAGGGAGCTGGAGGCAGAGCAGCACCAGCAGCCATGCTGAGGCAGAATGGAGCTGGAGCTGAGACAGAGTGGTGGAGCTGGAGCTGAGGCAGAGTGGAGCTGGAGCTGGGGCTGGAGCAGTCTGAAGCAGGTGCGGTGAGCAGTTGGGGAGAGCGAAGGGGACCCTGGGCAGTGGGCTCAGCGCAGGGAGATGCCCCCAGCCAAGAGGCCCTGCAGGCCAGACTTGGAGGGGGATCGTAACCAAGATGGGGCAGGGGCAACGCTGGAAAGAAGGGTCCTGCCACCTAAAGCCTGAGGGTGTGTGGCCACCGCCAGAGCAAGTGTCTGACCCTATGAAAGGACCAAACCTATGAAAGGACTTGTTTTTTAGACTGGGATATAGGCCAGTTAACAACAGCCACCACTTTCAAGGTATCAGAAGAAATTTGGCCACCCTTCTCCAATGTCCTAAATAAGAAACTTTGGGGAATAGACATGCGGGGGAAGGAAGAGACACCATTGGATTGAACGGTCACGTCTCGTATATCAGATATCCACCAGCCGTTCTCCAAAAGCTCCCATCTCACCACTCCTTTTGCCATGTTACCTCTACTGACTCAATGAAACATTCTTTAAACGTCCTCCTTTCTTCCTCTGTTGACTTCATTGTCATTGGTAAAGCATGAAAGCCTTCCTTCACTTTTTGGCAGAATTCTTCCTTTCATAGAATATCAGGGTTGCAGTCGGATTTTAGCTATTAATACCTTATGTTCTTTGACCATATATTAACTCAGTATACCCTTTGTATCTTTCACCATTTTCATATGTTCTCTTCTTATCAAAATATAGTTCTTTTTTCTCTATAACATGTCACCATATGGGATTCCCTGTCTTCAAATCATGAATTCACCAGTGAGAACCCATTAAACAAACACCACTCAACCACTAATCTCCGGTATTTCTTTTACCAAACCAAAATTTACACACAATTCCTTCTACTAGACTTCCTTCACCAACACAGCAGTTAAATAACCACCAACCAACCAACCAGGTGTTACTCTCAACCATAACCGCCAGCTCTGCCAGCTCATTTCCAAAACTCTCCTTCTTCCATAGGGCTACATTGTTGCAGCACATATGCTGACAACACACATATTACCCTACTCTCTATCACCCCACCATACTGCTATCAATCAGTCTCCTCTTCTTTTCTACCCTCATGACACTCTGGGATTTTTATGATATCTACCTCATTCATTTACAAGTCCAGGAATGCTGAGACTCCCTATTTTGTTCTTCGTAAATTTCACTTTGACCATATCAGTTCTCTGGCTGCATGTTTCCACTGGCTCCATCTTATCTATTGAATGAAAGATAAGCTACTTGTCTTCACTTACAAGGTTCTTCATAGTCAGTCCCCATCCCACCTATCATCACTCATTCAGTATCTGAAGGCCGACTTCCACCTCTGATGGGTCCATGCCGTCAGCCTTACTTACTTATATTTTCAAGCAAGCACCTCTGTGCTTTCTTCCATGCTGTTCCTTATACATGGGAGGAGCTCCCAGTAAACATCTGCAAAACAAACTCATTAAATCACTTCAAATCTCTCCTTAAAATGCTCCTTTGCTGTTATGGCTACAAAAAACTTGACAACACTCTAGCTGCTTGTGTGCTGAGACTACTCCTTATCATGCTAACCAATATTGTTTCCTTGTACTCCTCTGTCTGCATCCATCAGTTGTCTCCCAATACTAATATTGTATGCTTCTAGAGGCGAAGACTGTCCTTTTGTTCTGTTTGTGTACAGTGGGATATTCGTCCATGACTGAGGCTCCTAGGAATATGATAATACCAATACTAATAATGGCTTGATCATTGTTATCCTGGGTGATATGCATTAATCTCGTTTTTAAAATGAGTTTGTAATGGAATCAACACAATAACTAGTAAAAATGTTTAAGTGGTTTTATTTTAAAAAATTCAGACATTCATAAAATATTATTGAAAGGAATATTTCTGAGGAGCCATCAATACACTAATTCTATACCTGACACAGTAGACTATTCACACAAGCAGAATACTTGTTCCATACTGCATTTCACTTTTCTACATTACTACAACAATGGAAAGTGATGGGTGGTTTATACAGAAGCACTGGCTGTAGGTAGCCTTATGTGAGGAATTAAATAAGTATACTAAAATAGCTACAGATTTACCTAAATCAGCTAGAGAAAACTTACCCACTGACAGCTGCTCAGTGACTGACTCACTAAAATATTACAGTATTCAGAAGTGCATAACATACAAATTCTAACCACACACAATCTATTAAGGACTTTATTCTGCAGTTTTTATATAGACAACACTCCCAAGGAAGTCAATAGCAGGTTTGCCTACATAAAGAATACTGAATGAGACCCATTATTTGTAACACAACTAACTGCTGCCTGGTAAATCAAAGCATATATCAGTTCCCTCAGCCAGCTCCCTCCTTTCTCTTCTTATCCCTCAGATAATCTCTCAGCTTTCCCTTTTCAACTGATCTTCTGCTCCATCCACAAGCGCTCCAACATTGAGTAACTTCTTGTTTCAACCTGTCTAGCAAGCTCTTTTCTGGGCCTTGGACTGCACTGAATTGATAATTATTTGGGTTTTTGTGGTGACAGGCATTCTGGACTGCATACAATTGGAATATAAGACTACAGGGGTCCCAGCTTGGACACTGCAAGAGCTAGGAACAAGATCATTGTAAGCAGGAAGACATGTGTATGGTTACACTGGAGAGAGAGAGCTCTTGGTCTTCTGGAGATCACAGAAAAGGAACTTGCTGGGGACCACAGAGAACTACAGAGGACATTTCTATCAGAACCAAAACAAATCTTTGATTTGGTAAGGGTAAGAGACTGTGTCACTTCTGGACTCTGGATGATTTTCAGAAAGTTTTCCCATTCCTTGGTTCTGTACTCATCTGGACAACTGACTCTGTGTCCTTGAATAAGTTATCTGCTCTATTTGTGCTTTAATTGACCCATCCAGAAAACTGAGTTTAAAAAAAAAGCAATATCTCACTGAAAACCAGATGCTACCTGAAAGCAGAACTTTCCTGGGTAAATACATTAGAATAAAATGCATTTTATATGAGATGTTAGATTAACATTTTATTTTTGGGATGAGTACTGTCACGTAAAACAGGCTTTCCATTTTCTAGTTGTCATTTTTAATTGCACATGATTTCATTGCATCATGCAACATTAAGCTACGTTAACCATATGGTGCTATTTCACATTACATAATACAACCTGGCTTTTTACTGCCTGGCGCAAGGGGACAGTGGGATATGGAATAACTTTGAGAAGAAAGTTTTTTATATTATGCATATCTCATTCATCTCAGACATTTTTGTGAATTAAGTATCAGGGTAGATCAGAGCCTACAGTTAAGTCAGTGATTGACAGTACATCTGAATTGTTAATACACCATTTCCTGAACAAGTCCCTTCCATAAAAAAATTTCAAAACAATTCAAATTCCTGATCAAACAAACTGGACGTGAGCTGGTAAAATCCTTGGATAGTTTTTATGTTTCAGTCAGAAATTAAAGCCAGAATGTGGTAGGGGGGATCTTAACAAGATCCAATGATTGGAAACTGAATTTAGACAAATTCAAGATGAATTAAGAGGCAAATTTTGAAGAGTGAAGTTTATTAACCATTCAAACAGCCTACCAAGGGAAGTGGTGGAATGTCTTTCTAAAAGATATGCTTTAGCTCAACCAGAAAATTATAGGCTTAATGCAGGAATCACTTGGTGAAATTCTATTGTCTATGTTATGCAGGAGGTCAATCTACATAATTATAAGGGTCCCTTCTGGCCTTAAAAATCTATCAGTGTCTGAATCCTGCAGGAAGCCCACATGCACGGCCCGTCAAAAGGTGTATCACAATTGCAGCCCCTGTGCTTACTCACGAGAGTGAACAGGCTGCTCCTTTGCAGTGCCCCAAAGTAGGAGTGGAGGAGGTGCCATGCCAGAATCCCTACTCTTTGCACATGCCTTCAATGGCACCATTGAGAGCAGGCACCGTATCTAAAGCACAATTCCCCCCTAAGCCCTCCAGGAAGTGGGCAATTTTGCATTGTCCTCTATTTGTGCCAGCAGACAAATGCCATAAGTAGGCCCTGAAGGAAAAATGACTGTGAGCCAAATTCTGCCCTCAGGCACACAAGCCCAGCTCCTACTGAAAACATTGGGTGGGGAGGGATATCCTCATCTGATATAAACTATAGCTCCAGGGGAAAATGTTGGCTTACGTGTTATCCTTAGTGCATAAACTTTTAGAATTGTCTTATGGAAATGTTCACAATAAAAATGAATATTTTCACAGAGCTACACACACACGATCCTATTTTCCCAATTAAAATCTCTCTACTTTGTTTTCTTATTTGCAGTAGTTTCTACACTTCTTCTGATTCTAGTATCGGAGCTCCCCACAAATATTGGTGTCTTAAACTTTACAACTTCCTGCAAACAGGTTAGCATGATGATCCCAGACCACAGAGAGATTAAGTGACTTGACTAAGGTTTTGTAGACTAGTTTTCCTATTTGTAAGATACTGTAGTCATTCAGATTCCACAGATTGTTCATATCATATCTGAAAACATTAAAACAAGAAGCTGGCTAGGACTAAGCCTTTCTGATGGATATTCTCCGCCACATCAGGGATGAAGGGCCAGCAAATGTTGATGTTTTGAGAAGGTGATTCTCCTAGGAATTCAAATCCAGCATTTTTCTTTTTTTCTTTATTTAATTCCAAGCTGCAGATAAAGATCACATTCTAATGATTGCATACAATTACTGTATAGAATCTATTATTACATGAATCCAGACACACTGTACTTCACTGGATTTATAGCAATTTGCAGTCTCTGCAGTTTAATCAGAACACTGATTTTTTTTTCCTTGGGAAAGAGTAAATTTGACTGTCAAAGTTAATTTACCTTTTTCCTGGGAAAAAGTCAGCTCTTTATTTGTCCATAAGTAATGCTTGTATACTCTGTCAAACTATTTCTACCTTGTAAGGTTAATATGTAAATAGTGAGTTAGAGATGGGCCAAACCCAGAACTATAAATCTGGAATCCCTTTGTGTTACATAAAGATGAAGAAAGTGGGTTTAGATTTTATTTGAACACCTGAATCACAATCTAAGCTTTTGGTTTTGGTCCGCTCTCAAACTAGAAGACTCTTACATTTCTGGTTCTAGTCACGATGTGGTCAAATATTAACCAGAGCACTGAGGGGGACAGCCATGCTCATAAGAAGAACAGGAGTACTTGTGGCACCTTAGAGACTAACAGATTTATTTGAGCATAAGCTTTCGTGAGCTACAGCTCACTTCATTGGATGCAACCAATGCACCCGATGAAGTGAGCTGTAGCTCACGAGAGCTTATGCTCAAATAAATCTGTTAGTCTCTAAGGTGCCACAAGTACTCCTGTTCTTTTTGCGGATACAGACTAACACGGCTGCTACTCTGAAACATGCTCATAAGAGTCTCTCTCAGAATGAGAACAATCTCCAGAGAAGAGAGAATTTCAGTCTATCGTCACCATTTTGGACAAAGTCTTCTGAGAACCATTTATAATACACCTGCACCATCCAATCTGCATACAAATGCTAACCCTCCAATTTAGGCTAAAATTGCTAGGCTACATGTACTCCACATCTGAAATCAATCCCCGTTTTGTGACCCATTTCTACATTTAGTAGAAGTAATTTTCCTTAAAAAAAGGAGCAAACTTGATTAACCATTTCTATATCCAAAACAAGGAGACACTTTTTATACAGATAAATCGTCCTATATCATGCCATCATAAATCCAAGAATTTTAGATTAATCATTCATGGAGTTTCCTTTGTCTAAAGAAACATTTAACATACAACTTCCCCCAAAATACCCTTACAGAAGCTATTCTTCTATAATTGCATTCTGTGCCATCACATCCACCAGCAAGACTTCAGCATTAGTTTTAAACAGCGAGAATTAATTATTTTGTTCACAGAGCAGCATTTCCAGTTTAGGATTCAGTACATTTGCTAGACTGCTAAAAATCATTCCCCTCAATAATGAAACTTTAGGAAGTTCATAGCTAGTTCAGCAGCAAAAAAAAAAAAGTTTTCATGTTGGGCATAAGAAATATATTAGTCATTGACATGTAAAAATATTAGCTCTAAGACCTGGACGTACTGTTTAAGTTGAGATCATTCTGTTTATGAACTGCAGAATAACATTAGAAGAATGGTAAAAATAGTAATAAAGAGGAGATGGTCCAGTGGCTTGGGCACTAGCCTAGGCATTGGGAGACCTGGGTTCATGTGCCTCCTCTGCCACAGGCTTCCTGGGTGACCTTGGGCAAGTCACTTAGGGCCTGATTTTTAAAGATACTTAGGTACATAAAGATGCACACTGATGTCTAGCGAGATTTTTTAAATGTGCCTAGGCACTTAAGTGCTATTGAAATAAATGGGAGCTAGATTTCTAGGCAATTTTGAAAATCCCACTGGGTGCCTATGTGCAGCTTTAGGTGCCTAAATACCTTTAAAAATCTGGCCTTTAGTCTCTTTGCGCCTCAGTTCCCCATCTGTAAAATGGGAATAATAGTATCTACCTCACAGGCATGTTGGGAGGATATGTACTTTAAAAATGGTGAGGTACTCACATACTATGGTGATGGGGGCAACGTGAGTACAGTAAATAGAATAATGAATGCCACATCACATTCCACATGTGATTGTATATCTTGCCTTTAAAGTGACCTCAAGAAAGAATAAGCAGATTATTTTTTGGGGGGGGGGATTTTTATTTTGATACAAATGTTAAAAAAGAGTCCCCTACACCTATCCTGGCACCTTTGATATAACTTAAAAATATAACAAACTGAATATTCTTACACAATGAATGCCCAGCAGTACAATTCTGTAAAATGCACTACATGCCAAAAGTTGTTAGACTCAACTGTAAATAGGATTAACTTTCCCTTATAGCTGAACTTCCCCACCTACAGCCATGTGGAGGACTCTCTCCTCCCTTATTCCTTCTGGTTCTATGCCTCCCACCAGTAATACCTGCTTTGCTGATTTCCTCACCTGCCCAAAGGACAAATTCACCTTAGCAGACTGCTGAATGTTCAACCCCAACTGTGTGTGTAGTTGGTGACCTTCACTGGGACTTTGCAAGCTCAGACTAACTCCCCTCCTCTGGACATCTCCTCCTCAATCCTACTTCACCACTGGCTCATGCTGGGGCAGTCTCACCTCTAATGGGCCAGTGCTACTGGATTCCCTCAGACCATCCTCTAGGAACAGAAGTCATCCTAAATGACCTTTTCCCTCTCCACTGTCCAGATTATCATTTCCCACTTTCTCCCCAGAGCTCAGGTAATCTCACATGAGCACAAGCCTCCTCCAACCAAACCTGAGGCAGTCACCACCTCAAGGGCCTGCCGTGATTCTGTGGCTCCTATGCAGAGTTGACACTAGAAAAATCCTCCAACAATCCTTAGCTTTGTGTCACAATGACCAAAGTCCCCATGCAGTTTGTTGAATGAGCTAGATACACCTGAAGTGGGTATCAGAGAGGATGAAGCTCTATTTGAACTAGATAACTCTGAAGCCCTAGAGTGGCCTACAGTATCAGGCCTTAGAAGTGATACCCAATGGAATATTACAAGGGTTATGAGTAGCCATACTGGATTAGACCATGGTCCATCTTGCCCAGTATCCTGTCTTCTCACAGCAGCCCATATCAAAGCTTCAGGGAGAGTGTAGAGAACAGGGAAGTTGTGGAGTAATTCATCTGGTCTTGCACTCCTGGCTTTGGGTAGTCAGAGATTTAGGGTCACCCACATAGGGTTGCACCCTGACTACCTTGGCTAATATGCAAGTGTTGTTATAGCCATGTCAGTCTCAGGATATTAGAGAGACAAGAGGTGAGTGAGATAATATCTTTTTATTGGACCAATTTCTGTTGGTGAGAGACAAGCTTTCGAGCTATACAGAACTCTTCTTCAGGTCTGGGAAAGGTACTCAGATGCGTCCCTCCTGTACAGGCTTCCCCTTCCCCAAAAGGTTCCGTAGGTTCTAATAATCCTAAATCCCTCCTCCCTACATCATAATCTCATCCATGCAGTACCTGCAGCCTTTTAAGGGTGTTAAATTAAGTGAATGTTCAGGGATGCACACATTAGAATTAATCAATTGTGTAAGACTGTAGGGAGCCTGAGTAAGCAGGCTGGAATTGAAAGATCTGATAGCAACCACACATTTGTATAAAAATAGAATTGATTAGCAGCTAATTTTTCCGAAAACTAGGCAGAAGGCAGAAAAATTCTGAGCTAATGAATGAGATTCCCCAGTTCGTTCCGGGAACTAGAACAAAAATTTAAAGTCTGACATATTAGGAACCGACCCTGTTAGATGTAGAGAACACAGCACCTCACAGAAAGTGCTCATGACCTTGAAGGATTGGGCTCATGATGTTTTTGGAGATTAGGGGATTAGCAATATTTGTTGGTAGCCATAAACCTATGCACACCATATTTGAGAAAGTCACTCAAGGCCTGATCCTGGTGGGCACTTTAACTCCTATTGACTTCAAGGATGCTCAGCAACTTGCAGGAGGCTCTCAGCATTCTGCAGGACTGGAGCCTTAGAAAGGTGTAGAGGTGGTGATGCCAGACAGAAACTCAGCAGGAGTTCTAAGGTAAGCAGAGAAAACATGCTTTGGGTTTATTTAGATTTTTTTCCCTTCTCGTGCAACTAAAATAAATTAAACTAACAAAATCTTTGGCCATATTCACTTTGCACTACTTAACAGGCTTCAGATGGTAAAATAAACAATCTCAACAAAAAACCCACTAAACAACATGTCCCCAGTAATATAAACAGGGGAGCTCTTCTGTCTCCAGAATTCCATGCCCTAGCTTTTAGGCAGTGGTTCTACATCAGTCTCTAAAGGCCTGAAAGGAGTACCACCCCTTTTAAAAACTCTGGACCTGTGGTCCAGTTGGGAATCCCTGGATGTCATTGTGACAGACGATACCCCTACGTTCACCACTTTATAAGACTGATACATTTTGTACAAAGTATGCCTTGTGATTATGATTTAAATACTCATAATTCACTGATCATTATTGTCCCAGTAACATACGTCGGGCAACATGGTATGTAAAGTTATAAGATTCTACTGTATGATGTTACTAAGGCATATTTCCAATCTGCGGAAGCACCCCAAACTAGTTCCTCAGAGACAAAAGACAAACTGACGCCTCAGGCAGGTGTCAACAAAATCAATGGACTGGGTGAGTAAGAAATTTACATCTTGGCAAACAGACTTGCTGTCGCCTGAACCCCAGCTGGAGATGATTCTCAAAGAAGAGAAATGCCAGAAGGGAGAACAGAGGATACAAATCGCCTCTTTCCCCTCATCTCTACTCACAGCATCAACAGCATTTGAAAGACAAAGAAAGCATCATTGAAGTGGGAGGGGGGTTCTGGCTGGGGAAAAATGCAGCCAGACTGCTGTAAACATATGGTGAGAGAAACATTTTTGCTTTGAATTCACTTAGCCTGATAATTAATTTTTTTTTGTATTAATTTGCATTTTACCTTTTATTTTTTTGTAACCAATTCTGACTTTTATGCCTCATTACTTGTAATCACTTAAAATCTATCTTTCTGTAGTTAATAAACTTGTTTTATTGTTTTATATAAACCAGGGAGTTTGGACTGAGGTGTTTGGGAACCTTCATTTGTGATAACAGGATTTGTGCATATAATTTTCTATTAATGAAATGACAGATTTTCTATGAGCTTGTATTTTCCAGAAGGAAAGAGCTGGGCAGTACCAGACACACATTTCTGGGGACAAGTCTGGGACTGGGAATTTGCTAGTGTCATTCTGCAATATAATTCAGGAGCGGCTGGCTAGAAGCACTCATATAACTCAGCTGGGAGTAATTTATATGATAGTGCAGGGGTCAGCAACCTTTCAGATGTGGTGTGCTGAGTCTTCATTTATTCACTTTAATTTAAAGGTTTCGCGTGCCAATAATACATTTTAACGTTTTTTAGAAGGTCTCCCTCTATAACTCTATATAGTATATAACTAAACTATTGTCATATGTAAACAAGGTTTTCAAAATGTTTAAGAAGCTTCATTTAAAATTAAATTAAAATGCTGATCTTACGCCGCTGGCCCGCTCAGCCCATTGCCGCCTTGGGGTTCCATTCACCTAGGCCGGCAGCGGGCTGAGCGGGGCCTGCGGCCAGGACCCCGGCTGGCAAGCGGCAGGCAGCCAGAACCCCAGACCGGCAGTGGGCTGAGCGGGGCCGGTGGCCAGGACCCCAGACTGGCAGTGGGCTGAGCAACTCAGCCCACTGCTGCTCAGTCCACTGCCAGTCTGGAGTCCCGGCCCTGTCCACACAGAGGAGGTATCTACCTAGTTCCCTGGCTCTAGCCATTCTCTTCCTCTCTCTGCACTGAGATGAGGGTGGTAGTGTGCTGAGAACAGGGCTGGGGGTGAAGGAGCAGGCTGGCGGTTGGGGTGTAGGGTCTCGCCAGGAGCTAGAATGGGGGAGGGGGCTCAGGGTTGGGGCAGAGGTTTGGGTGTGGAGCGCTTACCTGGGCAGCTCCTATTTGGTGCAAGGGGTGCAGGTGGGAATGTGGGGCGGGGTGTGTGTGTGTGTGTGTGTGCAGGAGCTCCCGTTTGGTGCTCAGGGTGGGAGTGGGGATATGGGGGGGTGCAGGAATCAGGTCGGGGGCTGGGGAGGCTGGGTATGTGTGGTGGGTGCCGGAGTCAGAGCTAGGGTTGTGGGGGGGGGTGCAGGGGTCAGGGCACAGGGCTGGGGTGTGTGTGGAGTGAAGGGGTGAGGTCAGAGGGCTGGGTGTGTGTGAGGAGGGTTCAGGGGTCAACACAGAGGGCTGGGAGTGTGTGAGGGGGGTACAGGGGTCAGGGCAGAGGGCTGGGGATGTGGGCTGGGGTCGTGGGGGTACTCCCAGCCCCCTGCCCTGAACGGCTCATGGCAGGGGGCTGGAGGGGATGCGCCCTGATTCCACCCCCTTCCCCAAGGTCCCCAGAGCAGAGAGAGCGCTGCGGCTCCACTTTTCCCTCTCCCGCTCCGTGGCAAGGGCCGTCAGCTGATCAGCCACAGGGAGGGAGAGAAAGAGGGACAGCAACCCTGCACGCTGGGGGAAGAGGTGGGGGGAGGGGGAAGCTTGCCTGCCTTGCAAGGAGAGAGCGGTGGGTGGAAAAGAGAGGGCTGGGCCAGGCAGGATTTTTAGTGGCACGCTGCTGTCTACCCGGGTTGGCAGACAGCAGCGTGCCATTAAAAATTGGCTCGCGTGCCATGTTTGGCATATGTGCCATAGGTTGCCGACCCCTGAGATAGAGGCTGTGTGTGAGCAAGGCCAGGAGTTGTTGCTCTCACAGTGAAGCAGTATAAAAGCCAGTCCCGATTGTACACTGGGGAATGTCACAGTCATCGTTTCCCTTTGTTCTCAGAGGGGCTTTTCCAGATGGGATTCAGAAAACTTGGTCTGGACCCTTGTTGGGATTGAACCCCCATATACTCTCATGTAACTGCCTAAGTAGGACCTCCCCTTCAGACACAATTGGGATGTCAGTTGAGTTGCACCCATTTACCCCAGGGCTGTATTTAGCCCTGTGTCTTGGTGAAGGAATAGCTTGGCTAGAAGTTTCAGAGAACATTTTCCCCACTATGAACAGGAGGCAGACAGGTCCTAATTAAAGGCTTAGATGAATTTTTTCTTCTGAATTATGCAGAAATGTGGATAGGTTTCCCAATTGCTCTGACACCTGAATTTTGTACATAAATATAAGTAGACAGGTGGCCCACAGTTAGCAGTTGAACGTGCAGTTAAATAGTTGACATCCAGCTGTCAGAGATGTCACATCCTGAATGAAAGTGTGTATGCTGAAAGGAGATGGACTATGTTGTAGGTTTGTATATGCACGCCAGTTGTGTTCTGTTTTTCTAATGAGTGATTTTATCCCCCAGGTACTGGTGGTCATGGTTTGTCTAATGCTACATACTTCAGCAAACACATGCAACTTCAGCATAGACAAAATCTGGATTGGTCCCAACACTAGGAAAAGTGCAAGGATAAATACATGGATGAAGTAAAGATGAATTATTCAAGCTTTAATGCAAGGAAACTGTGAGAAAACATTCTTTCATATTCTGTATATGACTCTTGCATCAGGCATATGTGACCCTTACATGTCAAAGCTATTACAGACCTAAATTTAGATCTTTCTTTCCATGGACTATAGATACTCATGCACATTGCTCTGTCCTTTCCGCCTTCCTGCCATGCCCATGGGGTTCAGGTTCACAGACAGCATTCAGAATATCATCAGATTCACATTCCTAGGTGCTACTGATATAAGCAATTAGACCAGGGTGAATATCACCAAAGTTGTTAGAAAATAGTCTCTAAAGGCAATGTGGGCCAGCATATAAGGCATTGCACTGGGAATCAGGAAACCCAAGTTCTACTCCTGGGTTAGACACTAACCTGCTGTGAAGTAACTTGTGTAAGTTCATATTCCTTTGTGTCATTGTTTCCTCTCTCATCTTGTGTCTATTCAGATTATCCTTTTTGGGGGGCAGGGACTGTCTATAATTTTGTACATTGTACACAGCACTATGACTTGTGCATTGCCTACTACAATGGGGCTCTGATCTTGGTTGAGGCCTCAAAGCACTATTATAATACAAACGATATTAAATACTTATTTGATTACATGAGTATTTTCTGGTTTTATTCCCCCATTTGCTTCTCCTTTCAGTTAATATTTCAGCAAACAAGTTTACTGGCAGGAATGTTCATGGTAGCAGCACACTTAACATATTGGAGAACAATCACGGAATGTCAATTTTATAACCATGAATGAAAGAATTCATACTGGAAATCCGATTCTGAAAGTTATATAAATCCAAGAAGGGAGCAGAATTGTACCAGGTGATCTTTGTTCAATCAAAATCAACAATATAGCCTGAACTTTGAATACCAAACACAAGCAGCTACCTGCATTTAAACAAAAACAACGAGGAGTCCAGTGGCACCTTAAAGACTAATGGATTTATTTGGGCATAAGTTTTCGTGGGGAAAAAACCCCACTTCTTCAGATGCATGGGCTGAAGAGGTGGGGGTTTTTATCCATGAAAGATTATGCCCAAATAAATCTGTCAGTCTTTAACGTGCCACCGGACAACTTGCTGTTTTTGTTGATACAGACTAATACGGCTACACCTCTGATACTGCTTTTAAACTATTTACAGAACAAGAATTATTTGCCCGAACTATTTGGTAAATACTTTCAAAAATCAAATACATTTAAGAAACCATTAAGTTGTCTGCAGTCAGAAAAAGTCTGAATGATCATTCACTACAAATTATTCACCCAGCTCTACCAGGCATCTATTGTGCTAAAATAATTAATTCTGCCAGTATTACAGCCCTTTGCAAGTATAAATTTAACCAATCCTCTCACTGAAGTCAGTGCATATTTTTGGATTTTTTAAAAAAAATAACACTACAAATACACTGTAAAGGATTCATTCCAAAATGAAGACATTGATGTAGAAATCAAATATTGATGGGTCACGAGGCCTTAAAGTTATGATATATGGAAATTCATTCTCTGTGCATATGATCTTATGATGAAGTAGAAATCAGTAACAATCTGGTTCTGGTTTTTATGTTTACATTTCCTACATTTTATATTTCTGTTCATGTACTCCCCTTCCTGAAGAAAAGTTTCAGCAACACTTTTGAAATTAGAGGCTGTGGGCCAAATCCTGCTTCCAAATCCACTGAAGGCAATGAGAGTTTGGCCCCATCTTGCACTCATTGAAGTTTTGGCTTACATGGAAGCAGCTTTTGGTTCAGACTGATAATCAGTGATGCCACTGGGACCATTTTAAGGTGGACTCTGTTTCCATTTCTGAGGCAGGTATTTTACATACAGAAGATGTATACATGGATTAGCAGATTCCTATTGGCCAGACTGCAATACCTTATTGACTTGGAATAGTACCAACCAGTCTCTCACTGAGGTCAGAAGCAAAAGCTTGAATCTAGATAGTGTGGTCAACAATAGTAGTAAACACAGCACAGCACGGGCTTCAGTGCAGGTTCTAAAAGCCTGGCAGTCCCTGGGTCAGTAATCTGCTCGATAGCCCAATCTGAAGCTTGTGCTTTGCTGTTGTTACCTGGATTCAGACTAGCTCCTGTAGACTAGCCCACACACAGCATGCTGGGTCAATGTACCCTCTGTTCCACAGGACTACTCATAGCATAAGATTCTATTTAGCATCAGCAAGGGTATCACCATCTGGACCCAAAGTAACAGGGGTAACAGTAAGAAAATTAATTTTGGATTTTTCAGATATGTAGCATTCCCGCATTTCAACTAATTCCCTATATGCCACTCATCTCTTTCCCAACCCTCCCTCACATTAAACAGATCATTGGGAATATGAATTACTGGTGAGAGTGATGCATTTCCCATCAGTTACTGGTATAGGTATACATAATAATGTACTCCAGATTTGATGCGTCTGTTAACAATCCATTAAATATTACATTCTGAGTTTATGCAAATAATTTACCATTTAGTAGAAGGGGAAATGAGCTATATCATGGATATGTGGAAAACTCCCAGGAGCAGCAAATTACTTGACAGTGTGGAGAAAGATAAGACAAGATAAAAATATTATATCGCAGGAACAGCACTGCTTGTCAAGAAAATAAATAACTGATGTTCCTTTTAAATTTTAGGGTAAGCTGTAACGGTCAGAGATCAAGACACACACAATTAGACTCTGATTTATAATGCAGGTACATACAGGACCCAAAGCTCCCAACTGCTGTAAAACTATTTATTCAAAATTGCTATTAATTGCATCAGGGTTGTAACTTCCATTTGAATCCTAAGTTAAATTATCTTTAGATACTAGAAAGTGCTAAAATGAGTGTGACGGGAAAAATAGAAACTTTGAGGTGTATACTTCAAAAAAATGTTAAATTCTGGAAGCACTTTTAGACTACAGTAAAGAAACAAGAACTCAGGGCTATTTAAAAATGAAATTGGATTAAGAGATTTTTAGGGAGTGAAATCTTTACTTAATTATATTTGTATTTCAATGGGCTTTTGGTGAAGGATCTTCTCTATACTGGTGATTTAAACTCAAGTAATCCTGCACAGAATTAAGCTGTGCAGTAAAACTATTTTAAATTTAGATTAAAGTTTTGGATATCAAAATGCTACATTCATCCTAATTTAAAATATTCAATTCTCAGGGTACCTGGGACACTTCTACATATTCCAGAGAAAGTTATTTCTGAGACATTTGTTGTGTTGTGTAATGTAACTCAACATGATGCAACTTTGTTTCATGAAAAATATTTTTGCAGAGGTAAAATGGTCAAGATTTGCCTTCTGCTCTTCCCAGGGTCAATATTCCTGCCTTCCAACTGTTTAAGGCAAATGTTTGGCTTATCTGACCATATACAGTTATTAGCAGCACTCAAAAAATTGTGCCTATACATCTGGCAGGTATTTAAGAGAATATACAGTACACACATTGTGGTTCTGCATAGTGTGATTTTTGTTTTGGTAAATACAATACAAATACACAATACAATTTAGCAATCAGGCTAAAGAACTGTGAAATTAAATATTACATTCTGGATAGCACGGTAAGAAAGTATCAGGATCTCACTCCAAATAAACTGACCATGACCACTCTCACTTAATTAATGGTTTGAACCTGCAGTTGTCAGATGAAGATTTCAGAAAAGCAATGCTGAGTCACCAGGAAAGCTGCTGAGTGTGATGTTTTGTTACTAACAATCCAATATGAAAAGAAAAAAAAGTGTGTGAAATGGGCATTACAGGTTGATGGGCTGGCAAGAACTCTTCCCGGTACTAAGAACTGTCTACCTAGACACGTCTAACACATTTGCGTGTCAGTGACTGGCACTGATACCAGTTTCTTTTAAGTGCAGCACATAATCCTACCTGTGTGAGCCACTATGCATGGCTAGCTATAAAGCCTAAAAATGGCCAATAATCACCTCATTTGCATTCATTGGATTACATTAAAGCAACTATCGAAACATTGTCTTCACACCCTAGCATGCCCAATATGCCTCTACTCATCTGTGCTCAGGTCCTGGTGGATGCACAGTCCCACTTATATTGGATTTTTCCACATTATGTATGATAACTCTTTGCACAGCTACCGAGTGACCACTGAGCACTGGTGCTTTGACTCTGCACACTTCTTCCAGTAGTGCTCAGCAGACAGCAGGATCAAGACCTAAATCCGCATTGGTAAAGGCAGCAGGGGCTGCTCTTATTTACTGTTTCTTGTTCTGAGGGATTAAATATATAACAATTAACTGGATTTATAACCTACAAATGGGAAGACTCTTCATACTCCCAAGGTGCATAGCAGGTTCAAAGGAAATAGCAAGAGATCAATATATCCCAGAGTCAAGGCATAAAATGCAATCCAGCTGAATTTTCTAATCCCTACATTGCGAAGTTGGGAGACTGGGGGAGGGATTTTAGGATGACAAAGCATCTACTTGTTAGACCAGGGTGAAGATACACCAACCAGCTGGCCTTGCAGATCAGTTTGCCAGCACTGAATCACACAAAAGCAAAACTAATAGAATTAAGAGTTGATTTGATTAACATGTTGGAGTAACGTAAGCAGAAGCATGCTGTCACAGATAGAGGTATTAGAAAAGGATAGATATTATTGTCTAAACACACCAGAAAACATACAACCTGAAGATAGGGTAGCTGGGTTTCAGATTTTTCTCTCCACATTTTTAGAGAAGCTGAAACCAGATGACCTTTAGGCAGAAGTCTAGAGACTTTCTGTTTCTTTCTCCAGAGAAATCTTGAGCACCCTCGGTTCCCAGGGAATTACATATTACCTGGATTCTTATACCCTAAACAACAAAATGGGGTTTCATTTTGTAATATACGGATTTAGACAATTAACAGAGCTTCAGGCTAAGGTAAACAAATGCTGATAGAACAGACTGCAGAATGCTGGAGAGACCACGGGGGACTGTGAAGGGGAATGGAAGAGAAGAGCCTTCTCTTTGGGAGTTACAGGTATGGTCACTGCCACTGCTTTTTTTATCTCATCTTTGGAGACAGATGGAGATAACAGCAATTAAAGGGCAACCCTGCTCCTAGCTCTTTGGCTGCAGAAGACTTTTTGGTAATGAGTTGGGCAGGGAAGAGGGCTTAGGAGACAAGAATATCCTACACAGCATGGGGCCGCCAGTCTTCCCATGGATTGCCAATAGGTGGAAGTAGCCTCTACATAGCAGCTCCAGGGCCACAGTCCACCTTTCCCCTATCCCCCTGCATAGTGACCCACCCTTATCCAGCCACTCAACCCCTACATATAACTGAGCAAGGGTCCTTCTCCTTGCAGCTGGGCCAGTGACAAAAGACCTCTGCTTTCATGGAGGTAGGGGCAGGATTTTCCTTCTTATTATCAAACAGTTTTTTGAAAAGACCCACAGCTTTACACATAATACATCTATGTCTGTATTTAGTCTTAATAATAAATGTACTTGGATCTGCAGTAAGGGCCCATCAACCTAAGGCTTGAGGCTGATATTGATTTTTTTCCAGGTGACTTCCTAATAGAAACCTCAAAGCTGAACCCACTTTAAATCAAGCAATAGTCTACTGTACAGTGTTTGCAAGCACTCTGAAATTTAGCTAATAATGACTGTAATTGCAATTAAATAGCCTACCTTTGAATGCCTCTGCAATTTAGCATTTCAAGAGTTGTTCTTGCTTAATGACAAGATGTATATTGGAATTTTTTATCAACTACGACTAATTGGACAACCTTAATGAGATTCCATATCACTGCAATCCTAGCATACATATCTTAAGACATAAGATAATTAAACACCTTTGCAAACTGGTGCCTTATTTCAATAAAACAAAAAACTTCCACTTACCTCTCTCTTGGCTGGAGACAATCTTCTCGGGTTCCCTGGGAATGGCTGCATATCAGAGCATAGCAGGTTTTCGGGAATCACAGCTGAGTTATGAACTTGGGGGGATCTAAAATAATGCAAATGAAAGAGAGAAACTCAGAACCATGTGACACGAATCTAGCTCTAACCCTTGCTATTCAAGTATTCAACACATCACTTCCAAGCTATGTACATGCAGGTATTTAAAGATTTACAACTGAATTCCTCAATAACTGACAAAAATGCTGGATTTAAAAATGTGCCTTACACATTTTTGTAACATTGCGTCACTTCAAAATAATTCTTTCTCCATAATACAATCACTGGCTTTTGGAGTTATTTGAACAGCTTCCAAGCTCTTATCTGCAGTTTGTTAGCAATAAAACACTGTAAAATAGATACTTATTATTGTTATTGTATTTTGAATATTAATTGTAATCAATTCAGTATGAGTGTGTTGGGAGCTCCAAAGGTATCCACTGCAACCTATTTATCATTGGCCTAGAAGTGTTACATTTACCACACCAACTTGACATAACATACATTCAACTGTAATTATTTTGAGCAAGTCCAGATATTCTAACTCTCTTTTTCTGCATTTAATAGTTGGGTGGTTACGGAGAGTCATTGTATCTAACAGGAACATTTCAAAATAGTACAGCGGGGCTCCATTTAAGAACCAACAGTATGAGTAATATTTTACAAATAGCGGTATTTTGACATGAAAAACGATGCTAGTTTTTGATAGGTGTGTCATACCTTTTGAAACATATTGAGGCCTTAATTTATCGTTCAACATGGCAAATAAATTATAGTCACTATTGTTGTCAGTGTACTGCAGCTTACATGGCATAAAACCTGCTCTGAGTCTCAGCTTCAAAGCATAATTCAGACATTGATGTTACAAGCTTTCAAACAGGTGTAACATCTGTTAGCTACCATATAAGATTAAAGCACTCTGTATATAATAAATAAGCTCTTTGAAGGATTTGAGAACATAAATACATTTAAAAGGTTGCAGCACTAATGTGCCTGCAGAATTCAGTCAAAGTCAAGGAAATGGCAATAGACAATTCAGAGAAATATAGAAGGGGACTTAAGGTTTCTGCTAGAAAGTTACATTTGATGGAACAATCTCTGTGAAAGCTGATGCAGCTCTGGATCAGTGGTTCAAATATATTTCCTTTGCCTGTTCAAAGGTTGATCACTAGCTTTTAAAATGTAATTTTTATAGTATATTACACAGACCTCAATTAAAAAGTGTACTAACACACAACTGATCAGATGGATTTTAAATGATACAATTAAAGTCAGAAAGGGGACATTCATGTGTAAATTATTATTACATTAACATAGAAATTTATGGGATTGGAAATACAAAGGGTTTTTCTTCTTTAGCTACATAATATTCACTGTTTTAGGCTGTTTATATCCTGAAATTTAAAAATAGTTGTATTCAAATCACTTAATTGCTTTTCCAATTTGCATTTTAAAAGACTTTGCTTTTCCTTCATTTTAAAATTTTTTGGGAGACAGAGAGAATGGTAACATGGTTAAAATATATCTCACGTTAAAGAAAACATCAAAATGTATAAACCTATGCAGCAGATGGAACATAACCACATTTCCATCTAACACAGGCATCTTTTCTTGGACAAGCAAGTTTCACTCTGGAAAGGACATCCCAAGTCTTCACAAGCCACTTATGAGAAGTGTTTTCCAGGCCAGTGTTATGACCAAGAGCTCAGTCCTGAAAGTTGCTGAGCATTCCTGCCCCAATCCATCAAAGCTCTTCTGTGTCTTTTACTTTAAGCAAGTGAGCCACCCCATTGAAGCCAGCTGATGCTCACAGTCTGTCTGCTGTTGGCAGTTGCGGGGCTCTAGACTCCCATTGACCGTTACAGACCACTGACCACTCCTCTGCTCCTTGCTGCCAATTTGAGGGCTGAGTCCTGTAAAGCATATTCTTAATGCACATTATTTGCATGCTTAAAGTTAAGCACATGCTTAAGTGCTTTGCTGGATTGGGGCTAGAGTGCTTAGCACTTTATAGGACTGAGCCCTAAATGATAAGCAAGGAACAGAGGAAGCAGTAATGATCAATGGGAGTCTACATCCATGTGACTATCAGCATCAAACAGAGCAGTTATGAGCCTGATCCAGTTCCCACTAACGTCAATGTGAAACGTTCCATTGTCTTCAAAAGGCAATGGATCAGACCTTATGAGAGAAGGTTCTATCTGATGTCAAAACATAGGCACAGTATTTGAATCCCAATTTTCTCTGTGAGACACTAAAGAAAATTACTGACACTCAAGGCAGTAATATCAGTTTCAGAGGAAAAATAATTTCTAGATAGCATTTGTATTCCAAAGTGAATGGTGCATATTCAGTCCCTATGCAAAAATCTTAACAGAGATTCAAAGGAGACTGCATAGCTAGATATTGTACAAAATAATTGATTGCTGGTGTAGTAGTGTACTGTCAGCAAACCAGTAGAGAGCCTGAACCCACTATTGCTTATTGCTAAAAGCAGTCAAGTCAGCAGGCCATAAAGAGGCCATGCAGCAGGCTTAGCTTAACCAAGGCAGGAGGGGAGAGGGTTTTCGGTGCCACAGAAAGGGCAGTTTGACTCCGCGTCCTTCCTGATAAGAATGGTGTTGAAGTTGCTGATACACGCATTTTAGAAGAACAGGATGTGCCCTCAGGAATGTTTGTTAGGGCCTCAAGGCTGCAAATTCTGGGGAAAAACCACATCTGGTTAATCAATGATCAGAAGGAAACCTCTTGTTTGACCATTGAAACTGCTTGCTTAACGAGTTTTTTTTAAGGGACATGTCATTGTGTTACTAATGTATAAAAAGGGGAAAAGTTTGAGGCAGTTGGTCTCTTCAGGACTGGTCTCTCTCTCTCTCTGGATGCATCTTGTGTTCCCCACTGGCAGATGGACTGCCCCTGTGCCACTCAAGAGCCACACTCAGCTTCGGTAATTATTGAGGGTTCGGGGTGTTTTACTAACCTTTTGCGGACGTGTGTAAGTGCTTGAGACTAAGTAAAGTTTAGCTTTAAGCGAAAGCACTTTTGTGTTGTCCTGTTTGTGCCAGCCATCTATCGGTTACACAGCCGTGTCTCCCCTGATTTATTTCCTGACACCACCTCGCACAGAGTAAAAGTTACCAAGAGCTTTGGGTTGAAAGAACCCTGGGTAACAGTAGGATGCTAATATTAGCCTATTAGTAACTCATCAGCAGACCTCGAGAAAGTATTATGTGAGGCCCCTTGAAGCATGTATTCACCATGAGCATGAACCAATAAGCCAGCTCCTATGATCAGAGCTAAAAAGTCTCCCTTTAGCTGGAAAGTCACCCCTCTGGGATTCACAATGGGTACCCTCAGGTCCTAGAGCAGGAAAGCTACTTCTTGAAATAAAAAGACCCTCTAACCAGCTGACAGTAGTAGAAATCTATATATAATGGGCAATATTTTGTTTGTTAGTTAATTAACATGTGACACAATATCATTCCACAATAAGCCTTAAAAGGTTCCCACTGAAGAATTACTCTGATTTAAGTACATCACAGGCAGCCTTGAGACAGATGAATTAGCACTTTTCTACCTTAACATACCCCAGACATATTCCTGTGGAGTCCCAGGGCTGATGTGAAGACACTTGTACATTACTAATCACATTCTCATTTTGTTTTCAATTCTATAGCTACCCTTTTATAGCCTGAGTTGCCACTGCCACAGGGACACCTTTTGAGAAATTGTAAGGGGCGACTAATCACAATTAAAATAAAAGAAATTGAATATAGCTGCTATGTGTTCTAAAAGAGTGGCTAGTCTTCCTCTAAAAGGGCCCGCAGAAGTTTAGTACATTTTTGTTATAAATCTATTTTACTTTTTACACATATATACACTGAAATAAATGTCAAGGAGGTCAGAAGATGCAGAGTGTAAAGCTTCTGCCACAAAAGCATGACAGAATTCAGAGTTAATTTGCCACTTCTAATGCACGAAATTATTATGCCAGGAGTAGTTGACCTTTCCTCTTTGTTCTAGGAAAACTGAGTGGAAAATTAGTTCAATTCACAACACTCAGCTTAATTTGTAGTATTTATTCATGAAGAACCAGATACGGATACCATGGGAGTTTTGCCATTGATTGTGCTGGGACAAGGACTAGGTCCAAAATGAATCCATACATTAATGCACACTTCCAAAAGCTGAAAAGGATATATTATATTATAAGTTTCCATTTAGTATGCCAAAAAGTCATACGAAAGGAAAGGCTTTAATAATACGTAGTTTATTAAGAAAAAAACCAAAACTAAACTAAAAACCTACCACCCATGGGCCAGATTGCAGAGCTCTTTTTCATGTTGCTGAGCTGCACTGATGTCAATGGGGCAGTTTGATTTAATAATTGCTCACTGACAGCTATGAGTAGGGGTAAAGCTAAATCAGTATAGACTCCCTTACACACTGAGAAGCAGATGTATGTAAGACTAATACTAAGACTGTACATCATTTTATCTTCATCTCTGTCTGTAATACACCTTGTAGAGTTTAGCAATAATATTACTATTATTAACTGTCTCCTGTTCTTTCAGAAGAATTTTAGAGCTGTCCAAAGCCCTTTCATGTAAACTCTTGCCTAACACAATTTTGAGTATTACTGAAAATAATTACTTTGAACTATGAGGATGATGACAAGGATTATTTCTGGTCAGCATATGAGACCTGCTAGCTTGTACTATAATTGCTTAGTGCTTTCCCATTCAAACTAGTTGAAAAAAAGTTTCAGTGGAAAAGTTTAGTGGAAAAAAGGTCCACTGAAAAAAAGACAGCTTTCTTAACTGTAATAGCTGATAGGAAAGGGGACAGTATATAAGAACATAAGAATGGCCATACTGGGTCAGACCAAAGGTCCATCCAGCCCAGTATCCTGTCTACCGACAGTGGCCAATGCCAGGTGCCCCAGAGGGAGTGAACCTAACAGGTAATGATCTAGTGATCTCCCTCCTGCCATCCATCTCCACCCTCTGACAAACAGAGGCTAGGGGCACCATTCCTTACCCATCCTGGCTAATAGCCATTAATGGACTTAGCCTCGATAAATTTATCCAGTTCTCTTTTAAACCCTGTTATAGTCCAAGCCTTCACAACCTCCTCAGGCAAGGAGTTCCACAGGTTGACTGTGCGCTGTGTGAAGAAGAACTTCCTTTTATTTGTTTTAAACCTGCTACCCATTGATTTCATTTGGTGGCCCCTAGTTCTTATATTATGGGACCAAGTAAATAACTTTTCCTTATTCACTTTCTCCACACCACTCATGATTTTATATATCTCTATCATATCCCCCCTTACTCTCCTCTTGTCCAAGCTGAAAAGTCCTAGCCTCTTTAATCTCTCCTCATATGGGACCCATTCCAAACTCCTAATCATTTTAGTTGCCCTTTTCTGAACTTTTTCGAATGCCAGTATATCTTTTTTGAGATGAGGGGACCACATCTGTACGCAGTATTCATATAGTTTATATAAGGGCAATAAGATATTCTCCGTCTTATTCTCTCTCTCTTTTTTTAATGATTCCTAACATCCCGTTTGCTTTTTTGACTACCGCTGCACACACGTCTTTAGGGAACTATCCATGATGATTCCAAGATCTTTCTCCTGATTAGTTGTAGCTAAATTAGCCCCATTCATATTGTATGTATAGTTGGGGTTATTTTTTCCAATGTGCATTACTTTACATCTATCCATATTAAATTTAATTTGCCATTTTATTGCCCAATCACTTAGTTTTGTGAGATCTTTTTGAAGTTCTTCACAGTCTGCTTTCGTCTTAATTATCTTGAGCAGTTTAGTATCGTCTGCACACTTTGCCACCTCACTGTTTACCCCTTTCTCCAGATCATTTATGAAGAGGTTGAATAGGATTGGTCCTAGGACTGACCCTTAGGGAATACCACTAGTTACCCCTCTCCATTCTGAAAATGTACCATTTATTCCTACCCTTTGTTCCCTGTCTTTTAACCATTTCTCAATCCATGAAAGTATCTTCCCTCTTATCCCATGACAACTTAATTTACATAAGAGCCTTTAGTGAGGGTCCTTGTCAAAGGCTTTCTGGAAATCTAAGTACACTATGTCCACTGGATACCCTTTGTCCATATGTTTGTTGACCCCCCTCAAAGAACTCTAATAGATTAGTAAGACATGATCTTCCTTTAAAGAAACCATGTTGACTTTTGCGCAACAATTTATGTTCTTCTATATGTCTGACAATTTTATTCTTAACTATTGTTTCAACTAATTTGCCCGGTACTGATATTAGACTTATCAGCTGTAATTGCCAGGATCACCAATAAAGCCCTTCTTAACTATTGGCATTACATTAGCTATCTTCCAGTCATTGGGACAGTAGCTGATTTAAAGGATAGGTTACAAACTATGGTTAATAGTTCCGCAATTTCACATTTGAGTTCCTTCAGAACTCGAGTGAATGCCATCTGGTCCCGGTGACTTGTTACTGTTAAGTTTCTCAATTAATTCCAAAACCTCCTCTAGTGACACTTCATTCTGTTTTCAATTCCTCAGATTTGTCACCTACAAAAGACAGCTTAGGTTTGGGAATCTCCTTAAACATCCTCAGCCTTGAAGACTGAAGCAAAGAATTCATTTAGTTTCTCCACAATGACTTTATTGTCTTTAAGTGCTCCTTTTGTATCTCGATTGTCCAGGGGCCCCACTGCTTCCTGCTTCTGATGTACTTTAAAAACATTTTATTATTACCTTTTGAGTTTTTGGCTAGCTGTTCTTCAAACTCCTTTTTGGCTTTTCTTATTACATTTTTTACATTTAATTTGGCAGTGTTTATGCTCCTTTCTATTTACCTCACTAGGATTTGACTTCCACTTTTTAAAAGATGCCTTTTTATCTCTCACTGCTTTTACATGGTTGTTAAGCCACGGTGACTCTTTTTTAGTTCTTTTACTGTGTTTTTTAATTTGGAGTATACATTTAAGTTGAGCCTCTATTATGGTGTCTTTGAAAAGTGTCCATGCAGCTTGCAGGGATTTCACTCTAGTCACTGTACCTTTTAATTTCTGTTTAACTAACCTCCTCATTTTTGCATAGTTCCCCTTTCTGAAATTAAATGCCATGGTGTTGGGCTGTTGAGGTGTTCTTCCCACCACAGGAATGTTAAATGTTATTATATTATGGTCACTATTTCCAAGCGGCCCTGTTATAGTTACTTCTTGGACCAGATTGTTTCACATTTCAAAACGTGAATGAAGGACAAATGGCAGGATCTATGTAACATGATACGGGTTTGATGATTTATTCATCCACTATGATAAACACTACAGACACACAATTCAATTACCTTTAAATCTTTTCTATTGCATCCAAGATCATAACTTTATATTACACTAGAGATCATAACTTTACATTGCTAATGACAATTACTGGCAATGAGGCTAATGAAAAAACAGGCAGAGTTTAACGCACATAGATTTCAGATAAGACATCCACCCAAAGTGCTCTCCTTGTTTAAAACTGTGAGCTAACAGACCGACAGAAATCTGTCTGATAAGATCTCCTCTCCATTTGTTCCATTAAATATTTATGGATATATTTCTAGGAATGCTTTCTTTTTATGAGGCTAATAAGCACCAACTGCCATAATAAAAACTCTACAAATGATATTTTAATGCATATTTTCAAGATATGCAATAAACTACAAATCTCCTCATTCATTTTATTCCTAGTACATATCTAGTAGCCTGTCTTATTCAGGAGAGCCATAGCTACACAAATGCCTATGTTCGTTGCTAGTTTCAATTTCACGACACTATCCATTTACTACAAGGCTTCTTGCAACATTATTCCCTGTAATTACAGAACTATGTATTCAAATAGCCAAAATATAGCTATGATAAAGACAATTAAGTTCAGTCCAATGCATTTTTTTACTTGTAGACTATGCAGAGATTGGTAGCAAAATGTGCGAAACACACATTAAGTGTGAGCTTGAGTTGCCAGCTGATGAATACACTCTAATTTTATTAGGCTGCAGTGACTTTCTAACTAAAAATTGATAGTTAGATATGGCATGTGGAATTACTGCTTCATACTGACTGGTCACTAGAAGGCTTGGGAGCAGAGCTGGTTGAAAGTCAGAATTTCCATTGCATGGGAAACTCCAAAATCCTAAATAAATGTGTGTTGAGTTTCAGCCTGAAAAGTAGAATTTTCAAAACTTCCCAGGAAGGAAAATCCAGAGAAATTTCATTTAGAAATAATCAGAATGCTCTATTCCAAAATTTTCAAAATAGAGTTTATCCTGGGAGCCCAAGCTCCAAGGATCCTGGTTCAGCTGTAATTCTCAGGGCTTTTGGGCACCCAGTTCCGCGTAAGTGCTTATGGCCCTTAAAACATACACATCATCTAAATCTCAATCAAAAGCCAATCTCCAGGCTCTGTGGCTAGGAGCCTGGAAGACCTAAGAGCCCTGGCTTGACCTGGGAATCCCAGGGCTGGCGATTCAAGCCAGGTATATTTCCATGAAACATTTCAGATTTGATGAACTGGCATATTTGATGAAAATTCCCAGCCAGCTGTACTAAAGAGAACAATAGTGGTATACAGACCCTTTTACCTGTAAGTCACCCTTTTGAATCCAGTCCATATTGCTAGTGGCCAAAAATTAATTCTCATTGAGTAGTGATTTGATATCCTGCATAAAACAATGAACTCCTGTTCCTACTGGATAAATATCCAATCCACCAGCTAAAAGGTTAAAGACTGGGTGGAAAGACACACCAAACTCCCTTTCACCTCTAGAATGCTCTTCTCAAGTCAGAGCAAAAAATTTTCATTAAATAGTAAATGTATTAAAAATGCCATTTTAGGAACATCAAAACTTTTCATGAAATTGGGTTGAATTTGCTGAATAGTTTTAGCTAAAAAGAACTAAGAATTTTTTTTGGAAATATCAGAACAGTTTGTTTCAATTTTTTCCAACATTCAGGTGGTTTCATTTTGACCCAATTAAATGGTTTTGGCTGTTCATTTTGGCAAGAAAAAAAAAAACAAAAAAATCCAGTCTTGATTTAAAACTAATCTATTTTTTTAATTTATTTTTTGGTTCGGCCACCAAACAGAAAAATCAATTGTTCGCTCAGCTCTAGCTTCAAGTACTATGCTGAACAAGACCCAAGTTCCTTGCCTAATGTATTCTGTAACAAACCATTTCTGAAAGTCATTATCCACATGATGATCACCGTAGAGCAATATCTACATGACAGTAGACAGGTGTGTGTTTTATATGTACATAGTATTACTCAATGTACCAGCTTTACAAAGTAGGTGTTTTGTTTTGTTTTAAACCACAGGGACAGATGAAAGTGAATTGCTGTTGTGGGTGGCTATAGGTCATATAGAAAGAGTATGTAACAAATTGGGAAGTCAGTACATGGATTGTACAGTACTGCAGCCAGGATATTCGATGACATGACATGACAATTCTGCAGAACAGAGAGCTGAAATGACTCAGTCATATGGAAAGACTGATTGAAAGTACAGACCATAATTCAATGAATGCCAGACAGAAACGAAGGTCAGAAAAGAAAGAGAGAGAGAGACAGCAATTGATATAGTGGAAATGACTGTAACGATGCTAGATGCAATAACTATGTCATCTGGTAATAGGAATATATTGAGAAAATATTTTGCACAGAGTCCATTGCTATGGCAGCTATGAAGCTGAGACACTAAGGGCCCAGTTTTGCCACCTTAACCGACAAACACACAAGACTCAGCTTTACTTACTTTCATGTTTCTGTATCAACATTATTGGTGTTTAGTTAATTCTCTAACCTGGCCACCAATCTTTGAGCATTCTTCTGCGGCCGAGCCAATGTGCCAGGCACTGCCATGAAACAATGGCCATTTTGGGGAGGGGGGAAGCGCAGAGAGAACTGAAATTTAATTTTCCAGTAATGGGGTAGTGGATCTTTTAAGACTAGACATCTATGGCTGTATCATTCCCCTGCTACATCTATTGGACAGGACAAAACGAGCAGGAACACTGTTTTATTGGCCCACACCTGAGGAAGGAAGATGGAGCCAACCTGGCTTCTTCAACACAGGCCCTTCAGAGGCTGGGGAAATGCCTCCTATAAACATGGTGTGTTTGAGAGCCCATGGATTTTGGGGTTGCATGGTGGGGAGTGCTACTGGTTGCAGCAATATCCCCCAGCAAGGGAAGGATGTGCAGATGTCCAAGAAAGTTTAGTATGAAAATCTGCATATTCAGAGGGCAGCAACTCCCACCCCTTCTTCAGCTCCACAAGCCTTGTATTCGCCCCTTGTACTCCCATCAGAATGGGATGAGGATTTGGAAGTGCCTTGAGCGTTAAGTGAAGATTTTTCTCAGGGAGGAGCTGATATAACCTGAATGACAGTCTCTATCAGGTTATCAGTTTAGGTAGCTCTGTTACTCATGTACATGTGCTTCTCACAAAAATTATGGACCTATAACTTCAGATCTTACACTCTCATGGGGCCAAATTAATCCATGGTTTAAATCTGCTAATTTACACCCAGAATTAATACTACCCATCAACATCGGCAGGACTTTTGCCTGAGTAAGGATTGCAGAATTGGACCCCGGGCAATTATTTACCTGATATCAATTGCAAAGTTACAATGGGCTTTTGAGGACAATTCATTGTTTACATAAAAAAATACTTTAAAAAATGCCAACCCCACACATTTCCAGTACAGATGATATGAAGCCAATTTAGTCTCCTGAGATGATTTAAATCCTTCTTGATGCATTATCTTTTCTAAGTAAAATGAATTCCATCTGTGCCTTTTAGTCCTGGTCTTTGTATTCTCCTAAGAGCATATCTTAATTAAAATGGACAATGCGTGAGCCAGATTTAATAAAGATGTTTCTGTTTTACATGTACTAGCAAAAAACAAACAAACCAACCAACCAACCCTACTGGAAGAAAGTAAAGATAATACAACCTCAGGGAACAAAGTCACCAAAGTTCCCCAGGGAAGTCTCCCAGGAAAAATGTGTTTTTTCCTGAAACCAGCAACTCTTGGCTTAAATATTTAATCATTCCAAAAAATCCTTCTACTGCTCACAAAGTTTGCCTTGGAGCACTGTAAATTATTAGCGTTAAAACTAGCAGTAAGAAGTTTATAGATATCAAAACAGAACAATTAAGATGGCCAGGTAACTGTTATGGAGCAGACTAGGTGTTCTGCCTCAGAAAACAGCAGCTTACATGAAAAGTATTGTATTTTAATGCTAAACACAGAGCAGAGAACTCTGTCACTGGCTCAGACTGGAGGAAACATTTTGTTCTCCTAATAGAGTATAATTTTTCAGAAATTCACCTGTAAAACCATGAAGCACTTTTTGGAACATCTTACAGCTGTTAGGTTGAGAACTATTTAATATCAAAAAGAAAAGGAGTACTTGTGGCACCTTAGAGACTAACAAATTTGTCTGAGCATAAGCTTTTGTGAGCTACAGCTCACTTCATCGGCATGCATCCGATGAAGTGAGCTATAGCTCACGAAAGCTTATGCTCAGACAAATTGGTTAGTCTCTAAGGTGCCACAAGTACTCCTTTTCTTTTTCCAGATACTGACTAACACGGCTGCTACTCTGAAACCTATTTAATGTCAAACATTCTAAATTTATTGCATAATAATTACAAGTTGCTTTTTAACATAAATAGAGCATTTATTACTCCAGCTATGCAATAAATTAAGCAGGAACAGCTAATGTTTGTACAGAGCTTTGGACACTTAAAATGTGACATAACTGTTAAGTGTTATGTACAGAAAGACATATATTATAAAGCTAAACTCTTGGAATCTGCTGTGGGAGGGGAAGTGAGGGAGGGTAATGCCACAAAAGCATTTAAATAGCAAAGCTGACAAATATCCAAAATAATAAAATAATTATACTAAAACATTGAATTACAGAACATGGAGATGGAAAGATTCTGCCATCTAGACCCTCTCTTTGCAAATGTAGACTTTTCTAGTGTTTCTTCTCCATTAAATACCTCACATGATGCTGCATCACTTCCCTTAGGAAGCTGTGAGCCCAATCCATCAATGATGTAAATGGTGGGGTAAAACTGTACATCAGCAATAAGCTGACTATATAAAGGGATACAGGTAGCAATGCTGCGTAACTTGAATTAATTAGTCATTCACTGGTTGTGCAAAATGAATAAATTACAATTTGGAATATTGTAGGGCTCCGATTTTTCCCCTGGTGTAAGCCATCGTTACTCCCATTGAAGTTGTGCCCGCTGATGTGTTCAATTAGCTTCAATCATGGGTTCAATTAGCCTTGGGGAGGGCTGGGACAGTGTGAGGATAAGTGTGTTTATAAAGGTTCACTTTATCCTTCCCTCGTGCTAGTGGCTTTTCTTGTTTCACTACCTTCTTTTGCTCCATCACACTTGCTTTGAATGCACGCTGAATACCAAATTGGTGTACATAAAATTGCTTTACACGAGTTTACACGATGCCTCCCACCTCACAGGGTCTCAGAGCTTGGGCTCCAGCCCGAGCCCAAATGTCTATACCACAATTATATAGTCTCACAGCCTGAGCCCAAGTCAGCTGACACAGGCCAGCTGTGGATGTTTTATTGCAATGTAGACATAGCCACAGAAATGGATACTTAGCAACATGATGTTGAGCTGTGTATACAAGGACACATCCTATTACTCTCTTTTGCTGCTATATCATATTGAAAACTCACATCTAATGTGCTGTTGAAACAATGGGTGTTACTATACACACTGTAACCAGAGTGATCACTTAAGCTGAGCTATTATCAGCAGGAGAGCGGGGGAGAATTGGAATTAATTTGCAAACTAGATACAATTAATTTAGGCTTGAATAGAGACTGGGAGTGGATGGGTCATTACACAAAGTAAAACTATCTCCCCTCCCCCATGCTGTTCCTCAGACGTTCTTGTCAACTGCTGGAAACGGCCCACCTTGATCATCACTACAAAAGGTTCTCCCCCCTCCCCCCGCTCTCCTGCTGGTAATAGCTCACCTTAAGTGATCACTCTGGTTACAGTGTGTATGGTAACACCCATTGTTTCATGTTCTCTATGTATATAAATCTCCCCACTGTATTTTCCACTGAATGCATCCGATGAAGTGAGCTATAGCTCACGAAAGCTTATGCTCAAATAAATTTGTTAGTCTCTAAGGTGCCACAAGTACTCCTTTTCTTTTTACTACACATGATGATTCATGAACCATCAAGATTGCACCTGTAATTTAATGTAACAGTTTGAATCTATAGGGCTGGCAGTTCAAAAATGATTTGCTATTACTGAGTGAGCATTGATGAAACATCACAATGCCATTTTTACAGAATCACTTTTCATAATACCCACTGCAATTTAGAGCTCAAATGTTTTGCGATATAAAAAACAACAAATAAAAGATGGCAATTACTGTCCAATAGGAACCAGATCTTCAGCTGGGGTGAATCAACATAGCTCTGCTCCAATGGTACTATGTTCATTTACATGCACTGAGTATCTGGCCCAAGTTGTCAAACTATTATGCCCAACAAAATAATGTAACAAATATTAAAGCACCAACATATCAGTACTTTTTTGACTTGGCCAACACAGCATGTATGTTACTTCACTAAGAGACCAATTTACCAGGCAATGAGGAGCACCACTGAAAGAATGTGTTTTTACTAACTGTCAGCTACTCCCACTGGCCATTGTTAGGGCTTCTGTATTTGGGTCCTACCACACTGGGCCATCCGTCCTTTCAGCTTTCTGCATCTGGCTAGGCTCCAGAACTGCCTATTTCTTTGGCACCTTTGGTACACTCCCTGGACACAGGCTCTTCTGTTACCCCTTCATAGAAATGGGACCTCATGGTCCAGCTGCACTAGGCTCTCAGCTTCAGCATACCCTTCGTCAGAGCTCCAGCCTTGTGGGCACTCTAGTTTACGGTGTAATTCTTCAGGGATGTGTTGCAGGTGAAGAATATTACAGGTTTTTCAAGAAAGGATTCTAAAACAATTAGTTTCCTTTTCCCAGGACCTGCGGCAAGTGCCACCCGGACCCTGCACTCAGAACCCTCTCCTGCACCCCAACCCCCTGCCCAGAGTCCCCTCCTGCACCCAAACTCGCTCCTGGAGCCCGCAACTGCCCCCAACCCCCTGCCTCAGTCCCCTCCTTTATTCCAAACCCTCATCCTTGGCCTCACCCCAGAATCTACACCCCCAGCTGGAGCCCGCACCACCACCCTGCACCCCAGCCCTTTCCTGCACCCTGAACCCCTCATTTATGGCCGCACCCAGAGCCTGTACCCGCAGCACAGAGCCTGTACCCCTCCTGCACACCAACCCCCTGCCCCAGCCCAGAGCCCTCTCCCACACACTGAACACCTCATCCCCAGCCCCACCCCAGAGCCTACACCCCCAGCTGGAGCCCTCACCCCCCTCCTGCAGGCCAACCCTCTGCCCCAGCCCGGTGAAAGTGAGCGTGGGTGGGGAGAGCAAGCGATGGAGGGAGGGGGGATGGAGTGAATGGGGGGTGGAGCCTCAGAGAAGTGGCGGGGTAGGAGGTGGGGCACGGGCTTCAGTTTTGAGCAATTAGAAAGTTGGCAACCCTAATAGAGCCCATTGGGCTAGGTGCTGTATAAGCACAGAACAAAAAGATGGTCCATATCCTAAGGAGCTTATAGTGTAAGTACTTGAAGATTCTGCATATTAGAAAAGACACTCTTGGCCCAGCTGTCCGTCATGCTGTCAGACTGAGTTCTTGTACCTCCCTTTGCTCTCTGTAACAATCTTGAGGTTCATTAAATAACAAACCAGTGAATGAGAAAGCAACAAAACCTTAATAAAACAAAACTAGAGCGCTTCTGTAGTGAGCTGCTGCACACAGCTATGTGGTATTCCCAACCCCAGACTTCAGGCCACATCTCCAAATTCCTATGTTTGTAATACTGTCCCTTTTGAGGGAGCGTCTCTAAGTTATAATAGTTTACAACCATCTCTCCTCACTCTGCACTCAGTGGGTATGTTAAATTCCCTTTCTCCCCACCTGTCATAGCCTTGTGTGGCCTTTGTGAAACCCGGTGTCAAAAAAAGAAAAGGAGTACTTGTGGCACCTTAGACACTAACCAATTTGAGCATGAGCTTTCGTGAGCTACAAGCTCATGCTCAAATAAATTGGTTAGTCTCTAAGGTGCCACAAGTACTCCTTTTCTTTTTGCGAATACAGACTAACACGGCTGTTACTCTGAAACCGGTGTCAAAAGTCTGTCTTACTTGATCCCTTAGTCTACACATCAACACACAAGTACAATTGTATTTCAGTTATTGTGTACTTTCAACTTCAGCTACAAAGCACTTTAATTTTCTTATAATTTGCAGGGATGCACACCTGCTTATTTCAAAGATTTCACCAGTTCACCCAGTTCAAAAGAAATTTCCATCCTATTTAAAGGGCTGAATCCTGTAAACTGGATACACAATCTAGTGCATAAACCCGATTAAGCAGCTTAGAAAATTTAACTCGAACAAGTCAGAGCTTTTCAAAGGGTCTCCACACCACTTTGTGTCTATGAAAACACATCCTGCTTGTGTGAAAACACATCCAGTTTCTATTAGCATATTAATGAACACTTCACCATCAGGGGTCTCAGGTTACTGGCTTAACAGAGCAAAACATACACTGTCTGCCCATGCTGGAAGACAGACAGGGAGCAATGGATGTGGTTTAATTAGGCTGCAACTTTACTTACATAAAACATCTAGGAGTACCCGACCAAAAAAACCCAATAATAATTGTATAGTGCAGGAAGGAGGGGGGTCAGCTTCCTGCTGTTCCAAAAATAGAAATCACAAACCTCCTTCCTCAATTCCTTTAAAGGGACCTAGGAAAAGGAGGGGGGTAAGGCTTCCCATTGTACAAGGCATAGAAGCCCCAAACCCTCCTTATCTCCCTTAAGGGATACCTTTCTTCAAATCCTTTTCCATTCATGTTATCTGATAACTGTATCCCTTCCATGTTGAGTACCCGCAGCGGACATCCGCTGCAAGTTTTACATATTAAGCTGCAACATTACAACCTAACCCTTCTACTGCATCCCAACAGATCCCAGACCAGCTGTGGGGAAGGTGAAATACCACCACCCCCCCACACACACACACCCCTCAGCCGATCTGGGAGAGAGGAAAAAATTCCTTCCCAATCCCTTCAAGGAAAATGCTTTCTGAGGGTCAATAGAGAACCTCGACCTTTTGTCAAGTTCATGGACGGGTGGGTGCTCCCAGCCTGCACGTAGTATAGATTGCACTCCCTCCACTCTTCTGGTCAGCAAGAAGGGCAATGCGTTGCCCTTCTCATGACCTTGCTCCAGGTGCATCCTGCCCATCTCTATAAACTTTTCACCTGGTAGAAGGGAGCCCTAAAAGGAGCAACACTCCTTTTCTTCCAGCTAGCCAGACAAAGACATACTCGCATGAAGGTTACAGGGGGCATTAGGGTTACCACCTGGCTGGCATTTGACCGGCCTGCCTGCTTTTTTAATGGATTTGCCAGTTGCCAGAAAAATAATTTAATCTGCTGCTTTTTTGTGTGTGTGTCTAAAGATTTTCATTATTATCACAATACACTGGGATATCAAATGCTAAAAGTTTGTGTCCAGCTAAAGATGCTGCAGTGTTCCCACTTCTGCAGTTTAAGCGATAACAGATCAAAGCTGTTGAAAATACAGCAGCTGTTTGCACACCAACACACAAGTGCACCATGCATGTGTGTTCATGAGGGTGTGAGTCACATGAGAGTGAGGATATTTGTGATGTTACCAATCTTTTCTGTGTGTGTTATCTGTCTAGATACTAAAAGTGGCTCTTGAAGGTGGGTTGCAGACTTGCCTTATGGCTGGGATTGCGGTGGGTGAGACACTGCATCCCATATTCTTCACAGTGATATTATGATGATATGAATATCATGTAATTATGATGTAATTAATGCAAGATAAGTCATGTAAGGTGTCATTAGAAAAGTTATGTTTCAATAAGCTTCTATTGTGACAGATTTATGTTACCAACCTGCCTGAGGCGTCAGGTTATCATGCTGAGGCTGCAGGATCGTTAGGGGAGGAGATGTAGGAGCACACCTAGTGACTAAGTTTTAAAGTTTTGTTAATAAAATAAAGTAAAACAGCGGAGAGTGATGGGTGCTCCGCACATCACTCAGAGGAAGGAAGAAAGTGTTAGTGCCCCAAGCCTTAACCCATTTTAATACTCACACATGCACTACCCGAGGCTGGTCAAGCCCGGGTGTAACGCAAGAAGAGGGGGAACGGTAGATGAGAGTTCTGTCCTGTGCACAGGTCATCCAGGGTCCGCTGTTGATCTCCGACCTGCCCTGGCTCTTGGGAGGATTTTTAAGCCCTGGGTTCCTTTGGGGGCATTCTGTTCAGGGTCCTCTGTCCCCCTTGCTCTTTGTACCAGTCTGAACCAGCTTTCTGTGGCTTCCTCAGCTTTCCCAAAACACATTGGCTTCAGGGACGTGAGATGGTTATTTTTCCACTCGCTGACCTTCGCCGTCTCACTTGTTTTTGCAGCCCCTGCAGTTTTGTTCAACAACTCTTTCTCACGGCTGGTTGGGGTTGGAATCTTGGCCCCCATCTTTCTTGGCAGGTAGCAGAGAATCTGTTGTGTGCAGTGGCCTTGGGCTGGAGTCCACTTTTTATCTTCGGACTTAGCTGGAGCATCGAGTTAACCCTTTCCCTTCTCCTTTCCTCCCTCTATGGCCTCTCGTAACCTGCAAAGGAATCTTTGACTCCACACTTACACCTGCAATCCTTCCCACAATACATTTTACCACATATACAAGCTCTAGCAACATGCGATGGTAAACTGCTTACCCAGGGGTCCCCATGGGGGGGGAAGTTATATTGTGACACTATCACAGACTGGGCACCTTCCCAGTCTGGGCACAATTCTTTCCCCTGGTACAGCCCTTGTTCCAGCTCAGGTGGTAGCTAGGGGATGTCTAATGACTGCAGTCCCTTTGTTCTGTTCCACTGCTTTATATAGCTTTGGCACAAGGCGGGAATCTTTTGTCTCTCTCGTCCCCACCTCCCCTTCTAAATGGAAAAGCACCAGGTTTAAGATGGATTTCAGTACCAGGTGACATGGTCACATGTCCTGTGAGACACCAAGCCTTCATTCCTCCCAGTTAGACTCACAGGAAGGCCTGCAAGCAAACAGAGCCATCCACAGTCAATTGTCCTAGTTAATGGGAGCCATTGAGATTCCAAACCAACATTAATGGCCCACACTTTGCATAACTACAATAGGACCTTAGAATTATATTTCATATTTCTAGTTTCAGATACAAGAGTGATACATTTATACAAATAGGATGATCCCACTCAGTAGATTATAAGATTTGTAATACCTTACAAGAGACTTTTTGCATGAAGCACATTTTAGTTACATTATATTCACGCTCCTCAGCATATTTTCATAAAATCATATAGAGTGCAACGTCACAATAGTGTTTCCTAATATCCAATCTAGACCTCCCCCACTGCAATTTGAGACCATTGCTCCTTGTTCTGTCATCTGACACCACTGAGAACAGCTGAGCTCCATCCTCTTTGGAACCCCTTTCAGGTAGTTGAAGGCTGCTATCAAATCCCCTCTCACTCTTCTCTTCTGCAGACTAAACAAGCCCAGTTCCCTCAGCCTCTCCTCGTAAGTCAAGTAAGCCCCAGCCCCCTGATAATTTTTGTTGCCCTCCGCTGGACTCTCTCCAATTTGTCCACATCCTTTCAGTAGTGGGGGACCCAAAACTGGACGCAATACTCCAGATGTGGCCTCACCAGTGCCGAATAGAGGGGAATAATCACTTCCCTCAATCTGCTGGCAGTGCTCCTACTAATGCATACAATATGCCATTAGCCTTATTGGGAAGAAGAGCACACTGCTGACTCATATCCAGCTTCTCATCCACTGTAATCACAAGGTCCTTTTCTGAAGAACTGCTGCTTAGCCAGTCAGTTCCCAGCCTGTAGCAGTGCATGGGATTCTTCCGTCCCAAGTGCAGGACTCTGCACATCTCCTTGTTGAGCCTCATCAGATTTCTTTTAGCCCAATCCTCCAATTTGTCTAGGTCACTCTGGACCCTATGCCCACCCTCCAGCATATCTACCTCTCCCCTCAGTTTAGTGTCATCTGCGAACTTAACAAGGGTGCAATCCATCCCATCATCCAGATCATAAATAAAGATCTTGAACAAAACTGGCCCCAGGACTGACCCCTGGGGCACTCCGCTTGATACCGGCTGCCAACTAGACATCGAGCTGTTGATCACTACCTATTGAGCCCAAAAATCTAGCTAGCTTTCTATCTACCTTATAGTCCATTCATCCTATCCATACTTTTTTAACTTGCTGGTACGAATACTGTGGGAGACCGTAACAAAAGCTTTGCTAAAGTCAAGATGCAAAAAGATCCACTGCTTTCCCCATATCCATACAGCCAGTTCTACCAGTCATCGTAGAAGGCAATCAGTTTGGTCAGTCATGACTTGCCCTTGGTGAATCCATGTTGACTGTTCCTGATCACCTTCCTCTCCAAGTGCTTCAAAATGGTTGCCTTGAGGACCTGCTCCATGATTTTTCCAGGGACTGAGGTGAGGCTGACTGGTCTGTAGTTCCCCAGGTTCTCCTTCTTCCCTTTTTTAAAAGGGCACTATATTTGCCTTTTTCCAATCATCCGGGATCTCCCTCAATCACAACGAGTTTTTAAAGAATGGCCAATGGCTCTGTAATCACACATCACAGCTGGTACCCCAGTTCCAGGTGGCACCCTGGGGGGAACCCATCACAGTGGGCTTACCTTGTGGGGGGCGATGTGTGCCTTTTTTTTTTCCTTTTTGCATTTCAAAGGTGGTCACCCTACAGGGCGTATTGCCTCAGTGAAAGTAGGATTGAGCTATTTGCTCTTAAATTCAAAATGTAGCAGATAAATTTGTATGTAGTGGCATCTTTAAAGTCTTACAGTTTCCCTGAAAGTACACTGTAATACAGGGTACCAAGGTCTAAAATGCAAGATCATTCACCTTTATTCCCTCTATAATATACAGGGAACAACAACATCAGAATTTTAAGCCATAGCACTGTATTTCCAGGGTCAGATGGGCAAGCTATAGCTGAAAGACAGTTAGCAGTCCTTGAGTACTGTGTACGTATATTTGCACCAGTAAATAGACACAAGGCTCATAAATGTAGTGCAGTCCATGCTCTTTGAGCCTTGAGGAAAACAAGGTAGGATTTATTAAATGATAAAAGGGAAGCACTGCCACTAGCTGATGTAGTGGAGAGAATGAGGAAAAAAAACTGGCACAGTTTCTGTCTTGCCAAATCAAATGAGCAAGTTTTGTTTGTTTCAGCAAAACCATATTGATGGGTTGAAGTAAAAAAAAAAAAAAAAAAAAAAAAAATCAATGAAACAGTGATGGCACAAACCAGCCGTCCTTGTCTGAAGAAACAAATGCCTATTTATTCAGGTAAAATGAATTAAATTATATAATTACAACAAAAACACACTTAATTTGACACACTTCCTCTTATCGTTCATCAATGTTAATCAACTGTGATTTTCTGGAGAAAGACAAGCAATCTCTTCCATAATGCTCTCAAGTTGCAGCACAACCTAGTTAAAAATTTAATGATATCAATTAACAGTGTCTTCTGAACAAGAATGACAATGCTAGTTCTTAACGGTTTGAAAATCTTCCCCGAAAGCTGGGGTAATACACACTTGTTTAGCACCACAGAAGCGTGCTTCCAGGAATTAGCAATTCCAGGAAAATTTCATTTTCAACCGTAGAAAATTGTTATAATTGATTTCAACCCATTTCCAAGAAATAATTTTGAAACTGGTTCTTTTTTAATTATACTAATAGCTTCCAATAGAGTTCTATACTGTGCATCCAAAGGGAGGATTATTACAGGGATTTCTCTTTAATGGACTTGTCTGGGAAATAGTATGTGTGGGGTGAAATCACTGCTGTAATGTTTACAGTGGTCACCTGTACTAATAAGAATAGGCCTGATTCTGCATCCACAGGAATTTTGTCATTGACTTTAGTGGGAGTAGGCTTGGTCCTCAGAGAAGTATCAATATCACAAGTATACACAATATCACAATATACAAGTACTACTGTTACTTTATGTGCGCAATAGTTGTTTTGATGCATTTGATTTTAACGAATGCCCATGCTCATGTCCTGTTTTAACATCAGGGACCGTGAAAGGTTAACTAGTCCAACCCCCTGTGCTGAGGCAGGACAAAGTAGTATATACTAGACCATCCCTAATAGGGGTTTGTTTAACCTGTTTTTAAAAGCCTTCAGTGATGGGGATTCCACAGCCTACCCAGGAAGCCTATTCTTAGCTTAACTATTGTCATAGTTAGAAAGTTTGTCTAACCTAAATCCCCCTTGCTGCAGATCAAGCTGCTTACTTCTTGTCCTACCTTCAGTGGAACATCACCATCCTTTTCATAACAGCCCATAACATATTTGAAGACTGTTATCAGGTCTGACTTCAGTCTTCTTTTCTCTAGATTAAACATGCCCAATTTTTTAAAACCTTTTCTCATAAGTCAGGTTTTCTAAACCTTTTATCACTTTTGTTGCTCTCCTCTGGACTCTTTCCAGTTTGTCTATATCTTTCTTAAAATATGTAAAGCCCAGAACTGGACACAGTACTCCAGCTGAGGCCTCACTAGTGCTGAGTAGAGTAGAAAATTGACTTCCCGTATGTTACATATGGGATATGGCACTCCAGTTAATACACCCAAGAATCAAATTAGCTTTTTTGAAACTGTACCACATTGTTGACTCTCATTCAATTTGTGATCCACTAGAACCTCCAGATCCTTTTCAAAAGTACTACCACCTATGTAGTTATTCCCCATTTTGTAATTGTACTTTTGATTTTTTCCTTCTTAAATGTAGTACTTTGTACTTTTGTCTTTATTGAATTTCATCTGGTTGATTTCAGACTAAATCTCCAAATTATCAAGCTCATTTTGTATTCTAAACCTGTCCTCCAAAGTGCTTACAACCCCTCTCACCTTGAGATCACCTGCGGATTTAATAAGTTCTCTCCACTACATTATCCATTTCATTAATGATAATATTTAATAGTACCAGACCCATGACAAATCTCTGTGGGACCACAATAGATACACACTCCCAGTTTGATAGCAAACCATAGAGTACAGTTTTTCAACCAGTTTTGCACCCACCTTTTATTAATTTAATCATTTCCCTAGTTTTCTATGAGAATGTCACATGGGCTGGGTCAACAGCATTACCAAAATGAAGATTGATCACATCTACTGCTTCCCCCTATTCATTAGGCCAGTTACCCTTTCAAAAAAAAAAAAAAAAGACAATTAGATTAGTTTGACATGATCTGTGCTTGACAAATCCATGCTGGTTATTCCTAACAACAACAACATCATAATCTTCTAGGTGCTTACAACCGATTGTTTAATAATTTGCTCCACTATCCTTCTACGTATTGATGCTAGACTATAATTGGTCAATAATTCCCCAAGTCCTCTTTGTTCCCCTTTATAAAGACAGATATTATGTTTGCTCTTCTCTAATCCTCTGGGATCTCACCCGTCCTCCAGGGTTTCTCAAAGATAACCACTAATGGTTCTGAGATTGTTTCAGCTAGTTCCCTAAATATCCTACAGTACATTTCATCAGGCCCTACTGACTTGAATACATCTAACTTAACTATTCTTTAACCGTTTTTTTTTCCTATTTTGGGTTGCATTCCTCCCCCTTGCTGTTAAGAGTAAACTTACTTACCATAATTAATTAATTTTAAGTGGCACACAGGATCTAGTCCAAGAGGTGAATATAGCTAAACCTCTTCATAACAGCAACCATAATGTAATTAAATTTATCATATTGTGTGTGTGTGTGTGTGTGTGTGTGTGTGTGTGTGTGTGTGTGTGTGTGTGTGTGTGTACACAAACCAAAGAAACCCACCACAGCATCATTTATCTTCAAAAAAGGGAACTACATAAAAATGAGGAAGCTAGTTAAATGGAAATTAAAAGGAACAGTCACAATAGTGAAATGCCTGGAAGCTGTATGGAAACTTTTAAAAAACACCATAATAAAGACTCAAACTAAGTGTATACATCAAATAATAAATAAAAAACAACAGTAAGAGGATAAAAAAAAATACCACCATGGTTAAACAGAGTAAAAGAGGCAGTTGGAGCCAAAAAGTCACCCTTTAAAAATGGAAAGTCAAATTCCTACTGAGAAAAATAGAAAGGAACAAACTCTGGTTAATTAAGTATAATTAGGCAGACCAAAAAGGAATTTGAAGAGCACCTAGCAAGAGAGAGAAAAAACAGCAATTTTTTTTTTTAAGTATACCAGAAACCTGCCAAACAAACAATCAGTGGGGCCATTGGATACTCGAGGCACTAAAGGTGAACTCTAGGACGACGAGGCCATTGTGGAGAAGCTACATGAAATTTTTATATCAGTCTTCACTGCAGAAAATGTGAGGGAGATTCCCCCACCTGACCCATTCTTTTTAGGTGACAAATCTGAGGAACTGTCCCAGACTGAGATGTCAATAGAGAAGGTTTTGGAACAAAAAAAGAATAATAATGAATCACCAGGACCAGATGGTATTCACCCAAGAGTTTCGAAGGAACTCAAATACGAAACTGCAGAACTACTAAACATGGTATGTAACCAATCACTTAAAATTAGCCTCTGTACCAGATGACTGAAGGATGTAGCTAATGTGTTGCTGATTTTTTTAAAAAGGCTTCAGTGGCGCCCTGGCAATTACAAGCCAGTTACCCTGACCTCAGTACCTGGCAAATTGGTTGGAACTATAGGAAAGAACAGAATTATCAGATGCATAGATGAACACCATGTGTTGGAGAAGAGTCAATACAGCTTTTGTAAAGGGAAATCATCCCTGACCAATCTATTAGAATTCTTTAAGGGTATCAGCAAGCATGTGGGCAAGGGTGATACGCTGGATATAATGCAATGGGACTTTCAGAAAGCCTTTGACAAGGTCCCTCACCAAAGGCGGTTATGCAAAGTAAGCAACGTATAGGGGACAACTTTTTGCTTTAGAAAGTGGAGGAAGTAACCAGGGGGCAGCCATTTGAGACTTGATTCTGATCAACAGAGAGGAATTGGTAATGAATCTGAAGGTGGAACAATTTGGGTAAAAGTGATCATGAAAGGATGATTTCGTGATTCTAAGGAAAGGAAGGAGAGAAAGAGCAGCAGAGCAAGGACAGTGTACTTCAAAGACACTGACTTTATTTGGTAGGTAAAGTCCCATGGGAAGAAAATCTAAGGGGAAAAGGAGTTCGAGAGCTGACAGTTTCTCAGAGAGACAAGATTAAAGGTGCAACAGCAACCTATCCCAATGCAAAGGAAAGATGGGAAGAATAGTAAGAGGCTGTTGGGCCAAAGGGCGGCTCGGATACACTAAGTGAAGCCACACCAGCTGCATAAGTATAACCTGTTTTATTGCCAAAGTATAATAAGCTTCCCGTCCTTTACGCGTTACTAAATAAGTGCTTTCCAGCAACCAAGCAAGAATTAATGCTTACGCCCCTGCTGCTACAGACAGTCCCGGACCCTCCAGCCTTGTCCTTGAGGGCTCGTAGCAGGAGCTGCTCCGTGTGGGGAATTCCTGGGCACCCACACGGCCAAGGTCTGTAGGTGAGACTGTTCGTCTAAAGCAATTCTCATAGCCATTTTTATCATCCCTTTCTAAGGAAGTGTATACATCCACAAGCAGGCTCTGGCAGGAAACACTACTGGTTTCTATTCCCACACTTAACACTCTCAGGCAGTGGTGAGCTGGAGCCGGTTCGCACCGGTTCGCTAGAACCGGTTGTTAAATTTAGAAGCCCTTTTAGAACCGGTTGCTCCACAAGGGACAACCGGTTCTAAAACGGCTTCTAAATTTAACCAGCCAAAAGTGGCGCCTTAGGCGCTGACTCCCTGGGTGCTCCGGGGCTGGAGCACCCAAGGGGAAAATTTGGTGGGTGCAGAGCACCCACCGGCAGCTCCCCACCCCACCCCTGGCCCCAGCTCACCTCCGCTCCGCCTCCTCCGCTGAACGTGCCACCCCGCCCTGCTTCTTCTCTACCCCCACCATCCCCGGCTTCCCGCAAATCAGCTGTTCACGCGGGAAGCTGGGGCAGGCTGAGAAGCAGGCCGCGGCTTCCCGCTCAGGCCCAGGGAGGTGGAGGTGAGCTGGGGTGGGGGGGCACGAGGAGGGCCTCCCGCGCCACAGCAGGTAACCCGGGGGGGCGGAGCGGCGCAGGGGAACCGTTGCCCACCCCAGCTCACCTCTGCCACCCTCGGTCTGAGCGGGAAGCTGCCGCTTGCTTCTCAGCCCTCCCCGGCTTCCCGCCGAACAGCTGATTCGCAGGAAGCCGGGGCAGGGGGCATGGAGAAGCAGAGCAGGGCAGCATGTTCAGCAGAGGAGGCAGAGTGGAGGTGAGGTGATCTGGGGCCGGGCGCGGAGCTGCCAGTGGCTGCTCTGCACCCACCAAATTTTCCCCATGGGTGCTCCAGCCCCAGAACACCCAGGGAGTCAGCGCCTAAGGCACCATTTTTGATGTGATCAGTGGGGGAGCGGTCGCTCTCCCCTGCTCCCCCCCAGCTATGCTCCCCTACCCCTAGGAGCCAGAGGGAACTACCGGATACTTCCTGGGAGCTGCCCCAGGTAAGCATCTCTGGGACTCCCCACCTCACCCCCCGGTGGGTGCCTCTGGCTCTTAGAGGTGGGTGCCCACTATGGTGGCCCACGAGACCCTCCTGCCCGGTTCTGGGGGCAGTCAGGGGACAGGGGAGGGGGGCGTCAAGGAACGCAGGGGGGTTGGATAGGGCAGAAGTCCCGGGGGGTGGGCAACGACCCCTTCGTGGGGTGAGGAGGGAACCTGTTAAGATTTTGGCAGCTCATCACTGCTCTCAGGCCCTCCTTATCTCTTTACTTGTTTATCCAGTTGAGTGGCTGCAAGCCAGACGGGCTGGTGAAAGCTAGTTCACTACTAGCTCCCCCCGAACTATTCTGTAACAGGCCAACGTAACTTGCGGTCAGCCCCAACAGAGGCCAATATGTCTGCATCATCAGGAGCTCTTTAATGACTGGAAAATCAAAATGGAATCCTACAAAAAGCAGAAACGTAGATGAATTGCTAAGGATCAGTACAAAAGAATAGGACAAGTGTTTATGGACAAAATCAGAAAGTCTAAGGCACAAAATGAGTTACATCTAGCAAGGAACACAAATGGCAGTAAAAAGAGGTTCTATACATACATTGGGAGAAAGATAAAGACATAAGAGAGTATAGGTCTTCTACTTAGCAGGGAAGAAGAACTATTAACTGCTAAAAACACCTCAACCTTCTTAATACCAATGCTTATTTTGCTTCAGTCTTACCTGAAAGGGTTAATTGTGACTAGATAAGAACGGCCATAATGGGTCAGACCAATGGTACTGAGGTTTGACTTACCAGCCTGTAATTGCCAGAAATCAATTTAAAAAAAAACACCACCAAAAAAACCAACATCACATTAGCTATCCTCCAATCATCTTGTACAGGGGCCGATTTAAGTGATAGGGTTACATACCACATTTAGTTGTTCTGCAATTTCATATTTGAGTTCCTTCAGAACTCTTGGGTGAAACACATCATGAGCTGGTGACTTACTACTGTTTAATTTATCAACTTTTTTCAAACCTCCTCTTTTGACACCTCAGAGTAACTTATCACTGGTTTTCAAAATATACTGAAATTACATATTTGAATTAAAATGGTTATATTGCCCAAGTGCTTTATACATGATAGAATGTTCATGAAATTTGTGGTACAGTTGCTTTTCGGAGAACAGCCTGTTTGTTCTGTACAACAATTAATTTAGAAACAACTTCACTACCAGAGAGAAAGTTATGTCATAACAGAACCTCAGAGACATCACTATCTGACAGCCAGAAAATCTGCTGCCCACAAATCTCTTTCCCAGTTCTGGCCCCTAGGTAGTATTTTCACTTGGCAATATGGATAATGCCAATAAAACTGAATTCCCAAGAGGGAGCAATAGAAAGAGCCTTTTTTAAAAAAGATACTTCACTTACTTGAAGTAGTTGCAAATACTATAACAATGAATTTGCTGAGCAGTAAGAGTTTGGAAGAAGGTAGCATGAGGAATCACTAGTGAGTCAATCTACTGATGCCCTTCTTGTTCATCCAGGAGGAGAAGGATGCATGGCAGTGTGTAGGGTGCATGGTTGGAGACCTGGAGGGAAAATGAAGAAGGCAGCTGTTGCTGGTGGTTGAACCGGGGGTTCTGGTATTGCTTGTGTGCAGCTAGGTCTATCTTGGCTTAGGAGTAATAAGACGAATGTACATAGTGTAAACAAACACATTATACCACATATGACTCCATGAAAATGGTTTCCCCTCCAGCAACAGAAAGCTACCTGCTGGTAGGTCCTGAAATTGACCATGGCTCAGCCAAAGGGCAACATTACTTATTACTCCTGTGTTCTATATACTATCCAAGGCCGTGAACGAACACCTCAATGCTTCAGATTAATGCTGTGTTAGGAGAAACCAGCACATAAATCCTGTTCAGTTAGATCATTACATTCCTGGTCTTTGCAAGAAACATACAGCTGATTCTATGCCTCTTCCCTAGTCAGTTATCATTAGACATTCTTCAAGCTGGTATATTTGATTTTATATACTGTAATTACTATTACTTTTTAAAATCCAGTTGGCATCTTAAGGTTAAATCAGGAGAGACAGCCTTATAGAGAGAAAAGCAAGCATAGTATAGCATTACAGTAAAAGAGTTAATAATGAAAAGGTGCACTGTATTCTAGTCATCTTAAATAACTGGGAGATGGATAGGTGCAGCTCAGCAGTCATTGAAGCGAGCATTTCTCTTAAATAGAGTAGGATTTTTCCATCATTTTACTCCTTCGGTTTGCCTAATCAATGCTGTTGAAGCTTAAAGCTAAATAAGATGTGCCAGATCCAAGGGAGACTTCAGTTTTAAAATGTCAGACATGCTCCAAAACATGTTGTGTGACTCAAGATAACTTCCTTGGAGGAAATGTTATACTAATGAACACTGAGAATTCCAGAGATACTGTACACAGACTAAGTTTGGTCTGCGATGTATCTGCAACATTTATCGATCAACTAGAAGACGAGTAGGCACATTTTGTCCTTAAATATAGGACCTAAATCAATTAGAACTGTGCACATTTATATCCAAGGGCCAAATTTGCCCCATTGACTTAAAAGTTTGTTGGTGTTATTATATAGGTCCCATAAACAAGTTTCTGCATATCCTAACTGCATTCCCCAATCTTTCTAATCACCAGAACCCAAAAGTTCACATACACAGTAGCATTTTCTATTCTTCGCCCTTCTTAAATGTCAGTCTTAATGTACTACTGTCAGTTATTAATGCAGCTTATAAATATTCAGGAAATGCAGTGTGGTTGTTTTAATGTTGTCACAGCAACCTGAACTTCTGGAATTTTCTGACCGTTGAGTGCCTGAGCTTGCAAATTTCACAACTGCATTCATTACAGCTCTTACTTTTATTATTTTATACTTAATAATGGGGAAGCATTGAATCCAAGAGCAAAGTAAGATGCTGCAGGGAAAATGTTTATCTGTTAATTTTGGTTTATCAGAAAGTGTCTATTTAAACCTTTACTTACCTGTGATTAATACTTCTAAAAATACATACACTCAAACACATAGATATATGCATATAAGAAAAAGACTCAAGATAATGTAATTGAGCACAAAGCTGGGTTATATTAACATACGTTCTCCATGGGAGTTTCTCCCCTCCCTCCTTCATCCTACAATTTGTTATACCCATAGTTGCCTCTTGCCTAGGACAGGTGCTGTCCTTTTCTATGGCCCTGATCTACCAAAAAATTTAAATATGTGCTTAACTTTTAAGCACTTGACCAGTACCATGGAAATCAATGACATTGACATTATGCATGTGAGTAAGCACACGTATAAGCACACGCAGGATCAGGGCCAACGTTTGTATAGCATCTAGCTCAATAGGGCCCCAGTTCCAATTTATTCTATTTGCGTATGTCACATTCCTTTTCCATTGTGAAACTTTTCTCTCTTCCCATCCCATACTAAGATGGCAGATCAGTCACACTAGCAATGAACTGCCCATCAGTGTGCAAATTACACTTCTACCCCATTTTCATATGCCAGATGGGTATTTTGCTTGTTTCTACGTCTCTATACCACCTTTTAATCAGCCAGTGAGTCATGCAACAGTGTGTGCATGCAAATTTTGTGGGTGTAGCTAAAACTACCAGCCAAAAATGTAGACTGTAGATGGATCACTCAAATGTATGATATTTAAGTAGGTTGAGGTTTAATACAAACCATTTGTCAGCCCTACTGGAGATGCCAAGAAAGATGTTTATCCTAATCTCTTGGGAAATAGCATCCTTAATCCAGATCTGAACTGTATTAACTTTCAAATATAAATCATATTTAGTGTCCATAGCTATGTCAGGTGCAGTTTTGGCTGGTTAATTAGGCAAAGTCTTATTGAAAGTTCTTGTTAATGAAGTTTCTATAACTTGTGGGCTTTCAACAGGAGATTCCATAAAATAGCTAAATCATCATCTGGAGCACATCAGAATTACAAAATGGCACAATTACTAGTTTGGCAAAGACCACAGGCCTATCCCACTCTAAGAGGTTCTGCCATTAGCTGCCACTGCACATGGGAGCTAGTAATATGAGCAGAACCCTTATTAATCACAGCTGCTCAGTTTACTTAAATTGTGAAAGTGGTAAACATAAAATCAGCAATACCAGCATATGCTATTAGCAAAACTGGGAATGTCTATTAGATCAGTCAAAATATTTTCTGCAGGGTGATGCATACTTTACAGAACTGTACAGAAAGCATTTCAACAATTTATCTGTAACAACCCTCATTCTGGAAATGCAACCAACTATAATAAAAATGGCTTGTTTTTCTATTCTTGGCATAGCCATGCTGTGCAACCTGTCTCTACTGAAGACAGCCAGCAAGTAATTTCTCCATACAACTTCTATATGTGCCATCTGCCAATAACTCTAGAGGCCTCTCATTTAATTGTAAAATTTCCAGCTAAATTTGACTAATGAATTAAAATGAGGAATTAAGGAATATTGATGGATAAGCATTTGCCTTTGCAGTATTAACTGACTGGAATCCAACCAGTGAACTTAAAAATTGCTAAGTTTTATTTGATTTCCCTGATATTAAGGCTCTTGATAGAGGTTTATGTTATAACAATAATAATAACCCAGTCTAAAACAATATTTTAGCTTTGCTTTAATATGAAAAACTTCTTGAAATCTCCCGCCTTCCCACTTTCATAGTCAGTAAGATTAAACACGTATTCCCATCCTCTTGAGCTCTACCAAAATTGCCAGTAGTAAAGCTGTCAGTACGGGCAACTCTTCTACTGTAAAATGGAACCTTGGGTACAATGGCACAAAAATACATAAATATTTTTATTTCTTCAAACATGTCAGCCTAGGGTAATTTAGCACTTGCTGAAAGAGAGGCTTGAGAAGATGTAATAGAAGAGGCTGAGAGAAGCATGAGTCATTTAAAAAACACTCACAACGTCAACATTCACAAGTATCCACACTGAACTGATTCTTTGTTAAGGTTGACTTTGCTTTATCTGAAGTTCAGACTGAAAAATAGGAGGCAGGAAGGGATGGAAGAAGCAAGTGACAAGGCTGAGAAGGTAAGTGGATGTGGGTAGATGCTGGGAGATCATGGATTTGAGAACCACTGTGACATAATAAAAGAAGGAGAGGGGGATGGCGGAAAGGAAGGGACCAAGAAGTGGAGAACTCAACAGATCCTTTCAGTTCTGCCTTTAAAGAAGTTAACAAGATCTTAAGTGAAAGGGGCTCAATCCTTGAAGGGACACTGACTTCTTTTAGAGTTAAGGGCAATCAGCCCTTTGAAGGATTGGCCACACAAGAGAGAAGGGGAAAGAAGCGGAACAATAAGAAGGCTTAAATAGAGTGACAAAGATGGTGATTGGTCACAGGGGACTAGAGGCACGGGATTGGAGAGAGGAGATGTAGCCTGCCTTGGCCAGCATTGAAAGAAGAGGCTGGGGGAAGGCCATGTATACTCATTGGAGGAAGAACAGTACTGGAGATACCAAAGTCAAGGAGACAACCAGGCAGACACTGTGAAGCAAAATAATCAAATGTGGAAGAGAAGGAGAGTTGAAAGACTTGAGGCAAAGGCACATAAGTGATCCAGTTACAAAACACTGAAGTCAGGAAAATTATATTGTTTTCCTCTTTTCCTTATTTTCTTAAGGTTAAAAAAAGTTACCTTACTTGTTAATTTTTAAAAATAAATCAATGTCTCTCTACATTTAATCCAAAGCGGAATCATATTATGGTCACTATGAACACCACTGTTTGGCTTGCTACGACAATATGGAACTTCACTCTCCTACACTGTGTTACACCAGATTTAAACTGGCATGACTATCTTGCACCATTGACTTCAATTTACACCCGTGTAAATTTGGTAAAACGTATTATTTGTACTGAGGTCAGGGCTCCATTTTGCTAGGCACTGTACAAACATACTGTAAGAGACAGTCTGCCCCAAAGAATGTACAGTCTAAATAGAATAGACAAAGTGTGGCAGGGAAACAAAGGCACAGAGAAGTTAAGTGACATGACTTCTCCATGGTCACACAGCAGGTCAGTGGCAGAGTTAGAAAGAAAACCTGGGTCTGCTTCATGCCAGTCAAGTGCTCTGTCCACTAGATCACACTCCCTCTTACACTGGAGAATCAGGCCATTATAGTCATAGAAAATCAAAAGGCCAATGGCATTCATAGCTACTGTAATATGATCAGGCATTATAAAATTGGAGCATGGAGTGAGGTATCAGGCCTATGATGTCTTGTCTATTTGTTACTTGAGATTTAGAATTTAAAAAATGTAGTTGTATAACTTGACATATAACACATTATCCTTAAGAACTGTAAGTCATCCTCATTCTGTGAGCAGTAACCCCACTTGTGAGTAATCTGCTGATTCCAAATCTTCTAAGCTTTTTTCTGTTCAACAAATTTTTAGCAAGACAACAGCAAATGTAATGACGCAGCAGTGAGAAAAATAAATAAAGGCAATTCAACTCTCATTTGTGAGCTGTAAGATTTTATAGGAGATACTGAAGGCTAACAGCCCAATTCAAGACTTAATCATTTTAGATTACCCATGTTTGCCTCAGGCTTGGAAAGTTTTTGCAAAATATGGCAAGTATATCAGGCTGATTCTCTCCAAAGTATACCTGGTAGAGTTAAACAAATCTTACGAAGGAACACAGCTCATTTGTTAGGGGTTTAGCTAATATCCACTTGCTACTGTCTGTCCAAGATAATAGGTAAAATGGAATATTGTAACCAGGTTAGCAATGTTATAAATTTTTGTTTGCCCTTTAAGTGTTAATTTAAAAGGCTGAATGATCTTACTCGAATCCACCAAAAGAAAGTCAATATCTTGTGGATGACGGTGCCTTGTTCAGTATAATTGCATTGCTACAGCCCTTCGGCAATTTTCATTCTCTGGAGAAATGCCTTCCTTTCATGATATTGCAGAACAATAGATGTTACTATTATTCTTGGCCGTCTTATTTTTATGAGGGATTTCTGCCCCAATATCAAACTCTTGTGTTTCTCTTCCCCTACAAAAATGGTATGCTAGTAACAGGAGACTTCTTAGCATGTCAAACTCAGGCCCATGCCACCACTTCCCTGGCTGTATAAAAATCAAGGGATTAAGCAAAATAGTTTGTGGATCAAGACCTGTAAAACTAGGTCACTAGGCCATGACGACACAGGCAGAAGAAATGGATCCTCAGGTCTAGTTTGTTGTTACAAAATGGTACATTAGTCCTGTAAGACGTTCTAACAAACAATATGATCTTAGCTGTAGGAAATAGTGTATAACACCATCTAGGTTCTTTCTGAGTATCAAAGAGCAAAACTGTAACTTTTTCCCACCAAGAACACAAGGCAAAATGGCTTCTGCTGACCTTCCTTAGAACATGGGATAGGGCTCAGCCAGACAAGGTGCCAAATGAAATCTCATGCAACTTCAATCATATGACAAATTGTCACTGAACTCAGTTTGGAACTCAAAAATGCACCATGAGAATTTGTGTTGAACTACACAGACACAAGCTGGATGAGGATGCAGTGTGTGTAGCAATGTCAGCTTCACATCTGCAGATATAAAAATGTCAATGAATTGAAAATACTGAAGTTCATGGGAATTGCAGTATCTCAGCACCTCTGAAAAATCTGATTTAGATTTTGATGCCTACTGTTAGCACCCAAATTGGAAAATTCTGACCTATTAATAGTCGTTAAAAGGTTAAACTTTTGTAAAGCACATACACACACAGGCATTGTGATTAGGTGGCATTCCCACCATTCTTCAAAACAGTCTTCATGTACCCTGTAGGGTGGAAATCAGCTACAGCCTAAGACATCTTCACAGAGTTGGTGATGCCTAGAGAGTTCTTCCCTTGGGATTTTCAGCCCCAGAACTAGATTTTTCTACCAGACTTTTATATGCTGGTGTACTTTTCAAGCCACGCCTGCCAGTGAGATAGCTGAAACCAAACAGCCTCACCCAGCAGGGTTTCCACATCTGTAACTGAAAAAGCCAGTCACGCTGTTACCTGAGCACTAAGATTTCAGTTGCATGCCTTGTTTTATAGTTTTAGGTTGGTACAAAAGTAAGAATTGACTGATACCAAACATAGCTCACCTAGATCACACAGAAACACGGATTCTCTCCCCTCTATTTGATACTGCCTGGCTTCTCTTAAAGCAAGCATTTGATGTATTTTTCTTGTGTCTATCAGACAGGAGTGTATGGTAACCACCTTCCATTCCCATGGCTGGCTTCTCTCTGTATGAGACATTCTGCTAAAAATTGACCTTTTAAATATTCTCTTTAAATAGCAGATTGCCCATAAAAAGAGGAGAAAAAATAAACCCAAATTAACAGATGGAAGCAATAAAGAACAACTGAATTTTTAAAAAAAGACAACCCTGAAGGCCAATTAATTCAAATTCACACAGCTTTGGTAATAACATCTCCAAATTAACTGGAATAGCTTTCTATATTACATGCAATTTCATAACAGATTATATTGAATATAACACTTGTTGCTCAGCTTTCTGCATTGGCAGTAATGAAAAAATCCATCTCATCCTCTATGTACAGTTAGAGGTTTGAACTGAGAAAAAATAAATAACCCAGCATCTGTGAACTTAAGCTAGTTTTAACAAGGTGTATGCACGTGAGAGGAGTTGTTCTCAGTTCAATTACAGATATTCTCTCAAAGCGAAATTTCTTTGTTTCTAGGATGAAGCCCTGAATCAAAGCAATTCATTTATGTATGAGAACTAAAATGTTCAATTAATATTTGCTAACAGTATTTTTAGAAGAGCCATGTAAACAAAAATAATTTATGATGGTTACCACATGTAGCAACAATTGTCTGATGGTTCCCAATAACATATTACCAGGTTTCTTAGTTAAAACCCCTCCAGATTTTCAAATCTGTGCATGTCTGAGACCCTGAATGCTGCAGTTCCTATGCTTGTAGTCCTGTCAACTTCAATGGGAATATTTGTTTTGCATAAAGACTACGGAGTTGGGCACCATCTACCTAGATGTGTGGTTTTGATGATTTTAAAACAGGTCTTTAAAAATGTACATGTATATTTTAAAATATGTATGTTACACTAGAGCTGGTCAACATTTTTCATGTAGAAAGCTTTCCCACAAAAACTGAAATTTTTCATGGGAAAAATATCAATTCCAATGAAAGATTTCAGTTTTCCAGAAGGAAATTTCTAAACTAAATTGTTAATTCAGAACAAACATTTTTGTTCCAAATCAGTTTGAAACTTCCAGTAGGAAAATTAAAAATAAAAAAAACTGACTGAAACTTTTCAAAGATTTTTCTTTTGAAATTTCTCATTGGAAAAATCTTGTTTTCCCAACCAGCTCTCATTAAAATTGTTTGAAAACACTTTGGTAGGCCACAATTAAGGAGAAAAGAAAACCTTGACCAGAAATATTTTACTGGAAATATTGATTGGAGAAACATGTATTCCTAATCATTGTCTGGGAAGTCACAGAAAAGGCAATAAAAACTATGTTCTTCTAAATAAATTAGATAGCTTCACAACTGGTATTTCCTGGCTCCTTCAGCAAAGCTCATTATGGAGCAAGACAAGGTTTGTCTTCTAAGTGTTTTTCCAATCTCTGTTCTCCTGAAAGGAAAATTCTCTTCCATGAATGTAATAGCTATCAGATTTAGGATATAAATGGAGACTGCATGATCTAGTGTTCAGGGCATAGGACTGGAAGTCCTAAGCATTATGTTCTGTTTCAAGATGACTCACCATATGACCTCAAGCACATCATGTAACCTCTCTGTGCATCAGTTTCTGCATTTATAAAGCATCTTCCTTAAGCATTATGAGATTCACAGATAAGTGTTAGGTACAACTATTATTAATTATTATTATTATATAGCCTAATGTGTAGTGTGCCTACCCTGCTAAAAACAGCAAACAATTTATCCTCCATGGGTATAAAGAAGTGGTAGGTATCTTAAATTCTGCCTGCCTTTTTTTGCACTATACATATTAATTCCTAATGACAATGAAAATGTATGTGTGGAAACGTCAGCATAGAATCCTACTTTATATTGATTTACAATTCTATTGCAAAGACCTCCAAATTAGATTAAAGCAAATAATACATTTGTCTAGATTTGCTGTCACATTCCTGTTAGATAACAGCAACAGCAATTCATTTCTTCTCACCCCAATAAACACTGGCATAAGATCGGGGAGAGGGGTGGTTATTTTGTGCTTCCTTATGATTCATATTTTACATAGAACTTATTCTCAACCCCAAATCCTTCTCTTGCTTCTGAAACCTGAATAGGATTCTATCCTCCCTCACCACCAAGTTCTTAATCAATATCCTCCTCAGATTCTAATTCTGCATACCTATGTGAGCCATGTTCCAGACTGCAGCGGCTGGCAGAGTGAGTCTGCTCCCTGCCAAATCTGTTAGGGCTCTTGTGAGGCAAACCACATTAACCATGCAAGGGCACAAACATACAGTAAGACCCCATGTAGCTCCTGCAAATGGTTTTCTGCTTCAAAACACCAAGTCCTGAGGATGTTGCCTGAATGTTACAGGCTGTCAGGAAATGCTGTACAGATCTTCTTAAAACATTTGATCTAAATGTAAAGATGGGAGCTCCATCATAAGAAAGGATTTTCTCTGTCTAGAATGACTCACCCCAGATTACTCAGCTCATTATGCTTTGGGACAAGGGTCTGTTTTAGTGCCAGCCATGTACTATCCAACAACATTCTCCTTGTCAGCCAGTAGAGATTCCTGACTTTTTGACTTCAGTGCTCTTAATCTCAGATCAAATGTTTTGGGGGTTTTTTTGGGTAACAAAAGTACTGGGAAAAACAGGAGGCACTTGACAGTGACTGATTTGGTTGAAAATGTGGGATAACCAGCAAAAGTGCAAAAAAAAAAAAAAACAGAGTTCTCCGAGTAATGCCATCACAAATTGCTGGCTAAATCCCGGTCAGTGTCAAAACTCCCATTGACCTCAATTTGATTTCAGAGACTTGTCCCACTGTGCTATTAATGGATACTGCATTAGACTGTTGTGGTTGAAGAAATTCCATGAAGGAATATTTAACACATCTGTTGTTACTGGTGATAGTATTGCTAGCAGGATGTTAACTCTGACTCTAATGCTAAGAAATCTGAAAAGAGTATCACATGGTGGGCTTTTGGATAATAAACTAGAAAGAAAATAATTCTCTAGGAGCTGGATGCACAAATGGAGTTAGGTATTGGGACATTGAACATCACAGCACCTAACTTTTAGATGCGTAGAAAATCACTGTTATTCACAAAGCTCCTGAACAATGAATGGGGAGAGACAGGCGCCTTAGACTGATTCACAAAAGCCAGTATGCTTGGCAGGGAGCCACCTAAGCTAGCCAGTGGGAGATGCCAATGAGAAAAGTGTGCCCTAAACCTCAACCCCTAATGCAGATCTGCTGGGAGACATCTAGCTCTGCTAGCGAGTCACAGCTGAGAACCCTCTTTGGAGTTATGGGCCTGCACCATTTTTGCAAAAAGCCAGAGGACCACCACCTCTCTCATGACCTTAATCACTGGGCTAAAAGTTCTCACCTGGGATAAGGTAGACCCCTGGTTCAAGTCTCCCCTCCAGCTCAGAGGGAGAAGGGATTTAATCTTGGATCTACCACCTCTCAGGTGAGTGTTCCAAACATTGGCCTATGGGAAATTCTGATGTGGGTCTTGTGATGGGTTGGATCCCTTGGGAAGTTACCTGATGTGCTGAGATACCACTAAGTCTACCTGTTCTGCCAGCATGGGCCCCCTTTAACCTGTCTTGTTGAACCAGGCTCTTAAAACCTCCTCTAACACACACACAGGCAGGGCCACACCCAGCTGCAGATCAGTTCTGGGAAGACTCAGCTTAAGGGACTTGCTCCAGCACTCAGATGTCCACCTCTCTTGCAGTACAGACCCAAAGACATACTATGAAATTCGCCTCTTTCCTCAATGTGGAAGAGGGATGTGCACACTTCTTCCCCCCACGCCCTTAGAGATTACATAAACTGGGTTATATTATAAACCAGAAATAAATTAACTATAACAGGTGTATTTTAAGTAGTTAAGGAGGTAGCAGACAGAACAAGAAAATAAAACAGAGTACGCAAACTAAGCTTAATACACTAAAGAAACTTGTTACATGTGAGTTCTCACCCTAAACGTGCTTCTACTAATCATCTTCACAGGCCAGATGCCCTTCCAGCCGGCCAGTTCTTTCCCCCTGTTCTGTCTTAGTTTTTCCCAGCAGTCATCTTCAGTGGGGTAGCAGGGGAGAACAGATGACCTGGATTACCTCACTTCCCACCCTTAAATAGGATTTGCATGAGGCAGGAGTCCTTTGTTTCCTAGTTTGACCCCCCCCCCTTCCCTTACAGTGGAAAGTTACAAGAAGTCCCAGGTAATGTTTTAGTATCAGGTGACAAGACCACTTGACTCTGTAGGGCTTGTGTAGCCATTCTTCATAGGCTGACCCACAGGTTCAAAGGAAGACTAAGCTCTTTTACGTAGAGGCTGTCCAGTTTGACCAATGTACATGGCAGAGGGGCATTGCTGGCAGGTCTGGACATTCTCTACGTAAAAGAATAAATGGACACAAAACAGATGTCAAGAATTATAACATTCATAAACCAGTCGGAGAACACTTCAATCTCTCTCTGGTCACTTAATTTCTGACCTAAAAGTGGCAATTCTTCAACAAAAAGACTTCAGAAACAGACTCCAACGAGAGACTGCTGAATTGGAATTAATTTGCAAATTGGATACAATTAATTTAGGCTTGAATAGAGACTGGGTGTGGTTGAGTCATTACACAAAGTAAAACTATTTCCCCTTGTTTATTCCCCACCCCCCACTGTTCCTCAGACGTTCTTCAGAGGAACAGCCATGTTAGTCTGTATTCGCAAAAAGAAAAGGAGTACTTGTGGCACCTTAGAGACTAACCAATTTATTTGAGCATAAGCTTTCGTGAGCTACAGCTCACTTTCAGACGTTCTTGTTAACTGCTGGAAATGGCCTACCTTGATTATCACTACAAAGGGCTTTCTTTCCTCCCACCCCCCCACTCTCCTGCTGGTAATAGCTCATCTTAAGTGATCACTCTCCTTACAGTGTGCATGATAAACACCCATTTTTTCATGTTCTGTGTGTATATAAATCTCCTCACTGTATTTTCCACTGAATGCATCCGATGAAGTGAGCTGTAGCTCATGAAAGCTTATGCTCAAATAAATTGGTTAGTCTCTAAGGTGCCACAAGTACTCCTTTTCTTTTTACAGTCCATTGTCCTTGTTGATGGGCCATCCACCCTATCTGGCTTTTCCATTGTTGTACCTGAAGTGTTGGCAGTGAGCATCACCCAAAGTAGCATAGTTGAAATACAGATACATAGTCAGTATTCCTAATTTCAGATTCAGAAATGATACATTCATACAAATGGAGAATCGCATTCAGTAAATCATAACCTTTCCAATGATCTCACATGAGCCATCTTGCATGAAGTATCTCTCAGTTAAGTCATTCATATCATAAAGATATGGAATGACACATCACAGGTCTCTCTCAATATGTCCTCTTAAAGCTGTTGCACTGTGCATAAACAATTAAGTAGTCATTGGAGCATGGAGAGTTGGCTCTGGGTGTCTCACCTGCTGAGTGAGTGGGCTACAGAGCCAGTCTCATGCTTGTACTCTCACTTGGAGTCATTTGACCCAGGAAAAGCTGGGTGGAAGTAGGGACTGTGACACATTGCCATCAATCGAGGTCTCCAGAATTATCTGTCTGCACCATTCGTTTGTATTACTAATATTAACAGAGATGCAGCATTTTATCTATAACAAGCTTAAGCCTCTCATTTGGTGCTGTTAGGCCATCAGTGAACGGTCAGGCTGGAAACTGATTTGGGATAGGACCACTACTTATGGAAATTTAATATTCCTGATTTCGAAATGATTTTAAAAAAAATAAATGAGTGAGAGGATGAGTGCTGAAACAAACTGTCTAGCAGGGCATCAGATCCTGTCAAAGGAGCCTTAGGCAGGCTAGGCATCCAAATATCACTGAATTGCTTAATTCCCTTAGGCACCTTTAACAATTCCAGTCTCAGTCTCTACTGACCAGAAATTGATAATCTATGGCTCTGCTCTCCGACGTACTCTGGTGGTAGTGGTGGGTGGTCAGGGATAATAAGGAATGTCCAAAGCTTCTTTCCAAAAACCGATGGTGACTATGTCTTTAAAATCAAGACCTGGAAGCAGCAGTAAAAGCACAGTATACTCCGTATTGTGCTTCTTCATATGTTCAAATACAAAATGAACTTCCTTCAACGTGATAGGAAATGAAAGATAATAGCAGAACGTGTATAATCCCTTTACCCATGGGCAAATCACTCAGGAAAACTATCCCAGATGGCTATTATATTTGTTTGCAAATATACTGTTTTGCTATATCACTAGAGGTTAAATCCATTAGCCAGTTAAAGTTATCTGTAGGACTCCCAAAAGTCTAGCTCATGAATTGCTTAATCTTCCTGGTTGAAGAGAACATCTGTTAACTTGGATAATAATCTGATTGGAAAATGAATGTGGAAAGAGAAAGCATACATTGTACTTAAATCAGGAAATTGTGCTGCCCAAAAAATAGTTATGAACAGAAATTGACTAGCAAAACCAACATAAGAGTCTTGATGTATAAAGGACAAAAAGTAGACAGGTATTTTGAGGCAAATAAACAAGAGTGACTGAATGTTCATGATGGTTTATCTTTAGAACCATCTATGTTCCACATAAAGACAACTCCATAAATGATACCACTTTTAAGAATACACCTGTATTTCTCAACGTGTATGGCTGTATTTAATTAATACAAAAAAAATCTACAAATTCATATATACAGATTACAGTATAAAAGTGGCATATTGCAACGAAAGGATATCTGATGTCAATTTCTCTCATCTATAACTAGAATCTTTTGAAAATTCTTCAAAAATATTCAAAGTTATTCCATTACAATTTCATCAGCTGAGAAATCATATTTTTAATACGTCTTCCATTAATACCTCATCTCAGGTTTCATGAATACCTTGCTAGGTTTTATATCATAGCCATTTCCTTTGCAGGAGTATTCTGTGAAGGATTTACTGTTTTAAAACCCTCTCTCTCATCCCCTTAAGTGCTCCATTATTTGGCTTGTGTTTCCAGTTTTTTCCTGTATCACGGCAGTGCCTGGTTGCTCTTCTGTAATTAAAGGTCTGTCAGCATTTCCATAATAAACCCCCTATTTTCAATGCTATCTCAAAGCAGTAATGCAATATGATTTTTATTCATCATTATTGCAATCTGTTGTATAAAGTGACACAGTTTAGTAGTTTCATTCATTCAGAACAAAGAATTTTTTCATTTTCTTTGTAAAAACTAGGTAGTCCTGTTCAGGTGAAGGAAATCCAATATCCATCTATTCTTAAGCATCAGATCAGTGGCACTTGTTTTAGTGTATGCAAAAAACTTCTCTTTTGATGGCTAGGAAATAATTTTCAAACACACACACACACACGTAATTTTTAAAAGAGTAGTCGTACATATAAACAAACAAACATTCTCATTGACTGTTTTATATTCAGAGAAGAAGGAATGTGTAGGAAGACAGACAGCTAAAGTAATCAGTGGTTCGGCTTAGCATTCCTTCCATCACACCTTTTTTTACTGTTTTCTTTCTCCCAAAGAAGGCTTCTGATTCACGGCCCAATCCCAAGCCCATTAATAGAAAGATTCCCATTGACTCACTCCAGTGGACTCTGGCTTTCAGAGAGAATCACAGCAATGTTTATAGCATAGTAATGAAACACTGTCTCTTTTCTCCCCCACAAATCTAGTTGTAACATTTATTATCAATTCAATATCCTTGAGCAAACGCATCAAAAAAGTACGAGGAAACTGTCTGAGGAGCTCCTGTGATATGAAGACAACAGATTCATTTTAGATAGAAATAGATGGGAAGCAAATAAGATAAGATGCAATATATTGTCCTTAAGAGTTACAATATTGCACAGCCTTCTGTGCTAGTGCCATGTCTCACCCTCAGTTCACATTAGTTTTATTATTGCCTTGAGACTAATAATTATACCACTGCCATCAGTTAAAAGAGTTAGCCACATAAAAGTGTGTGGCACAACTGTAAAAGTATTTGATTTATTAGTTTAGCAGCGTGAAAGTCAAAAGAGCATATGAGACTATGATGAATCCTTTGCTTTATTTCATTTAGTGTCGGCAGCTGAGCTGCTTACCCTATCCTATCCTCTACTTTGTAAACTACAAAGGCATGAGTTTTATTTCATTGTTTTAGGAATCTGGAGTCTGTAAATTCTCAGTAGACGGTGAAACAGATTGGTCAGCTTCAGAAAGATTTGTGAATACCAGATATGCAGGAGGGCTGGATCCTCAAATGCTGTAAACTTGCATAATTCCATCCAAGTCAATGGAGCCAGGCTGATCGATGCCAGCTCTGGTTCTGCCTTTTAATAGCCAACCTCCCAGTTTTCTCCTTGGCCACTACCAAGTTACCAGCACACAAACTGCAATCAAAATTATTGGCCAAATTTTGGCCTCTGATAAGACAGCAGAGCTCTCCTTGTAATCTTGGTCTTTGACACCCCCTGCCACAGTCCTCACAGGGTGCTGGAACAATTTGTATAGCTGGGGTGCTGAAAGCCATTGAGCTAAACTGTAAACCCAGTTTATAATGGAATCCACTTCAAGCCAGGGAGTACAGCAGCACCCCTTGTTCCAGCACCTATTGGTCCTCATTTGTGGAAGTACATCCAGTACCCTATGCTGCTCCCCATTACAAAATCCAAAAAGAAGAAAAGTTGCAGGAATTGGTGCAGCAAGTGGAAGCTATGTTGCATGTGTCATACCTTCCTCAAAACTCAGATTCCCCTTCGGGCCTACTTTGCACCTTCATATTGTGTGGGTTTCACAGGGCAGGGGATACTCTAGTTACAGCCAAACTGGCTGCCAAAGCTGGCAAATTCTGCCTAGGGCAGCAGGGCCGAACCTGAATGAGTGGCACTGAGACCTGGCACTTTGCCCCCCTACATCTACAATAATGACTGATCCATCAGAAGGCTTCCCCTGCCCCTCCTGAAAGTCTAACATGCACCCCCGGGTTTTGAACCTTTACTGGTTGGTGTTGGGGGGGCAGGAGGAAGAAGAGAACAGCACACTGAAATTTTTCCTAGGGTGGCAGATTATCTTGAGCAGCCTGTCAAGTGGACAGAGCTGGGTGGGACAGTGATGCCAAGAAGAAGCTGCATTCCATGGTATGCTCACTTTAAAAGGCCCCACAGATTTGCAGTGGAAATCTGCACAGAGCTAATGCTGCTTCAAGGAGAACTAACTTCAGCTACATAGGGCTGGTCAGGAATTTTCTGATAGCTTTTTCCAATCAGAAAATGCTGATTTGCTAAAACCAAAACTGTTTGCAGGGAAAGGCCAGGTTTGTTGAATCTCCTGATTTGAACAAGAAGTTGAAAAATGTTTTGAAATTGTACAAAAGACCCACTTTCACATTTTCAAAGTGAAAAGTGTAATTATTTACTTCAAAAGATGTTTTGTTTTGAAATTTTAGTTAATTTATACTAAAAGGTTTAAAAAAAAGGAAATGTAAGCAAAACGTTTTGACTGACCCGATAAAAAAAATTCACATGATCAGTTAGTGAAGATTTTGACTTTATGTCCTGATTTGGGATGAGAATTTTTTTCACATGGGATTCTGACCAGCTCTGCTGCAGAATCCTTCAATGGCTTCTAAGGTACCACGAAACAGGATGGGTATCCAATGGCAGCCCAACTCTTGCAATGACTGTGCTGCCAGTGGCTGTATGGCAGTGTTCATTCCTTCTACGTTGCAACCCTGAGATGTGCAGGAAGGTCCTGGGCACTGTGCTGTTTGGTCCCTTTGAGAACCCAATAGAACCTGTGCTCCTGATGATAGGGGACCTTGAGGGACAAAGTGGGTGAGGGAATATCTTTTACTGGACCAATTTCTGTTGGTGAAAGACACATGCTTTTGAACTTACACAGAACTCTTCTTCAGATCTGTGAAATGTATTCAGAAGGTACATCTTCATAGCAATTAAACACCAGTGACTGGCCCAGGTCACCTGACTTGGGCTCAGGCCATGTAAAACTACAGTAGAGACATTAAGACTTGGGCTGGCGTTCAGGCCCTGGGACCTCACGAGCGGGAGGGTCCCAGAACTTGAGCCCAAATATCTACACAGCAATTTTTAGTCCCAGGAGCCCAAGACAGTTGACCTGGGCCAACCATGGGCTGAGCTGTGGCTCGTTTATTCCAATGCAGACATACCCAGTGTGTCACAGTTAAATACAAGGTGGAACAGATGGTTTAGCTAGCATAAACAGTTAGCACATATTTCAAGGGACCATTGAAGGTGAAGTATGACCCTCTTGGGTCATACTGGGGCAGGGGGAAGGAGAGGGAAAAAGAGGCTAGGGGGGTTAAGTGGGTTATAGTTTGTTGTAATAAGACATAAATCCAGTGTCACTGTTCAAGCCCTGATTTTTAGTATCTAGCAAAAGTTATGAATTTAAGCTTCCAGGCTCATCTTTTGAGGGTGTAATGCAGGTTTCCTTTGAGGATGTGGACTGTGAGGTCAGATAGAGTGATTATTTTGTGGAAAGTGTTCACCCAGAGGTGATAGGGTGTTTCTCTTATTTTTCCTGTGTGAGTTCATTCAAGATTGTTGTGATTGTCTCATTTGACCCATATAGTTATTATTGGGGCATTTAGTGCACAGGATGAGGTACACTAAATGTTGTGATAGGCAAGTGTACAACCCATGGATCTTGAAAAGTATATTGGAGAGGCATTGCTCATCATAGCAGTGGATATATGAGTTTGGAGCAACGGGGGATTGTTGAAGCCAGAAAAGGGGATTCAGGAAAGATTTCTTTCAGGATGTGCTCCCCATTGAGTATGGGTTGTAATTATTTGAGGCATCCATGATTTCAAAGCTGCTAGTATTTTAACAACTTTTTCTCCATACAGACGGGTTCCCACAGAAGGGTACTGTAGGGCCCACAGAATGTACTTTCACTCCAAATTCCCAGCTAGTCAATCAACACTGTTTCTAGGAATTATGATGTAGTTAGAGCTCTGAGGAAAAATAACTCACCACTGGCTGGTTAAACTCACCATTGCAATCTCAACAATACGTCACAATGACAGACCAACTTTGACCTGTCAATGATGCCATGTGACACAGTAGACAATGTTAAAATGGAATTACTTAAAAATAGGAGTCATGCACGAATGTCATTAAAGAACTAGTTTTAAGGTAACACGTTACATCAGGAACAGTAAACGTTTGAAGGCCATGTAATTAGCATCTAAAAGCATGGTATATTGGCCTGTAGTAGTTCATGATCAAGGAAGTCAATACCTACTGTGCATTTTCTTCACCTCAGCTGCACTCTGGATTTTGAAACGATTCCTAGATTTCTTCCCCCCCCCCCCGTCCCCCATGTTTAGCTTCTTGATGCTACCGAGTTTCAGTTAATAGAAACTGTTTTTGTTCTTTAATACCTCACTGCTATATGACTTGCTCTGCATTTACCACCATTCACTGTTTTTTGCCCAATGTATTATTAACTAATAGAAATCTGTGTAGAACTCATGCTTGTCATCCATAGGCTCCCTTCTTTATTACTGTAAATGAGGTTTCCAAGCTTGCTTACAACAGCACCACTCAGCTAATCATGCAAATAGGGAATAAACTACAGTTCATTCTCTCTAATACTCAAGCTTTGATCGTACTCAATATATATAGACTACATGGTCTCCAGACGTGCACTTTAACTACAAGTATTTCTCTAGAATAAGTACTATCCTTTTCTTTTAAGTGATTTGTTAAGTTACACAAATGTAGGCTTGCACCTCTTGTGTACCAAGAGACTCTTTTGAGTACAAAGGGGGACGACTGAAGGGGAGAATGGATCCACTAACCAAAATCCCTCAGAGAGGGGGCAGGAATTTCTGGCAGTCACAAAGCTACTGCAGCGCTGAGGCTGCAACAACAGGCATGGAGTGTTCTCCTGCTGGACTGTGGCCTAGAGTGATTGGAAGATTCTGCCCACTTTACTACAGAATCCTACCTTCATCAAGCTCTTTATTTGGACTTGGCACAGGGACCAGGATTTGGGCCTCACACTAATGCTGCTCTGCAGCTGACTTCCATGGGGTGACATGATAAATAAAGGGGTGTGCAGCCCCTTCACCCAGTGATCATAGTACAGCTTAGTGAATAACACTGTGTTGGCTGGTTTCAAAATGGTAAAAATGAACCGTTTCTTTTAATTTTTTTTTCCAGCCAAAACTTTTAATTGACTTCAACCTGAATTTATGAATAATTTCAGTGTCCCAAAAATGCATTTTTCAGCATATTCACCAAAAACATTTGCCCGGCTCTAATTGTAAGTACCTCCTCCTTGATGTTTGAGGTCTTGTGAAAACAAGGTCCTCCCAAAACAAGAGTTCAAGTCTCCTATACGCCAGTGACTTGACACAGAAATTACCTAGCCATGCACCAGCCGAGGTCACTAGTAATCAAGGGATGTTTTACCATATTACGCTCCCCTCCCCCCCAAAAAACCCCAAAACCAAAATTATGGTTTAGTTCTCACCTCTCTTAATTTATGCTGTTTTGCTTGCTGTTAACAAATGGGTGCATGCATGAAAATGCTTGAAATGCCACCACCACTTTTTATATTAGTTACTTAGGATGGCTAGATGACAAATTTGCTAGAGAAGCTTCTTTAGGCAAAAGAAGAAAATTCAGGCTCTAATGAATCTTCAGGTTTAGCCAAGTTGCCCTGTGGAAAAAGGACTTTACCATGGGCTAGACTCTAGACTAGTTTTGGGCTTGATCCTGCAAGATGCTGACCGTTCTAGTCCCAGTCCAGCAAAGCACTTAAGTATGTGCTTAACAGGTTGGAGTTGTTATATCAGGACATTGTCTAGACTATTCTAGATGTCACTCAGCTGGGGAAAAAAAACACGTGGATGTTGAGGCACTGTCCTTGGACATCACCCCCTAGTAACTAGACAGTTATATACAGTAATGCATGCTTGTGGTTGGGGAGGGTGAAAGTCTCAAACTCAGCTCTTCTAGAATGCTTGAATTCCTAGTGCAGTGCCACTGCTTAAAGTGGTAAGATCCCTGCTTATTCAATGGGGTGTCCACGTAAGCAATTTTTTGTTGGTTCCTTGACAGAGGCAGGTAAAGTCTGGATTCCCCACTGTAAATAGATATTTTTGTAGGTGGAATTTTATTGAATCAATCATTTGCCTGTGTAAAACAGGCTTGTTTATGAAAATGGCAAATTGCCATCTTGGCAAATTCAGAATTTTTTGCGCAGAAGATGGAATTACGTTGTTGGAAACTGGAAATCTTAATTTTAATGACTCAAATTTATCAGTGCTCATTATGGGCCTAATCCAACTCCCACTGATTTCAGCGTTGGGAGCCTTTCTATACGTTTTTGGGGGGAGTTAAATCTGTCCTTAAGTGAAAATTGGTAGCTTTGCATGGGTTCTTTTTTCTTTGTATGCCATTCTATCAGCATTGTTCCTTGAACAATTGCTCTGACACCTCAGATACTGCTATTAACTTTCAGAGTAGCAGCTGTGTTAATCTGTATCCGCAAAAAGAAAAGGAGTACTTGTGGCACCTTAGAGACTAACCAATTTATTAGAGCATAAGCTTTCCTGAGCTGGATCAGGAAGAAAGCCCCGAGTCAGTCTAAACACAGTTTATTTGTCTGTGGTCCCTGGAGAACTCAGTTTGAACTAGTAGATGCACACTTCTCCAGAGGGATAACAAAGGAATGACACTGTATATCAAACTGAATATAAGTCAACATTTGATGCAGTTGCAAAAATGGCTAATATTCTAGGGTGTATTAATAGGAGTGTTGTATGTAAGACATGGGAGGTAATTGTCCCACTGTACTTGGCACTGGTGAGGCCTCAGCTGGAGTACTGTGTTTAGTTCTGGGCACCATGCTGTAGGAAAGATGTGGACAAATTGGGGAGAGTCCAGAGGACAACAAAAAAGATCAAAGGTTCTATAAAATACCCTATCCTCCTAGAGATACCCCCTTAATCTTAAAAGTTCTCATTCTTTCAAAAGGTCCTTTGAAGATTCTTACAATCCCACAATAGAACACAAATATTTACATTTTTAATACAATGAACTCCAAAGATCCTAAAACTAATTCAACAGGTTTAACTTAATTCAGTAAAGTTAATTCAGGATATTGTTAGTCTGTCACAATATATAACACTGTTCTTCTGCCTAAAGATGCATAGATGCCACTTTTAGAAATATGCAGTTTGTATATGCGCAACACAGACACATAGAATTTCCAAGTGCTGATATATTCTCCACTGGTATGGGGTTAAACAGATGACGTGTTTAGAGAGAGGCATTACTGTTCTCTGCCATCATGCCCACTATTTGTGCTCATTGATACTGAAGTGCAATATAGTGTGCAAGTAAAAACAGCTCAGGAGCTTTATGAAGCAGTAATTTATGAAGTCCATTCTAACCTACTATGAAAGAATTCTTTATTGGGGGACACATCAGTCATTTTTGGCAACTAAGGTAACTTACTAAAAATTAAGCATCTCCAGAGCTATAAGGATAATCAGTTTAATGACAAGTAAATCAAAACAAGCCTCAAGCCATATCAGCTTCCTTATTGCAGTGAGGAAGAATGCCTTTCAAAGAAGTAAAAAGAAAAGGAGTACTTGTGGCACCTTAGAGACTAACAAATTTATTTGAGCATAAGCTTTCGTGAGCTACAGCTCACTTCATCGGATGCATTCAGTGGAAAATACAGTAGGGAGATTTATATACATAGAGAACATGAAACAATGGGTGTTACCATACACACCCGCCCCCGCACGCCCCCCCCCCCCCGCTGGTAATAGCTCACCTTAAGTGATCACTCTGGTTACAGTGTGTATGGTAACACCCATTGTTTCATGTTCTCTATGTATATAAATCTCCCCACTGTATTTTCCACTGAATGCATCCGATGAAGTGAGCTGTAGCTCACAAAAGCTTATGCTCAAATAAATTGATTAGTCTCTAAGGTGCCACAAGTACTCCTTTTCTTTTTGCGAATACAGACTAACACGGCTGCTACTCTGAAACCTTTCAAAGAAGTGATTAATTTTTAGGGCCCTTACTTATCCTATACATTATTTCTGACACTTTCAGTGATGTTTTACAATTATTTGCTATATTTTCAAACTTTACTTTATAAATATTATTTTTACGTGGGTGAATTAACTCTTTGTTTAGGGTTTGATATGGTCTCACATCATTGTAGTATCTGAGCACTTTTCACATAAAATCAATTGCCAGTCAAAAGACAGTCCTGAAGACTGTTTACACACAGAACAGGATCAGCAAGAACAATGACAAGGAAAGCTCCCCCACAATGCCCCATCACCATGATAGTTATAACTATAAGGATGGAGCACCTGTAAGGATATAAGCTATTCAGTTTCTATGTATATTTAATCCTTGACCTTTGCTGCTTGTCAGTTTATTGCCATTTACTGAGGATTCTGTGACAGGAATGTGACTGCCAGAAGCTATTATATGTAGGCAACCAAACCACCATCAGATGATGGTAAACATCTGATCAATTTCAATCAGCAACCTGGAGGTGAAAAGTTCTGTATTCTTTTATAAGCCCTTTATTTTAAAACATTGGCTGGAATTTTCAAAAGGTGCTATTAAGTCACTTTGACACTTTTGAAAATCCCATTGTAAAGGGGTGTACTCACCCCTCGTGAGCACCCCGTCTCAGTGCATGTGCTTACACTTTCTCTCTGCTTTCTGGTGAGTCTTCAGCTACCCAGCCCTTCAGCCATGTCACACACAATCTGTATGTGAGATAAAAATCAAACCCCTTCCAGGGTATAAATCTAACAGGGAGCCTATCTCAGTGACCTCTAAGGTCCCATTTATCAGCAGCCCTAACTCTGGGCTCGCTCTTCCATCAGCCCAGTAGAGCCTTTCACAGTACTGTGGTTTGAACTGTCTCTCAGCTCCTTCTGGATTCTTTCAAATTGTACCGCCCTGGTGTGGGGCCACATCTCCAGGGCTTCCTCTCTGGAGACTGTACACCTCTCTGAGCCTTTCTGGACCCAGCTCTTTAGCTGGGCCACAAAAAGAGTTCAGTTCCCCTTCTGAGGTGTATCAAAGTCCAGGCCACTTTTGCAGTGGCTGGTGGTGGTGGGAACTGGGCCCACCCTCTACTGCAGGTCCCAGCCCAGGGACCCTATAGATGGTAGCTATCTGCCACATCCTTTTAAATAAGCTGCGTTACAGCTACAATTCCCTGGGCCAGTTCCCCATGACTCCAACACGTTCTTCACCCTTACCTTTGGGCCTTGTCTTGATTGAGTCCCAGCAGCCAGGTCAGAGCACCTTCGCATTCCCCACATCCTCTGCCAGCAGTGCTGTCTGAGGTCCTGTAGATCCCTCAGCCAGCCAGGCATACTAGCCACTCTTGCTCATCTCTAGCAAGAAACTAATCTCTGCTCTGCACTGCAGTTCCTTTTATATGGGCCTGCTGGGCCCAGACTGGCTGCTCTCTGATTGGCTGTGTCCTGTGCAGCCACTCTTGGCAGCTTGGAGGACCCTCTCTACTGCCCTTTTCTGGGGCGGGGTGTGGCAGGGCCACAAGGCTTCCAGCAGGCATTCTCAGGCAGTGGTGCAGCTAGGACTGAAAATTTGGGTTGGCCCTGACTTTAAGGTCGACAGGCAATGACAGACTGTGCTAGCTCAACTTCTCCCCTGATGCCACACCCTCTTCCTAGCCCTGGTGTCCGTGCCCCCCCCACCACCACCACACACACACACACACACAGGGATTCAGCTACTGAGCTGAGCATGCGAATGGGGAGAGTCAGAAAAAGGCAAAGCAGAGCTGCCAGAGTGTAGCTTTTTGAAGGGCAGGCGCATAGCTCTGCCCTGGATTTCAGGTGCCCGAGTGACACTCCAGGCTTATGTGGTAGCACTACACCCCTCAGATTTGGGTAGGCCTGGAGGCTAAGTGGGTGAGCCACGGCCCACCCAGGCCCACCCACGGCTATGCCCCTGGCCTCAGGGCCTGGTCCACCCTATCACACCCATCCATGGCCTATTTTTCAGAGGTAATTTTTTTAAAATTGTTTGGTTGATGCAGAGAGAAACCCACACAAATATCTATCCTAACAAGTGAGTTACACAAGGTCTTTCAGATACAGAATATATAGAAGTGTCCATGAGGGACTATGGCAGGTAGTAATCTATTTTTCTTTTTATTGTCCACAAAGCAGCAGTTTGTCTTAAAAGACATCCTTACTTTCCGCTGTTTGACAAATTATTTGTTCCAGTTACAGAAGCCCTTAAGTATTATCCAGGCTTTTCTGGTAGAAACAATGTCTGTTGTCCAGTACTTCAAATAGATTGTCTAAAACAGTCTCTCTCTCTCACACCCACACACACACTCTCTCTCTCTCAACTTTATTCCAGGCAAACAAACCTGAGGCTCCTGGTGAAGTAGCACCAGGTAGTGAGTTGCCACTGTCTTTTAAACCTACCCCCAAATGTTGCCATGATCCCCACACAGTGAGGAATGCTCACTCAATGGTAAAATAACACAGTGTTCTGCAAATACATTTCTTACATGTATTAAGTTTAATTCTGCAGATAACATTTTAGCATGATGGGAAATAAAATGCCTAGGGAATCCCAATCATTGGTTGATTTTCAAGTCATTACTAGCTGCAAATATACAAGCTCCTTTTAGTGTATGTCTCCATTCCTTCTTCAAGATAGGGAAGTGAAGAGCCTCTTGCTTTTTAGGGTGGGTTTGAACTAATGTTACCATTTTTATTGCACAATAGCAGGATTCTTATTTTTTATTTATTGAGTGCCATTGAGATGCTTGGAGTTCTATGAACATAGACCTAATTCTGACAAACTCATGGGAAAAGGTAGAAGAGCTCCAGATGATGACTGACCTGTTTCCTACCGATTATCAGGTGGAAGGAATTTTGGGCAGTATTGACTAGATTGGGACATGGCTCCATAAATCCTGGAAATGCATAAAGGGAAACCCCTTATCCCAACGAGGCAGGTGCTGGCTTTCTGGAAGATTATCTCCTTCATGTTGCTCTACTGGCCCCTTCTTCCCCAAAGCAGTATGCCTTTTTCAGGAAACTTTGCTTCCATTGACTAAGCTACACATGGCTGTATACTTGCAGTGACTGAAGGGACCAAGCAGGAGGCAATACTGCTTCCAATGGCATTAATTCCCAAGTGGATTTCCAGAGGATCAGTAGGGATAGTCCCCTTTTCTACCCCCTCTTAATCCTTCCCTGGCACCAATTTTACGGAGTGCTGGCACAGGCAAATGGCAGAAGAATGCTGCTGCCAACCCAGATCCAGGGCTAACCTGCTCCCATCCTTGAGAAATCCAGTGGATTGGAGTCTCCTCTGTTCGTGTAAAAGAAGAGATGTTACAACCCATTGAATATGCACCATCATGCTAAATAATTCTCTTTCATTGATTTTCCCACCCTTCAAATATTTGTTGACAGTTATTATGCCTCCCATCTTAGTCATAATTGAGCCAAGTTATAGATCATTTAGCACTTTTAAAACTTTTCTTAGAAGATGATCCCCTCCTAACTCTTATTCATTTTCATGGAGCTCACTCTAGTTTATCTATATTCTCTAGCACAGAGGTATCTAGAATTGAATACAATAATGCAAATGGGCCTCACCACTGTGACAAAGAAAGGGAGTTACTTCTCCATGCAGTGATGTGACACATTTGTGTATGTAGTCCAGAAATGATGGGTCTTTTTTTTAACTCCTTCCATATTACATTTCAAACTCCAGTCTAATTTCTTGTTGATAATGAACACCTAGATCTTTTCCAAAATTACTGCTTTCGAGAATCCCTTCCCCCACTGAATCTGTTTTTTTTCTTATTATTTCCCCCCAGATGCATTAATCTGTTGATATCATAGTCTATTGCTATCGTAATGACTGTGCTGTCACAAATCCAGTATTATCAACTTGACTGCAGGATAAAATACCAGGGTAAAATGGGATGGAAAGCAGCAAAACATCACTTAAACTCAAAACATCTCATCTTTGGTAACCAGCAAACACAGCAAAGATCATGATTTCAATTTACTTTTCAGGTGCTTTTATGTTTTTAATCAGATCTATCTGAAAGCTTTTCTGTGTACAAAAGTCCTTTAAAATCTCCCACACATTGATGGAATATAGACTTTTGTTGTTACTTTTTTGTTGTAATGTGGAGTTGTTCTGAACCAGCTTCTTTGAATCTGACGCATCGGAACCCACTGGGAGTTTTCAGATTCACGACTATTTTTGTGCATTAATGGCACCTATAAAACAGCTGCTTAACAGTCACTCCAGGATTAACAGAGGACCAGAGCAGAACATCTTCTGGAAGGGTCTCAACAGGTGCTTAGGAGGATGATTTTTAATTTGACACACAGCAAACAGTAAGTCACTGAAATCATTATGAACAACAACTCCCTTGGCTGGCATCAACAACACAAATGGGTGAAAAAAATAGATGTTTTATTGATTAAACATGAACTTTTTCACACAGTGAAAAGTATTTAGTGATTTGGGAGCCAATAAAATGCGAAGAGGCTTGAGATTATTGAAAAATTAAGATATCAAAATAGTGCAGCTGTTACAGGGTTTGAACACAAGGTCATGATATAATTTATTAGCACATCCACTGTTTCCTTTACAATGATAGGACTGAGAACAAAATAGCTATTCAGGATAAATAATTAATCTCAAGAATATAAAGGAAAACATGCCTAAAGTCACCAAGGTGTGTTCTCCTGTTTGTGTATTGCTGGATTGTAAAACAAAACAAAAACAAACAAAGAAAAGGAAATAAGACAGTTAAACACACTACAGAAAGATGGCTACTGGATGATAACCTAGCTATAATAATGTCATTAAGAGCGTTGATCTGATAAACGGGATCTCATAAATGGGGTGCAGTATAATTTAGGTAGACAAAAATAATGTTGCATAAGCAGAGAATGTATACATAACTTCAACTCAAATGCTCAGCTATTTCACTACAAAGCAACCCTACTGCCCAACACACACAAACTTTTCTTCATCAGACTGTTCCCTTTCCTCATTAAGAAATCTAACTTCCAGTAGCTCCTAGTTGTTTCTTTTTAAAATCTCTCTCTGACCATTCCTTTTGTTCTTGAGTTTCCAAGGAAGCATGTCTGGGTTAAAAAGACATCTATCTCTTATACAAACTAGATGCATTTTTGAGCATCTCAAAACAATGATACAATGCTCAACGTATCTCTTATACGAACTAGATGCTCTCTTCTGCATCAGGAGTGGATAATCAGAAAAGGATCATTAGTATCTAATAGTTCTATCATAAAAATTCCATGTACTACATGCAGTAACAAATTTGAGAACAAGCAAAACAGTATTACATGAACTGCAAACCGCGTGAATATTTTTCCTTGGGAGAGGAGAATTGTATTTGCAAATCATTCATGAAACAGTTTTAGGTTTTGTGACTATTTTCATTGTTAAAGTTTAACTAAATATCCCAGGTGAATAGTGTGCCATCTATGGTGATGAATCCAATGTTGAGAATTGGTATTGAGGCTTTAGATCCCTGATTGAATGCCAGACTTAACAGAGGAATAATGAATGGCAAATAGTTCATAGTGAATTCGGAATAGTGAACAATTAATGCACTTTCAGTATGAATTCAAGAAACTTTCAGGGTTAGTGAACATTTCATAGATACTGGGCAGCCATCTGAATATTCATAAACAACCACCGACAAGCAGTAGACAAGTTAATTGGAAGTTTTTATTCACAACCTGTTCCCTTCCTCCCCCCATTATTTGACCAGCTGCCCTGAATAAGTGCAGTACGCAGCACTATGGATTCATTTTACTCCAGTGAATGTGATACACCTTCAATGTTCAAGCCACAGAGCTTGTAAGGACTGATATTAAACTTGACCGCCACCTCCAGGATCAAGATGGCAAACTGTGTGCTCAGGAGCAGATTAATAGTAGTTAATATGCAGATGCCTGTTATGTGGTCTATTGTTTCTGTCATCTCTCTTGAACGGTCATATAAGTGCAGCTGCATTTCAACCAGATTGTCTCAGCCAATAACATCCTCTTGTAACGAGCTGTACATTCACAAGTTCCTTTGTATCACATGCTAGTTCCGCTTTGTATCTTTTGCTCCTAATGCAAGAATGTCTTATTGAGCCTTTGTTGAGTAGATAAGTGTAGAGCCATTCTTAATAGAAACTGTTTCAGACAGCAATATTTCTGCTCTGTAGTCACTGTGAAAACCAGATTCCAATTTATTTCTCTGAATAATGTAAACAGAATACCTGGTCTTGTAAAAAAAAAGTCCATCAAAACTGTTTTCACAATTGTATTATTGACTAAGTTAGGTGGGATTTTTTGGTGGAAAATGCCTGCTTCCCAACTTTTCATAAAAAACTAAAAATCTGAACCATCTGAAAAAAAATACCCCTGAGCGACATAAATTTTGCCAGCATAAGTGCTTGTATGCACAGCATTATGTCAGCAGGAGATGCTCTTCCTTCAACATAGCTACCACTGCTCGTTGAGCTGGTTTTATTATGTTGACGGGAGAGCGTTCTCCTGTCGGCGTAATGTGGCTACACGAGCACTCTTACAGTGGCACCGCTGTATCAGTACAGTTGTGCCTCTCTAAGCTCATAAATGTAGACACGGCCTAATTTTCAGGCAAGATGATCACTGCGAGGAAAAAAAAGCTCAAAAGTTGCTTTTAACATTTAGCTTTAAATACATTTCCCAGCTCATACAAGATGTGAACATGTTGTCAAGTGCTGCTCCCATTGACAGTGATGGCAGTAGGAGCCAGGCTGTGATGAATTATCTTGCTAATGAAGCATTGGTTTTGATCTTTCAAGTACTGTGAAAGTTGGTTGTTTTGTTTTTGCTTTTGTTTTTTGGTAGGGACAGGTATACATTTTTTCTTAAGCTCTTGTTTTTGGCAAAAGAAGTTTTGGAAAGGCTGTTTTCAGTGTGGGTTGAATGGAGCAATAATGTGATAACCTGTTCAAAGACCAAAAGAAAATAATGCCATGACTAAAAGTGTGGGGGGGGGGGGGGGCGGGGAGCGGCCACAGCCACAGACCCCACAGTGCCTCTTTCCCTGAGACCCCACCCTCACAGCAGCTCTTCCCCCCGAGGCTCTGCCCCACAGTGCCTCTTCTTCCTGCGGCCCTGCCCACATCACTCGCCCTTAAGCCAGTAAAAAGTGCCCTCCCATTTTTAAAGTGAGCCCCCCCCCCCCCCCCGGTTCCATTCCAGGACCCCTGCCACGAGCCACTCATTTGTTCCTTGATCTTTGAAGCTTACCATGTTTTTCTCACTTGTATTTTAAGAGCAGCAGGTTTAGAGTTGCTATAGATTATCTTTTCTTATCCAATGCATAGGGTCATTAAAATAGGTTACCATGGAAGCAGGTATCTGTATACTAAGATTGGTCAATTACTTTTGATGCTGGTTTACAAGGTTATTATCCCATGGTTTGGGAAAAATCACTTTGCACAAATCTTGAATCTACTAAAAATATTCTGAAAACTGTTGTCTGTTGCAGTGGCAGGTTCTTATCTACCCCAAAATATAAAATAATTTGGAATGAGGGAAGTAAGAGAGAAGTATAGTGTAGTTTTCCTATTACTCTTGAGCATCGAGATCATCACAGTTTTCAGACACACACCTTTTGCTAATTGCCTTGTCTGGCCTAGTGTTCTGTAATATGTCACTCAGGTTGGATTGCTTCACATCACTAACGTAAAGGAGTTCTGAGGCACAATAAACTGGAAAAGTGGGGGTGGAAGGAAAGAGTACTTGAAAACCTTAAAATTTCAAGAAAAACATAATCCATGTTCTCTACTCATAATAAAAGATCTTTCCTTAATTTATTCAGCTGTAATCTTAAAATGATCTATGATTATTACACTGGAAAATTGACAGACATATTTTTAAAAGTGTTACATGGTTATATCAGAGACAAGAAATACTTCCAGGATATTAAGGACTCAGTCCAGCTCCCACTAGCGTCAATGGAAAAAGCCTCCTCTTTGTGTGTAAGTGGACTGGTCATGTTGTGTGTATGTAAACCAAATTTATTTTTAAATATTCAGGATCTAAATGTATTTTGTAAACTATAATTTATGGGGTGTATACAAGATGCAGGAGCCTCTAACAGAGGATACAAACATCAATTCCATTTAGTTATTGAATCCCACTGTGGAGAATGAGGTAGTTATGTGTATTATTTTATAACATGCACCTCAGTTCATCTGTTCGATATTATTCTGCTTGACTGCATAATTAGATCAAAGGAGGCTGTTGGGGGAAGCAGATGTTTAATAAAACTTATAAAATAGACACAGACACTGAGTCACATTTCTTTCAACATGCAACGTCAGTTCAGAACCTTTGGGGGACCTGGATTGGATACCAGCCAGGCAACCAACCTAAAAGCCTGTCCACTGTCCCTATTATAAATCTGCAGTTCTCATCCCGCATTCTTTCCAGATTGTCTACAATCCCCCTACCACACTTTCGAAGTTCACAATTACACAACCTACTATAAGTTTCACTAGTGCTTAGAGGCCCAACCAGAATCAATTCCCACTGCTTAGGCATTGTACAGATAGATAGAGAGACACCAGCTCAGAGGGCTTGAAATGTAACTAGACAAGACAGGCAAAGGGAAGTATCATCCACACTTTACATTAGCTAGGAAACTGAGATACAGGATGACATTTCATACCTAGGGTGACCAGATGTCCTGATTTTATAGGTACAGTCCCAATATTTGGGGCTTTTTCTTATATAGGCTCCTATTACCACCCTTCCCCACTCCCTGTTCCGATTTTTCACACTTGCTATCTGGTCAGCCTATTTCGTACCAGGGATGGGAAAGCTCCATCGAGCATAAGATGTCATTTAATTATTTATTTAAAGAATGTTACAAAACCAAGAGAGATTAACATGGAAAAATGTAACATTGGATACCAGAATTTTAGTTAGTTTTACAACAGCACAGATAAGAGGAAAAATTATGATATTCTCCCATGGATGTAAGCATACACAGAGACTAAGTATCAGGGAGACAGTCACTTTTAAAATGAGTGCTTGTGTAACTAGTTTAGTAAGCCTATCAGAAAAGATCCAGATTTTATCAGGCATCTTATTTCTCCCACTAAGGCACCATTATCTAATTCAGACATCTATTTTTATGTATCAGGCAAGCAGCACTTTCCACTTGCTCAACAAAACTCTCTCAGGCAGAGTCAGTGCTGCAGTGCTCCTTCTCCTTAAGGCAAAGGAAGAGAGATTAGTTTAGTAGCCAGAAATCAAAGAGCATTTCAGAGATGGAAGAAGAGCTAAGAGTTCAAGATCAGAGAAGACAGACTTTTGCACGTGTCAGTGCAAGATTTAAAAAATAACCCAACCAATGAACCACAACACACAATCAACCCAAACCACCAGTTATGTGCCCAGCAAAGTGACTAAAGACCTTTTGGACTCCAAAGGCAACATAGAGAGACTTGCTGAGATAGACAGGGCTTGTTTGGATGTCACGGAGAGGAATAGAAGACTTTATCCAAGAGTTCTGGACTCATGACAGGGCTGACTCATTTTTAAAATGCATGGATTTAATGTCCTCTCTCTCCCCCAGAGAGAGTTTTTGAATAAATTAAATGACAGTGTAATTGGTCTGAATTGTACCCCTTTGATTGACATATGGAGGGTAAATCACACTTTGGCCAGCCACCCCTGCAGTATTGTCAGCCCTCCACTTTACTCCACAGAGGGTACACTTGATCTGAAATTTGCACAGGGCAAGGGAGGTGGACAGAGAGCGGGCTGAGGAGATGCAATGCAGCCCTGTGTAGAATAAGCCCGGGACTCTCATTTCTGTAGAGTTTCCTCTCTGGCATCCTATGAAGCAGCCATGGCCAGGAAGAACAATGTGACACCATTCTAATGGAGCTATGCTGCCCAAGGCCTGAACAGGCTTGGAGACACAGGGTCTTCGTGCAAATGGCTTGGCATCTCCTACGTATAGGGTGGGTAATGAAGCCTTTTCTGAGAGGAGATCTCCTCAAGGGACTCCTCAGACATTTCCTCAACCAGAGATCCTCTCACAACTGCTGTACCATGGAAGGGGACGATCCAGATTTTATCAGGCATCTTATTGTTGACTTCAGCTCAACAATATAGTTGTAGGCAGTTGCTGTGAAAGTCCTTGCAATACATGTCACTGGCTTGAGGGTCCAGTCCTAGACCCACTGAAGCCAGTGCAGAGTTTGATTTCAATGGGAGCAGGAGCAAACCAACCTGTGGTGTTTCTTATGAGGTGGGGTTGAGGATATGACCATCAAGCTGGAGGCAGTGGTGAGCTGGAGCCGGTTTGCACTGGTTGGGTTGTTAAATTTAGAAGCCCTTTTAGAACCGGTTGTCCCACAAGGAGGCGGAGCGGAGGTGAGCTGGGGGGCGTGAGAAGGGCCACCTGCGCCGCAGCAGGTAACCCGGGGGAGGGGGGACAGGGGAACCACTCCCCTCCGCCTTCCTGGGCCTGAGTGCGAAGCCGCCGCTTGCTTCTCAGCCCTCCCCAGCTTCCTGCGCGAACAGCTGATTTGCGGGAAGCCAGGGGAGGGGGTGGAGAAGCAGAGCGGGGCGGCGCATTCAGGGGAGGAGGCGGAGGTGGAGCAGAGGTGAACTGGGGCCGGGCGGGGAGCTGCCGGTGGTGCTCTGCACCCACCAAATTTTCCCCGTGGGTGCTCCAGCCCTGGAGCACCCAAGGAGTTGGCGCCTAAGGCGCCACTTTTGATGTGATCAGTGGGGGAGCAGCTGCTCCCCGCTCCCTCCCTAGCTACACTCCCCCGTCCCTAGGAGCCAGAGGGACCTTCGGATGCTTCCTGGGAGCTGCCCCAGGTAAGCACCTCAGGCACTCCCCACCTTGCCCCCCGGCAGGTCCCTCTGGCTCTTAGAGGCAGGGTGGGCACCCACTACGGTGGCCCACGAGACCCTCCTGCCCGGTTCTGGGGACCATCAGGGGGCAGGGGTGGATGGGGCAGGAGTCCCCGGGGGGCGGGGGTGTGCCACGACCCCCTCATGGGGTGAGGAGGGAACCCGTTGTTAAGATTTTGGCAGCTCATCTCTGGCTGGAGGTATGTATATGGAAAACTGGGACTTCAAGTCAAGTCTTCAGAGGTAAAGGCTAAAGCATTCACCCAAGGTGACACCCACCCTAGGAAAATCATTTTTAACTGGAAGGATTGTTTCTTTTTAGTTATTCTATATCGTTTTGTTTTGTTTTGTTTTTTTAAAACAGTGTCTTCAGTTGCTTGGGAAACAATTTAGAGTTGTGACATAGCATGCAATGAAATTAGATGGAGAATGAATGGGAACAAGAGAAATATTAGCCTGAAATACACACAGAACCAACAAATTTGATAGAGACTGAAGGAAAATAATTCTCTAAATAGCAAATGAAAGCAAAAAGTAATATACATGGTGCACCTGCCGTAAAAACTTAGGTTGTTTAAGGGAACATTTATTACAGCATCAGTAACACTTGCAGTGCTTTTAACAGGGGGACTCGAGAGTCATTTTTTCAGGAACAGCATGTCTAGACAGATAAACAATGTGTATAAATAGAACAAAGGAGACAGTATCAAAATCTACAAGAAGAATGTTTTTGTTTGGATTAGGAGATTGCAATGGCTCACAGGAAATATCCCTCTACAGTTGGGGAGGCATTATAGCCTTGTAGATAAAGCACTGGATTAGAACTCAGGAGACCTTGGTTCAGTGCCAAGCTCTGCTAAACAGCCTGTCTGCGCCTCAGTTTCCCCACTTGTAAGATGGGGATAACTATAAAAGTCCTTTGTAAAGTGCTTTGGGATCTGAAAATGAAGAGCACTGTATAAGTATTATTATTAGGTGGTTAAGCAAGCACTTGATTTACCTGATTTTTCTACTCTGGAAAAGAAAAAAAAAGTTAGTTTACTTCCACTTTGGCTATGGAACTATAGTTAAGAATTATTTATATAGCTCTAATGTGGACAGAGGCACGAAGATGTGAATGAAAGATTAAAAGGAGAAGCAAGGAGGGATGCTTGAGTGGAATGGAGGACAATATAGAGGAGAGTAAAGGAGCTGTAAGCTGCGAAGCAGATTGGAGTGAACTTTAATAAAAAAATAGAGAAATTGAGGAAGGCCAGACACACGGTGTGAGTAGCCGACGGGAAAATTATTTGAGAGGCATTAATTTGGATGAACTAGTTTGGAAAGAGATGGGATGGCAATAGGCCGGAGATTGCAGTATTCAAATACGGGATGGACTAGTTGTATAAAAAATAGAAATTTAGTGTAAAGAGACTACATAAAGTGATGACCTGTGGATTTACCTTTAGTAATTGACACTTTTCAGTAAAAACTAGTCTCAGTCAGAATATATTAAGTTGAACACAATATAATCCACTGCTTTGTTATTCAATATTAACTGAAAAATCCCCATAATGCTAGGTGGGGTGTCGGGGGGAGGGAGGGGTGAGTGCAAGTAACTGCAATGCCACCATAATGGGTCAGATCTGCTCTCATTCCACTGATGCTAACCCCACTGAAAGCAATAGTGTTACTCTGGATATACTCAGTTTCTGCTCAGGAACATGCTCAGCAGTTACACCTATAGGAAAGATGACATACATACTCCTTGCCAACGCTAGCCAGTGTGCAGGGGAAGTAGGCCACATCCATGAACTCAAGCACCCTCGCATCTCATGGGAGCGTGCAGTACTGATAGAAGCACTGAACAGCCCTTCATCCATGCCCCATCCTTTGCCTATGTTCAGAGACTAAAAGTATCCACCTTATGGCTGTCTTTTGTGCTAGTGCACTGGCAGAGGGAAAGGGTGCAAGGAGGAACACTTTCAGTTTCTCCCTCCCCAGAGCAGCTGCATAGGTGCAGCCCTAATATTGCCATGTCTCTTTAAAGCACCTTCTTTTCAAGTGACTACTGTGCTCTTTTACAAAGTGTATTGCGGTACATTTGAAGCAACTGAACTCAGTTGCCAGCCCAGGTTTTGCAGTATGTTATAAAGGAACCTTCCATACAGCTACAGGTGAAATTTCAATATTTTTAAAGGTTACTCAGATGTACAAATTCATCTCAGCGTGATGTTTGGCACATAATCTCAACCCAGAACCAATCCTTCCTCCCAGCCTCAACGTGGCAATCAAAGTTGTGACTTCAGATGACTCTTGTCTACACAAGGAAAAAAAATAACTTGCAGATATTGCTTTGAAAATACCAGCCAGCAACAGATCTAGCCATTCTAACATTAAATCCAAAAAACCCCAACTACTAAAATAGCTCAAATATTCTTCCTCTTCTCACTTTATTATTGAAAAACTAAAAACGCACAGCAAATTAATTCTGATTTGCTGCAAAGTTTGTATGTATCTTTGAGCACACTTAGGCTTTGTTGTAACCCTACAGCCATCATAATAAATTAATTTGTAAATCAAAATGGCTGCAATGCATTCAGGGAAAAAGAGAGCTTCCCCGTAGCTAATGTTACAGCTGAAGATGCCAAGGTCTGGAACAAGAAATTGTTCTAATGGATAATGTATTTGCTTATTATTTATAAGGATGCAAGTTCAACTATAACTAAGGATGTATTTTTATGAACATTTTAATTACCTCTTCCATTGATAGGTTTATTATTAATTTATTACTTTTTAGGACCAAAGATAAAGAAACGGGACCATATTCTGCTGTCAGTTACAACAGCATAAATCCAGAATGACTCTACTAGTTAGTTCTGGTTTACACCATTGGAACTATGAGCAGGATTTGACCCACAATATCTAGTCTCAAACATTTTACATAACACACACCCAGGTTAAACAATTCAGTCACACAGGGCCTGATCTTGGATAACTTAGTCAAACAACACTGAGCTCAATGGAGCTTTGAGCGAGCAAGGTGGGCAAGATCTGAACCTAACTGGTCAGATTAAACAACCCACAATTAGTGTTAATTTGTCCTGCTTGCACACACAAGCCCATACATGAGAGATACTGCATGAGCTGGGAAGGAGAGATCAACTATTCAGTTTCATTATTCTGAAAGACTTTGGGTGTGAAGACTCCTCTGGAAAACAAATAAATGAGTATGAGATATGAGAGAGTGTGATCAGCTAGAGGGAGTAGAGGACTGTGCCGCCAACTTAAAAAAAGAAAAGAAAAAGCTGCACATTTCCTTTTCCTTAAAAGGCAACCTGCAAAGTTTAAAACAATTAAGAATGAACAGTACTCTATTGCATGACTCTGTACCCACTGAGGTCAATAGCAAAGATTCCATTAACTTCAATGGTGCAGGATCAAGCCCCTAGTTGAAAGTTTAATGCCCCTAACAATGAAGGTGTTTCCGCATATTTGCCACTTTAAAACTCCTTTCCCTCTTGCTCTTTAAGCACTGGAGCAAGGAATCTGCTGGCGGTGAGGGTCAGTCCATTGTTTCGTGACAGGATGTTTGTAATTATTCTTAGTTTATAGTATTGTTTCTTTTATTCTCTGCAGATGTAAAAAAGTATGTATTAAGAATCCTGGAAAGCCATGCAGTGTTGGAAAAAAGCATTCAGATGAAAAGAGATTCAGTGTTAAGACTGCTCTTTTTTGTGGAAGAACTACAGATGTCTCAAGTCGTCATGTGGTATGGTGTGCTGTACTGTACTATAAATACAACCCGATTAATTATGGAACATGCATTAACTTAACTGTACATTTCCTGCTCCTGTTGCTTTGTCACAAAATCTTAGTATCTAGAAGTTAAAGCTTTGTAAGGATGAAAGCTATTCACATAGGCCTTGCCCTGACTCGAGTAGGAGAGATGAGAGAAGGTGAATGAGGTAATATCTTTTACTGGACCAACTTCTGTTGGTGAAAGAGACAAGCTTTCAAACTTTTCAAACTTACTCAGATCTGTGTAAGCTCGAAAGCTCATCTCTTTCACCAACAGAAGTTGCTCCAATAAGAGATATTAGCTCACCCATCTTGTCACTCTAATATCCTGGGACCAACATGGCTACAACAACACTGCAAATAACAGTAGGAGAAGTGACTGAGTTTAGGTTATGTTGACTAGCAGCATGCACACCTTAGGGTAAGTAGAACAGATTATAAATGGCTAATCAATCAGCAACAGCACACACAATGCAGTTATTTCGTATTTGCTCAGCAACCAGAAATAGCAGGGATGCTATGCTGTTGGGTTAAATGCTATTATATTCTAATGGATTTTTCTATAAGGGTACACTACCTTCCCTGCTTTATACACCTACCCCAAACAGCAACCTAGGCACGTTTCCTTTATGCTTCTGACTTTGGCATCACTACAGTTTAGGAGGCAGCAAAATGAACTTTCAAGTCAATAATCCCTTAGAATTTTTATTAAAATAAGTTTGACTGTAATTGGATATTATGGGATGTTTATATCTACTCTCCTTATAAATGTCATGTTTTATTAATCAAATAGGCAGCGGTTTAGAAATGTAAAAATAAAATCAGTCACAAATTACTTAATTGGGACCACAGGGATCTGAGGCCTCAAAGAAAAAACACTTTGCACACAGTTCAGCAACATCATATCGAATACTGCAGAGTTCTCATCAGTGCTCAGCACACAGGAAAATGTTTGGCTTCATAGCACTGCACAGATGAACTTTTATCCAAAAGCTGATGCTTTTGATACCAATTGTACAACCTGAGAGGAAGCCTCAATAACTTGACAGATGCTTCCACATCGATATTCAGCCAATTGCTAGTGTAAGATGCCATGAATAAGTTAAATATTATTCCTCATACAACTCTCTCCCATTCAGATGTTTGGTGAAGTAGCCAGGAGATAGAAAAAAACACACTATATTTAGCTGTCTCAGTGAGAGACTTACCCCTGGTCTACACTAGGACTTTAGGTCGAATTTAGCAGCGTTAAATCGATGTAAACCTGCACCTGTCCACACGATGAAGCCCTTTTTTTCGACTTAAAGGGCTCTTAAAATCGATTTCCTTACTCCACCCCTGACAAGTGGATTAGCGCTTAAATCGGCCTTGCCAGGTCGAATTTGGGGTACTGTGGACACAATTCGACAGTATTGGCCTCCGGGAGCTATCCCAGAGTGCTCCATTGTGACCGCTCTGGACAGCACTCTCAACTCAGATGCACTGACCAGGTAGACAGGAAAAGAACCGCGAACTTTTGAATCTCATTTCCTGTTGGGCCAGCGTGGCAAGCTGCAGGTGACCATGCAGAGCTCATCAGCAGAGGTGACCATGATGGAGTCCCAGAATCGCAAAAGAGCTCCAGCATGGACTGAACGGGAGGTACGGGATCTGATTGCTGTATGGGGAGAGGAATCCGTGCTATCAGAACTCCGTTCCAGTTTTCGAAATGCCAAAACCTTTGTCAAAATCTCCCAGGGCATGAAGGACAGAGGGCATAACAGGGACCCGAAGCAGTGCCGCATGAAACTTAAGGAGCTGAGGCAAGCCTACCAGAAAACCAGAGAGGCGAATGGCCGCTCCGGGTCAGAGCCCCAAACGTGCCACTTCTATGATGAGCTGCATGCCATTTTAGGGGTTCAGCCATCACTACCCCAGCCGTGTTGTTTAACTCCTTCAATGGAGATGGAGGCAACACGGAAGCAGGTTTTGGGGACGAAGAAGATGATGATGATGATGAGGTTGTAGATAGCTCACAGCAAGCAAGCGGAGAAACCGGTTTTCCTGACAGCCAGGAAAAGTTTCTCACCCTGGACCTGGAGCCAGTACCCCCCGAACCCACCCAAGGCTGCTTCCTGGACCCGGCAGGTGGAGAAGGGACCTCCGGTGAGTGTACCTTTTAAAATACTATACATGGTTTAAAAGCAAGCACGTGAAAGGATTAATTTGCCCTGGCATTCGCGGCTCTCCTGGATGTACTCCCAAAGCCTTTGCAAAAGGTTTCTGGGGAGGGCAGCCTTATTGCGTCTTTCATGGTAGGACACTTTACCACTCCAGGCTAGTAGCACGTACTCGGGAATCATTGTACAACAAAGCATTGCAGTGTATGTTTGCTGGCGTTCAAACAACATCCATTCTTTATCTCTCTGTGTTATCCTCAGGAGAGTGAGATATCATTCATGGTCACCTGGTTGAAATAGGGTGCTTTTCTTAAGGGGACATTGAGAGGTGCCCGTTCCTGCTGGGCTGTTTGCCTGTGGCTGAACAGAAATGTTCCCCGCTGTTAGCCGGGGGGAGGGTTGAGGGGGTAGCCACGTGGTGGGGGGAGGCAAAATGCGACCTTGTAATGAAAGCACAGGTGCTATGTATGTAATGTTAACAGCAAGGTTTACCCTGAAAGAGTGTAGCCATTGTTTTATAAAATGTGTCTTTTTAAATACCACTGTCCCTTTTTTTCCCTCCACCAGCTGCATGTGTTTCAATGATCACAGGATCTTTTCCTTCCCAGAGGCTAGTGAAGATTAGAAAGAAAAAAAAACACACTCGTGATGAAATGTTCTCTGAGCTCATGCTGTCTCCCACACTGACAGAGCACAGACGAATGCATGGAGGCAAATAATGTCAGAGTGCAGGAAAGCACAAAATGACCGGGAGGAGAGGTGGCGGACTGAAGAGAGTAAGTGGCAGGCTGAACACAGGGCTGAAGCTCAAATGTGGCGGCAGCGTGATAAGAGGAGGCAGGATTCAATGCTGAGGCTGCTGGAGGATCAAACCAATATGCTCCAGTGTATGGTTGAGCTGCAGCAAAGGCAGCTGGAGCACAGACTGCCACTACAGCCCCTGTGTAACCAACTGCCCTCCTCCCCAAATTCCATACCCTCCTCACCCAGACGCCCAAGAACACGGTAGGGGGGGCCTCCGGCCAACCAGCCACTCCACCACAGAGGATTGCCCAAAAAACAGAAGGCTGGCATTCAATAAATTTTAAAGTTGTAAACTTTGAAAGTGCTGTGTGGCATTTTCCTTCCCTCCTCCACCACCCCTCCTGGGCTACCTTGGTAGTCATCCCCCTATTTGTGTGATGAATGAATAAAGAATGCATGAATGTGAAGCAACAATGACTTTATTGCCTCTGCAAGCGGTGATCGAAGGGAGGAGGGGAGGGTGGTTAGCTTACAGGGAAGTAGAGTGAACCAAGGGGCGGGGGGTTTCATCAAGGAGAAACAAAGAGGACTTTCACACCGTAGCCTGGCCACTCATGAAACTGGTTTTCAAAGCTTTTCTGATGCGTACCAAGCCCTCCTGTGCTCTTCCAACCGCCCTGGTGTCTGGCTGCGCATAACCAGATTTGGTTGCCTCAACCTCAATTGATTTGCCTCAACCTCCCACCCCGCCATAAATGTCTCCCCCTTACTCTCACAGATATTGTGGAGCGCACAGCAAGCAGTAATTACAATGGGAATACTGGTTTTGCTGAGGTCTAAGCGAGTCAGTAAACTGCGCCAGCGTGCCTTTAAATGTCGAAATGCACATTCTACCACCATTCTGCACTTGCTCAGCCTGTAGTTGAACAGCTCCTGACTACTGTCCAGGCTGCCTGTGTACGGCTTCATGAGCCATGGCATTAAGGGGTAGGCTGGGTCCCCAAGGATAACTATAGGCATTTCAACATCCCCAATGGTTATTTTCTGGTCTGGGAATAAAGTCCCTTCCTGCAGCTTTTGAAACAGACCAGAGTTCCTGAAGATGCGAGCATCATGTACCTTTCCCGGCCATCGTACGTTGATGTTGGTGAAACGTCCCTTGTGTTCCACCAGAGCTTGCAGCACTATTGAAAAGTACCCCTTGCAGTTTATGTACTCGCCGGCTTGGTGCTCTGGTGCCAAGATAGGGATATGGGTTCCGTCGATGGCCCCACGACAGTTAGGGAATCCCATTGCAGCAAAGCCATCCACTATGACCTGCACATTTCCCAGGGTCACTACCCTTGATATCAGCAGATCTTTGATTGCGTGGGCTACTTGCATCACAGCAGCCCCCACAGTAGATTTGCCCACTCCAAATTGATTCCCAACTGACCGGTAGCTGTCTGGCGTTGCAAGCTTCCACAGGGCTATCGCCACTCGCTTCTCAACTGTGAGGGCTGCTCTCATCTTGGTATTCATGCACTTCAGGACAGGGGAAAGCAAGTCATAAAGTTCCATGAAAGTGCCCTTACGCATGCGAAAGTTTAAAGCCACTGGGAATCATCCCAGACCTGCAACACTATGCGGTCCCACCAGTCTGTGCTTGTTTCCCGAGCCCAGAATTGGCGTTCCACAGCATGAACCTGCCCCATTAGCACTGTCATAAATATAAAGGGAAGGGTAAACCCCTTTAAAATCCCTCCTGGCCAGAGGAAATCTCCTCTCACCTGTAAAGGGTTAAGAAGCTAAAGGTAACCTCGCTGGCACCTGACCAAAATGACCAATGAGGAGACAAGATACTTTCAAAAGCTGGGAGGAGGGAGAGAAACAAAGGGTCTGTGTGTCTGTCTATATTCTGTCTTTGCCGGGGATAGACCAGGAATGAAGCCTTAGAACTTTTAGTAAGTAATCTAGCTAGGTACGTGTTAGATTATGATTTCTTTAAATGGCTGAGAAAAGAATTGTGCTGAATAGAATAACTATTTCTGTCTGTGTATCTTTTTAAGGTTTTTGCCTAGAGGGGTTCTCTATGTTTTGAATCTAATTACCCTGTAAGGTATTTACCATCCTGATTTTACAGGGGGGATTTTTTTTTATTTCTATTTACTTCTATTTCTATTAAAAGTCTTTTTGTAAGAAAACTGAATGCTTTTTCATTGTTCTCAGATCCAAGGGTTTGGGTCTGTGGTCACCTATGCAAATTGGTGAGGCTTTTTATCCAACATTTCCCTGGAAAGGGGGGGGGTGCAAGTGTTGGAAGGATTGTTCATCGTTCTTAAGATCCAAGGGTCTGGGTCTGTAGTCACCTAGGCAAATTGGTGAGGCTTTTTACCAAACCTTGTCCAGGAAGTGGGGTGCAAGGTTTTGGGAAGTATTTTGGGGGGAAAGACGTGTCCAAACAGCTCTTCCCCAGTAACCAGTATTTGTTTGGTGGTGGTAGCGGCCAATCCAAGGACAAAAGGGTGGAATATTTTGTACCTTGGGGAAGTTTTGACCTAAGCTGGTAAAGATAAGCTTAGGAGGTTTTTCATGCAGGTCCCCACATCTGTACCCTAGAGTTCAGAGTGGGGGAGGAACCTTGACAAGCACCATGATGCATGCATTGGCAGGGCCCATGCTTTCAGAGAAATCTGTGTCCATGTCCTGATCACTCACGTGACCGCGCTGACGTCGCCTCCTCGCCCGGTATCGCTCTGCCAGGTTCTGGTGCTGCATATACTGCTGGATAATGCATGTGGTATTTAATGTGTTCCTAATTGCCAAAGTGAGCTGAGCGGCCTCCATGCTTGCCTTGGTATGGCGTCCACACAGAAAAAAGGCTCGGAACGATTGTCTGCCGTTGCTCTGACGGAGGGAGGGGTGACTGATGACATGGCTTACAGTGTTGGCTTACAGGGAATTAAAATCAACAAACGGGGTGGTTTTACATCAAGGAGTATTTCAGGCAGGACTTCACGGAGGGTTCCAATAAGAAATGGTACACTTAAGTAATTGTTCTTATTGGAACAAGCAGGTTGGTCTGGCCTCTGATTGATACATGGCTAGATTTACCTCGCTGCACCTTCTCTGTGAGTGACTGCAGTGTGACCTAGAGGAATGAGTCCCCTAGACGGGGGAGAGGGGGAAGCAAATGAGTACAAAACAAATCTGGTCTATTTCTTGTTTTGATCCACTCCACCTATCTTTTACATCTTTGGCTGGCAGCAGACGCTGCAGAAGGACTGCATGCCATCCACATCTCATGGCTGCTCGGCAGAAGATGGTACAATAGGACTGCTAGCCATCCTCATCTCTTGCCTGCCCGGCAGAAGATGGTACAATAGGACTGCTAGCAATCCGTATCGCCTGCCTGCTCACCATAAGATGGTTCAATAGGACTGACTGCAGGACTAAAGAGAATGACCTGGTCAAGTCACTTCGAATGTAGTCCCTGCACCCATGTCTGCCCAGGCACTCCTGGCTGATGTGGCCAGGAGCACCTCGGACATGACGATGACGGCTACCAGTCCTACTATACCGTCTGCTGCCACGAGGCAATGGGTTGCTGCTGCTGTGTAGCAATGCAGTACCATGTCTGCCAGCACCCAGGAGACATACTGTGACGGTTACCTGAGCGGGCTCCATGCTTGCCGTGGTATGGCGTCTGCACAGGTAACTCAAGAAAAAAGGCGCGAAACGATTGTCTGCCCTTGCTTTCACGGAGGGAGGGAGGGAACAGGGCCTGACAATATGTACCCAGAACCACCTGCGACAATGTTTTAGCCCCATCAGGCATTGGGATCTCAACCCAGAATTCCAATGGGCAGCGGAGACTGTGGGAACTGTGGGATAGCTACCCACAGTGCAATGCTCCGGAAGTTGACGCTTGCCTCGGTACTGTTTAAGCACTCCGCCGAGTTAATGCACTTAAAGCATTTTCTGTGGGGACACACACACTCGAATATATAAAAATGATTTCTAAAAAACCGACTTCTATAAATTTGACCTAATTTCGTAGTGTAGACATACCCTTAAAGCCAGTCAGTTGACACAGCCATTTCTGTGTGTCACATCAGGCAAACTGGCAGTAGTTACATACAAAGAACAAGGTAATCTGGATTCCTGGGTCAGAAGCATGCATATTAGAATTCTTTTCTCAGGAAGTTTTCCCCTCTTTTTTCTAGAATGTACCGTTACTTTCAGCTATGGGCAACCTGAAAAGGTTTAGTGGTTTTTTTGGTTGTTACCTATCCAGTGTATAATTCTAAAATCTTTCAAACATATTCTTCTTGTAGTTTAAGAGAAACAAATAATTCTTTTAAATACAGTACCTTATATAATGGGAAGAATTAAAAACACAATAGCTACCACAATAATTGCAAAGTAGCATCTCCTTTTAACTATGGGAAGATGTCACAGTTATTATAGGTAAATAGAACAGTGAACATTGATTTCTGAAATATATTCCAGGATACTTCATTTATCAGTGATTATGTGTCCAGCCAAGGCAATAGACTTATTAATAAAATAAAAGACCATATTAATGGATCATATACAGAATGCACCATGGAGAAAATACTACCTCATCCCCAACCTTGAATTCATCAGGAATTATTTAAAAAAAAATAAACATAAGTGAGCCATAAAAATCTGGACAGGATTTGAATCTCTGTATGGTGAAAGATGTTGTTGGAGCAAATGTAGTGCAATAAATATTTAATCTCATATTATCCAATAATTTTGACACTTGAAAAGAAAAATATCCATGCAGAACTTTTTTTCCAGTTTAAGCATGCTGCACTTCCACAAAGACCCATATCTTGATTTTAGTGACTTGATTTAGCCCTGCAAAAAAATTAAATGATAGTAACAACAGAAGCTTCCACTGAAGACCAACGTAAGATTATTATGCTGCATTTGTCCCGGGCTACACGTGGGTGGTATGGACTACAGGAGGAAATTGACTCAGGTGACATGATATGCATAGCAATACAAAGAGGAACTTGCCATCAGACAAAAATAAATCCCTTAAATCCTTCTTACAAAGTACAGCTGTTACTTCCTTGCATGAAGAGACGCAAAAGCAGACTATAACTTTCTACAGCAGGTTGAATAAAGCAGTCAACAGCTATAATAAAAAGGCTTGATCTCTTAGAGGTACTGGTAATAAACGTTGCCAAAAAGCATAATAATACATGATCAGTCATCCTATGAGGTAAGTTGTCATGGAGCACTGGTACAAGATTTCCAAGATAGGTTTCTGTGGAGCAAACTTCAAGGAGTTCTATGACAAGACTTCCAAGATAGACCCATATGGACACATGCAAGGGTGTGGCTATTCCCTTACTATAATACTAATCCCGGTGTGATATTATTTGGTCTAAATTCATTTGGTAACATTCTCACCTCTAGATCACAAGGCTGTGGATTTGTGCCTAACCCAATACCCATATCAGTGCAATACTAAGAAGTGCTACATTATTAGAAGTTCCATGCTTTATTCAAGGCATCCAAATTATTCTGTCATGTGAAATGTTTGGTCCTATTTAAGTTATTAGGCACCACACCCAAACAACTGAAGACAGAATCTGGCCCTAAATTGAAGTCCCTCATAGTTGTCCATCCGGAATTTAAGGAAACTAAGGCACTTTCCAAAAATTGTGCCTTGATTTAACCTTACAATAAAATTATCCTTGGTCTGATTTTCCTCCTTGCCTGACTCTGAATGCAGCTTGAACATGATTTTAAAACCCACCTGACCTGATTGGAATTTTTCTACATAGCTGAAACAATGAATGTTGAAGAATACTTTTTCTTAATAAGAAATAGTACAAATTTTACGGAAAATCTTCATCATCATAGTAATGGCCTTATACTATAGTCAATCCATAATAGATTCCTTATTGATATCTTTGCAAAGAATTGTACCTATAGAATGAGAGCAGTGTGTGTCCCTAGAGTAAACAGACACATTAGTTTAAAGGTTGATATTATGGTGAATACTTTGTGTTTCAATATGCTAATAATTAATTAATCAGTACTTAGTTGCACAGCAGCCTGGAGTATTGACTGTTTACAGTTCAAGCCTATTTAGGGAAGTATTTTAAGAAATATTAATTGAAAAGGATACCAATGTCTGATATTGGTTTTGACTAAGTGTTTTCTACTGTGTGCCACTCTACTGGAAGTAGCATACTGTGAATATTCCACTAAAAATCAACAAGCACTTTTCGATGCAGAACAATTGCTACCACTTTTATCTTCATGCATTTTAACAACAATTTCAGGACAAGATTTGTGACTCATATGCAAGGTCATGAGATTAGAGAGCATAGACAAATGTCAAAAAATAAAGTCACATGTTAGAGAGAGAAATGTGGGTGGTAAAATAAAGCAAAGATAAATTAACTATTTTGAATAGAATCATATCTTGAAATAATGGTATGCAAAACATTCTGATATGCTTTATTCCAGGTCAAGAAAAGCATCAATGAGTTACTGTGTGGGAAAACAACAGAGTACTGACCTTATACACATACAATCTCTTCCTTCCCACCTAGGCAACAAACCAAAACCTAAGAAAACATGGTCCAAGTATTTGATTTGTTTGACCTACTGACTAACATAAGAAAAGCTAAAGAATAGAAAGATAACAATTCTCTCCACCAAGCACTCTGAGCTTAAAATATCACTGAGTAGTAGCAGGTACCTAATTATTTGTCTTGATCTCCAATTTCCCCTCAGGGAAATCAATGTTTATAATTTCCCAGAGTGGTGAAAGCCAAGAAAAGTTCTCCTTTCTTGAGGGCAGCTAGATTCTCATCCAGTAGTGGCACAAATGCTGTGAGCCACAGCAGGTTCAAACTACCAGCAACAGCCTCTTGGCTGAGGGGTCCAGAGCCAGCCAGCTCCCAGAAACTGGGCAAAGCCAGCTCTGGAAGGTATTTCCCAGGCAACCTCCTCTTGTGGAAGTCCTATGGAATCCCAGCTTGAACCTGATGGCATGATACCTCTGTCTGCTCTCTTCTCATGAATATCTATGTTGGTATAGCTTCACCCAGGTGAGTAAATCAACTGTTAGAAAATGAAGGATGCATGTAAGTTGGGAGGCTAGCTCACTGACCCAGGAAAGACTGATGACACACCAGAATCTGTTCCAGGGCATTATGTATCAGTTAAGCAGAATCTAGGCCAAATACCAAAACAAAATAGTTCCTCTGTCCAACATGGGTTACAGTTCCCAGAAGCTTTCCCCTAACCACTCAGCCAGTGGCCTCACCCAAGGGCTCCCATAGAAGCCTACTTCCTGCAGTTCTCATTCCCCATGCCATCTGTCAGGGAGTCATTTACAAGTGGGTTTCTTCCCCTGACCCAGCAACTCCTGTAGGAGCCTGCCCACTCCCTACAGTTCACATGAGCTCTTGGCTGACCTTTTAAAGACTAGGTGCTCTTCAGGCTCTCACCTGACCCCAAGCACACAGCCTCAGTTGGAAGGCAGCTGATTACTCATGAGATCTAGACCCATCTCCTGTTAGAGGGAGCAGTCATCTTGTGACAATGCTGAATACACAAACCTTCAGACTGCAAATATGCATACACACCTAGGACTGTGCTGTACATGTGTTAGTAATGGCTGGCAGCACATAGAAATGCTGAATCAGCTGTTGAGAGCTGTGTAAACAAAAGTGACACTGCACATTTGTACATCTGTACCCAGAAAAATAATGAAGCAAAATAATTAAGCAACCAATTTGCAAACACCTAGAAGATAATAAGGTGATAAGTAACAGTCAGCATGAATTTGTCAAGAACAAATCGTGTCAAACCAACCTGATAGCTTTCTTTGACAGGATAACAAGCTTTGTGGGTGGGGGAGGGGGGAAAAGTGGTAGATGTGGTATATCTTGACTTTAGTAAGGCTTTTGTCTCTCTTGACCTTCTCATAAAAAAATTAGGGAAATACTACCTAGATGGAGCTACTATAAGGTGGGTGCATAACTGGTTGGAAAATCGTTCCCAGAGAGTAGTTATCAGTAGTTCACAGTCACGCTGGAAGGGCATAATAAGTGGGGTCCCACAGGGATTGGTTCTGGGCCTGGTTCTGTTCAATATCTTCATCAATGATTTAGATAATGGCAAAGAGAGTTTGTGGACGATACCAAGCTGGAAGGGGTTTCAAGTACTTTGGAGGATAGGATTAAAATTCAAAACGATCTGAACAAACTGGAGAACTGGTTTGAAGTAAATAGGATGAAATTCAATGAGGACAAATGCAAAGTACTCCACTTGGGAAGGAACAATCAGTTCCACACATACAAAATGGGAAATAACTGCCTAGGAAGGAGTACTGTGAAAAGGGATCTGGGGGTGATAGTGGATCACAAGCTAAATATGAGTCAACAGTGTAATGCTGTTGCAAAAAAAGCAAACATCATTCTGGGATGTATTAGCAGGAGTGTTGTAAGCAAGACACGAGAAGTAATTCTTCCATTCTACTCTGCGCTGATTAGGCCTCAGTTGGAGTATTGTGTCCAGTTCTGGGCACCACATTTCAGGAAAGATGTGGACAAATTGGAGGGAGTCCAGAGAAGAGCAACAAAAATGATTAAAGGTCTAGAAAACATGACCTATGAGGGAAGATTGAAAAAATAGGGTTTGTTTAGTCTGGAGAAGAGAAGACTGAGGGGGGACATAACAGTTTTCAAGTAATAAAAGGTTGTTACAAGGAGGAGGAAGAAAATTTGTTTTTCTTAACCTCTGAGGATAGGACAAGAAGCAATGGGCTTAAAGTGCAGCAAGGGTGGTTTAGGTTGGACATTAGCAAAAACTTCCTAACTGTCAGAGTGGTTAAGCACTGGAATAAATTGCCTCGGAAGGTTGTGGAATCTCCATCATTGGGGATTTTTAAGAGCAGGTTGGACAAACACCTATCACGGATGGTCTAGATAATACTTAGTCCTGCCTTGGTGCAGGGGACTGGACTGGATGATCTCTTGAGGTCCCTTCTAGTTCTATGATTCTAATTCCAGCCTAAGTAAAGAAACACATATGCCCACACATCTCAGAAATGTGCATGCATTGGGGTATTTGTATACTCAAGTTGGGCAAATGCAAGTGTGTGCACGTTTCTGAAAAGTTTGCTTACTTTACATATACCTTTGAAATCATAGTTGGATTAAAAAAATTAGAATGATTTTCTGACCAATGAAAGAATTTCAGTCTTCCTGAAAAAAATTGATTTTCTGTCAGAAAAATTTAAATGATGGCTGCCCAGCTGCAAGGTTCTTGTCCATTTCACTTTCTGCCAGTGAAACTGGCACAAGTTTTCCTGGAGGACTGCCAGAGAGCCCTGGTGCTCTGCCTCCCCTGCTCTGGGGACATTGAAAATGAAACTGAAAATAGCCTTCCAAGTGGCAACTGGGCCAAAAAATTCTATAGTGTTTCTCCTGAAAGGGAGCTTTGCTTGAAAATAATTGCATATTTGATGTTTTGTCCCGGTTCAGAACAATTTTTCTTCTAAAATGAGAATTTTTTCCCAGGAAGAAATTTCCATTTTCTATTGAGATCTAGTTGTATGCTCCAGAAAAATTGTTCTCTCTCCCCACCCCCACTCCCATGTAAAAATTTGTATTAAATAATAAAGAAAATAAAATCCTCATTATTATTACTGCAAAAAGAAAAGAAAAACCATTTGCATTTCCATGTTTGGCTTCTGTAATTCACTATGAAACCCATTTAATGTTTTCCCAACAGAGCTCAGTGCTCTACAGTAAGCAATCCTTTACTGATCTTATACTTACCAGGAAAGAGGAATTTATATATAATTTCATGTGTTACTCCAGTAGTTTTCATATACATGCATAGTAGTATTAACTGAGATGCACAAAAAAAGAAGGGAGGCAGCCACCCATCCACATGTTTACAGTTACGGAGAATTTTAAGTGAATTGTTAGCATCATTCTAGCTAAACATTGCTATAATCCCTCAAATTCTGGAGTGCATTTGCCACATAATTGTGAGATAATTACCTGCCTGTGAAAGAAATAGATTTCTCCTCTCCTCACTAAGACCCCAAGGGTAAAATATGTTTTCCCCCCATTAAAACTCTTTAATGCGGGATATTCACTTTGTAATGTAGAACAATGCTCAGCAAGAACGGAGAGTGTCATACACTCAAGACAGAATCTTTACAAGACAGGCTTTAACTGCTGTTGATTAAAAGATTTTAACATCAAATTTAAAGAAGTTTTATAGGTCATCTATTGGTAAAGTCATAAGGGCTGATTTCTTCAGGAAACAAATTTTTCAGGAGATAATGCTGATCATGAATTCTACCCATGAATTCTCTTATTTAGCAGTGTAGGGGTTACGTGTAAACAGCTGTCATAGAACTGAAGATTTAGGTGCATATAGTGTTAATGACCTGCACAAATGCACCCACCCACCCTCACTCCCTCTCCCATTAATATCAATGGAGGTTCTGGATGTTGAGTATATGGCACTTATTATTTAATAGATTTGTTAGTGGTTTTATATATTATAATTGGAGGTGGTATCACCACCAATATTTAAGGTTGCCTGAAATTTCCCATTTTAAACCCCCCCTTTTCATGGGTTCTAATCCCAGTTCTACCAGGACTTGCTGTGTGATTTGGGGGCAAATCACAACTCTTCCATGCCTCGGTTAAATTCTGAGTACCCAACTCAAAGGGGTAACCAAGAAGCTTAATTAAGGTTTTTAAAACTCTTAGCAATCCTCGGAGGAAAGGTAACATATTGGCACTATCTTGCCTAAAATGTACTGTGTCGGAGAGTGGTTTCTAGTTTTCAGGTACATCAACTGTATTTCATTTTTTTCCATTAAACTGTTCCCACTTCCCATGTGACAGAACAGGTTTCACCAAATCCATTTATAAATATTATAATTTGATTTTTGTAAATCTGATTAACAGGTCACTTGTTATTGCCAGCATATAATTTGTGTGTCCAGATATCCAAATGAGCTAAAAACAGATTAAAGAAATAGATCTGTGATGGGTTGGGTCACAGAAACCCGCTTTGGGACTGCCACCTGATGTGCCTAGACTACTTCTGAGCCTGCTTTCCCTGCCAGCTTGGGACTTCAGTCCCTGGCCTGGTTTGAGCCTGACATGCTTGCCTGCTACAAACACAGATCCAAGTCTGAACCACATCCCCCACAAGCTGCAGTCTTAACTGAAAACAGCTTAAGAAGTGCTCCTGTCTCCAGCACTCAGATACCCAACTCCCAATGGGGTCCAAACCCCAAATAAATCCGTTTTACCCTGTATAAAGCTTGTACATGGTAAACTCATAAATTGTTCACCCTCTGAACACTGCTAGAGAGATATGCACAGCTGTTTGCTACCCCCCCCACCCCAGGTATTAGTACATACTCTGGGTTAATTAATAAGTAAAAAGTGATTTTATTAAATACAAAAAGTAGGATTTAAGTGGTTCTAAGTAATAACAGACAGAACAAAGTGAATTACCAAGCAAAATAAAACAAAACACGCAAGTCTAAGCCTAATACAGTAAGAATCCTGAATACAGATAAAACCTCACCCTCAGAGATGTTTCAATAAGCTTCTATCACAGACTGGATGCCTTCTTAGTCTGGGCCCAGTCCTTTCCCCGGTACAGTCCTTGTTCCAGCTCAGGTGGTAGCTAGGGGATTTCTCATGACTGCAACCCCTTTTGTTCTGTTCCACTCCCTTATATATCTTTTGTACAAGGCAGGAATCCTTTGTCCCTCTCTGGGTTCCCACCCCTCCTTCTAAATGGAAAAGCACCAGGTTAAAGATGGATTCCATTTCAGGTGACATGATCACATGTCACTGTAAGACTTCATTACCCACTTGCCTGCACACACGTATACAGGAAGACTTACAAGTAAACAGAGACATCTACAGTCAATTGTCCTAGTTGATGGGAGCCATCAAGATTCCAAACCACCATTAATGGCCCACACTTTTCATAATTACGATAGGACCTCAGAGTTATATTTTATATTTCTAGTTTCAGATACAAGAGTGATACATTTATACAAATAGGATGACCACACTCAGTAGATTATAAGCTTTGTAATGATACCTTACAAGCGACCTTTTGCGTGAAGCATATTCCAGTTACATTATATTCACACTCATTAGCATATTTTCATAAAGTCATATAGAGTGCAAAGTGACAATATCTGCATTTCTAATGTTGCCTTGCGGCTTGTAATACTTGTTTGTAGACAGCAGAATGGGGGACATCTAGGGACTACTTCAATATAAATACTAAATACTTGTCCGGCTACTTTATTGCATCTAATCATAAATAAACTGAATGTAGCTGTCATGAGTCTGCATGCCAGTCACCTTCCATGTAACTCATTGATGCAAACAAAACCTCCAAATCTTAACTTCATTCAGATTTTATTTTCTTGACCACACACTGATATACTCTGAAGTTATGTATTATACTGTACACTTCTGGCCCACTTCCATCTTACTGCTCGACTGTTGTATTTGTACACATGACAAAAAATTAAATAGACATTCAAGCAGAGCTATTCATAGTTTCTCTCTAATTCTGACTCGGGGGGACCTGGTTCTTAGCCATAGAAATCTGGAACTGTGGTCCTTGTGTGTGATTTCTGTGTTGGCTTGCTTTTGCTTTGTCAGAATTTGATTCAGCTGCTAACTCTTACTATAACTGGTTGGCTCCTATGCTCTGCTATATGTTTCCCTATGTTTGAGTCCTCTTTTGGATTTCCTCCAATACACTTTATTAAAGACAATAGTGTTATACAATATTTTTTACATTTTTATCAATAAAATTTTAATTATGAACACTTTCAAATGTAGTAGTGAGTGCTAATAGTTTGGCTCTTCTTTCTTATTTGCCTTACGATATGTCCCATGTTGTCTATCGAGGTTTGAATATGATGACCTCTTATTAAGATGCCTTCCTAAATATAATTTTGGAGACAATAAACACAGAGGCCTTTTCTAACTGTACTCCCAAATTATGGAATCAGTTTTTGATTGAAATCTGCTGCCATGAAATACATGGTTTTGATAGAAATTTAAAAGGAGCAGAATAGCTTCCAAAGGCGGAGTAACTCTGTAGCTGTGGACTATAGTAACACTTAACATCATACCCATCTTCCACAAAAGCAGACAGATTCCCTAAATATAGGAAGTCTATAGTATTAATCTAAGAGGAGGAGACATGTTCATTTGCCAAAGTGCTCAGAGCAGAAGGTTTAGAACAGCTGGCTAACTCATCCAATTTGAGAATGGTGGAAAGAGATCCAGAAAATAAATACCATACTAATATGATCTCACCAATAACTTATTGAAAGCTCATGCCACAAAAGTACAAGGGACAAAAGGCACTAGCCAAGCAGCAAAAAAGATGAAATGACATCAGGCATTGAGAAAAGGAGTACTTGTGGCGCCTTAGAGACTAAGAAATTTATTTGAGCTTACTGTAGCTCACGAAAGCTTATGCTCAAATAAATTTGTTAGTCTCTAAGGCGCCACAAGTACTCCTTTTCTTTTTGCAGATACAGACTAACACGGCTGCTACTCTGAAACCTGTCAGGTATTGAGAAAATCAAATACATTCTTCAATCCTATGCTAAGGCTGTATTGCAGGCCAAGAGTTCTTTTCCACCCCCTTACTGGTGACTAACACACACGATCAATCCGCAGCAAATGCCTTAGAAAAATACTAGATATTAAATGGAATGAATATATAACAAATGCCAAGATTCATCAGACAGCTCATCAACCCCTTATATCAAAAGTTATCCAGAAAAGAAGATGGAAATACCTGGGACATGTGTTAAGAAAGAAGTCAGAGTATATGCCATGGCAAACGTATCATTGGGCAGCTGGAGGAACACGCAAAAGAGACCAACCGAAAAAAACCACTCTATCGAGCAGTACTCAGAGTGAAAACTTAAGGAACTTAACACCACCGAGGAGATACAGGGCATGGCACAGGATAGACAAGGTGGAACCTTGTTTGTGCCCTAAGTGCAGGAAGGATTCAGATTCATAATCCAGAGTTTTAAAGAGTTCTAAAGAGATCTACTTCTGGATATTCCCTGAACACAGAGGGAGAATAAAGCCAACATTTTAAAAAGTATTCACTAATTTCAGGGAGCTTCACTTTTGGATGGGTTTCAGAATAGCAGCCGTGTTAGTCTTTATCCACAAAAAGAAAAGGAATAATTGTGGCACCTTAGAGACTAACAAATTTATTTGAGCATAAGCTTTCGTGTTAGTCTCTAAGGTGCCACAAGTACTCCTTTTCTTTTTTCACTTTTGGATGTCCTTTGTGGCCTGATTTTCATTGGCCTTGTAACTCTTCAATTTCTTACATTTTTATTCTTTCCTTTTTCTTTTTCTTTTTCTTTTTTAAACTGCCTTTGTCTATTGAGATTGCTATTTACATTGCGGTTTAATCACATACTCAAAGTATCACGGATTCCAAGGCCAGAAGGGACCATTGTGATTATGTAGTCTGACCTTTAGAATAACAAAGGACCTATAGGCAATATTCCTCAATATCAGTGATATTCTTCCTTCTCTTTGAAATTAGCTAGTTTATTGATTCTAATTTGTACTTGTGGCATAAATTCTCAAAAGGCCTTTTTACTGGGTCTCCACTTTTGAGAGTGCAAAATTGCACATGCACATATATGTGTCTACAATTTTGGAGCGGGGAAACCCTACTTAAATGATTCCATAATTCTAACATTTGGTGTTCACTTTCCTAGCTAACAGTTGTACATACATTCTGCTGTGAATTCTAGTGTGCACATATGCAGGTTTTGGCTTTTGAAAGTGCTTTGTTTTGACAAATTTGTATTTGAATGTACATTGATATAACACTTTTCACCTTAAGTTTGCCAAATATTTCGCAAAAGTGGGTAAATATCATCCATATTTAATAGATACAGAAGTGGAAGAATGGCAATTAATTGATGTCCAAGGTCACACTGTAAATCCCAGGCAGTGTTGGGATTAGAATCCAGGTCTCCTGACTTGGTTTCATGCTTCTACTACTGGACAATGAAGCCTCTATTTATGTGCAAGTATGATATAGAACATGCAATGGCCAGGGTCTGAAAGTTTATCCCAAGGTATCTATTTTTCTTTAAACATCCAAATTTCATACATTTCCAGTAGTAAGAAACCAGGAGCAGGCTATTGCCACAATGTGCAAGGAGATTTTTTTGAGCTTGTCATAACTTAATACATCTACATTTTTTCCCTTTGTTGTTGTTCCTCTTGTATTAAATCACAAAAAATAAGATATTTGTTGTTTATTCCACTGGTTAGAAATATACCTAGAGATTTTGCCAAGGCAAAATTAACTCATTGATGTTTCTGTAGTTCTAGTAAATAGGAAATCTAATTACGTCTAGGTAATTCTACTTCAGATATATATCGTTGGCAGCTCTTGAAAGGAAATAGCTCATGAATTTAATTTGCATGTTAAATTTGGGCACTTACTGCATGTTACTAAATTATCAACCAACTTGCTTTGGCTATTCTCCTAAATTTAATCATTGCTAGGAATCAACGTTTTCTAATCTTTTCAAAATATATTATGAATAGCAGTGAGTGAACATTTATCTCTTAGGTAATTTAAAACTAAATTTGTCAGATGACAGATGTATCTCAATGAACAGTTTGTAAAAATAATTTATGCATAACTATTTAACCTAGAATTATTACAGTCTGAAGTAATATGTCAGTTATCTGAGATATCTAATTTAAAGTCTTGCAATAGATACTTTTTGAAATTTTAAATTCATCTGTCACAGCTGTGTTCAATGACTTGACCCTGATTAAAATTCAGTCAGCTCCTTCTTATGGTAATTCTCTTTGATACACTATTCATCTTCATAATTTCAATAGACTTGGGCACAAGATTGAAATAGAAAAACTCTGGCCTCAATTTATTGCATAGCTCACGAGTTTTCAGAGATCTCTTGCTACCAAACATCAGCAAAGGGACCAAATCGGACCCTCCCATGGAAAAGCCTCCCCCTGGGAGGGTAGAGAAGACTCGGCAAACTACCCCCACAGTTACCTTGGAGAGTCTATGCTTATTGATGTATTTGGAGGAGGAGTTTTACATGATTACAGAAGAGGCAAGAGGTAAAAAGCCTTCAGAACCCAAAACATATGCACGAAAAGGAATCCTCTGAAAATACTGTAAACCGAAATAGAGGATATACAATGTAATCTACAGGAACTGCTGTCAAATGGAATAGATACACACCTCCTCATTGTGGTGGTTAGGAAGAAAAATGGCAATATCAGAATCTGTATAGATTACCAGAACTTAAACAGATGGACTGTAGTTGGTCAGTATCCCATACCTTCTGTATAAGATGCCTAGACTCAGGGATAGCCCTAGGTATTTTTCCAGCCAGGGTGGAAAATGTTTTTGATTCCCCCGGGAGCATCCAGAACAATTTAAAAAAAGAGGTCCAAGAGGCACAGCAGTGTGGTGCCTCCCTGGAAGTTGGCACCCAGGGCGATCATCCTGCTTGCCCCTAAAGCTAGCCCTATTTAGGCTGCTTGCTAAGGGCCAGTGGTTTTCAGTGCTGGACCTTCAAAACTCATATTACCAGATCCTGCAGAGACAAAATGATAAAGAGAAGATGGAAGCCTAAGTGACAGACAAAAGCTATGAGGTTGAACACATGCCCCAAGATATATTTGGAGCGCAGAAACATTTGAGCGTCTCATAGAGAAAGTTATAGGAGACAAATTTGCTTCAGGCATTAGTTGATCTGGATTGCTTGATTGTATTTGGGAGAACTCTGGAGGAGTATGAAGAAAGGCACCTAGCTGGTCTAACGCTTTCAAAAGCTATCAGTTGATAAATGCCACTTCTGCAGAACATAGGTCAAGGTATGTGGGACACAAAGGGTCACAAGAAGATATAACTACATACCATCATAAAATATAGGCCCACAAAATTATAGCAGTCAAGATGTTTCTAGGTTTTAGTAGATGCCACCAGAGATTCATGGAATATTACACTATTATTGAAAAGCCACTGAATGACCTCACCAGGGGATACCAATCCAGCAAGCAGTACAGGAAATGCAAGACAAACAATAAAAAGAGTCTGCACAGCCTTCTGAATAGAAATATAGAATTGTAAGACTGGAAGGGACCTTGAGAGATCATCTAGTAGAGTCTCCTACATTCTGATCCCTTAGAACCCTCTGAGAATCAATGGGCTAAGAAGTGTGACAAACCCTTTTGGGAAATCATTAATTGATTAACTCATGCCCCAGTTTTAGTCTTTGCTGACCCAAGCAAGGCTTTCGTCCTACATATGGAAGCCTGTGTGGAAGGTTTGGGATCAGTGTTATACCAAGAAGTTGAAGGAAAATGTATATCTGTGGCCTTTGACAACAAGGACTTTCTGAAAGTGAGGCTTGATACACCAGACAACAATTGGAATTCCAGTCCTTAAAAATGTGTTGTCAATGAGAAATTTTTGAATTTTTTAAAATAGTGCTCAGTTCGCGGTATGGACAGATAACAAATCATCAATTTATGCATTCCTAAGTGCCAAGGTAGATGCAACAGGGCAGAAGTATGTGGATGCACTGGCTAAGCTAGGAATTCAGCATTCAGTATCAGTTGAGAAATATAGATGCTGATGCACGATCCCATCATACATGAGCTCCAGATCTGGTTGTAATTCCTGCAGATGAAGTGAAAGCTATTTGATGAATGAGTTGCCTAGGGTCAAGGCCCTTGGGGGTGCATGGCAAAAACTTTAGGCATACTGCTGAAAGTATTCTATTAGCTTTGGTAAACTACATTAAATTGGATCAATCCCCATTGCCCAGGCTCAATGCTGCTGGCTGGTAAGAGGCTCAATTCCAGGATAGTAGTAGCCATGACATGCTGCTTGCTAAAAAGAAGGGACCAGTGAAGTTCTCTCCAGAGGTTAAACTGCTGCTAAGAGACTGGAACAGACTGAAGCTGATTAATGCACCATTGCACTGAACAGCAGATGACGCTTTACAAAAAAAAAAATCAGCAAAATCAATTAGTGCCACTTATAAGCCCTTGCCGTAAGAAACTTACATGGTGATTTCAGACACTTGGGATGGAAACAATCCTGGAACTCATTCAGAACAGGTTCTATTGGCCCTGGATAGCTAAGGACATTTGCAGGAAACGTGAGATGTGCTCGTTGTGTTGAAAGGGGTAAAACAAAAACTTTACCCACCAGAGCTGCATATCTGGAAAACATCAGTAGTAGCAAGACTGTGGGGCCAGTAAGAATTTCCTATTACCCAAAAAATGGTGTACCAGAAAAATGTGAGAAACATTTCAGTAGTGACCTACCATTTCATCCAGGCCTACCTGAGCAGAGGCAGGAAGACCACTACTGCTTGAGTGCTGTGGAGGGGAGGGAAAAAAAAACAACACACCTTTTCAGTGTATGAATTTCCAGCTTGGATACACTTGGACCAAGGAATGGGCACTGAGGGTCCCTTTTGTAAGAGGTACTCAGTATAGTGGGAATTAAAAAATCTAGGTCAACTCCTAACTGGTGATCCTTGGCCAGAAGGGAGTAATTAGACACTATGTTGGAGGCTTTACAGCAGGAGTCAAATTGGGGCCAGCATGTGGCTTTTTTGTGCATGCCTACACTGCCACAAAGAATGATGCTGTCTAGTTCCCCCATATTTCCTGATGTTTGGTAGAGAGAGCTCCAATGACCCATAACCTACACTTGGCATGTCAGACCGTGGAGTCAGCCAGGAAACTCATAATACAGACTAACACGGCTGTTACTCTGTTGCTATGTTGCCAAATTAAGAGAGAAATAGAGAGAAGCTTACCATCTGGCTTCAGTTGTGACGGAAATAGGCATAGATATGATGGTATGGTGCGTTATTGGAGCATCTGCCAGAGAACAGATTCTCATACCTTGTGGCTAAGAGCTCATTTTCAAGGGTGGAATTCCCTCCTGTAGGGTCTTTGCAGTGAGAGCTGTTGCAGAGGACAGCAGCATAGCTAAGTGGACTCCAGTGCACTGCCTACCCAGCAATTTAATGGTGGTGGTTGTGCCTCCAGGAGGAACCGGGAAAGCAACGCCCCTGAGATTGGAGTCAGACCTGCAAAGAGACGCTGCTGCTCACTGATACAAACTCTGAGTGGGGTTTGGTGGATGGGCAAGGTGCTGTGGGCAAGGCACTATTACTTGTGGGACACTCACCGGCAGAGCAGAAGGAAGTTAGACAGCCTACTGGAGTTAGGGGCAGGTCTTTCGCTTTTTATTTGCATAAAAATTCTCTGCTGTGTTTTTTGCAAAATTTACAGTGGTGCTCCCTTTACCTTAATAAAGATGATCTTGTTTGTACACAGTCACAGAGCACTTGTGCACTGGGAAACTCTGCCTGTAAAGGACACCTAGAAAGGGTGCATTTATTTTTTCCAGGTTTCTGGGTGGGGCTGATTTAATTGTGTGTCAAGAGACCCCCTAGATCTATTGAACACAGCCTTTATTACAGCCATTAACCACCTGGTAGAGAGGTTACACCAGGAGTAGCCAATAGATGGACCGCAGGCCAAATCTGGACCTCCAGATGCTTTTGAACAGATCTCAAAATCTTTTTTTTTTTTTAATCTATTTTCTCTGGAGTCTGGACCTTGACTATACCTTGACCAAGAAATTTGGACCTTGACAAAAAATAATTAACTATCCTTGGATTACACTATGAAAGAACTAGCCCACCACACTCTTCTCTAGGCTTCTCCTCCCTCCCGGTCATGTGATTGGAGCTGGCCACACAGCACCTGCACTTTATTCCCAGTGCATAGGAATAGAGGCTGCTGATCATTAATATTACAGGGAGTTTTAGATGGAAATGTTGCCTGTTTTGTATGTTGCTTAGAATAGCTGCTTCCTGGCTCACTTTCCCACCAGATGCTGACAGAGCACTGCCTTGGTGCTGTTACCAAGCAGAGACTTTCCCAGCAAAGGGTTGCATGGTGCACTGGCTTTGCTCCTAGCCCTTTGCACTTTCAGGGCCAATTAGCTTATTTGGACTGGTTTTTGCCCCTCACAGTGGAGGGGAGCAATGGAAACTAGAGGTTAGGCAAACTGGGTCAAACCCCAAAGCCCCCCCCCCTTTTTTTTTTGAGTAACAAGTTCTAAGAAACATTTTTTTGTTCCTCTGAATCCCTTGGTATGGGAACAGAAGCAGAAGTCTCAAAATATAATGAGCAAGGATGTTCTTATTTTATTTCTGGCCTGGTTAAAACAAGGAAGTCCTAACATCACAAGAATAATAGCCCTATTCACACATGCTGGAACAGTTTGTTTAGTAGGGGGGCTGAGAGCCATTGAATCAAACTGTAAACCCTGTATATGATGGAATCACTTCAAGCCAGGGGGTATGGCAGCACCCCCGGTTCAAGCACCTATGCTTACAAAGCCATAAAAGGTAATTTCACAATCTCACAGTTTGGTGCAATATTTTTGCCTTCATTTGGCACATTTTACTTTTCTATTTCTTACTCTCTCTTGTTTTCCATCCTGTTTTTATAAACTGTGCTCAGAGGTCTGAAGAGTTTTCAGACTATCCACTTTGAATTCCAACCTATTTCTGAAGAATCAACAATAGTATAATTCTCTTCATGTGTTAAGCAAAATGGGATTGAGCTAAGAATGCTTGGCAAGCAATTTAGTTTTTTCTTGGTCTTGTAGTTTTATGTCTCAGCTTCAATATCATTTTACCATTTTAAAATAAATATTGTGTTTCTTTTCAGTGCTTTAATTCTTTTTATTTTTGAGTGAATCATTTTATACTTTTTAAGTGCTTTAGGTGTGATCCCTGTAAATTATCTTTATTTCCAGTAAAGTATGATTATGTTCTTCTCGGAATAACCCCATTTATGTTAAACTACCAGGAAATGTGCATAAAAATGATAATGGGAATTAAATGTAATAGTTTCCCCACATTAATTACAGAAGTAACTACAGTGGTACTCCATTTGAGAAAAGAATTTGCTTCAGCCAATCAACTCCATGACTGAAAGAGTGAATTAGCAATTTCAAAGAACTTTTTCCCTTGTCTACGTATTGATCTTAGAATAAAATTCACTCATGCATGTGTATTGGATGAGTTATAGAATAGATTATATAAGAAAATACAGTGGCTGGAACTTCAACTGGAACACATGCTTACTTTTATTTTGGTGTAAAGTCATGATGTGCATAAATTTCATTCCTATCAACTGATCTCATAATATTATTTTGTATTAAGCGCTGCAGTATTAATTAAGCACAATATGGTTTGTGAGAAGTATGAAAATAGACAGGACAAAGCAGTAGAAAACGTACTGTAGGGAATTATCTGGCACTGAGTAAGGAGGCTGAGTACACAAATATGGGAACTGTTTGTAGAGTATTCTTTCTGAGGACCCTGGACTCTGAAGCTTGCTTCTTATCTTGGTCGGAAATAGCCTGAATTTAATGACTTTCTGGGCACACTTCACAAAGTCAGGGGGAGGAGAAGAGAGAAAGAAGGGGGGGGGGCGCTAAAGGGGCTGTTTTATTGCTTTGATTTATTAGCTGGCTGAGTTCATACATTATTTCTATGTGATTACATTGTGCTGCTGGGTGGACATCATTTGTGAATGTAAGTCTAATTAATTGATAAAGTGCCTGGACCTTTTGTATGGACATTTAAAAAATGGTTATTTAAATCAAAAAGGAAAAAAAAGCCTACTAGTTTTTCACCCCCTTTAACTTTTATGATTCTGACAGTGTGTTGGCAGTAAGAAGAGTGAATTAAAAATATTAATAATCAAAGGATATTATTATTTTACCAGACTGGATGAAGTTTGGAGGCTTTCCTTTAATTTTTGTTTCACCTGATGGCCCAGTGTGGTAAGACATCTGCAATTAAAATCCCACTGACTACCCCCCACCGGATTTCTGGCTCTTGGAAGATTAGCGATTAATTTGAAATACTTTAGATACAATGTTGACATGATACAGGTACCATTCCCTCGTTTAAACACTAACAGATGGAAGATGAGCTCTAAGTTAACTGTGGTTTAATTTCAACTATCAGCAGAAAACCATGGCACTCTACAAACATTTTATTTTTAATCGTCTGTACATTTGTCTAATAAATCAGGGACAAAGGCTCCTGCTCTAGCAGGAAATATTATAAAATGGTTGAAGAGGGAAAGGACTGGGGACAGTGGCTGAGCAGCATTTTTCTGCCAACATATGAAAGTTTGTGACTGAGGGGACTGAGTGGATTTGGTGCGAGAGGGTGTATCAGGCTGGAAATGGAAATAAGTAGTGGAAAAGCAGGAAATGTTAATGCTGCCTTTAACATCTTCACTTCCTTTCAATGTTTTTTTCCTGTTCTTATGTAGAACAAAACAACAATGGGAAGAGCTTGGTTTATGGGTAGGGCTTTGAAGAGTACCTGATAAGTTTCTCTCAGTTCCTCCCATGCCCTTCCCCTGCAGCCCGTGTTGACCAATTCCTGCAACCAATTCCTACACACACGCACATTTGGTAAAGTGACAACTAAGACAAAAATTAATATTTAGAAGGTGTAAATGCTAAAGGCAGTATCTGGGCCTTTAAGTCACAATGCAGGGTGTGTGTGTGTGTACTCACGCACGCACGCACACACACACATGTGTGTCAGGAAAGGAGTTCCCAGAGACTTTTTGGCTGACTCATTCAGAATTATTCCAGTGGCTCTAGGGGAAAGCAGCCTTTCACAGTGTGAAAAATTCGGATTCCACATCCACTCCGCTCTCCTGGTAGTTATGACACAGAGTGGGACAATGCCCTTTGCTTATCTAGGCCTCGTTTTGAGACAGACTAGAAGTTCTTGCACTCACTATTGGTGGTATGGAGGATGCAGAAGGAAAGGATGCTTTTCATGCTTTCTCTGTCTTGCACACTTCTGCAAGGTCAGCCACAAGAAGGCCCCAAGGATAAGAGGAATATTTTAGGATTGCATAGGGAAGATGTGATTAAATTAAGAAAGGGAAGTTTAGGCTGCATTTAGAGAAAAACTTCCCAAGAGTGAGATCTGTTAGGGTGTTGAAGAGTCTCCAAAGAAAACTGCCAAGGTTCCCTTGTGTGGGACATTTAAAGCTAGACAGCATTCTGTAGGGAACACTCCTGTATTCACAGGAAGACTGATTATATGAACTAAGAGGTCTTTCCTAGATTCGATAAAATAGCAATGATAAGAGAGTCAGATATCAGTGATAAGAAACTGAAAACAAGATGCTGCTGCTAACATTAGAAATGCATTGAATGATTATCACTATCAGCAATACAATGGAGGCCTTTTGATACTTTTAACTGTATTGTTATTCTGGCACAGCCCCGCTAGTAGAAGCGTGATAAACAATCCCTTTGATGTACCAATCTTTGCTGTCTACAGAGAAATAGCAAAAAATACCCTTTCCAAAAGAAAGAAACTGTCCTTCTTCCAGCTAATAACTGAAGCAAAATTATTTCCCTTCACAGCATCATGAGAAAATCAGTTCCTTGGCTGACTGAAAACATGCTTCTCGCCTTTAAGGATGACATTTGAAAAACCATTTCACAGGATTTATTTATTTATAGCAGGCAGTATTTTGAAGCCTTCAGCCTTTTTTCTCTGACTTATTTATTTAGAGTTATACACACATACATTAAGGAGCAGCACCCATTACTTGCTCTAGACTCTTCTAGACAATTCTTAAGTACACAGTCATGAAAGGTATCACTTCAGTAACCCCCGTCAATCATTAAGAATTAACAACCAATAATCTAGCAGGAACTCCCCCCTCTTCCCCAAAAAACCCCTCACAAAACCAAACAAAATGGATCTTAAATTGTTCCCACTGCAGCCTTCCAGTTCTTTAAAGATAGGTGTGGTAAGCTTAATTATAGACCTCTGCTTCTCTTATTCTTCTAGATCCAGACTTCTCAAACATAAAATGAATGTGTGGCTACAAGTAACTCTGCTGAGGGCCACAGAAGCTAGAGATAAACCCAAGATTTCAAACTCACGTTATTCAATACAATATTAGTAAAATCTGTTCCCATCCAGCACCTGATCTCAGATCATTCTCCCAAGACAAGTGAACCCGAAGTGGAGTAGTCCTACTTTCCCTTCAACTTTCAAAAACAGGAGAGGTAGTCTCATCCATCCAATCTGTGAATCCAGGGCAACTTGCTGATCTATGAAATGCATAACTGTAAAACCACAGACATTGGCTTGGGGATGTGGAGACTGATACAGTATCTACTTTTGTCAAAGTGCAAAAAGTTAGACATCCAGTCATTTGACAGTGCCCCATCAAGCTAAACTTTCCAGGTCTTTCAGAGAATCATTTACTCATTCAAAAAAGTTAAATCATTTCATATGCAAAACTACGGATTATGTTATGGCCTGTTCCGTAGTTAAGATGAACACTATATAACTGCATTGAGAGACACTGCTCTGGCTTCGGAGGTACCTGACCAGATGTTGAAGTTGTCTCCTTTTGACATTCTCCCTCATCCTTGAGGCTAATTAAGCAGTAAATGAAACCATGTTTTAAACAACTTTCTAGTCATTAGAGAGACAAGAGGGAGGTAAAATCTTGTATTGAACCAACTTCTGTTGGTGAGAGAGAGAAGCTTTTGAGCTACACAGAGCTCTTCATCAGGTCTGGGAAAGGTACTCAGGTTGTCACAGCTAGATTCAAAGTTGAACAGATAGTAGTCATTAGTCTGAATAATTTAGTTAATTCTCAGTTAATAGCAAAGTTGGGTCCTGACAAGCTCTTGAGCCTTAGTTGTTGAAAAAATAAATAAGTAAAACCCACTAAAGCTAACCCATCCGTGGCTCGTGCTTGTTCATTCTAGCTGTGTACATCTAATATCGACAGACTTACCGCACTTTATGTCGTACAAGATTTAAAACAGAAAGGATGACATCAGGGTACAAACACAGGATCTGATACTCTGATTATTGCCAATGAAAGGAGAAAAAGGGGGAATTAAACAACATGGAAACCAGGAAAGACTACATATTCTCGCTGGGGAACTCCTCCCTGTATCATGTAGGGGGATATTTGGCACCTAGCAGAAAAATCTCTGCTGTCCCCTGCATTAGAATCCTTTCCACGGAATGAAGACAAGGAGGAATCATGGCTGAGTCAGACTCAGCCATGCTCAATTCTGCACTGGAGTGAGGTTTCTGAGAGACCTTGTGTCATTGGCAAGAGTTAAAGCTGCCACCTTCAAATTTAATTTGCACTAGGGGTGTGTCAAGGTTCCTCCCCCACTCTGAACTCTAGGGTACAGATGTGGGGACCTGCATGAAAAACCTCCTAAGCTTATCTTTACCAGCTTAGGTCAAAACTTCCCCAAGGTACAAAATATTCCACCCTTTTTGTCCTTGGATTGGCCGCTACCACCACCAAACAAATACTGGTTACTGGGGAAGAGCTGTTTGGACACATCTTTCCCCCCAAAATACTTCCCAAAACCTTGCACCCCACTTCCTGGACAAGGTTTGGTAAAAAGCCTCACCAATTTGCCTAGGTGACTACAGACCCAGACCCTTGGATCTTAAGAACGATGAACAATCCTCCCAACACTTGCACCCCCCCCTTTCCAGGGAAATGTTGGATAAAAAGCCTCACCAATTTGCATAGGTGACCACAGACCCAAACCCTTGGATCTGAGAACAATGAAAAAAGCATTCAGTTTTCTTACAAAAAGACTTTTAATAGAAATAGAAGTAAATAGAAATAAAAAAAAATCCCCCCTGTAAAGTCAGGATGGTAGATACCTTATAGGGTAATTAGATTCAAAACATAGAGAACCCCTCTAGGCAAAAACCTTAAGTTACAAAAAAGATACACAGACAGAAATAGTTATTCCATTCAGCACAATTCTTTTCTCAGCTATTTAAAGAAATCATAATCTAACACGTACCTAGCTAGATTACTTACTAAAAGTTCTAAGGCTTCATTCCTGGTCTATCCCCGGCAAAGACAAAATATAGACAGACTATAGACAGACACACATACCCTTTGTTTCTCTCCCTCCTCCCAGCTTTTGAAAGTATCTTGTCTCCTCATTGGTCATTTTGGTCAGGTGCCAGCGAGGTTACCTTTAGCTTCTTAACCCTTTACAGGTGAGAGGAGATTTCCTCCGGCCAGGAGGGATTTTAAAGGGGTTTACCCTTCCCTTTATATTTATGGCAGGGTGGGTGGCTGAGAATCAGGGAGCTGTGACCAGCTCTCTGACAGCCTCCCACCCCAATCCATCCATTGCAACCAGTGGAGAATTAATCCCATTTTTGGCATTTTGGTTTTGACATTGTAAAATATTTACTCTGTGCTGTATTCTTCTTTTTGCACTGAGATTAAGTGAACCCTAAAGTGGGTATTCATACTTGAAGAGAGAACCATAGCATTTTACAATACAGGTATATGTGCAACTAGTACAAAAAACAACAGGCAATATCATACCATTAGTTTTAAGCATCCACTTAATAATTTATTTAACATGAAGTAATGCTTAATATGATTGGACTCCAGGGGCTTTAAAAATGAGTTACACATATTGTAATATATAGAACATGTAGACATCATTAGTAAGAGACATAAGGGAAAAGCATGGAAATTAGTAAAATATTAATCCAGAAAATAAAGATGCTAATCTAAAGTTATGGAACAAAATTTAAATACTTGGTAGTATTTGTGGAGATGAAAAGGCCTCTATTGCTGGCAGGAGATGGTAGAGAGGACACCATGTGCAGAAGTCTGCAGCGATGACCATCATAATTTAAAATGTTTATTTAGAAAGAGAGAGAGAGAGAGAGAGAGAGAGAGAGAAATTAGCTAGGAACAGAAATATAGAAACATGAAGCTGTGGCATTTGTCAGGGATAATTTTACAATGAGGCTTTCTGACTGATTCAAGGTCTCCTGGTCATTACGATATGGGTTATAAAATTATGCATTTCCTTTTGATTTAGAATAAATGAAGTGTGCGAATGCACAGGCTCTGAGTGTCCTGCCAATTATCTAAAATTACAAAAACAAAATACAGCAGACAATTAAATTCCAACACATCAACCTACCCATCCACATCTCTTCAAAGGCCAGGTGCAACAAATGAACCAATGACTACTATGGTTCTTAAATTATTTGGTCTAATTGGAAACTTGGGGAAATTCTCAAATCTCTGTTTACAGACTTGGAAACAACCCTTGTGATCCACTGAATACCTTATACAATCCAGTCATACCAGAGAGTGTTTTGAAAGATAATGGGAACATGGTGCATGGAGAGCTTTTCTTTAATTTAACACAATATAATAGATTGATACCACTACTGAGTGGCTTCAGGAATAATAGAAACTCATTGGACCAAATAATTAAATGAGAAACTGATATTAAAAAAGCATTTAGAACTAATGAATATTTCATTGCAGTATCTGTTGATATTAAAAAGGGCATATGACATGCTTTGGAAGGATGGGTTATTCATCAAATTTTAAGGATTGGTATAAATGGCAGCATAGCCTGTTGCTCACTCCTAGCACAGGCAAAACTCCCACTGAAGTCACAGGGAGTTCAGCACTACTCCAGCCCTCTTTGACTTCAGTGGGAGTGTAGGTTGAACGAGGAGCGCTGAATGGAGAGTCACAGATTTTTAAAGGCCAGAAGGGACCATTTGATCATTTAGTCTGATGACCTGTATAACACAGGCCATAGAATTTCATCCAGTTACCCACATGCCCAACTGGAGACCTGGTATTTCCGAAAGCCATGAACATTTCCCAAGTGTGGACAGAAACGGAAGACAAAAATCTTCTGGCATCAACTCATGTGCCAAGTAGATCTGAGGGGGATTTGGACTTGTCATTTGAGATTTAAAATAGTGCTCCTGAGGGCAGTGCAATTAGTTTTATTATACATGTGAAGAATTTCAACCAAACACAGCTGAGAAAATGTATAATGTTAACAATGACACTGAAATCCACATTAATGCTGTATATCAGAAATAAGACAACTCATTTTCCATTTTCCCTCAAATAATGATTCACTCTTTAGTCTCTCAGTTTAGCAATTATTCTACTTAATCTTTACTCCACATGAAAGTAAAAGCAATGAAAATGGAGAAGGCAGCAAAACCACTTGCTCTCAACCTCTTCTAGTATTATTTATTGATTCATTTGGTTTTACTGTATAGCAGGAATAACATTCATGACACTGGACCAAAAATACCCCAAACAATGAAGTGTCCATACCTGTCCTAAGAGGCAGGGAAAATTCCTGCTGAAGTTGCATAGATGACTTCATTACATCATGCTCCCAGTACAAGATAGATATTTGGGATGAAGAAAGGTATAAAGAGTACTGACAGTTTTTAGCAACCAATTCAGCGAAAGTATAGCTAGTTCAAGTGATTAATCCCAATACCTTGAAAACCTCTAAATCAGAGTAGTCTACTTTCAGTTATAAAGTAATGTCTTTTTTTGAGAAGCCAAACTTCAAAATACTAATATATGGGAATGAATTTCCACTTTATCCCATTCCGAGAGACTTTTCAAGGTTTGATAGACCCAAAAGACACCATGTGCAAATATAGAAAGCCCCCAAACACTCTGCCATAGCTTTAAATAAGCAAATTATACTAAAATGACCAGCCAACATTATATTCAGTATCCCTGCTTTAAGAGAACTCCCTCTAAAATCTTACAGTAGGGCTAAATTTAGCCCAGTATGGTATAAAGCAAAAATTATAATAAATATCTAAGATGAAATTAATTCCTAATATTTCCTTCCACAATACAGCCACCTCTCCCATTCCTCAGCTGTCATTATCTGGCTAACAGATGCTAGTCAGCAGGAATGGTGCACGCACTGTAGTATGACCCAAAAAAAACCTGACATGCTTCGGGGAAAAAAAAACTCGACTAGCCAAAAAAGTAATTGAAAATTCAGACTACTTAATAGCTTTCTTGAAGTTAAGGCAAACAGCAAAGGTTATCTGAAAGTCTTTAAGAGCAGGTTTCAATAAAAAAATTAAAATGCCATTAAAAAAAAAAGGTAGATGGTCGCTCTACCTTTAAATAGACAGATCTGATTACTATATTCCTGTATAACATCTTGTTAAACAAAAGCTAATTGTTGTAATGATTTTTTTCATTTCTGGTATTTACATGGCAAGGATTTGTAAACTTGTTACAACTTCCTAAATAAATAGGGGTTTTTTTTAAGTTAGATGCTAATAGGCTTTCAAAGAAGAAAATGTTACACACCTTGTGTACTAACTGTGGTTCTTCAGGATGTCTCTCTCTATGGGTGCATGAGCATCTGGAGCTCTTGATCAGAGATTGTCCGCTCTGTTTGGCCTGTGAGTGTTCTCTATACAACCTCATGCCATGCTCCGAGTATATAAGACTGGTGGGTGAACCATCCACAGTTCCTTCTCTATCTGAACATTCAACAAGAACAGTCTGAAGCAGAGGGGAAGGCAGGCAGTTAATGGAGCACCCATGGGGACAGACATCTCAATGAACCAGTTACTACAGGGTGAGTAATCTTTTCTTCTTCTTAGAATAGTAATCCAGGGAGTTCACCTGAAGGTGAACCATAACCTGTTTCTTCAAGCTATCTCTAGTTGAGGAATAGGTCCTCCTGAAGCAGCCCTGAAAGCAGTGAAAGCTTAATATTGCATACTCAGTCATGAAGATGCAAGCTACCATATGACCCAGAAGCTGCAAACAGTTCCTTGAGGTAGTATGAGGGTTTCCTTGAATTGTCCTGACCAGATTCAACAGTTATGAATCTGTCTGTGTGAAGGAAGGCCTTGGTTGCCAAGGAATCAAAAAAATGCCTGTATGAATTGTATTCTCTGTACAGGGGCTAACTTGGACTGCCTTACAGTTAGCTGGAGACCCAACTCCCAGAAGATGGAGAAAGCTGTGTGGCTGGAAGCTAGTATTGCTTCATAAGATTGGCCCTTGAGTAGACAGTCGTTGTGACATGGGAAGACTAAAATTTCTTCTCACCAAAGGCAAGCAGCCACTACCACTAAGACCTTTGAGAAAACCCTTGAGGCTGAAGAGAAGCTGAAGGGAAGTACTCAGTATTGAAAATGATCCTGGCTGAGGGTGAAGCGCAGGTATCTCCTGTTTGAAAAATGTATGTGATGGGGTATCTGCCCCACACAGGCCCATAGGGGGTTAATAGAACCCTAGGGAGGCTGTGTAGGAGGCAGCCAATTAGAGAGAGGCTGTGTGGAGCACACAATCAGGGCCAGGCTGGCCCATATAAGAAGGGCTGCAGAGCAGAGCAGGTTCAGTCACTCCCTGGAGCTTGGAGAGAGAGGTGGACTGGTTGCTTTGCAGGCTGAAGGCAGCAAGCACCCTGGACAGAGCAGTGCTGCAGGCAGACACCCGGGGAACTAAAGGCAGCTCCTGGCAGGCTGTAGGGATTTGCAGGCTGAGGCCCTGAAGCAATGGTGAAGAGGGTGCTGGGGGCCCGGTCCAGGGAAATGGACTGAAGCCGTGGCCATCTACAGGTCCCTAGGCCAGGACCCGGAGTAGTGGGTGGGCCTGGGTTTCCCCCCCACCCGCCCACTCGCCACTGAGGAAGTGGTTGGATTAAGGGACTGAGACATTCCCCCAGAAGGGGGGAACAGAGAGTGTGGCACAGCCGGAGGGCTGTGTCACGAAGAGGATGCCATGGTCCTGGGAGCGACGTGGGTCCTTGGAGCAGAAGTGATGGCGGCAAGATGCCACCAGAGGACGGAGCACTGGCATATGGAGCTAACCCCCAGGACAGTCAGCAGGAGGCACCACAGTGGTGAGTACCACCCCATCACAATGCATCACTATGTGGAAATAGGTGTCCTGTAGGTTGAAGGCCCCAAACATCTCATGCCTCTAGAGAAGCGATTATAGCTGCCAGAGTCACTCTCCAGAACTTCTGAGACTTTACAAATTTGGTCAGTTGTCTTAGATATAAGACAGATCTCCAGCTGCCATCTGTTTTTGGTGGGTGGAGACCAATCTGATTAAAACCCTTTCCCCCGGGACATGTTCTATTGCTCCTAAACAAAGGAGGGAGCATACTTCTTGACTTATTATAGTCTCATGAGAAGGCTCCCTGAAGCAGGACGGGAAAGTGTAGTGGATTGTGTAGCCCAATGTTATAATCTCCATGACCCACTTGTCTATTTTAATACTCTACCAGGCCTGTTGGAAAAGGCAAAAGTGATCTCCAAAAAAGAAGGGAGGTGGGCAAAAATGGGAAGCTTACAAACTAGAAGAGAGGGAGGAGTTGAGCCCTCGACCAACCCATCAAAACTGCTGTTTCAATGATGACTCTGTACTAGCTGAAGGAGGATAGGAAGCTTTTTTCCTCTGAAATCTCTGTCTTTTTCTAACAGTTTTGGTGGTTCTGTGAAAACCATAGAATCAAGCTGGGTGTGATCTCTGGGCAGTTTGAGACCTACTAAATCTCCTCTTGTTTGGAGGGATGTATTTACCCAAAGACGTCACATGGCTCTGGAGTCCTTCAGCGTGTGAAGGGACTCATCTGTAGTTCCCAAGAAGAGCTTCTGACCATCAAACAGGAGGTCCACAACTGTATTCTGAACCTCTCTCGGGAAACCCAACAACTGGAGCCACAAAGCCCTGAGCATGACAACTGCTGTGGCGATAGATCTAGCTGCAATGTCCGTGGCATGCAAGGATGCTTGGCGAGAAGTTCTAGCTAATGACTGACCCACTTAATGATGGCCTGGAAGTGTTCTCTATGCTCCTGTGGAAGATGTTCAATAAAGGATGCAAACTTGTTGTAATTAATGTTGTCATACTTGGCCATGATTGCCTGATAAGTCTGTGATCTGAAATTGGAGGGTCATGGATGAATAGTCCTTCTGTCCAAAAAGATCTACCTTTTTCTTGTCTTTGTCCAAAGGAGGATACCTGGAATAATGCTGTCCACCCTGCTCATTTACAGCACCCACTACCAGGTGGTTAGGTGGGAAAACGAAAATTCAGAGCCCCTGGGAGGGACATAATATTTCTTATCCACCCATTTACAAGTTGGTGGTACAGTGGCAGGCAGTCTTTGCTGGGTCCAAGAGTGTTTCATTAATGGGTAGTACAACCTGGGTGGCTGTCACTGACTGCAAAATGTCCAGGAGCTTGTGATGTGAGTCTTTAGCCTCCTTAAGAGATATTTGGAGAGTGTCTGCCACCCTCTTCACAAGGACCTGGAATTGATGAAAATCATTGGCCATTGATGGTAGTGGAGGCATGACTGTCTAATGCAGATGAACACAGACGGGTTTCAGGAGTAGTCTGTTTGTCTGCCCTCTTCCTCAAAGGTCTCCTTGACTTGGGGGTTTGGTGGAGGAGACTGTGTGAGCCTAGTTTGCTGGCGCAGTGGAACTAGAACTCTGGGAAATTGCTGGTCACGGATCCCAGTATGGCCACTGGGGATGCCCTGATGGGACATGGGGTGGGACCCAGGACTGATCCCACCATCCCTGACATTGGTGAGGATCTTTGTCAAAATAAGAGTTACTTAATGATACAGGGGGACCCTGCACTAACAAGGAGACTCATTGATGGTCTCCTTCTTCCGGCTCAATGTTATCCAATGGTGGGTGTAGCCAGACAGCCAGCCCCCCCCCCCCCCCCTCAGACCAGCATTGCTGGAAACACACGGAAGCCGGAACAGGGCACTTAACATATATTCCAGCACAGCCTTTGAAGCTGTGAGAAGCACAGGTGTGCTGCTACAATGTGCCTCTGGGAACATATACAACGATTGGGCTCCCAGCAGGCAGAGGCGCTGTGACAGACATGGCTCTTAGCCCCTACTAAATAGCATGATGCACACACACCAACATCCTAGGTGGGAAAATATTTACCCTAATAAAAGGAATGTCCAGTAGTCGACACTTATTGTTTCTCTCCCTTGCAAGTGTGAACTACTCTTGCGAGAGCTGGCGTCACCCAGACAGACCAGCCCCAATTTGGCATAAGAAAGGAGAAAGAGAATAAAGGAGTACAGAGGTATAAGTAGGGGACCTACAGCACCATGATTTTTGAGTGCTTTTCACTATCTATCTGCTGGTCAGATAAGTGACAGCCTCCCAAGGCTTCTGCAGCTAAGAGGGTCCCTAAGCCTTGTCCCTTATTCGTTTTTCCGCGGAATTGAGTGACCGATCCTGGCTTGGCACCGCTGGAATTGAGAGATGCAAGGAGGGTAAGAAGCACCCACACCTGATCTCCTATCTTTAGTGTACACATATTTTGAAATAGAGCTCTATACTTTGTTTTCTTTCTTTGGGATTGTAGCTTCAGTTTTGTAACTTGTTTGTGTGTGTAACATCTCTACATTTAAATAAGTAGGCACTAGCAATTTTGTAACCACATGATTAGAATCTAGTTTAATAAATTTTGGTAACCATTTGTGCATAAGCCTGACTTGTTTCTCTGGTTTACTGTAAAGCAGCCAACACAATTAAAGAACCTCAGCCGTTTTGGCTATAAAGCCTGGCCATTAGGTGAGAGTACTAAGAGCCTAGCGTTGAGTTGTGCCGCCTCCATGGGGGCAAACTCTTGGGGCACCTGTCAGTCAATCCTGACTGCCCGCTGCGAAGGAGCTCTGAGCTCTAGCAGTTAAAGTCACGGGTGTGGAGAGGCTCTTAGTGCTGCCATTGGGGCACCTGTCAGTCAGTGTTGACTGCCCGCTGCGAAGGAGCTCTGAGCTCTAGCAGTTAAAGTCACGGGTGGTTAGGACCTTGGGGCATCCGTCAGCCTAGCCCGGGCTGCCTGCCGCGAAGGGACAGTGCATCTTAGTGGTTAAAGTCACGGATGGTATAAAACGGGCATAGCTGGCACCTCACCAAACATCCCTGGCCATCGGCTAACAGTGGGGCAGTAGAAAAGGGTGGAGAACACTGTGGGAACAGGAAGCATAGGAATCCGGAGACCAAGGACTTGGTACTGAGCATCGTTTGGTACCCATAAGCAGTGGAGACTCTAGCATGTCCAACACTGACATGTCCCTGGAGTAATGAAATTCCTGTGATATAGAGTGCACCGGTACTGATGCAGCAGTTGACTTGGGCAGTACTGTTGGTTTGGCATGCGTAGGCATGAAGGATGAAGGTCTGTACTTCGATTTTGTTACCACCAACAGAGCTGAGTGGCAAGGCATCATTAGAAAGTCTGAAACGGATGGCACCAAGCTGAAGGCGATGATAACCATGGCCCTGCCAATGCCATGTTTCTCTGAAGTGCTCTGGGATCTTCCTGCTCCATAGGTACAGGAGAAGGGTCTTTTGCTTCCACAGTACCTAATTGAGAGGTCGAGGCCTCCGACACCGTAGACCTAGCAGAAGGTTGGAACTTCTTGGGAGCAGAGTTCTTGTGGTGAGAGACTGAGCTCCTCTTCTTCAGAACCTTCTCTGAGTCCTCCGAGATCTTCCCCTTCTTAGGCGAGTCCTTTGCCAAAGTCAGTGGGATGCTGGATCTGTCTGGAAACAGGTCAAGAGACCCCTCTACTCTGTACATCTGACTTGGAAGCAGGTTGAAGAACACTCCATCAGCAGCAGCAGCTTCAGTTTGGTCTCCCAATTCTTCTGAGCTCTAGAGTTTAGAGCCAGGCAAAAGTTACACTTGGGCTATGGGTCTCTCCCAAGCAACAGATACACTTAGTTTGACCATCACTGATCAGGAGAGCGTCCTGACAAGAGAGACAGCATTTGAAACCTGAAGAGCTGGGCGTACCCAGGGAGGCCAAATAAATGCCCCCAAAAATATGGGGGTGGAGAAAAAAGGGAAAGGAAAAACTCAGTCCTCCCACAACTATCTAATTCTATACTAACACGAGCTAACACTAACTAGAAACACTAAACTAACTAAACAGCAACTACAAAATATGCTGGAGTTCTAGCACTTTGTGCATACCTCATCTCAGGCCACAGCAGCAGAGAAGGAAGTGAGGGTCATTCACCCGTGCAGCCCTCTATATCCTTGGAGTGCAGCACGAGGTTGTCTAGAGCACATGAGTGGGCCAAACAGATGCAGCTAACAGAAGATCTCCAATCAAGGACCCGAGAGAAGCATGCATGCTGGAAGTGGTGCACTCAGAGGTACCCTACTTAGAGAAGAACTAAATGTTTACAAGGCAGTGTAGAAATGTCCAATGTCAGTTTAGAAGGAATAATACATTTTATGTTAGCGATATTACCTCTGAAGAGAGGCATACATTTTCTTCTAAAGTTTTTCTGCAGCATGAAGTTTTCATAGTGTCAGATTAACCAAAGAAAATCATTAAGAAAAAATAGTGTACTGTATATGCCATTTAGAAGGAGGAGTCATTTCAGCAGTGAGTTATGCTCCTGAATCTACAACAAGACCATGGGTTTGGATGAAATCAGTCAACTGGAATGCTTACTACATTTAAACTTACTCTTATGACAGTAACCTTTGTAACAGTCAGCTTAAGATGTCATTTCAATAGCTTGAAACACATTAGGGAACATAAGTTTTGATGCAGCTCATGTATTGTATCAGTAGCATTTTCTTTTTAAAGATAAGTTATCCATAGTCACATGTAGGCAAGTAGGGACAGAAACACTGAGGGTGAAGGGCCAAAATCCATTTAATATGTATGTAAGATCTTAACCACAGTCTCTGTTAATTTTTCACATAGGCCCAAATTCCACAGCTTGGTCTGAGGCATGAGGCCTAGCTAACAATGGACAATATACGGCTAAAGGAAAGCTGGTGAACAGGAGACAACTTTGTTTTGTTTCAACTAGATAAGCGGAGTCAGCCTAACTCCAGATGGGGAGAAGTAATTGGGTGTCCTTATCATGAGTTACAGGCACACAAGGCACTGAGAGGAGCCTCAAAGTCTACTCCCCAGTGCAGGGAGGAGATATGAACACACTCCCCAAATGCCAACTAGAGTTCAGGGAGAGCCTAACATGTCAGTATGAGATATGACATCTTCCCTTCCAGATGTATCTTCCCTCACAGATGCCACTTCTAGTTCTCAGAAACATAATGGTGAACCCTAAAACAATTGCTATTGCTGTGTACTTTTCACTGTCTTTTTGCTTTAAACCCCTAGGAATGTACCTGTTGGCCAACCAGAATACCTACCTCATTACTATGGATGCAAAAATCAGGATTTAACCTACATATTGCAATAGGAAAAGTTTGAGGGAAAACACCTGTGTATTAACAACATGTTAACCTGAGCTATGGGCGGAGCCATTTTGTAATCTTTTAGACTATTGGCTTATTGTGCTAATCTTGTCTTGCTGCTAGAACCTATCCAGGGGCTCAGGAACTCCCACCCCATCGCTTCTGTCCGCCCACTGGCATCCCACACAATCTATCGTAATCAATTGCTTCGCAGTGTCTCACTGAGCCTAACAAGCAAAGTGACACTCCACCAGCGCTGTGTGTTATAAACCCTTGTTTGACTCTACACGGTGTCCATTTCTGTTCCTCCAGAGGGATTGGACCTGACAACTAGCCAATAATGCCATTCTTAGCAACTTCAGGGAGGACTGGTGTAGGTGAGTCAGTGTGGCTGAGGCTTCCTCAAATGGCATGGTGATATTCCCCAGAGAAGCTGTGATGTTCCAGTGGTTTGTTTGATGGTGCTACGACATTAACTCTTCAACATCTATCTGCTTGGTTATGTTTCCTTGTTATTACAGCCTCAAAAACAAAAACAAAAAAACAAAAAACAACCTCCCCGCCTCCTCTTAGTGGGAGGTTACTGCAACAATAGCTTTACCCGATTCCCATGATTTGAGGAGCCTTGCTAATCTTTTGCAAACCTGACCTAGATGTTGAGTAAACCTGGGACAGGATTCATAATTCAGGAGGAAACTCGGTGAAATTCTGTTGGGGAGGTTTCAAGACTAAGCTTCACTTAATATTATGTAATAGGATGTTCAAACATTAGTAGTCACAGATAATTGGACAAAATCACCATCACTGGTGTAATTTTACTGACCGAAATAGTTACATCATGGGGATCAATATGAAAATTGAAAGGTGGAGAAGGAATTGGTTAAAAGGGAGACTACAGTGGGTCATACTGAAAGGTGAACTGTCAGGCTGGAGGGAGGTTACCAGTGGAGTTCCTCAGGGATCAGTTTTGGGACCAATCTTATTTAATCTTTTTATTACTGACCTTGGCACAAAAAGTGGGAGTGTATTAATAAAGTTTGCGGACGATACAAAGCTGGGAGGTATTGCCAATTTAGAGAAGGACTGGGATATCATACAGGAGGATCTGGATGACCTTGTAAACTGGAGTAATAGTAATAGGATGAAATTTAATAGTGAGAAGTGTAAGGTCATGCATTTAGGGATTAATAACAAGAATTTAGTTATAAGCTGGGGATGCATCAATTAGAAGTAACGGAGGAGGAGAAGGACCTGGGAGTATTGGTTGACCACAGGATGACTATGAGCCGCCAATGTGATATGGCCGTGAAAAAAGCTAACGTGGTCTTGGGATGCATTAGGCGAGGTATTTCCAGTAAGAGATAAGGAGGTGTTAGTACCTTTATACAAGGCACTGGTGAGACCTCATCTGGAATACTGTGTGCAGTTCTGGTCTCCCATGTTTAAGAAGGATGAATTCAAACTGGAACAGGTACAGAGAAGAGCTACTAGGATGATCCGAGGAATGGAAAACCTGTCTTATGAAAGAAGACTCAAGGAGCTTGGCTTGTTTAGCCTAACCAAAAGAAGGTTGAGGGGAGATAGGTTTGCTCTCTATAAATATATCAGAGGGATAAATACTGGAGAGAGAGAGGAATTATTTAAGCTCAGTACCAATGTGGACACAAGAACTAATGGATATAAACTGACCCTCGGGAAGTTTAGACTTGAAATTAGACAAAGGTTTCTAACCATCAGAGGACTGAAGTTCTGGAAAAGCCTTCCAAGGGAAGCAGTGGGGGCAAAAGACCTGTCTGGCTTCAAGATTAAACTCGACAAGTTTATGGAGGAGATGATATGATGGGATAACATGATTTTGGTAATTAATTTATCTTTAAATATTCATGGTAAATAGGTCCAATGGCCTGTGATGGGATGTTAGATAGAGTGGGATCTGAGTTACGACAGAGAATTTTTTCCTGGGTATCTGGCTGGTGAATCTTGCCCACATGCTCAGGGTTCAGCTGATCGCCATATTTGGGGTCGGGAAGGAATTTTCCTCCAGGGCAGATTGGAAGAGGCCCTGGGGTTTTTTCGCCTTCCTCTGTAGCATGGGGCACGGGTCACTTGCTGGAGGATTCTCTGCACCTTGAAGTCTTTAAACCATGATTTGAGGACTTCAAGAGCTCAGACAGGTGAGAGGTTTATTGAAGGAGTGGGTGGGTGAGATTCTGTGGCCCGCATTGTGCAGGAGGTCAGACTAGATGATCATAATAGTCCCTTCTGATCTTAATATCTATGAGTCTATGAGTCAGTGAATCTGAGCTCTAATCCTCACAAAAAGGCTATGAGGTAAGGAAGTGTAACCCTCATTTTACATATGAAGAAACTGAAGCCCAAACTAGAAATCAGTATCAGAATCAGAGCCAGGATTTGGATTCAAGAGTTCCTGTGCTCAAACCATTAAGTCTCACTTCTCAGAGCTCTTAAATTCATTTGAATCCAAAACTCTAAGCAAACAGGAGACTGGCAACCAAATAAGCCTGAAATGAGAAGGAGCCTCACACAAATTACAACTACTAGAGTTTCATGCAGTTTGTGCAGCAAACACAAAGCAGGTTCTTTGGTGAAACCTGCAGCCCTGAGAGTTGAGACAATAAATCTTCATGATGGCTTGAAATCTTGACAGATGCAAAGGAGACTTTGAAAGTCACACAACAATTACGCTTTGACATCTGAAGACTTCTGATAATCACCTAAGTACACAGAGAGTGAAATCCCTCCCTCCCTCATAAAGACAAAGTAAGTGGGTTTTGTGTCAGGAACTTCACAACGATTCACTCCCCATACTCGAAGCCTGCAGCAGGCCTCAAAACTACATAGGAGCTGATGCGTGGGGATTTGGAGATGGTGGATGGGAAAAGCCTTTGTTGGCATTGAATTAATTTGTAAATGCCTTTGTACACACTCCTAGGGTCTCTAGCTAATCTTTATCCCCTTTACAGTTTCCTACTACTTGTGCAGCTCCAGTGACAGTACTGGGAGTGCTTTTGAACACAGACCTCCAGCAGATGCCAGTGTTTCAAGAACCATATCCTCTAGACCTGCTGATTGCAGGGTTAGATGTCATGATAATTAAAATGCTGATTGCTTCTGTCCCACTACATTAGTGCTCCCCCAGTTGCTACTAGATCCAGGGGGAAAATTTCAACCAAAAATTTTCAAGTGAAAAATGAAGCTTGGCTCTACCTAAACATTTTATAAATTTGTGTAGAATTTACTGAATGGTTTTGGTTAGGGACACCTGCCCCCGCCCCTAAAAAAAATATTAAAAAAAATCTGAAAAAAAATCTAAGAGTGTTACTTTGATGTTTTCTGAATGAAATGTTTTAAATTTTTATTTGAAATGACTGTTTTGAAATTTCCCTCAATTTAATTAAAATCATTAAAGTTTGAAATCTAAATAAAATGTTTTATTTAAGGCCAAACAAAATGTTTCATCAGAATTTATTTTTTAACTTTTTGAGTCACTGAAAGTTTTGAAAAATTTCATTTTTGGGTTGACCCAAAACAATTTGTTTTCAGTTTTTCAGAATTCAAACCAAAAAAAGGTAATTATTCTCACAGTTCTACTTGCTAACACTTATCAAGTTGCAGCTCTCAGCTGTGAACTATGCTCTGCAGTTCTTGAGGAAGTGGTACATTCTATACAAGTGCTAGGTGCCTTGTTTATCTCTGCAAATTGGAACCTTTCTTCTTGTTTGTCTAAGCACATCTTCTGTCACCTAAATACAGATAATTTTCTGTACTGTCAGGCAATATTGCCTTTCCTCTTTCCTTAACACCAATATTGCCCTTCCTCCTTCCTTAAAACCCTCTTTTACCAGTTCTATTCATTTCCATACTACTCCTCTGATATTATGCAAATATCTTGGAAATAATTTTTACTTATAGGCTATGTCTGCTACTAAAGTAACTACTTATTCTTGTAGATTACATATTAGTGAAGTTTTTAGTGAAAGGTCCAGATTTAGCTATCTGGTAACATATACTTGGATTTAATCCATCTATTCTGTTTATCTTGTAAATTACATGGTGGTACACGCAAAAGGCTGGTGAAGAGTCATGTGTACATGTGAAGGGATACATGATAGGGTGGTATTTTCAGTTTTTTGGAGAAAACATCCTATTCTGTAACTAAAGGGAGTCAAAATGTATGCAAATTATTTGTAATCTACTTCTAAAGCAATCTGGAACCCTTCATGGACTGTTTGAACAAGGTAAGTTAAAAATTTCAGTAAAGAAAATCTTTTAAGCATATGCTTGGGGGCACAGAAAATACAATAATGCAATCCACAGGAGTTGTATAGAAGTCATAAAAATGTCTAAAGAGATATTAAGGTCAGATTAAAATGTTCTGTTCCATACTCAGTTTTAAAAGCAGCTGTTGAGCAATAATCCTCCAGTTGCTATATAAAATCTGTGTTTATTGAGACGAGAGTATCGGAAGCCTGAAAATTTTACATCAGCCGGATAAAGAAGGTTTAGGAGCAAGGACTGACAGAGTTGAATAAAGTGTTTAAATGAGAAGCCATAACCCCATCACCTTTCTTAATCTTGCACAACGTAGTTTTGACTGAGAGAAGGATGAAAAGATCTGATTATTGAATATTAAGATGTCTCTTGGGCTTGTAAACCTGGAAAACATTTCTGCATATTGTGTGGTGTTTACATATAATTAAACTCACCAAGATCATCAACATGAGGACCCCAAACTTAAAAATAATATAACTATTGAATTTCATCACTACTCCTCTCCCCTGTTGATTTGAGATTAGTTTCAATGACGTCATTTCTCTAATTTTCTCTAGTCTTTTTTCTTTACCACACAGATAGCTGGTAACCTCATCATCTGTGAAATGGTGGTAAGAGTGACTCTGCCAGTCAGTGTAAACAGAGCTCATGAAGAGTGCTCGACTGCCCATAGCTAGCCTCTCTTCCTCCTGTTAAGAACCTTTTCAGAGATAAACTAGTCCACACTCTTTAAAATTATTGTACTTGAGAGGAAACTGCTTTCCCATCAAAAAGTACCAGAAAAGACATTTATGTAACTTACTGGAAGTAATTATTTGTTCAAACTCCTTTATAACTATTTTCTATTTGGATTGCACAGAAGCAGAAGTACTGGTAGCTCTCCATTTTGTAGGAGTATTTTTGAAAAAGAAAGCTTCAGTCTTACTGGAGGGCCATAAGTTTTTTCCTCTTGGGATTTGCCATGTTGTTGGTTTTTTTGGATGAACCTTGCAACACTAAGTGCTGTGGAAACTATGGCAAAATGCCACTACAGTTCACATACATTAGCCAAATCATTTCCCATCTTTCTTCATACCAAATGTATTCACGTGAAATTAATAGTGATTTACTGTTGAAAAAGAGTCAGATGGTGAGAACTTACTTACATTTTAAGATGAAAATTCATACAATATGCCTTTACAGAATAAATATTTTATCCCGGAAAATCCTTTTCCCTGCACTCAGGCATCCTGGATTCTATTCCTTGTTCTGTCAAAGACATTCTCTGTGATCTTGCATAAGCTATTTAGGGCAAAAACCCCAACCCCTTACAAAGATTAAGTAAAGGAGTCTGTAGGGTTTGTGGGGGGAATTAACCTTCCTGGCTTTGCTGCACAGTGCCAATAGAAGGCTGCACAGCTGTTACTCAGCCTCAGAGATGGTAGTGGGTTCAGCCCATATCTTCCTCCTTTAGGAGGTTTTAGGCCACTGGGTCCCAGCACTCAGATTGTGGATAAAGGGTATTATAGTAGTTCAAACTTTTATATGAAGGCAGATGAGGAGAATTGTTTTGTACTGCTTAATGTACTTGGAAAGTAGGGGAAAGCCAGGGAAAAACAGAACAGATGATAGCAGTGTTTATTAGCTAGAAGAGAGAGAGAAGCAGAATTCAAAACCAGTTCCAAAATAGCCACTTTAGAGCTGCAGCTGTGTTTCTATTACATTTGAAAGGCTAGCCTCAAAAACGCATGCTGAAAAAGTTTCCTAGAAGGCAACCACCCTATAAGGAAGAACATTAGTAAGAACAAGAAAATCATGAATAGAAGTACAGTTGCCAAGTTATACATTACAGCACTATAGCACAATGTAACTCTCAGGTCAGTAATTTTATGAATTTATGCCAACTTTGAGTTGTAATTTATTGATCACCAGCAGAATTACAGTCTTTAAAATATTAGCTAGTATAAAAATGAATTAACTGGCAGTACCTTCCATATTTTGCATTACTCTAATGCACTTTTTCAAACTATCCCATATGGTTTGGCTTTATAGCATTAGTTTACTTATGGTAAACTTCAGAATATACATGATATAAGAAAAGCCATACTATAATTGTTGTAGGTATGCAACAGCTGTAGGGTTTTTACAAGCCAGAATGTTGTCTTGGCTGTGGCTGGGATTAATAGGATAGGCAATCAATGTTTGGTTCAAGCACAGAGGTTTCACAGAAGTAGTTTAGTATCAATCAGGCAATTCTCCTGCAATTTAATTTTTGTGGGTATCAGAGTGGAAACAGCTTTGTCAGGGGGATTAGATGGCTCAGAACACTGGTACTAGGGGACAGAGTCTTTCAGTTTACAGGAACAGTTCAAGTTAACATTGATTTTTGACATGAGTGTATGACAAATAAATTATATGATGGGTGTTTAGTGGCCTGTGAGAAATGGGTTGGTGATATTAATCCAGTTCGTAAAGTACAGCTGGTCACATCACAAAATAAATAAGTAAGTAAGTAAATAAATAAATAATCACCTTTCACAATAGAGATCATCTGAATTTTTGACAGTATTACCAGCAGAAAAGCCAAGGACTGAAAGAACACATGAACTACTGTTATTTAATTTGTAATCCTTATGTTTAGGTTAAGGTTGATGTGTGTTAACATTGTTTTGTCACTACCCAAGCTTTACCTTGTCTGTGGCTAAGAAAAATATATACATTAGTTATCTTCATTTCACCAGCACTAAATTAACTTTTAAAGGAAGTCAAAAACTTCAAATTAATTAGTAAATCCTAATACTCGGAATATAAAATAGCCACTTGCAATCACACCAACTATACACAGTTAATAAGAAACAGAAGAGGGCTAGCACCCAAAATACCACAGAAGTAAACATAAGAAGAGATTTGATAATATGTACATATTATTCTGTCAAACTCATTGCTAAAAGATACTGAGGCGAAAAGCTAAACAGGATTAAAAAAAGGATTGGGTATTTATATGGATAAAAAGAATATTCAGAGCTACAACAGTAAGAATTAAAAAAATAACCAAGAGTTTTGCAAGGGATATAAACCCTCATTTTTCAGAACATAATCCAACATCTAATTAATGGGGGCTGGTTATGGAATAACTGCCTTCTGCAAGGTGTCTTGCTCCTTCCTTTGAAGTACTTGCTATTGGCCACTTCTGGCGATAGGATATCTGACTAGATTGAGTATTCGTCTGATCTATAACAAAAATGACACAAAACCTTTGTACCACACCATGCCTTCATGTACTATGTGTCCAGGACACATACTTTCTGAAGAACTCTTAGATCTTTTTTGAGTGTCTGTGTGGTTCCCCCACCCTCAAATGCGATTGATCCTAGAAATAGGCCCACTCTATCTGTAAATCCAAGTACCTTAGATACCAGGAGTCCAACTAATATAGGGACCCGACAAAGAAGAAAGTTATAATTTAGCCTATACATGCCTCTAAAAAGTGACTTAAAAACAGATTTTCTATAACAAAAATGTCACAAAAGTAATAACCTATATCTCAGTAGGACCTTCCAGAGCTGGAGGCAAGTGCTGTAGATCCTACCAGGAAAATTTTTTATCTTCCCTTTCTAATGGCACAAAGCTCCTATTCTAACTCTGAAAGTCCTCAGGATGATGGATCTTAAACAAGCCACTGGTCCAGGACTACATATTGCCCGTCCTGCGTCACAGGAAATTCTAGATTTGGGGTGAAAGAGGTAAATGTTTTTCAGGCAAATTAAAAAACACAAAACATGTCAGCTGTTTGAAGCTGTGCAGAAATTCAGAGAAAGTGCTAGGAGAAATGGATTAGTGGACAGAGTACAGGCGAGGTAGCAAGAGATGCTAAACAGATTCAATTTATCACAAGGCTCTGTGAATACACATGTGAAGACCACCCTCCCCCCAATATGACATGAAAATTAAGGCATGTAAGAGGCAATATTGGATCTCTTTGCTCTAGCTTTCTAAACTAAATTAAAAAATGTATGCATGTGAAATTGGCTGTTGGTTGGTACACAGGCTCGTGGTGTTAAGCTTCTTCCAGCTAGGAGTCTTCACAAGTCTTCACAAGCTGTTGTCAATGCAACTGGTTCCTACCATGCAATCCACATTAGCCCAAATACCAAATCTTGAAGTGTATTGCTTGCTTCCAGGCAGAAAAGATCCGATTGACTTGTAGGTGGTACATTCCGACAGCACAGTAGATTATGCTAATGATTTTTAGACTAAGTTATAACTAATGTTTAATAATGGTAGTTTGCTTTTCTAAAAAGACATTCATTCTGCTGCTATTATGGGCTGGAGTGACAGGATAATGCACAAATGCTGTTGTTATTAAACATTTTCTGAATAAGATTTTTAGCATATTGGCAAAAGTAACAGTTTTTTCTAGGCTGAGGACCTGGCCATAAGTCAGCAAAAGAATACTCCCCACTAACCTTAATGTTGCCCTGAAATCCTTTTTTCTTATTGTTCTCATTCCTCTACTACTCCATATAATCCAATCAAATAGCTTCCTGCCTTTACAACTGCCACTTCTAGTATATTCCAAGTGGTTTTAAATCCATTTTCTGTTAGATATTTGTGGAACTTTGGTTTTGTATATCTTTTAAGAGCTCTTGTAACAAAGGTGTTTCCCAACCAAAGTTCCCACCCTCCAAAAACAAAAACAAAACAAAAAAATCCTAGTCCTCTTCACTAATCTGGGAGTCATCTTTTATCCTCAACTTCATCCTGGCTGCCATCTGCCTGTTACTAATCTACATGATCAAAAGTAGTATTTGTGTTCAAACATTGTGAATCTTACCTTTAGAGATGAAACCTATGAGCTGCCTAATAAACAGTCATGATAGTGCATTCTCAGATAATTATTTTTAATACTCCAAATAGAAAACAATAGCCAGCATTGCAATCATCATAGCTTTATAATTAGCAATGGTTAAACTTTAAAAGATTCTGAGGTTCGATGCAGATATGCATCCAAACATGCACATATATCCCACCCACTTAATTTGAACTTCTTGAAATGTTCACTAGATAAAAGTTCTCTCAGTTGATATCCTATATTTCTGGCTTTGGCTTCACCAGAATTACCACACGGATGGCTTTTCTGGCAGTGCTTTGGTGCACCTTTCTCTGGTCCAAGGCAAAACTAGGGAGTGTAGCAAGACAATGTTTTTGAACCTCAAAAATGTTTGCTATTATTTTACATTACAGAAAGTACAGCTCAGTTTTCATATTATCCAAAACAAACTCACCCTTCCCTAATTTTTAAAGTCACATTGATTAATGGAACTAATAATAAGACTTCATATTTAGGATTCAGTGGGAGAGAAACCAAAGAAAGCACTGTTTACAACCTCAAATAAAAAAAATCCTCTCTCTTCAGACACCTAGCTAGAGTTTCGAGTCCATCTAGGAACAGAAACACCATTTCAAGGGCATTTGTTTTAGCTTCTCAGCTAAAACAGAACTAAGTTCTCCTGAGCTGATACTAAGGATTTTACAAGTATCTGAGCAAAATATTTTTTATTCCTGCTGATGGTTTAAACTCCTAGAGTCAGGAGGATAGCAAAAGGAGAGCTCTGTTCTGGAGTTACTATATTTAAACAATGTTTATGGATTTTTTTGGCTGTGGATTTTCTGCACAGCAGGAGGAATGCATTAGCAGCATGATATCAACCACCAGACATTTTAAAATATTCAACATGAATCCACTTGAATGGAGGAAGCATATGGAACAGCTGAATGCAAAACTGGATTAAGACTAAATAGAGCCAGTGTCCACCAACCATAGAACTCCAACACAGTCATGTATGTCCCATACAATTTAATGGGCCAATAGTCAGAACTACTTGTGGGGGTAAAGGTTTACAGAACCAGGCACTAATGTATGGCACTTTAATGAATATGGTTGCATACAAATTATAGATTAGTATTTGATATTCTACCCAAACTAAAATTTGCATTCTAGAATGAACAGACAGCACAAAGGGAAGAAGGCATTATTACAGCAAAATATAATTTTTACACAGAAAAATGTATCACCACTGTAAAAATCTGGATCCTCATTGCACAAATTAACGACTTAGGGCTGGCTGCTCAAAAGAAGTTAGGAGCCTAATTTCTATTAGGCTTCTAGCTTCCAATGAAATCAATGGAAGTTAATTAGGAGCCTAACTCCTTTTGAACATTCAGCCCTTAGTCTCTCGTCTTCTCACTCTCCCTTCTCAATCTACCCATCTCTATACGTTTACTATACACCACCCATAAGCACTCCCAAAAGCGTAAGGTGTACACAAAAATAGTTTGTTTCCCCCACCACCAAAGGTTCTGGTTTTTGAGGTTCAATGGGGACATTCCAGCTAACAAAGAGATTCAAGATCTGTAGGAGTTCAGAGGGGTGTGATCTAGAAAATTGTGTTGAGGAGAAGGGTGGGATTTCTTTTGGATCCTTCTTCTGCAACCAGAGCTTATGCTAACAGGAGTTCCCTACACCAGAGTTTCTCTACCCGTTTTTCCTTCACCATCCCTTTGTCACAGGTAGGAAAAAGATAATGGAGGTCAGCAGGGGCAATGAGGAAGAAGTGGATGCTTCATTGCCAATGTCAATCACTGTGGTTAATGAGTGGTCAGTGATTCACTAGACCTTTTATTCCACTTAGCGCCAAGCCAAATCAGTCAGTCAAAAGAGCAGTAGGGGATAATTCTGTTTTCTCCCCTAGCCTGAAAGAAGAAAGGGGAGCCTGGAGCTTCCTAATGAGGTTTCTCAAACTTTTTCATACACTGGGCCACATCTTAGAGACATTGTCTCTGGACCTCCTGCACGGACTTTTGCTATCCCAGGCTTAGGCCACCTGCCTTTCCATTTGTAATCAAAACATGTATCAGGAAAGTGCTTCTATATTTGCTGTCTATCTACTAGTGCAATTTTATGAACGGGAAATGAGGAGAGGATAGCACCATGTAACCAGCACCTCTCCATGGGGCAAAGTTTGTGAAGCTCCACCCAAGTATTGCAGTCACCATTGGCGTTAGCAAGGAAGAGGTGTGTCAAAAAGTCCTTGCCTCACATGGCAGAATAGAACCTGAAGAGTTTAAGTCCCATTTGCACTTGAATTATTGACAATTCAGCAATTCATATTAGATCAATTCAGAAATCATAAAGGAAGTTATTTTTCTTCATATTTTATGACTGCACTGTATGAATTGATTCTTCCTTGTTTCATTATATATTTTCAAACAACCAAAGAAATAATTAATTAAATCGCTATGGCATATGACAAGCACATCATTCAAAATCCATTTCTTGGAAAAAGCACTTTGGATAAATTATTTCTCCTTTTCTTTTTGGATCACTGCTCACAGTAAGAGGTGGATTTCTGCCTAGATAATAGATACCAGTTTTCTAACATAAAACCAGCTAGACTACAAACAAATTAATTCAGATTTTTTAAAAAAAAACAAAGCCCTTATACAAAATAAATAGTAATGGCCATGAAAACCACATGTGTCTGTGCACCAACATAACAGCCAAAAAATACAGAATTACAGTGAGACAATGAGACCATGACAACATCCTTATTTAGTTCTAGAACTTGAACCCAGGTTATTCTAATTAAATCAGAATTTAAATTCAGCTGGAGCCACCTAGAGCAGAGCTCTGGTAAATATTTTCAAACCTGCGGGAGCCCCGGTGCACCTGCAGGGCTAAAGCCCTGAGCCCTGCTACCCCTGCATACCTAAAGCCCTGAGCCACCTCACCTGCAGCTGAAGCCCGGAGCCCGGAATGGGGGTGGGGTATGGGGCGCTGCAGGAAATTGTCTCTGAGAATTTAAGCCCTAAATTAAATCCAGTGGATTCCTGGAGAATGGGAAAAGCTGATGAAATATAATTAAAATGATAAAAAAGGCACATTAAAGTAATGCAAAATTTGCAAAGGTAAAGAAATGTATTGGTTATAGTCTGGATCCTGATCATATCTGGTTATTTCAGCACATGGAGTTTATGGTGCAAATTTCCATACCTCTCTCAATGCAGGATATCTAGATTTAGATATAGCCCTGGTCTACACTAGGACTTTAGGTCGAATTTAGCAGCGTTAAATCGATGTAAACCTGCACCCGTCCACACGATGAAGCCCTTTTTTTCGACTTAAAGGGCTCTTAAAATCGATTTCCTTACTCCACCCCTGACAAGTGGATTAGCACTTAAATCAGCCTTGCCAGGTCGAATTTGGGGTACTGTGGACACAATTCGATGGTATTGGCCTCCAGGAGCTATCCCAGAGTGCTCCATTGTAACCGCTCTGGACAGCACTCTCAATTCAGATGCACTGGCCAGGTAGATAGGAAAAGGCCCGTAAACTTTTGAATCTCATTTCCTGTTTGGCCAGCGTGGCAAGCTGCAGGTGACCATGCAGAGCTCATCAGCAGAGGTGACCATGATGGAGTCCCAGAATCGCAAAAGAGCTCCAGCATGGACCGAACGGGAGGTACGGGATCTGATCGCTGTATGGTGAGAGGAATCCGTGCTATCAGAACTCCGTTCCAGTTTTCGAAATGCCAAAACCTTTGTCAAAATCTCCCAGGGCATGAAGGACAGAGGCCATAACAGGGACCCGAAGCGGAGCCGCGTGAAACTTAAGGAGCTGAGGCAAGCCTACCAGAAAACCAGAGAGGTGAACGGCCGCTCTGGGTCAGAGCCCCAAACTTGCCGCTTCTATGATGAGCTGCATGCCATTTTAGGGGGTTCAGCCACCACTACCCCAGCCGTGTTGTTTGACTCCTTCAATGGAGATGGAGGCAACACGGAAGCAGGTTTTGGGGACGAAGAAGAAGATGATGATGATGAGGTTGTAGATAGCTCAGAGCAAGCAAGCGGAGAAACCGGTTTTCCCGACAGCCAGGAAATGTTTCTCACCCTGGACCTGGAGCCAGTACCTCCTGAACCCACCCAAGGCTGCCTCCTGGACCCAGCAGGCGGAGAAGGGACCTCCAGTGAGTGTACCTTTTAAAATACTATACATGGTTTAAAAGTGAGCATGTGAAAGGATTAATTTGCCCTGGCATTCGCAGCTCTCCTGGATGTACTCCCAAAGCCTTTGCAAAAGGTTTCTGGGGAGGGCAGCCTTATTGCGTCCTTCATGGTAGGACACTTTACCACTCCAGGCCAGTAGCACGTACTCGGGAATCATTGTACAACAAAGCATTGCAGTGTATGTTTGCTGGCGTTCAAACAACATCCGTTCTTTATCTCTCTGTGCTCTCCTCAGGAGAGTGAGATATCATTTATGGTCACCTGGTTGAAATAGGGTGCTTTTCTTCAGGGGACACTCAGAGGTGCCCGTTCCTGCTGGGCTGTTTGCCTGTGGCTGAACAGAAATGTTCCCCGCTGTTAGCCGGGGGGAGGGTTGAGGGGGTAGCCACGCGGTGGGGGGAGGCAAAATGCGACCTTGTAACGAAAGCACATGTGCTATGTATGTAATGTTAACAGCAAGGTTTACCCTGAAAGAGTGTAGCCAATGTTTTATAAAATGTGTCTTTTTGAATACCGCTGTCCTTTTTTTTTTCTCCACCAGCTGCATGTGTTTCAATGATCACAGGATCTTCTCCTTCCCAGAGGCTAGTGAAGATTAGAAAGAAAAAAAACCGCACTCATGATGAAATGTTCTCTGAGCTCATGCTGTCCTCCCACACTGACAGAGCACAGACGAATGCATGGAGGCAAATAATGTCAGAGTACAGGAAAGCACAAAATGACCGGGAGGAGAGGTGGCGGGCTGAAGAGAGTAAGTGGCGGGCTGAAGAGAGGGCTGAAGCTCAAATGTGGCGGCAGCGTGATAAGAGGAGGCAGGATTCAATGCTGAGGCTGCTGGAGGATCAAACCAGTATGCTCCAGTGTATGGTTGAGCTGCAGCAAAGGCAGCTGGAGCACAGACTGCCACTACAGCCCCTGTGTAACCAACCGCCCTCCTCCCCAAGTTCCATAGCCTCCACACCCAGACGCCCAAGAACGCGGTGGGGGGGCCTCTGGCCAACCAGCCACTCTGCCACAGAGGATTGCCCCAAAAAAAGAAGGCTGTCATTCAATAAATTTTAAAGTTGTAAACTTTTAAAGTGCTGTGTGGCATTTTCCTTCCCTCCTCCACCACCCCTCCTGGGCTACCTTGGTAGTCATCCCCCTATTTGTGTGATGAATGAATAAAGAATGCATGAATGTGAAGCAACAATGACTTTATTGCCTCTGCAAGCGGTGATCGAAGGGAGGAGGGGAGGGTAGTTAGCTCACAGGGAAGTAGAGTGAACCAAGGGGCGGGGGGGGTTTCATCAAGGAGAAACAAAGAGAACTTTCACACCATAGCCTGGCCAGTCATGAAACTGGTTTTCAAAGCTTCTCTGATGAGTACCGCGCCCTCCTGTGCTCTTCTAACCGCCCTGGTGTCTGGCTGCGCGTAACCAGCAGCCAGGCGATTTGCCTCAACCTCCCACCCTGCCATAAAGTAATCTCCCTGGTCACTCGATTACAGACCTAAAAGTGGCAATACTTCAACAAAAAACTTCAAAAACAGACTCCAATGAGAGACTGCTGAACTGGAATTAATTTGCAAACTGGATACAATTAACTTAGGCTTGAATAAAGACTGGGAGTAGCTGGGTCATTATACAAAGTAAAAATATTTCCCCATGTTTATTCTCCATTTCCCCCCCCCCCCCACTGTTCCTCAGACATTCTTGTCAACTGCTGGAAAAATGGCCCACCTTGATTATCACTACAAAAGGTTCCCCCTCCACCCCTGCTCTCCTGCTGGTAATAGCTCACCTTAAGTGATCACTCTGGTTACAGTGTGTATGGTAACACCCATTGTTTCATGTTCTCTATGTATATAAATCTCTCCACTGTATTTTCCACTGAATGCATCCAATGAAGTGAGCTGTAGCTCATGAAAGCTTATGCTCAAATAAATTTGTTAGTCTCTAAGGTGCCACAAGTACTCCTTTTCTTTTTGTAATGTTTAAGGTATATTTCAGTAGCTGTCATGGAATCTGGAAAAAAAATCTGATTTAAAAACAAACTTTTCATTCAAATCTGTAACTATGACTACACTAGCTATTTAAGGTTGCTTTTATTCAGTTATTTATTAGCAAATAACACAAAACAAATTAATGACAGAGACAATACAATAAGTGGAAAGGCCAGAAGCACAATTTTATTAATGGTGGTAATGTGACAGACACACGAACACTACGCGTTCCCTGCAAACTTCCTGACTCCCTTCAGGCTACCCAAAGCACCACTGAAAGCAAAATCCAAAAGCAGGAATGGAGCAAAACTAATTTTAAAACTACCACTTAATAAATATTTTTGTGGCCTTCACTGAGCTCTAGACTTGTTAAAGCACCTCAACAAGAACTGGACCATTTTGTTGATTCCATCCCATTAAATTAATATTGGTGAGGTCTAATTGTGGTACCTTGCTGTAGATGTCCCATGACATTTCATTCCCATCATTACACATGGGACTTGTGTAAATTCAACATGTATTTCCTTATGAACACAAATAATAATGGGGAAATATGTCCCTAAGAAAGATGTCTGATGAGATGCTGTGCTACACAGCATTGCTGATGAGATGCAGTGTGGTTGAATGATGGAAAGTTCAACTCGTCCAATGTAACCAAAAACAGTTTCAGCCAACGTGGGAGTTCTAAATCTTGCACCTGTGAAAGAGCTATCAAAGATGTCTCATCACCACTGTCCATTAGTACATTTTATTTGGAGATTGCTGAATTTGGGAGATTTAGCTAGGTTGTCTGATACACTTTGTAACTTTCAACACTATGAACCAAAGGCACATTTCCAAAGGATCATCATGAATCAGATGCACGATATTGGTGCAAGCCTAATTTGACTTGATTGGGCTAATAAATTATCATTGTTCTCTTTCTTTACCTACAGCATTTCTTTTAATGAGACCATATCATTATAATCATTAGCCTACAGTGGGTTTCACAGTAACATTAGTCTGAATACCAGCTAATTAACTTCTTGTATCCATAAGCGTATTTAGCTATGAATTTGACATATGTTTTAGAATCTGTGTTAGCAAAGACGACAGCAATCTTGCTTTGTTGATGTAAACTGTTATATGGCTACTGTGGCAAATTGCCGGCACTACTTTGATAGGTCTCGCGCTTTCTCTTCTTGGGGAGGGTTCAGGGCACCGTTTATCACCCCTGAACTGGGGTATTAACTGCCCCACTAGTGTCCTAGAGGAGGGGAGTGGAGAGGGAGGGACCCGGGCCCACCCTCTACTCCGGGTCCCAGCCCAGGGGCCCTAGGGATAGCAGTAAACCGCTTGAACTAGTGGTTCCTTCCCCTGGGCTACTTCCTTCTCCTGCCCTCCCTCTGCAAAAACCAGGTGTCCCTTTACCTAGGGTCTTGTTCTTCTTAGCCCACCGCAGCACTTCTCCAAACTCTCCTCTGCTTCCCTCCAAACTGCTCTCTGCTCCAACACCAATCCACTCTGCTTCAACTCCTTCCCCTCTCTGATTGAAGCAGGGGGGTTTTATCAGGTGACTGGCTTCAGGTGCTCTAATTAATCTATAGCAAACTTTCTTCCCTCTACAGGCAATAAGGCTCCCTTCTAACACTCTCCTGCTGCCCTCTGGCCTGGGCTTTCCTTGCTTTTTGCCCCTGCCTCAGTTCCCCCCCACCCCCCGACCAGGCCAGATGTTTTTTCTTCGGGTTTTTTTTTTTTGCTGTTTTTCTTTGCTGCTTTTCGAGTGCTGGTCGGCTGCCAGCTTGCCTGCCAGCCCCCCCACGCCTGCCCTCGGACGCTGCTACTGCTTCAGCTGCAACCCCCGGAGGAGGGGGGGAGGACTGCCGACCCGATCCCCGGAGGAGGGGAGTGGACGCCCCCAGACCCAACCGTTTTGCTGTTCATTTGTGGACCCGCAATTAATCGTCCTCCTATCTGCTTGGCATTTTTGGATTGCTCCACAAAGACTGGGAGAGAAGACAGCTGACAGAGACATCGCCCGGGGAAGCTACAAATCATCGTGGAGGGGGCTGTAAGACTGAGTAACTTTTAACCTGTACTCTCATGTGGGGGGAGTTTGACTGTGTCTTAACTGCGTTTGTAGGGGCACAGGGGGTGTGGCACGGAGCTGCCCCCCGATCCATCGGTGCTCCCCCCAACACTACTACAACCATCACGGCCCCCCCGCCATCCGTCCCTGCTGGCAACCTGCCGTCTGCCTCTAGACTCAACTGCGTGCCCTAAATTCCATTGCCCGGACCAGACACAACAGCTGACCAAACAAGACTCTTTGGACAAACGCGCGTGGGTCCACGTCCCTCCCCTCCCGCCCTGGACTGCCCACACCACAGTTTGCCCCTATTACCTGACCCCAACTCCTGTTTCCCTCCCCTGTCCAGTCCGACCCATTTGCCCCCCCCCCCAGCCTGCAGCCCAACAGGGAGAAGTGGTTAATCTGTTTCCCCCTCCCCCCTCCTCCTTCTGGTGTCTCCCCGTCTCTCCCTGCTCACGATGGCGGGGAATGAGAGGGTGAGACCCCTCTAACAATCTCAGTTGCCCCTCCCCCACCTACCCCCCTGCCCAACCCCCAAGCTTCCCCCCCCAACACTGCTGCCAAAACACCTGCCATCGCCCCCACTGGGGCATCGGCAGCCGGAGGCACCGGGGCGACTATTGCCGCTGCTACGCCCACCGCCCCCCCAGATTCTAGGAAAGCCCCCCCAGTTAGCCAGAAAGGCCAGGGTGCGAAGAAGGGGAAGGGCTCCACCACAACCACCAAGCCCTCCATGGCAGAGGCTGCCCCCACCGCTGTGGCCTCCTCATCGACCATGGAGTCCTTCCCCGCTGTTCCCTCCACCAGCTCTGCGAGTGTCCCTCCCCCGGACCCCAGGGCGTATGCCCGGGTGGTGGCAGCCCCCCCGCGCCTGCCGCCTTGTCATCTCGCCCACCCACCACCTCCGCTACCATCAATAGCGGCCGGGGCCCCTTTCCCACCATGACCAGGAAGCATGGCGTCCATTGCCTCCTGGTGCCCGCCTCGCCCCACGTGGAGACATACGTGCAGGCGTTGGCGAGGGTGGTAGGACCCACAGCTATTGTGGCGGCCTCCAAAATGTACGGGAAGGTCGTCTCTTTCTTAGCATCGGAGGCTGCCGCCCAGGAGGCGGTGAAGAAGGGCCTGGTGGTGGGGGGAGTGTTTGTCCCCCTGGAGCCGCTGAAAGCACCCTCATCTTTTCCCCAGAATCCACACGCACCACAGCTTCTTCCTGAAGATTTCCACTCCTAGCCACTGAGTTGCTCCCAGATTCCTGGACACCCCTGTAAACCCAGTTGTCCCTCTGATGGAATCCTACATTTATAGTTAAATGTAAACTATTACTAAGTATGCAAACTGTAATTAGTCCATTTGCATACCTACAAATCATCTGCATAAACCATTACACAAGGAGCTGCACAAAACTCAGCAGCTATACTGCAGCTGGTTACCTAGGAAGTCTTATAACCCTGAGCTGTTCCATCATCTTCATTTTCTTTGTTCTTAGAGTTTATTCTTTTTTTTTTAAAAAAGAAAAAGACAAGAAGAAAACTCTTTGAAGTGCACAGGAAATGGATACATTATAATTAGGAGTGTAACTGATCTTTCATAGCAGTTACAGTTTATACTGCAAAAATGTGTTTAGAAAGTGTTTTACATGTCTATTATTCTTAAGCCATCTCTACAGCTCTCCAAGTATTTGAGAGAGAAATTGGAAACGTCTTTATAGAAGTGTAGCCAGCGCTCAACAGCCACTTTCCCAAGTTATCAGATACTGTGGCAGTTACACTGCAATCCCGTTGCAGTCGGGGTTTCTGGGGACGTAGCAGAGCAGAGAATTTGGCCCCGTGCACTTCCTGCACAGGGAGGAGGGCTCCATACTGCCTCCAAATAGGTCAGTGCACAAGAGAAAGTTGAGGACACGTCAAGGACATAGCCACTGAATCCACCCCAATCCATTCTGCTTGGGGAGGAGGGGATAGCCCTTTAAAGATGCTCTTAGGTAAAAACAGTAACAGGAGTGCTTGGTCTGGCATAAAAGTGTGGAGTTCCAGTTTCTGAAGAGGGTCTGGGAATTGTGGGCTGAAAGCAACACGTCATGTCAATTCAGCAAGTCAAAAGAAAATTCAGAGGATGATCCTTTCCCCAAGTTAATTCTTTGAGAGGCAATTAGCCCCTAAGTTACCATTTCACTGAGGTATCTTTTACAGGGGAGATTTTCCAAAGGCAGTTCAGCACCTGCCTCCCACTGAGTGGGCACCAACCTCCCATTTAATGTCAAAGGGGGTTAGGCACCAGATTCCCATTTGTGCCTTTAAAGATCTTTCCGTACGTGTACTCTGCCACTTGTAGTTGAAGAAAAGTAATTGTCCTGCCTTGTTTAAATACTTCCCGGCAAAATGTAAGGGATCTCTGAAAAGCTACACATTTGTCCAATAGTCTCAGAGAACATGACATGAAACAAGTTTTGTGGAAAAGAGTCATGCTTATTCCTGCTTTCTCAGCACTGACAGCCATTTATTTTCGCTATTTGTGTACTACTTCTAGAACTGAGTGGCAGAGAAAATGAGATTACACCATTTGTAATTCTGTTGACTCATCCAGAACAGAAGGTTATTAGATTAATGTGAATTTACGTAACTAAAACCAGTTTAACTCACTTGCATCAATATGCCCAATGCTAAGTAGTTTTTAAAAGTCAGACATGCAGATACACTATATTTCCAGCAGTTTTATTTCAGCCTAATGAAACTATGGAAATGGCAATATTAGCTCTTGAAGTGTGTTGCACTCTGAAAGGTGACTGTAAAAATGGCATTGTGGTGGTCCAGGTTTATTATATCTTCTAAAATCCAATTTTTTGCCCCTCAAATGACAAGACAAGTCAGGCTATCCAACTGCCAGGCTAGCAAACTAATCCTGGGTCTGGAAGTCAATCTGGGTTATTTCCTGCTCATGCATCCTCCTCATCTTCAGTAATAAAGATTCTGAAGGGCATATGCTGTCTCAATTACCATGCACCTGTGCAACCCCAGCTTCTTCAAACAAAGATGGCAAAATCTGGCCTTGCCATTGGAACTTGAACAGTTGTGTATGAGGATCAAGAGAATGCAAGTCACTCTCCAACAGCTGGGTTAGGACCACAGGACTAACAGGGGTGAGAAACAGCAAAGCTTTATTGTTGTCCCTGAAGGAAAACTCTGGAGTCTGAACACACACAGGTGCAGAGCTGTTGAATAAGGTGCACATTTTTACATTGACACCTTTCAGAATATAACCACACTTTAAAGCAGTTTCTTTTAATTAATTTATTTATTTACCCATCCTGTTAAAAACGCTTACCCCCTTACGGGCAACTCTGTAACTGACCAAGGACTATATGCTGTGACTCCTCACTGAGTAAAACATGCAGGTAGTACAGCTAGAGTACATAAGATGAGGGAGAGAGATAGAATGCAGGATCAGGCCCTTTCCTCACCCAAACTCCTATGGCAGTGTTTAGGGGCACAATCCAAAGCCCAGTGAAAGCAATGAAAACGCTCCCATTGATTTCAATGGCTTTTGCATCAGGTACTAGGAGATGTGGGGTAGACTGAGCCAAAACCCTGCCCCAGCTGAAGTCAATGGGAGTTTTGTCATTGACTTTGGGATCAATCCTCCTCCCATAGAGGATCAGGGAATTAAACCCTTGCTAATCTGCTATCAAATCAAAACAAAATTTATTCCTCTGCTGATGAAAAAACAGTTTGATCGGTTACTTCTATCCAAAGGGAACAGTGAAGAGCCAGTCATCTTATAGTAGAGTGTAAGAGCTGCCTTCAGGGCCTATAGACTTCAAACATTTCAATGGTAGCAAACTTAGAGTTTGCTGCGCTCCAAGTTGTGCTCAGCTCACATGTTCCATACCGCAGTATGCTAAAATGTCAGTTTTGCATTGCTCCAGCCTGTGACAATTAAAAGTGCACTTAAACTTGCTATTTAAAAATTGCCAAATCTCAACCCACTCAGCATGCCAGCATTTTAAATGATAGATAATTAAAGCATCAATTCAGAAGAAAGAAGTGGGCTAACAAAAAATACCACCAGACCTGATCCTACGATCCATATTCATTGATTTCTGGTGGAGTTTGTCTCTGTACGAACTGCAGGGTTGAGCCCATTGGGAGAGGGGCGGAAAAAAGGGTGAGATTTTCCAAAGTGCCTAAGTGGTGTAGAAGCACAAGTTCCAGGGAATTAGGTACCTTTGAGAATCCCATGCAAAGACTAATGGACAAATTCTAATCTGAATTGTTTAGGTGTAAATCCAGAGTATACCTCATTACCAAGATATATACAAAATACATTGATGTGGTTGGACTTTGCTACATGCTGCAAGCTTACAAGCATTCTGGTGCTTATGCTACATAATACAAGCTTGGTTACATTCAACAAAGGGTCAACAACAGGTAGCTAGCTTTTGTTTTCAATTTTAGCAGACTGTGGTGCTGACAGCAAGCCAGCTCAGGTCAAAGCATCAAATAAGGATTGGGTGTACCAATCACTTGCATGAGGGTATCAAAGAGATGTTAAGTGGGCTAGTAGACATAGGTCCATTCACTTATGCTGACAGGAATCAAAAGAATGCCAAGAAGCACTGTAATGGGGTCAAGCCAATTCACTTGTCTCTCAGAATAGTTCAAGAAATGTAAGTGTTATTGCCTTCATGTATCTGTAGCTTGTTGATTTGCATTATATATGTATACCCTTTGCTGAATTAATCCTAGATCAGAGGTTTGTGCTAGCATTACAATGAGAATTTGCTTGATGTGTAGACTTCCTGAGAACTAATGAATGTTATCTGTCTTTTTTTCCTCTTCTCTATCCCCATTAGAATGTAATGGCAGGCAATTGCATATGTATGTCACTGTAACTGAACTACTTGTGTATTTCAAAGCAAGCGGTCCTTGATGTGGTGACCCAAGGTCAAAGACTCCAAATGCTTTCTTCATCAAAGGAAGAGCCCATGCTGTGAGCGAAGAAGTTACTCACCTTGTGCAGTAACGATGGTTCTTTGAGATGTGTCCCTGTGGGTGCTCCACCCTAGGTGTCGGTGCCTCCCTGTGCCGGAGATCGGAGATTTCTCGCAGCAGTACTCGGTCGGGGGAAGGGCCCGCGCACAGGAGTTGTCTCGTGCAGCCGTTGGCACCTCCTGTATCACGTGCTCCCCCGACCGTCCCCTCCATTCCTTCTCTACCACAGAGCTCGGCTGTGTGAACTCTGAAGTAGAGGGGAGGAGGGTGGGTAGTGGAGCACCCACAGGGATACACATCTCGAAGAACCATCATTACTGCACAAGGTGAGTAACTTCTTCTTCGAGTGATGTCCCTGTGGGTGCTCCACTCTAGGTGCTTGTAGAGCAGTACCCCATCAGGGGTGGTAGGAGTTCGGAGTTATGTATAAAAGTGTGTGATGAGAGCACTGTAAGGCCAACAATAGAGTCTGAGACAAGGCTTTGGGTGATAGGGTAATGCTTTGCAAAAGTGTGCTCCGATGTCCAGGTTGCAGCTCAACAAATATCTATATTAAGGGGACATTGTTCAAGAATGCAATTGATGTTGCCATGGCTTGTGTTGAGTGGGATCTGATGCCCATGGGGGATGCTTTGGGGTGCAGGTGGTAGCAAGTTTGAATACAGGTAGAGACCCATTTAGAGAGTCTCTGGGTTGATATTGTAGAGCCCTTGGAGCACTCTGCTGTAGAGACGAATAGTCTTGGTGACTTGCAAAATGGTTTAGTTCTGTCCAAGTAAAAGGGTACAGCCCATCTGACATCTAGCATGTGCAACATTGCTTCTCGAGAGTCGTTATGTGGCTTCGGATAGAAGGCAGGTATGTGTATGGTTTGGTTAATATGAAAATGTGTAGCCACTTTGGGCAAGAATTTTGGGTGCGCACGTAACATGATTTTATCTTTGGTAAATACAGTGTACAGTGGTTCAGCCATCAATGCTCCTATGTTGCTGACACATCTGGCAGACGTGATTGCCACTAGGAATGCGACCTTCGGTGACATAAGAAGCAGCGAGCAGGTTGCTAGGGGCTCAAAGGGTGGTCTTGTGAGACATTTGAGCACAAGATTGAGATCCCACGGTGGTGCAGGTTGGTGTACTTCTGGGCACATGTTCTGTATACCTGCTAGAAAGTGCCGTGTAATCAGGTGAGCGAATATTGAAGCCAGTTCTATCTGTTCATGGAGGGCCGTAATGGCAGCGAGGTATAATTTAATAGAGCTTATGGCTAACCCTGTTTCCTTCAGTTCTAGTAAGTAGTCTAGGATCATAAATAGAGGCGCCTTGGTCACATCCAGCTGTTTTTGCTGACACCAAAGGGAGAATCTTCTCCACTTGTGGCAGTAAGTATTTCTAGTGGTGAGGTGATGGCTATTTAGTAATACCTGTTGTACTTTCTCTGAACAGTTCAATTCCCCATGTTGGAACCAGAGAGGAGCCAGGCTTTGAGATGTAGTTTCGCTGGGTCTGGATGGAGCGTCAGGCCCTTGTTTTGGGACAGGAGGTCCGCCTGGAAAGGCAGCGGTTGTGGGGCACATACTGCTAGATGTGAGAGGTACGGAAATCATAGAATCATAGAATCATAGAATATCAGGGTTGGAAGGGACCCCAGAAGGTCATCTAGTCCAACCCCCTGCTCGAAGCAGGACCAATTCCCAGTTAAATCATCCCAGCCAGGGCTTTGTCAAGCCTGACCTTAAAAACCTCTAAGGAAGGAGATTCTACCACCTCCCTAGGTAACGCATTCCAGTGTTTCACCACCCTCTTAGTGAAAAAGTTTTTCCTAATATCCAATCTAAACCTCCCCCATTGCAACTTGAGACCATTACTCCTCGTTCTGTCATCTGCTACCATTGAGAACAGTCTAGAGCCATCCTCTTTGGAACCCCCTTTCAGGTAGTTGAAAGCAGCTATCAAATCCCCCCTCATTCTTCTCTTCTGCAGACTAAACAATCCCAGCTCCCTCAGCCTCTCCTCATAAGTCATGTGCTCTAGACCCCTAATCATTTTTGTTGCCCTTCGCTGGACTCTCTCCAATTTATCCACATCCTTCTTGTAGTGTGGGGCCCAAAACTGGACACAGTACTCCAGATGAGGCCTCACCAGTGTCGAATAGAGGGGAACGATCACATCCCTCGATCTGCTGGCTATGCCCCTACTTATACATCCCAAAATGCCATTGGCCTTCTTGGCAACAAGGGCACACTGTTGACTCATATCCAGCTTCTCGTCCACTGTCACCCCTAGGTCCTTTTCCGCAGAACTGCTGCCTAGCCATTCGGTCCCTAGTCTGTAGCGGTGCATTGGATTCTTCCATCCTAAGTGCAGGACCCTGCACTTATCCTTATTGAACCTCATCAGATTTCTTTTGGCCCAATCCTCCAATTTGTCTAGGTCCTTCTGTATCCTATCCCTCCCCTCCAGCGTATCTACCACTCCTCCCAGTTTAGTATCATCTGCAAATTTGCTGAGAGTGCAATCCACACCATCCTCCAGATCATTTATGAAGATATTGAACAAAACCGGCCCCAGGACCGACCCCTGGGGCACTCCACTTGACACCGGCTGCCAACTAGACATGGAGCCATTTATCACTACCCGTTGAGCCCGACAATCTAGCCAGCTTTCTACCCACCTTATAGTGCAATCAAGTCTGTCTGGGCCATGTGGGGACAATGAGAATGATGTATGCTCTGTCAAGTCGTATCTTGCGGATGACCCATGAAATCAGTGGTATCGGCAGGAAGCCGTACATGAGTGAAGGCATCCCCTAACGATCCTGGTGCCAGGCCTGCCCTGGAGCAAAATAGAGGACATTTGTGATTTGTTGCTGAGGCGAAAAGGTCAATTACTGGGTGACCCCATTTTTGGAATATTGTGTCGAGAACACTGTCGTGGATTTCCCACTCATGTTCCTGCGAGAAGTGCCTGCTGAGGTTGTCATCTGTAGCATTTTGGCACCCTAGTAGGTATGATGCTGTCATGTTTATATTGTTACGGATGCAGAAGTTCCATAAATTCATGGCTTCTATGCCTAGCGAGTGAAACCTGGCTCCACCTTGGCAATTGATGTAAAACATGCACTCCACATTGTCGGTGAGAATAGAGATTGAGGTTTCTAGTATGAGTGGGAGGAAGTGTCGGCATGCATTGTGTACTGCGCAGAGTTCCAGGAGATTGATATGTAGTCAGGTTTCCGTTGCAGACCACTTGCCTTATACATTGTGGCGACCCAAGTGGGTGCCCCAACCTATCAGGGAGGGATCTGTTGTAATAGTCACTGATGCGGGGGTCTTGTTGAAAGGGAACCCCGGAGCACACATTCCCTGGCTGTGTCCACCATTGTAGGGAGAGGACAACCCTTGGTGGTAGTGTCACACGTCTGTTGAGAGAGTGTTTGCTGGGTGCATAGACCGTGCTCAACCAGTGCTGCAGACAGTGCATATTGAGTTTGGCATACTTTACTACGAAAGTTGTAGCTGCCATATGTCCCAGAATCGGAAGGCATGTCCTCACTAAAGTTTGTGGGCTGATGGTCACTGTGGAAATAAGATTGGTCAATGTAGTGAATCTGTGGTTTGGCAATATTGCCTTGGCTTGTATGGAGTCTAGGTCAGCTTCGATAAACTCCAATTGCTGGGTTGGTTCCAGGGTGGATTTCTTTTCATTTATCTGTAGACCTAGCTGGTGAAACAAGTCTATTGTGGTCCTTAGCATGCCTGCCATTTCTTGTCCATTGGGACCCCTGAGAAGGCAATCGTCCAAATAGGGGAAGATGATGACTCCTTTGCTTCGTAAATGTGCTGCTACTACCGCGAGCGTTTTTGAGAACATGCGGGGAGCAGTGGACAATCCGAAGGGAAGGACCCTGTATTGGTAGTGGTTGGGTCCTACTGTGAACCTCAGGAGGTATTGTAATATGGAAGCATGCATCCTGGAGGTTGAGGGTTGCAAACCAGTCCTCCCCGTCTAGTGCTGGGATAATGGCGTTGAGTTGAGGACATTTGTGCTCGGGGAGGTCCTCCATGAGCTCTTGTATTTTTCTATAGTTAGAGTAGTCATAATTTGCTAGTAGAGCAGAATAGTTGGCAACTCTAAGCAGAAGGGGGGCTGATAAGTAAACTTTCCGCCCAAAGAGGTCCAGTCTCTTGTGCTCTTTATCTTGCAGTAAGGAGTGGAAATGAGGCTGTTTACTGCGCTGATTAGCAGCCTCTACTACCAGAGAACAGGCTTGAAGGTGTGAAAACAAAAATTCCACATCTTTGGCTGGAACGAAGCATTTTCTTGTCAGCTCTTTTGTTGGTGGGTAGTGCCGATGCCGGTGTTTGCCATATTACCTCCACAGGCTCCATTACAGCCTCATCCATGGGCAGGGCAATCTTGGTCGATGAGGCCGATTGTAAGATTAAAAACTTATGTTGTTTCTCCTGCACCACATGTAAGGCAGTTTCTTGGCTGTTTGCTACTCTTTTGAAGAGTTCTTGGAACTGTTTTAGGTCATCTGGTGTTGTAGGGGTAGATGGCGTCACTGCTTCATCTGGTGCAGAAGACGAGTGTGGAGCACGTGGTGAATCATCCAGGTCTGCCTGTGATAGTATCTCTTCCTCTTCTATCTCTGTCTCAGGGAGGTCAGAGGTTTCTCTATGTGGTAAAGATGGGTGTACTCTGGAACCTCTTGTTGCTGGGGAAGGGGGACCAGAATAGGGGTTCTGGTATGTGGGCCAAGGACCTCACTGTGGCCATTGCATGGGGTAAGGTGGTAATGGATAAGGCCAGTGCTGTGCATACCAGAGCTGTGAATGCTCGGAGAGAAGAGGCTTAGGCTTCACTGTGTTCCATGTAGGTCTCCTCTGTGATGGGGATGAACGTTGAGAGGAGAAGCGGTTGTCCTGCACGTCTCCTTCCTCACCACTATGCATGGAAAGTAGCGCAGGAGATGAAGGTTGGTATCGTGCTACATAGCTCGGGGAGTGTTCGGTGCCAAGCAGTGGTGACTGCGGTGCTGAAGAAACTGCTACGTCAGCAGGACGCAGGAGCTGCGCTGGTCCTGCCTTGGGGTTTCGGTCGACCATTGGAGCACTGACCAGTGCTGGATTCGGCTTGTTAGGCGGCATCAAGTCTTGGGTCGGTGCCGATGGCGGCAGCATTGATCGCGGTGCCACTGCCTGTGCCGCACTCTGCACCGGGGTAGTCGGTGCCATGGAGGAGACTTGACGTCTCAACTCCGGTGCCGTGCGTTGGCGCTCAGCAGGGGCCCACTGAGGGACGGTGCCGGAGGAGCCCAGTGCCTTGTAAGTGCTCACTCTGAATGAGTGGAGCACTGAGGGTAAAGACCTCGCTGGGGAAGCTCTCTTTTTCTGAGAGGCCCTTGCTGGAGAGGTCAAGGCTCGCTTCCTGACAGTTTTGGAAGCCGGAGCCTTATCAGAGCTCAGGGACCTCAATTTATGAGACTCCGTGGAGGACGTCTTTTGCGGAGGTTGAAGGGGTTTCTCCAGCAGAAGCATTTTCAAGCGGAGACCCCTGTCATGTCTTGCCCTTGTTGTTAAGTTGGTGCAATGTATGCATTTCTGGGAGGTATGAGTTTCTCCCAGACAGCAAATGCAGGATGTGTGACCGTCAGAGACTGGCATCGTTCCCGGCAGGAGTCACACTTTTTAAATCCTGTTGACCCCAACATGACTGCAGTTAAGCCTCTCCCGCCTCTCAAGAGATAAGGGTGGGAGTTAATTGTAATGGTAAACTGTAGAAACTGTTCCCAAATGTGGAGTTAAGGAGAGAAAAAAAAGTCTTCTTTCTTCTTCTTTTTTTTTGGGGGGGGGAGGAAAACCTCTAAGAGGAACTAAGGAAGAGAAAGTTACTCACCTTGCAGTAACTGAGGTTCTTCGAGATGTGCGTCCCTGTGGGTGCTCCACTCTAGGTGACGGTGCGTCCCGGCGCCATTGATCGGAGATCTTCGGTAGCAGTGCCTGGTTGGGACGCACGTGCTCAGTTGGTATCTTCCTGAGCGCGTGTGTCCCATACCCTCTTCAGTTCCTTCTCTACCATGGAGAAATCATACTAGTACTCCAAAGTAGAGGGGAGGAGGGCGGGGAGTGGAGCACCCACAGGGACACACACATCTCAAAGAACCTCAGTTACTGCAAGATGAGTAACTTTCTCTTCTTCTTTGAGTGCTGTCCTTGTGGGTGCTCCACTCTAGGTGAATGTGAAGCAGTACCCACTATGGTTGGTGGGATTTTGGAGTTTTGTGAGGGACAATGGTAGAAGGTACCGTATGGCTGACAATGGTGTCTGCCATGATATCCTGTGTGATAGCATAATGTTTGGCAAATGTGTGGTCAGATGTCCACGTGGCTGCCTTGCATATGTCTGTAACAGGCACGTTGTGGAGGAAGGCAATGTATATTGACATTGCTCTAGTAAAATGAGTCCTAATACCCTCTGGTGGTTGAACATTCTGGATCTGATAGCAGGATCTGATGCAGACCGAGATCCACTTGAAGAGTCTTTGCTTAGAGATAGCATCACCCTTTGATCTCTTGGTAGTAGAAACAAATGAGCTAGGGGATTCATGAAATGGTTTAGTTTCATCAAGATAGAATGCAATAGCCCTTTGGACGTTGAGGGTATGTAATGCAGCTTCCTGTGGAGTCGTGTGAGGCTTGGGATGGAATACAGGTAAGTGTATTGACGGGTTAAGGTGGAAGGTAGATACCACCTTGGGGAGGAATTTGGAGCAGGTTTGTATAGTAAGCTTGTGTTTAGAGAAAATGGTGTAGGGAGGGTAGGCCATCAGGGCGCTTATTTCACCAACCCTTCTTGTTGACGTTATGGCAACCAAGAAAGCCACTTCCATGGACATGTGGAGCAGGGATGAGGTGGCCAGGGGCTCTAAAAGGGGTTTCATAAGAGCGTGGAGAACCAGGTTGAGACGCCAGGAGGCTACTGGTGAATGAATCTCATGGTAGAAATTTTGCAGACCCGTGAGGAAGTGTTTCATGGTGGGGTGGGCGAAAGTGAATAGCTGTCCAGAGTGTCATGGAAGGTGGTAAGGGCCATGAGGTGTACTCTGATAGAACTGAATGAAAGCCCGTCCTGTTTTAGTTAGAAAAGATAGTCTAAAATGTCAGGGAGGGTTGCAATCTGGGGTATTAGGCATCTGTGGAAGCACCAGATGGAAAAGCATTTCCACTTTTTCAGGTAAGTCTTAGGAGAGGAGTCCCTTCTACTGTGCAGGAGGACGGGTCAGACCTGTTCCGAGCAGGCTAATTCATGGGATTGAAACATGAAGGAACCACGCTGTCAGATGGAGTTTCCAGAGCTGCGAATGAAGAAGCCGACTGCAGTTCTGGGAGAGGAGATCTGGTCTGTCGGGGAAAGTCTGGGGAGGACGGATGGACATGCGTAGCAGGTAAGGATACTATGTCTGCATGGGCAAAGCTGGAGCAATAAGTATGACTCTTGTCCTCGGTGATGTTGCATAGAACCCTGTGTATGAGTGGAATTGGTGGAAAAGCGTACTTGAGGGAATTGTTCCAAAGAATAAGGAATGCATCCCCTAGAGATGCGTTTCCGAGTCCCACTCTGGAGCAAAATAGATGGCATTTGCAGTTTTGAGGAGTGGCAAACAGGTTTATCGACGGACTGCGCCAGTGGGAGGAGAGCTGTCGGAGTATCGTGGGATGTAATTCCCATTCGTGTTCCTCGGAGAAGTGTCTGCTGAGTGTGTCGGCGGAAATGTTGTGACACGCGGGCAGGTAGGAAGCGGTGACTTTTATGTGGTGTTGTATGCACCAATTCCATAGTTTAATGGCTGCTGTGCACAGGGAGTGAGATTGTGCTCCTCCCTGCCTGACGGCTCTGAGTTCTAGGAGTTTGATGTGCAGACACGTCCCTGATAGGGACCAGCTGCCCCGTGCTTTGTGGTCGCCTAAGTGCGCTCCGCAATCCATCTGGGAAGCGTCCGTGGTCAGCATGAATACTGGGGAGTGTGGATGGAGGGGAACACGCCTGCATAGGTTCTCTGGTTTTGTCCACCAATGTAGGGAGGCCAATATGCTTGGTGGCGGAGTCAGTGTTATGCAGAAACTACGTCTGCTGGGTTGGAAGAATGGATATATGGAAATGGGCGTCTTGTAGGGCGAGGGCTGTGAACCAGTGCCCTTGTTTCAGTGTGGGTATTATTGTGTCCAATGTGACCATCTTGAATTTTTGTACATGTACAAACTTGTTCAGTCGGCGTAGGTCCCATATAGGTCTCCACCCACCGCCTTTCTTTTGGGTTAGAAAGTAGTGGGAGTAGAATCCTTTTCCCCGATGTTGCATCGGTACATGTTCGACTGCACCTAGGTGGAGAAGATGAGCCACCTCCATGCAGAGAAGGTGCTTGTGAGAGGGGTCCTAAAGAGGGATGGGGAAGCGGGGAAGATAGGAAAGGGATGGAGTAACCTGACTGAGCTATTTCCAGGACCCAGCAGTCCTGCGTGATCTGTTGCCAGACATGGTGGAAAGCTTGGAGGCAGTAGCCAAATGGGCAAATAGGCAGCAGAGTCAAGGGGTGGTCATGCAGACCCCCGACCAGCACTTCAGAACAGTTTGTTACCCGATGGTGAGAAGTAGTTGTTTGTGCCTGGTTTTGCCTGCACCTAGGAGGTCTGTTGCGGTTTTTCCCAGTGTCATACAGTCTGGGCTGGGGTCAGTAATATTGTTGTGCGCTGGGCCTCTGATAAGGCTGATACCGTGGTCTCCTGGGGATGGATGGGTATAGGCCCAATGTGCGCAAAGTGGCTCTAGAGTCTTTCATAGTGTGAAAGACTTCATCGGTGGGGTTTTTTTGTTGTTTTTTGTTTGTTTGTTTGTTTTAAAAGAGTTTATCTTTGTCAAACGGGAGATCCTCCACTGAAAATCTTTGGGGATACCAGATGCCAAGGGCCAGGAAGAGCAGCGCATCACCACTGCAGTGGTGCGGGCTGCTGGATCAGCCATGTCCATGGACACTTGTAGTGCTGTCCTAGACATCAATTGACCTTCAACGAGGACTAACTTGAAGTTCGCTCTCCTGTCCTCCAGTATATGGGAGGCAAATCAAAGAGCTTGTTGTAGTTGTCATGGTCAGAGCTTGCAAAGAGGGTGGAATAATTTGTAATTCTAAATTGTAGAGTAGAAGAGGTATAAACTTTGCGGTCCAGGAGGTCAAGGCATTTGAGGTCCTTGTCCTGCAGAGTGGGCGGGTAGTGTGGCCGCTTTGTTCTCTAGGTCGCTGCATCCACCACAATAGAATTGGGTTGTGGGTAGGAAAATAAGAAATCGATGTCCCTCGTGGGCACATAGTATTTATGTTCAGCTTTCTTGCATGTTGGTGGAATGGAGGCAGGAGTCTGCCAGAGAGTACCAGCTGGTTCTAGGAGAGGGTTTGCCATTGCCTGTCTCCAGAGGTGGCTGCAGGAATTTCTGCATGAGAAGCATTTTCAGCCATAGTTCCCTGTCACAACGAGCCCTGGTTTTGAGGCTCGTGCAGTGGACACAATTGGCATCCCACATCTTCAGGAGGGGGTTCTCGTCGACGCACTTCACACAACGTGAGTGTCCATTGGACATTGGAATAAAGTCCTGACAGGAAGCACATTTTTGAATCCTGAAGCCCCTGGCATTACTGCGCTAGTAATGTCAGGGGAGAATGTCTCAGTGGGAGACAAACTTGAAGTTGTTTTTTGTTTGTTTTTTTTTGTTTTTTTTTTTAACTAAGTAACTATTCTAAAAGAAGGGAAACAACTGGGATGTTACTAACTATTTCTGTTCTCTGTAATTGTTTCCTTCAGAAACCAGGGAAGAGGATCAGCGCTGCCCCGAATCCAGTCTTCAGCCGAGGACGGTTGAGAAGGAACTGAGGAGGGTGCGGGACGCACGCGCTCAGGAAGATTCCAGCGAGACGGGAGATACCAGCTGAGTGCGTGCGTCCTGACCAGGCACTACTACCGAAGATCTCCGATCAATGGCGCCGGGACGCACCATCACCTAGAGTGGAGCACCCACAGGGACAGCACTGGAAGAAGAAACTAAGTAACTATGTATAGAATAAGACTAACTAAACAATGTAACTAAGTATAGACTAAAAAGAAGTTCCTTTGTAACTTGTAACTTTTTTTCCCCCCCAGAAAGTATCAAAGAGAGCACTGCTGCGGAGCTCCATCTGCAGCCCAGGATGATGGTCAGGGGAGCACATGCTACAGGAGGTGCCAACGGCTGCACGAGACAACTCCTGTGCACGCCCTTCCCCCGACCGAGTACTGCTGCGAGAAATCTCCAATCTCCGGCGCAGGGACGCACCGACACCTAGAGTGGAGCACCCACAGGGACACCACTCGAATAAGCAAGCATTTGCTTGACTGCTTTTTGGGGAAGACAGCTATAAAAGTATGACCTGGGAATGATCCTTTATCTCTGGACTGATGAATTCTGACAGGGTGGAATTCTGAGATATTGGACTGAGATCTGTAGAGCCATTCTAGGTGACCCTGACAGACTATTGGACACCAGCAAATTACCACACCTCTGCTATCACATTGGACTTACAAACTTTGATTCACCTGTAATGTATTTTACCTGCTTTGACCTCTCTCAATAACTCTTATTTTTTTCTTCACTAATAAAGCTTTAGTTTAGTTTACTAAAGAAACTGGCTTCAGCATTGTCTTTGGTGAGATCTCAAATATACCCTGACCTGGGGTAAGTGACTGGCCCTTTGGGGGTGGGAGTAACTGAATGTGTGATGATTTTTGGTTTTAATAACCTTTCACCATTAAGTTCAGTTTGTCTGGTTGGTAATATAGGCTGGAGTGTAAGGGGACTGGCTGTGGCTCCATGGTAAGCTAGTATAGTGATCCAGGAGCACATATTTCTTGCTGGTTTAGTTAAATCTAATTATAGAATATACCACCAATTTGGGTGTCTGCCCTGTTTTCTTACCATCTGAGTTGTGGTTGGCACTCTCAGCTGGGACCCATTCCGGACACCATGACAAATAAAATGTCCTCCCTATTCATTTACATTCAAGAGTAGACACATAGTTCTAGTAATTACTGGATTTTAATTTGCTTATCAAAAACAGTAGTTCATAATTAACATATTATGCAAATAATGAAGTGTAGTAATTAGTCTCCAGAATTACTTACTGATTATTTAGGGGGGCTTTTCAAGAGCATCTAGGTGACTTAGATCTCACACTTACTCTTAAAGTCCAGTGACAGAGAATGAATTAGTTAAATATGAAGGAAAAAAAATCAAATGAACTGTCAAGGTTCCTCCCCCACTCTGAACTCTAGGGTACAGATGTGGGGACCTGCATGAAAACCTCCTAAGCTTACTTTTACCAGCTTAGGTTAAAACTTCCCCAAGGTACAAATTAATTTTATCCTTTGTCCTTGGAATATCCAATGCCACCACCAAACTCTAACTGGGTTTACTGGAAAACGTAGTTTGGACACGTCTTTCCCCCCAAAATCCTCCCAACCCTTGCACCCCACTTCCTGGGAAAGGTTTGGTAAAAATCCTCATCAATTTGCATAGGTGACCACAGACCCAAACCGTGGGATCTGAGAACAATGAAAAAGCATTCAGTTTTCTTACAAGAAGACTTTTAATAGAAATAGAAGTAAATAGAGGTAAAGGAATCACCTCTGTAAAATCAGGGTGGTAGATACCTTACAGGGTAATTAGATTCAAAACATAGAGAATCCCTCTAGGCAAAACCTTAAATTACAAAAAAGACAACAGACCGAAATAGTCATTCTATTCAGCACAGTTCCTTTCTCAGCCATTTAAAGAAATCATAACCTAACACATACCTAGCTAGATTACTTACTAAAAGTTCTAAGACTCCATTCCTGTTCTATCCCCAGCAAAAGCAGCGTACCGACAGCCACAGACCCTTTATTTCTCTCCCTCCTCCCAGCTTTTGAAAGTATCTTGTCTCCTCATTGGTCATTTTGGTCAGGTGCCAGCGAGGTTACTTTTAGCTTCTTAACCCTTTACAGGTGAGAGGATTTTTCCTCTGGCCAGGAGGGATTTTAAAGGGGTTTACCCTTCCCTTTATATTTATGACATGAACACTATTTGGAAAAAAAAGCACAACAACCTGCCTTTTAATGTGGCCCCTAAAAACAGATATCCTGCTGACATATTGGAAAGTAACAAGCCATATTACTTTGCCATAATATACTGAGAAGAAATAATTTATTAATAGAAAAAGAACAGAATCAGGTTTGGCTTTCTGCGAGTCCTCTCCCTCTTTGGACAAAGACTTCATGTTCACAAACATCTTCAAGAATAAAATAAAGTTAAGGGACAAGCCTGGCTAGATACTCTGCTGGGCCCAGGCTTGGTGGCACTGACTTCAAAGGGGCATGCTCAGATCTCCTGATACCACTGAAGTATTGCCAAAATTCAAAGATACAAAAAGATACAAAATTCAAATACAAACATGCCACCTCAGGTGATACCCAAGATGTTCCCTGCGTAAAAGACTCTTGCCATCTCCTCTTATAAAAAATCAGTTCCACACTCTCCCCATACTGCCTACAAATCTATAAATTCCTTATTCTTTTCCTCCTATGTCCATCAAGCCTACATCTCTCCTCCAGCCTAATGCTCTTGAGCACCCAAGCTTAAGCCTCCTACCAAGGCTCCTCTAGGTGGCTTCCCACTCTGGCAGCCATTCTTCACAGGACCAGAAGTGGTGACAAGTGATTTATCCAGAGATTTCTGTTGGAAGAGATCATGAGTCCCATTGGTTTGACTCAGTCAACACATGTGCTTAAAGGTCCACATGTACATAAGTATCGTGCTGAATTGGGGTTGAGTGAGCAGAGATGCTTAGCACACATCTTGTGGGTCAATGTTTTTTATTTGTTTGGTTGGTTTTCAGTTACTTTTTTCCTCTCTTGAGTAGAGTCTTCACTCCCGGAGGGAGAGATGTTAGTAGTGTTTAAAGGAGTGAGTTTTAAAGTGTGATTATACTCTGAAAAGCATCCTTGTAAAAATACAATTACTGCATCTCAATGATTTCCAGATCAAATGTGCTCAATTTATAAATAAGACAATATTTTTTTCCCCAGGTACCCACCCTGCAATCTCAGCCAGTGCTCTTAAAGTCAAACTGAGTTCATTCTGGCTCATGCATCACCACAAGAAATAAAAACCCTGCATGCCAAATTATGCCCTCAGTGATACTTGTGCAGCCTCATTACCTTTAATGGGTTTGCACAGGTGTAACTGAGTGGAATTTGGTAAACAATTCTGTTGCTGATGTATGAGATAGAATAGAAACTGCAGTTCACTCTCTCTCAGCTGTTTTGGCTCTGCAAGGCTAAAATAAGTAAAGAAGGAGGAAAATATATTTTTCTGATCTTTAAAGTGCTGAATACACACTGGCAGCAGCCCTGTTGAGTGACATTAGACTATTTTAAAGAATATAATTGTACTTTGAGAAAGGAGAGTGAAGGCATGGCAGACCAAATTCAGGGACGGGGTTCAAGGCAGAGTGTATCATGTAGCATTAGAAATGGAAGAAAAGAGTGGAAAGAGAACACAAAAGAGCTGTTAGTTCTGCAGTTTGGGCATAAGGGGAATGTGACAATGAGTGAGCACAGAGTGGTAATAAGTTGGATAAGGCTCTGAATGCATGATAGATAGTATTAATACTGCAGTAGTCCCAATATTGCAGGAATCCAAATCATGGACCCCAGTGTGCTAGGTGCTGTACAAACAGAGAATGAAATTACAGTCCCTGATAGAGTGGTGACATGAGCAGAACAATCTAAAAGTAATGTTCTTCTCTTGATGCACTATGGGTGAAATTCACCTGCATGCAGAGGGCCAGGACCAGACTTATGCATTATGGAAGTCCCCACTTAAGACCTCAACACTGGGCTTAAGATAGTCTTGTGCTGGCCCTTTGTATATGGTTGAATTTCAGCCACTGTACATAACTCCTTTTGAGATCAACAGGAGTTATTTATGTGCTCTGGAGTGTGGAATTGGTCTATGTCTAGATTTTGGACCTCTGTCTCTAATGAACAATTCTGAATAGGACAACATGCAAACATTATGATAAAAGACAGGAGATTGATCCTTTATGTGGAAATAATTGCACTGATTGGGGGTGAGGGGAGGGCCTTTGGGGAGGATTTGCAACAGTCTCTAAGGTGCCACAAGTACTCCTTTTCTTTTTGCGAATACAGACTAACACGGCTGCTACTCTGAAACCTTCAAACTAAATGAATTCTTTGCATCAGTCTTCATGGCTGAGGATGTGAGGGTGATTCCCAAACCTGAGCCATTCTTTTTAGGTGAAAGATCTAAGGAACTGTCCCAGATTAAGGTATAATTCGAGGAGGTTTTGGAACAAATTGATAAATTAAACAGCAATAAGTTACCAGGACCAAATGGTATTCACCCAAGATTTCTGAAGGAACTCAAATGTGAAATTGCAGAACTACTAACTGTAGTCTGTAACTTATCATTTAAATCAGCTTCTGTACCAGATGACTGGAGGATAGCTAATGTGATACCAATTTTTAAAAAGGGCTCCAGAGATGACCCCGGCCTTTACAGGCCTGTAAGCCTGACTTCAGTACTGGGCAAACTGGTTGAAACTATAATAAAGAACAATATTGTCAGACATATAGATGAACATAATTTGTTGAGGAAGAGTCAACGTGGTTTTAGAAAGAGAAATCATGCCTTACCAATCTACTAGAATTCTTTGAGGGGGTCAACAAGTATGTGGACCAAGGGGATCCAGTGGATATAGTGTACTTAGATTTTCAGAAAGCCTTTGACAAGGTCCCTCACCAAAGGCTCTTACGCAAAGTATGTTGCCACTGGATAAGAAGGAAGGTGCTCTCATGGATTGGTAACTGGTTAAAAGATAGGAAACAAAGGGTAAGTATAAATGGTCAGTTTTCAGAATGGAGACTGGTGTTCCCCAGGGGTCTGTTCTGGGACCAGTCCTATTCAACATATTCATAAATGATTTGGAAAAAGGGTGAGGTGGCAAAATTTGCAGATGATACAAAAATACTAAAGAGAGTTAAGACCCAGGCAGACTGTGAAGAGCTACAAAAGGAGCTCTCAAAACTGGGTGACTGGGCAACAAAATGGCAGATGAAATTTAATGTTGATAAATGCAAAGTAATGCACATTGGAAAGCATAATCCCAACTATACATATAAAATGACGGTCTAAATTAGCTGTTACCAACCACTCAAGAAAGATCTTGGAGTCACTGTGGATAGTTCTCTGAAAACCATCCACTTAATGTGCAGTGGCAGTCAAAAAAGCAAACAGAATGCTGGGAAAAATTAAGAAAGATAGATGATAGGACAGAAAATATCATGTTGCCTCTACATAAATCTATCTTGAATACTGTGTGCAGATGAGGTCGCCCCCATCTCTAAAAAAGATATATTGGAATTGGAAAAGGTTCAGAAAAGGGCAACAACGATTAGGGGTATGGAACGGCTTCCATCTGAGGAGACATTAATAAGACTGGGATTTTCAGCTTGGAAAAGAGATGGCTAAGGGGAGATATGATTGCGGTCTATAAAATCATGACTGGTGTAGAAAAAGTAGATAAGGAAGTGCTGTTTACTACTTCTTATAACACAAGAACTAGGGGTTACCAAATGAAATTAATAGGCAGCAGGTTTAAAACAAATAAAAGGAAGTATTTCTTCACACAATGCACAGTCAACCTGTGGAACTCCTTGCCAAAGGATGTTGTGAAGGCCAAGACCATAACAGGGTTCAAAAAAGAACTCGATAAATTCATGGAGGATAGGTTCATCAATGGCATCCCCATTCTCTGTTTGCCAGAAGCTGGGAATGAGTGACAGGGGATGGATCACTTGATGATTAATTCCCTCTGGGGCACCTGGTACTGACCACTGTTGGAAGACAAGATACTGGGCTAGATGGACCCTTGGTCTGACCCAGTAGCGACATTCTTATGTTCTTATTTCCAGATGGGTGTCTATTTTATTCCCAATTACCCTTCATTTACACAAAGATGAACAAATTGTTTCTCTACTTGGAAATTAAATTTTGCTCATAATCAGAACTACTGTATGTGGTAGAAGCTGGTAAGAGGTTTTGTTCAGTCCCAAGAAACTAACTGCTGAAGCCAAACTTATTGATCCCAGCACCACATACAAAGGTGTTTAACTGGTGTCTTTCTTGGCAGATGCTGTGCAATTGCTTTGCAGAGCTAAATGGAAGCAGTACTCTTGTGAAGAAAAGATCATTTTCATAATGGAGGAACTTTTCATAGGAGGGATCATAGAGATTTTACCAGATGAAAACTTTGAGAAAATAGAGTGTTTCTACATTCCAAAAAATAGTTCAAACATTGACAGTGCCATCACCATACTGTAGACTCTGACAAAGATTCTGATCTCATTTACACCAGTGTAACTCCACTGATATCACTGGACTTGATCTTGTTTTATACTCTTCTAAATGATCAGAATCAGATATATTTTATCTGGGATCTCTGTTACAATGATTTTATTCACTACTAAACTTGTTTTGGGGGAAAAAAGGATAATGTGTCACTGACACATGGAATTCAAACAATTAGTAAACTCTTGTTATTTCAGAAGATGCCAGTGTAGTTCATTGATAGCAATTAATATTAGTGAAATAGGTAAAATGTCCTGCCACAGTTACCAGGCCAAATGCACCTCTGATCCCTCCAGCTGCACCCTCTTTAGATCTATTAACATCATGTCTTTCTTGGGGCAAAATATTCAATCTTCCCACTACGACCTGGTGCTGGGCTGCAGTCCCCTGTGAATTAACCGTGATCACTTCTGCAGATCTGATTTACGTCTATACCCTGTAATTCAGTTGCAGGACAATAACAGTGATAATTAAGGACCAAACAGCCTCCTTAAAACAAAGTATTTATTTAGAACAAAATATTTCAGAGAAAACTCATCTTAAAACCAATAACGCACACTGTATGCATATCTAATTCTTCCCTAAGGCTTACCGTTCCTTGGATCTGGGAAGGCCCAGTTCCTTCAGGCTCCTCCCCAGCCTGTCTCTAGCCAGCTCTGACAAATGGCTCTTCCTCCTTCCTCTCAAAAAGACTTGGTTCTTAGTTGGTTCTTAGTTCCTGGAGGAGCTGTGGTCACTCTCCCCCATGCAATTACATACTGTATTAAGTTTGTGGGCCAGGAACTGTAAGATCTTCCAAAGATATTTTTGGGAATTGCCATACCTGTCACACCCTGCTAGGAGAAAAGATGGAAAAATTGCTTTTTGCGCCAACTCCAGTGCCATTTAAATCTATCCATCATGTCAGCGAATACACAGAGCATAGTGTATTCTACTAATTCAACTAATACTACCTTTGATGAACATTTAATTTACAAGCATGTTGGCAAAATAAATTTTCAGCTAACAAATGCATATTACTGCAATATGGATGTGTGGTATTTCAACTAAATCAATAATCTCTTTTTAGAAACATTTGAACTTTCTGCATTGTTACACTAGAAGAAAACTCAAACCCAAACAAGATCCAAACTTCATATTGTCCTCAAATATGAAATACACTGGCATCTGCCCCTGTTTAGCCAGGCACAACTTCCATTGACTCCATTGCTTCTAGTGACTTCTTGTTTCCTGTGCAACTGCTCGTGAAAGAAGGAAATGTGAGAGAGAAAAGCCTCCCTTATCAGGTTAGTTATTGAATAGTTGCACCATCTAGAGGCCTGAGTTCCTGAAATATACTGTTTTACAATGGATTATTTCCATGGAACTAATATCATTTGAAAGATCCAGCTTTCTTACACAGGCTACCAGTAAATAGTTTGAAAGCTTTTCTCAAAGCAGGCTGCCCCAAGTCACAAGGGTTCTTTCCTGCTTGTAAGTTTTCATGTATATATTAAAATATGAAACTTGTTCCACTACTTATGCAGGGAAAGCCCCTGGCGGGCTGGGCCAGTTTGTTTACCTGCCGCGTCTGCAGGTTTGGCCGATCGCGGCTCCCACTGGCAGCGGTTCGCTGCTCCAGGCCAATGGGGGCTGTGGGAAGTGGCAGCCAATACATCCCTCCACCCATGCCGCTTCCAGCAGCTCCCATTGGCCTGGAACAGCGAACCGCGGCCACTGGGAGCCGCGATCGGCCAAACCTGCGGACGCAGCAGGTAAACAAACCAGCCCGGCCCGCCACGGACTTTCCCTGCACAAGCGGCAGAACAAGTTTGGGAACCACTGTTCTAAATGTAGCAATATGGACAACACATTTGTAGACTGTAAATATCTATCTATATCACCCTTATCATCCAGAGTTATTGAGACCATGCCACGCAAAGCCCAAATAGATGGTTGGGAGGGAGGGGCAAAATAGGAGCTCTCTTGTGGGTTTAAGCTGATAACTGTTTATCTCTGCTCAAAAAAACTGTCAGCTCTCTCATGCTGTGTGGGAATTGCTTTTACTTTGTGAGTCAGGTGAACTGGATTCAAACAGATTGGCCAGTGATGGGGCAGACCCATGTCTGGAGGGAACAAAGTTTTGTTGAGCTGAGACCATTTTTGCTCTGAGGTGCTGAAGATTTTAGAGGACCCTTATCCATCCACCTGCAAGATTCTTAATTCTGTTGGGTAGTGAAATCAAGATGGAGATTTTCGGATTATTGGGGTTGTTAACGCTTCCCTTGAAAAAGATAAGAATACTACTGTCATGCTACTGGTTTCAGGGAAGAGTGTTGTGGGTATGCTGTGGAGGAGGGGTTTAAGCACCATTGGGGGAGGGCTTTGCCTACCCTTTGCCCAACAGTTTAAATATGTGGTGGTGCTTTTGGCCTCTTGCTCCACCTCGCACTCATGTGCTCCTGGAGTCTCTGAAGGCATTGGTAACCAGCATCTTTTTCATCTTCATCAAGTTAATTGTTTGCCAGCATCTCTCACCAAACCAGACCTTCCCACAGCAATTCATGCTTTTTGCCACCCCTAGATTAGAGGACCTGCAGTGTGCTGTACATGGGACAAGACATGAAGATAGTGTGAAAGCTATAGCTTGTGGCAATAGCTCTGCAAGTGGATAATGACCCTGCAGCATGACTTAGCATTAACCTTTTGTAACCCTAACTGAGGGCTAAGAAATTCTCTTAGCAACACTCCTGTATGGCCTTCCTACACTTATGACAACTGACTCCCCAACTGGTGAGTATTATTAAGCCACAACTTAATGTATTGCTTAATGAAAAGCAATACATAGTGGGGCAAAATGACTGGGGGACAGATCACCTTTTTAGAAGTAAAATCGATTCTTCTGCTACAATTCAGGGACAGAAATATTGACAATTTCTAAAAAGTAAAAGCTTCGGTTTAATGGTTAAAAAATAATCAGTCGACCAACTGGCACCCTATTGCACTAGACAACTTGAAAATCCTTAGGCCAGTGTGATCATCTCTCTGCTACATTAAGAGAAATAATACCCAGTAATGCTGAGCTACTGTATATGAGTTTGACACAAGGCAAGGAAGTCTCAAGTGAAAGAACTTAAAGGAGGGTTAGAGATACAGCCAGATGACATGCAAATGATACGCTGAATGATCCTTTAGTGTAATGCCATGTTCTCCCCTTGATATATTGAAAACTCCCACTGAGGTCCATAAGAACTGCATTCACAGAACAAGGGTGGTAGATGGCCCTAAGTAATTGAACTGAATTGTATTTCTTTATGAGAATTTCTGATAGTACATCAAAGCTATCTGTTAATAAGGGAGAGATTACAGAATCCCTGCATTGTGGTGAAATGGATAAGCTAGTAGAGAGAGAGAACCTTTCAGAGGCTGATTCAACATTAAAGTGATTGGGCAGACTCCTAAGCCTATATTTTTGTTTTTAGAAAGCACTGAACACCCACCTTCTGAAAATGGGCCTTTTAAAGGATTCTCAGGCTGGGCAAAATTGAGGCATCCAAAAATCAGTCACTTATGAAAATTTAGGCCCCAATCTTGGTTTAAAAAAAATGTTTGAAGAGTTTTAAAGGAAACTGTAATATGAATTAATCCAGCAATAAATGTTTCCCCTTGAATTTTAGGGTCAAAATTTCAACTCATGCAGGGATTTGCCGGCACAAATTTAAATTATTTGACATGCAAATGGCATCTGTGTTTTCCAAATGGTTAAACATTTAATTGCAATGCATACGGTGGAGCAGAAAAAAATGGGCATGTAAATTTAGGCCCTGATCCTGCCAGGATACTCTCACATGGTGAATTCCAACATGAGTAGTACCATTGAGTTTAAAGGTTTCAGAGTAACAGCCGTGTCAGTCTGTATTCGCAAAAAGAAAAGGAGTACTTGTGGCACCTTAGAGACTAACCAATTTATTTGAGCATGAGCTTTCGTGAGCTACAGCTCACTTCATTGGATGCATACTGTGGAAGCTGCAGAAGACATTATATACACACAGAGACCATGAAACAATACCTCCTCCCACCCCACTCTCCTGCTGGTAATAGCTTATCTAAAGTGATCATCAAGTTGGGCCATTTCCAGCACAAATCCAGGTTTTCTCACCCTCCGCCCCCCCCCACACAAACTCACTCTCCTGCTGGTAATAGCCCATCCAAAGTGACCACTCTCTTCACAATGTGTATGATAATCAAGGTGGGCCATTTCCTGCACAAATCCAGGTTCTCTCACCCCGTCACCCCCCTCCAAAAACCACACACACAAACTCACTCTCCTGCTGGTAGTAGCCTATCCAAAGTGACCACTCTCCTTACAACGTGCATGAAAATCAAGGTGGGACATTTCCAGCACAAATACAGGTTTTCTCACCCCCCCCCTTTTTTTTTTTTCCAAAAAACACACACACACAAACTCACTCTCCTGCTGGTAATAGCTTATCCAAAGTGACCACTCTCCCTACAATGTGCATGATCATCAAGGTGGGCCATTTCCAGCACAAATCCAGGTTCTCTCACCACCCCCCCCCAACACACACAGAAACTCACTCTCCTGCTGGCAATAGCTCATCCAAACGGACCACTCTCCCCACAACGTGCATGACAATCAAGGTGGGCCATTTCCAGCATAAATCCAAGTTTAACCAGAACGTCTGGGGGGGGGGTAGGAAAAAACAAGGGGAAATAGGCTACCTTGCATAATGACTTAGCCACTCCCAGTCTCTATTTAAGCCTAAATTAATAGTATCCAATTTGCAAATGAATTCCAATTCAGCAGTTTCTCGCTGGAGTCTGGATTTGAAGTTTTTTTGTTGTAAGATCGCGACCTTCATGTCTGTGATTGCGTGACCAGAGAGATTGAAGTGTTCTCCGACTGGTTTATGAGTGTTATAATTCTCAAAAATGGATACTCTCCTAAAAAACCAACCTTCCACACAAACTTCCTCGTGGCTGGATTTTACTAAAACTAGACAAGCCATTTACAACTCACACTTTGCTTCTCTACAAAAGAAAAAGGACACTAAACTTTCTAAACTACTACATGCTACAAGGGGCCACAGCAATGGTTCCCTCAACCCACCCAGCAATATTGTTAACCTATCCAACTATACTCTCAGCCCAGCAGAAGCAGCTGTCCTATCTCGGGGCCTCTCCTTCTGCCCCTCCACTCCCACGAACATGATACAGTTCTGTGGTGACCTAGAATCCTATTTTCGACGTCTCCGACTCAAGGAATATTTCCAAAATACCTCTGAACAACATACTAATCCACTGAGGCCTCCCTACCAACATTACAAAAAGAAGGATTCTAGGTGGACTCCTCCTGAAGGTCGAAACAGCAGACTGGACTTCTACATAGAGTGCTTCCGCCGACGTGCACGGGAAGAAATTGTGGAAAAGCAGCATCACTTGCCCCATAACCTCAGCCGTGCGGAACACAATGCCATCCACAGCCTCAGAAACAACTCTGACATCATAATCAAAAAGGCTGACAAAGGAGGTGCTGTCGTCATCATGAATAGGTCGGAATATGAACAAGAGGCTGCTCGGCAGCTCTCCAACACCACTTTCTACAAGCCATTACCCTATGATCCCACTGAGAGTTACCAAAAGCAACTACAGCACTTGCTCAAGAAACTTCCTGAAAAAGCACAAGATCAAATCCGCACAGACACACCCCTGGAACCCCGACCTGGGATATTCTATCTACTACCCAAGATCCATAAACCTGGAAATCCTGGGCGCCCCATCATCTCAGGCATTGGCACCCTGACAGCAGGATTGTCTGGCTATGTAGACTCCCTCCTCAGGCCCTATGCTACCAGCACTCCCAGCTATCTTCGAGACACCACTGACTTCCTGAGGAAACTACAATCCATCGGTGATCTTCCTGATAACACCATCCTGGCCACTATGGATGTAGAAGCCCTCTACACCAACATTCCACACAAAGATGGACTACAAGCTGTCAAGAACACTATCCCCGATAATGTCACGGCTAACCTGGTGGCTGAACTTTGTGACTTTGTCCTTACCCATAACTATTTTACATTTGGGGACAATGTATACCTTCAGATCAGCGGCACTGCTATGGGTACCCGCATGGCCCCACAGTATGCCAACATTTTTATGGCTGATTTAGAACAACGCTTCCTCAGCTCTCGTCCCCTAACGCCCCTACTCTACTTGTGCTATATTGATGACATCTTCATCATCTGGACCCATGGAAAAGAAGCCCTTGAGGAATTCCACCATGATTTCAACAATTTCCATCCCACCATCAACCTCAGCCTGGTCCAGTCCACACAAGAGATCCACTTCCTGGACACTACAGTGCTAATAAACGATGGTCACATAAACACCACCCTATACCGGAAACCTACTGACCGCTATTCCTACCTACATGCCTCCAGCTTTCACCCTGACCACACCACACGATCCATTGTCTACAGCCAAGCTCTGCGATACAACCGCATTTGCTCCAACCCCTCAGAGAGAGACAAACACCTACAAGATCTCTATCAAGCATTCTTACAACTACAATACCCACCTGTGGAAGTGAAGAAACAGATTGATAGAGCTAGAAGAGTTCCGAGAAGTCACCTACTACAGGACAGGCCTAACAAAGAAAGTAACAGAACGCCACTAGCCGTCACCTTCAGCCCCCAACTAAAACCCCTCCAACGCATTATTAAGGATCTACAACCTATCCTGAAGGATGACCCAACACTCTCACAAGTCTTGGGAGACAGGCCAGTCCTTGCCTACAGACAGCCCCCCAACCTGAAGCAAATACTCACCAACAACCACATACCACACAACAGAACCACTAACCCAGGAACCTATCCTTGCAACAAAGCCCGTTGCCAACTGTGCCCACATATCTATTCAGGGGACACCATCACAGGGCCTAATAACATCAGCCACACTATCAGAGGCTCGTTCACCTGCACATCCACCAATGTGATATATGCCATCATGTGCCAGCAATGCCCCTCTGCCATGTACATTGGTCAAACTGGACAGTCTCTACGTAAAAGAATAAATGGACACAAATCAGATGTCAAGAATTATAACACTCATAAACCAGTCGGAGAACACTTCAATCTCTCTGGTCACGCAATCACAGACATGAAGGTCGCGATCTTACAACAAAAAAACTTCAAATCCAGACTCCAGTGAGAAACTGCTGAATTGGAATTCATTTGCAAATTGGATACTATTAATTTAGGCTTAAATAGAGACTGGGAGTGGCTAAGTCATTATGCAAGGTAGCCTATTTCCCCTTGTTTTTTCCTACCCCCCCCCCAGACGTTCTGGTTAAACTTGGATTTATGCTGGAAATGGCCCACCTTGATTGTCATGCACATTGTGGGGAGAGTGGTCAGTTTGGATGAGCTATTGCCAGCAGGAGAGTGAGTTTCTGTGTGTGTTGGGGGGGGGTGAGAAAACCTGGATTTGTGCTGGAAATGGCCCACCTTGATTATCATGCACATTATAGGGAGAGTGGTTACTTTGGATGAGCTATTACCAGCAGGAGAGTGAGTTTGTGTGTGTGGTTTTTGGAGGGGGGTGACGGGGTGAGAGAACCTGGATTTGTGCAGGAAATGGCCCACCTTGATTATCATACACATTGTGAAGAGAGTGGTCACTTTGGATGGGCTATTACCAGCAGGAGAGTGAGTTTGTGTGGGGGGGGGCGGAGGGTGAGAAAACCTGGATTTGTGCTGGAAATGGCCCAACTTGATGATCACTTTAGATAAGCTATTACCAGCAGGAGGGTGGGGTGGGAGGAGGTATTGTTTCATGGTCTCTGTGTGTATATAATGTCTTCTGCAGCTTCCACAGTATGCATCCGATGAAGTGAGCTGTAGCTCACGAAAGCTGATGCTCAAATAAATTGGTTAGTCTCTAAGGTGCCACAAGTACTCATTTAGTTTAAAGTGGACTGCAGCTGCCATCTCCGATGTCCACGTAGCACTAGACACTCAGGCTGGCCAGAAAACAAGAATTTCATTTCATGAAACTTTTCAAGGTTTCTGCATTGGGTTTCATACTTCATCGGGATGAAAGAGACCTTTCAAAAATTTTCATGGAAACCCAGCCAGAGACCCCAGAATAGCCAATAGCCTGGTGGGTAGGGCACTCACTGTGGATGTAGGAGGCCCAGGTTCAACTCCCTGCTCTGCCTGATTGGGAGCAGTGACTTGTTCCTCGGTCCTAATCACCAGGCCAGAGTGTCAGTCTCTCTCTCTCTTTCTGGCCCAATTAATATTTGTTTATGCTAAGTGGAATAGCTTTAAACAGGAAAAATTGAGAGACACCCAGCAGAGAATAGCCAATAGGAAAAATTCCTGACTTACTCTACCACACACACTAAATCTCAGTCCTTGCTTGGGACAGAATAATGGGTAAAGGAAGTTATTTTCAATTATTTAGAAATTCAACATAGTGTAGTGAATCTGTTCTCTAAATCACCTTTCTGGCCTCTCCATGCTTGGGGTTTTCAGAAAACAAAGTGCCATGCAGCATAAACTAGAACTGCTTTAAACAGATAGCAGTAATCCATTAGGGACTGCTGTGCCAGATGTGCTCCAGCCCCCTGACCAGCCCTATTCCCTCTACTTCCAACATGCCCTATGCAGAGGGGTGGGGAAGTTGGTAACATACAGCCAATTATGCCAGATTTATGGTATAGGAGAATTGCCTTCCATCAGGGGGAGACCCTGACTGCGCCTTTAATTCAGCTTTCTAATCCCGTGTGAATGCTACAAAGCTTCCTGATCTAGGGCTCAGGATGAAGTCCATCTCCCACTATATGAAGTACTGCACTATAAAAATGCATGATATATTTGTGTTCAGAGCCAATCCTGGAGCACTAACATTTCCCCACATACCTTAGGCCACACACTGTACACTTTTAAACCCTTCTTCTGTGGAATATGGCCTTATCACAGTCTTACAGCCTGATGCTGCTGCTACTCAAGTCTATGACAACATTTCCATTTTCCTGCAAACTGAGAAGGGAAAGGCCCTTAACTCCTATTGAGATTCACCAAGATATACCCATTGAACTGAAACAGAAAGAGGGAAGAAAACAACAATATCAATTTTTAAAAAATCACCAAAATGCTTAATATGCAGCATACAGGTGTTCAAACTATATTGCATTTCCATTTTTGCAGTGTGTTCATTTTCCCTGAAATACATTCTTACAAATGACTAACTTGTGTTGCTTTAGAGCAGTGGTTCTCAACCTTTCCAGACTACTGTACCTCTTTCAGCAGTCTGATTTGTCTTGTATACCCCCAGCTTTCATTGCACTTTGTAAGCAAGTAGTTTTAAAATCAGACCTAAATATACAAAAGTGTCATAACACACTACTACTGAAAAATTGCTTACTTTCTCATTTTGTCTGTATGAAATTTTAGTTTGTACTGACTTGGCTAGTGATTTTTATGTAGTCTGTTGTAAAACTAGGCAAATATCTAGATGCGTTGATGTACCCGCTGGAAGACCTCTGCATACACCTAGGAGTACACATATCCCTGGTTAAGAACCACTGTTTTAGAGAATCTTTTTTGGCTGGTGATTGAGTAATAACGTTCCTGGGAACACCTCTTTGTGCTAGAGGGACAGAGAAAATCAGTGTCCTATTTTTTGTCCTGACTCCTGCACAAGTTACTATATATCAGTTATTGATTGACTCCTCCCCAATTCAATCATAAATATAGTTATAAAATGTCTGAAATTTAATCAGTCTCCAAAGTTTAACAATTAATCAGCATAGTGATTAATCAGCATAGTGGCAAGGGAAACAGAATAGAAAAGAGAGTAATCCAATTACATTTTCTGATTTTGAGAGTTACACATCTGTATCTCTTTCAGATTGACAACTGACAAAGATATAGTGCATCTGAAGGTTTTCAAATGCTGAGTCTGGCATGTAGCATATCTAAAGATTAGAAAAAAATGGAATGATTAAGTAATCATTTAACTGTGTCATCCTGCTTACATCTTACCCAACATATAAACATGCCTATGGTAAAACTATCCATGATAATACAAAGTTTCTTTTAGAGTTGTAGTGAGATGGGAATATCATAAGTAACAAAACCCCCTCAGAACAATGTTGCCTTCAGGTGCAGTAGCTTTCGCTGGCTTCCGTAAATTGCACCTTCAAAACTAAGGGAAAAATTAGGGCTTACAGTAAGTGACAATAATTACTATATCCACTGGGGACAAATCCTTCCACTTCACTACACAGTGCAGTAAAAGGTATACATGGACCTAATTTTGGTTTCAGAGTGGATGCACAAGCACAACCAAGAGCACAATTTGGCCATGTGACATTATACTTCCTTGGTACCTATATCTGCCAACTCTAGATTTATACATTCTTGTAAAAAGAAAAAAGAAAAGGAGTACTTGTGGCACCTTAGAGACTAACCAGTTTAAGTCTCTAAGGTGCCACAAGTACTCCTTTTCTTTTTTCTTTTTACGAATACAGACTAACACGGCTGTTACTCTGAAACCATACATTCTTGTGTGGACTATCCAAGGTTAGCCACCTTTTCAGCACAGTTTGAGGATGCAGTTGAGGTCCAGTCTTCATAACCAAAATTATTGAGTAGTTACAGGTGGGGGATTAATCTAGTACTGATCACTTTCAGGGGTGTGTGAGTATGTGTGCATGGGTGAACGCTGCGGGTGCATGTGGGTGTGCATGCGTGTAAAATGCAGCCCAAAAGGAGGAAGCTTAGGAAAGTTGTCAGAAACTGGAAAAGGACCTTTAGAATGGAAATGCTAATAGGCCCCACAAGTGCATCTTGCAGAATACATAACCTAAGATGACAACAAGGAGAGGGATAACTGTTGCCAAATGTATTTATTAAAACAAACATATTGTTTTTTTTTCTGGATACAATAACCACCTTTTTGTCCAGTACTTCAGTTTTCCAGTCTGGTCTTCTTGTAAACTTTTCTCCCAAGTGCCAATTTACAGCACGCATGCAAAATATGCACACACTAATGCCTATCCCCTTGTATATTAGTGACAATTGCTTAATTCCAAAATATATACAGTAAGTACCATAATAGCATTCCAAATGAGAACTTAACTCTTGAACATTTATACTTCCAGCTTCAAAAAGCAGCTTGAAAATTAAATTTATGATATATTTTATAGCTATACATGTTTCATAGATATATGGCTAGCTTAATTATAACCCTCTATCTTTCTGCTGCCTTTCCTAGAATGGAAAAGCTGCAAGCTCCACATTACCATATGCAGTGAGCAGTTGGTTTTTATACTGCAGGAATAATGCAAGTGATACTGATAGAATTGTAATTAAACTTTAAATAAACCATGCACATTAATCTTGCTGCTAGTATTAATTCGTATGCATAAAACTACTCACACATTGGTATCATGAGGGATAGGAATTTTTTAGGGACAAATGCTGACCTTTAGTGAAACTATTTCATGTGTTTTATAAAAGTGTGTGCAATTCTGCCTCAATCCCAAACACAGATTATACCTTGCTTCTGTGGCTCCAGACACATGGGACACAGGGAAACGGCCACAGAGTAGGTAGATATTTTATAATCACACCCATATGCTCATGCATGTTGAGCCCCTACTCAGCTGAGCCAAAGAACAATGGGATTTATCCTGATTCTGTGCTGTATGTGCTCAGGAACCAATGTCAGATATGCTGGTTGACCTGCTACTGGAGATGCCCATCAAAGCTGACCCACAAACAGTTTTGATAGATCCAGCAGCTTAAGGCCAGGACTGTTGTTCTGCACCACCAGCCAGGATGGTCAGAGGGGCTTGTTCTGTTACTAGGACTTCTCAATTCAGAGCCTTCCAATGGGATCTGGATGCCTAACTCTCTTCAGCTTTGGAAATCCTATCTCAAATCCAGCCTTTTCTCTTTTCATGGTTAGGTCAGCCTCCACATCCCAATGAATTTCAATGGGATTTAAACTCTTAATTCTCTTAGGTTCCTTTGCAAATTGTACAGATTCAGTGCAGACATGTTTCTGCGCTCTGCTCTGCAAGATGATCATCCCTACTGTTTCTATTATTACATCTTCTTATCCCTGCCACTTAGAGAAAACAATGGAATGAGAAACAGAACTGGAGATTGTACAGTTATACAGACAGAACAAAAGGATCCGAATTCAAATGGCATGTGCAACCTTAACTGGGCCATTTAAGGACTTTACTACCTTGTTGTGCAACAGTTAAATTGTTTTAACTTTTTTTTTTTGCTACAGAATATTGCATAGCACTTGTATAGCACCTTTTGTCTGAGGATCCCAAAAAACTATTATCTTGATTTTACAGAAGAGGAAACTGAAGCACAGAGAAATTAAATGATTTCCCCTGAAGTCCCATACACAGCTTCAAATGCCAGAGTAAGGAACACAATCCAAGTCTCTTGACTCCAATTTCTTACTCTAACCACAAGACCATGGTGCCACCATACAGAAGGCAATGTATGATGCAGGCTGAGTTATGACAAGATTTGAGCAGCTCCTGTGACTTACAATACATAGTGCTACTAGCTCAGCATTAGCACTGGTTGAAAAAATGCAGAGATCTTTGTGTTGTAATTTCCACTCTACAAGCTTGCTGAAAAACAGCAAAGCTCTCTCTCTCTCTCTCACTCACTCACCCCCTGCCCCACCTGCAAAATTTTGAAAATGTTCACCAGTTCTACACAGCATTGTGATGAGCCCTATTTCTTTATATTACTAAGCTATTACCAGAATTCTGCAGGGGCAGATCATTCAGACTGAGATAAGTGAAACTATATCTTATCACAAAAATTAATTGCACCACATATTAAAATGTGTTTTCAAACATGATACATCATGCTGAGCAGTGGCTATAGGTGTTGATCTGTGCTCTTAAAGGTTATCTTTTTATATTCATACCAGAAAAAGATGAATAGCAAAAAAAATTCCCCAAAGAAGAATTATTTTTATTAGACTTTTGTTTTCTTTGACATTTCATTGTCTCATTCCAATACCATGGATTATCTCCATGTCAATGACTTTTTTCATGTCAAAGTCCTTTTTAAAAGCATGGCTATATTGTTAAAAATGTAATTCCCAGTTGGTTTGAGAAGGGTTGGTTTAAATGCACATTGCATAGCAATTTTGTTACTGTATATCTTTGAGGAGGCCAAAAAAGCTCAATTCTTCTACAGTACATTGACCTACAACCTACCCAACTTGTGCAACATTCTATCTTATTTGACATTTACCAGTACAATTGCACAATGATTTCTAATTATGTACCCAATAGCAGGCTCTGTCTGTGACCTTTTCTAATAGCTATGTGTTTGTATAGCCCACAGGTATAAAATATATTCACTATGAAACAGGGATTGCTGAAAGTGGATTTGCTTGATACGCACTATTGGCCAGTGGATGAGTCTTCCTGACCGTTCCATATTGATTCACTGAAAACAGAATAGAACACAAAAAGTGGAACAGAGCAAGATTTTACCCCAAACTATTCCCACAATGTCTTGTGCCATGCTGGAGAACTGGTTGCAACTGGAGTAGTATTTTGTTGCGTATACATTGCCTTCTAAGGGCATAAATAACATAGGAAAGAACTTTTACATATCTTAACATTGTTCAGAGGTACACTTTTACCCATTCCTGTCCACTGCCTGTTTTATAAACAGACCAATTCCCCAGATCCAATCAGCTCATTCTGTTCTCAGTGATTAAAATGTCAAATGAAATGTAAAAGAAAAATAAAACCTTCAACATCACCCTAACTGAAAAGACAGACAGCCCAATATAAAACATAATCTAAAGCTTGATTTCCATGTTAACAATAGGAATCTTGAAAAGCTCATGCTACCACTGTCACTTGGAGCAAATCTTTCAAAAAGCCATTTTCTTTTAGAAAGGTTATCACACTGCTTCATAATTTATTTAAGAATAACAATTTTCTTTCCAATTGCCTGTACTGCGTCCTCATGCTTAGAGTGGCTATCACAAGCTCTACAATTCTGATCTCCGTATTTTGTACTGATATTGCCACACAGTTCCATGCTCTCTTATGTTTTTGTTAGAGAATCCTGTTGAGGTTCAGTTACTTATGCAGACACTGTGCCATAGTCACTACCTCTTTCAAAGAATTTTCCCAGTCAGGAATGGGAAAGACTGTGTGACAGGAGCAGCAGCTAAGCCAGTGCCACCATCATTCAGTCCAAAGAAGTGCAGTTTTGAGAATTCTCCTTTGGTTGAAATAGTTCGCCATCTGGCAGTTTAGTGTTAGGTATTATCACTGGGAGATAATTAATCTTCAGAAAGGGGGGAAGCATGGGAAGAGAAATGATTTTTTGCCTCCACCTTCACCCCCAATATTATTGGTGCTACTACTGATATCTACTCTTTCCTGGTAACAATGATGAGGCATTATCAGAGATTGAGGTGTCAAAAGAAGAGTTTCTGGAATAAGCCAATAAATTAAAAAGCAGCATATATATATACCATATATTATTCTGGAATAAGCCAATAAATTAAAAAGCAGTTATCCCACCCAGAAGGAGTCTGAAGAAGAAGATGATATCAAATCGAATCCATGAGTTTTGAAGGAAAGGGTATTTTCTTTAGGTAGAGCAGGCTGAACATATATAAGTGGACAGAAAGAATTGCACAGAAAGACCCAGTATATAAAAGGTGCTAGAAACATGTGTGCCTCTGAAGACGGGGTCTACATTTGAGGAGCCCACATGAAGACAGGAAATAGGGCAGTGTGAGAAAATGGAGACTGGAGTGAGGCACGCAGTTATTGGAGCTAGACAAACCCTCAATAATCAGGTAGAATAAGGAAGTTTATTGCAATTTGTTTATAAACAAGCTATAGACAGAGAGAACTTATGGGGGTACTGTCATATATGCATGACCCTGAAACTCTACTTCTTGGAATGATGGTTACAAGCTGTGTTTTATAGGCAGACATCTTTTGCTACATCTCATGGGCTAGTCTTGATTACTTAATGATTGACAATCTGATGCCTTCATTGCATACCTTGCTATGTTTGCTGTTGGCTGCAAAACCACAGGGTGGTCTTACACCATTTATGGGTGTAACAAACTAATTTATTTCAGATTTAAACTTACTGTACTACACAGTTGTAATACAGGTTCAGACGGCAACACATTCTGCTGTTTTGTAGTAACAGCATTGTTAATTCCAGCCATTGTGCTCTATGAGACCGGGGTTTTAATCAGCCATTATGTTTGCCCTATATTATTGTTTTGGAAAAAAGCCCCCCAAAACCCTGTTTTCATTATTGCTGTATATATTAAAAAAAACCACAGTCTCATAGAGCACAATGGCTAGAATTAACAATGCTGTTACTATAAAACAGCAGAATACATATATATGCAGGAATGCTTGCAGTTTCCGACAATTTTTTCCAACTTACATGCACCAAATGCTCCCTTCTGCTAATGTAGGGTAGAAATATGGCTGCATCTGTGGCCCCAACCTTGCTAACAGCACACCAGATGGTGCAGGGTAGGAACAACCCACAGGTCCCTTCCATCCATGTATGGTCCTGATGGAGAGGCGGGCACTTCTGAAGTAGGAGGCCAGGGCACAGAGCCAGTCCTCCTGAGCATCCCAGTGGGCCACATAGGCTCCACACATCAGCTACTTCCCAGTATCTTCCAGTCAGCTGGGATAGAATTATTCTTAACATGCATGCCATCTTTGCTCACTATCAGGGACGTGGGGAAGGGAAGGACACAGGTCAGGTCCACAGTGAACCAGTCCTGTTACTATTTGGGGTAGTTTAAAAGCTTGCAGCCCACAGGGTCTCCAGCGGGTTTGGTGGTCAGACATCACAGAGTGAGTGATAAGATATCCATTTTGATGAACACATTCATTTTCTCTCTGCAGACAAATGTGTGCTCATCCACTGATTTTTTTTCTAGGACATGCTTTTGAGAGTCACAGAGCATTTCTTCATGTCTCGGGAAAGTAACCAGAGTATTTAGCTCAAATACAAGGTGTGACAGATTGTTAAGCACAAGGGTTTTACAGATACTGCAGTACACCACTTAAAATGTTATAATGAGCTATAAGCAGAGTTATGAATTTAAGTTCTCAGGCTACTTTTTTGTAGGTGTTCTGCAGGTTTCCTTTCAGAATGAAGACTGAGAGATCGGATATTGAGTGATTGCTCTGTGAAAAGTGTTCACCCATGGTGACAGGGTGTGTTTGTTTTTTAGTCTTTTATCATTTTTTGGTGTGAATTAATCTGAGAGCGTAGTGATTGTCTGGTTTCACCCACAAAGTTGTTGGGGGAATTTGATGCCCTGGATGAGGTGCACCACATGTTGTGACAGGTGTGTGTAGGACCAATGGATCATTAAAAAGGTGTGTTGTGGATGATAATAATGGAGATATGTCTGTAGGTTTTGCATCTATTGTTCTGTCAGGGTCTGGTGCTGCATTCAGCTGGTGTGTCCTGGTGTGGGGAGCTAGCTTGCGATGCTGAGCTTGGTGAGGCTGGGGGGTTGTTTGAAGGGCAGAAGGGGGCGGGGGGAGGTTGGGAAAGATTTCTTTCAGGATGTTGTCTCCATATAGAGTGGTGTACCTTGTAATTGTTTTTTCCTCCACCTACACATCACTTTCAGTCTGGCTCCTTTCATGCTCTGTAGCTACTTTATCACTCTCTGCTACTATTGCCTCAGGTAGACAAGTTGCAGTTCAGCCTGAGGAACCATAACCAGCATAACTGTAAAATAACCTTAATAATCCATTATATTATAAACATTTAAGACCCCAGATAGATGAGGCATTTAGTGACTCATGCATAATTTTCCAGGAGATACTGTGGTTAATGACAGAACCTCAATTCATGCTTATAGAGGGAAATGGACGATATATTGAAAAAGCTTCTAGCAAGTGGTTGTTAAAACAAAGAATTATTGAATAGTTCCTCAGCTAACCCTTGAGACATGCCAAAATACCAATCCTTTGCTGTTGGAGCTGTCTGGCTGGGCACAAATTGGCAACAGTTGGGGCTATCTGCAGTCTGATTGACACATGACTTTTGCACCCACGTGGAGCCCCAATGTCTTCAGTGGCACTCTAACAATGGACAAAATCTACAAGGTGGATCCAGTTAAAAGAATGGAGTCCTGTTTTGTACATGCAGAAGTGTGCAAACTGGGGGGATGCTCTCTTAACTGCTTTTGCTGCAATAGCAAATAGCTGTGCACATACAAGAGTGAGCGCACAAGGAGGAAATTCTGAAAACAGAACCCTATCTGCAGACACATTTTGTTTTAATCTGCCAAAACAAGGTAATTAAAGAACCTACAAAAGTTGCTTTTGTGTAAAGGATAAAGAAACACAATGACTAAATAGAAACTGTTTGGCAACTTAGTAAGATACAAAAGACAGGTAGGTACCCAACTCCCATTCAAAGTCAAAGGGAGTTGGGTGCCTGCCTTTCACCTTTGAAAATCACTCCTTCAGTTCACATCTTTACACTGCAGACAGCAACACTACGACACAGCAATATGGAGAGAGAGAGAGAGAGAGAGAAAGAAAGAAACATACCGTGATGGGAACACATTGATAGGTAGGGTTTGGAACTAGATGGGCCACTTTCCAGCCTAGAAGGATTAGAGAATACTCTGTAAGATGTAAAGGCACAAGGAGTAAGGGCACTAGCTCATCGGGCTTGGAGAAGAGTCAGGACACTGATTGTTCCATATAATGGTTGGTACTACACACAAGGAAAGCTTTACAAGCATTTTGTGTACCTAAGCATTCCAGTTTAGTTAGCATTGCTACTCTTCTGGGGCCCAAAAGGTGCAGAGTACCTTCAATTCCCATGGAAGCCAATGGAAGTGACAGGTGCACAGAGTCTCACAGAATCAGGCCCCTCATTACTAGATACTTGTTCTTTTCCCCCGAAAGCTTACACTATGGTGAATGAATGAAAAGGGCCCATCATGCTCGTAACACTTAGCCTGGCCAACAGATTTTGAAAGTGAGCATTCACCGTTGAAATATCTTTGATTTTAAAAAGAAAAAAGAAATCTTTGCTCTTTTTGCTTTATTGCTGCAAAAAGTGTTCCCCAGGTACAGAAGAGAGCTGATTAAATGAAATTTTTTAACAAATTCTCATCAACACATTTGATAAAAAGAAAATGAATTCACTAGACATTTCACTAGAATTTATTAGGCAACATACGGAGAAAATAATATTTACTTTTACCTTGTAGTCACATAGTCCTTCATCAGAAATGTGTATATATTTAGGAAAAACCTTCCCAGTACAGAATCACTGAACTTCTAAGCTTGGTCAGCTGTTTTATTTAAACTATTTTAGGATTATATATTACTATTCTTGTTGGTACATCTTCTACTGATTTCCTAAACAGCTCAAAGAAAAGCAGTGACCCCTATATGGAAAGCTAGTTATGAAACACAAATTTTTGCCTGGCATTTAAAACAATTTCATTATAAAAACTGTGAAGCTGTGAAGCCTTCTGTTATGCAAGTGACATTTCAATATGATGCTAGAATTTAGACCATTTGTTTGTTACTATGAAAGAAATAGACTGGTAAATAAATGATTTCAATTTATTAAATGCTGCTATTCTGATAATCACTGCATTACATGAAACAAATGGTTTCTTTGTAGTAAGATTTTATTTTAAAAAGTGATGGCAAAAATAGGAAACTTCAAAATGGGAAAGACCTTGAGGCTTGATTTTCAGAGATGCTGATAATCCACATCTCTGACTGATCACAGTGGAGGCCTGTCAGAGAAACATCATAAATTGACCAACTATTGAGAAAATTAGAAGAGAAGACAAGCAAAAGAATAGCCAGAAGACCCTGTGGGTAGCTGCAAAATTAGTCAGCTTAACTTGCAAGTAACTGGTTGAAAATTGTTGAAGTGAAATGAAAAAGTTTGTGGAATTTTTTGAAAATATTTTGCAAAAATCATTTGCTTTTTTGTCCAGCTGTGATCAGAATTCTTTGAACACTTGAAATTTTCACATTTTTTCTAGTGAAAAATAGCAGAAGCTTCTTGGAAGTGGTTCCACTCACAGTTGTAGCAACCCACACTCTGATACCAGAGATGTTGCAGTGGTCTTCATCTCTGTTGACCACTTCTTTGGCCTTGTGATGGACTGTCTCTGTCTACATTTTTTATGGTCTGGTCTGCTGGTCAGGCCAGCTCTTTCCAGTTCTGTTCACCTAAAGAATCCACACCAACATCCAACAGAAGATCCTTCTGCCCCTCTTGGGCTACATTAAAGTTCCCTGCTCTTTACCCCTATTGCTCAGCATTGCAGAGCTCTTCTTTGCTCCTTAGGCTGAACATGGCTTCCCCGGGCTTTTTCCCAGGCCCTTCCTCCTAGCAGGTTTCCCCACTACCTCTCCTCCCCAGGGATTCTGGTAGCTTCTTCCCGAGACTCCCTTCTTCTTACAGGCTCTTTCTCAGGGCCTCCAACAGGAGCCTAACGTGCTCCCCACGGTTGTCTCCAGCATGCCTTGTCCAGGCCCTTCCCAGATGGAGGGAACTCCCCTTGCTCCTCTCCCAGGTCTCCCAACTCACTTAGTTCTCTTCACTTTCTATGCAGTTCTCTCTGACCCACCCACAGCAGGGTAAGTCAGTCCAGATCAGGATGAGCTGAGGATTAACTGCTAGGTCATAAAGCCTGGCTTCCATTAAATGGCCAGCTAGCCTGTGACACTTCCCACAACAAAAGCTTTCTATATTTGACAACCAACTCACAACTTTGTAGTGTGACAGTGGATTTTTGACAAAAGATTTGAATGCAGGGACAGCGGTGGGCTCACAGTCTAGGTCAGGAAGGGTGTTCTGTATATAAGGAGTGCCATGAAATAAAGCATGCAAATTACCATGAGAGTAGCAGATAAATGGTGTCTTAACATTGGCATAACCTGTGGAACAGAGTGACTCAAAAGGCTCGTCTCGACTGGGGAAATTTTCCAGCCAGTTTTAAAATGGCTAGAACATTTCTCTAATGTAGACAGGCCTAGAGAGAGAGAGAGAAAGAGAGACAAGGTGGATGTGCAGGGGGCAGGGTGGAGAAAAACAAGACAAGGCTAGGAAGTTTGAACTGGATGTAATAGAGTAGAGGCAGCCTACTGGGAGATAGGGGAGGGTGTCCTGGTCAGAGTGATAACAGAGAAGAGGATTTCATTGTTACATTATGGATGAGAGAAAAGAGTGTCTGGGAAGACAGAGAGGGAAACCTTACACCAGTAAGGCTCAGAACTGAGAAAAACAGTATTGTCCTGTACTTTGCTGTGTGTTATAAAAGCTATAGGAACATGGAATCCAAGACTTTTTAAATAATGTGGCTTTGTAAATACCAAAGGGAATGTTTAAATTTAAGGCTACCAAAAAAATAAGGCCATGGAAAGCTGAAAGGAAAATGACTACCATTTGAAAATGGCAATGCAGTCAAGCTATGAACCAAGTTGTTTAATCAAGTCCATACCGTTGGACCATAAGCAGGTTAGAACGTTCCTTACAGAGAATGGAATAGCTCAATATCATCTCATAGGGGAAAGAGAGACAGCAAGAACATCTTGAGTACAAAATATTTACTATAAATGAAGTAAGTCCTAAAAAGGCAAAAACGTAGCAAACATCAGCGTAAGACCCTATACTAAGTTTTATAGAGGGCTTTGATCTGGATAAGATTAGAAAGTGCCCATAGTAATATGCCATGTGGCAGACCAACTGTGAGGGAAAATCATTCCTGACAAGGGTGATTTATCCTCACAGTTATATACCCACAAGCAGCAGAAAAAATTAGTCAGTTATTCTCCCACGACATTCATATTAGTCATTCATCCAAGCCTTTGAATACCATGGTTAAGATTTAAAGGTAAAACAAACCTGTCTAGAAAGAAACTAAGCCACTGGGTTACGAAAGGGGGAGTCATTTTTATGCAGGTTGCAGGTCAGAAAGGGTATCCATGGTTAGAAAAGTATAGTTGAAGTGACTAGGGGCTTAGGGAAGGATTAGTAGTTCTCTGGATACTTCAGTTTAAATTTGGCTTAAGTCACACAAAAATGAATCTGAAGGTTTCAGTCATTTGTGGTGGACATACAGAATGTATGCCTCTGAAAACGCATGACATTGTTTGTCACGATTAGCAATTTCTGATCAGGTGAAGCAAAGCAACAAAATATCAACCGTAGGCACATTAGTAGAGCTACGTGGAAAAATGTATTGAATACCTGAGTGTGTCATTAAATACAGATAGGATTTTAAAGAAAGATATGCAACAGAAAAAACTTACTAACGGAGGGACAACATCCCTGTCTACCACTATGGCTATGCCTACATTTGAGCCAGGAGGTGCAATTCCCAGCTCACACATACATACCTATGCTACCTCTGCTTGAGCTAGAGCATTACCAGTAGCAAAGTAACTGGGGTAGCACAGGTGGTGGCTAAGGCTAGCTGCTCAAATGTGTACCCACCTGGACTCCTTTGGTATGCATTTGGGCAGCTAGCCCGAGTGGTCGCCCATGCTACCCCCACTACATTGCTGTTTTTTATTGTGCAAAGCTGTGCTTGAGCTAGCCAGGTACATCTATGCAAGCTGAGAATCACATCTCCTTGCTCAAATGTGGGCATACCCTAAGGCTGTTAAATGGATTACTGGGGTGAAAAAGATGCAACAGAGGGGACAGATGTCTCCACTGTATTGTATAAGCTCTTTTATGTGCTGCATGTATGTACACAGGTAGGTGTGTCTGTGTGTGTATATACACGTACACACACTGGCAACAAGGTGGTTTAAAGAGTTTGAACCAAATCATGAGATATGTCATGGGTAGAGTTCTATGGAAGAGGAAATTGCTGTTTTATGGGAAATTCTGGGTTGCCAGCATTTTGTTCTACATAGTTCAAAAATGAAACAGTCCCTTTTGCTGGCCTGCCCACCTACCCACTCACCAGCAAAGTACCTAGTGAGCATACCTCCTCACTAGCAGAGCAGCTGGTGAGCCGGCAAGCCAGGCAGCCTACCTGGTTACCTGCTATCCAGTCTGCCACCCAACAGCTGCTGGCAGGCTAGTAGGAAACCAGGCAAGCAGGCAAGTTGACCCAGCCCGCCTGGGTTCATCAAAACTTTTGACAGAATTGATATTCTCACAGAACATTTAGATCCTGAAGAATCAGCTTTTTCCTGATCGAAAATTGTTCCGTTGGAAAATTTTCAGCCAACTCTAGTTGTAGGTGTTCTCCCTCTTGGCCACCAGGATGTGGCAGTGTGAAAAGAGGGTTAAAACTGGCATTCCTATAACAAAACAACCTTGTTGATTCAAGGTTGCACAGCCCAAGCAAACTATTCATACGAACAGGAGGGGAAAAACCACCAATCAGACTGGTGTGATCTTCCTTCTCAGACTTTGAAAATTAAGTATTACCTGCCAATAAGCTTCAGCAGAAATCTTTAACATAGCAGGAGATATAATTACAGAAAAAAGGCCTAGATTGCTATAGTAATGACATGAGTTAATTTCCTTCCCATCTTGAGATCTCACCCTGGGTATAATCAGACTGCATTTGTGATTGTTGCCAGTGAAAAAACAACAGCTTGTGGTACTGCAATCCATCATGGGCTGTTGTGGGAAGACATGCCCACCACGCAAGGGTTTAACCGCTGTATTGGCAAATGGGGAATATTTGTTGCTTTTTGAAAATCAGCTTTCCTAGATATAGCTATTTATGATACTACATTGATAGTTACTAAAGACTGGCAATGAATAAATAACCCTCTCTGTAAGCGCAGAACCATCCTTTGCTAATAATCAGAACTGCTAGTGTCAAAAATGCAGGAAGATGTTGTAAGTTCACTGCTAGATTTATACTGAGTGAGTGGGCGGGCGAGCGGTCGGGTGGGTGAGTGTTTAGATGGCCCCAAGCTATATGTGCATGATGTATTATTTTTATTATTAAATTCCCTGGGGTGCATTCACTTTTATGAACAGATAACTCATCTCTAAGGCAACTAGTCTCAACTGTATTAACTTCTAGGAGCAGAATAATACACTGATATGTACAAAAAAACAACCCTATTCAACAAAATTTCCTCAACTTTATTCCTCTGCCATAACTTTATATTAAGCTGGGGAAAATACTGCTTTATTTTTCAAGGGGAAAGAGTATTTTTCCCAGATTCTTCAGCAGTTGTATATTTTCTTAACTCTGTTGTCATTTATAAGGGACAGATTCATTACCCTGGGTAACTCAAAGAGAGTTATGCATATGTTCAGAGAATAATTCCACTGTCACCTCAAAAGAAGTTACTGTACAGAATAAAAGAAGGACCCCCTTCCTATTTCCTTGACCCTTCCCTTCCACAGAAATTAGTCCTAGGAAAAGTACATAAATATCATCTAAAATATTACAGCTATTTCCCCAAAATACCTTTCAGATTTAGAAAGCAGATTAAGGGCCCAATTCAGCAAACAAAAACAAAACAAACACTTACATGTGTGCTTAAGACCTCAATGGAATTGAAGCCTGTGCTTGAATGCCCTGATGTACTGGGGATATAATGGCCCCATCCACCTTCCATTGTACTGGGGATACAATGGCCCCATCCACCTTCCAGTGGGAGATGGATCATGACCTAAGGCTGATGAAAAGATTAATAACTATAAATCACAGTAATAAGATGTGCAATTTTACCTGTAAATAAATGTTGGGTGTTTATTGTACATTTATAGAGCATTCAGCATCTGTACAAAGAGTACCATTAGCTGGCAGCACTACAAAATGATCCACTAAATCTAAAGAGCTTTGAGAGCTTCAGTTGAAAGGTGGTCCCATACAGAAGTCATGTTCATGATGGATTTTTAAGCTGATTTTCTTCCCTTTGTTTATTTTACAGAATTCATGTGGCTTTGAATACTGCATAACACACAATGTTCTTTTTAGTTATTAATGATTTACTGAGAGTTTCCTGCTAAGTCTCTCCCAAAAGCATTGTGACAGACTGAAATAGTATGGGTCTAGTTTCAAGTGTGTGTGCATAGTTAATAAGCCAAAGATCCCACTGGGACAGTATTTTATCACATAGCTGGGGATACATCAGGATACAAGACACTGTATTTTACTGTTATAAATTCTTAGATATCGCAAACATCATAAACTGAAATCACTGGAAGACGGAACAACATTTTAACCCATAAAACATTAGTAAAGCACACACAAAAAAAAAACCCCTCAGGAAAAACAAGGCTGTTTCTGTGGAAAAATGATTATTCTACTGTCCTGAATGATTTAAGACCTTTGGTTTATTTCAGACCATCATTACTGGCCTCAAAACAAAGCCTTATAAGAATATTCTGCAACACAAAGAGCAAGAGTACTACAGTACCAAGAAAAATAAATATTAGAATTATAATAGTGAAAAATCCATTAAGGCCCCTGTGACGGGTTCAGTCACAGAGATCCCCTTGGGACTGTCACCTGATGTGCTGGAATTACCTCTGAGCTCATTTTCCCTGTCAGCTTGGAACTCCAGAACCCTGCCTTGTTCAGCCAGACACGCTAGTCTGCTGCAACACAGACCCAGGTCTGGTCCACGCCCCCAGAGCTGCAGGCTTTAACCAAAAACTGCTCAGCCGGTCACCTCTCTCCAGCACCCAGACACCCAGCTCCCAATGGGATCCAAACCCCAAATAAATCCATTTTACTCTGTATAAAGCTTATACAGGGTAAACTCATAAATTTTCCACCCTCTATAACACTGATAGCTGAACTGATCTCCCTCTGTTTTCTCCCCCAGGTATTAATCACTTACTCGGGGTTTGTTAATAAACAAAAGTAATTTTACTGAGTATAAAAGTAGGATTTAAGTGGTTTTAAGTAATAACAGACAGAACAAAGTAAGTTACCGAGCAAAATAAAAAACAAAACATGCAAGTCTAAGCCTAATACATTTAAGGAACTGATTACAGGTAAATCTTTGCCCTCAGAGATGTTCCAATAAGCTGCTTTCACAGACTAGACCCCTTCTTAGTCTGGGCCCAATCCTTTCTCCCGGTACAGTTCTCGTTAGTTCCAGCTCAGGTGTTAACTAGGGGTTTTCTCATGACTGCAGCCCCCTTTGTTCTGTTCCACCCCCTTTTATATCTTTGGCACAAGGCGGGGATCCTTTGTTTCTCTCTGGGTTCCCACCCTTCCTGCTAAATGGAAAAGCACCAAGTTTAAGATGGATTCCAGTATCATGTGACATGTCCCGTGAGACTTCATTACTCACTGGCTAGCACCCACTGTACAGGAAGGCTTACAAGTAAACAGAGCCATTTACTGCCAATTGTCCTAGTTAATGGGAACCATCAAGATTCTAAGCCACCACTAATGGCCCACACTTTGCATAGTTACAATAGGACTTCAGAGTAATACTTCATATTTCTAGCTTCAGATACAAGAATGATACATTCATACAAATAGGATGAACATAACTCAGTGGATTATAAGCTTTGCAATGGTAGTTTACAAGAGACCTTTTGCCTGAAGCATATTCCAGTTACATCATATTCACACTCATTAGCATATTTCCATAAAACATGTGGAGTGTAATGTCACAGCCCCCAAGAGAACAAATGGCTTGAACCTAGGTATCATATTGGAGCAGAAAAGCAAGTGTGACACAGGCCTCGAAGGCTGAATTCCCTACTGTGTTATTTGGGATTCTAACCTTTTGGTGACAGTAAACATGACTTGGAGGGCCCAGCACTTGATGGCTCTTTAGCCTGTGTACAAACATAAAACATTTTGAAAAATACATTGTCTGGGATAATCCATCATGAAACAATCTTATTGCTCATCTTCTGGTTTCCCAGCATGAACATAAATTTTAGCCTCAGTTGGGATAATAGGTGGAGAGGGTGTTTTGAAGCGGGAACAATGAACAAGCCACTTTAAAACCAGCTCTACATTCTTAAATCTAGCCCCAGCAATGAGTCTAGCTAATTAGTGACCACTGAGTATGGGTTTGGAAAAATCCTTTCCACTGCCAGACCTGCATATTGGACAAAATTCACTTAATCCACATGAGGCGTATGTTATTGAGCTTTATACAGGTGAGGTAAATAGGGCTTATGGGACAATGAAGTCATCTCAGCCTCCTCAGGGCCCTTCCATCTCTTTCTCCATGGAAGGAGTGATCTTGTATCCCTGCTGCACTATCTTCCTTCCTTCCCAATTTATATTGAGCTGTCCCCACAGTAAAGGGATCTGGTTTGCAGGGAGGGAGCAGGGCAAGGGGATCATGATACAAACACAAGCAGAGAATCTCTCAGGGGAAAAAAACAAACATCTCAGTCTGTGTTAGTTTGTGTATGGAGCCCTGCATGCTGTGAAACCCCTATAAAGTGGGTGCAGGTTCCAGAAGAAGCAGCGCTGCAGCAGGTGGAGAAGTCCATTGGAGTCATGCAGCCAGGAAATCAGAGGGGCATATTGCATCTTGGGGAACATGCTCAGCCCAAATAGAGGGAAAGACCTGGCCCTTCTCACCTCCCTGGACATAATCTGGGGGAGACTCAGCTAGATGAAATTTACAGTTTCCTCTTCCTGGCCATTCCGATGGGTTTTTTCTGCAGGAGGGACAATGTAGCCCTAAGAAACTAAGTTCATAATTTGATCTATTTTTTTCCATTAAACATATAAATGAAAATACTTTTAAATTAAAATAATTGTATTTTAAACGATACAGGGGAAAGTTTTGTTTGCAGTTACATGGCTAGAACTTCTCTTTCACTTCTTTGGGGGTGACGCCCTTTAAGTGAGAGCAGAATTTGACCCAGTAAATACAAATATGTATGTCTGAGGAATCAATACAGAAAATGGAGCCAGTTATAATTTATACATTTAGCTGACTTGTTCAAGGATTGGGAGAAAGGCTATTTAAAAGGTTACTGTACTCAGGTGCATGTGACAGAGTTACTCATTTTACACCATGTCTGAGTCCAGCCTGTTACATTGTAACTATAAGCCAAAACATAAAATATTTTTAAGCCAGCATTATCTTCTAAATTTAAACATTTAATGTAACATTTATACTGTATCAATGAAAGACTTAAGTATTAAATTCATTATCACAAGCATTATTGAAATATCAGAACAGCTGCATAGCCATTTCGAATCCAGAACAGCTGAGCTGTCACTTCACACCACTAGCTTGTTTCACCATTCACTACCACAGGATTTTAAAAATCAATGAAAACTCAAAAAAACACACTTTGAAAAATTTGCCCTTTAGCAAACAACTGTCATCAATTATAAATACTGAGGCAAACAAACTTCCAAATTGTGACATAGGATCTTTCATGGCCACACAGGGTGGAAAACATTTTGGGTAGGAAGGTCTCATCCTAAAGATCCACACACAGTAAACTTCAGAGAACTTCATTTAGCATCCAAGAGAGACAGAGTTCAGGCAGCCCTTCTGAGATTTAAAGCTGAAATTCCAAGGCACCTTGATATTTCAAAGTTGATGTTCAGGCCCCTAAGCCATCACCTCCTGTTATTGCTCATTGAAATAAATCACTTTACAAGTGTCAAAACATTTTGATGATAGAAAAATATATTTCCAGTGCAAAAACAAAATCTCTGAGATAGGATAAACCTACACAGCATTTATAACACTGAAACAAGGCTTTTACTTAGCTTAAAAAGTAAATGAAAAATTGACACCATTATAAAACATTCATATGAAAGAGGAAATTTTCCCCATCTAATGTTAGTGTTATGAATGTCAACCAACTTTTTTCTTCAGTATTCAAATGCTATTAGCGAATTATTAATGCTGACAAATAACATGGATCAATAACAGTACACGATGGATGGAAGATGCATAATCATGTTTACATCTCCAGAGTTACTCTAAATGATACAACAAATTGTATAAATTCTAGCACATTAATACACTGAGGTTCTGTATTTTTTAATAACCTCCACAGGTATTATTGACACGTTTCTCACTGAGGTATAAGAGTTTATTGACTGAAGCATACAATTGCACGTGGTTCTCTTAGAGGGGTGTTCCTACTCAAATACAAAATAAACTAAATAAATGCGATTGCTGCAGATTCTCTGCTGCTGTTGTGACTTAATCTCAATTTGCTAGAGGAAAATAAAAACACACATGCTCTTGTTAAAAAGATGTTAGCAAGTCAGATTACATCAGCCTACAGTGGTAAGAGCTAATGAAGGGAAATTTATGGGAAAAATTACACAGTGCCAAGCTGAGCTTGTTAAACAAACAATAAACATACTGAAGTGCACAGTGTCAAACCTTGTTTCATCAGCATTCTCAAGTCATCCATGAACATGCATTGATATTAAACTCAGGAAGACTTGAAAAAAGAAAAAAAGCTTCAATGAATATAGACAGAAACCCCCAATTTACCAAAACAGATGGGGTCCAATCCTGCAGAACCTATTCAGGCCAATGACCTCAGACTGGCCCAAATTCTGGACCCCCGTGCAGATCCAGAATAAGTGAGCCTTGCACAGTGAATACCATTGGGGCCAGGGACAGAATCATCCTACAATGCAGATTACCAAAGCAGCCACTACTACATTCTGATAGAATCCATTTTTGCTGTGCCTCCATCACCATTTTGGGGCTTAGGCCAGTAGCTCTGCACACTCAGATAATCTAGCCAAGGTTTTCAAAAGGTAAGCAGTGATTTTGGGGTGCCTCAGTTTTTGGGTATTCATCTTGAGCCTTCCTAAAGGGCCTAGCTGTGAGAAATTTCTGAGCATCCCATTTCCCCCTAAGGAGTTTCAGGTTGGGCATCCAAAATTGAGGCACCCAAAAATCACTCATCACTTCTGAAAATCTTGGCCAATATTTTGCCCCATCCCAACCTCCGAAACAACCCTCTACAGTTCTGTGGATAGAGTCATTGCGAAGCACGGCTCTGAGGCATATAGGCGTGTGATATATATGCTCCACTATGTCTTTCATTGCGAAGCACGGCTCTGAGGCATATAGGCGTGTGATATATATGCTCCACTATGTCTTTCACTTTTTGTCACCCCTCTTCCCCAGATTTTGCAGGATATAATGTTCTATATGACAACACAATGTTGTACCTCCACCACGCCACCCAGAATTTTTCTGAAACGATGTCCCTGCCTGGAAGTGGTAGAGTTGCAGAATTTGGTTCAAATGATCCAAGACTAAGTCAAAGGCTTGTCATCATTAGCAATAAGCAAGTGTTCAGGAGTAGGCTACAGAAGCCTTATCCAAACCTATCTGAACTTCTTCACTCGTTGCTTACTGGTTTCTATACAGCTGGAAATAGGCTGATCTCACACTACTGGTACTTCAAATATGGGTACTTATGAAAATAGCGCTGTGTCAGTGCACTATACCACAGCCTGTCTGCCTCCTTTGATCCATGGGAAACATCTGCTGCTGCTCCAGGACCTCTCTCTCTGCCATCTGTGCTCTCTTTTTAAATGTCACTTGGGGGGCTATAAGGATCTGACCATCTTCTGGCAGCTGCTGCTCCTGAACTTGCTTCCTCCTCCCAAACTTCTCCTACCACTGCTATCACCAGCGTTATCAACGTTTTACAGATGGGGAACTGAGGGACGGAGGCTAAGTGACTTGCACCAGGTCTCACAAGGTGCCTGTGGCTGAACAGAACAAGTTCAGCTACCTCTTACCAGACAGGTAAACCCTTTAATTTTTTCCCTCTAGTTAAGTTTGAACGTTTCTTTTATGCTTAAAGTGCTTGAGTGTATGCTTATGTACACCTGCAAATAGCAGCTAGATTTACAATAATCTTGGTACTTCTTGTCCCAGTGAACACTAATATGCTATTTGTTCTGTATTAGAAAACAAGAATCCACTAAGCCAGATTTTATTCAGTTTTGAAACTCAGCATCTGCATTGGTGTAAACAGAATCTACCCGGTGTTGGAGAGCCATAAAATGTGAGGTGTCTGCAGACACTTCTCCCTGTTGGAAGTGTGGCAAGGGAAGGAAACTTTTTTCTGCCAATCTGTGGAGTTAAAAAAAATGCTTCATTTCTAACAACTAGAGGAGGAGAGAAAGCTTGCTTGAAAAATATTTCTGTGGACAAGCACTTTGGGGATGTGAATGTTACAATTCAAAACTAGGAAGAACAGTCACTTGCTGTAAAAGCGGATTCTCTGCAAACTGTATTGAACACAATAAAAGGATCATGTGACTTGGAGTTCTAACTGTGAAGCCCCTGAAAATAAGTCAAGACACATTGTCTGCTGGGTAGAACTGAAGGGTCTGATATTTCTTTTTTAAAAAGAAGGACTTGGGGACTGGTCCCTTGAGAGAAGGACTTGGGGACTGGTCTCTGAAGTAATAACCCAAGCTGAGAGAGCTTTTCAGATCCTGATTAAAAGTCAGCAGACCTGAAGAACTCTGCAAAGCTTGTCTCTTCCATCAACAGAAGTTGGTCCAATAAAAGATATCACGTCATCTATCTTGTCTCTCTAATATCCAGGGGCCATCATGGCTATACCACCACTGCAAACTGAAAATCATCAGGGCTACTAGGTGTGAAAAATTCACATGGATCCCAAGTCATGAGCAATACCGATAATCCATTTGGTCATTAAGGGCCATGTCATAAATATAAAGGGAAGGGTAAACCCCTTTAAAATCCTTCCTGGCCAGAGGAAAACTCCTCTCACCTGTAAAGGGTTAAGAAGCTAAAGGTAACCTCGCTGGCACCTGACCAAAATGACCAATGAGGAGACAAGATACTTTCAAAAGCTGAGAGGAGGGAGAGAAATAAAGGGTCTGTGTGTCTGTCTATATGCTGTTTCTGCCGGGGATAGACCAGGAATGGAGCCTTAGAACTTTTAGTAAGTAATCTAGCTAGGTATGTGTTAGATTATGATTTCTTTAAATGGCTGAGAAAAGAATTGTGCTGAATAGAATAACTATTTCTGTCTGGGTATCTTTTTTGTAACTTAAGGTTTTGCCTAGAGGGATTCTCTATGTTTTGAATCTAATTACCCTGTAAGGTATCTACCATCCTGATTTTACAGAGGGGATTTCTTTACTTCTATTTACTCCTATTTCTATTAAAAGTCTTCTTGTAAGAAAACTGAATGCTTTTTCATTGTTCTCAGATCCCACGGTTTGGGTCTGTGGTCACCTATGCAAATTGGTGAGGCTTTTTATCCAACATTTCCCAGGAAAGGGGGGGGTGCAAGTGTTGGGAGGATTGTTCATTGTTCTTAAGATCCAAGGGTCTGGGTCTGTAGTCACCTAGGCAAATTGGTGAGGCTTTTTACCAAACCTTGTCCAGGAAGTGGGGTGCAAGGTTTTGGGAAGTATTTGGGGGGAAAGACATTTCCAAACAGCTCTTCCCCAGTAACCAGTATTTGTTTGGTGGTGGTAGCGGCCAATCCAAGGACAAAGGGTGGAATATTTTGTACCTTGGAGAAGTTTTGACCTAAGCTGGTAAAGATAAGCTTAGGAGGTTTTCATACAGGTCCCCACATCTGTACCCTAGCATTCAGAGTGGGGGAGGAACCTTGACAGGCCAGATTTTCAAAAACAAAACCAAAAAAAAAAACGCTCAGCTTCCATTTGGGCACCTAAATAAGGACCAGATTTTCAAGAGCACTCAGTTCCACCCCTAGTTCTATTTAGACTCTGGACCCAATTCACAGGCCTTTTTCACATGCCAGCGAAAAAACTTAAGGCCTGTGTTTAGTTGTTATCTCAGTTGTCACCACTGAGGCGGAACCCCAGGAAAGATAATGTCTGGACGATGAGGAGTGTGTACGTTCCATTCAGAGCAAGGTGGAAAGTGTGTACCTGATTATTGTACAATTATATTATCAACTGCACAAGCCATACATTCCCTTGAAATAGACATATCCAAAGTAAATAAACTATTTCAAATATGTAAAGGGTTTGGTTCAAATCAGTTTGTGTTAGCTAAAGGAGATTCAGGTTATTTCTTATTTTAACCAAACCAGTGCAGAAGATGGAAAATCCATTATACCCATCCCATTGTACTAAGTTTACTAAGAGTTTATTAGATGGAAACTTGCATATTATTATTCACTTGTTGTACCTACCAGCAAATGTTTTACAATGAGGAAAGTTTCTTTGTGGTTAAAGCATGGACTGAGAGTCTGGAGTTTTACGTTCTTTTTCTAGCTCTACCAAAGACTGTTTCTTTAGACAAGTCACTTGTCAGTTTCATATCAGAATACAGGAAAAATAATATTTATATCATACATATTGTGAAAACTTAATTTACTGGTGCACACAAAGCGATTTGAGATGGTCATCTTGAATGGGTCAAACATCTTTTAAATATTTTTAACTATCAGAAAAAAAATTTGCAAATCAGTTTTCATAACTGACAAGATACCTCAGGGTTCTATTCTGCCTGACCTATGAAAGCAGGTATAATTTAAATGAAAAGGTGGGGGAACAGAACTCATCTCAAGTAGGCAAAATTGATATTTTGGCACCTCTCATTTTGTCTGAGCATTTGGGTTTGTGAAAAAGATGAAAGCCTGGGAAGCATTACAAGGGATGTAGAACACTGGGGTGGGGGGAATGGGGAGGGAGATGCTGGTTCAGAGGAGGTGGTGGCAGGAGTTCACAGACTTTTCTCATACTTAACATTCCAAACTTAAAAGCACCAGCTAATGTTGCCCCCTTGGCAGCTCTCTCTTGTACTACTGACTCACACAGAGCATGGAAGATCAGCCCAGGTCAGAAGGACCTGTGGGGGACTGGGCAATCATTACAGAAACCATCAGGCATTTACACATCAGAACTTTTCTGCTGCTTTCCCCTGAACAAATATAATCACTATGCAAGGGAAAATCCCACTTTTTATGCTGCCATTCCCCTGCCTCACTCAAACACCGTCTCTGGGCAATGAGGCACAGCAGGATTTCCTTTCAAAGCCATATCTAGTTTTTATTATCCATTATCATTCCAGAGCCATAGATCAGCTGGTAACATTAAAGTGTTCTTCTGCACCAATAGGTCTGCCTTGGAATGTGTGCTATAAAGCTTTTATCATTTTAGCATGCATAGATTTAAAGCATGCCCCTTGGCCGGTTGTCTGAGAGGTGCTGTGAAATAATAGCAGCAGCTGTGATTGTGACAGTGTAGATTTTAATGTATCAAATGGCAGCAAAATGAGCATCAGCATGAACAGGCTCTGCAGAAGCAATTCCTTTACTCTGTGCTGCGGAACAAGCCTATGCTGGTGAGAGCTGATTCACTAAGGCAGACGCGAACATGAAAGGCAAGATTGTCTATTGAGATCTGGCCCCTCTGTGCCACTCAGGAGGTACAGAGGGGCTGCAAATGGCCAGCAGAGAGCTCCCCCTTGAGAGGGGAACTCCTGGCTGGTCCAATGGAACAGTTTGGGAATAGTTCCCTCACACCCCCTACCCTGAATTTCATGCTGTGAGATGGGTATAATCACTTGATAGGAAGATTCATTGGAGAAATGCAGAGCACTTAATCAGGCAGTGAGCATAAATTGGTTTCCTCCCAGCTCCCTCTGCAGTCACTCAGTATTTATCACAGTCTTGCATTAGGATCCCATCCCTCTCCCCTGATTGTGGTGACTTTTCCTCTTTATATAACATACCATGAAGGGGTGGGAGAGACACATTGGGGTCCCAATAACCATATTTACTAGCTATACACAACACACCAATAAGCACTGCCACTGTTAGAGTGCTACACCAAAATAGGAAAGTAATGTTGTATAATAAGGATGAATGAACCTTGAGCAAGACCACAGTAGCTCTGGATGTCAATGCTTGTGCCCTCAAAAGAGCTTTTTCATGCCTCTTAAACGTCCCCAGATGGTCAGTGTGTTGGATCATATTAAAGTAGTTCTGTATTAAAATCACAAATGAGTTTGATTCTCCATAGTTTAAATTCCAGGGTATTACTAATTAAGAGGTCTCTTGGTTTTTGGTACTGTTTCTCTCCCTCTATGTGTGAAACTTGCAAGCTGCTAATTGTGTTAGTACATTCTAAGACAGAGTCTGCTCTCAAAGCAATTCTTTGTAACACAACAACTACTCACACAGAGAGACTCAAAGCAATACTCTGTAACAACAGAAACAGCACCCAGAGACTCCCCACCCTTTTGTTGTATTCATCTCGCTTTGTTAACAATTGTGATTAAAATAGAGATAGAGGATGTATGTGGATGGGTGCTTGGTGTGGATAATAACTGAATGATCAGGGAGGTGCCAGCCGAAGAATCCAGTGTCCATCAGCCGAAGAAGGCGTCAAGTGGAAATAACCAGAGGACCCCCGGAGGGCAGACTGGAATCCACCCAACAGCCTCAAGGATGGGAGAACCAAAGAACAAGATAACATCTGGCAGCACAGAGCTGTCAGGAATGTGCCATCTGCTGATTGATTCAGCAACAGCATGATGAAGCAATTCCCATAGACTGGCATAGGAAGAAATTCCTATAAAAATGGACTCTAGAAAGTGAGAACTTTGGGGTCTGATTCTGCAAACCAACGTCCAGGAGCATCAGATGTGCATCTGATGAGCCCCTGCTCCCTCCTCACGTCCAGGCCACCTGGCCAGTGGCTTGGCATGAGCAACTCTAAGGCTGGTAACTATGATAACAACCTTGCAGAACCTGTGTGTGTGTGTGTTTGTATGAATGAACGTGTGAATAAATATGAGATTGAATGGAATGTTATAGGTATAACTAACTGCTTACTATGATTCTTTCTGTATTCACAATAAATGTGGTATTTTGCCTTTTCCCCCTTAATAAGATCCTGCTGGTTTTTATTGTATTGGTATAACAAGTGCATAAAGGTCATCCTATGCAAGGCTAGAAAGAGGCTTAAAAAAAATCTTGATTTATCCTTATCCCTCTCTGACCTTAAGCGAGTTTAACACAAAAAACTGTAAAATTTGTTACTACTTTTCATTACCTCCAACATGCTAGGTAACTCACAAAATAAAAAGACCATCCCTAGATTTAATGAGATTACAAGCTAGGGTCCTAAACAAACAAGGGTTGTATAGTGGGAGAGAAGATGGGGGCAGAGGATGCACAAGGGTGACAGTAATAAGATGACAATAAAAGCATGTACACATCCTGAAGGTTCCGGGCTTTTTTAAGCTCTTGCATCCCCTCATCCACTACATACTTCTAGCAGGCTGCATGGCTGAGGGGAGTTATTAGGAGAGATCTGAATGAGGTGGAAGAGATGGCTTGGTGAGCTTGTTTGGAGAGAGCTTTTTGACCACAAGGGGCAGCACTGTAGGCAAGGAGTTCAACCTTCCCCATGCACCACACACAGCATCTAGAGATGAGCCAAATGTATAAAAATAGCTACCTACAAATAAGTGCAAGTGATGAGATTTTGACATCTCCCTTTAGTGCCTATAATTGATTGTGCTTGCAAAATTAGAGACCAAATAGAGGCCACCTTGAATTCAATGGGCGCATAATGACCAAAGAGAGGAAAGCTTAAATGTTTGAGTCATCTGTACTTTTTATGCACTCCTCATGCATAATGCACATTTGATATTATAGTCTCTGTAATAATAAAGGCAGCACAAAAGTGAACAAGACAGACTTATTTTTTCATTTAATTAGTAGTCTTGCAATTTATCAAGTCTCACCAACATTCTTTTTTAAAAAGAAAAGGAGTACTTGTGGCACCTTAGAGACTAACCAATTTATTTGAGCATGAGCTTTCGTGAGCTACAGCTCACTTCAGCTCACGAAAGCTCATGCTCAAATAAATTGGTTAGTCTCTAAGGTGCCACAAGTACTCCTTTTCTTTTTGCGAATACAGACTAACACGGCTGTTACTCTGAAACCATTCTTTTTTAGTATTTCTATATGGTGTTTTGTCTCTACAGTCAATTGGTACAGGCAACTTTCCATTTCTTGATGTGGTATGAGAAGCCCAACTTGATTAGAGGGGAAAATAGCAGGTCAATTATTCTGGGGGTAATTCAGTTTCACAATGAGGCAAAAGGCCTGACAAATACATAAAAAAGTTGAATGAAGGTATTAGGCAAACTTACTTCAACAAACACAACTTATTACAGCTTTTCTAATGAATCTAACTAAAGAGTATACAGGAAGAACTAGGTCACTTAGTGCCTTAGAGGCAAAAACATTAGAATCTGAAACAACTACTGTCAGCCAAGGTTTTGATACATTCATGTATCCCAAACCAAACAAATAATTGATAACCACAATATCAACCTCTTTTCATGTTTCCTACTCCTTGAAGCTGTAGCTTAAAATTTTTTGCAGGTTACACAATTTGGTTGCTGTATCTCTTGAGATTATTTCCCTAGCTCTATAAAATATTCACTGGGGTGAAAACACAAATGGGCAGAAGATTTGGTTCAGATTCTAGCCACGTTTAGTGAACTCACAACATTATATTTATAGCTCATATTTCAAATGCACCAAAAGAAGTTGGGTACCCACCTCCAATTGACTAAAAAATGCATTGGGTACCAAACTCCTGTAGGAACCTGAAAATCCCAGCCTGCAGCATGCTGAAATGCTTTATGATAAAGACCATTACATTGCAACATCAGACCAACAGAGCTTGCGCTGTAGGCATGAATTGTGGTTGAAAGGAGTGTGCTAGTTGAATGGAGAACTACCCGGTTCAGGGCCAGACTCTTAGCCAGCCACTTGCCTATGCAGACAGCTTGTCTTTCCAAATGTAGGCTCTTCCAAGTTGAGATGACATTGAGCTGCAAATGTCATGTGTCCACACAGCCTCTGCTGAATTGGCAACATCTGGTTCAGGGGGCTCAGGCGCTGCCAGTTTGCAAGGATTCATAGATTTTGCTCAATTGCTTGACAAATTTCCATGATCAATCCTTAGAAACTAGAAACATGGGCTAATGGGAGCACCTCCTGCATTCATTGCTGATGAAAGTGTATCAGGTATTAATATTTCTTTACTCCTGCATCGAGAATTGCAGCACTTAGACCCCTATTTCTTGAGCAGTTATTTGCTGGACATACTACATAGGAGTACATAGTTTTTTTCTCAGCTGTACTCAGTGGGCTAAGATATACTTGGGGGTAGGTGGGAAGGGTTACCCATCAAGAAAGAGATCTTGGAGTCATTTGCAATACGCTGGAAGCACTGTTTCTAGAGTACTGAAAATTTATAAGAATCCTTCTCACTGTGCCTGTATTATCCTGAACTCATTTGCCAGCTTCAAAAAGACTTAAAAATTATCTCCAGTCATCAATGGGACAAACACAACGGAATAATGTAGCTGTCCTTAACCTGAATCAAGACAATATCAGGGACTAAGATTGCTGACAGTTTCACCCAGAAAGCTACAGTGAGACTATGTCTTTAAACTAGGACATTAGTGGAGACTGCTTGTAGGTGTTTGCAATGATTTTAACAACAATTGAATCATTATTAAAATAGTAAAAATACCAATGATAGTCATTCAATAACTAGAATATGAAAGAAGTTGTCATAAATATAAAGGGAAGGGTAACCACTTTTCTGTATACAATGCTATAAAATCCGTCCTGGCCAGAGGCAAAACCTGTTCACTAGGGTTAAAAAAGGGTTAAAAAGCTAAGGTAATCTCGCTGGCACCTGACCCAAAATGACCAATGAGGGGACAAGATACTTTCAAATCTGGAGGGGGGGCGGAAACAAAGGGTTCTGTCTGTCTGCGTGTTGCTTTTGCTGGGAACAGATCAGGAATGCAGCCTTCCAACTCCTGTTAAGTTAGGAAGTAATCTAGCTAGAAAATGCGTTAGATTTCCTTTTGTTTAATGGCTGGTAAAATAAGCTGTGCTGGATGGAATGTATATTCCTGTTTTTGTGTCTTTTTGTAACTTAAGGTTTTTCCGAGAGGGATTCACTATGTTTTGAATCGGATTACCCTGTAAGGTATTTACCATCCTGATTTTACAGAGGTGATTCTTTTACCTTTTCTTTAATTAAAATTCTTCTTTTAAGAACCTGATTGATTTTTCATTGTTAAGATCCAAGGGTTTGCGTCTGTGTTCACCTGTACAAATTGGTGAGATCATCAAGCCTTCCCCAGGAAAGGGGGTGTAGGGCTTGGGGGGGATATTTTGGGGGAAGACGTCTCCAAGTGGTCTCTTTCCCTGTTCTTTATTTAAAACACTTGGTGGTGGCAGCATACTGTTCAAGGACAAGGCAAAGCTTGTACCTTGGAGAAGTAGTTTTTAACCTAAACTGGTAAGAATAAGCTTAGGGAGTCTTTCATGCAGGTCCCCACATCTGTACCCTAGAGCTCAGAGTGGGGAAGGAACCTTGACAGAAGTGTATAAATATGCTGAAAATAGCCTCCCCCTCCAAAACTGGCAGAGTACCTCCTGTCTTCCCTCCCCTGCCAACACACACCTCTTCAAAAACACCCACTGGCAAAAACAAAAGTCAGCGCCTATGTTTCTTAGGGTCTTTCATTAGGAGAAATATATGAGCTAAAAAGAGCTTAAACATCAAAAGCAGTGGTAATAAGGGCTATGTAACTATCTACTGCCATGTTCAGAAAAGATTGTTAAAAGCACCGGTATAGATTAAACAGGGAGAATACATAAATAATCATGTAGTAAATAGAGAAGTATTTATATGGTAGATTAACCAAAATGCAGCCACAGTTACTTTAGGTGCACAATAATTTCCTTTATCTCAATTAGGCAGAATAGGAAGAAAATATTCATTGTAAACTTGACTATATAAAACACTAAATAGGCAAACCTCTAATTAGCTGAATGAGGGTCATCTTTTCTAAACTGAGAGGAAACGAGGTCAGTCTGTCTAATGGGTTTCTTTGTCTTTTATGTAGCAGCCCTAAACTGAAAGTAAAATGATCGTTCTTTTGCAACCTAACCATTTGTTTCGGTTTGTTCACAAAAAGTCTTTCATTTCATATTCAGCAAGTATTGCCCACCATAGTATTGCCCATCACAAGAGTCTCCTGTCCAGTCTTATACTCTCGGGCCTCTCTGCATTATGCAAATGAAGAAGAACCTGAGCCATTGCAGGAGTTACTTACTCAGTCAAGCAACAGGTGGTCCCTAAATTGGCCATAAGATGCTTCTGCTTTTTCTAAATGTATAGGAGCAGCTATTAATTTTTGTCACTGACAGCTCTCAGCTTTTAAAACCTTTCAAGAGTTGTTTTTGCTGCTCTGCTGCACAGGATGAAACAGACAGAACGACGATGGGGAGTACTTTCTGGATGTGATCATTCTTGCATTTGCTAACAGGCTACCAACAGTGGTACTCAACACAACCAGATTTTCTTCACTGTTAAGCTGTGTTAAAATGAATTATATACTTACCCTAGAGAACTTCCAACCAGTCATGTCCACAAAACTGTGAATACATTTATTAACCTGCACTATAGTGAAAAGTGAGGCTAAATTTGTTGCTTCCTATAGATATATATGAAAATAATCAGAGCAGGAGGTCTTCACTTGCAATCCATTCTCCTTGCTCACTTACAGTATTGTAATGTTCCATGGTTGGAGTCTGCCTTTTTTTAGCAGGAGCTCAAGGGAACCCAAGGAGGACAGGAATGCATTTTGGTGACCACAACTTTATAAGGGCAATTCAGGCTGTTTGGTGTTTGTACAGCACCTAGTATAACAGAGCCCTGGTCTGGGCCTTGTAGGCATTACCACATATAAACAATCAAAATAAATGTCAATACAGAATAACCAAATGATTATGGGAACACTATGGGGTATCTATATTAGTATTAGGCATTCCCTTCCCCCTGCTCCTACAGTTTCAAACTTCTTGCCAGGCTCAGAAACATGGAGAATACTGAACTGAGCAGAATAATATATGGGTAAGAGACTTACAAGCATCTTCCATCCACAGTTATTTGTATTTCAATAATGCCTAGAGGCTTCAATCAGGATAAAGGCTCCATGTGCTAGGCACTGTACAAATACATAGTAAGAGATGCCCCCAAAGAGCTTGCAATCTAAATAGAGAAGGCAGGCACATATATTTGTATTACAGGGCACCTAGGAGCCCTACTCATGGACCAGGACCCAGTTGTGCTAAACACAGCGCAAAAAGAGAATTGATGCCAAAAAAGCTGAATGTGTAGAACACAAAGAGGAGGAGGGAAGGATTGTTTTATGTTAAGGCATTTGACTAGGACTATGGAGAGCTAGCTTTAGTTCCCAGCCCTGCCACAGACTGTGTGACCCTAGGCAAGTCATTCCATTTCTTTGTCTCAAAGTTTTCCATTTGTAGAATGGGGATAATTTCTCCCACCCTTTATCTGTCTTGTCTATTTGCACTGCAAGCTCTTCAAGGAAAGATCCCCTCTTATTATGATTGTACAGTACCTTGCACAATGGGGCCTGGAATTTGCTTTAGGCCTCACAGAATTACTGAAATACAAATAATGAAAAACCCTGAAAGGTCCTTGTAAGTCTCTTCCCCATATATTATTTTGCTCAGTATTGAATATTCTCCATATTTCTGAGTCTCACCAGATATTTGAAATTCTCGGAGCAGAGGGAGTGGGCACCTTACACCACAGGTTGTTTCAGAGTAGCAGCCGTGTTAGTCTGTATCCGCAAGAAGAACAAAAGTACTTCTGGCACCTTAGAGACTCACAAATTTATTTGAGTATAAGCTTTCATGGCTACAGCCCACGTCATCGGATGCAGGTGTGTTCCTCACAGGTTCTTCTCAACTGCTGGAAACGGCCCACCTTGATTATCACTACAAAAGGTGTTTTTTTCTTTTTTCTCTTCTGCTGGTAATAGCTCACCTTAACTGATCACTCTCGTTATAGTGTGTATGGTAACACCCATTGTTTCATGTTCTCTGTGTATATAAAATCGTCCTACTGTATTTTCCACTGCATGCATCCGATGAAGTGGGCTGTAGCTCATGAAAGCTTATGCTCAAATAAATTTGTTAGTCTCTAAGGTGCCACAAATACTCCTGTTCTTTTCACAATCCTTTAGTTATTCTGTGTTGGAATTGACCCTTTACAGCTGAGGACACCTGAATGTTTGTGCTCTGCTATGGGATTCCCTTGAGTTCCTGCTAATAAGGCAAACCCCCAGCATGGAATAGTTGTAAGTGACCAATGGGAGCAGGTTGGGAATGAAGAACTCATGCTATTATACTTTTCATATGCCTTTCCACAAGGGATAGTTCAAACCTGACTCACAAAAGTGAAAAATTCATTCTCCATAACAAAACTAATTAATTTTTTAAAAGCTGGCAAATAATCCAGCCAAAAGCAACTGTGGGTAGACAGCTGAGTTCACATAGTCTCCTGCCAAAATACAAGAGACTGTTTTCCTTTGGCAACAATCTTTTTTTTAGCAAACCAGGCCCTAACTCTCTTTTCTTAAAACTTTATTTCATGGTGTTTGTAGAAAAAATACCAACCAACCAACCAAAAACACATCTAAAGCTTGCGGCTGTGTGAGAATGAACAGTGTAATGTATATGCACTCGTTGGTCCAATGAAAGAAAAATAGTGATTCCAAGGTAATTCTGGGTAGGTGGAGTGCCCTAGCAAGCTAAGTGTGACCCAGCGACTCCTGTGCAAGATCCTTAGGAATTATTCCCTTTAGACTCAGAAATAAAGGAGGCCAACATGCCCCACTCCTGGGTGAAATCCATTTTTCTATACTGGGAAGAACAAATGACCAAAACCCAAACTGTCAATTGTATGCAAAAGCTCTTTATTTTAGTAAATTTAAAGACCAAAATTAAGGTTAAACACTTCTTAGTTTGACCTCTGACCCAAATAGGTCTATGACCTAAACAGATGGATTCAGGAGAAACAATCTGAAGAGACTTTCCAAGCTCCGGGAAAGCTATCGTTAAACACTGTCTTTTTTACCCTGCCCCAAAGAGCCAACCTATAAACAGGCCAAATGAGCTCACCGCATTTTTTAAAAATTCATTTGAGTGATCATGAAACTTGCTTATGAGTTAACACTGGAAACCAAAGGCTCCTTTCCACAGGGCAGGCACAGCACAAGCAGTGAAAGTGCAAGCTTCTCCCACACTGCTCTTCAGCCATGTCCTAGAGGAAGTACCTTTAGGAGAGAGAGACCAACTCCATTCACCATGGATCACTGACTTCTCTGATGAGACTATCAGCCAGGGTGCTGCCAATGGTAGTTTTAGTGAGAGTGGACAAATGTCTGCTAAAGACTGACCTGATGTCAATAATCCATGTAACAGGCCACTGAATATCTATCAAATGGCAACAACTCTAGGCTGGATTTTTGGTCACCTAAAGATGAAAGGCTCTATAGTCTATTACCAACCTACTACAGCAGCGGACAACTCCAATGCAATGTTTTAAGTGTGAATCCCTACTTGTTTCTAAAAGTGGCAGGGTTAAGCATAATCCCTGCATATGTTTAAAGTTTGCAACTTTCCATACCAATTCCCACAGAAATATAGACTTTGGGCTTGATTCCTGGCTGTCTAGTCACATGAAGTTATGCAAGGTAGGTTTAGACCTATCATTAATAGAATATTCTGATTTGGTGGCATTTCACACCACAGTGGATAAAAAAAAATCAGTTTAAAACATCTGATTTAAATAAGTTTTTAAAAATTAAATTACAGGTATGTTTTTCTTTTTAAAAATAAACCTGTTTAAAATGAAAGCTGCATTTAAACACAAAATATCTTAAGGCCTAAATTTATTATAATCTCCTAAAACATATAAATTAAAAACAAATATGCTGTGTGTTTAAGTAAATTCCAGTGACCATCCTAATGCAGCTTGACACAAATCATGAGCAAAAAAGTTAATTATCTTGTATGTAAGCAATACATCATTCACAATTTGCTAACATATTAAAAGTGTACAATTAATAAGATCCAAAAACATTAAGCTATATAATTGCTTAAATAAACATACATAATATATACCCTCCTGGGAAGTAAAAAGATGTGCCAAATTTACCATAAAAGCTCTATTTATTTGTAAATCAGCATTTTAATGGTTATCAACCAACGTGAATGCATCTTTCTCTGCAAAATAAAAGAAGTACAAGTGGAAAAGTTGATTAAAATTGATTTAAAATGGTGGCTTTCTACTTGGTGATTGAAATTGCTATTTAAGTCATCTTGATGTAAAACAGGGTGGGTTGATTTTAAGTTCACTTTATATGGATGGGAATGACCACACAAGGCAGAGGAGAATCAAGTCCTTTGTTTCTATGGAGTATGCACAGGGTGAAATATGTATGGTTAAATAATAAGTTTTCAGGGAGTGAATTAGCATGTATGAACTCATGTCTAGTGCATTAAGTATCACCCTAAATTCTAGGTAGCATCTTTACAAACAGGTATGAAGTAATATACATGATGCATGCACTGTTATAAATGTTAACTATACTGCTAATAAGTATTCTGATACTCATATTATGAACCATGGTCTGTAAAGAATTAACCACCAATTTTTCATCCCTTTTTATAATAGGGAGTCTGAACCCTGTACCAGAACCGATGTGGCTGCTTGTATTATATAAGAATAAGGCTGGCACCATTTCTACTCTTGCTATAATTAGATAGAGTGTGCCAGTTTACCGCGCAAAGTGTGCCAACAGCACTTCATAATGACTAGGGAAGCCCACACCAACTATGGGTGACACAGTGCTTATGGGCCTGATTCTGACAGGGCCTTACACATGTAATGGTAGAGGGAGGAGTAGGCAAGGAGCCTCTCTTACATGCTCTATGAAAGCACTTGTAATAACTGGAGTCCTTGTGTTTCAGAGATCAGAGATTGCTCTTGTTGTATTCCCCTGGTGACACACATTGTCCCAAAGGGTCAGTGCTGTGTTCCCACCCTTGCTCTGCCCTAACCTGAATGAGATCAGCATTTATAAAGACTTTCAGGTAAGGTTGCCAGTGCTCCAGGATTGGCCTGGAGTCTCCAGGAATTAAAGATTAATATTTAATTAAAGATTATATCAGATAACGAAACCTCCAGGAATATGTCCAAACAAAATTGGCAACCCTACCTTCAGGTGGGAAAGTTTGCAGAAAATCAGCATATTCTCATTCTTAATAAATAGCCTAACAATGCATTCAATCAAATGTCAGACATCTTAAAATACTAATCCGATGGAGATCAACAATATATTATAATGACCTACAGTGTGGGAGGAGGAGATTGAGTTTCTGTCATGCCCTTGTAATTTCAACCTTCATTCATCCCATCAAAGAAATTGATGACTGTGTATGCCTTTGAAAAATCCATTAAAGATTTGTCAGGTGGTATTGTGGGAGGAGAGAATATCCAATAATAATAGAATCGCCTACAATATATGTTTTTACTAAATACTGGATGTTTATTCTGACAATGATAAAGAATCCAAATTCAGATGCTACTTAAGTGCTGTGATTGTGGTAAGCAGAGCAGCAGCCCCGTCCATCTACCTCCCAGGAACCAAAAGTGCAGAAAGTAGCAGCTGGTAACTACCTTCCCCATAAGCATAAGGGCTTATTGGCTGTTCACCTCTCTGTTGACCCTTCTCCTCCCACTATCCCTGCAGACTCTTTATTCACTACAACATTCCCTTAAAGCTGACTGATGATGCCTCTCAGCATCCTTTTCCGAGGTGTGCTGAAGTAAGCTGACAATCTTCTAGACAGCACAGCAAGCACAATGGAAATGTTTAAGAACTGGGTAGTGGGGGCAGAGGGTGTTCAGGAAGGGAGCAGAATGATCTGGTAAGTATAACCTTTTCTGCTGATTATTTCTGAATAAAGGAATTTTAAAACAAATGAGACAAAAAAGGGATGTCTGGGAAGAGGACATCTGGGCTGTGTCTGGGGTAAAATCCCTCTCTTGCTCCTCCAAGAATACTTCTCTCCTATTTCCCTCCCTTCAGTATGTGTGTATTTGGAGAGCAGACAAAGTTAAGAGTCTTTTCACGTTCATGCAGCCCAACTTGATGTTATATGGATCACACAAATGTTAGTTTAGCATATGAAGTGGTTTTCAGAGCAAGGAGCTATCGCTATAAAGAGAGGAGGAGGACTTGTGGCACCTTAAAGACTAACAAATTTATTTGAGCATAAGCTTTCGTGAGCTACAGCTCACTTCATCGGATGCTCATGAAAGCTTATGCTCAAATAAATTTGTTAGTCTCTAACGTGCCACAAGTCCTCTTTTTCTTTTTGCGGATACAGACTAACACGACCGCTACTCTGAAACCTATAAAGAGAGAGATGCTGAGTAGAGAGATACAAAGTGCCAAAGATGTAGGAAATAGAATCCCCCCCCAAAAATGGTGATCAATTTGTTGGACCAGGAGAGTTACCCTTATACACTCGGGTCGATACCAATTCCTTAATGTGGCAGAACAATATATAAACATATAGGCAGAACCACAAAATCATTCTATTCAAGTGACAAACCCACTTAAAGTCAACATTCTGCTATTTCAAGGGAAATGGTGGGCACACATCTCTTGACTTCAAATCAATACTCGGTGCGTTTCCAGAAGACAAGCTTACCTCCCTGTCTGGTCATTGTGTGTCTCACAGCATAAGCCTATTTGTATAGGGAGCCAGAGGACAATTAAAAGATTGCAAAATCAACAAGGAAAAAACAATCAGCAGGGTGAGGGTGTGTCCTCTTTATGAAAAAGAGCAAAGGACCATCCTGAGATATCTAAGGGTTCCAAGAGATCCCTGCATCCCTCATCTAGGGACAAGCTGGCAATAATGTGTTTTAGATCATGAAAAAAGGATCGCAGCCAGGCCTGGCTGAAAAATGGTGGGAGGACTTTGTGGTGAGATTTGTTCTAAGACATGCAGGAGTCCAGATACTTGAGTCTAGACTTTAGAACAGGGGTCTCAAAGTCCTGGCCTGCGGGCCACCTGTGACCCGAGAACCTCCCCCCAGCGGCCTGCGGAGGAGAGACGCATGCAGACATGCTGCCAGCAGTGTCTGCTGCAGGTGCCGCCCCCGCAGCTCCCATTGGCCGGGGGGAGAGGGACAGAGATACCATTACTAGTCGCTGGGCAGAGACAGCCACGGAGGCAGCATCATTAGTTGCCAGGCAGAGACAGCCACGGAGGCAGCATCATTAGTTGCCAGGCAGAGACAGCCACGGAGGCAGCATCACTAGTTGCCAGGCAGAGACAGCCACGGAGGCAGCATCACTTTTTCCCCCACAATGACGATAAACAAGTCAGAATACCGAACACAACTATCTGATGCCCACCTTGCTGCAGTCCTGAAGATTTCAACTGCTCAGTCACTGAGGCCAAAGATCAACAAACTGACAGAACTGAAGTGTCGCCAGGTGTCTGGCAAACACTAAAAACTCTCTGGCAGGCGAAGAATTGTATAAAGTTGTATGACAATTTTATTATTTCTAAGAAATTCGAAATAAAAAAATACAATTAAACGTTTTCTTTTCTGAACACCATCTTCAGTGACGTTATTGGCCCACTGGGAGGATTTGAGGATTGGCACTGGCCCTAAGGTAAATTGAGTTTGAGACCCCTGCTTTAGAATGCGTATTATAATTTATTTGAAACCATGTTTCCAATATTTCTACTTGTTATCACTCAAATCTTTCTGCTTTGTTAATAAACATTTCCTTGTCTTCACTATAAACTTGTCTAAGTATTATGTGTTAAGTGGAGTGGTGATTGGAGGCGTAACTGGTGAGCCAGGGTGTACTGTTCCTTTGGGAGCAGCGAATCTGTGAACATTGTGAGAGTGGCCAGTGGGCCAAAGGCTGGATGCTATAGGAAGATGCCTGGAGGACTTGGAGGTTGGAGCAGCCTCTCTCTAACCTGCAGAGGGACAGTGGAGCCTGCATAGCCCAGAGGGGAGTACTTGTATTGCCCACAGAGTCAGGGAGCTGACCCACAGACAAGGTTTCCTCTCACTAAGGGTAGATGGTGGGGAGGTGCCTCAAAGCCTAGGTACCCCGGTAAGCAAAACTAGGTGGTCTAAATAGAAAATAAAAATAAGTTTTTTGCAAAATTATGTGGTACCAACAGATACTTTTGTTTACACATTGTTGTTTATTTTTGCAGTGTTGAAGGTAAGCAGTTTGGCTTTCAACACTCAGTAATTTTTTCTCCTAGGTGAGAACTCAAGCTTAATTCTTTTTCAAGTGTACCCCTTGTCAAGGTTCCTTCCCCACTCTGAACTCTAGGGTACAGATGTGGGGACCTGCATGAAAACCTCCTAAGCTTACTTTTACCAGCTTAGGTTAAAACTTCCCCATGGTACAAACTATTTTACCCTTTGCCCTTGGACTTCCACTGCCACCACCAAACGTTTATCTGGGTTTATTGGGAAAACGTTGTTTGGAAATGTCTTTCCCCCCAAAATCCTCCCAACCCTTGCACCCCACTTCCTGGGGAAGGTTTGGTAAAAATCCTCACCAATTTGCATAGGTGACCACAGACCCAAACCCTTGGATCTTAGAACAATGAAAAAGCATTCAGTTCTTGAAAAGAAACATTTTAATAGAAGAAACAGTAAAAAGAATCACCTCTGTAAAATCAGGATGGTAAATACCTTACAGGGTAATTAGATTCAAAACATAGAGAATCCCTCTAGGCAAAACCTTAAGTTACAAAAAGACACACAGACAGGAATATTCATTCTATTCAGCACAACTTAATTTCTCAGCCATTGGCATAATCTAATGCATATCTAGCTAGCTTACTTACTAAATTCTAAGACTCCATTCCTGTTCTGTCCCCGGCAAAAGCATCACACAGATAGACCCTCTGTTTTTCCCTCCCCACAGCTTTTGAAAGTATCTTGTCTCCTCATTGGTCATTGTGGTCAGGTGCCAGCGAGGTTATCCTAGCTTCTTAACCCTTTACAGGTGAGAGGAATTTTCCTCTGGCCAGGAGGGATTTTAAAGGGGTTTACCCTTCCCTTTATATTTATGAAACGCCTCAAAAGAGCACACACTATAGCTCTGGCTACAAGTGCATCCCAGCTCTCCTTGGATTGCACCTGGCTATATATTCCTGGCATCTCTGTCAATCAAAGCTCAAACAGGAATTTTTGAATGAGTCCCTTTCCTCATACTAGGGTGACCAGACGTCCCGATAAAATCGGGACTGTCCCGATTTTTAGTTCTTTGTCCCTTGTCCCGACCGATGCATGGTCGGGACGCCATTTGTCCTGATATTGCAGCTTTGGCCACCTTTTTTTTTTTTTTTTTGTGCGTGTGCTTCGGCAACTCTGCTCCGGCTGCCTTTTTTTTTTTTTTTTGCGCTTCCCCCAGGTGTCCCGATATTTTGTCTGTTTCATCTGGTCACCCTACCTCATACCCCCTCAGGCTGTTGCCTTCTGAATGTCAGTACACAGGGCATCTGCCAAAGCAATCTGAGTCCCTGCCATGCATTTGTCATGGAAATATTGACAATTATAAATAATCCAATCTTTTAGAAACCTGTCAGCCTATGAGGGACAATTAGAGAAGTTAATTATGGCTAAGGTTTGAATTTCAAATGGTAAGTGTGTGTTCTAAATAGTAATACTAACCTGGAAATCTCCTAAATATTAGCTGTGCAACTAGTTATTTCCCCCCAATACATCCAGAACAACTTGATAAATTCTGCAGGACTCATCACAAATACCTACTAAACAGATCACTCTATAAGACACACCACATGCTGAATACAATATACACCACTGAACCTGACAGAGTTACAGCAGTAACATGCCACATGACTTTTGCCCTCATATCCTTTAACAAGAGGTTATGAAACCACACTGTAGAACCAGTTCATTACAAAATGTCTTAAAAAATGACTTGGGGAACAGCATATGCAAATTAATGCCAGCATATGCTTCCCTGACTTCAATATGAAAGAAAAGCACAACCCTTTGAGGTCAAGAATTTCAGACCAAATTCTAGGCTATTTTTACCCTCTGGGAGTCCACTCGAATAAAAAAGGGCTGAGATGGAGATGTAAGGGAGAACTGGATTTGGCCCAGAAAGCATATGGTTTGCATCTCAAATCCACATTAACTCCATAATTCTGTCATTTTGTAAATTTTATTCTTGTTTAGATTTGGAGAGAGGAAAAGCAAACAAACTGAAGGCTTTAAAATATGAATTATTTACTTAAAAGAAGAATGGCTCCAAAAACTCATAAGTAAGTGGGTATTTATTCTGCTTCTGTAAATAGGCCTGGAACATGGGGCTTCATTCTGACTGATGCTGTTTCTGAGCAACTGCCCATCACTAAACCTCTCTAGTGCCCTCTTCCTCCCAGTCTGCTGCCTTGCCATTAAAATCATGACAAGAAAGGTGATCAACAAACAGGTATAAACTATAATCTGCTGCCAATGGAAAAATAAGAGATTCCCTCAAGAGCAACACTGGCTCAGTCATTATTTGTAGAAATGTTGTCTGCAGTAGTAACAGGTAGAGAAAAAAAGATCAATATGCAAGAGCTTGAGTTTTAAGAAAAGGTTTCCTCCGCTGTGCCATAACACTGATTCTTAAAGTAATGAATATTAATCGACACACAAACACAACATCACTGCAGTGGTACAGTTAATTTACAGCTCAGGCACCTACGTTCTACATGTAATCCTTGAAATTGTTGCACACGTACTACCTCTCCACATGCAGCTTCACCTCTTTCAGAGAGGTGAGCAAAACTGTGCATTAATGAGGATTTTTCCATGAATTATTTTCAGAAGGATAGATGCTTTCTTATTCTTACATGAAATTAAATTTGGTTCTCAATTTATGAAGCCATCCAAAGCAGGCAAGTTATGGCTACAGAACAAGTAGTCTTGTTACCGCTGCACAGGGTTCCATCTATTCGTTTCTCTCTGAATTGAAGCTATTTCTTTGTATGCAGAGCTTACGCTCAGTACAGAAAAAGGTGAAGTGACTGCCTCATTAATGTTGTTCCACACTCAAAAGTCGAGTGTTTGCTTCCATTAGCCTCTTATTATTCAGATTACTAGGTTTACTAAGATTTCATACATGCCATAATACTTAATACATTCCATTTATAAAGCTCCATTTTAGAGAGAGAAGAGAGACTAGACTAGACTTTCCTTTACACAATACGCATATTAAGCCGCCACACAGTGATGAGTCACAGAGGCTAAGTAGGGGTCTATCTGTACCATTGCAAAGAATCCCTTTGAGACCCTCAGAACCAATGGACTTCTGCCAAAACAAGGAAGGGACTCATTGACTTGGCATGGCATATACTAAGCTATTCACACATGGAACCATGACAAAGGTGTACTAATACTAAAAATAACATTGCTTCCTATTTGCCTCTCTCTAATCTAGTCTTTGTCAGACGTAGCCTAGGCAGAAAATGAAAGGTTGGGGAATTAACATTTCCTCCTTCACTGTTTCACAGTCATCACATCAATTAGAGAAATAAAAGAAAGACTGATTCAGTAAGCTTATTCATCCTCCTGCTGGTGCAAATTGTTCCCTGCATGCTCATTCGTTGCATTGGTCAGGCAAGGTTTAAACGACTCAAGCAATGGGGTGCCTTCTGTTTACCAAGCATGACTCAACTTCACTGTTAGGAATTTTTCCATCCATTTAGCCTGAATGTTGTTCTGTTTATAACATTCAGATATTTCAGTTGCTATTCAGCTCTCCATCGGTTTTATCTTTAAAGTCTCTCTCCCTCTAGCCTCTTATAGATCCATAGATTTTAAGGCCAGAAAGGACCATCATGATAATCTAGTCTGACCTTCTGCACATTGCAGGCCACAGAACCTCACCCACCCACTCTCTAATAGATCCATAACCTGCAACTGAGTTACTGATGTCCTCAAATCATGATTTAAAGACTTCAAGTTACAGGGTCTACCATTTGCTCTAGTTTAAACCAGCAAGTGACCCGTGCCCTATGCTGCAGAAGAAGGTGAAAATCTGCCAATCTGACTTGGGGGAAAATTCCTTCCCGACCCCAATTATGGCAATCAGTTAGACCCTAAGCAATTGGGCAAGGCACACCAGCCAGACACCTGACAAAGAATTATCTGTAGTAACTCGTAGCTCTCCTCATCTAGTGTCCCCTCACTGGCCGTTGGAGATATTTGCTGGCAGCAGTCGCAGATTGGCTACATGCCATTGTAGGCAGTCTCATAATACCATCCCTTCCATAAAAGTATCAACCTCAGTCTTGAAGCCAGTTAGGTTGTTTTTTGTTTTTTTGCCTCCACCACTCTCGTGGGAAGGCTGTTCTAGAACTTCACTCCTCTGGTGATTAGAGACTATCATCTAATTTCGAGCCTAAACTTGTTGATGTCCAGATAACATCCATTTGTTCTTGTATCCAGATTGACACTTAAATTAAATAACTCCTCTCCCTCCCTGGTATTTATCCCTCTGATATATTGAGAGAGCAAACATATCTCCTTCAGCCTTCATTTGGTTAGGCTCAATAAGCCAAGCTTTTTGAGATGCCTCTCATAATGAAGGTTTTCAATTCCTCCGATCATCCTAGTAGCCCTTCCCTGCATCTGAAAGAATTCATCTCTCTTAAAGATGGGAGACCAGAACTGCACACAGCACTCCAGATAAGGTCTCAACAGTGCCTTGAATAAAGGTGTTATCGCTGCCCTGACACTACTGGAAATACCTTGCCTGATGCATCATAGGATTGCAAAGACTACTTTTTCACGGCCACATCACATTTGCAGCTGATAGGTCATCCTGTGATCAACCACTACACCCAAGTCTCTCTCTTCCTCTGTCACTTCCAACTGATAAGTCCCCATTTTTTTAGCAAAAATTCTTGTGGTTAGTCCCTAAGTGCATTACATTTCATCCCATTTCTATTACTCCAGTTTTCAAGACTGTCCAGATCTTCTTGTATAATTCTGGTCCTCCTCTATATTGGCAATACCTCCAAACTTTATGTCATCCACAAATTCTATTAGACTCCCACTTTTTGTGCCAAGGTCATTAAAATTATTAAATTATATTGGTCTCATGACCGATTATTGAGGAACTCCACTAGTAATCTCCTTCCAGCCTAACAGTTCACCTTTCAGTATGACCTGTGGTAGTCTGCCCTTTAACCAGTTCCTTATCCACCTTTCTATTCTCTTATTAATCCCCATTCTCTCCAATGTCACTAATAATTTCCCAAGTGGAACTGTAGAGATCTACTGTATTTCCTTTGTCTAGAAAATCAGTTTTCTTAAAGGGAAATGATCTCTTGTGCTGCTTTTCACTGAATGCCTTCTAATTTGGCAACATTTTTCTAGTGTGGATGTGACCACCCATTTGAGAGTTAATTACTTACACATTCAGTTCTTTTGAAGGACACAGTTTCTACAGTGTCCCTTTAAAAAGAGACTGATACTGGGCACTTTTAATACAAAATCAGGAACATCTCACAGCAAATAGCCAAAGATGGGATTGTATCCAATTCCATTCCTTGAGCTGTGGTCTGCAATAGATGCACCTTCTCTTTTCCATTTCATGCATAATAGCCACCCATATATGAAAATAACCTCTATTACAAAACAATGATATAACTTTTGCTTATCTTGGCTAGGGGCTACAATCATCTCATTGTCTCTAGGCCTTAACATTCATCTACAGCATGAATCCTGGTCCATTCAAAGAACTCTGTATGGAGACCTTGTAACTATTGGCAAAAAAAAGGAAGAGAATCTAAATTTGCCTCAAATATTTCTTCGAAAACAAATGTTATCACATCAGAAAACAATCATTTGGCTGAAAAAAAAATGTTATTTGCTGCTGTTGAAAGGTAGATTGGAGACAGAGAATGAAGATAGGTGCTGGAGTAAAGCATTAGACTTCTACTTATTTATCAATAACTTACAGTATCATTAAAACAGTTGCCAGGCAGGAAAAATACATTCCATTTGGTTCCTTGCAAACCATGGCCTAGCTTGTCAGGTCACTTAGAAACCAGGAAATACTGTGTTTAATCATATGGAATTGTGCCCAGATTCACTAATCTGACCATTTCCTACAAGGTACTTTGCCCTAAATGTGTGCATAATATTTAAAGTACCTAACCAGGTCCAGCCTCAGACTTTGCCACAGGGCTTGGGTTAGGGGTGAGCCAGGAGACCAGACAACACACAAAGCCACAATGCAAAGCTGTGATAAAAGAGTAAACCCAACACAAGGGAAATTCTCACTGCATCCACATAAACAGTATGAGAGAAGACTTAAGGAAAAGTATACAATGCTGTACAACCAACAGGATGCTCACTGAAAGCAGAAACTCAGCCTGCTGTATCTGTTCAGTCTTCTGTGAAGGGGAAATTCCTTTTCAGCCCCCAAAACTTGCAGTCAGCTGCTGCCTTAAGAGCATGCAAGACCACTTACAGAACAGACTATGTAGTATGTAATGATCAGTAACCTGAACTCAAAGTCACTTAAGCAAAAGTAGAATAATAGGTTGCCCTATTGCATTTTAAAAAAAAAAAAAAGGAAACAGAAGAAAGGGGAAAATGAGTGAGACCAGACCTGGTTAAAAAAAACAAGGGGGGAGGCAGAATTTTCTATGAATTTTTCATGTGTTTTTCCCTTTAAAAAAAATCAAAATTTGAATTTCCAAAAATTTCAACCAGTTCTACCAAGAGTCTCCTCCTAGCCAATGGTCAGTTATAATGGCAGAGGAAAGCAAGTGGCTAATCCAGAGACTTGGAATATCAACTGTAGTCAAATCAGCTCACTTTTTGCCACCCTGCCCCCACAAGCTAGTTCTGCAGCCCCAGAGACAGTGCTAGTTACATCCCAGTTGTCCAAGAGCACACAGAACTTCCCTGTGCAGCTGGTACATGCATTGTCAATATGCAAAGTACCTGCTATTTTCATAGAGAAGTGAGTTTGCATGAAAATGTAAGATTTTGCCCAAAGACCATTGCTGTTACCATTTTTCCATGTAAAAATCTATGTGCCTGAGAGACTGGTAGAAATGATATTTCACTGTGATTCATAGTTGATTAGATTTGTGAAAAATCTTATTCTCTCAAACCTACTAACTACTCAGGGAGAAAGAAAGCCATATATTCACTACCCAATCTACTTAACAACAACTTGTCCGATAATTACATTGCACTGGACTAAATGTCTTATGTTAAACTTACAGTTTAATATACTGTAGGCAGAAACGATACAATGCAGAATGTCCCCTTTAAAAAGTTTTTCTTCACCTTAGATTCTTAATATAGCTTGGTAGGAACATATATCCCAATGAAAATATGTTACTGAAGGAAAAAGTTTAGGACTGGATATTAAAAAAACAAAAAAAGCCTATCTAGCTTTAGCCAAGTAGAATGGAAGTTAACAGTTATGCAAAATAGATTACTTTTGTTTGTGACAGTTATTGGACACTGGTCAAGTACAAGATACTGAATCCCACAGCTTATCCATCTCCAGTTCTCTTTTACAATATGCTGCACCATGACAGAGATATAGTTCAACTCATCTGGAACTGATGCCTGTTAAATATGCACATAACAAGTACAGCCATCAGACAGTGTTTCTTTCATTCTCCAAGATCAGTGCTTATCGTGCTCTGTGAAATCCATTTATTCAGAAGAGTTTCCTACTTTTATCCTTTTACAGCCACAATTTTTGGCATAATGGCTGAAAAATATTTTTTCCTATATTCATTTCCAGTCCTATTTCTCAACGCAGTTACAGTAATCCCTTAAGGTAGCTCCCCTGTTTGATGTGCTGTTTATAAGAAATGCACTGAGGCAGCTAGCATGCTTTGTTATCCATTTGCAGTATGATACAATGACAGGTTTCAGAGTAGCAGCCGTGTTAGTCTGTATCTGCAAAAAGAACAGGAGTACTTGTGGCACCTTAAAGACTAACAAATTTATTTGAGCATAAGCTTTCATGAGCTACAGCTCACTTCATTGGATGCTCGCAGTGGAAAATACAGCGGGGAGATTTTATATACCCAGAGAACATGAAACAATGGGTGTTACCATACAGACTGTAACGAGAGTGATCAGGAAAGGTGAGCTATTACCAGCAGGAGAGAAAAAATATAATGTAACTTGGACAAATTCCTTTAAACAGGATTTAATACCATGAATTCCTGACCCTGCCCCCAATCAAGAGTGAATTTGAAGGCTTGTTATTCTCAGTTAATTCCAATATGGTTCATGGAAGTAAGAAACTGACTACGCTCATGCGATTTAGGTTCCTGATGGAAATGACAAACACATAGTACTGTAGTAGTATATACTGTGCAGATGTCAACTACTCTAGCCTTGAGCTGTCATGATGCAGGCAGCAAATAGGTGGGTCAGGAAAGTAACATGTTCTCCTCTGATGTTCATGATTGACTCATATTCCAGAGCTGGCAAATAAGCACTGTTTCCATGCCAACCTTCTAACCAAACTTAGAAATTATTCACATTCTTGAGATCCCTTTAAAGATCTGACTGACAGTTTGTAGATGGCAGAGCCAGGAACATTCAGTTTAAAATAATACCTGCTGCCTCAGTTATTCAGACTGTTTCTTCACTCAAATTAGTAGTTAAGGCATGTTATTTAGGGCTACATGGAAATCCAAGGATCCTTGAACCGGTATGCTGGTTCATCTGAGCATGCCTGAACCAGTACGCTGAACTGTACTATATAATTCTATTTATGGAAGAAAAGGCACTCTTACTGTTCATAAAAGAGTAGAAACTGCAGATAATAATTTGTGAAAGCCTGCTTTATGCCAAGGGAAAACAATCAAATGAATATGTCTTGAAGTGGTTTGAACAGTGTACCTAGAAAAAGGTTCATTATTGAATACAGTTCTGTTTGCCCCTGGGACATAATGTCACATGTGGTGTTCAGCAAAATAGTCCTATTTTATTCAAAGGGGCTATTCGTGTGTAAGAAGCAGGATTTGAAATAGGCTCTTGCCTTCTAGTATTGACAGCTGGGTGTCTGTCCTTCAGTCATATTTTTTTATCAATATTTTTTGGGGGGAGGGATAGCTCAGCAGTTTGAGCATTGGCCTGCTAAACCCAGGGTTGTGAGTTCAATCCTTGAGGGGGCCATTTAGGGATCTGGGGCAAAAATTGGGGATTGGTCCTGCTTTGAGCAGGGGGTTGGACTAGATGACCTCCTGAGGTCCCTTCCAACCCTGATATTCTATGATTCTATGAACTGAACTTAAACACTGTGAATGATCTGGAAGACACAGGACTGCTATCTTTGACAACACATTTGTATGGCACTGGCATGATATCACTGTGGTGTAATGCTACTTTTAAGAGCACAGGGATGAAATCCCAGTTCCACTGAAGTCAACTGGTGTTTTTCCTAGGGCCCAGGTTATAAAAGAACTGCCTGCTTTCCTGAAGTGTCCTGCACTAAAGAATCCCTTTTCCAGTTCACAGGCAGGAAGAGGAATTCAGGTTTGGGCTCACCAAACTTGTGGTCAATAGGCAGAGGACCTGAAGTCCCTCTGGCTGCCCCCAGGACAGAATGTTCACATTAGCTGAGGTTCCCCCTCAGTCATGTACTAGTCAATGCTCTGCCTACTGTCAGAAAGAGACTTCTGGAATTCTTCTGATTATTGGAGGATGCTGCCACATTAGTGAGTTCCACTGCCTACCGCTTTTGCCAAGACACTTTCTCTGACTGGGAAGCTTTTGCTTTCCCATTGTAATATTTGTAGCCACAATGGTTGCATGTCTCATCTCACATTAGATTAACAGGTGTGTGTTCCTCAAACTATTTCCTTCCTCCTCATTCTCTGATATTGAAATACAACAGAAATGTAAGCTACAATGTGCTGCAGAAACATGAGGAATATTCAATGTATCATGGTCTCTTAATACTTATAAAATTGGTGAACATTTTCACACCATTCTGCAAACATTGGGTAATATCCCCACAATCCCTCTGAGATGAGATTATCCCTATTTTATATTATGGGGAAATTAAGGCAGAGGCAAGTTAAGATATTTCTCTAAGGCTGAACACAGCGAGCCAATCAGCAACAGCGCCATTATTGGAATTGATTTACAGCATTGTGCTGCGACGCTAGATGGGTTCTCAACTGCGGTACACAGGCTGTGGTCACAGGACCAATTTTAGCCAAAGAGAGTCTTAGGTAATTTCAGAATAAGAATCCATGAAAACATATCAATTAAAATTATGAAGGTGGTATCCAAGTACTTCTGAATTTTAGATAGGGTATGTGGGGTTTTAACCACAGCACTAAATTATTCTCTTTCAGCAAGGAACTTTACAAATATTAAGTAGTTAAACATTGTTTTAATGAACTGTCATCCTGTCTTCAGTAATATCAGTGATTCAGATATCACTGATCATACTGATTTTGTGTTCAACTGGATCATGTTCCCTAAGTATTTAATAGAAAAGTATATTCAGAGGAGTTATGGATGCTTTCAAAAAAATAACTCATTACTAGCTACATCTCACCACCCAGGTTCTTAATCATTAGAAGGTAATTCTATATTGTAACTGATTTCAAATGATTTGCCTTTCTACATTCATTTCTAATTTAATTTAACCAGGAGATTTTTTTTTAAAATAGGTTATTTTTAACATTTAATATCTGATATATGTAGGGATTTCCAATATACAAATAGCAATTATATTACTAAAGGGAAGTTAGTGATTCATAAAATAGAAAATTACAATTCAATATACTTTGATTATGATTACTTACACTCAGTAAGGAGGAGGACTGTTTTCTTAGCTGGCACCGTGGAACACAGCAAAAATATGTCCACATTCTGACCTTAGCAATATTGAATAAGCTACATCAAACCAGCTTGTAATGATGTGTCAAAGAGATGGATAAAATAATGTTCACTGAAGAAGTCTACCTTTTGCATTGCAGATTTAAACTGGTTAACAAGAAGGGGACACATCATATTTGTATTTCACGTGTTTCAGAAATATTGGTCTTGCACCATTTTATACCTCAAGAAATGAAAGATCTTTCTATTTCAGTCAGCATTCTATAAAACCATTAAAGGCATCCATCATTATTTGCTCACTGAAGCATCATTCACAAGAAAGAGGAACAGCTAAACTGATTGAAACCAGCCCTAGAAAAATCTTTGATAGCTTTTGAGCTTTAGCTGTAATTTACAATTGCCCTTTTACCTATAAAAAAAAAAGGGAACATGGCATGACTGAATGTCACTGATTCTCATGACTAGCTCTGAGACAGCTATTGTGAATTATCAGATGGGTAAAATGAAATATGACAGGGCAAAATTTCCATCACCCCCTTTTTATAGTTAAAACTGTAACATTCTACCTTGTTGATAGAGTAGAGATTATATTGTTCTAAATTGCTATAGAGCTCCAATGGAATAGTGCCCGCAAATTAGACATCTAGTACAATATGACCAGACTATTATTCACAGGGCTTTAGCTTGCTGGGCTTTCCCTAATCTAAATCATTGTTATTCACCAGAAGCTCTCAATGTTGGCCTAACTTTACTCTAATTAAGGTCAATGATAAAACTCTTTAAAGATAAACAAATGTGTGCTTTTATTTTTCCCAAAAAGAGGTACTGTCATTCTATAGAAGGGAGAAGACACGGTGCCAGCCACTGCCATTAACAAATACTAAATCTTTCTATGAACTGAACATTTGCCAGGAGCTTTAAAAAAAAAACAAACAAACCTATATGTCCTTTTAATCATGGAAGATGGACAGATGTCTGCTGCTCTCTTCCCCTCCCTACTTTGTAGACTCTTGCTCTCTTCCATCCCTTATACAGGATTTTTTTCCTAAGTATTTTCCATTTCAGTTTATTTATGAATTTTATAAAACTACAGCTGAGGAACCATCATTGTGTGTTTTTGTCATCCAATAGGAAGAGTTTCATAAATGTGAAAAATGTCTGTAGCATCCAGCACAGAGATTGTCAGTGAGAAACCATGGAGGCAGGGTTGGAAAAGAAGAACTGAGGGGTATCCTGGGATGTGACTCTAGTTTGAGTAGACATAGCTGAGCTAGCTTTACTGGAGCTAGCTCAGGCACTGAAGTCGCAGCAGCATACGCTTCAGAGCAGGCAGTACAAGGCCACCCAGAATGCTGCCAAATTGTTTGTGTGCTGCCCTGGTACCCAAGCTAGCTCATGTATGTCTACACAAGCATCAATCACGCCCCATGATTGCCATATAGACTCACACCCTGAGAGAGAAGTGGGAAAGGCAAGAGGATAGTAATGGCAATAAAACAAGAAGCAAAAATACAAAGGGAAGGATTCTGATCTTACTATCCCAGACGCTATCTCTACTCTAGCCAATGGCATTACTTGAGGGTAAAACCAGTGCGAGATAAGGATCAGGCGTGCTCAGATTACGTAATGTGGTTCGGTGCTTGGCAGCAGTGAAACAAACATGCTGTTACTCATGATAGAGAACAGGGAACAAAATACCTTTAGTTGTCCCTGTATCTGTCTTTAAGCACTACATGGAGACCGCTCTTCACAGAAAGAAATTGTCAAGTCACTCACCTGCTTCTTAGTCATGACAGTCAATTTAAATGACCTTGCCCTCCAAGGAGTGTTCTTAAGTATACACGGGGATGTGGCATAGGAGGGATTAAAAAGTATGATCTTTGATACCGCTTACCTTACCTAGAGGTCCATCAGGCTCTGTCCCTCTATTACAATTTACTCATACTCACAATACTGTGAATTAAAAAAAAATGGCACATTTTAGCAGGCTCATCCTGTTGCTAACCTGTAACCAGACATCCTTCCCTACCTGCTCCAAAACACAGCCCACACTATCCCTACCAATCTAGCTCCACTTGCACAGAACCTATATATTGTGCCACATGGTTTGGGGCTTGGTTAATTAATTTATTATTCTTATCGTTTGTATAGCAGAAGCACCTAGGAGCTGGACACAGGCAAAGATCCCAAGACGCAAGGCACGCACCTTACAAACAGAGCAAAAAGACAGTCTTTTTCTTATACTTAAATTGTCAATTCCCTCATGGAAACAGACGGGACCACAAGGATACACTGAGACAGAGGTGGTCAGCATGATAAGTACAGGTCTCAGCACACCAGCTGCCCTTGTAGGCATCACAACAAAGGCAAGATTTAAGGAGGGATTACCAGACTCCTTTCAATATTTGAACAAAACCAGGCTAGGAATCTAACTCAGATTCAGATGAGTAAACATTAACTGGCTCAAAGAGCCTTGGCCAGTTCCTCAACTAGTGTAAACCAGCATAGTTACATTGAAATCAGAGCTGCAAGTGGTGTAAATTCCCATGAACTAAAAAGAGCTATGCCCATTATATCAGCTAAAGATCTAGTCTGCAACTTCTAAGAAAAGTCTCCTCTGGAAAACTGCTCAGCCTGCTATTTGGCTAAAGTACTTCCCCGTGAGCTCTGACTCAATGGTGTGAAAGTGCAATTTCCTGTAATTACTCTTTGTAATGTATATAATGGTATATTTGCTTCTTTGAAGTCATCACAATATTTCTTTAATGCATAATGGCATTTCAAAAGTTTTTAGTATTTAGTACAGTTTTTAGTATTTATTGCCCTCTTACCACTGTTGGTTTTAACACTATTTTTTGCAGTTTGTTCTGACTGTGTATTTGATTTATGAGTATTTCCTTCTGCATCAACTGCCATCATTGCTAGCAGGTAGCAATGGTATAATTGGCAGATAAATTTATCTTGCAGGGGGCTCTTTTGCAGACCTACCACAACTACAGAAAATTACTTTGGAAAACAATGCAAAGTCCCAGTAAGGTAATTCTACTGGTGAAATTATTCATGGGTTTATGAGGCTTGCTCTTCAAGCTGTTAAGCAGACCAAAGAGGTTTCCCAAGCCAAGATGATCATGGTTAATGACTTAGGTGATAACTTGGTTCAGGATAAATTCCGGATTGCACTATCCTAAAGCTACCCCAGCACTCAAGATGTCACTATCCCAGTCCAGAGGGGGGCAATTAACAAATAAATAAGTGTGATTCTAGTAGAGGTGCCCTATCATTTTATGTTTGTGATCTTGTAGTCAGTGTATACCACAATAAACCAACTATTAAATCTAGGCTCTGGACTACTGCAGATCATTGTAATTGACAGTAATTTCAGAAGAGTATTTTTAAATCAGTGACTATATCACTGCTTCTTTCAAAAGATATTTTAATAGTAACTTTTAGTGCAATGCATGATTTCCCTGCATGTACTCATGACATCCTTTTGATAATTATTCTTCAGTTAAAGGGTTTTGGGGACCTATATCTGTAATTCACTTCTGTGTATGGCTACCAAACAATTTACTCCTTCTCCGAGGATCAGTCCTACTACCTTAAATACTTAGAGATTTTTCTATATGACACAGAGGAGGAATTCTATCCATTCTATGCTGTAACCCCACCCCTAAATATTTGCCCCTATTTGGGTTATCCACAGAGAACGAACCAGGGACCTTTGGATCTAAAACAATGAACTTTTACTGCATTAGCTCTAAAACTCTATAAATGGCCCAATCATGAGAAGAAGAACAGAGACATAGTGGGCCAGTGTGTTACACAATGAAGCATCTAACCAGCTCTTCATAACACAAATATGATTTACTACCTTTGTTGCTACTGTAGTTCTGGTATTTGGTATTCAGATCGAGGGTCCTCTGTGACCATTGTTTTATGAGTTGAGGGAATCTTTAGCTCCCCACCGACCTTGTTGGGGAAAAGCACAAAAGGAGTTGGAAAGAGCCAGCCCTAGTATGCTCCTCTTCTCCTGTACCCCACAGAAGCACTTCCATGGAGGTCCCAGATTCATAGATGTGCACGGTTTAGATGAGAGTAGGACTTGGCTGACAGCTCTTCACCAGATTCTCCTCACCTATATTTGTAGGGTCTATAAACCTCATGCCTGGAGGATGGCCCAGGAGGAAACAGCAGGCAGGGAGCCAGCAGGAGTCATGATGTCAAGGGGAAGATGGGTGAACACAGTTAACAAGAGCAGATATCCATGCAAGGCTAGGATCTGAACTCAGACCGATATTGTTGGGAATTAAAATACTTTAATTAAACCTGCATTTAAGTATTATAATATCACTGCCCTGTTCTCCATGGCAGTCATAGTCCTCCGTTGTCATAAATTCCCTTACATCTGTGCTGATTGGCCTCACACAGCTTTATCTGAAGGCACTAAAACATACGTGCATTCTAAAACGGTTTAGGACCTTTTCTAACAAGTAGCTGTGCAAGGAGGAATTTGCCCTGACGATATCACAGCAAAATACAACTAAATGCCAAAAGATATAGACTTAATCCCCTGGTAAGGATATAACATAACGGCCTTTCAGGATTAAATTTAGGGCTTATCTCTTATTAGTGAAAAAGAAAAAGTAGTTGTATGCAGAGCAGATGCTCAGTAGGGCTGGCCGGAAAAGGCCCCCCCTCCCCGCCTTCCTCCAGCATAGCCAATAGCATAGTGGTTCAGGTACTCACCTGGGATATGGGAAACCCAACTTCAGGTCCCTGCTCTGAGTGAGTGCCTGAGTCACTGGGTTATTGCCTAGTCTGGGATGGGCTCTCGCCCAAATACTGGACATGGGGAAAACTTTCTGCAGTTTCACCAAAACCAATACATTACGGCAAATGTTTTGGTTACAACAAATTGGCATTTTCCATTAAAAATGTTTAGTTTGAATATTCCCGACTAGTTCTACTGTAAATTGTCATAGTGCCATTGAAGTCAGTAGAGTTTGTTGACGTCAATGGAGCTAGGGCAATTTATACCACCTGGGGATCTGCCCCTTGGCACTTCAATGTTCCTTTCTCATAGTCCAATGAATGTAAAATAGACCAGTGATAAGTTATGAGCTCTTATTTCTAATCAGTATTTAAAGTTATTCAGAGATTACTTTAGCCTGTGAGGAAATACAGAATCAGATCTTCTCTAAATGATGTGGAACAGCTGGTGTTATTAACTATTGAGAAACCAATATTTTTGGACTCTTAGAGGGAGTGGGGGAGGAGAAACAGAAGTTTGTCAGAGTTGGAAGGGTTTGAAAAATTGATGAGTCTGAATTCCTAAAGCAAATGAAAGGTGTTTTCTGCATTTTAAAACTTTATGTTTAAATAGTCTTGGTGAAAATGTCAGGTTTTATATTTTGTTCATAAACCAGTTTTCCTTCTAAAACAAGGCGAATAGGTGCTGCCAGGATTTTGTTTCATGTGAGTGTTTTTGACAAGTCTCATTAAAATAACATTCCTTTACTGTGTAGGCTTATACATTAGTGGATGGCTGTAGTTTGAGGAAGAATTGCTCAATTCCATTGTAGACACAACTGATCATTGTAACAATTGTAATTAGCTTTCATGTAACTTTTCATCCATAGATCTCATGGCTCTTTACAAAAGAGAAGTAAGAGTATCCCCATTTTACAGATGGCAAAACTGAGGCACAGGGAGATGACGTTGCTTGTTGAAGGTCAGAGGGAAGGCTCAGAATAAAAGTCAGGTCTGTTGAGCCCCTTCTATACCCTTTCCACTGGATCACACTAGCTCCCTAGACAGCAGGCCATAGAAGGATTTACAGCTCATCCACCAGGGCAACAGGTACACAAGCACAAAGTTAAAGTATTTATAACCAGCTTTATCACAGATGTCTGTAACATAAAGGGAGGATATTATCTCAAATTAAGAATGGTTTCTAAGAGGTTGATCCTAATCCATGCAGACACACACTCCTGTGTGTTGTCTTGAAACCATGTGTACACATGACTGATTGACAGTCGTATAAGATTCACCATCCTACATGTTTACATAGCTGAAACTAAGTGCTAAATCTGACTCACTAATCTGTGGTCGCCAATAAAATCCTAAATTAAAATAGAATATGAACAAAAGCAATTTTTCATTTTTCCACTCCAATTGCAAAATCCTTATTCCAAAGACCATCTTTAAAAATTGAACCTAATAGTACTCTCAGGAATAGAAAGCTGAACTATGGCCGAGCAGCCTCTGCTTGCAAATTTGGCAAAATGTGGATATTAAATCCAAATCACAGCAAATTTCATTGATGCACTAGGGAGTACTGTGAAACATCATGAAGTAGTATACTGACAATACAGAGATGAAGCCAATTTCTACATCAACTTCATGCCTTGGCCATCTCCCAGCTACCCAAGGATTTGGCAAAGATCACCACATTGAAACTAAAGAACATGGTGGGGAGAAGGAAAAACCTTGAGGAACTCACATTTACAACATTATGCTCCACTGAAGGCACCTGTTTGTAAAGACGGTCTGCAGCCTTGATGTCACTGCTCAGAATCATGCCTAATTAGCAATTTTGCACATGAACACAAGAGGGGCTTTGGTTGAAGCTGCTTTGAGAATTTGGCCCATTATATTTTAACTCAAACAATTGTCATTTGTTAGCCATCTGCTAGACTATTAAGGGAAATGCAGTATGGATTTATATTGATTATCTCATGGCAACTTCAGGATGTTGATGGTACTTCATCAGATGGAAAGCTATGTTGATCTTCTGATGTTCCCTCTTCAGTATCTTCATATTTGCAGCAAGTCAGACTCTCTGCCCAACAGTGAACCATAATCAGACTCAGAGTGCAATCCAGAGAGGTTCATTTCAAGTTTAATGAAAATTTTGATAAGAAACCCATAAAAATATTGGCAATTTTTGCAACCTTTGTCTCCTGAAAACAGACTGCTTTTGGAGTTCACAGAATGAAGAGATCCAGGGCCTAATTCTCCTTTCAGTTACACTGGTATAAAACAAGAGGAACTATATTAGTGAGGAGACTGAGGGCCTACATTTTGTCTTTAATTCAATTGCTGCATTGTTTCTTAAATGAATAAACTGTAATATTCTAAATTCTATCAGAAGATCTCCCCACAAAAAAGACAAGATCCAGGGAATTATACTTTTTATGCAATGGAGCGACTCGACTAGAACTTATATCATCAGAACAGTGAAACACTTGAAATATTGAAGATGCTATATCTAAATGTATGAATTCTCTGGGTGACACTGTTGCTTGGTGACATGCAACACAGAAACTAATAATTCTGTGCTTTGTATTTATTGGTTCCTAACCTATGCATTTTTATGTTTTAAAGATGAGAGAATCCAGGAAACATTCATATTTATGAAACATCAGGAAAAGGTAGTAAGAAATGAAAATAAATGAAACCCTACAGCTGAAATTAAAGGTCATGCCCACCGTGCCCAGACCCAGAATGTACAGAATCAATATTTTATTCCCTGGTGGTTCCTAAAACCCTGAAAGTGCTATCCAGCAATATGTATATCAAGAGAAGCATATAATACGAAGGATACCTGTAGATTCCTTAATGAGACTAACTTATTTTATAAGGGGGCTAGAACTAGAATTCAAAATGGATAGCTTGGCACACCAAGGCTGTTTTCTTTAATTTAATATCACACTGCTTTCAGCCTTATCTAGGGTGACCAGATGTCCCGATTTTATAGGGGCTTTTTTAATACAGTCTCCTGTTACCCCCACCCTGATTTTTCACACTTGCTATCTGGTCACCCTAGCCTTATCTCTGTTCTTTTCTCTACATCGTTACTCATTTATACTGTTTACTTTGATGGACTTGGTTAGCAATTTCTTTCATATATTTGTGACTCTGAAAGAAAGAGTTCAACTCATATTTCAGTCAAAGATATAAAGTTGCCAATATTAGCCATTTGAGCACTTACTGAGTTTATTCTCATTAGAGAAGATGCAATCTCTGGAGCCTTTTCTCAAAATATTTTTGAAGCATTCTGTATTGTTACTTTATACCCACCACAGCGATAATAGGTCACCATCTATTAAAAGATTTACTTAAGTATATTCAAGACCATATTCAACCACCAGTGCTGTTTACATCAGTATTACTTTTTTCATTTTATCCTAGCATCCTCTTTACCTATTTTATTAGCCAAACTGTAGGTTTTCGGAATTCCACAACATGACATTAATCCCTTCTCTGATCTACATATTTTCCATTAGCATCTGATTTAGGTTTGAGGGTATTGTTGCAAGATGTATTATTTGGTATCTACATTTATTAGGCTAGTCACCTAAAATACCCAACTACTCTACCAGTAAGATTGTTAAAGAAAAGGAGCAAAGAAAGGCAGAGAGAAAGATACTAATTTTTTTAAAAGGGTTTAATTTTTAGAAGAACAAACTTTTTTGAAGGCACAATTTGTGGGTAAGTCACGTGGGGAATTGAGGCACAAAGAAGCTATCTGTAAAATGTGATTGTTACAGAAAATACATACATTAAAAGCTACTCAGATACTATGGTGATTGGAACCAAGTACGTACATTAGATAGACAAGCCTTTGAAAATTTACCCTCTTTTTTTTATTTATGCGCACACAGCATATGTATACATAACACATAATACACAATATAGAAACCACTTAACTTTTGCAACCTCACTTTTGTGGGTTCTTCTTTCTCCATCCCCAGTACACAGACAATCTTTTTTAATGCAGAAAACCATCTAAAATAAAATTTAAAAAACATTGATCCGTATCACAGAAATAAATGCTCACATTTTACCTAGTTCTGCCAACTCCACAAATGCCAAAATAGTTTGCAAAGTTCACAACCTCAAACTGCATAAGTTTAATGCCTCTCTAGTGGATATCTTAAATAGCTGCTCACTTTCTAATGAGTCAGTTGTATACCACACAAGCTTTCTATCACTGTTCCTTCTGTACTGTAGCCAGCTTGTGAATATGAAACCTTACCAAATGCATTTTGATAATCTGAGATGCATAATATCCATTGAATTTAGCTTGCAATAGTAATAACATGACAGTAATAACTTGGATGGACTCCAAGAACTCTGTTAAGCAAGACATCTCTTTTCATATAGCAAATCCAAGTTGACAGTCTAGGCAAATTATGATGTCTATATGCCAGTAACAAAAGAACTGACCCAAATTTATCAGTAAAAGTCAAAAATGTTTTAGATTGAGGTTTGATTGCCTGTTCTCTGTCATTTTCACATAACTCAGCACACACATCCTGCACCTCAGATAGAAAAATTGATAAAATACTTTAAGTGAAGCTTTTCTCATTGCATTTTCTGCCAGAGAAATTAAAGGCTTAAAAGAGATGTAGAGGGCCCCAAAGGAACCCAGAGACTATGGATTTCCTCCACTACATAGCTTGTACTTATCTCCTTTAGTAATCCTATTACCCTGGTTATTCCTGGGTGAACAACTTTTCTTCTTCCTCGTCAACTCCTGTTCCTATAACCCCTGCTACCACTTCTGCCTTCCTCAAGCCTGCCCAGGATCTTGCCCATTTCTTTAAAAGAGAAAACTAAAGCAATCCCATCTTGAGCTTCATCCTTCCTCTTCTCTTCCCACCCTGTATTTGCCCTTCTTTTTGTTCTGTCTGGACTCAAAAGCATCTATGTTGAGCTATTCTCCTTTTCCAGTCTATTTAGGCATGAATATTCCGCGTATCAGCATGGTATCCAAGTGTTTTACCAGCTCCCTTATCCCCGCTGCTGAGCTCCCTTGCTCCATCATTTACAATCACTTCCTAATATCTGGCTTCCTCCCACTTCTGCTTTCAAGCATGATGGTCTCTTTCCTATCCTAAAATGTTCCCTTTAATGGTACAGCTAGCACCTCATCTCCCTCCTTCCTTTTGACATTGGAGGCAAACTTTCAAACATGTTGTCTAGTTCTACTGCCTTGAGCACCTCACTTAACTCCTTCCTTGATACGCTGCAATGTCTTTTGACCACAGCACTCCTGAGCCTTGCACTCCAATAAATGTGCCCTTTACAAAGTCACTAATGACCCTTTCGTCAAAGTTTAAGGACTTCTTCTATCTTGCTCTTTCCAAAAACTCCCTCTCTTCCTCTGGCTTCAAAGATTGCATGTTTCAACAGTTTTCTTCCTCCATCTTAATTGCTCTTTCAGTGTTTCCTCCTATATTGGTTCACCCCATCTCCTTCCATTTCTTTCTCTTATCTTTGTCTTCACTCTCCCTCCCAGGCAGCCCTGTGCCTGGAATGCCTTCCCATATCCAAACCAATTCATCATGTCACCTTCCTCCATGTCTAACAGAAAAGCTATGGGGGAAGATCTCATGTAGTATTTCCAAAACACAAGCAAGGAAGAGGCCAGGAATTATTCAGATACAAATGGATAGCTCTGGAGGAAAGGCAGCAAGGAAACAACAGTAGCAATATTTAGGGTTAAGAATTTTTTTTAACCAGGACTCTTTAAACTATAATTTACAGAGTAACATTTCTGCCTCCAAAAAGCAAGGTTTTAAGTTTACAGAGATCTGAGCTCTTAAATTACCCAGGTCAGATGAAAAACAAGTTTAAAAAAAATCAAGACAATTATTTGTATTCAAACACCTGTTAAGATACACTCATTTTATATTCTTTGCCTTTCATTCTCTTTTGGATTTACAGTAGTTTCGCCCCCTATTTCTTTTTCGACACACACACAAGAAAGATACAATGCCATTTCCAGGCTGCAGAGACAAAGTAATACAACCATCAATTAACACATGGAGATATCTTTCTACCATGTTCTCTCTAATGCCTCATACCCCAAATATACAATTCTGGAGGTTATGTTGACAGTGCAAGAACCATTCTCTACCAACCCTGGACCTTTGATGTCACCACACATTTTTTCCATGCTATCTGACTGTCAAACTGCATGAGATGGAGACAAATGAGTCATGGTAAGAGGCAAGTCCCATTCAAGAATTTCTCAGTATTTGGATGGAACAATTTCTTACACTTCCTGATAGGAGACAGAAATTTGGTCCTGGTCTGCATGCATGTTGCCTTTATCCATCACTGCACAGCAAACAAATCAAACGGGGCTAGTTCGGTTCTTTTATGCTGGGATTATTTGGTCGTTCCTTGCTTGGTGTCTTGAGGGGAAATTCTGGCCCCATTGAAATCAAAATTGATTTCATCCATATCATCCAGAATAGGGGGCAGAGTCTTTTTTTCCTAGTTTGATGTCTGTTGGCTTTGGTGCCTGCTTCTCTCCTTTCTTTTCTAGCTAAGGACTTAAGTTACAAGTTCCCAACTCCCTTCTTAAAGGGCCAGTTCTTATATTAAGTCACCTTGATACTCTCTCCACCTTGAGACAATGGATTAAACATTGATTACCTGGTCAGGAATCTTCAAATCCAAAGACTCATGCTCCATGAATTTCAATCTGAACTTTCTACCTGCCCCAAAAATCATAATATCTGAGGCAGATAGTCTGCAAGTTCTTTGAAAACAAGAATCTACTCTTCATAACCAAGAACTGACATACCATACAGGAGGTTCCCACACCTCCATTATTCTTTAGACTGAAAATTCTTTTCCAGTGCAGTATATTTCATGACCTTCTTATGGTAATGCTGCAGTAGCGGAAGTATTAATATTAGCCTGCCAGTTTATGGAGTATTAATACATGAAAATGTCAAAAGAACTGAAACAATACAGCAATGGAAGACTAGAACAGTGGGATAGGGACTTGCACCACAGGTTCTGCTAAATGACCTGCCCAGCTTTTTCAGTTACACAGAAATTGAACACAATCCCACAACCACTGCAGTATCCCACAAGCTGCATCAAAGGGATCCAAACAGCTTTCTGCTGACTGCACTGACCAGTGTGCTTACTCTAAGGCAGCATAACAGACATGTTAATTTTTGTACTTCCCATTTTGAATATCTCAAATTCATCCTTTCTGAGCCATTAAAGAAAAAAAAATCATTTTAAAAGTTGAGATATCTGTAGGCTGCAAATTCTCTATTTCTATGGAATTTTGCAGTTCAGCACTTAAAACCATGGCTAGGCTTTGGGGGAATTATTTTTAGGCAGTACTTTAAGATGCACTGCTACATAATCAGTCTACTACTTCTGCCAGTTTGTCTCTCAGCAGTGGTTTTAATCTTCTGGGAATTCATTAGCTACCACAATTGGCCTTGATTTTTCAAATAGAACTGCTCCTTTATAATTCATGCTATTATGAATTTCAGTTTCTTCAAATCTTTAATTAAAGCTGTATAATTTCACATTTTCTGTATCAAGGTTGATTCATATAAATTTTAAGCATTGGAGTTTCTTTTCACTGGATGCAAATTGTATTATGCTATAGCTCCTGAATTGGTGGTGCTGGATTACTCACTCAAGGCCAGTAATATTTTCAAGTCTTAAATTTATGGAGTCCTCTCATATAAGGAGGAGCCATCAGGGATTATTATTGTGGTTCAATTATTTCCATAGCCATAAGGAAAGAATACTTCTGATCTGAAGGCAAAAGAAGAGCTATATTAACAGATTACAAAACGCTGTATTTCAATAATTCAAAAGGTCTCAAACAATCAGAACACATATGGTTAACATTAGGGAGAAAAGGCATTCTGATACCTTGGAAGTGCAGCAAGCATTAAATAATTAGCCAAGTAGCACTTCCAGGGTCCAGAGGGAGATACAAACTATGGGGCCACAATCTTCTTAGCAATTACTTTCCCTAAGAAGTTTTAAGAAGTCCCTAAAGAAACAAACAAAAAGAAAAAGACAAAAATACACATTACAGAGGATCGGTGATACTGGTGAGAAAATGGAATACCCCCTTTGACTGACACTAGTGTAATATGAGAGGACAATTTGCCTAAGAGCATAGATATGAGAAATTAAATGATTTCAGGACTGCCCCTCCCTTTTTTAAAAATGGGATCTAGTTTCAAACTTCAGGGGAAGTCCCATTTCATATTGGACTATATTGTATCACCTTGAGGAGAAGTAGGAAGTAGAAGTAGAGCGTTTCCACTTTGACAAGTAATAATATTCTATCCAAAGGGGTGGGGGAGACCCAAATTTGTTCACTTTTTGAACCATACAATTGTGTTGAAATGATTCACAGTAAAGCAAAGTGACAGTTCAGATGATGTATCTACTACAAACCATTAGTGTCAGGCAGAATGTAAAGGACCACATAATTTCCTTAGTGTATTCTGAAATGAGTCCAGATCCATCATTGCAGATGAGCACATGCTTGTCTTTCAGTCCCAAATTTTCTCCATTTCTATAAGGAAACAGGCCTGTTTCCATTATTTATTTTTCTGGAAGGTGAACAGATTTCGGTCTTATTAATACAGCTCCAGATGAAAGCAATATATAAGATATCCACATTTATGCAAAGCACACTTCTTTTCTGACCCATCCTTGTAACCTGAGCAGAACTTACCTATGAATGTATTTGGAAGAGGATATTTGTTTTATTATTAATTATGTGAATTACCACAGAATCTTGGATCCCCAGTCAGGGACCAAGACCCCATTCTGCTAGGGGTTGTACAAACTATTCTCCCAAACTCAGGTCTGTCTGAAAGCTAGATCCTCTTCTCCTTGTCATAGAATATCAGGGTTGGAAGGGACCTCAGGAGTTCATCTAGTCCAACCCCCTGCTCAAAGCAGGACCAATCCCCGCTTGTCAGCAGAGGGAATTTGACAGAACTGGGACTATTTATGACACTAAACAGAAGCAGGCTGTAATCTAGAGACCTAATCAGAGTGGCTGGATTTCACATCCTATCTCAAAGAGAAGGGAAGGTATGGGTCCGACACTTGATAAGGGTGCACTCAGGTGGCTGGAAAAGGGTATCAGAGGGGACAGTCTACTCTGGGGCCGTGACAAGGCCTTTTATTGTTTTAACCTTTTTCCTCTCTGTTGGTTATGTTCTTATTGATAAATAAGACTTTGTTTTGAACAAGCTTTCCTCTGTCACTGTATAGTCACACTGATCACTGGCTCCCAAAGGAGAGTTGATAGTAGGACCAAAACCCAGTTGATAAACAGGGGTTCTGTAACTTGGGAACCCCATTCTCAGAGTGGGAGTGAACTGCAGGGTTCCACACAGAACCTTGGAAGGAGTGCCAATGGGGAGACAAAGCCCAATGGTACAGCTCACCCTGGAACCATATCAACCTCCTAAAAGGGGGGATGGACTGGTTGGTGAAAACTGTCATGAGACACAAAAATGAAAAAGAATCCATCCACATTCTGATTTTCTACTGAAGAAACAAATTTAAACTGGATAATTGTTAAAAGCAGAATTTTGCTTTGTGCAGCTTCAGAGCAGTACGTTGGGAAGTGAAAGGAGCAGGTAGTCCCTGTACTACTGTCTTGAAAAAGAAGCAAAACCAGAAGCATCTTCCTGTATCCCAGCCATCAAGTACAATCATAGCAGTTTTCTAGCTAGCTCCTGGGGTATTGCTTAGGTCTTCCACACTCTTTAGAAAGACATTTTTACATCATCTGTCTCTTCAGGTCTACAGGAAATCAGAAGCTCTTTCATAGGATCACCACTGCCTGACATTGAGCAGACTGACAAAGAGGATTTAAATAATCCCATCACCCTCCAGGAGATTAGCAATGCTATAGCTATCCTTTATGTAGGTAAAGTACCTGGGGTGGATGACTTCCCCGCAGAGGTTTTTTTTAAAATGCTTCATTGTCAGATTCCTGAACTGCTGTTATGTATCTTAAGCAAACACTTTATCTGACAATTTAGTTGCTGGCAGGCACATATATTTTAGATCTGTATAGGAAATGAAAGCCTGTGCTTTGATTGCCAAGGTTATATGTCCAGCTTGCTCATACCTCAAGAGTGCAGAATAATAAAATTATTTCCTGGGGCTTAGCAACCCATCTGGGAAAATGCCCATTATACCTGATTCACCCTGACCAGGTGAGTAATCATTAAAAACTTTTCAGATAGGCTACAGAAAGGGAGAGGGTGCTGAGAAAACTACATGACAGACGGAAAATATGCTAATCAACGACCAGGTATCTCTAGTAAACTACCATTACAACCTAATGATATTTGATGTTGACACATTATACACCCATATCTATTAACTGAGTTTACCTGATCATAGCTAGATTTTCCTTTATCATATAGTATGTGCATCAGTCACGGTCACCAGATTTAAAAAAAAAAGGGGAGGGGGTTTCTTTCAAGTTCAGTGCTTATCTACAATCCTACATACTTGGTTTTTCAAAAATCTCAGAATATTTCTCTCCTTGTCACTTCTTCCAATTGGGGAACTATCATAACATCATACAGTAGACTCAATATGAATAAAGAAAATGAGATAGAGGATTGGTTAATTTGTTGGATGGTAACTGTACACAGTTCACACTGCTTTTGAGATTAGCTGGTGTTATCCTGGGCTTGATGCAGAAATTACTGGGTGAGGATCTATGGACTGCATGATGCAAGAGATCAGAATCATAAGGGTACCTTCTGGCTTTTAAAAAAATAAAATAAAATAAAATAAATTTATGAACCATTCTGGTGCACTGTTTTCTGGAAAGTCCTGAAGCAGTTTCAGTTACTTCAGTACATATAAAATAAATGTATATAACCCCACACTGAATATTTAGCATAAGATTAGACTATTACCTCATCACCAATGCCATATAATTTGAAATAGTGCTTAGTATTTCTCTTTTTGTAAGCATCATTCATGTAACACACCACTCATTATCTGCTGTACATCACATTTCAAAAGCACACAGAATCAGACAGTAATATCTGACTGTCAGATACACTAAGGATATATCTACACTACGAAATTAGGGCAAATTTATAGAAGTCGGTTTTTTAGAAATCGGTTTTATATATTCGAGTGTGTGTGTCCCCACAGAAAATGCTCTAAGTGCATTAAGTGCATTAACTTGGCGGAGTGCTTCCACAGTACCGAGGCTAGAGTCGACTTCCGGAGTGTAGCACTGTGGGTAGCTATCCCACAGTTTCCGCAGTCTCCGCTGCCCATTGGAATTCTGGGTTCAGATCCCAATGCCTGATGGGGCTAAAACATTGTCGCGGGTGGTTTTGGGTACATATCGTCAGGCCCCCCTGCCCTCCCTCCCTCCGTGAAAGCAATGGCAGACAATCGTTTCGCGCCTTTTTTCCTGAGTTACCTGTGCAGACGCCATACCACAGCAAGCATGGAGCCCGCTCAGGTAACCGTCACCGTATGTCTCCTGGGTGCTGGCAGACATGGTACTGCATTGCTACACAGCAGCATCAACCCATTGCCTTCTGGCAGCAGACAGTACAGTACGACTGGTAGCCGTCATCGTCATGTCCGAGGTGCTCCTGGCCACGTCGGCCAGGAGCACCTGGGCAGACATGGGCGCAGGGACTAAATTTGGAGTGACTTGACCAGGTCATTCTCTTTAGTCCTGCAGTCAGTCCTATTGAACCATCTTATGGTGAGCAGACAGGCAATATGGATTGTTAGTAGTCCTACTGTACCATCTTCTGCCAGGCAGGCAAGAGATGAGGATGGCTAGTAGTCCTACTGCACCATCTTCTGCCGAGCAGCCATGAGATGTGGATGGCTTGCAGTCCTTCTGCACCATCTGCTGCCAGCCAAAGATGTAAAAGATAGATGGAGTGGATCAAAACAAGAAATAGACCAGATTTGTTTTGTACTCATTTGCTTCCCTCTCTCCCCCGTCTAGGGGACTCATTCCTCTAGGTCACACTGCAGTCACTCACAGAGAAGGTGCAGTGAAGTAAATCTAGCTATGTACCAATCAGTGGCCAGACTAACCTGATTGTTCCAGTAAGAACAATTACTTAGGTGCACCATTTCTTATTGGAACCCTCCGTGAAGTCCTGCCTGAAATACTCCTTGATGTAAAACCACCCCGTTTGTTGATTTTAATTCCCTGTAAGACAACACTGTAAGCCGTGTCGTCAGTCGCCCCTCCCTCTGTAGGAGCAACGGCAGACAATCGTTTCGCGCCTTTTTTCTGTGCGGACGCCATACCAAGGCAAGCATGGAGGCCGCTCAGCTCACTTTGGCAATTAGGAGCACATTAAACACCACACGCATTATCCAGCAGTATATGCAGCACCAGAACCTGGCAGAGCAATAACAGGTGAGGAGGCGACGTCAGCGCGCTCATGTGAGTGATCAGGACATGGACACAGATTTCTCTGAAAGCATGGGCTCTGCCAGTGCATACATCATGGTACTAATGGGGCAGGTTCATGCTGTGGAACGCAGATTCTGGGCTCAGGAAACAAGCACACACTGGTGGGACCGCATAGTGTTGCAGGTCTGGGACGATTCCCAGTGGCTGCCAAACTTTCGCATGCGTAAGGGCACTTTCATGGAACTTTGTGACTTGCTTTCCCCTGCCCTGAAGCACATGAATACCAAGATGAGAGCAGCCCTCACAGTTGAGAAGCGAGTAGCAACAGCCCTGTGGAAGCTTGCAACGCCAGGCAGCTACCGGTCAGTTGGAAATCAATTTGGAGTGGGCAAATCTACTGTGGGGGCTGCTGTGATGCAAGTAGCCCACGCAATCAAAGATCTGCTGATATCAAGGGTAGTGACCCTGGGAAATGTGCAGGTCATAGTGGATGGCTTTGCTGCAATGGGATTCCCTAACTGTGGTGGGGCCATAGACGGAACCCATATACCTATCTTGGCACCGGAGCACCAAGCTGCCGAGTACATAAACCGCAAGGGGTACTTTTCAATAGTGCTGCAAGCTCTGGTGGATCACAAGGGACGTTTCACCAACATCAACGTGGGATGGCCGGGAAAGGTACACGACGTTCGCATCTTCAGGAACTCTGGTCTGTTTCAAAAGCTGCAGGAAGGGACTTTATTCCCAGACCAGAAAATAACTGTTGGGGATGTTGAAATGCCTATAGTTATCCTTGGGGACCCAGCCTACCCCTTAATGCCATGGCTCATGAAGCCGTACACAGGCAGCCTGGACAGTAGTCAGGAGCTGTTCAACTACAGGCTGAGCAAGTGCAGAATGGTGGTAGAATGTGCATTTGGACGTTTAAAGGCGCGCTGGCGCAGTTTACTGACTCGCTTAGACCTCAGCGAAACCAATATTCCCACTGTTATTACTGCTTGCTGTGTGCTCCACAATATCTGTGAGAGTAAGGGGGAGACGTTTATGGCGGGGTGGGAGGTTGAGGCAAATCGCCTGGCTGCTGGTTACGCGCAGCCAGACACAAGGGCTGTTAGAAGAGCACAGGAGGGCGCGGTACGCATCAGAGAAACTTTGAAAACTAGTTTCATGACTGGCCAGGCTACGGTGTGAAAGTTCTCTTTGTTTCTCCTTGATGAAACCCCCCACCCCTTGGTTCACCCTACTTCGCTGTAAGCTAACCACTCTCCCCTCCTCCCTTCGATCACCGCTTGCAGAGGCAATAAAGTCATTGTTGCTTCACATTCATGCATTCTTTATTCATTCATCACACAAATATGGGGATGACTCCCAAGGTAGCCCAGGAGGGGTTATGGAGGAGGGAATGAAAATGCCACACAGCACTTTAAAAGTTTACAACTTTAAAATTTATTGAATGCCAGCCTTCTTTTTTTGGGGCAATCCTCTGTGGCAGAGTGGCTGGTTGGCCGGAGGCCCCCCCACCGCGTTCTTGGGCATCTGGGTGTGGAGGCTATGGAACTTGGGGAGGAGGGCGGTTGGTTACACAGGGGCTGTAGTGGCACTCTGTGCTCCAGCTGCCTTTGCTGCAGCTCAACCATACACTGGAGCATACTGGTTTGATCCTCCAGCAGCCTCAGCATTGAATCCTGCCTTCTCTCACCACGCTGCCACCACATTTGAGCTTCAGCCCTCTCTTCAGCCTACCACCTCTCCTCCCAGTCATTTTGTGCTTTCCTGCACTCTGACATTTTTTGCCTCCACGCATTCGTCTGTGCTCTGTCAGTGTGGGAGGACAGCATGAGCTCAGAGAACATTTCATCACGAGTGCGTTTTTTTATTTTCTAATCTTCACTAGCCTCTGGGAAGGAGAAGATCCTGTGATCATTGAAACACATGCAGCTGGTGGAGAAAAAAAAAAGGACAGCGGTATTTAAAAAGACATATTATAAAACAGTGGCTACACTTTTTCAGGGTAAACCTTGCTGTTAACATTACATACATAGCTCATGTGCTTTCATTACAAGGTCGCATTTTGCCTCCCCCCACCGCGTGGCTACCCCCTCAACCCTCCCCCCTCCCCGTGGCTAACAGCGGGGAACATTTCTGTTCAGCCACAGGCAAACAGCCCAGCAGGAACGGACACCTCTGAGTGTCCCCTGAAGAAAAGCACCCTATTTCAACCAGGTGACCATAAATGATATCTCACTCTCCTGAGGATAACACAGAGAGATAAAGAACGGATGTTGTTTGAACGCCAGCAAACATACACTGCAATGCTTTGTTGTACAATGATTCCCGAGTACGTGTTACTGGCCTGGAGTGGTAAAGTGTCCTACCATGAAGGACGCAATAAGGCTGCCCTCCCCAGAAACCTTTTGCAAAGGCTTTGGGAGTACATCCAGGAGAGCCGCGAATGCCAGGGCAAAGTAATCCTTTCACATGCTTGCTTTTAAACCATGTATAGTATTTTAAAAAGGTACACTCACCGGAGGTCCCTCCTCCGCCTGCTGGGTCCAGGAGGCAGCCTTGGGTGGGTTCGGGGGGTACTGGCACCAGGTCCAGGGTGAGAAACAGTTCCTGGCTGTCGGGAAAACCGGTTTCTCTGCTTGCTTGCTCTGAGCTATCTACAACCTCATCATCATCAATCATCATCATCATCTTCGTCCCCAAAACCTGCTTCCGTGTTGCCTCCATCTGCATTGAAGGAGTCAAATAACATGGCTGGGGTAATGGTTGCTGAACCCCCTAAAATGGCATGCAGCTCATCATAGAAGCGGCATATTTGGGGCTCTGACCCGGAGCGGCCGTTCGCCTCTCTGGTTTTCTGGTAGGCTTGCCTCAGCTTCTTCAGTTTCACGCGGCACTGCTTCAGGTTCCTGTTATGCCCTCTGTCCTTCATGCTCTGGGAGATTTTGACAAATGTTTTGGCATTTCGAAAACTGGAACGGAGTTCTGATAGCACGGATTCCTCTCCCCATACAGCGATCAGATCCCGTACCTCCCGTTCAGTCCATGCTGGAGCTCTTTTGCGATTCTGGGACTCCATCATGGTCACCTCTGCTGATGAGCTCTGTGTGGTCACCTCTGCTGATGAGCTCTGCATGGTCACCTGCAGCTTGCCACGCTGGCCAAACAGGAAATGAGATTCAAAATTTCACGGGCCTTTTCCTGTCTACCTGGCCAGTGCATCTGAGTTGAGAGTGCTGTCCAGAGCGGTCACAATGGAGCACTCTGGGATAGCTCCCGGAGGCCAATACTGTCGAATTGTGTCCACAGTACCCCAAATTTGACCCGGCAAGGCCGATTTTAGCGCTAATCCACTTGTCAGGGGTGGAGTAAGGAAATCGATTTTAAGAGCCCTTTAAGTCGAAATAAAGGGCTTCATCGTGTGGACGGGTGCAGGTTTACATCGATTTAACGCTGCTAAATTCGACCTAAAGTCCTGGTGTAGACCAGGGCAAAATCACTGCACGATGACATGGGGCCATTAAGCACAATACTTCAATTTGAGCAGCTAGTGCTTACATCAGTGTTTAATATTTAAAAAAAAATGAATTTTGCTTAACATCAGTGCTCAACTAGAAGCTGAAATTCAAACACAAAGCTTCAGCAGATAAAATTCTTGCCTGTAGCTCTAAACCTCAGTTGTAGGTAACATCCATATTTAGCCATCTAAACATGTGGCTTGGTTTTCGGCTGAAATGCAAACCCTTCCCTGCACGGGTGTAGTTTGGGGAGGCCATGGGGGGCGTTGCCCCCCCTCAAACTGAAAGCCTGGCTGGAGCTGCCCCCCAAATATAGAAGTCAAACTACCCCTATGCTTCCCTGCCTTAATGAGCTTGCATTTATAATTAATGGTAATTGTGCGTGCTAAGCAATTCTACGAAGACGGGGCGGGAGGGTGGAACACCACTTACTGTGTGCCTAATTTTAGGTGTCCAGATTTAAAAAGTGAGAGGCTATGTTCTCTTGTCCCGATTCTTCCTTACCACCCCACAAGTCCTATGAAAACAGAGAAAGTAAGGATATGCCATCTTTTCAAATCAAATAACCCCTGCATCAGCTCCTATCCACTAAGAAACTTAATTACTCCAGAACACATATTTATCTTATCCATCTTTAGACTTCAGACTAATGGAGTATACTGTTTCCAAGATGCATCCTGTCTTTCCTTGGCACATGTATGGTCTAATCTATCAGACAGAGAAATGCTGCTGTACTTATGAGTGGAACTTGCTTTATTTTTCTATCAGGTGCTTGATTCAGATGCTTGATAAGTGATCGTGCACATGTGTAGCTATCTGATAGCAAAGACTACATTGGATGTAATCAACTAATAGTCTCTAGTCTTCCCTTGTAGTTGCCTAAAAATACTGTAATAAAGCAGATCATGTATCTATTTTTAATGAAAAGTGGTCCCCATATTCTGGATTGGTTTTAAAATTAGTTCAAGCCTTTTAGTCAGCATTAAAAACAAACTTTGATCCAATAATAAAGGAATCACTAAAGTCTCTCTGCAAATGTACTGTACTAAAAAAAATGCAGCGGTATCCTTTAATGTTAACTGAAAAGTTTTTCAAAAACGTGATCCTGACATCTGATTTTTGTTATGCAACATCAGCAGCATCGTTCTCTTTTTCATCTACCTTGTCATGATTTTATGGTCTTTAACTGAAATGTGTTACTTTTCATCTACTAAATGCTGATTTGTTCTTACTGACTTTAGCAAAAATTGAATGATGTGAAAGGAAGTACAAACCTGGACCTTCTGTAAAAGATGCAATATTTCATATTCAATATTCATGTTGCTCTCTATATATAAACATGAATTCATCTGACTAGTACCGTGTTCCCACTTTGTTACAATGAATCTGGATAGGTTGAACATAAAAAAAGGGAACTCTGATTTTTGATGTGCTTAGTTCATAGCTAGTCACAGACTATGTAGGCCTCTCCAATTTGCAAAAATGATTTCAATTAAACTACAGGCATAATAGAATTGATTTTCTAAACTGGAGTGATTTTCTAGCCTGTGACTTTTAGCATTTATGACCTAAAGTACATGTGAAATATTTTTCCACAAATAAATAGCCTAATTTTCCAAGCATTTCCATCATTTCCTAATGCCAGTCCCAGGATGTAAGGAGTCCATGCAAATGGTCTAGGATTCAGTATCTGTATGAGAGGAAATAATCAAATTGCTTATTCAACACCCACTGATGTTAATGAAAGGACTTCAATTAACTTCAGTTCCCAAGTGCAGCAAAAAATAAACTGGTTAAATCTTTACCAAGTTTAGTTGGATGGAGGGGAGTTAGCAGGCTTTTGACAGAAAAAGTAAGCTGAAAGCAAAGACCAGCAGCTCTAGTTATACAAATGTAGTGTAATCCTGTAACCTCCTTGAATGAAAGGCCCCCTTTGGTTTCAATGGGAGTTGCACATATGGAAGGACAGTAAAATACTACTAATTAAAAAAGGTATATTTTGTAGGAGCTGAGTTGACTTGAAATCAGGAAAACCCAAGTGCTTTGACTCAATTCAGCCTAAGAGTAACCCCCTCTGAAGTTATTGGAGTTATACCAGCAAATAATTTGGTCTTGGATGTAAACCTGAAATAAGAGAAGGCATACAAATGTAGATGGAGCAGAAAAAGGATCTGCATACTATGACAGAATGCTGGACTACATAAGGGAAAATCCTGACCCTTCCTCCACGACTGTAGTGAGCCTACTACAACGGAACTGGTACTCTGCTATGGGAGGATGATTTGATGTGTCCATGCATCGTGCCAGACTCTGGTTATTTGGGCTTGGTGCAGGGGATAAGTTTTATCCTACATAAAATGATGTGACCCATTAGGGGAAAAGTCACCTTTCAAATTCTTATACTGGATTAAGATTTAAATTTTGTTGTCTCTGCAGGCACATACCTTTCATTGACTTCACTGGGGATTCCATACATAAAAGAGGAAGAGCAGAACACTGAAGTCAAAATCCAATTTCCATCTCAGAAAGAATTCTTTCCTTAGTCAAAGCTAGAAAACTGTGGTAAGATTTCAGAGACATTACCACCTGTCATTCACTAGACATATTTTGCTGGCACACCCCATGGAGTGCTTTTCTCCATTCAGGGAATTAAATATGCCCTTTATATGCAACAAACAAACAAAACAAACCAACCTTCAGAAGTGTTGAGAAGCAAGGCACAACACAGGGGAAAATATTGGGAGGGTTTTTCCTCATTTTATCCATCACTTTTGTTACTCAACTAGTAAAGCCCATAAAAACTTGAAGGTGTGAAGCATCCCTGGATCCTATTTAATGTTGGTTATTTTTATGCTGTTTTCTGCAGAATAGCAGCTTTCATTTCACAAACAAGATTTTTTAAAAAGTTAGACATGCAACTGGGGCCCCAACTGACATCAGGCCCCCACCGTTAGACAAATTCTCTGCCCTTTGCCATTTAAACAGAAGAGATGGAAACAGCATGGAGAAGGTAAGGGTCTTGCCCAGGATCACACCAAAAGTCTGTGGCAAGGCTGAGAATTGAACCCACATCTCCTGAGCCCCAGTCCAGTGTCTTAACTAGCTATGAAGACGAAGAGTGGATTTGTGATTATTTCCCTTACAGAAATAAACCTACTGTTGCTCTGAAAACCAAACTAATAGAATAGCAGATCCAATACACAATAGCAGCCGCAAACAAATGCACCATAACCCTTTCCTCTTTGCATGAGGTTTTAAACTTTCAAGGTCAATGGTGGGCATTTACCAGTAAATGGTATTAACTACACAAAGAAGTTTAAAAATTTATCATCTGCAATTGAACTGACCAACAAGCAACAAAAGAACAGTTTAACAATTTCACTGTCAAGAGCTGAAGATCTATTGCTGTCAACTGGAAGGAAGTTGTCAGAATGTCCTTTGAAAAACAGATGACTCATGTCTGGGGACAGAGAAGTATTTCAAAATGAATAATTTAATCAAGGAATATCACCTCTTTCTGTTCGTACATTGTCCATTATGACGAATTACTTGAAGTTGTTATAATTTCTGAAAATATTACTTGGTCTGGAGACTGCTCATAAAATATATTGCAACTATTTGATCAAAAAAATTCCATATGCGAGTTGTATACGTTTATTTTATTTGGATAACTAGGTCACAGGTAGCTTTAGACGTGTAAGAGGAGTGTTCCCCATTAATCATCTTAACACTGAAGAAAATTAGCATAAATGTATCTTCACGTGTGCCCTTTCCCTAGACTTGATATTTCTGCCACAGAAGACCATGTGAATAGGAAGATCTGTTATCCATGCCCCCCCCTCCTTCTTCAACCTCAGTCCTAACAGGTTTTATTTCATTGCCCAGTCTTACCTTACATTATTTACCCAGAAAACTATGAAATTAATTATATCTTTATAATTAACAATGATAAATTCCTGCGAAGTTTCTAACAAAATAAAAAACAAAAACAAAGGGCAATGGGTAAAGTAACATGGCCTCCATTCTGCCCTTGCAGACTCAGTAGATAACATTTTAATCTTATTCTTTGCATATTCAAGATTGTTCCTGGCTACATGCTCTAGATCTTGGGGGTAGGGAGGGAAATAATCTCAATAGAATTTACTACCAGTTTTTGTAGGGCTAATTTTGCTGCACAGCATATTAGAAAAAAAATGAAGATAGTAAAATTTTTGAATGTATACATTTGTAGTTGTTAGATCAACACATTTATTCTGTCTGTAAAACATTTGTATTTTACATAGTTCCCTTACTAGGGTGACATTTTTTATTACCTTATCTCCTGTGAAGATATATTCCGTTTTGATCCCCGTTTTTATTTTGTAGTTTAAAAGGGAGTTTTGTCATGTTAAATTGTTCCTTTTGTCATTTGAGGGTCCTATGCCCATTCCCTTTGAGCAGGTTAAGCCTCAGCAATAGATAGGCACATTACTGCTGTTCCTTAAATGCTTATTGTTAGTTACAGCAACATGAGAAATGTATCATTTCTTCATGCTTTTAACTCTCAGCTCCCAGCACTCAATAGTTTTCACCATTTGTCTGCTGAAACAACTCCGCCTTTCACTGAATTTTGGGTTAAGGGATTCATTCAATAGATTTCTACGCAATCAAAATTGCCCTCTCTGAAATTCCATGTTTTAAAGAAATAAGCCTGTTAAAAATCCCTGACATAGCTTCTATTAAAATAAATATGGGCCAGATTCTACAATCCGATCAAACTGCACATAGTACAGGTTGAGGTTGGAGTGGTACAAGGGTGCTGTCAAGCTCAGTGCAAGGATGGTCCTCTAGCATAAATTATAGGTGCCACAGGGTGTTCTAACTCATACCAGCTGCTAGTGGCCCTATCTATTACCAGGTGCCCAAAACCACACTCAGTTATTTGCACAGCACAGGAACATTCAAGCCACAGCCCTTTCCTGCCAGCCACATCTCTTACGCTGCTTCCCTCAGTGTTGTCAGCGTAAGACATTCCATTGTCTCCATGTTTTTGGACGATCCTTTTTGCACTAAATATATATTCCCAGGGCTGGGTATCCCTGGTTCTTCAGCAGAATCTGCACTGCACCAGAGAATTTGGCCCCTGATTTTCCAAAGTTGAAAGTTTATATACCGTACATATATTTACCCAAAGTACTGATGTGTACAAAATGGTCATTAGCAGAGAGAGCTAAAGCTGATCAGATTGCATGGCATCTAGAGTTTAGTTCACATTTTTCAGAACAGCATTTTTTAGAATTTCCATTTGTACAGTACATTTGCTAATCCTCCTATATTTCCTGGTCAAGGAAAGGTACCATGCCCTTTTTTCGTGATGGGTTTATAGTTCTGTCTCTATAACTTCTTTAATATCTGGATTTCCCACCCCTCCCTCTCTCCATGAAGTCCTGCCTGAAATACCAGAGGGAGGGATAGCTCAGTGGGTTGAGCACTGGCCTGCTAAACCGAGGGTTTTGAGGTCAACCCTTGAGGGGGCCATTCTGTGTGACAGTTTTTGTTTCTCCTTGATGTAAAGCCACCCCCTTTGTTGATTTTAATTCCCCTGAAAGCCAACCCTGTAAGCCATGTTGTCAGTCGCCCCTCCCCCCGTCAGAGCAACAGCAGACAATAGTTCCGCGCCTTTTTTCCGTGCAGACGCCATACCACAACAAGATTGGAGCCCGCTCAGATCACTTTGGCAATTAGGAGCACATTAAACACCATGCACATTATCCAGCAGTATATGCAGCACCAGAACCTGGCAAAGCGAAACCGGGCGAGTAGGCGATGGCAGCACGGTGATGAGGACATGGACACAGACTTCTCTCAAACCACGGGCCCTGGCAACGTGGGCATCATGGTGCTAATGGGGCAGGTTCATGCCATGGAACGCCAACTCTGGGCCCGGGAAACTAGCACAGACTGGTGGAACCACATAGTGTTGCAGGTCTGGGATGATTCCAAGTGGCTGCAAAACTTTCGCATGCGTAAGGGCACTTTCATGGAACTTTGTGACTTGCTTTCCCCTGCCCTGAAGCGCATGAATACCAAGATGAGAGCAGCCCTCACAGTTGAGAAGAGAGTAGCAACAGCCCTGTGGAAGCTTGCAACGCCAGGCAGCTACCGGTCAGTTGGGAATCAATTTGGAGTGGGCATATCTACTGTGGGGGCTGCTGTGATGCAAGTAGCCCACGCAATCAAAGATCTGCTGATATCAAGGGTAGTGACCCTGGGAAATGTGCAGGTCATAGTGGATGGCTTTGCTGCAATGGGATTCCCTAACTGCGGTGGGGCCATAGATGGAACCCATATCCCTATCTTGGCACCGGAGCACCAAGCCGCCGAGTACATAACCCACAAGGGGTACTTTTCAATAGTGCTGCAAGCTCTGATGGATCACAAGGGACGTTTCACCAATATCAACGTGGGATGACCGGGAAAGGTACATGACGCTCACATCTTCAGGAACTCTGGTCTGTTTCAAAAGCTGCAGGAAGGGACTTTATTCCCAGACCAGAAAATAACTGTTGGGGATGTTGAAATGCCTATAGTTATCCTTGGGGACCCAGCCTATCCCTTAATGCCATGGCTCATGAAACCGTACACAGGCAGCCTGGACAGTAGTCAGGAGCTGTTCAACTACAGGCTGAGCAAGTGCAGAATGGTGGTAGAATGTGGATTTGGACATTTAAAAGCACGCTGGCGCAATTTACTGACTCGGTTAGACCTCAGCGAAACCAATATTCCCATTTTATTACTGCTTGCTGTGCGCTCCACAATATCTATGAGAGTAAGGGGGAGATGTTTATGGCGGGGTGGGAGGTTGAGGCAAATCGCCTGGCCGCTGGTTATGCGCAGCCTGACACCAGGGAAGTCAGAAGAGCACAGGAGGGCGCGGTGTGCATTGGAGAAGCTTTGAAAACCAGTTTCATGACTGGCCAGGCTACGGTGTGAAAGTTCTCTTCGTTTCTCCTTGATGAAACCTCCCGCCCCTTGGTTCACTCTACTTCCCTGTAAGCTAACCACCCTCCCCTCCTCCCTTCGATCACGACTTGCAGAGACAATAAAGTCATTGTTGCTTCACGTTCATGCATTCTTTATTAATTCATCACACAAATAAGGGGATAACTGCCAAGGTAGCCCGGGAGGGGTGGTGGAGGAGAGAAGCACCAGGAGGGGTGGTGGAGGAGGGAAGGACAAGGCCACACAGCACTTTAAAAAACTTATTGAATGCCAGCCTTCTGTTGCTTGGGCAATCCTCTGGAGTGGAGTGGCTGGAGGCCCCCCCACTGCATTCTTGGGCATCTGGGTGAGGAGGCTATGGAACTTGGGGAGGAGGGTGGTTGGTTACACAGGGGCTGTAGTGGCAGTCTGTGCTCCAGCTGCCTTTCCTGCAGCTCAACCATACGCTGGAGTGTATTAGTTTGATCCTCCAGCAGCCTCAGCATTGAATCCTGCCTCCTCTCATCACGCTGCCGCCACCTTTCAGCTTCAGCCTTTCTTCAGCCTGCCACCTCTCCTCCCAGTCATTTTGTGCTTTCCTGCACTCTGACATGAATGCGTGGAGGCAGACAGTCTGTGCTCTGTCAGTGTGGGAGGACAGCATGAGCTCAAAGAACATTTCATCGCGAGTGTGTTTTTTTCGCCTTCTAATCTTCACTAGCCTCTGGGAAGGAGAAGATCCTGTGATCCTTGAAACACATGCTGCCGGTGGAGGAAAAAAAAAGGGACAGTGGTATTTAAAAAGACATTTTATAGAACAATGGCTACACTCTTTCACAGTAAACCTTGCTGTTAACATTACATACATATCACATGTGCTTTTGTTACAAGGTCGCATTTTGCCTCCCCCCACCACATGGCTAGCCCCCAACCCCTCCCCCGGCTAACAGCAGGGAACATTTCTGTTCAGCCACAGGCAAACAGCCCAGCAGGAATGGGCACCTCTCAATGTCTCCTTAAGAAACGCATCCTATTTCAACCAGGTGACCATGAATGATATCACTCTCCTGAGGAGAGCACAGAGAGATAAAGAACGGATGTTGTTTGAATGCCAGCAAACATACACTGCAATGCTTTGTTCTACAATGATTCCCGAGTACGTGCTACTGGCCTGGTGTGGTAAAGTGTCCTACCATGATGGACGGAATAAGGCTGCCCTCCCAGAAACCTTTTGCAAAGGCTTTGGGAGTACATCCAGGAGAGCCGCGAATGCCAGGGCAAAAATCAATCATTAAACATGCTTGCTTTTAAACCATGTATAGTATTTTAAAAGTTACACTCACCAGAGGTCCCTTCTCCACCTGGTGGGTCCGGGAGGCAGTCTTGGGTGGGTTTAGGGGGTACTGGCTCCAGGTCCAGGGTGAGAAACAGTTCCTGGCTGTCAGGAAAACCTGTTTCCCTGCTTGCTTGCAGTGAGCTATCTTCCTCGTCCCCGAAACCTGCTTCCGTGTTGCCTCCATCTCCATTGAAGGAGTCAAAGAACACGGCTGGGGTAGTGGTGGCTGAACCCCCTAAAATGGCATGCATCTCATCATAGAAGCGGCATGTTTGGGGCTCTGACCTGAAGCGGCCGTTTGCCTCTCTGTTTTTTTGGTAGGCTTGCCTCAGCTCCTTAAGTTTCACCTCTGTCCTTCATGCCCTGGGAGATTTTGAGAAATGTTTTGGCATTTGAAAACTGGAACAGAGTTCTGATAGCACGGATTCCTCTCCCCATACAGCGATCAGATCCCGTACCTCCCATTCGGTCCATGCTGGAGCTCTTTTGCGATTCTGGGACTCCATCATGGTCACCTCTGCTGATGAGCTCTGTGTGGTCACCTCTGCTGATGAGCTCTGCACTTACCTGCAGCTTGCCACGCTGGCCAAACAGGAAATGAGATTCAAAAAGTTCACGGGCCTTTTCCCGTCTACCTGGCCAGTGCATCTGAGTTGAGAGTGCTGTCCAGAGCGGTCACAATGGAGCACTCTGGGATAGCTCCCGGAGGCCAAAACTGTCTAATTGCGTCCACAGTACCCCAAATTCAACCCGGCAAGGCCGATTTCAGCGCTAATCCCCTTGTCGGGGGTGGAGTAAGGAAATCGATTTTAAGAGCCCTTTAAGTCAAAAAAAGGGCTTCGTCGTGTGGACGGGTGCAGGGTTAAATCGATTTAACGCTGCTAAATTCGACCTCAACTCCTAGTGTAGACCAGGGCTTACTCGCCGCCCCTGCGGTGGGTGCCAAGGGTGGGAGGGCTGCCATCACATGTGTGCGCCTCCTCCCGTCCACAGCTGCCACCTCAGCCTGCCACCGGCAACACTCCCTTTTGTAGCCGGCAGTGGCCGGCAAGGGAGCGCAGCGCAGCGTGGCAGGGCAGCCGCCCGCTGTGAAGGGTGTAGGCAGGGATGCTCTTGGGCAGGCTCGAGACATGGGTGGAGCCAGACCACCTAGGCCCTGAATTTGCTGGAGCACAGCACCACGGGCCCATATAACTCGCCACCCCTGCACAGTACTGCTTAGGTCCAGTTAGTTAATGCTGAATGGTGGTTTGGAGATATCCTACATACAGTGACTGCTCTAGGTACACTACACTGCTTTAACAGAAAGCTAGTAAATGGTTATGAACTCTAAGTGCCGCTTACACTGAGAGGGGTTAATTTTTGTAGGAGATTTGAAGCACTCTTTACTCTGTTAAAAGGGCTGACATGTAAATGGAACAGCTGAAGTAAGCTTATATGAACAAGACAGTGAAACAAAAAGATTTCAGACAGTAAAAAGAAAAGGAGTACTTGTGGCACCTTAGAGACTAACCAATTTATTTGAGCATAAACTTTCGTGAGCTACAGCTCACTTCATCGGATGCATTCAGTGGAAAATACAGTGAGGAGATTTATATACACACAGAACATGAAAAAATGGGTGTTTATCATGCACACTGTAAGGAGAGTGATCACTTAAGATGAGCTATTACCAGCAGGAGAGTGGGGGTGGGGGGGAAGAAAACCCTTTGTAGTGATAATCAAGGTGGGCCATTTCCAGCAGTTAACAAGAACGTCTGAGGAACAGTGGGGGGGGGGGAGGGGTGAATAGTTTTACTTTGTGTAATGACTCAACCACCCCCAGTCTCTATTCTAGCCGAAGTTAATTGTATCTAATTTGCAAATTAATTCTAATTCAGCAGTCTCTCCTTGGAGTCTGTTTCTGAAGTCTTTTCTGTGTGTATATAAATCTCCTCACTGTATTTTCCACTGAATGCATCCGATGAAGTGAGCTGTAGCTCACAAAAGCTTATGCTCAAATAAATTGGTTAGTCTCTAAGGTGCCACAAGTACTCCTTTTCTTTTTGTGGATACAGACTAAGACGGCTGCTACTCTGAAACCTGTCATTATGCAAGGCACTGCATTTAGCCGTATGGAGTGGAAATCTATCAACTTCATGAAACAACTCGTACAGATACAGACAGACATCATCATCTTCCTTTCCAAATGCAAAACAGATGGACATCATACCAAAAGGACTGAAGGTAAAAAATCCATTACAATCTACATACCACACAGACTATGCTGACAGCTTGTGCCACACACTCTCAAAGAAACTGCGGAACCACCTGATCAACATCCTCTATAGCAAACAGGGAAAGATTAAGAATGAGCTCTCAAAACTGGATACTCTCATAAAAAAAACCAACCTTCCACACAAACTTCCTTGTGGCTGGACTTTACTAAAACTAGACAAGCCATTTACAACACACACTTCGCTTCTCTACAAAAGAAAAAGGACACTAAACTATCTAAACTACTGCATGCCACAAGAGGCCACAGCAACGGTTCCCTTAACCCACCCAGCAATACTGTTAATCTATCCAACTATACTCTTAGCCCAGCAGAAGAATCTGTCCTATCTCGGGGCCTCTCCTTCTGCCCCTCCACCCCCACGAACATGATACAGTTCTGTGGTGACCTGGAATCCTATTTTCGACGTCTCCGACTCAAGGAATATTTCCAACACACCTCTGAACAACGTACTAATCCACAGAGACCTTCCTACCAACACTACAAAAAGAAGGATTCTAGGTGGACTCCTCCTGAAGGTCGAAACAACAGACTGGACTTCTACATAGAGTGCTTCCGCTGACGTGCACAGGCTGAAATTGTGGAAAAGCAGCATCACTTGCCCTATAACCTCAGCCGTGCGGAACACAATGCCATCCACAGCCTCAGAAACAACTCTGACATCATAATCAAAAAGGCTGACAAAGGAGGTGCTGTTGTCATCGTGACTAGGTCAGAATATGAACAAGAGACTGCTCGGCAGCTCTCCAACACCACTTTCTACAAACCATTACCCTCTGATCCCATTGAGGGTTACCAAAAGAAACTACAGCATTTGCTCAAGAAACTCCCTGAAAAAGCACAAGAACAAATCTGCACAGACACACCCCTGGAACCCTGACCTGGGATATTCTATCTGCTACCCAAGATCCATAAACCTGGAAATCCTGGGCGCCCCATCATCATCTCAGGCATTGGCACCCTGACAGCAGGATTGTCTGGCTATGTAGACTCCCTCAGGCCCTATGCTACAAGCACTCCCAGCTATCTTCGAGACACCACTGACTTCCTGAGGAAACTACAATCCATCGGTGATCTTCCTGAAAACACCATCCTGGCCACTATGGATGTAGAAGCCCTCTACACAAACATTCCACACAAAGATGGACTACAAGCCGTCAGGAACACTATCCCTGATAATGTCACGGCAAACCTGGTGGCTGAACTTTGTGACTTTGTCCTCACCCATAACTATTTCACATTTGGGGACCATGTATACCTTCAAATCAGCAGCACTGCTATGGGTACCCGCATGGCCCCACAGTATGCCAACATTTTTATGGCTGACTTAGAACAACGCTTCCTCAGCTCTCGTCCCCTAATGCCCCTACTCTACTTGCGCTACATTGATGATATCTTCATCATCTGGACCCATGGAAAAGAAGCCCTTGAGGAATTCCACCATGATTTCAACAATTTCCATCCCACCATCAACCTCAGCCTGGACCAGTCCACACAAGAGATCCACTTCCTGGACACTACAGTGCTAATAAACGATGGTCACATAAACACCACCCTATACCAGAAACCTACTGACTGCTGTGCCTACCTACATGCCTCCAGCTTTCACCCAGACCACACCACACGATCCATTGTCTACAGCCAAGCCCTACGATACAACCGCATTTGCTCCAACCCCTCAGACAGAGACAGACACCTACAAGATCTCTATCAAGCATTCTTACAACTACAATACTCACCTGCTGAAGTGAAGAAACAGATTGACAGAGCCAGAAGAGTACCCAGAAGTCACCTACTACAGGACAGGCCCAACAAAGAAAATAACAGAATGCCACTAGCCGTCACCTTCAGCCCCCAGCTAAAACCCCTCCAACGCATCATCAAGGATCTACAACGTATCCTGAAGGACGACCCATTGCTCTCACAAATCTTGGGAGACAGGCCAGTCCTTGCTTACAGACAGCCCCCCAACCTGAAGCAAATACTCACCAGCAACCACACACCACACAACAGAACCACTAACCCACGAACCTATCCTTGCAACGAAGCCCATTGCCGACTGTGTCCACATATCTATTCAGGGGACATCATCATAGGGCCTAATCACATCAGCCACACTATCAGAGGCTCGTTCACCTGCACATCTACCAATGTGATATATGCCATCATGTGCCAGCAATGCCCCTCTGCCATGTACATTGGTCAAACTGGACAGTCTCTGCGTAAAAGAATAAATGGACACAAATCAGATGTCAAGAATTATAACATTCATAAACCAGTCAGAGAACACTTCAATCTCTCTGGTCACTCGATTTCTGACCTAAAAGTGGCTATTCTTCAACAAAAAGACTTCAGAAACAGACTCCAACGAGAGACTGCTGAATTGGAATTAATTTGCAAATTGGATACAATTAACTTAGGCTTGAATAGAGACTGGGAGTGGTTGAGTCATTACACAAAGTAAAACTATTTCCCCTTGTTTATTCCCCCCCCCCCCCACACACACACACACTGTTCCTCAGACGTTCTTGTTAACTGCTGGAAATGGCCCTCCTTGATTTCCCCCCCCCCACTCTCCTGCTGGTAATAGCTCATCTTAAGTGATCACTCTCCTTACAGTGTGCATGATAAACACCCATTTTTTCATGTTTTGTGTGTATATAAATCTCCTCACTGTATTTTCCACTGAATGCATCCGATGAAGTGAGCTGTAGCTCACGAAAGCTTGTGCCCAAATAAATTGGTTAGTCTCTAAGGTGCCACAAGTACTCCTTTTCTTTTTGCGAATACAGACTAAGACGGCTGCTACTCTGAAACATTTCAGATAGTGTTATTCAGCCCAGGTTGAGGAAAAACCACACACAAAACAAAAGGTTTTTAAACAAACAAATCATGAGTACTATTTCTTAGCCTACACGACAGCTAAAGGCCTCCATTAAGTGAACAAAATAGCAGACTACTCACTTTGGATGTGATATAAAAAGAAATTTCTGGCACATACCTACTTTCTGGAGGAAAAGCGGGGTGGGTGGGTGGTGGGTTTTTTTTGGTATGGCTCAGAACACCTGGTGGCTGATTGTTAAATGAGAATAATTAGCTTCCAATTAACACCCATTACATTTTCCCCTGTTTCACTTGCAAATGTCTGGAGTTTCTAGATTGTGCAATTAGCTTCCTCCAAATTACCCCTACTCCCCCGGCAGGTCCTAGGGAAGCAACCACACTACTAAATAATTAACCCTTTGCCTGCCAGTTTTCCAGGCTCCCACCTCCACTAGCATTAGAAATTTCCTTTATGAGCTCACAGGGAGAAGGATGAATCTTGTACCTTTACATCCTTATCTGAGACAGCTAATACAAGGCACATACAACTTGATATACTATAAATTCATCTCTGACTGAAATATTCAGGTTGTGGTATCATAAATCCTCACCTCTAGAAGGAAAAAGCAGACGGTGTGCTATGTCATCCTTTACAGAAACTAAACAGGCTGCTGCTGACAGAATGTTAAATTTCTTTGTGCAAGGAAAAAACAAAAAGTTGGATAATTTTTCACTTTAAAACATTTTGTATATGAAGTCCCTGAGCCTGTCCTCCCTCCCCCAGCATCATAGTCTGAGCAAAGCTTTTAGTAAGGATATTACTGATTTAGACAATCTCAGACTTTAAGGCCAGAAGGCACCATCATGACCATCTAGTCTGACCTCCTGCACATTGCAGGCCACAGAAACTCATCCATGCACTCCTGTAATAGACCCATAACCTCTGGCTGAGTTACTGAAATCCTCAAATTGTGATTTAAATACTTCAAGTTACAGAGCATCCACCATTTACACTAGCTTAAATCTGCAAGTGACCCATACTCCATGCTGCAGAAGAAGGCAAAAAACCCCAGGGTCTGTCTGTGCCAATCTGACCCAGGGAAAAAATCCTTCCTGACCCTAAATATGGCGATCAGTTAGACCTTGAACATGTGGCAAGACCCACCAGGCAGACACTGGGAAAGAATTCTCTGTAGTTACCATCAAAGCCCTCTCCATCTAGTGTCCCCTCACCGGCCATTGGAGATATTTGCTGCTAGCAGACACAGATGGGCTACATGCCATTCTAGGCAGTCTCATCATACCATCTCCTCCATAAACTTATGAAGTTCGGTCTTGAAGCCAGTTAGATTTTTTGCCCCCACTAGCATTAGAAATGGCATTAGAAATTAGAAATAGAATCTTGGAATGCTGTTCCAGAACTTTACTCCTTTGATGGTTAGAAACCGTCGCCTATTTCAAACCTAAACTTGTTGGTGGCTAGTTTATATCCATTTGTTCTTGGTGCTTAACTTAAAAAGCTCCTCTCCTTCCCTGGTATTTATCCACATGATATATTTAGAGAAAGCAATCATATTTCCCCTCAGCCTTCTTTTGGTTAGGCTCAACAAGCTTTCATTAGGTAGGTTTTCCATGCCTTGGATCATCCTAGCAGCCCTTCTCTGCACCTGTTCCAGTTTGAATTAATCTTTCTTAAACATAAGAGACCAGAACTGCACACAATATTCCAGATGAGGTCTCACCAGTGCCTTGTGTAATGGTACTAACACTTCCCTATCTCTACTGGAAATACCTTGCCTGACGCATTCTAGGACTGCACTAGCCTTTTTCATGGCCACATCACACTGGTGGCTTAGAGTCATCCTGTGATCAGCCAATACACCCAGGTCTTTCTCCTCCTCTGTCACTTCCGACTGATAAAGCCCCAGCTTTTTATAAAAATAATTCTTGTGGTTAATCCCTAAGTGCATGACCTTGCACTTTGCACTATTAAATTTCATCCCATTTCTATTACTCCAATTTTCAAGGTCATCCAGATCTTCTTGTATGATATTCCAGTCCTTGTCTGTATTGGCAATACCTCCCAACTTTGTGTCATCCACAAAATTTATTAGAACAGTCCCACTTTTTGTGTGAAGGTCATTAATAAAAATGTTTTACATAAAATTGGTCCCAAGACCGATCCAATAGTAACCTCCTTCCAGCCTGACAGTTCAGTTTTCAGTATGACCCGCTGTAGTCTCCCCTTTAACCAGCTCCTTATCCAGCTTTCAATTCTCATATTAATTCCCATCTTCTCTAATTTAACTATTAATTTCCCATGTGGGACTGTATCAAATGCCTTACTGAAATGCAGATATATTAAATCTACTACATTTCCTTGGTCTAAAACAGTTATGTTTTCAAAGGAGGAGATCAGGTTGGCCTGGCACAATCTACCTTTTGTAAAACCATGTTGTATTTTATCCCAATTACCATTTACATCTATGTCCTTAAACTACTTTCTCTTTCAAAATTTGTTTATCCTCTTTACCTAACCCCTCTCCCACAAATATGCAGCAGCTGAGGCCATCATAGCATTTATATGAAGTACAGACATTTATTTTTAAGTTATACTAGCCAAGACAGAGAAGAGGGGATAGAAGCCCAAGTCCACAGAGGTATTTAGGTGCCTAACTCCCACTGAAATCAATAGGAGTTAAGTGCCTAAACACCTTTGAGGATATGGATTGGGGAGCCTAATCCTGCAACCATTACTTCCACATTTGATGATATGTTTACTTGCAATATGTATTATTCATTCACTAGCTGTCTCTGTGTATTGTACAGAGCATAGCATCAGTAGGATCAGTACAGTAAATAAGGTCTGGATGTGTGAGGGTGGATCGGTCCTATAATTGTCATGCTTCAAGGCACATTGGATCAAGAATATCTTTCCTCTCACATGATAATTTTGCATGAGCTAGGTGCATTATTGGATTCTACCAGATCATCAGTCTATCATTACTTTCTTCAAGGATAGTGAGGGCCCACAGTATGTAACCTGCTGTACCTTAACAAAAGAAGAGAATATGTAACACCCAATAATGCAGCAAAACAAATTATTGCTGAATATTCACCTTTCATCTATTACTCTCAGTGACCACATGCTGAATTAATAGCATTAATAAGAAAAACTTATTTTTCTTTTTTTTTAATTTGTTGACCTAGATTGCCTTTCCAACTAAATGAAATGCCTGAAGTTCAAAACCATTCTCCTCGCTGGCCGTGGCTAGAATCCTCGCTTCTCCGGCCCCTCCCCTGTGCTGGGCTGGCGGGCTTTTCCCCGCCCTCTCCCCTTCTCCCGCCCTGCTGCCCCAGCCTCAGGGAGCGCAGAGCGGCGCAGACCCGGCCCACCGCCGCCCGGAGTGGAGTTCCTCCCTGGACTCTGCCTGCCTGCGCCGCTCCTCCAGTGGGGGCCAGGCCAGGAGGAGCAAAACTTCCATGTGAGTCAGCAGGGGTGGGAGGGAGAAAGGGGGGACTTAGCGAACTGTGAGAGACAGTGAGCGCACTGTTACTTTAAGACACACACACACTCTCTATCTCTCTCTCACACAAACAGACTGGCTCTCACATCCACATATACTCTGCCTCATTCTGCTTCAAGCCTAAGAGCTGGCCTGGGTCACCATGGATCTGATGCTGCAAGGAACAAAGCAATTCTTCCTTCACTACAGAGAGAATTAAGGGCTCCTCAGTACTTCACAGGCAGTACACAGACTTTTGAGGATCAGGCCCTATATAGTCTTACAGAGACTAAGGAGAGTCTTCTGATTAAAGTCCTGCCCTGAAAACTACAGCTGCATAATCCTGGGTAAGTCATTTAGAGCCTGATCAAGCTCTTGGCATTTCTGGACCTCAGTTTTCTTTGCGTAAAAGAGGAATTATAGTAGTTCCCTAACTCACAGGGGTGTTGCAAAAGTAAATTCATTAACATCTGAGAGGCGGTTGGATAGCGTGATGACGGGAGGGCCATATAGTACCTTTAGGTATTAAAATAAAAACAAATAAATCTTACTTTTCCATGGATTAAACACAGAGTCTTAAACAGCACTAACACTTGGGCCCTGTGCCAGCCATAGATATCCAATCATAAGTCAACTTTGCAACCTATATAGTTTACACCAGCTTGGCAATCTGGACAATACCCTTCTGGGATCCAACCAACGCCCGATCTCCTGGCTTTACAGTTGACAGCTCAGAGCAGAATTTTCACTGAGATTTCAGTGCTGAGATTTCACTCCTAAAACTAACTAGCAAAGAAACTCAGCACATCACATTTCTTGTCTGCTATAACTTCCAGCCTGGATAATCATTGCAATTCCCAAGGGGGAAAAAAAAAACCCAATATAATTTGAAAAGAATACAACCAGTAGCTTAATGGATGCTAGCCTATTTGCTGCCAGAACTCTGGCTTGATTTAGCTCTGATTAAAGTGACTAATGTCAATATAATTAGATACGTATAGGTAACAGCCCGATGAAGAACACCAAGAAAGACTTAAGCTTGCCTTGAAAAAATATTTTCCTGTCTCAAGCTATATAGTAAAAAAGTTAACCATAGGACTGCTCTGCAGGGAGCTGCTGAGCTAAAGGCTGAGAATTTAAGTTGCTTGCAAAGTATATACGGAAGAAAATATTCAGACAATTTATTCAATACATTTCCCCTCTTATTACAATGACCTCTTCTTTTCAGCAAGTATGTTCCGACTTGGCTTTATTTAAGAAGTTGATGACTATTTGTACATTGGTATAAAATCTACCTTGACCTGCTTGTTGTTTACCAGTCTATTTCAATTGCCATGCTTCAAGCTGCCTGATAAATTATTCAAACAAAACCCAAGCTTTGTAAACTTCAGTTGAGCCAGGGCCTCAGAGCTGAAGAAAGCACTTTCTCCAAGACACAGCCATAATTCATGCTTCTGCTTTCCCCATCACTCACAATTGCTGTTTTCAGAGTAGAAGGTTAGCCAGTGTGTGTGTTAAAACTAGCAGCACCAGATCACCTGTCTTGCCACCAAAATACCTTTCAATCTCTGTCTGAGGGTGCTACTGCAAGAAATTAGCCTTGTTACTTCTCAGTCCAGTGATGCATTTAGAGTGGATACCTCTGTCATTGCCTTGTCCACATTGTAATATGCTGAGTGTATCTTGCTAAATGTCACATTTAGATACCATCTGTCATTTTTCAGTAGATGAAATATATGTTCTGCCTTGTCCTTTGTTCTCCAGCAGGAGATGTCAGCATGCTGACAATGTCGACTACCTTATATACTTCATTCAAAAGGTCAAGGTAAGCCCTGAGGAGGATCACAAGTCATTGAAAAGCATGCTTCATATACTCCTCAAGGTAACCATTTGTGGATACTAACTAACATATACATTACAATCCTTGTAATGGAAATCGACATTGTAACACTTGCTGTAATTGTATGAGTAATGTAGAAAATCTTATGCTAACTTCCAGAGGTAAAACAGACTGTGCACAATGAGGGAGTGGAGGTGCAGTAAATTAATTAGTCACGCCAGAGTACACAGGTTCAAGTTCTGGGTTAGGGCACAAGTGAATCAGAGTTTGAGAGCTCTCTTTACACATAGTATACCTGCTAAATGAATACTTGTTTAGAATGACTTCATGATTCTACTGTGGTCTTATTCCGAATGTTAAAATTTGGCACTAGCTTCATCAGCTTCTCTTTTCATAGAATCCTAGAAATTAGAGATGGTCAAGACCTACAGTATTAAATCATCCTGTCCATCCATCCCGCTGAAACTGAACGACTGTTTTGTAGTACAGTATGTTGATGAGTATTTTGTTCTGTCACTACTACTCTTAAGGGCACATTTTTCTAGTCCAGAAAACATCATTGTTAAGGAATACGCCTTGGTATTACCTTTTATATGAATTTTTGCTACTTTTCATTCCATTACTCTTATTTTATCCCCTTTGCCCTAGGCAACAAATCTGGCCCAAGAGAACTTTTCTTCCTTCTTGGTCTTTACATCCTTCAAACTCTTCCCTCCTTTTTTTGTCAGATTAAATGTATTTGACTCTTAAATCTTTCTCTATAAAATCAATTCCTTTGGTGCCCTTGGCATGTTTGTTGTTCTTTTCTAAACAAACTCAGTTTTCAAAATGTTTTTTTCTGGCTCAGAAGCAGCCAGAACCGTATGTGGGATACAATTTTCAGAATGCTGAACTTCCATTGACTTTTAATGAGACTTAGAAGCCTAAGTGATGTTGATGAAAAGAAAAAAGCTACCTTTTGTTTTCTATGTATGCACTTGCCAGTCTATGGCCTCTCAGTTCTAAGACAATTGTCTTCAAACGTTTCCATAACTCCACTAGTCTGCAGTCTTACTCTTCATTGTGAGCCTAACAGTTACATTCACAAAGAATCATCCTTCTTTAAGTGGCGAGTTTTGAACTGGGGGTCATTGCAACATGAGGAAAAACCTCTCAGTGTTATTAGCTTCCTTACGATTAAATAGCTTTTCGCCAACGGGGTTCAGAAGGGACAGACAGAATTCAGTTCAGTCCTCAGATACACATCCCCACTGAACTCATAGGAGTTGGACAGAAGTCAGCATCAGCACAGGATGCCAAGATCATTCTCCGTATGACTGCACTGAGATGAATTTGGACCAGTGAGATTATATTTCTGCTGCTATATCACATAATGTAGTGTACACATAACTCTGAATAATGAATAAAGTGTACTTAATATTTTTTTTCCATAAGCCATTGTCACGGGGCAACGACTCACCGGTGCATCGCTCCTCTTGGTCATCCTGGGATTTAGCTCTTCCGGCCAGGAGCACCTTCTGCAGGCCAGTGTCTTGCCTGCTGCTGGCCCCCCCATGTCCCTCCCGGACCCCGGTACCCTCCTTGTCAGGGTTCCGCCCCAGCAGTAACCCACAATCCGAGTCTCCCCACCCAGGGGATCCCTCAACCCTCTACCCCCACCTTGCCTCAGTGGCCACTGCCAGTCACCATCTAGCCCCCGCACCCTGGGGCAGACTGCAGTCTGTCATGGCCACTCATCATCGGCAAGGGGGCTTGGCCCAGCTGCCTCTCTCTGGGCTGCCCCTCTCCAGCCCCACTACCCTTTCATAGGCCTTTCACTAGGCCCACAGCCTGGGGCTTTGCTAGGCTGGAGCTCCCCCTGCCCTTCCCCAGCACAGCTCCACTTCAGATACCTTGCTAGTACCTTTTGTGTGTCCTTAACTAGGCCTGCAGCCTGGGGGTTTGCTCGGCTAGAGCTCCCCAGCTCCCTCTGCCCTTCCACAGCACTGCTCCACCCTAGATACCCTTCTTAGCTTCCCAGGCAGCCAGGTCCTTCTCTCTCTAGGAAACTGTCTTTGCCTTTGGCCCTCAGCCCTCTTATAAGGGCCAGCTGGGCCCCGATTGCACTGGCCACAGCTGTGACTGCTTTCCCAATCAGCCTGCTTTTCCCATTCACAGCCCTCTCCCGGGCTGCTTTAACCCCTTCAGGGCAGGAGCAGGCTAGTCACCCCACTACAGCCATAATTAAAATGTGGCTAAAAACCTAGGATATCTAATGTGAGCTGTGTTTCTGAGGAACATTGAACTTTAGCCAATTGGAATGACAAAGAAAGAGAATCCCTGAACCTTGAACCTAAACTGCACTATAGTTTAATTTGAAAGATTTAGATATTAAGATTAGATTTTCAAGAGTTCAGAACCCACAACCGGAGCTAAACAAGAGTTCAGACACCCAGCAGCTCCCATGGTGACCTTGTGGCCAGCTTTTCATAAGAGCTCAGTACCAGCTAAGAAAGGAGCTATTCTGAATATCAGGCCTTTACAGAAATAACATTGCCCTACCCAAACCATTCATTTTCAAAAGGAATGTAAGTAATTGAGCGTCTAAGCCCCTTAGGCTGCTTTGAATATTCAACTCTATATTCTTATCTACAATGATATTGGACAAGCTACCATCATGCCTCCATCACACACACCTGCATCTGTATACACCTCTAAATTTACTAGCAAGTATCCTCATAAAAGAAATTAAATAAATTAAAGAAGAGAAAAATAAAATCTCTAAACAAGGTATAATAAGCCGGAGCAGTCTGGCATTCTGTATACCTCAGAAATTTCAAATGGGTACCGTATAGAGGAATAAAAATTCTTAAATTAATGAAAATTACTGATTTTTACATTAAGAATGGTCCTATAAGGCACTTTGAAATGTATGAACTTGTCAGAGATAAATCTGCTCTGCACCAATCAATCCCTATAAAGTGCACTAAAATGAATACCTGCTACAGTGGTATACAAGTTAAAGAAACATTTATTTAAACATCAAGACTGCTTTCAGAGAGGTCTCCACAGTCTCGCCACCTAATTAAAAAAGCATCCCTTGGCCTCAGAACAGATTTCATTTGCATGCCTCAGTGAATGTAATCCATAAATGGCAAGACCGCTACACAAATTAAAATATTTAAGCACTAAATCTCTTGACTCTTTCTGTCACTCAACCAGGGCTCTTAATGTTACCCCATAGAACAGAAACTGCAGTGGAGCCAAAAGTGTACGTCTGTACTTTTCAGCCGCTGCTGCTCTGTTAGCATTGCTGGGTCAAACTCATCCCTGAAGTCACTCAATTCAAGTCAGTTGAGTGATCCTACTGATGTTTATGTGTAGTCAAGGGAAAGCAACTGATCTGGAGGAAGGCATATTCAACTCAAATAGTTACTGTATGTTTAGAGTTGTGACACCCTATGAACTTTAACAAATTTACCCACTTACCTTTGTGAATTCCCCCAGATCTTATTTGTTTCCCCTCTTCTTCAGAGTTGCCTTCCCACATAACTAATTGAGAGATGGCACCAAAGAAATGCCTGCCAGAGCTCATATGTACATTGGTAAACAACTGAAATTCTCTTTAACTCAGGTAGTCAGCGAGTCTGCGAATTCCTTCCATGAAAACCTGCATTAAAATATATTATTTACTGCCCTGAAGGACAAAAGCTGACATAAAACCAGCTGTGAACATTCCGGATAACTATCTCCAGTTATCCATATGAGCGTCATGTACTAATGGACTGCTACAACTTTAGCACATATCATATAGAGCTATTAGAGCTAATGATTCTGGGATACCATATATCATTAGCTTTAATACTCAGCTGGTACAGCGCTCCAAAGATTTCTACTGTCATGCAATCGCATCCTGAGAATGTAAAATTGAAAAGAGGGGCCACCTGAGGATCTGCAAAGACAGAGTAAGGAAAATAACTGCTCGGAAGGGGGTTCCACTCCAATCCGCCAGATAATTAAAGCTCCCCAGATGTTTACAGTTCTATTTAGCTCAGCTGGTAAAGCTGACTGTTACAATAGTCTCATCATTTGAAATGCAAGAGAATCACACACACACAGGTTTTGATAATGTTTTGTTTGTTTTTTTCCTTGGTGTTCACCTATTTTTGTTCCATATGTTCTTTTGTGTCTTTGTTGCTCCACGCCTATATTTATTTCATTCACTGCAAACTGCCTCCTTCAAACACTTGACATCTTTGCTTTTGACTGGCTCAAAGTTACTATTATCTATTTGTGACTTTTTTCAGACATGCTCAGCATTTGGGGCCAGCTCCTGCCAGGTTCCTCCTCTGCTGAGTGCTCTACAGCCAACTGTCATTAATTTTTAGTGGACACTGATGGGCCTCAGCACTTCAGAGACAGTGCACAGTGTTTTGCATGACCAAGACCTTAGAAAAAATAAAGCAATATGCAAAAGACTCCTATCTGTGTGATTAGCTCTATGTACAATGATCAGTTCAGATTCCATAAAGAATCATCCCTATCTGTGGAAATAAATAAGTTGTCTTAACCAAAGGGCTAATGCAAATATGTACAGATATACCCTGGTGCAAAGCAGCCCTGAATTCAGGGGATCCAGCTCTTGGAGAATCCCCGTTTAGGGAAAAATATTCAGATAAGAAACTCTAAAGTGGCCTCTATATTACGTCACCCAACCCTCTGTGGCATGTAGTAGGAAGCTGTCCAGGGGATGAGAGCCCTTGAAATAGGTTAGAGCATCTTTCAGGCTGCTTAATCTGTGCAAGGGGACCAGCCTAGTGCAGAGTGGCCCAGGGTTAGGGAACCTCATAGAGCATCTTTGCACCTTCCCAAGCTGTGCTGTGTGCTCCATGCCCACACCCAAGGATCAAGCCCATTAGCTATTACTACCACAAAATAAGACGTTTACAGCAAATTTCCTTCTCAAAGCCACCTACTGCCATGTTTCTGACATCCCATTTGACACTGTAATTGACAAAAAGATCAGTGTTCAATCCTTCTTGCACCACTTTATCTCCTTTTGGATTTCCCTTTCTCCAGCTGGGTATATAGGTCTTGACAACTCTTCTGTACCTGGGATGTTGATAAATTATGCTTCAGTTAAGTGATTTCACTCGAAAAGTGTCTTTGTATCTACAAGGGTCTTCTTCAGAATGTATGAAATAGATTTTTCAGGTGAAGACTGACATGCTCTCCCTTTTCTCTGATAGATCAAAACAATCTGCCTACATCTGCATGGTTGTAAAAATGTTCTTGACATAGGCAGTGTGGTTTAGCTACTTCGGTTTGCATATTCAGTTCTACAGGGCATTCTGATACAAAGTCATACAGAATTTCAAACATTCGGAGATGTTGTACGGCTTCTTTTATAGTGACACTACTACACTTTCTGTAGGATTCAACATAAATTGGTTTAGGCTTCTATGGCACTTCACAACCTTCTTCTTTACATTGATGGATATCAAGCCCCTTCATCTCCCTCATTTCCAGCATTCAGAATCCTTCATTCTACAGCTGTTCCTTTTTATCCTTGGCTCTCCTCCCTGAGGATAAGATGATGTCTTTTTCTTTTCATAGCAGCCTTGATTAAAATTTTGGTTTTAGTCATTTACTGACACAACGACATGCAGTAAATATTTCCATAAAGAACAGTGTCAAATCAACACAAAGAAAGTTTGCTCCATTATTGTACTTACAGAGGAAATGGGAGACTGCACTACACAGTTTCAGGAGAGACAAGTTAAGGGAATAATTTGTGACAGTAAACCATTGCCTGAGGAACAGAGCAGCATAGAGGCACACAACCCTGGTGGGAACTATTTGAGGCCTCAGGCAGACACTGTGCCTTGAGGAGTTTGCTGCACCGCCCTAGATAAGGGTGTAGCGTTTGTGCCTCAGTGTGGGGGTGTGATTCCCTTTGGGGAATCAAATGACAGCAATGACAATAGAACCAAGCCAACTGGGCAGGGACGCAAGATGCAAGAACTCATTGCACAGGGGATAAAAAAGAGTCCAGCTCAAAATGCATACAAGCTTAAGTGTACCTGTATAGAATAAGCAGTACTAGTTTAGTGAAGTTACTGGCTGACTTGTGGCAACGCCAATAGAAAATACATATAAGAACACTAGTGCAGAGGTGTGGGAAGTAATGGAGTTTAGCAAGACTTGCCTGGAAAGAAAGAAATATAATTTCAGTGTGAGAAACAATCCTAAATATTAATAGGCAAAGAGCTGTTGAAGCCGAGCTGAAACACCTGGGGCACAGCTGGGGAACCATTGAAAGACTTGCCAGAAACAGACAGGAGTGGAGGAGCTTTGCACTGCTCTAAACGCCAGAGGCATAATGGAAATATGAGGATGATGAAGAATGCTCTCGAGCCTATGGTTCATTACGCCTATGAGATGGTATTGCCAGGTACTGTTAGAAGAAACTGGCATTAGAATAATAAAATAGTTTTGCACAACCCTCAACAACTCATTCAACAGAGCAAGAGCCAGAAGATTTATTCTACTCTCTGTCAGTGCTGGAAGCATAATGGCTCATGGGGGAGGGGCGAGGAAGCAAGAGGTGTAGGTGGCTCCCTCGCAACATCCTGCAAAGCTTCTGATTTCCATAGGAGATAGACTCCCTCCTACTCCATCTTCTTTGGAGAGCCACAGATGAGGAGATGGATCCTTCCCATCTTTATCTTCTCATGAGTCTTACTCGGGCTGGTCAAATTTTGGCATAAAAAAGCATTATGGTATATTTATACACTAATATCCCCAGACTTTCAAAGTGCAGCTATACACATATGTGCAGTGGAATTAAAAAAAAAATCTGTTTAAGAACATGGATGCCGAATATTAAACACTAAGTGTTCCCCCAGCCCTTCATTCTCTATTATGTGCAGTGACATTTGTAAACAGTGATTGCAAGATTTGTTTAGCTTTTATACAATTTTATTGGAATTGCAGCAAACTACATCTTCCCTCTCCTATCCGTTGTTTTTGTGCGATTGCCTTGGATTAGGTTTGTAAAGTATTGCGGGAGTACATTGCTCTTCTCTCACTTGTTTAAGCAATACTTAACTGAATATTTTTCTCCCATCTGAAAAGAAATGCAATTACACCTTATAGTTTTGAGAAAATACCTGGCTAGTATATTCTGCTTATATTCGGTATTTATCTCATTACCCCAAGTATAATCCAGCTAGGGAAAAAAAAAAACCTATATTTAGAGATGCACTACATTTGTGTCTTTCCTTCCATGCTGCATCCTGCATGCATCTGTACAATAGTTCTTTATTATAGAGAATATCAGAGCAGCTCAAATATAGCACGTGTGATCATACAAACAGTCTACTGACTGCATCCTATGGAGATATTAACCTTAATACAACCATAGAGCATGAATGTTTCATGGGCTACTACTAGCTGAAGGTGCTAAGCAAAAAGTGGGAACAGAATGTTTGCCATTTTAGGGATTTGGTGAATGAGAGAGTTTCAGGACCTCAGTGATCAAATCCCTTGAAGACTTCATTATTTTAAGTGCCTTTTCTGTCATTTATAAATTATACTAAAGAGATTTGCAAAGGAGAAGCATATTCTTCTCTTGCTGTAGATAAGGTGCAGTTAGATGTCAGTTTTAGCATGAACAATGGAGGAGTCCTTGTGGCACCTTAGAGACTAACAAATTTATTTGGGCATAAGCTTTCATGGGCTAGAACCCACTTCATCAGATGCATGGAGTGGAAAATACAGTAACAGGTATAAATACACAGCACAGGAAAGATAGGAGTTGCCTTACCAAGTGGGAGGTGAGTCTAATGAGATAATTCAATTAACAGTAGGATACCAAAAAGGAGGAAAAATCACTTTCGTAGTGGTAATGAGAGTGGCCCATTTCAAACAGATGACAAGAAGGTGTGAGTAACAGTAGAGGGAAATTAGTATGGGGAAAATTAGGTTTTGTAATGACCCAACCACTCCCAGTCTTTATTCAGGCCTAATTTGATGGTGTCCAGTTTGCAAATTAATTCCAGTTCTGCAGTTTCACGTTGGAGTCTGTTTTTGAAGGTTTTTTTGCTTAAGAATTGCCAGTTTTAGGTCTGTTATTGAAGTGTTCTCCTACTGGTTTTTGAATGTTATAATTCCTGATGTCAGATGTGTGTCTGTTTATTCAATTTTAGTCCATTTTAGCATGTTCACCATCCAACCCTTCATGGGTGAAAGATTACTAGTGGTTTCATTTGTGCTGCTTTATCCTAGTCATACAAAATTCAGACATCCTTTTCAATTGATTTGTCTTCCTCTATCATTTAGTCCTTCATTATTTGTTCCTCCTCTCCGCCAAATATTAGCAGATAATATCTTTTCTCAAAAGTATCCTGATCTTCTCTTTCTCAAATAGAAATGTTTATTCCCCATCCACTTGCATTTCTCTGACTTTGAGTTTGAAACTATGTTCTATCCCAAAGGCATTGCAGAGAGATCTTGGAGTGACAGGAAACATGGGGCCAGATCCTCTGGTTTGTTTAATTAGTACACAGGACTGATCCAAAGCCCATTGGAAAGATGGAAAGATGTCCATTGACTTCTAAGGGCACTGGACTGGGTCCTACAAGAAAGTAAAATCAAATAAGGGGTATCAGAAATAAACAAGGAGAGCTATAAATATTACTAGTAGGTGAAAAAAATAATTTCATAGGCAAAACTTAAATCCAGTTAAATGATTCCCTGCATGCATCTTCACTTTCCTGTGTTAGGCCAGGCTTCAGAGGGGTTGTAGTACAGATAATCAAAGACAGAACTTAATTTGGATTCATAGGAAAAGGCAGAACATGGCAAGACACGAGAAACATGGGAGAGGTCACCACAGGCATCTCCTCTAGACCACCAAGCCTAGACGGAAGTGAAGATGAAACATTTCGGGATAACTCTCAAGGCATTCTGAAGCACAAGATACTGTCACCTATGAATCAGTTCATGATCTAGAGATACTGACTACAACCAGGAGACAAACAATCCTGGATCATCAGTTTACAGACAAGAAATTATCTGAAAATAAGAGGAAATATTGAAACCAGTGATTGTCAACTACTTGGAAGAGAGAGGTACATAAATATAAGATTTCAGCAAAGCAAAAGTAGGGAATTAAGCTCATAGGGAAAGTTTTGCAAATTAAATTAGTGATTAGACCTTACCTGGAAAAGAAAAAGTTCAGCAAGATATTCACTTTCAAGTTCTGAATATTAATAGTCAGCAATACAAGCAAGCTGGGAATGACAGACTATGCACATTTACATTTTGGTGCTTGCAAAGTTTCTAAACTTCTGGAAAGATAAATTACGGCAGATAGTAATCTATCTATAAGCACTTTCTTTAGATATAAATTGAACCACAGAAAAAATTCACGTTTCAGAGTAGCAGCCGTGTTAGTCTGTATCCGCAAAAAGAAAAAGTAGTACTTGTGGCACCTTAGAGACTAAACAAATTTATTTGATCATAGGCTTTCGTGAGCTACAGCTCACTTCATCGGATGCATGCAGTGGAAAACACAGTGGGGAGATTTATATACACAGAGAACATGAAACAATGGGTGTTACCATACACACTGTAACAAGAGCGATCAGGTAAGGTGAGCTATTACCAGCAGGAGAGCCGGGGGGGGGGAGGAAGGGGGAGAAAACCTTTTGTAGTGATAATCCAGGTGGGCCATTTCCAGCAGAAAGTGTGAGGAACAGTGGGGGTGGAGGGAGAATAAACATGGGGAAATAATTTTACTTTGTATAATGACCCATCCACTCCCAGTCTTTATTCAAGCTTAAGTTAATTGTATCCAGTTTGCAAATTAATTCCAATTCAGCAGTCTCTCATTGGAGTCTGTTTTTGAAGTTTTTTTGTTGAAGAATTGCCACTTTTAGGTCTAATCGAGTGACCAAAGAGATTGAAGTGTACAATCCATCGGTGATCTTCCTGAAAACACCATCCTGGCCACTATGGATGTAGAAGCCCTCTACACCAACATTCTACACAAAGATGGACTACAAGCCGTCAGGAACAGTATCCCCGATAATGTCACGGCAAACCTGGTGGCTGAACTTTGTGACTTTGTCCACACCCATAACTATTTCACATTTGGGGACAATGTATACCTTCAAATCAGCAGCACTGCTATGGGTACCCGCATGGCCCCACAGTATGCCAACATTTTTATGGCTGACTTAGAACAACGCTTCCTCAGCTCTCGTCCCCTAATGCCCCTACACTACTTGCGCTACATTGATGATATCTTCATCATCTGGACCCATGGAAAAGAAGCCCTTGAGGAATTCCACCATGATTTCAACAATTTCCATCCCACCATCAACCTCAGCCTGGACCAGTCCACACAAGAGATCCACTTCCTGGACACTACAGTGCTAATAAACGATAGTCACATAAACACCACCCGATACCGGAAACCTACTGACCGCTATTCCTACCTACATGCCTCCAGCTTTCATCCAGACCACACCACACGATCCATTGTCTACAGCCAAGCTCTGCGATACAATCGCATTTGCTCCAATCCCTCAGACAGAGACAAACACCTACAAGATCTCTATCAAGTGTTCTTACAACTACAATACTCACCTGCTGAAGTGAAGAAACAGATTGACAGAGCCAGAAGAGTACCCAGAAGTCACCTACTACAGGACAGGCCCAACAAAGAAAACAACAGAACGCCACTAGTCATCACTTTCAGCCCCCAACTAAAACCTCTCCAACGCATCATCGAGGATCTACAACCTATCCTGAGTGACGACCCATCACTCTCACAGATCTTGGGAGACAGGCCAGTCCTTGCTTACAGACAGTCCCCCCAACCTGAAGCAAATACTCACCAGCAACCACACACCACACAACAGAACCATTAGCCCGCGAACCTATCCTTGCAACAAAGCCTGTTGCCAACTGTGTCCACATATCTATTCAGGGGACACCATCATAGGGCCTAATCACATCAGCCACACTATCAGAGGCTCGTTCACCTGCACATCTACCAATGTGATATATGCCATCATGTGCCAGCAATGCCCCTCTGCCATGTATATTGGCCAAACTGGACAGTCTCTATGTAAAAGAATAAATGGACACAAATCAGACGTCAAGAATTGTAACATTCAAAAACCAGTCAAACACTTCAATCTCTTGGGTCACTCGATTACAGACCTAAAAGTGGCAATTATTCAACAAAAAAACTTCAAAAACAGACTCCAACGAAAGACTGCTGAATTGGAATTAAATTGCAAACTGGATACAATTAACTTAGGCTTGAATAAAGACTGGAGTGGATGTGTCATTACACAAAGTAAAACTATTTCCCCATGTTTATTCCCGTCCCGCCCCCCCTCACTGTTCCTCACATGTTCTTGTCAACTGCTGGAAATGGCCCACCTTGATTATCACTACAAAAGGTCCCATCGTCCCGTCCTCCCCCACCGCTCTCCTGCTGGTAATAGCTCACCTTACCTGATCACTCTTGTTACAGTCTGCATGGTAACACCCATTGTTTCATGTTCTCTGTGTATATAAATCTCCCCACTGTATTTTCCACTGCATGCATCCGATGAAGTGAGAGGTAGCTCACGAAAGCTTATGCTCAAATAAATTTGTTAGTCTCTAAGGTGCCACAAGCACTCCTTTTCTTTTTGCAGAAAAATTTCAGTCACAGAATCCATTTCAAAGATGACAGGTCATTTCATTTAGCGTAAGAAACCTCCAGCTGTGGTTCACAATACATCGTAACAAAATTGGATGAACTGTGAAAGAACAAGGTCTCATAAGGACACCTTGTAGCAAAGGGCTTAACTCCACTGTGTGGAAAAAAAAAATTGAGATCTCAATCTTACTCTTGAAAACATGACTTTCCATTAATCAGTTGCCCATGTGCCTTTTTTTAAGTTTGACCAATCATAATTTTACTATTTGACAATTGTTAATATCAATTTGTCAGAGACCTGGCATGGATAATTTAAATCTTCACCTCCAAATGCATCAAACACACATCTTTTGAGGTGCAGGTAAACTTTTCCTCCTCTGTTTCTCTTGATAGGAATGAGCATTGGATAAGCCCCTGACACTGTGGAAGCTTTGCCAAACTGAACCTTTTGAATTCCGATCATCACTAATTTATTCTGTGGCTTAGCAAAATCAGTATTGGACAAACACAAGAAATCAGTTGGGGGATGGGGGGAAGGGAGATGTTCCTTCTCTTCTCCTTATGTCGTACAATAAGTGATACTGTCTTTTTCTGGTGAATTGTTATTCTAAAGCCCTTTGTATCAAGCCTCCAGAGTCAGCTCAGTTGAAGAGTAGCCATTGTTCCTTGGAGTTTTGTACCATAAAACAGAGTATCACCATTTAAAAATTAAATGAGAAAATAATTTGGAGGGTCAATTGACTTCTGACCTTTGGAATGTGTTTCGAATTATACATAAAAATGTTGGACTCTCAAATCACATGCGACATTTCTATTCCCTAATTGGATGAACGTTACTCTTAGGATCAGGTTTCCATTGCAAATATTCAACTTTCTGTAAATATTCTGCATTATCTTAATACTTCCTATTTAAGATTACTTTCCTGCCAGCATACTCATTTGTTAAAATATTCATGGAAAGTGAATACAAAATGGGGTGTGAATAAAGTCAAAGTTGCTTGCAATACCTAGGCTCCCTGACTAGTTTTGATTTCATTTTCAATTACTTCATTGTAATTTACTTTGCACGTTTTGTACATGCATACAGAAATACTTTTGCTCAGTGATATTAAGGTTTTGGAAAGGGGGAGGGGTTTTTTTTTGTTTGTTTTTTAAATCACAGTTATCTGCTGTCCTGCACTAAATACTCAGGGTGAAATCCTGGGTCCACTGAAGCCAACCTCCCATTGACTTCAATGAGATCAGGACTTCAGGCTCAGTGTGGTGATGTTGTAAAGAAAAAGCTACACTGACATAATGCATGACCCACTGGCACACTTCCAGGACGCAGTAATTAAAAGGAACAAAACGAACTTTGGGAACTGAGAGAGGTGCCCTTATTTTCTATTGCCTTGTCCCCCCACCAAGAAATTAGAAGTAATCGGGGCCTCCAGAGGAGAATTATTACAGCATATTCTATTCTATATAGGATTTTACTACACTGATGAACTTGATATATCTGAGCTCCCGCTGTTAAGGACCCCCCATAGATTGACCTCTGCAAAGAAGGGCTGTTGGATACCACACGCATTTTCTTTTTTGGTACAACACTAGAAAAGAGAAGAAGGTCAGATGAGCAAGAGGCAGTTCCCTTCAAGTAAACAAAAACTTCATCTTAATTTTCAAGCATAGAATAACTATTTGTATGTGGGTCTGTTAGGGAGGATGGAGTTGAGAATAGATCCCACGCACACGCTATAGTTTGCTGTGGCTGCTAAGGGATTTCAGTGTCTTAAAAATCATCCATAGAATACATAAAACTCCTGCATAAATAGCTATCAATAACATTTTATTTGTTTATCTTTTATGAAAGGGTTTTTAACTGCAGGTTATACTCTGGGTAATACATAATATTGTGATATTTTACCACCACAGTGTGCCATTTTGTCTTTCATTTTTTATAATGAAAGTAGTAAACTTGGATTTTATTTTTTTTGTTAGCCATGCAAGGTACCAGCAAGCTGGCAACATCTACACTTTTTGAACTTCATACAGAGAAAGAACATTTGCAGTGTATAGGCCAGGTACCTGATGAGAGACTATGTGGGCATTTACATTTGTATTTGCTGTGGACAAATAGTGCCAGTGAAGTCCTGTGACTAGTACAGCATGTTGGAATTAATCTATAGATACAATATTTTAGGACTATTGAACATGAGATAACAGAAGTACATGACTACATTTGTGTCTTTAATGACATTTATAATAAATAACTGTTATTCAAGATCACTTTCACTGTTTTTTACTTGGAAAATTCTTTTGCAGATGTCCAATTGGGCTATGATTCCCAAAAATCTTACAGAAAAGAACCTGTTTGCATACCTCTGAAGAGCGGATATGCACCTGTCTGCTTTATTTTGCAGTCTACCACAGAGGAGATGGATTGCACAGTTTTGACAATACAGTATTTCCCCCATTCTAATCGTTTCAAAAAGCCCATTGGAAATAAAACGAGATAGACACTCTGTCTATTGATAAGCAATTTCCAAGGCTCAGCACTTTTCCCACAGTGAACATGTCTTTCCACAGCATAACATATCTTTAACTATTTGCATGATCCTTTGTTCTCACACCATGATCAGCTGTTTTAAAAACTCTAGAGCTTGTGATGAATAATTTATATGACACACATAAGTGCTCTTAGTGACGAAGGCCCAGATTCTGAACTGCTGGGAATTCTTCAAGTGGCTGGCAAAGATACCACAGCACAGCCAAGCGTCTGAGCCAAAATCACAGACCTGGAACGTTAATAGAATATTGTGGATCAGTAGTCAGTGTCTCTCTCTGTCTCACACGTACAGAGCACGTTTCAAGATAATTCCAACCATGCGTTTTAATAAGCTCACATCAGTACTGGGAATTCACCTGAAGTCCTCAAGACACTGTAAACCTTGACAAGGACTCAGTGTGGGGCTGATTGCCATTTAATCAAAACGAGGCATCTTCTCCTCAACTTCCATGTGTCTTCCTCTAATCTACATCTTTGGTAACTATTCTTTTGGCATCAGCCTCCCGCTACTGCATGAAATAAGATGCCTGACAAGAGCATGGAAGTAGCAATAGATGTCATTGTACACTGCAGCAAATGTAGTAAAAAAAAACCTATTTCATATTATTGAACTCAGTAGCAGAAAACTATTTACAAAGATTGGCAAAGATGTCTCCTAGTTCATATCAGTGGAAAATGCCCTTTCCCACAAAGCCTCTTTGTTATGTGACACAGCTTTTTAGAAACATCTGTTGAGTTTTTCTGTTAAAACTATGTCACAGATTATTTTGAGCAGTTTAACCTTTTTGCTGAAAAAGGTCACAAAGAAAACATGAAACGGTATGTCAGTGTCTGAGCTGAAAAACAACACGACTGACATTAACTACATCATAAATACAGCAGTGAATGTAAAAGCTGCAATGAAGCAAGAAGGCAAGATTAATACCAGACTAAATGAATGCCAGAGCCAAATGCCAAGGAATGATGAGATCCATTATCCAGGGTTCCAGCAGCAGCCAATAAATCCAAAAAGTTTATCACATAAGATACAGGTTAGCAGAATCTCAGGTGAGTGCTCATTTATAACCTAGATTAAGAAAATTTAGGGCTTTCAGGATCATGGCTCCTATACTTGAAAGCCTGATTTAGGGGAAAATGCTTCACGTCCCCACCCTATCCAAGATTATGTCCCCCTATTTATATGAATGGTGCAGCACCTTTTCTATATAGATCTCCTCCCCAGAAGGTGACTTCAGCTGTCTCCGTAGCATTGCCCCCCTCCTCCTCTGGGCCCTCTCTTTGGCTCCAAAACCCCACCTGATGAGATGTACACAGGGAAAGAGTGGCAGCGGGGAAGGAGATAGTTTTGCCTGTGTATATTCACAGAGAAAGACGGAGACCAGCACTCTATTCGCTTTACTACAGAGCCCCCTAGAGGGGTCCTGTAGGCAGCACATTACCAGAAGGCTGGAGGAAAGAGAGCCAGAGCAGAGGCACAGAGCTCCGAAAGGATGACCTGTTGGAGGCCTATCCAAGTAGGGGACAGACGCCAGTTTTGCAGGGTCAATGGAGAAATCTTTTCCTGTTTGAGAGGATCTGATGTCTACATCTTAAGCTGTAAAGAAAAACAGCATAAGACTAGGAAAGAAGGCAAATCTAACACTTGTCCATTTTTAATTAAATTCTTTAACAGCAGCAGTTTTAATTAAAAATGAACCCTGTCAAGTGGCAAGGTATACTAATGATGTGAACTCACCAGAGCTGAAACATTCACCTTGAGGGTCTTGCTCAGAAAATGGAAGTCTCCCTGCATTACTGCAATCAGTGGCTGAGCAAATTTACAAAGATGTCACCAATTGTGAAATTAACTTTTTATGACAAACAAATAGAAAGTGACAGTCTAGAATCTGAACTCAAATGGCTTTGCTGTGCATTGATACCAGCTCATTATGTAAAGCCTTCTACATATATAGAAAGTAGATGCTTGAGGAACTCTCTGTTTTTCTTTCAAAGTAAGGCTGCAAACAAACAAACGGTTTCTTTCCCCCCAGAAGGTGTTTATTATGTAAGATCATAGATGCTAACACCATAGTCTAGATGGGGCAAGAATGAGATTTGGGATACCTGAAAACTCCCATTTATAAATCATTATTCCTTTGAACCAACTGTAGGCACACTGTCTTAACAAATTTATTTGAGCATAAGCTTTCGTGAGCTATAGCTCACTTCATCGGATGTATGCAGTGGAAAATACAGTGGGGAGATTTATATACACAGAGAACATGAAACAATGGGTGTTACCATACACACTGTAACAAGAGTGATCAGGTAAGGTGAGCTATTACCAGCAGGAGAGCCGGGGGGGGCGGGGGGGAACTTTTGTAGTGATAATCAAGGTGGGCCATTTCCAGCAGTTGACAAGAACGTGTGAGGAACAGCGGGGGGGGGGGGCAGCAATAAACATGGGGAAATATAGTTTTACTTTGTGTAATGACACATCCACTCCAGTCTTTATTCAAGCCTAAGTTAATTGTATCCAGTTTGCAATTTAATTCCAATTCAGCAGTCTCTCGTTGGAGTCTGTTTTTGAAGTTTTTTTTGTTGAAGAATTGCCACTTTTAGGTCTGTAATCGAGTGACCCAAGAGATCGAAGTGTTCTCTGACTGGTTTTTGAATGTTATAATTCTTGACGTCTGATTTGTGTCCATTTATTCTTTTATGTAGAGACTGTCTGGTTTGACCAATGTACATGGCAGAGGGGCATTGCTGGCACATGATGGCATCTATCACATTGGTAGATGTGAAGGTGAACGAGCCTCTGATAGGGCCTAATTACATCAGCCACACTATGATGGTGTCCCCTGAATAGATATGTGGACACAGTCGGCAATGGGCTTTGTTGCAAGGATAGGTTCGTGGGTTAGTGGTTCAGTTGTGTGGCTGCTGGTGAGTATTTGCTTCAGGTTGGGGGGCTGTCTGTAAGCAAGGACTGGCCTGTCTCCCAAGATCTGTGAGAGTGATGGGTCGTCGTTCAGGATAGGTTGTAGATCCTTGATGATGCGTTGGAGAGGTTTTAGTTGGGGGCTGAAGGTGATGGCTAGTGGTGTTCTGTTATTTTCTTTGTTGGGCCTGTCCTGTAGTAGGTGACTTGTGGGTACTCTTCTGGTTCTGTCAATCTGTTTCTTCACTTCAGCAGGTGGGTATTGTAGTTATGATACCTTACACGGTATATCTGGTAAAATTCATTGCACTTTTATAATATTGGTATAAACAATACAATAAACTGTCTCCCATATTCCATACAGTGTCACAGGCTACATGCAGAATTTGTGGGGGGGGGCAAGAGTGCTGTGGATACTATGCCTTCCCTTCATTACAATTATATGATGAGCGAGGAGAAGTTGACAGGTAGATTGACAGTAACCCTAACCCTGTCCTAAGAGAGCCCTCCAACAGCTGTAAAAAAAAAAAAAAAGAAAGAGCCCCAGGCAATACAGAATAACCACTGCTTGTCCCTTCCACTCAGACAATCAAATTACACTGGAGTCTACGTGCCATGAAAGGTCCAAGTGGGAATCTGAGGATGTGGGCCTCAGCTCCTCCGTAACAATTTGGCATGTCTGGAGTATGAAAGGCACAGAAGAAAATCAGATTTATTCTGTTCCTTCAGAGAGATTAGATGCTGGTGTACCTTAAATTACAGCCAACTAAATAAAACCCAGACAGCAAAGAGAACTTTTCAATGAAACAAAGCTGAGATGGAGCACACGTATTTACTTTAGCTAGAATTTGGTCATTATCAGACATTGCCATCTAGCCCAGTATATTTCAGGAGCCACTTCAGAGTTAGTTACGACCATTGTGTCTTCTACGGAGACGATAAAAAACAAAAACAAAACAAAAAAACCCCCAGCAGCTGGTAGTGTAGGGGAAGAGAAAGAAACCAGTGCTGGGAAAGTTGGCTCAGATTCGGACTGGATATGGTGTATGCACATGCGCACACATACCTGCTGGGTTTGTTAGCTGGCTACCACTGTCAACTGCTGCAGAGAAAAAAAAAGTGTCCCTACCTACAGCCACAAATTGTCATGCCGCTTCCTCCACAATAAAAAAAAAAAACAAACTCATTTCTGTCTCCTTCATCACAGTAGTCCCTGGAGAGCATGAACAATATTTGGGTTGCCACTTGGCAGGCACAACTGCAAGTATTTTATTTCTCATTCTCGCTACAACAGCTATTGGTCCTTTTGCAGCTCATTTAGTGGAAGAGCAATGGACCCTTGGATATCCCAGAATACTTTTCAGGAGAGGTTGCGTTTGAGTCTTATCAGAAGCACACAAGCTGTGACAGACATGACAAAATATTGAGGTGGTGTAATTCAGAATCTGCAGATCATGCCAAGTTAGCCCTGTGAGAGATAATGTTTAAGCATTACAGGGAGATTTAGCTATTCAACACATTAATATTTAAAGGGACAGAGTCAACTTGAAAATTTGTCTGAAAATTCTGTGTCTATTGTAGTTACAAGTAACACCCACGGTGAAAATATTTCATGGGAAAAAATCTGATTTTTTATCTTGTGCATAGGACAATATTGTGTGTCAAATCAGTGTAACTGTTTCCCCTATTTCATCATTTAGGCTGAGATTTGGGCAACCAGTTTCCATTCTAATTCAAATTCCTTTAGGGATCTTTAAAAAAAAAAAAAATCTGACCCTTAGTCATTTTCTCAACTGTTGAACAGACACGAACAACAAGAGATCAGAAAAACCGTTAACACTCTTTACTTGGTTTTGGGGTTTAATTTTAGTATGTTTATTTTAGGGCTGTCAATTAATCGCAGTTAACTCACATGATTAACTGAAAAAAAGTAATCGCGATTGTAACCCTTCTGCCCGTCAAGAGTTGGCAGCAACAAGGGCCGGGTTCAGTATCTAGGGGTTCCATTCCAATACACAATGCAAAACCGGCTCGAGCCCCGACCCAGTGACCTGGAACAAATATATACCACCCCCACTAAGTGCCTCTTCGAGGCAATACTTCCCGTCTCGCAAGCACAGAGTCTGAGTAAAGCCTTTTAATAACAGAGAGAAACAATGTGGCATTATGTTGGGGAAACACCACCAACAGGATTCATAACACAACCCGTGAGCAAAAAAAACCCACCCCAAGCAATTTGGGGCGTGTCCTTTCCCTTTGGTTCTTGAGTCCAGCAACCCAAAGTCACCCAAAGCCCAACAACCCAAAAGTCTCCGTCCCTGATCAGTGCAGCACCAGAGCTCGAAAGTTTATCTGCAGAGTTTTACCTCCCAACCTGGGTGGAGATGGGGGCGGGGGGGAGGGTTTAAGGTGCACCTTACATGGTCCAAAGCCGATTGCCCCATCTCTCCATGGGGCTCTGCTCCACCAGCCGTCCCACAAATCGCTCCTCTCTGCCAGCCGCGCCCCATGAGCTGCTCCAGCCATCCCACAAACTGCTCCACTCCGCCAGCTGCTCTGCTCTGCCAGCCATCCCACGATCCACTCCAGCCATCCCACAAGCCACTCTGCTAGCTGTCCCACAAACTGTTCCACAATATATCTTCAGGCTCCCCCACTACTTAACACAACACTCACCGATTTCAGCTCTTAGTAAGTTTAGCTCTTTTGTGACTTCAGCCTGTAGTAGGGGAGCCTCGGTGCTAGTGCACCATCGGCCCAAAGTGAATTCAGCTCAGCAGCCTGTAACTAGACTCCTCATGGAATCAAAATTAGCTCTGATATTCCACAGTGGAAAGAGGAGGAAGTGCAATTAGCATGTAAGGCCCTCACCAGGGGCCCCATACCACTAGGTATTAATACCTGTACCCAGCCTCTCTCAATTCACTGAGTTTTGGAACCCATGTCCCTTGCCTAGCGAGTGCTACTTAGTTGATGGCGAGTCCCTCCATCATAACAAAAGGTCAAGTACAGTTCCACTGTCCTTGATTCACATAATCAGGATAATTACAATTTATTCTTCCTGCCCCAATAACAGAGAAACTGGGGATCCCACAGCAGCCAAAGTGACCATTCGGGCAGCTATGGGCTCATGCTAGGTGGGGTGGGTGTGCCTATGCAAATAAGATCAGCCCCTGAAGTTCTTTTCCACAACTTGCCACAACTCACCACCAGATGTCAGGGTGGAGCTCATCCTGACTCTGCTTACACGATTAACCATAGTTCTAATCACAATGTTAAACAATAGAATACCAATTGAAATTTATTAAAAATTTTGAATGTTTTTCTATATTTTCAAATATATTGATTTCAGTTACAACACAGAACACAAAGTGTACAGTACTCACTTTATATTATTTTTATTACAAATATTTGCACTGTAAAAATGATAGAAGAAATTGTATTTTTCAATTCCCCTCATACAAGTACCATAGTGCAATCTTTGTCATGAAAGTACAACTTACAAATGTCAAAATTTTTTTTTGTTACGTAACTGCACTCAAAAACAAAACAATGTAAAACTTTAGAGCCTACAAGGCCACTGAGTCCTACTTCTTGTTCAGCGAATCGCTAAGAGAAAAAAGTTTGTTTACATTTACGGGAGATAATGCTGCCCGCTTCTTATTTACAATGTCACCTGAAAGTGAGAACAGACGTTCACATGGCACTTTTGTAGCCGGCATTGCTAGGTATTTATGTGCCAGATATGCTAAACATTCATATGCCCTTCATGCTTTAGCCACCATTCCAGAGGACATGATTCCATGCTGATGATGCTCATTAAAAAAAAAGTGTTAATTAAAATTGTGACTGAACTCCTTGGGGGAGAATTGTATGTCTCCTGCTCTGTTTTACCTGCATTCTGCCATATATTTCATTTTATAGCAGTGTCAGATGACCCAGCATGTTGTTTGTTTTAAGAACACTTTCACTGCAGACCTGACAAAACGCAAAGAAGGTACCAATGTGAGATTTCTAAAGATAGCTACAGCACTTGACCCAAGATTTAAGAATCTGAAGTGCCTTCCAAAATCTGAGAAGGATGGCGGTATGGAGCATGCTTTCAGAAAAGAGCAACACTCCGATTCGGAAACTACAGTACCCAAACCACCAAAAAAGAAAATCAAGCTTCTGCCTGTGGCATCCGACTCAGATGATGAAGACAAACATGTGTTGGTCTGCACTGCTTTGGATCATTATCGAGCAGAACCCATCATCAGCATGGACGTGTCCTCTGGATTGGTGGTTGAAACATGAAGGGACATATGAATCTTTAGCGCATCTGGCACGTAAACATCTTGCAACATCAGCTACAACAATGCCATGTGAACATCTGTTCTCACTTTCAGATGACATTGTAAACAAGAAGCAGGCACCATTGTCTCCTGCAAAGATAAACAAAACTTGTTTGTCTGAGCAATTAGCTGAACAAGAAGTAGGACTGAGTGGACTTGCAGGCTCTAAAGTTTTACATTGTTTTGTTTTTGAATGCAGTTATTTTTTGTACATAATTCTACATTTGTAAGTTCAACTTTCACAATAAAGAGATTGCACTACAGTACTTGCATTAAGTGAATTGAAAAATACTATTTTATTTTTACAGTGCAAATATTTATAATAAAAAATATAAAGTGATCACTGTACATTTTGTATTCTGTGTTGTAATTGAAATCAATATATTTGAAAATGTGGAAATCATCCAAAAATATTTATATAAATAGTATTATATTATTGTTTAAATAGCACGATTAATTGCGATTCATTTTTTTAATCACTTGATAGCCCTAGTTTATTTTTATTATTGGATTATTTAAAAGGATTCTCTGTTAGAAAATGGTACCAGAGCGGGACTATGATTTTCAGACCATAATTACTGCAGTGTTGCTAACAAAACCCCATGTGAAGCCTTGCACAGTGCAATGCTTAATGACATTTTTATTCCACCTGAACCTCAGTTTAAACTTGGAACAAATTCTGCTGAGTTAATTTACTAATGAACTCATTAACAGACTAATTTGTACAAGAGTCTGTTACAAAGTATCCTACTTAGAAAACAACTCATGTTCTTGACAGTAATTCTAGAGTGCATTAAGGTTAGATGATGGTAAAACACTTGTTACAGGTAAATAGAAGATAATGTATTTCATTACCTTCAGTGTCTGATACCATAAGCTAATTTTAACTTAATCAAATTAACAATAAGAAAATACTTCATAAAAGATTTAAATACTTTTCTTTCCCCTTTATCATAGTGACTTTCATAAAGTTTTGCTCCTTTTAGTTAATTTTCACAGTGGACGAATAAGGTTGCATAGAAGGGGATCTTAAAATATTTCCTCCAATCACAACTGTGGTTCTTATACCTGCAATGCACAATTCCATATTCCTCACTCACAGCATGCTATATTTGAAGCTCCACTCGTAACTGAAATTCCATACACTGAAAGAGCATATGCAACAGAGATACGTACTGTGGATTAGAAAAGAGTTTTATATATGCTTTTATGTGCTACACTACAGACAGTGTGGCAATCTGTTCCTCCGTAGTGGTGATAGATGTTAGCGAAGCTGCTGAAGCCTTGACTAACAGAGCTAGGTCTTTTAGTTCCAGCAAAATTGGTTCACGGTTATGTCAAGGTTGTGGGCTCGATTCTTGTATGGGCCATCACTTGTAACATCACGCCGCTGGCATGGGACATCCGCACCAGCGATCAACTCAGGAGCCTTATGCTTTAAGACCCAGAGGTCCTACTACCTGAAGTAAGAAAATCCCAGGCATGTTAGCCGAGGCTGTAGCAGGCTCGTCAGAAGTCAACATTTTTACAGTGGAAAGCCTTCCTTGTTGGAAAATGCCATTTTGTTGAAACCAAAAACTCCTGTGGCAATGTGTCGATTTTAAAGAATTTCATTTTAGGGGGAAAAGCATTTAGATAAGGCTGAAGTAGGAAATGCCTTTTCAATTAAAATTTTCTTTTATTTTACAAAATCAAAACAAAACATTCTTATATATGGAGATGTTGTGATTGACCCAAAATGATTTTTCTTCCAGTAATTTCGTTTCATGGGCTATTTAGAAAGCCTTTGGTTTTGTTTAGATTCAGAATGAAAGTAGTTTAAAAAAAAAATCACAGAATTTCCCATGAAATGAACTCTGATTCCCACATAGTTCTACTCAACCACCTCTACCTGAGGCCCAGTCACCACTAGAGAGGGGAACATATTGAGAAGATGTGGGTTACATATGGCTTCAAAGTACATTCACATGGTAAAGTAACATGGAAGGTAAATTAACTTGACCTGATGATAATGTGACCTACACATTTGGACACTCAAAGAGGCACAGGCCTAGCACCATGGATTGAATAGGCACTGAGCCCAAGAGTAGAAACTTTAGATCCACACTGAAACTCTCCCCATGTTTGGTGGTGTTCAGATATACGTATTTCACACAGGGTTTTGATATCAACTGGGATGTTGGGGAGAGTCTAGTAGTTAAGCACAGAAGCCCATTTGAGCAGCCAAATATGGGATCTGTATACTTAAATGAGGTGCCCAAGTACTTTTTTTGCATACACATGGAGGAAAATAATATATGGGTAAGTGTTTTTAATTTATTTGTGTACACACTGTGCAAGTTTGTAATAATTATTAATTAAGCCAAGTAAAAACATTTCTCCTTTTAGCCCAGGTTAAGCCCAGGTATTTTATGCAGAATATCAGGGGTTGTATCACCCTGGTGGCTGAACTTTGTGACTTCGTCCTTACCCATAACTATTACACATTTGGGGACGATGTATACCTTCAAATCAGCGGCACTGCTATGGGTACCCGCATGGCCCCACAGTATGCCAACATTTTTATGGCTGACTTAGAACAACGCTTCCTCAGCTCTCGTTCCCTAATGCCCCTACTCTACTTGCGCTACATTGATGATATCTTCATCATCTGGACCCATGGAAAAGAAGCCCTTGAGGAATTCCACCATGATTTCAACAATTTCCATCCCACCATCAACCTCAGCCTGGACCAGTCCACACAAGAGATCCACTTCCTGGACACTACAGTGCTAATAAGCGATGGTCACATAAACACCACCCTATATCGGAAACCTACTAACCGCTATTCCTACCTACATGCCTCCAGCTTTCACCCTGACCACACCACACGATCCATTGTCTACAGCCAAGCTCTGCGATACAACCGCATTTGCTCCAACCCCTCAGACAGAGACAAACACCAACAAGATCTCTATCAAACATTCTTACAACTACAATACCCATCTGCGGAAGTGAAGAAACAGATTGATAGAGCTAGAAGAGTTCCCAGAAGTCACCTACTACAGGACAGGCCTAACAAAGAAAATAACAGAACACCACTAGTCATCACTTTCAGGCCCCAACTAAAACCCCTCCAACGCATTATTAAGGATCTACAACCTATCCTGAAGGATGACCCAACACTCTCACAAATCCTGGGAGACAGGCCAGTCCTTGCCTACAGACAGTCCCCCCAACCTGAAGCAAATACTCACCAGCAACCACATACCACACAACAGAACCACTAACCCAGGAACCTATCCTTGCAACAAAGCCTGTTGCCAACTGTGCCCACATATCTATTCAGGGGACACCATCACAGGGCCTAATAACATCAGCCACACTATCAGAGGCTCGTTCACCCGCACATCCACCAATGTGATATATGCCATCATGTGCCAGCAACCTCTCTGCCATGTACATTGGTCAAACTGGACAGTCTCTACGTAAAAGAATAAATGGACACAAATCAGATGTCAAGAATTATAACATTCATAAACCAGTCTGAGAACACTTCAATCTCTCTGGTCACGCGATTACAGACATTAAAGTTGCGATATTACAACAGAAAAACTTCAAATCCAGACTCCAACGAGAGACTGCTGAATTGGAATTAATTTGCAAATTGGATACAATTAACTTAGGCTTGAATAGAGACTGGGAGTGGCTAAGTCATTATGCAAGGTAACCTATTTCCCCTTGTTTTCCAACCCCCCCCCCCTCCTTCCTCAGATGTTCTTGTTAAACCCTGGATTTGTGCTGGAAATGGCCCACCTTGATTATCATACACATTGTAAGGAGAGTGATCACTTTAGATAAGCTATTACCAGCAGGAGAGTGGGGTGGGGGGAGGTATTTTTTCATGCTTTGTGTGTATAAAAAGATCTTCTACACTTTCCACAGTATGCATCCGATGAAGTGAGCTGTAGCTCACGAAAGCTTATGCTCAAATAAATTGGTTAGTCTCTAAGGTGCCACAAGTACTCCTTTTCTTTTTGTGAATAGAAACTGACAGGCAAGGTGACAATTTCTGGCCAGTGTTTACTGATCTTTTGTTCTCTGACCAGCAAAAGAGAAAAAGATGTAACTGCTGCAATTACAGGCATATATATTGATGAACCCAAGAATACTCAAAGCAGAATTGTATACCAGCCTCAAGCTGAAGCATACACCAGCCTCTCAGCCAAGGACTGCAATCAGTTTGATGCTGTTATTGGTTTGATTTGCTGACATTATCCCCAATATAAAGCATTACAGCTGAAAAACAAGTCACTTCCAGAAGAAGCATCCTTTAATGAAGAAAAAGAACTGGCTTCAGCAGTAGGAGCGACAAAGGTACCAATAGAAAAGATTTACTCAGTTCTTTGTCAGGCCAAATTGGCTATCAACAGCACACAGTACAGGCTGCCCCTCTGCCTTTTTGTTAACAAATATTCATGCAGCATTTGCCAGTCTACTTCATTCGTCATGGAGGATTTATCACTCAGCTTTAAGGACAGTAATAATAATAGAAATTATAATTTGGTATCTCAAATACCATTGATTTCAACTGGAGCTGTTGAAAGTCATCTAAAAGTCAGGTTTATATGTTGCAGAATTGGGCACAGGAGAACTGAGGCATCCAAAATTAGTGGACACTTGACATTTCTGGCATAAGTAGCTTATTTTCACATAGAAAGGCTATGCCAGAGGAAGAGATAGAACAGGGTGCTCTTGACACCTCATCATGTGCTTCAGAGAGATTGGGTGCGCCCCACTGACAGTTCATTTCCATACTTTCTACACTCACTTCTGGTAGCTGGAAATATGAAAGCTACAGTGCATGTAGTCAGAGGAAGGATGGCCTTGTTGTTGAAGCACAGGAAAGAGCAGGTAGGGAGCTGGGAGGGGAATGGTTGGGAAAGCAGACAAGGAGCTGGAGTAAGGTCTTAAAAGGGAACATCTGCTTAGATTGCAGGGCGGGGGGAGGAACAGGAGTCTAGCCATAGCCAACACCAGTTATGCTTCTGTTGTATCCCACTATTACACATTAACAAAATGAGAGACCGTCAGTGAAAGGAAGCTTTGAAATTCCTATCTGATAACCAGCTTCTTAGCTCCATCCTACACTGTTTATCCCAAATCGAGAGTGTGAACTTGCTCATATTGTGAGAGTTAAAGGCACAAGCAGGTAAGTATTTGAGGTGGGTGGGAAACAGTTTTTCCACCTACTGAAAACACGAAATTTCCAAAATCTCTCATTCTGCATCAGGATGAAACCAAGATCTTCTAAAAAGTTTCACGCCCCCCGCCACACACACACACACACACACACCACGAAATAGCCAGCAACCTGGAGCACCATAGCTATGCCAACCTAGGCCCTGATGTAGATGCAGCTGGTTTGATGGAAGAATGATTCCATAGACCTAGCTCCCATCATTCAGGGAGGTGTAGCTCCTACAGTGACTGAAAAGCCTCTTCCATTGCCATAGTAAGCATCTACATTACAATGCTACAGTGGCATAAATGCAGTGCCATATTTATGCCACTGTAGTGCCCATAGTGTAGGCACTGCCTTGGTCTCCCCCATTCCCAGAAGATTGCCCTAGAAGACATTGGGATATTGGCTATTCCAGGGCAAGTGTCTCTCTCTCTCTCTCCCCCTCTCTATACAATGAATAGGGAGAGAGCTGCCTCAGAATGGGATTTACAAAAACCACCACTCTAGGTGGCTATCCCCCTAAGCCCTGGTCTACACTAGGACTTTAGGTCGAATTTAGCAGCGTTAAATCGATGTAAACCTGCACCCTTCCACACGATGAAGCCCTTTATTTCGACTTAAAGGGCTCTTAAAATCGATTTCCTTACTTCACCCCTGACAAGTGGATTAGCACTTAAATCGGCCTTGCCGGCTCGAATTTGGGGTACTGTGGACACAATTTGACGGTATTGGCCTCCGGGAGCTATCCCAGAGTGCTCCATTGTGACCGCTCTGGACAGCACTCTCAACTCAGATGCACTGGCCAGGTAGACAGGAAAAGAACCGCGAACTTTTGAATCTCATTTCCTGTTGGGCCAGCGTGGCAAGCTGCAGGTGACCATGCAGAGCTCATCAGCAGAGGTGACCATGATGGAGTCCCAGAATCGCAAAAGAGCTCCAGTATGGACCAAACGGGAGGTACGGGATCTGATCGCTGTATGGGGAGAGGAATCCGTGCTATCAGAACTCCGTTCCAATTTTCGAAATGCCAAAACATTTGTCAAAATCTCCCAGGGCATGAAGGACAGAGGCCATAACAGGGACCCGAAGCAGTGCCGCGTGAAACTTAAGGAGCTGAGGCAAGCCTACCAGAAAACCAGAGAGGCGAACGGCCGCTCCGGGTCAGAGCCCCAAACATGCCGCTTCTATGATGAGCTGCATGCCATTTTAGGGGGTTCAGCCACCACTACCCCAGCCGTGTTGTTTAACTCCTTCAATGGAGATGGAGGCAACACGGAAGCAGGTTTTGGGGACGAAGAAGAAGATGATGATGAGGAGGTTGTAGATAGCTCACAGCAAGCAAGAGGAGAAACCGGTTTTCCCGACAGCCAGGAACTGTTTCTCACCCTGGACCTGGAGCCAGTACCCCCTGAACCCACCCAAGGCTGCTTCCTGGACCCGGCAGGCGGAGAAGGGACCTCCGGTGATTGTACCTTTTAAAATACTATACATGGTTTAAAAGCAAGCATGTGAAAGGATTACTTTGTCCTGGCATTCGTGGCTCTCCTGGATGTACTCCCAGAGCCTTTGCAAAAGGTTTCTCGGGAGGGCAGCCTTATTGCATCCTTCATGGTAGGACACTTTACCACTCCAGGCCAGTAACACGTACTCGGGAATCATTGTACAACAAAGCATTGCAGTGTATGTTTGCTGGCGTTCAAACAACATCCGTTCTTTATCTCTCTGTGTTATCCTCAGGAGAGTGAGATATAACTCATGGTCACCTGGTTGAAATAGAGTGCTTTTCTTCAGGGGACACTCAGAGGAGCCCGTTCCTGCTGGGCTGTTTGCCTGTGGCTAAACAGAAATGTTCCCCGCTGTTAGCCATGGGGAGGGGGGAGGGTTGAGGGGGTAGCCATGCGGTGGGGGGAGGCAAAATGCGACCTTGTAACGAAAGTACATGTGCTATGTATGTAATGTTAACAGCAAGGTTTACCGTGAAAGAGTGTAGCCACTGTTTTATAAAATGTGTCTTTTTAAATACCGCTGTCCCTTTTTTTTTCTCCACCAGCTGCATGTGTTTCAATGATCACATGATCTTCTCCTTCCCAGAGGCTAGTGAAAATTAGAAAGAAAAAAAAAAAACTCACTCGAGATGAAATGTTCTCCGAACTCATGCTATCCTCCCACACTGACAGAGCACAGACAAATGCATGGAGGCAAATAATGTCAGAGTGCAGGAAAGCACAAAATGACCGGGAGGAGAGGTGGCGGGCTGAAGAGAGGGCTTAAGCTCAAATGTGGCGGCAGCGTGATGAGAGGAGGCAGGATTCAATGCTGAGGCTGCTGGAGGATCAAACCAGTATGCTCCAGTGTATGGTTGAGCTGCAGCAAAGGCAGCTGGAGCACAGACTGCCACTACAGCCCCTGTGTAACCAACCACCCTCCTCCCCAAGCCTCCACACCCAGACGCCCAAGAACGCGTTGGGGGGGCCTCCGGCCAACCAGCCACTCTGCCACAGAGGATTGCCCCAAAAAAAGAAGGCTGGCATTCAATAAATTTTAAAGTTGTAAACTTTCAAAGTGCTGTGTGGCATTTTCCTTCCCTCCTCCACCACCCCTCCTGGGCTACCTTGGTAGTCATCCCCCTATTTGTGTGATGAATGAATAAAGAATGCGTGAATGTGAAGCAACAATGACTTTATTGCCTCTGCAAGCGGTGATCGAAGGGAGGAGGGGAAGGTGGTTAGCTTACAGGGAAGTAGAGTGAACCAAGGGGCGGGGGGTTTCATCAAGGAGAAACAAACAGAACTTTCACACCGTAGCCTGGCCAGTCATGAAACTGGTTTTCAAAGCTTCTCTGATGCGTACCACGCCCTCCTGTGCTCTTCTAACCACCCTGGTGTCTGGCTGCGCGTAACCAGCAGCCAGGCGATTTGCCTCAACCTCCCACCCCGCCATAAACGTCTCCCCCTTACTCTCACAGATATTGTGGAGCACACAGCAAGCAGTAATAACAGTGGGAATATTGGTTTCGCTGAGGTCTAAGCGAGTCAGTAAACTGCGCCAGCGCGCCTTTAAACGTCCAAATGCACATTCTACCACCATTCTGCACTTGCTCAGCCTGTAGTTGAACAGCTCCTGACTACTGTCCAGGCTGCCTGTGTACGGCTTCATGAGCCATGGCATTAAGGGGTAGGCTGGGTCCCCAAGGATAACTATAGGCATTTCAACATCCCCAATGGTTATTTTCTGGTCTGGGAATAAAGTCCCTTCCTGCAGCTTTTGAAACAGACCAGAGTTCCTGAAGATGCGAGCGTCGTGTACCTTTCCTGGCCATCCCACGTTGATGTTGGTGAAACGTCCTTTGTGATCCATCAGAGCTTGCAGCACTATTGAAAAGTACCCCTTGCGGTTTATGTACTCGGCGGCTTGGTGCTCCGGTGCCAAGATAGGGATATGGGTTCCGTCTATGGCCCCACCGCAGTTAGGGAATCCCATTGCAGCAAAGCCATCCACTATGACCTGCACATTTCCCAGGGTCACTACCTTTGATATCAGCAGATCTTTGATTGCGTGGGCTACTTGCATCACAGCAGCCCCAACAGTAGATTTGCCCACTCCAAATTGATTCCCAACTGACCGGTAGCTGCCTGGCATTGCAAGCTTCCACAGGGCTATCGCCACTCGCTTCTCAACTGTGAGGGCTGCTCTCATCTTGGTATTCATGCGCTTCAGGGCAGGGGAAAGCAAGTCACAAAGTTCCATGAAAGTGTCCTTATGCATGCGAAAGTTTGGCAGCCACTGGGAATCGTCCCAGACCTGCAACACTATGCGGTCCCACCAGTCTGTGCTTGTTTCCCAAGCCCAGAATTGGCGTTCCACAGCATGAACCTGCCCCATTAGCACCATGATGCATGCATTGGCAGGGCCCATGCTTTCAGAGAAATCTGTGTCCCTGTCCTGATCACTCACGTGACTGTGCTGACGTCGCCTCCTCGCCCGGTATCGCTTTTCCAGGTTCTGGTGCTGCATATACCGCTGGATAACGCGTGTGGTGTTTAATGTGCTCCTAATTGCCAAAGTGAGCTGAGCGGCCTCCATGCTTGCCTTGGTATGGCATCCGCACAGAAAAAAGGCGCGGAATGATTGTCTGCCGTTGCTCTGACGGAGGGAGGGGCGACTGACAACACGGCTTACAGGGTTGGCTTCAGGGAGCTAAAATCAACAAAGGGGGTGGCTTTACATCAAGGAGTATTTCAGGCAGGACTTCATGGAGGGTTCCAATAAGAAATGGTGCACCCAAGTTATTGTTCTTATTGGAACAAGGAGGTTAGTCTGGCCTCTGATTGATACATGGCTAGATTTACCTCGCTGCACCTTCTCTGTGAGTGACTGCAGTGTGACCTAGAGGAAAGAGTCCCCTAGACGGGGGAGAGGGGGAAGCAAATGAGTACAAAACAAATCTGGTCTATTTCTTGTTTTGATCCACTCCACCTATCTTTTACATGTTTGGCTGGCAGCAGACGGTGCAGAAGGACTGCATGCCATCCACATGTCATGGCTGCTCGGCAGAAGATGGTACAGTACGACTGCTAGCCATCCTCACCTCTTGCCTGCCCGGCAGAAGATGGTACAGTACGACTGCTAGCAATCCGTATCGCCTGCCTGCTCACCATAAGATGGTTCAATAGGACTGACTGCAGGACTAAAGAGAATGACCTGGTCAAGTCACTCCAAATTTAGTCCCTGTGCCCATGTCTGCCCAGGAGCTCCCAGCCGACGTGGCCAGGAGCACCTCGGACACGACGATGACGGCTACCAGTCGTATTGCACTGTCTGCTGCCAGAAGGCAATGGGTTGCTGCTACTGTGTAGCAATACCATACCGCGTCTGCCAGCATCCAGGAGACATACGGTGACGGTTACCTGAGCGGGCTCCATGCTTGCCGTGGTATGGCGTCTGCACAGGTAACTCAGGAAGAAAGGCGCAAAACGATTGTCTGCCCTTGCTTTCATGGAGGGAAGGGGGGCCTGACAATATGTACCCAAAACCACCCGCGACAATGTTTTAGCCCCATCAGGCATTGGGATCTCAACCCAGAATTCCAATGGGCAGCGGAGACTGCGGGAACTGTGGGATAGCTACCCACAGTGCAACACTCTGGAAGTCGACTCTAGCCTCGGTACTGTGGAAGCACTCCCCACAGAAAATGCTAAGTGCATTAACCCGGCGGACACACACACTCGAATATATAAAACCAATTTCTAAAAAACCGACTTCTATAAATTCGACCTTATTCCGTAGTATAGACATACCCTAAGCTAACCAATTGGAGATGCCAAGGTGAGGGGTCTCTCTTAGGTACTGAACTCCCTGTGAGGGACAGGGCCTAAGTCTGGGCTGCAGGAAGATGCACCCCCTCTGCTTGGGATTCTCAGGTGCAAACTCTCTCTTGGAGTTAGGTGGCACTGGAAGAGGAACTCCCTCGTATCTTTCTAGCCCAATGGATACAATATTCACAGGGGATATGGGAGACTCCCGGTTCAAGTCCCCCTCCACCTGAGTGGGAGAGGGGATTTGAATAAGGATCTGCTACCTCCCAGGTAAGTGGGTTATAGGATATTCTGATGTGGAGCTCTGTCAATTTGTCCTGCTTCACTGTGGATAAATAAGTATTTAAAAAGTCACTGGTGTAGGGGGACAGGATCTTGTATCTCCCACCTCCCAGGTGAGTGCTCCAACCACCAGGCTCTCTCTCATGCTTGCTCTGATTATCTCTGGCCCAATGATTCTTTCATTATTTATCCAGAGTGGAACAACTTCAACAGGAGACACTGAGGGAAGCCCACATCAGAATATATCTTGTAGCCCTGTGGATAGGGCATTCACCTAAGATGTGGCAAACCTCTTCTCCCCCTCAGAGGGAAGAGGGACTTGAACCAGGGTCTTCCACATCCCAGGTGAGTACTCTAATCACTGGGCATGCTACATGCTTACCTGATCTGGCCTCACAGGTAAGTTAGGCACAAGAACACTTATGTTCCCCTGGCTCAAGCATCGCTGGGAGGCTTCGGCATCCAAATGCCTGGCATGGGGCTGCAGTTCGCACACTCAGAAGCAGAAACATAGGTGCCAAGATAACTTAGCACCTACATTTTTGCACTGAGTAATTTTAGGTACCTGCAGGGTTTGGCAGTAGCTGAGTTGGGTTTTTTATTAATCGCACTGCGGTCTAAGTTTGGGGTTCTGAAAGTGGCAGTTAGGCACATTAGTCTTTTAAGGAATTTAGCCCAGCACTGTCATTAGGCTATGTTTCCCTGAGTAAAGTTTTTATTCAGCTGAGTCAGCTAATGATTTCCCTACACATTCCCTACATTATTGTGGACAGTCTTTCAAATAATTACATTTAGAGAGATACACTCCTATTAGAGCAGATAAACCAAGACACTCATTTGTATACATCAGTGGAACAAGTCTTCTAAAGATATCTGACAAACAATATTAGATCATTACGAGGAGGCAAGATTAGATCGGATAACTCAAACACGGATGAGCCATATTTGCCTATGGCTGTCAAAGTAACATCAGCATTAGATTTTCTATCAAAAGTATAATTTGAAACAGGCAGGGATGCTTCAGATGTATTTATCAGTGTGCAGATGCACGTCCAAGGAAGATTTAGAGCTAAAGCTATCACTTGTTATTTTATGACATAAAGTAAATGGAATTTCCATCTGTTCTTGCTGCACTTAATTGTACATGAATTGCAACTAAAAGATCCCCAGAACAAAAAGCCCAAATCAAGCAAAACATTTAAACATGATTAACTTCAGGTGTGAGAGTAGAAGTAGAAGTATTCACATGCTTAAATGCTTTGGTAAAGAAGGACCAAAACCCTATTCTACAGAAATGGGCCAAAATCAGAAGATGGAAACTAAAGATCAGGTGTGTTCAGGTCAAGTTCAGACCCAGGCTCTAACCTGGCCCTAATCCTGCAACTGGATCCACTAGGGTGGGCCCCTGTGCCTGTGTGGAGTGCCATTCAGTCAGACTCCATGCGAGTGTAAGGGTAAATGCTAATGGAGTCTTCCTGGCTCAAGCCCACCTGTATCTGGGAAAGAGCAAAAGTGTTCGTGCCACAAATATGGCAACAATCTTAGCCTCCTAGCAGCAAAATTGGCTCACAGTTAAATTTAATCTCATGCCCAACAAAAGTTGGACATTATAACAGTTCATATCAAATTTGTCAAGTTTCATAAACACTAGATTTTGCACTGAAATATTGGAAGGGAAAAAGGGACAGTGTCACATAACTTGGTTGTTGAGCACACTAAGCTCAGGGCATGTAGGGGCTTTCTAGGGGGAGTGTTTGGTCTGAACTGTCTCTAACATTATCCAATAAACCAAATGTAGATAGAAACAGAGTTATTCTAATATTTTCCATACTATTTGGCAAACTTCATTTAGTTATGTGCTAGCCTAGAGGCAGCATAACAGCTGCTAATGGACATAGCCAAAGATCCATATGGTGCTGTTAGAGGGTTTTTCCATGGCTTAACATCTAGATCCTCTGAAAGTCAATTTGTTAAACAGCTTGCAGATGAATAAAAACACACACAAGAGTGGAGACTTTGCATTAAAATTCCAATGTAATAACTTTAAAAAGTCCTAAGTTTTAACTTACCTAGATCTTATATGAATATATAATGGGAGAAGAAATTTCTTATTTTAACCAACATAAAATTCAAGACATGTCTACACTACCACTTAGGCTGGAAAAATTTGTGTTGCTCGGGGATGTGAAAAAACACCCCCCCCCCCGATCGACAGTTTTGCCAGCTTAAATGCTTGCGTGCATAGCTGCCACTGCTCATTTAGGTGGTTTTATTATGTCAACAGGACAACTCTTTCCCATTGGCATAGAGCAGCTACTGGAGTGATCTTACAGTGGCACAGCTGCCTCAGTACAGCTGTGGTGCTATAAGATCAGTAGTGTAGACAGGTCTGCTCAGAGGTCCGAGAGGCCCAGGCCATTCCAGCTTTAGAGGCCCTTAGCCATAATAAAAATAAAAAATGATGACACATGATCTAATCTTGGGCCATCAGAAGCGATATATTTTTATTAATCTTTATGAACATTTTAAACTCTTTAATATGACAAAATCCGTATCAATTAACAAAACACTTATGTCTTTTACTAAATCACATCTCTGATTTGCTTAAATTTGCAGCTCTAAGCTGAGAGTGTGTGTCACATTTTGGTCCGATAGGGATGCGCATAAAAACAAATTGCGAAACTTCTCAAATGCCAAAAAATTAACAAGTGTTAAAATTTGAGGCCCCCTTTGAGCTTGAGGCCCAGGCCAAACGGCCCTCCTGGCCCTCCCTCTGATTGGCCCTGAGTGTAGACATGGCCTCAGTATATTAATTAGACAAATGACAGAGTGGATGTATGAGGAAATGTACATCCCCAGGTGGGTTTGATATTACTATTGTATTTCACTTTTCCCAGACAGGTGGGTCATGCCTCAATCCTGGTTAACATTCAGGTTGCATCATGCAATGGCAGAAGCGAAGAAGAAAAAAACCTTGTCTTAATTCTTCAAAGCTGTTCAAATACATAAACAAAAGACATTGAGAAACATACAAGGCACTAATGTAAGGGCAGTAACCCATTCAGTGCCCATTGATATGCAAAAAAATTTGGAGCACTTAAATGGCTGTTCACCAAAAAGCAGTAAATACTACATGTTCCATGTGCAGTATCATTCCAGCAAAAGACAATCACACACAATCATGTATGTCATCCCGGTCCCAAAAGGAGATTAGATACAGTGGCCTAGATTCTCCCCAGAGCCAGACCACTTTGTGTTGTGCTGCCACCATGAAGTGACCCGCAAAGCCAGCTCAACCGATAATGAGAATGTGAGATTCTCAGAAGATAAAGAGCTGTCATAGTGATGTGTATGTTACCCCACGCTTTGCAGCCCGTTTAGGGAACCACAACTTTCCTATACCCCCCAACTCTACGGGGTGCTCTGATTTATATAGGGGTTTTGGCTCAGTGTACAAACAAGCTCAAGTTCAGAGAGCCGTCTTTATACTCAAACCCCAACACTCCCCTACACCTGCCCACTTCTTTCTCCTTAAGACACACGTAACCATTTGCAGGACTCAGGCCTTAAAATATGAGGGGGGAAACAAAATGTGTTTACATTCTTGGAATCTTTACCCTGTAAGCTTTGTATCAGAGATTTCTTCACATACAGCAAAAATTCAGGTTCAGAAAAGGTGTAGCTGTGAAAGAAACACTACAGATGATGGCTTTTTTTATCTCTAGGGTTATTGCTTTTTTATGTAATAAGTCAGAAGAAAATATAGCGAACTCTCCTTTCAAACACAGACAATAAGGTGCTAATTTCTGCACAGCACCTGCCTGCTCTTCACTAGTCACACTGTTCGATCTATCACTCTGAAGCAGCCCTTGCAAACTGTCACTGCTGGGTTATGAATTAAGCTCTCTGTGATTTAGGATTGGCAGCAGCTATTTCCAGTGATCTTGAAGACCTGCAACAACAAATTTGAAGTGTCTGGCAGGTATTCAGGGAAAGAACCCCACCCACTGGAGGGGAAAAAGTAGATCTTAAAACCTGCACAACTCCAAAGCTTTGAAGAGTATCCAGGGAAAAGCATCAGGAATCACCTTGGTAAGTGTCTTAAAAAAACTAGTGTCTTCCCCTCTAGTAAAATTATCCCCCTACCTGCGCATTTCCTCAAACCTTGCTGTGCTCTAACAGACCAGGATGCCATTCGGAAGAGGCCCCCCTTTTCCCAGAGTTTTGTACCTGGAGGTCTGCTCACAGTGCATGCCCTAGCCCCAGCCGGAGCTCTTACCTGAAGCACAGCTTGAGTGTGATATGTGATGAGTTCTATGCTGCTCCCAGATTCTGCCCTTGAAGAGAGGAGTTTATTTATAAACAGAGACAGGGTGATTAAGACAACAAAAAGCTTGTCATTATATTAAATTAAGGATTATTAGATGATCCTGAAAGCTTTGCTAAAAGATAAGAAACAAAGGGTAGGAATAAACAGTCAGTTTTCAGAATGGAGAGAGGTAAATAGTGGTGTCCCTCAGGAGTCTGTACTGGGACCAGTGCTGTTCAACATATTCATAAATGATCTGGAAAAAGGGGTAGACAGTGATGTGGTAAATTCTGCAGATGACAGAAAATTACTCAAGATAGTCAAGTCCAAAACTGACTGCAAAGTATTACAAAGGGATCTCAACAAAACTGGGTGACGGGGCAACAAAATTACAGATGAAATTCAATGTTGATAGATGCAAAATAATGCACATGGCAAAATATAATCCCAACTATACATACAAAATGATGGGGTCTAAATTAGCTGTTACCCATCAAGAAAGATCTTGAAGTCATTGTAGATAGTTCTCTGAAAAATCTACTCAATGTGCAGTGAAAATCAAAAGAGCTAACAGAATATTGGGAATCATTAAGAAAGGGACGTATAATAAGACAGAAAATATCATAATGCTTCTATACAAATCCTTGGTACTCCCACATCCCGAATATTGTGTGCAGATCTGGTCATCCCATCTCAAAAAAAAGATATATTAGAATTGGAAAAGATTCAGAAAAGGGCAACAAAAATGATTTAGGGGTACGGAACAGCTTCCATATGAGGAGAGATTAAAAAGACTGGGACTTTTCAGCTTGGAAAAGAGGTGACTAAGAAGGGTTATGATAGAGGTCTATAAAATCATGAATGGTGTGGAAAAATTGAATAAGGAAATGTTATTTACTCCTTCACATAACACAAGAACTAGGCGTCACCCAATGAAATTAATAGGCAGCAGATTTAAAAACAAACAAAAGGAAGTATTTCTTCACAGTCAACCTGTGGAACTCTGCCAGGGGATGCTGTGAATGCCAAAACTATAAGAGTTCAAAAGAGAACTGTTCCACGGCGTGCAGGAGACACTGGGAGGGAGGGGGAGGAGTGGAGTCGGGGCACATGCAGGGGAGGGGGTGGAATCATGTCTGGAATCATGTGTGCAGGAGGTGCTGGGAGGGAGGGGGAGGAGCGGGGATGGGGCGCTCTCAGGGGAAGAGGTGGAAAAAGGCAGGGAAGAGGAGGGGAAGAGGTGGATTGGGGGTGGGAGGTAGGGCTTTGGAGGAAAGGGTGGAGTGGATCAGGGGTGGGAGGTAGGGCTTTGGGGGAAAGGGTGGAGTGGGGGCAGGTTGAGCTGCTGAGGTTGAGCAGGGTGCTTGTGGTTGGGGGGGGGGGTCTGCAAAAATTTTAAAACAAAAATGGGGTCCTTGGGTTATTAAAGTTTGAGAACTTCTGGTTTAAAGGTATTTCTGACTGGCTAAATGAAAGATTTTCATTAAAAATAACTTATATCTCTGGCTCTAGCATGGTCTTGGTAGGGATTTTTTTATATCCTCCAAATTTTACTACTTCTGATTAGCTGGCAAGTACACTAGGGGATGAATATCAGGTACTCTACTTTTTTCCTTAACTTGGCTTATCCCTCAGCAGAAAGAACATACTTTGCACCACTTTCTTAACTTGTGATGTTTTGGGAGCAGTTACATTGATTTACAAGCAATGCATACTGCTAAGGGACAGCACCAGGGAAGGAGTATTTTTTGCCTTCCCAGACAGAGAAACAGAACGTTCTCTCATTGGTTTCCCCACAGTGGTCATTCAAACAGCAGTGCAAACGTTACACTGTTCCCAGTGTATTAGCAGTTCAACTCCTCATTAGCAGAGAGAGTCTACACCTAAACCCACGTCTCCCACACAAAATGTCCTCCTGCATTGAATATTAGAAATTAAGCATGGAAAAGGCATAGAAGAGCATCTTGTTCATCCTTCTGCCAGGGCAGAATTATCATCTTCACTATGGCCCCAAGCCAACAAAGCACTTATGAATGGACAAAATTTAAGCATGTTAATAGTACTATGGCAACTAAGTATCCTCCAAGAGTGCTGCCTTTTCAGCACTGAAGTTAATGGGACTACTCCCATGCCGAAAGTTACACATACACTTCAACGTTTTGCAGGATTGAAGACTACATTGTTGACGGTTTACTTCACAATTCTTTGAAATAGACTAGAAGTGAGAAGAACTTTCTCAATTAGGGACAAGTTAGGAAACAAAAAGATTTAGCTGTTTCCCCCCTTTGTTGTACTTGTATCTATAGAGCAAATACAAGGTAATTAGTAAAGACTCTAAATGTGGCACCAGAATGACAAACCCCATCCATAATATTGCACACACATTTAAAGTAGTCTTATTACCACCAATTTCATTCAGGATACTGTACAGACACAGAGAAAGACCCTTTCCTAAATTGTTTACAATTAAGGCTGCGATTCTGTTACAGAAGTCGCAGATTCCATGATGTTCCACGACTTTCGCAGCTGCAATGGCCGGTGCAGCTGATCCCAGGGCCAACTGCTTGGGCGCCCCCAGGCCAGTCGCACCAGCTGCTGCTCGGGCAGAAAAAGGGTAGGAGAAAGCAAGCATTATCATCTCTGTTTTACAGATAGAGAACTAAAACAGAGATTATTAAGAGATGTGCCTAAGATCACACAGGGAATCTGGGGCAAAGCCAAGATTTGAACCCAGAGCTCCAAAGGCCTTAGAGAGTCCCTTAAGCACAAGACCATTCTTTCTCCCTACATTCTTTTTAATGCAAAGTCCACAGAACAGAACTGTTGCATAAATCCTGGATAATATGATTCATACAATATACTGCAAGCAACAGGTTAAAGAAAATCACTGAATAGCCCAAACTCCCATATGGAAAGACCATCCCCAGTGGTTCAGATGCATATAACCTCTGTAAAGCAATGAAGCCATTTGGAGTTTGCTTTCTTGTTGTGACAATTGCTTCAATCTCACTTTTTGTGTGTAAATTATGAGCAGCAAAGTCTATTGAACACAAGGAAGATTTACATTTCTTTCTTGATATGCAACAGTGACACCACATGGAAGGAAAATAAAGGTAGGATGAAATTAACTCTGTGTGACTCAAACTTGTATTTGAGAAAAGGAGTACTTGTGGCACCTTAGAGACTAACAAATTTATTAAAGCATAATAAAGCTGTAGCTCACGAAAGCTTATGGTCTAATAAATTTGTTAGTCTCTAAGGTGCCACAAGTACTCCTTTTCTTCTTGCGGATACAGATTAACACGGCTGCTACTCTGAAACCTTGTATTTGAGAGTTGATTTTCTACCTAAATACCAACTTTGTAGATAAAAGAAAGAGGGATTATTGATTTGTGGATTTTTTTATTTTAAAAAGATGGATCATTGGCTAAAGTTTAAAAATAAGAACTGCAGTGTAGGAGGCTAAAAAGCTAATGTCTTTCATTGCTACTTTTCTCCTTTTATTAAAGAATAATTTCCTAGGCTGACTGAATTTTTTGTTCCATCCTTGACATATTCTGAATGACCTAAAGCCAGGATAATCAGTACTTGTCTACACTCACAGCACTGCAGCTCCACCACTGTAGTTTACTGAAGACGCTACCTATGCTGATGGGAAAGCTTCTCCCTGAGTGATTCAGAGTAACAGCCGTGTTAGTCTGTATTCGCAAAAAGAAAAGGAGGACTTGTGGCACCTTAGAGACTAACCAATTTATTTGAGCATGAGCTTATGCTCAAATAAATTGGTTAGTCTCTAAGGTGCCACAAGTCCTCCTTTTCTTTTTCCCTGAGTGATGTAGTTCTAGGGACATAAGTTTGTAGTGTGGAGGAGGGCTCAGACTAGCAACTAAAGAGCAGAATCCTGGAATTGTTATGCACCCAATTTAAACACTGTGACATCCCCTGCTGTTCAGTTTTTCTTTATCACTCCCACTTTGCCACAGCTACTGACCCTGCACATCCTGACTTTAGATTATCTAGTGGGGCAGGGTGGGCTGTATCAGGTACTTTGCTACAGCAGCCACTGACACAGCTTGTGCTGGACTTGCACAGAGGGATGAATTTAACTCTCCAAGTGGAGTTGGGGGTAAAGTATAGCAAGTTTATAAACACTGCTGTGATGTTACATCCCATATTCTTCATAGAAATATGGTTATGATATGAATATGGCATAACTAACATACTTTATGGAAGATGGCTCACATAAGATATCATGGAAAACATTATGATCTACCAAATGTGTTTATCCAATTTGTATGCATGTATCATTTTTGTACTGAAGCTAGGAATATTGACCGTGAATCTTTATTTCAAATGTGCTGCTTTGGGTGACACCTGCAACTAGTCCTCAGGTACAACAATGAAAAAGTCAGACAGACATTGAAGGTGTGATACAGTGCTGCAGGCCCTCTACCTCAGACATTGGTCCATCAGCAGAGACAATGAACTGTGAAAGAGTCTAGTCTTCCTGTGGATGGTCCGGACAGCCTGCGAGTAATGGCTACTACGACCCTGCAGAGACTTGTGACTGAGTCACCTGGTACTGGATCCCACCTTGGAATGCCAATGTTTTTCCACCATACACAAAAGCTATAGAAGGCAGGGGAGTGACATCATCATGGTTCTCCTCTGCTTCCCCACCAAAAGAGACACAGGGAAACACCTGAAAACAAGAACTGGGGGGAGAATGAGCCCAGGCTATAAGGGTGTCCGGCCTGTGAATGAAAATACCTGAAGTTTCAAGCTGCAGGCCAGTGCAGCTGGCTTTCAAGAATCTCTGTAATCTGCCTGAGACAACATATAGGGTGAGAAATTACTGTTTGTAGCCAATTTCTTCAGTGTATTAACTTTAGTCTGCGTTTTTTGCTCTATTTGCTCAGTAATTTGCTTGGTTCTGTTTGTTATCTCTTATAATCACTTTAAAAAAGTCTACCCTTTCTAGTTAAATTGTTTTTGTTTATTCTGAAACCCAGTTTGTGCAATTCATAAAGGGGGGGGGAGGGGAAGAGGCTGTGCATACATTCTTCCACAGAGAGAGAGGGGGAGGATTTCACAATATACCTTTGGATCTGCGCTCCAAGGGAGTTGGCACCTGAGTGCTGGGGCACCTTAAGCGGAGACCACAGAGCTGGATCATAGAGCTGGTGTCTGTGTCTGTGTCTTTCTGCAGTTGGGTGTGGCCCTGCCTTTGTGTGAGCTAGTGGAGGTTTAAGAGCCTGGATCAGCAAGACAGGGTAAAAGGGGGCACATGCTAGCAGAGCAGGCAGGTACAGTGGTATCCTAGTACATCAGGTGACACCTTAAAAGGGGGCAACCTGTTACAACTGCCTCTGTTAAAAGTTATTTGTTTTTGAAGTAAACAAGACCATTATGGGCAATGCTTTAATGCAATACAAAGGTTGAGGTTTTCCTCACACAAGTCAGAACACTCAGTGCTGTGGTTCCTTCTGAAACCTAATCTTTGTCCTCTGCATGCATGCCAAACAACAGGGATTTTCACTCTGGGCTCCCTTGTGAGCCCTGCGGCATGCCTGTGCAGGGGAGTAGGGAGGTCTCATGTGGGTGGCTGCATCATAGGAGCCTGGCCAGGACTGCTACTCCTCTCCCACACACAGGTGGGCAGGCAAGAGTAAACCCTTGACTTCATGGACTTATACACCTGAGTCTGAGTAGAAGAGGGAAATTGTGATTTGGCTCAGAAAGAAAGCAGGAACTGGATAGTTGCAATCTGGTTCTGTTTGGCTGCTGGTCCAATGCAACAGGTACAATGCCACCTTACTCAGGGTGGAATGCAAGGTTCTGTGACCACACACCCAATTGCACAATATCACACACTGACTTCCTGTGATTAAAAAAGATAAGCACCAGTACTGAACACTAAAACTTATTTGCATTTCATGATTAGCACAATTATAAAAGGCACAGTTCAGTATTATGACCTTCAAATGCTAATCTGATATCATGGCTGGAGTAAAACTCCTATCATTCCATACAGTGGCCAGCCTAAATGTGAAATGATTCATGATTTCAAGTTTGCTGAACTCTGCTAAATTACAAGCAGATAATTTGATTTCCTCAAAAATTGCTGAAAATATCCCTTTGACCCAGGTCCACTTGCACATCAGTGCTGTGGTCTTTCCTAAAGTAATTTCATTTTGGATATAGGTAATACATCATATTCATTTTCTATTAGGGCTTGGCCACACAGAGATGTAGTGCAGGACAAGCCAGGGTACAGCTGTACAATAGATTAGCCTGCCACACACACTAAGGCACAGTGCAGATCTTGCCGTCACGCACTAAGAAGTTCCATAGAGCACTTTGACTTACTGTTGTTTGACAAGGCCTCAGATTCATCATTCATTATCCTGCCATGTGGAACCAAAACATGGTTTGAGGCAATATATAGTCATTTATATGTTGTAAGTGGGTTACCCACGTGCACCTGCGAGTGATAAGACAGTGCTGCAGGCCCTCTACCTCAGTTTCCCTAACCAGCATTTCCCACTTACTCTGGTGTTCTATATCAGTGGGTCTCAACCAGGGGTACACAGAGATCTTCCAGGGGGTACTTCAATTCTTCTAGATATTTGCCTAGTTTTACAACAGGCTACATAAAAAGCACTAGCAAAGTCAGTACAAACTAAAAGTTCATACAGACAATGACGTGTCTGCTCTATACACTGAATACTATATACTATACACTTAAAAGTAAGTACAATATTTATATTCCAATTGATTTATTTTATAATTATATGGTCAAAATGAGAAAGTATGCAATTTTCCAGTAATAGTGTGCTGTGACACTTTTGTATTTTTATGTCTGATTTTATAAGCAAGTAGTTTTTACGTGAGGCGAAACTTGGGGGTACACAAGACAAATCAGACTCCTGAAAGGTGTACAGTAGTCTGGAAAGGTTGAGAGCTATTGTTCTATATGGCTTGGTCCGTCAGGTGCATCAGTAAGGAAGTTCAATCCCTTCAGGGTAGCAGAGTCCAAAGTTACAGTCCAGACAAACAAAACAGAGAAGTCTTTGTTCTAGCTTGATTTAGTTCTCAGCCTCTTTAAGATTAGCCATCCATCCACCACCAGGGCCCGCTCTGTCACTCCCCTGTTCCTGCAGGTGAGACACCCCACTGCTAGTGCATGGCTTAAGAAACCTTCCTCAGGTCCCCAAGTACCTCTAAATATTTCCCTGTCAGAGGCAATTTCCTTCAAAGAGGCTCAATCAGGCATCAATCCTAGTTCATCTCCAGATTCCTGCTGATGTCTCTCCCCAGTGAGGGCTGTTGATCTGTGCTCCTCGGAGCTGAGTGGGCTTTCCCTGTTTTAGTCCCTCCCTTCTGGCCTTATACTCCACATGCTCAACTGATTGGGCTCACTGCAGCACATTAACCCTTCTGGATCCATATAGGGTTTGTAAAGCCTACCACAGACACGTCTTTATAGGAACTAAAAGAATAATGAGAATATGAATGTTGTATAAGAAAATATTTTAATCTTAGTAGCTGTTGGCTAGCCTGAACTTTTGATATATTTTAAGGGATTGTCAGAGCACTGCACCAGAGAGAAGGCTATTAAAATGCCACCAATACTTTTGTTGCATGCAGTGTCAGTGTAGCTGTGTCGATCCCAGGATATTAGAGGGAGAAGGTGGGTGAGGTAATATCTTTTATTGGACCAACCTCTGTTGCTGAGAGAGACAAGCTTCTGAGATTGCATAGAGCTGACCTTAAGAAGAGCTCTTCAGCTCTGTGTAGCTCAAAAGTTTGTCTCTCTCACCAACAGAAGTTGGTCAATAAAAGATATTACTTCACCCACCTTGTCGCACCAATACTTTCAGCATTAACCCTTAAGGACTGCTGGGAGAGACAGAAAAATAAGAAGAGGGGGGGGCTGAGTTTGGAGATGAAATTGAAGGTCATGAGACAACAGGAAAGTATGGGGTAGGCTGATGCAGGAAGAATGGCAGAAACTACTCAGGCTCCCACTACCCACCCACAAAACCCTCTCAGGAAGTCAGACACGTGTTTGTGCTCTCTTTTTCCTTCCTGATAGTTATTCCTTGAGCTAAGGGGTAAAAGTCTGTGCCTTGAAACTGAAGATTCCTGGTTTGAGTTCTGCTGATTACTTACCCATCTAGGAAAAAATAACATGGATGTGAAATTAAAGATTGTATCCTAAAGCATATGGGGGGGCAGCATTAAGGGTTACATGGACAACTTTAACTCATGCTCAACTTAAAAAGTTAAGCTCATGCTCAAATAAATTGGTTAGTCTCTAAGGTGCCACAAGTACTCCTTTTCTTTTTGCGAACTTTAACTCTGGCACTTCTTAACTTTGAGCATTTAAGTTTGCAACCTTAACATTCTTCAGGGCTTTTTACCGTGTGTAATATATATGAGACCATCTGTTAGCACTTGTGGGGGAACTGGATCTCTCTCAGGACATTGTATGGATTCAGAGCCTCTCACCTGTTGTTCACCACTTTGAGTCCAGCCCAGATCAGCAAGCACTGAAAGTTGTTTTTGACGCATGCTGGCTCCAGTACAAGATGGGTTTGGTATGTTTTAGTTCTAGCTCCCAAATCATAAACTCACCACCATACTTAGCACTGATGGGCAGACTCGCTACCACTCACTGTGCAGACATACCCTCTAAGTCTCAGAGCCCAAGTTGACAGGCAGAATTGCACTTATGCTACAGCACTGAAAATAGCCATGTGGACTCCACTGAGGCTGGAGTTCGGGGATCTGCAACATCTTCCTGAAGGAGGCGGAGATAAGGAAGCAGATACTTCACTGACAGCTAAAGGACAAAACATTGAGAAAACCACAAGGGATCCTTCAGATCACCACACAGAGCAGTCCGCTGATTCAGCTAATGCAAGGACTGTACCATAGATCTAATAGACTGTATAGAGCACCTGAAAGACTCATTGAGCCCTGCTAACAAAGTTGAGTATGTTATGTACCTGGCAGAAACCACTGGTATATATGTTAAATGGTTTGCGGTTGCTTTTACTGGAAAGGGGAGATGTTAAGAGTATGTACTGTGCCTTTAAGGGCAGAGCACAGGTTAAGAGGGAACTGGATTTGGGACTAGGGAGAATCACTTGGAAGCAGTCTAGTGGCAGTATCACCAGACACACAGCTAGGCGCTCATGGCTCCCGTTAGTCTTGTGTAACTGTTTTAGTTCTAATAATACCTTACTTCATAATGCCTGGACTCTTTCTCCTTCTTACGCATTCACAAGACAACCCAGGCCTGGCCACCCCAAATCCAGGGAGAGTCACAAAGGTAAAGGGGAATATTCCCCACCAGCCAGGAACTGAGCTGTACTGCCCCAGAAGACATTGCCACCACCATCTCCTGGGCACACAGCCTCTGTGTACTGACTACTGCATGGCTTTGTGGGCTGCGGCTTACTCCCTGTGTGCATAGTGGGAAACCCATAGCCTGTCTCTCACCCCAATTGCTTTACATACCCCAGAACACAGACACTACAGTTCTGGCTGGCCTTTTCATGGGCTACAGGAGGACAGAGGAATGATCCTTATTAACTTCCTCTATTGGGCACCTGTACAAAATCTGGCCCTTGTTCTGTGCATGCCTTCTAATAATAGCCATTTTAAAAGTGACCTGTCAACAAGCGGAGTCACTGCTAGCATACTCCCTTGTGATTGGGCATGGCGCAACAGGTTCTAATTCTCTAGCACCCTGCCAACAGCTGCTCTGGCACTGCAATGATCTGGCTCATCTTGCAACTTGGCCCTCCGGTAGGTCACCTTTAGTCCCCCACATTCAGGGGGAAACAAAAAGTCTGATAAACTAAACTAAAAATACCCATAACTCCTTGGTCCTACCTGGATTTACTCCTCTGCAGACTCTTCACTTTTCCCAGGCTCTGCTGCGGTTGTCTCCAATGCTTGTGCAGAGCAATGCCTTGCTGGGCTTCCTCCCTGGATGCCTAGCCCCAGACTCAAAAGTCCTTCTCACTTTGTGTCAGGATTTTCTGCACCATCCGTAGAGGAACCCAGGCCCTCCATCCCCGGGTTTCACTTCAGCAACTCTGCAGTGAGCTACTAAAGCCCTCCTTGGACTTCTCCCTACCTTGGTCTTTCTTCAGGCCCTTTCTTACAGCCCTCCCTGAGCTTACTGCACATCTGCCCTAGCTCTAAACCTATCTTGAACTCTCTAGCAACCACAGAAGGACTGAAGAGTTCTTTCCCTCTCTTCTGGGCTTACCACTGAGCTTCTTTCTCAGCTGGGCCTGGCTCACCCTCCAGGTGCAACAAGGTGCATTAATTGCTGTCTGTCTCCAATTAACTCTTTCATTACTAGCGTGGGGTATTATATCCTCCACATGGAATCTGGTAGCATATTATTTTGCCCTTTCTTCTCAGGGTTTTTTTTTTTTTTTTAAGATAATTGACTGAAGAAAACTGTGCTTTGGACTTAATCCTGAACCTACTGAAGTCAACAGGAGTCTTGTCATTTACTTCAATGGGAACTGACTCAGGCCCTTAATTTCTTAAATAAAGCTTTTACTGCTTCTTGAACCATGAGAGTAGAAAGCAGAGCCCACAAAACGTCCATCTTACATCAACCCACAAAAGCCTACCCCTTTCCTCTTTCAAAACAAAAAAATGTTTTGACCTGTTTTTCTAGAGAAATATTTGCACATCCCATTAAAAATATGCAGCACAAAAAAAAGTTGGCTTACAGGCTGTAAAATATAATTATAATTACTCACAGAATGAGAACCGTATCCTACATTTGTGGTACCATTTACAATGAAGGGATTGGGAGATGCATGAATGGACTGTACAGCACAACCCCTTGATGGAGGCTTGAGGAATGCATTAACAATGAGGAGTGCCCCTTCCCTTGGAGAGTTCACTGTGAAGCATTATCACAATGCATTCTCTTTCACTAGAAAGAAATGACATCTGCCTGACAGATGCCTCTCCTGGGATAACTCAGCAGGACAGTATACAACACCAACACCTTGGTAATGATGGGGTTTCCTCCAGCTGCAATGAAACATCGTTATTAGAGCACATGGGGCAATTTCAATGAACTCCCTGTTATGGAAACACACTCACTGTTTTGATGAGCACAAATTCTAGACCTCAGCCTGCTTGACTCCCTCATTTTAATTGCTAAGTATTTTGCTGAGGGATGGTTGATGGCTCTAACTCTTTAAACAAATGTCCACAAATAGAGAAATGTTGCGTGTCTGCTGAAGCCTTAAAGCTTCCCTGTGGGAGTAATTCGTAATTCGTTTTGGATTTTCAGTGGGACTGATGTACACTGGAAGCTTTTTAAAAGGAAGTGCAGGATAAAAAGGAAAAACCCCAAAAAGATAAATAATTCTTTTCCCACAGAAACTTCTTTCTATGAAAGCGAGTAGAAGTCTTTGATCATAATATTACAGTAAAAATGATCCTTTTGAAAACGTATTTTGCATAGTAATAACATTTTCAAGGTTTTGCCTCTTCTTAAATGCACTTTCAAGTACAACATATGAGACTGGGGGGAAGAACTGTATCGTTTTGCTAGTGAGAAAAAAATGCAGCAGATATTTATCTAGATCATTCACAAAAGTCATATTGCAATTTAAAGAGAATAAGAATGAATTCTGTAAAATCTGTGTAGAAGTAATATGTCAAAGGAGGACATGTGAAAATGAACCTCTACTGGTTATTTTCAAGTCTGATTAAGGGAGAGAAACTAATTGTCTTCATGCATTTTAAAATTTTCTCTCTGGATTTCAGACATCTTGTCAACAGTACAACAGTCATTTAAGGATTAGAAAGGATACTAGGACTATAGAGAAGAACAGACTTTTACTATTAAGCTTATAACTACAGTATGAAGTAAATATTCCCAGACTCTGGACTTTTAACAGATCGTTCAGAGAGGAGGATTACCAGCTTTTTACCAACCAACCAGTCCTGATAATCCTTTCTAGGTATGCTGTATTATATGCTGGAGATATTTCTTTAGTCATTTACTCCTGCATTGGAGTAAAAGGAGGACAGAGGTATTTCCCATTAGTATATGAAAGTATTTTGTTAACAAACTGCAAACACTACATGTGTTGGATCTAACTACACCTGCTATAGGAGAGATTGATTATCTTATGTGCAATGGCCTGGTGTACCTGGAAATGGGTAAATTTAAGATCATCATTGATTACATTCTGCACCAAAAAATTAAAAATTCTGAGCCAAAAAAAAAAAAGAAAAATTCTGCACACAATATTTTAAAATTCTGCAAATTTTATTTGTCAAATAAATGTGGAGGCTCCAGCATGGCATTGGGGAGCACAGGCCACTGGCTGCACAGGGGTGCACAGGTGTTCAGCTCCCTCTCCCCGGGACACAGACTCAGCAATGAGGCTGCACACAATACTGACACAGCACAAACACCAGGCCTGCCCCAGAAACACCCCAGGGCCGTGCCCCTCCGTGCCAGGTGCAGACAGGCAGGCTCAGCAAGGCAGGATCCAAGTGTAGAGGGGCTTAGTGTGGGGAGATCCACAGGTGGGTTGAGAGGGTTTTGTCTGTGGCAATCTGTGTGTGGTCAGCTCAGTCAGGGATCTGGATGCACAGGGGCTTGTTGGGGGGTTCTGGGTGCAGTGGTAATGCGACTCTGCAGGGGGGGTCTTGGTGTGCGGGGGGGGGGATAGAGCTCAGCAGGGGATCCAGATTCTAGGGGAGTGGGGCTCAGTGGGGTGGGGATCCAGCTGCAGCTGGCTGGAGCTCGATGGGGTGGGGATCTGGGTGCAAGTGGCTTGTCAGGGTGGTCCAAGGGAGTGGAGCTCATCGGGGGGAAGTGTTGTCAGGGTGGAGGGTGAGGCTCAGCTGCAGGGTCTGGGTATGAGGGGATCTGGAGGCAAGGGGGATGGGTGAGCAGGTCCCTGTACAGGGATCCCTGCCCCTGTAGCTGAGGAGCGATGGGTGCAGGAAATGGCAGGGGGAGTTTGCAGAGCTTGCTGCAGCCGAGGGAGAAATCTGGGGGTGGGTCAAACCCGGTCCCAAATGCAGTGTAGGGAAAGAGGAAGTCCCGTCCTCCCCCAGATCAGCTGGGACTAGCAGCTGAGCCCACCGCAGGGTAGGAGCCACCAGCCAAATCTTCCCTAGTCCTGCCCCCTGCTCCACAGTGATTTACTCTCTGCCCACTGCCCTGGGCACCTGAAACATACAGTGGGGAGGGTCGCATGACTGCTCTTGTGGCTTCCCTTTGCTTCCTCATCAGAAAGTCATTTTTCTGTGGGGAAACAAAGAAATCTACGGGGGACATAAATTCTGTGTCACAGAATTTCCCCAGGAGTAGATCATGAACCTTAGCATTGATGGGTCTGTCAATGACCACAAACATACAGCATGCTCTGATAATAGTCATCCCTGTATCTGGATTTGATAATCTGATTTTGACAAAGGCTTTTGATCAAGGTTTTCAGTACTTCAGCATTCAGGCCAAGCCAGAAATACCATGAGGATTTCCCTTCCACCAAGAGAATTTTGGTTCTTCAGTTTCCAGTGCCATTCTAACCAAGGAAGTTGAAAGCAGAGCCAAAATAAGACAACACTTGTTTTTTTAAAAAACAAAACAAAACCAACAAATACAATTTAAAAACCTCAGTAATGGTTCCACTCAGTTCTTATTTAATCCCACCCATCCATAGCTGTGCATCAATAGAGCATCTTGCTCTATATGTCGAAATATAAGCTGCTCATATCAGGATACTTTGAATTGTGACACCCTGATTTTTGACATGGAAATAAATAATGTCAGCCCTGAGTTGACTAGGAATGCATTCCAAGACATATTTTGTGAGACACTGATTCATGATAGATCAGGTTCCAAATCCATTTGGAAATAGACTATGCCTATTTATCCAGGCTGTTGGTTTCAGATTTTATTTGGTCATTACACCGTGGTATGAATCAATCAACCCAGCTTTATTGCCAAATCTGCTGTTGAGCAGGTTTATATTCTATATCAGGAAGACAATACAAATGCATTGTAAAAATCCACTGCTGTAGAGTAGGGGTCTTGCTCACTAAACTGGACTAGCACAATATGGCATTCAGGCACAATGCTATTGAAGAGTACATAGTAATATCTGTTTCTGTTTGTTTTACTATGCAGTTACACACACTTACTTTCAAACTGTGTTCCTGTAAACTATATTTACAGCTAACTACGTGTTTGGTATCTTTATACAGGTTTTTAAAAAGTGGCATTTCTACCATGAGCTTGCCTTACTCCTTTTGCCAGCTGGATACAAATAAAACCTAGCCACAGTGAGGAAAATCTGTTCTCCTTTCAAGTGGGGATAATTTGAATGTGCTAGAAGGAAGCCCAGAGACATCAAAACTTCCATAATCCTAGATGCACCCTGGATCCATCCCTTGGAAAATCTTTCCATTGACTTTAATGGGTGTTGGAGCATGCCCTTGAAAACTTAGGGCTCAGTTCCTCCAGCGCCCCGCCCTTCCTCCAGGCTAACTGCCCACTTCTCTCAGCCAAAGGGCTTATTTTATTTTGAACACAGACAAGTATGCCTGGTAAAGTGTTACCAATCAGAATGATACAATACTAACTTTACTCCTGTGACATACCAGCCAGCAAATATTTAAATTCAAACACCACTGGAAAGTAGATATTTTATTAAAAGTTCCTTTCACACAGGTTACATTTACACTGCAACCCCTGGTATGATTTGCAGCTTATGTTGACATACCCACACTAGCTAGCTTGCTAAAAATGAGCAGTGAGGATGCAGTGGGGCGGGCTCGGTTCAGAACAGAAGTATATACCCAGGGAGGCCAGGCAGGTTTGCACCGCTGGCACCTTCACGGCTATTTTTAGTAAGCTAGACTAGCGCAGGTGTACACAGGGCTTAATATGTGCAGGGCTTGCCAGGGCTGAGCCCAGGCACCTCTAGGCTTGGCAGTTCATAGCCCTGGCATCTCTAGCCTTGCCACATCAGTTATGAAAGTAAAAAAAATTGCTTGAGCCCTGGCACCTCTTTCATTTCAAATTAAGCACTGGGTATACACAAGCTGCAAATTATTCTCTGAGTTGCAGAGTAGATGTAGCCACAGTGGTGGTTCTGACCTCCTACAGACAGGTACGAAAGGGTATTCTCAAGAAAACCTGTTTGGTTTGTGACACTTCAGACTCAATATCATTTAGAAAAAAAGCCACCAGACCCATTTCTGGCTCCCTACTCTTGAAATAACAAGAAGGTGTGTGGGTATGGGTGTGGGGTGGTCGCAGGGGTGTTGACTGGCTTTGATAGGCTTGGAAAGCTCAGTAAAGTATGAAATCTGCTTTAACACTATGGTTCAGAGTCTCAGTTGATGTCAGCCGGCATGGCTCCATTGATTTCAGTGTTAACTGCAGTTATGCCAGTTTACACTAGCTAAGGACATGATCCCCATACATTAGTCACCAGGAGAGTCGCCTGAATTCCCTTTGGATCCCTTTAAAAGTCAAAAGGGAAATTAAATACAAAAAAATAGTGCTAGTGAAACATCAAGGCCAGAGGGCAGAGTACTCTGAGGCAAACTATATCCAAGCTCTGTGACACTGATGGAAATTCTGCAACCTAGCCAGATAAATTGAACAAGCTGTCCTATTTAGGATTCAAAGTAAACACCACTTTAGGATGCATGGAGCAGTCCTCTCCTCTCAATGCTATTGTTTCAGACTTTCTGCAAAGTTGGGAAGACATTGATGTATTTGTCTAGACTCAGGTCAAGCTTTCAAGGTTATATGCACATTGATGATGGCAAAAAACACCCATTTTTTAAAATGAAATCTGCAGAATGGCAAAACCTACACTTGCTGATTTAAGAATGAAGAACAGGCGCACAAAAATTAGGGATTTCCTACCTGTCCAGCTCATTGCTCTTATCCAAACTATTTAAGTCTAAGAACACAATTGCCCAAGACTATGTAGTCCTCTGACTACACACAATTATTTTTCCCTCAGCAGGTCATGTGACAAAACCTTCTTACAGTTACCCCTTCACTCTTACCTTGTGTTTGTCTTCTCCTATCAGTCCCCAGCCTGATGTCTTCTGTACAAGACATCCTTTAGGCATTGGACATGAGGGAGAAACAGAGACACTCTCTTCCTTTCCTTCCCATATTTACTTGGAGGGTGGAGAGTTAAAATAGCTTCTGCAGGTGATCTTCAACACATGGGTAAGTTCACCCAGCCAGGGATCCTGAAGAATACCAAATACCATGTGACTTAAACTATGTTACAAGGCTCACTGAAACTTGAAAATACACCTATTTCCCTCAAATCCCCTGGCAAAAAAAGCAAACAAAAACCATTGTTGTGACATTCACACACCAAAAAAGATGTGTGGACAATTTTGACTGATCTTTGCCCCACGAAATTTTGCAGGAAACTTTACATTTGAGCAAATGAAACCTAGATGGAGCTACTATAAGGTGGGTGCAAAACTGGTTGAAAAACCATTCCCAGAGAGTAGTTATCAGTGGTTCCAGTCATGCTGGAAAGGCATAACGAGTGGGGTCCTGCAGGGATCAGTTCTGGGCCCAGTTCTGTTCAATATCTTCATCAGTGATTTAGATAATGGCATACACAGTACACTTATAAAGTCTGTGGATGATACCAAGATGGGAGGGGTTGCAAGTGCTTTGGAAAATAGGGATAAAATTCAAAATAATCTGGACAAACTGAAGAAATGGTCTAAAGTAAATGGGATGAAATTCAATAAGGACAAATGCAAAGTACTCCACTTAGGAAGGAACAATCAGTTGCACACATACAAAGTGGGAAATGACTGCCTAGGAAGGAGTACTGTGGAAAGGGATCTGGGGGTCATAGTGGACCACAAGCTAATGTGTCAACAGTGTAATGCTGTTGCAAAAAAAGCAAACATCTTTCTGAGATATATTAGCAGGAGTGTTGTAAGCAAGACATGAGAAGAAATTCTTCTGCTCTACTCTTCTCTGATTAGGCCTCAACTGGAGTATTGTGTCCAGTTCTGGGTACCACATTTCAGGCAGGATGTGGACAAATTGGAGAGAGTCCACAGAAAATGATTAAAATGAGTAAAGGTCTAGAAAACATGACCTATGAGGGAAGATTAAAAAAGTTGGGTTTGTTTTGTCTGGAAAAGAGAAGACAGAAAGGACATGATAACAGTTTTCAAGTATGTAAAAGGTTGTTACAAGGAGGAGGAAGAAAAATTGTTTTTCTTAACCTCTGAGAATAGGACAAGAAGCAATGGGCTTAAATTGCAGCAAGGGAGGTTGAGGTTGGACATTAGGAAAAACTTCCTAACTGTCAGGGTGGTTAAGGAATAAATTGCCTAGGGAGGTTGTGGAATCTCCATCATTAGAGACTTTTAAAAGCAGGTTACACAAACACCTGTCAGGAATGGTCTAGACAATTAGTCCTGCCAGGAGTGCAGGGGACTGGACTAGATGACCTCTTGAGATCCCTTCCAGTTCTATGATTCTATGAAAAGCCCTGCAAAATGGTAAATTTCAAAAACTTTTTAAGTATGAAACATTTAAGTATGAAAGTTTGGCATAGATTTCCACTAGTCACAAAACCATACACAATGCTGTATCTGTAATGGGATTGTGGAACACTTTAAGCCAGCTGGAAAGCCAACATGATTTCAGCCATTGCAGAGGGGGAAAAATATCTCTATCTAACAGTTCTATGAAAACACCTGGTAGAGCTACACAGTCCAGTAATAAGCCTGGCACTTCAGCAAGCTTGACTGGCTCTTAATGTCTACATAGCACACTGTTACAGCCACGCCTTGTTAAATATGCAAATTACAAACAAAATTAAAAAGATGTTCTATCAACCCTACAGAAATGCAAACACCACTTGGCTTAGCTCCGTTAACAACCTTCCTAGATCGTTTAATTGCCGCTCTAGCAGATGCTAGCGAAAACACCTGTCAAGCTTACAGATCACACTGGTAGGTAAGAATCAATGTTGTATGATTTCTGGATTCAAAAATAGGAAACAATTTACAGTATTATTGGATAGAAATTTGATGTCGTGCTGTCAGTCAAGAGCATCTAATTTGTAAGCCAGAGCCCAGTGCTGTTCTCTGCCTTGGCTAAATAAATGTATGATCTAGGTGACCCAGACAGATAAATTCATGGCTAGAGTCTGAGCTTAATTCCTGAGAGTGTAATTTTGGGCAACAGTACTAAATATTCAGTAGTGCTTTTCACCAGACACGCAAAGGCACATATTGTATCTCTCAGAGCTCATAGTCTCTGAGTAGGGAGGATGCCAGCCAAAGCCAATCCATAAGGAAAAGGACATCTGTTCCTCCTGCAGTCACACCTCCTGCCTTGTTGTGGCCAAAAAAAAAAAAAAAAAAAAAAAAAAAAAGAAGTACTTCCATTGTCACATATCCTTGCCTCAAGAAGTGCAAGGCAAACACACTTTTTAATTAGAAGGCTTTTCCCAGGAAACAATAGGAGTGGAGCTAGACAAGAGATGGGCAAACTAGGGCCTGCGGGCCACATCCGGCTCGCGGGACCGTCCTGCCTGGCCCCTGAGCTCCTGGCTTGGGAGGCTAGCCCCCGGCCCCTCCCCTGCAGTCCACCCTTCCCCGCAGCCACGCTGCCACATGGGTGGCACTCTGGGCAGCGGAGCTGCGCGCTCATGCAGGGCAGTGCGGCAGGCTCCAGCCAGGCGGTGCGGTTCCCATACATGTTGCTCTGAGTGGCATGGTAAGGGGGCTGGGGCTGGGGGGTTGGATAAGGGGCAGAAGGTCCTGGGGGGCAGTCAGGAAGCAGGGGGTGGTTGGATAGGGGGTGGGGTCCCGGGGGGGCAGTTAGGGGTGGGGGGTCCCGGGAGGGGGCAGTCAGGGGATGGGGAACAGGGGCAGTTGGATAGGGCAGAGGTTCGTGGGGAGGCAGTCAGGGGACGGGGAGCGGGGGGGTTAGATAGGTGGGTGGAGTTCCAGGAAGGGGCGGTCAGAGGTGGGGTTGGATGGGTGGGGGGGTTCTGAGGGGGGCAGTCGGGGGTGGGAAGTGGGAGTGGGTGGATAGGGGATGGGGGCCAGGCCGTTTGGGGAGGCACGGCCTTCTCTACCTGACCCTCCATATAGTTTTGCACCCCAATGTGGCCCTCGGGCCAAAAAGTTTTCCCACCCCTGAGCTAGATCATCCAGAGCTGGAGTGTCTTCCTGTGTAAAAGTCTGTGGCGGATCAACATTAAACTGAAAACTAGGGCTTGTTGGAAATTTTCCACTAAAACTTCTTGTTGATGAAACTTGATGGGTATTTTTACTAACTGAAAATTTTTGAATTTTTGTTGGAAAACCAAAAATGTATGGGTTTTTTGATGAAAAGTCTAAATTTTCCAATAAAAAAACAATCACTCAATGTTCTCACCAGTTGTACTGAAAACTCCACTGGTCTTGAAGCCATGGGGTTTCTGCTACATAATCTCTTTTGGTGGATTAATCTAGTCACAGTGCCACTTAGGTTTGTCCCATGGCCTCCTCCACCATGGGAGAAGAGGTAGGTCCAAAATTGAGTGAATGGCTTTTCAATTTGGTGCCCAGGGGGTCACAGCACCAGTTAGGTTTGGGACCATGGCCCCTTCTCCTTGCTGTTGCCATGAGGCTGGCTCCTGTACCAAAGCTCCCACCACAACCCCAGGGACTTGCCGAGCCTCACCCCATTTCTAGCACTCTAAGCCCTGGTCACCTCACCACTGGTATACACCAGGCATACAGCCACAGGTAAGATTGGGCGGGGCTACTTAGTACTTAACTCTGCCTGATGGGAGGTAACTGAGTACTTGAGTGGGATGTCCAATCTCCTCCCCCACTCTGTGACACAGCTGTGAAAGAATGGTCTGGCCCAGAGTCCACTACAGTCGGTGATAATTAGTCTTTGTTTGTTGTTTGCGTGGCCAACCAACACATGGGCCAACCAACAACGATCTCTGGTTAAAATTCCTATCCTGCCCTCATATGTGCACCAACTGTGGATGACTTGACAAGAGCCATACTAATGCATGCCAGCGAATTGAGGGATTTATAAAAAGAACTGATTACTTCAAGAACCAAGATTAACTTGTGCCCTTTTGGGACACTGATTATTTAACTACGATAGTCCTCAGTAAGATACATCCTTGTCTCATATAATTCATGCACCCCAGAAATTAATCAAAGAGGAGCATCATTTCAAATATGCATGTTATTCCAGCACGCTACTTGAATAGATTTCGGGCACAGTTTTAAGCAAAAAGAACAATGGATCTTAGAAGAAACATCACAGCCCCAGAAATAGTGTCACTGTAGTGGCAGGATAGTATTTGGTGCCTCCCTTTCATGGCTGTATGAGACCCTTTTCCGGTAGTAAAGGGATTTGTGTGTCTCTGGGCACACAATGTTTAGTAAAATGTAAAATGTTTAGTAGAACCCAAGGCAACTCTTTGATACTGTCTGAGAAATCCTCCTAAACTTCAGTCTGTACGTTCTTAACTAACATTTTCAAGGCAACAGCACATTAAGAAACAGCTAACTAACATTTTAAAGAGTCCTGCGATGTCACCCCTTGCTGTGCTTTCTAGTGCGACAGCACTTTAGCCAGCAGACTTTAAGGGTGTATTTATAGCCCATAAATCCAGGTTTGTCCCATTTCCCCTAGTTTAACTCGTTCATCAAGATCCAAACCATTCAGACGTCTTTCTTCTTCAAGAATAATTAGCAAGTTCAAAGGGACTAGTACCCTTCCGAACACGGACTGCAACATAGTGCTTTTAAACACCCCCGAAGGGTTACAAACCAGGCTCGTTACTCAGGTGCTTAGTCCAGACACATTCCAAGTCCTGGGGTTCTGGACCCAGATGTAGTGAAACAAAATGGCCCCTGGTTTTGGATGCCAAACACTGACAATCTCCCCTCTTATGGGCATGTCAAGAAAAGTGATCACACTTCGTGCTCACCAGGGGAGTGTCGAACAAGCTGTAGCCATGAAGGGCTTAAACTGTTCTTCAAGGAGGGCTGGGGGGGTCTGTCATTGCTCTGGGCTGTACAGGGCCGGATTAACCTTTTGTGGGCCTGGTGCCAAACATATTTGTGGGCCCCATGGGGGCAATGGGGCATGGTGTGGGGAGGTCAGTCCCCGGCACGAGGGGCCAGCCAGGAGCATGGCATAGCGGGGCAGCCTTGCTCTGCCCAGCCCAGTGCAGGGCAATGTTAACAAACTGGCAGTTGCCAGATGCACAGTGGCCCTGTGCTGCCAGCATGCCCCTTCCCCTCAGGGGCAGGCCCATGCCATGCCACAGAGCCCCCCCGCCCAACTCCCTATGACCAGAGCCCCCCCCAGACCCACTATGCCCAGTGCCCCCCGAGGCCTCCCCCAGAAATGCACAGCGCCCTACGCAACACCACAGCTGCCCACAGCCCCACCCTCCCCCAAAGAACCCCCACTCCCTATTGCCCAACACACACATCTTCCCCACCCCCTCATAACCCAGCACCTGCCCCCCGCAGACTCCCCAGAGACCCACTCCCCCACGCCCTGCCTCCTGGCCCCACTCACCGGCCCTGCTGGGAGGTGACTGTGTCTGCTGGGCTGAGTCGGCAGCACAGCCAGGGCTGGTCCCAGGGCTGGGAATTGGTCTGTCTCTTCAGGAGTGGTGCGATCAGCCAGGCCAAGGCCTGTCCCGGCTGGGCTCTCTCAAGACACACTTGCCTGGAGTGGCCCAGCCAAGCCCCCACCACTGCCCCCCTTCTCCCCCAGGCTGAGACTGACAAGGCTTCTGCACCAGTCCCAGGCGGCTCAGCTCCAGGGAGGCAGGCGGGGCCCCACAGGCCTGGAGCCAGAGGTGCACTGGGGTCCTGCCAGGGGGCTGAGAGGAGCAGGGGGTGTGACCAGGGGGAGGAGAGGAGCCCTCGGCCAGTCAGTGGGCAGGCCGAGAGGAGCAAGCGATGGGCGGGGGGAGCCAGCGGGGTCTCAGGGCACAGTGCAAGTGGAATAGGCCAGGGCCCCTTCTGAGCATGGACCCGGTGCCATGGAGCCACTGGCACCATTGTAAACCTGGCACTGGGGCTGGCATTTCATTAACTCATAACGCTGGAGCAGCTGCTTTACCACAGTAACATGTTCGCTCAGCTAGCAGAAGCAGAGGGGCTAGGCAGGTGTGACTTAGCTAGTGGGAACTTGCTGGCTGTCTGCAGGCACGGCGCATTGTCCCCGCCGCCTGCAGCTAACACGTTGGTATCTTGCATTGCCCTGTGCTGCTTGGCTGTCGGCTCCAGCCTCCCACGCCACAAGTCGTCTCTTCACCTCAGCTCACCGCATACCCGTCCCCGCCCTGCACGCTCCCCTTTGTATTCCGTTGGGCTGAGCCCCTCCTAAGGAAACCCCCCCCCAAAACCCCCAGCTGACCAAATCGTGGCACTAACATGCTATTTGCCACCACCCCACTGTTCACGCGGCTTGTGTGCTCTACCCCTTCCCACAGCTATGTCCATTTAGACACCATTGTCTCCTTATTTCCGTGTGCGCCCCATCTTTGTAGAGCCATCTCTTGCTGCCTATCTTATACTAGAACAAAAGACAGTCCCTGCTCCAAAGAACTTACAGGCTGTGTTTGTACAGCGCCTAGCACAGTGGGCTCGTGGTCCATGGCTGGGGCGCCTAGGCACTAGGATAATACAAATAAAAATTAATAGCAATGCAATGCAAGTCAGAGACCATTCTCTAGTGTTGACTGAAATGGCCACCCCAGGACCCTGTGATGCCAACTGGCAGAGGGATCCCCGGGGGGTTGGTATCTTCATACTAGTTCACCATACAGTGTCTTGTCAGGTGTGTACTGAAATCCTGTGCTACACTGATCATCATCATCTTTGCAAAAAGTATGTGCAGATAATATGTAATTGCATATGTATATTGCAGATAGATATGTATAGATTGGAAATTATGTGCTTAAAGCATTGCCATTACAGGCAGATGACCCAGAGGTAATATGCCCTAAGTCAGTTTCCAGGAGGTGAGAGACTTATCGTCCTGGCTGCCCATTGTGTGCTTTACAATGGGAATCTATTTACATACTGAGTCAAATGCTAGTGAGGAGATTATGGGCACTTCAGGAGATTAATTTAACAGGAAGCGATGACTAGTAGGTTGGAGGGAACCCAGTTTAGGGGTGAAGAACAAAGGACTGGTCTAATATAGTTAGGGGTGCAGAAAGACCCCCTGGCAGCCGTCATCTGAGGGGGGTAAGTTGCCAGCAGGCTTGGTTTTATGACAAGAAGGGCTCAGCCATCCTGGTTGAAAAACACTGAGAGAAGGACTTAGGATAAGCAGAACCTTATTAGACAAGCAGCAGCTCATTAGTGAAATTTAGGCTCTAGAACGTGTGTTATAATTTTATTGTATATGTAACCCTCCTGTGGCCAATATTTCTATGTGATATTATTTGACTCTGTTCTTTGTTAAATCAACTCATACCTGCTTTCTCTCTGAACAAATCTATGTGTTGTGGTAAGTGCAGCTATGTCCTACTGGGTAACTGCTAAACCGGGGTATATTGTTCCTTTGGGACCAGAGGATCTGTGGCTGTCCAGTGGTTAGGCACTCTAGGGAGACGCTCGGAGGACTGGCGGGGGGGGGGGGGGAGGGGAGGGCAGGAGGGAGTATGCCAATTGTTCACCTGCAGAGGGACAGCAGAGCCTGTATATTTACTTTGTCAGAAATATAAATAGTAAATGAAACAATAAATTCACACTACTGTGGTTCTTTGGATAATGTTGATCACTAATTTGGCTCCTGAACAACTGAGATCTGAGTATCACTGGGTTAGAGTCTGTGGATGGCTCCTCTCTGTGGTTTTTCCACAAGTTCACGTGGCTGGAGGTGGAGGGGATGCACCCCTGTATCCTAGTGCCCTCAGAGGAGAGGGCAAGTCCCTCCTGCACAGCCTTACAGCAGTCTTCTACAGTGCCTGCATCAGGGGAATCCTCACCCTGCTGGAACGGCAGCTTTTAGGACCGCTTTACACCACTCTGGCCATTTTACCTGGCGTAAAAGAGCAAGAGCTTCTCAAGGGAAGTGACGGGAGAAAATAATTTAAAATTGGGCATTGTAATTGAGAACATACTGTAGGAAACAACCTGGATTGGAAGCAGGGAGGAGATGATGACCTATCAGTAAAAGGCTTTCTTTTCCATCTCTAGTAGGTATGATTGGTTATCAGGAAACCAGGATGTCACTGTCACTACTCTATAAGGTTATAGAGTGCAGTGTTATGTCTCTTTTGGCAACATTTCTATGTTCTGCACAATACTAGATAAGGCATGTTAATTCCTGGAGGGATCTATTCAGCTGTTGATACATGTGTTTAACTCCTGTGTACAGGAGTTACATAGGGTTCACCAAACAGGAAATAAACCATGTCACAAAAGCTGATCTTTAATTACTTTATTTTTCACAATAATAAAAAATAAATTAGTCATAAACAAAAATAGTTAACTTTTTCCATCAAAGAGAAAATGTATACAATATGAAAAGGATGCTGTACAGTTCAGGTTCAGGTGCATTGCCAGGGATACATATTCCTGAACTAGTCACAAAGTACTTTAACTTACACTCCCCCTTTAAATCCACTCAAGGAACTGGCTAATCAGAAAATTACAAAATGGTAACTATGGATTTACAGTATGACATATATATATATGCTATAAAATTCCATGAAAACTTGGGTTAGTATGATGAAAGACCTGGACAAAAATGTAGATGGCATATGTAAATAAATACACATTAGGTCCGTTTAATAAAAATCTGCATATTCTAAATAATTGAACTATTTTGGTGCAGTGGCTTGTTCCATAGACATAGCTCAGAATACATATTTCCTATAAACATCTTGTATTTACAAATAACAAAAAATAAGTTATAATAAAGTATATCCTTCTGCCAAGATGGATGATGGGGTTAAGGTGAAATGTAAGTAATTTTACATATATAAAGTAGGTTTTTTGTGTCATTCAAATCGAGGCTTCATGATCTGCACAGTTAAGGCCCCCATCCTTAAAGACATAGGTGCTGGATCTAGAGGTGCTGGGGGTGCTTCTGCACTCCCTGGCTTGAAGTGGTTGCCATCATATACAGGGTTAACAGTGTGGTTCAATGGCTCTAAGCACCTCCACTATACAAATTGTTCCAGCACCCCTGCTTCATGATGCCCCTGATGACTTCAGGGAGGGTCAGCAAGGACACGTAGGTCCACCATGATGAGCTCATTGCAAGGTCAGTTTTGAAGAGACCCACAAAGTGCCCCATGACAAAGCAGGCTAATGAAAGCAGTGTTGGTAGAAAGTCACTGGGAAAGTGTTGAATTTTCAAAGGAAATAATCAAGCCCAAAAGATAATGGGAGTTTGCATTTCCCAATCCAATAAAATTCCAAGGAGCCTCCATTTAAAAAAATGTAACTAGCAGTAATATACTCCCTTGTGTTTCATTGAAAATTGACAAAGGGCCAAATTCAGACTAGTGTTAGTGGATGCATTTCTGATGAAGTTGCACCTGCTTTCACCAGGTCAGAATTTGAGCCAATAATGGTTTCTTATAATGCAAATTAGTTTGCCTATTTAAAAACACTAAAGATGAAAATGTTAAGTGTTAGTAAATTGCTTTGATTCAGCTCCCTAAATAGAAACAAACATAACCCCCACTAATATATTCTGTAAGCCGTGATAGGAACAAAGGAAGTTTACTTTCAGCATTCATTGTTTGAATTTCCCAATTAACTGCCCAATAGACCGATCACAAATGCTTTTATAGAGAGGAGCCAAAAGGCATTAAACACAGCTGTGCCATAAAAACCAAGTCCTGCAATGATTTTTTTCTGCTTTTGAATCTATACATGATTGCTCTAATGGTTCTTTTAAAACAATAGATGCTGTATGTGAGAATACAGGAACAATACATACTTTCATAATTGTGCAGTTATAGGTACTCTGGGTTCATTGCACAGGAATTCATTCAGTAGTTATTTTAATAAAATGAACCACCAAGGGTTCAGGAGCTGGTTGAACTAGCAGGAGAACAGCTCTACTAATAACTAGTCTTATTTCTGACACAAACTGATAAAAGCTATCTTGTTCTCTCACGCTACAAAACTTGTATTAATTCCCACAGCTGTGCCAGCTAGTCCTCTGTTCCAGGTAATAAAATGGTCTGATCACTTAGCACTGCTCTAAACATCAATCATGCTTGTTGAGTAAGCAGGTATGGCAGTAGCTATTAGCACTCCAAACCTGCAAACACTCCTCAATGTCAGTAGTCCCACTGAAATCAGTTAAGTTGTGGCTATCTCATGCATATGTGCCTTGTCTATGAACTTCTGAGTTAACACATCTCTAAAATTCAGCAAGTGTTTTCCTACTTAAAAGGACCCAATTTTGGATCTGTACCATCAGGCTATGGAAATGGGATCATATAAACATTGTAAAAACAACATTAATATTAGACCCTGCCTCTACGCAGCCTGATGTATTATGCCCCAAAGACAGATTATTACATTAGGTGTAATTGTATGAGTGTGTTGAAACCACGGCTGGGTTGTGTGATGTTCATGCAAACCCATGCAAACCTTGCCCTCTTGCTTTTGCATCAGCCCTCAAATGTAAGATCAGCAAAGTGGGTTCTCTACAGATGTTTGAGAAGCTAGATGTGGGGCTCCCTTTGTTGTGTGCTGGCTTGAGGTAATCACCTGTCAGCACTTTGCCTTATATTAACTATCCACATATTCTCCCAACAGTTACTCTGATCTTCTTTTTTATCCCAGATCATGTAACCTGAAGATTTGAAATGTGAGAAGTAATGTTTTTTCTACTATATATAAACACACAATAAAGAAAAGGTGTTGTTCAAATTAATGAGCCTGATTCTGTACTTGCTTACACTGGTTTTATACCTGTGTAACTCCACTGAGTTCATTAGTGCCATTTCTGATTTACATCAATGTAAGTGAAAGAATCAGGAACTATACATGGTGTCAGGCTAAACTGGTGCACTGCTATATAAAAACAAACACTTGTAATAATAAAAATGCAGTAACTGTTTTAAATGAATAGTTTTAAAAGTCCACTTCATGTGACAACAAAATATTACCATAGATAATATTAGTCCTTCTGCATCAGTGTGTGTAGGAAAGGAGAGTTGATTAGTTTATATTCTAGAAACATCTATCATAATTATAGTGAAACTTGCCAGTGACAATAAGAGATTAAATCTGGCCACAATCAGGCTGACTCCTTACTGCATGGTGTTTAATTAGGTGAGACTAATACTTTTTTAATGGTATATCTGAAAACTGGCCTTACACCAGATAGCTCAGTTTATATAACTATCAATATAAGTCACCACATTCAACTAACAAAGCAATGAATCTGAGGAGTAATACAGGGTATATATACATAGATACATACCCTTTTATACTCGGCTCCTATGAACTTTGTCATCTTCAATGGTAAATTAATGGAGCCCACAAAAAGATAAATCCTTCTAAGCCATCCCAACTCCCACGTGTTCGAGAGCAACACATTTTATAACTTGCTTATGAACCGTGTAAGGCACCACGTTCACATACCTATTTACCAACTCACTGTTCAGCTTATCCAAAGGTAGATGCAAACTGTTTATGGGTCATATATTTTTGTTGTTTGAACTATAATTTCTTTCTTCATCTGGGATGTAAATAATCTTTTTATGCTACAGATACTTCCCTAAAGCAGATGAAATACACTTCTCTTAAGGCAAAAGTGAAACAACATTAGATACAGTGTGTCAGGATTTGCTACAATGTGACATTCATATGAAAATTTATGTTTACTACCATTGGAACTTTGACATTTGTTTTATGTTGCATTTTCTCCCCATAATTCTTTGGTCAAGAATCTACTGTATACAGTATAATCTCAGATCTTCAAGAGCTATCTAAAGTCCTTGATGGATGACTTTTCATGAGATAAAGGCATAGAACTGAGAAGGGATCATTAACTCAAAAAAAAGTTATATAATTAGTCTTTCAATTTCACATAGGTCTCCCATTGTTTAATTAAATTAATTAGAGGGTAATCAAAGTTCTAACGACATTTAATGGTTTCTAATCACAAAGAATCATTATCGTGACATCAAATTTTAGAGACAAAGGAGAACTCCCACTGATTACAATAGGGACTCCCGATCAAACATTGATGGTACAACAGGCTCAAAGACAATCAACATAGGACTAGCATAAAGCTCAACAGGAAATATGTATCAGGTATAAATAGGATTATTTTGGCACTGTTTTTGAATTCAGACAGTGGACACCTTAAAAATGGACTCAAGATTAAAGACATCACTAGGGTTTAGAGCACATTGCAATGAGTAATTCAATAAGCAAGTTATTTTACTTACACAGAAATATCTAAAAAGACTCAATAAAAGTGGATGAACTGTGAAATGTTCAGGTAGTTTAATACTTTTAATCTGCACTGAATGCCTTTATCTGCACTGAATGCCTTTATCTGCACTGAATGCCTCATTCTGTTTAGCTCTAGCAAATCCCAGGACTGAATACAGTAAGTGTAGAAAATGCAGATCATCTAACCCAGGTGCAAATCTGTAACCATTCTTGACTGGAACAGGAAGACATGGTGTAAATAGATACTATTCTTTTAGAGTAAGTTTACTGAGGAACAACACAGGATGAAAACAAGACAAATTACACTGTAATAATCCTTCAACAGCTAGGAGTCAGGATTTCCTTAATACAGACTTCCAAACTACTGCACAAGCAGTTAGTATATATATATAAAAAAAACGCACCACAGACTGCTGATGCCAAAGGGTTATGAAAACATGTTAGAGACAGAGGGCCAGATCCTTTGGTGGCAGCTTCAGAAACTGATGGCAATCCTAATTGAATCTTATACACATTCGGATTGATCCTGTTACTTGTTGAACAATTCTACAATGAAAAATTATTATGCAGCGAGATTGCTACATCATGGTGGAAGATTTTCTGTTGGTGTAATCAGTGGAGGAACGTCACCCATGAATTTGAGCTTCAGCTGTTAGCTTCACATGTTAAAGAGAAGACTTAAGGTCACTGTGGGCACTGTGGTGGGTAATAGATTGCTTTCAACATCCATACAGACTTACCGGCTATAACTTTAGTGCACTAGTTTATGAATTAGATACAAGGCACTTACAGGCAGTCAAAGTGTGTGTACATTTGCTGCTTTGTTGAAGGCAGGAAGTTAGTGAAAGTACAGTAGAGAGAGATTAATCATGACACTAATTTAGTATGAAGGGTTGAGGTAATTAAACACATGTATTAGGGTGCTGGGAAATTGAGCTTAAATGGGTCCTAAGGGTGCTGGGTTTTTTTTTATGACATAACACTTCTCATGTATGTGTTCTACTGATACCATCTACTAATTTAAGACCAAAGCACCAAAGAAGGGTTGGTTCTCAGCAAATAATGGTGCTGCTGAATCTGTACTGGGCAAACATCTCCAGTAAATGCATCTGACTGATTTTGCTTTCATTCAGTTCATAACAAGAAGGGTGGTATTTTCCTTAAATAACAATTATTTGATGAACAGATGTATACAATAGTATCAGTAAAAAATAATGCTTTAAAAATCACGGTTTTACAATGAACATTTTAAAAAGCCAAAAAGCTCCTATTATATGCTGCATGTTATGTGTGAGACATAACCATAATCTTGATGTGCTCAGCAATATGGCAACCATCTCTTTAAGAAGGTAGAACCTGTTGTAGTCCAAACAGTAACACTGTTTATGTTCCCATATCGAAGTTAAACATGGACGTTATGGGTGATGGAGTAGTTGTTATCTGCGTCCTAGAAACCGTGATTGTCTACTGGCCACCCTTGTGCAGGATGCACAACAAGCTGTCTTGTAATAGGTATAGACACAGAGCCGGGCCTGCACCACCACATTGCAGTTGTAGTATTTGTCTTTGCAGTTTTCATCTGGGGGGAAAAAAAAGCACAGACCTTTATGATTCAGAAAGATTATGTTATCAGAGCAGATTATGGTAGAGCACAAATTTATTTTTAAAGATTCACTATCAGGTGAAAAAAGCATATATTTTAAAATAGCTACCGATGTAAGTAAGTTAAATTATTAAAACTACAAGAACTTTTTTTACTTGAATAAAATTAGAAAAAAGTGCACATTTTAAAAAAATCTCCTTTACTTTTAACAGGTTGAGGGGAGATATGATTGCTCTCTATAAATATATCAGAGGGATAAATACCGGAGAGGGAGAGGAATTATTTAAGCTCAGTACCAATGTGGACAAAAGAACTAATGGATATAAACTGGCCACCAGGAAGTTTAGACTTGAAATTAGACGAAGGTTTCTAACCATCAGAGGAGTGAAGTTTTGGAATAGCCTTCCAAGGGAAGCAGTGGGGGCAAAAGACCTATCTGGCTTTAAGATTAAACTCGATAAGTTTATGGAGGAGATGGTATGATGGGATAACATGCTTTTGGTAATTAAATATTCATGGTAAATAGGCCCAATGGCTTGTGATGGGATATTAGATGGGGTGGGATATGAGTTACCCAGGAAAGAATTTTCTGTAGTATCTGGCTGGTGAATCTTGCCCATATGCTCAGGGTTTGGCTGATCGCCATATTTGGGGTCGGGAAGGAATCTTGGAAGAGGATTGGAAGAGGCTCTGGAGGTTTTTCGCCTTCCTCTGTAGCATGGGGCACGGGTCACTTGCTGGAGGATTCTCTGCTCCTTGAAGTCTTTAAACCACGATTTGAGGACTTCAATAGCTCAGACATAGGTGAGAGGTTTTTCGCAGGAGTGGGTGGGTGAAATTCTGTGGCCTGCATTGTGCAGGAGGTCAAACTAGATGATCATAGTGGTCCCTTCTGACCTTAGTATCTATGAATCTATAAACAGTTTGTGTTTGCTTTTTACACTTAATTTGGCTTGAATAATGAAAATAGACTAGGCAGTAGCACTTGTTTTTATAGTCAGGTTTGTGTCATTTTCACTTTCAGATTCTCAGGTAATAAAAACCATGCTGCAGTGTTTGGGTGGCTAATGCTTCAGGGGAATATTAACAGTACTGCCAATCCCCAAGCACTGAAAAGTCATGAATCAGGCCCCCCACAATCACAAGATTGGCTTATAAATATTGAGATTTTGAAAAATAATAAATGTTGGGTTCTTTATATTTGCCTTCTGGGTTCTGAGCCACTAGGATGCAGTCCATTCACATTTAAAAACCATGAGGGCTAGAAACTTGCTTTTTTGATGAAAACTGAGATTCTCACATAATCACATAACTCAAGGAGCAGGGATTTTAAGAAAAAGACCAAATAACACAAGGCACACAATAAAATCATGAGACTTGTCAGTATTAATTTGTTTTAAACAAAACTGTTTCCATGTGGAGGAAGAAGAACAACAACATTTCTATCAGTCTTACGCTACATAAACAGCTAATTTTTACAAAACCTATATTTGTGAACAAATTTGACCTGAAAGTTGATGCAGAACAAAATGAGGTTCAATCTGCTTCTTAATACATCTTTATCCCCTTCTCTAGTAATTATAATTAGTAATAAAATTATTACATAAAATTATGAAAAATCCCTGACAATATCAAAGTAATGCTAAAATGTAACATTTTGGTTAATAAATTTTGTGAAAGAAATTTGACTCTGCGTTGACATCTTAGGTTGACATTTTAAAATCAAGAAGAAAAGTGAAATCTAGGAATTATTTTGGGGAAGTTCTATCGCCCGTATTATAAAGAAGGTCAGACTAGATGCTCATAATGGTCTCTTCTGGCCTTGGAATCTATGAATGTATGCAACAGCACCAGGAATTTCATACTGAAGAAATTTTTTTTTGTATGGATAGTTTCTCATACAGGGTATTGGAAGACATAGAATATTGTACATGATTAGATTTTCTGGTTTTAGGGCTAAATCAGTAAGAACCCACCAAATCAAACATTCAAAATATGAGGTGCCATAAAATACACACCCAAATTAACCCAAATGTGCCATTTTAGCAGATCAAAAAATCTCTCATGCTCTCTGGGACTTCAAAGGGAAGTCAATTTCTGACAGAGTTCAAGGAAAACATTTTAATCAGGAGACTCAAAGAGCTTGGCTTGTTTAGCCTAAGCAAAAGACAGCTGAGGGGAGATATGATTGCTCTCTCTAAATACATCAGAGGGATAAATATTGGGAGGGAGCGGAGTTATTTAAGTTAAGCACTGATGTCGACACAAGAACAAATGGATATAAACTGGCCATCAAAAAGGTTTAGGGTTGAAATTAGACAAAAGTTTCAGAGGAGTGATGTTCTGGAACAGCCTTCCAAGTGGAGCAGTGGGGGCAAAAAAATCTAACTGGCTTCCAGACTGAGCTTGATAAGTTTAGGAAGGGGATGTTATGATGAGACTGCCTACAATGGCATGTAGCTGATCTGTGACTGCTAGCAGAAAATATCTCCAATGGCTGGTGATGGGACACTAGATGGAGAGGCCTCTGAGTTACTACAGAGAATTCTTTCCCAGCCGTCTGTCTGGTGGGTCTTGCCACATGCTCAGGGTCTAATTGATCACCATATTTGGGGTCAAGACGGAATTTTCCCCATGGTCAGATTGGCAAAGACCCTAGGGGGTTTTCACCTTTCTCTGCACCATGGGGCATGGGTCACTTGCTGGTTTGAACTGGAGTAAATGTCAGATTCTCTGTAACTTGAAGTCTTTAAATCATGATTTGAGGGCTTCAGTAACTCAGCCAGAGGTTATGGATCTATTACAGGAGTGAGTGGGTGAGGTTCTATGGTTTGCAATGTAACTAGGTCAGACTAGATGATCATGATGGTCCTTTCTGGCCTTAATGTCTTTGAGAACCTACTGTACCTTTTTAAAAAGAGAGCCTTGTTTTGTTTAAAAATGAACTCCTAAAATCAGAACAGAAAATAAAAGCTGAACCCAGAGAGCCTATACAGGATTGTTAAATATTTTCTCTGCTAGATGGAGTTCCACAATCAAAACAGTCGAGTTTTCTTGTCTCCTTACCTATTTCTGGTATACAATCCTGAGTGTTACAAGATTCTTTTTCTTCCGGTTTAAGCTGTGGATCACATTGGTTACTGGGTGTCAGATCATCTGACAGACATCGTACTTCTCGAACCCGGAATCCTCCTTCACAGGATTTGGAACACTGAAATCAAATGACTTAAAATTCAGGAAGGTGATAATTTGTACTAGGAAACCCTTACAGAGAAAGGGGGCGTATACCCTTATCCAAAGCCTCCTTCTTTCCATTGACTTCAATAGGATTGGGAGCCTTAAAATGCTGACTAGAAAGTTATGGGAGTCATTTCCTGTTAGGGCTCAAGAAAAATCCCCTGTCCTCATGATCCCCAGGACAAATGAGCAAGACAAGGCTCTCTCTAAGAGAAATCACTTCAACTGAAATACTCTCATAGTACCCCCTTCTGGGGTACATTTTATCAACCATCCTGTTAGCTGGATGACAGGAAGCCAGAAAGATTGTTATAGATGTGAGAGGAATTCGAGGAACAATTTGCAGTGTGTATGTGGGTGGGGGGAAAGGTTCCAACATGATGGAGTGTAAAACAACAACCCCAGCTGCAGCTCTTTCATAACAGTCAGTGTGATAACAATGGGAATGCTATTTTCCTGTCTGATGAGCAAGGGTCATTGCTTCTGCTCAGGGATTGGCCTGTACACCACACCAAATCAACCTCAAAGAGACTATTGAACAGACAGTGGGTGTCACGCTGTCTGGAGTGGTTCATGACTGTGAGTGCCTACCTCAGGGCAGATTGTCAGACAACAGGGAAGACACCCCAAACTGATGGTGTTTTATATTTAGATTTCACCATGCCAGTGACAAATGTGAACTCCTGGATCACTATACCAGTCTTACCATGGAGTCACAGACAGACCCCTTAGACTCTCTAGTCTATCTTGCCACCCAGACAACTGGACTTTCTGATAAAAGGTCACTTAAACCAAAAATCACACCACAGCAGGTTGCTCCCAGTCCCAAGAGACCAGTCACTTACCCCAGATCAAATGGTACTCTAGATCTTACACTAAAGACAACACTGGTAGCCAATTCTATAGTCAACTAGCTAAAGGTTTATTAGCTAAGAAAAGGAAGCAAGAATTACTGAGAGGTAAAGTAGGTAAAATATATGTACAGGTGAGTCACAGTTTGTAATTCCAAATGGTGGCAGTGATGCAATAAACTTTTCAGGGTTCCCAGATCAGGGCCATCCCTAGCCATTTAGGTGCCCTACGCAACCCCCCCGTGGTGGGGGGGGAGGGCGTGTGGGGCCCTAGGCCTCCCCGCCTAGGGTCTGGGAGGCAGGAGCTGTGGGGGGTCACTTTTGGGGGCCCCACAGGCCCAGAGTGGCCCGGGGGATTAGCGGGGTGCTGGGAGCAGCCTGCTCCGCTTCCCTCGCCCTGGCCCCAGCCGTGTCGCTTGGGGAAGGGGGTTTGGGGGAAGAGATCCCACCTCCACACTCACTGGCAGTGGAGAGAAGCGGAGCAGCCTGGCCCCAGCCAGCTCTACTCCACCAGCTCCCAGCCACGACGCTCCGCTTCCCGCCGCCGGTGAGTGCAGGAAGGTTGGGGAAAGGATGCCCCCGCACTCGCTGGCGGCTGGAAGCTGAGTGATGTGGCCCAGCCCACTCCGCTTCCCTTGCCCCAGCCCCAGACATGTTGCTCAGGGGGGTGGGGTTAGGGAAAAGTTTCCCCCCCCAGACTCACCGGTGGCGGGAAGCAGAGCAGCCCAGCGCCAGCGAGCTCTACTCCACCAACTCCCAGCTGCGGGGCTCTGCTTCCCGCCGCCGGTGAGTCCGGGGGGTGAGAGAACCTATCCCTAACCCCCCTGATCAGCGACATGCCGCCGGTGAGTGTAGGGGGCATCCTTTCCCTAACCTCCCCACACTCACCAGCAGCGGGAAGCGGCGTGCCGCGGCTGGGAGCTGGTGGAGTGGAGCGGACTGGGGCCGGGTTGCTCCACTTCCCGCCTCTGCTGGTGAGTGTGGGGTCGCTGGGGAAGAGGTGGAATGGGGGTGGGCTGGGGGCGGAGCGGGGGGGAGGGTAAGAAGTGGGGTGGAGGGAGTTGTCCGGGGCTCCACACCCCCCTAGGGACGGCCCTGCCCCTTGCAGTGGGCACAGCCCGTGGGGGGGACGGCCAGGGGATAGGGCTGGTCGCAGGGCTGGTGCTGCTGCCTATGCAGCATGCAGTTGCCTAGGGCACCATGAAATTTGGGGCAATTTGGTGCCCCAATTTTCAAGGTGCCCTATGCAGCTGCATATGCTGCGTATGCCTAAGGATGGCCCTGTCCCAGATTGTCCCTGGGGAATCTCCGCTTTGCATCTGGTACACTTCCCTGTAGGAGTCCAAATAGTCCAGAGATGAAGGATCTTTCCCTGAATCCATACTTATAGCTTCTTCTCATAGAAAATAAGCTGACAGGGTCACTACCCATGTGGGCTCTTCCTCTGATGACGGAGAGAGAGGTACACATTTTGGGTCTTTGACCTCCGATCATCACAATGACCACTTGCTTCAAAATGAGCACTTTTCTGTTAAAGTTCTTCATATGCATCCCACAAGGTTTCTTTCTCTCTTTGATGGGTTATTTAGTTACAGGTGTTTACACAATGTAATGTTTGTTATTACACTATAACAGGATACCGATAAGTGAAAACAATGCAAGTAACATCCCATTAGTTTTCATGAAGTTTAAACACCAGTATACTCTTATACATTTAACAATCACTTTGACCTATGCTAATACACAAGTGAATTGGCCTGGGCCTTCAGCATGAGCTGGCACCTGGTCTGCCAGCATCACAGTAGGGAAAAGAGGGAAGGTGGGGGGAGAACTGTGATTCCTTAATCCCCAAACGCACTATACTTTCTCGTGGCAACTGTAACCAACTCCAATGCCCTTTGATCAAAACACACAAGATTGTTTTAAAGTAAATGCAGCCTGCGTGAAATATATATGGAATTGATAGCCCAGGAGTATTTAATTCACCCTCTAGCTACAGAAAATGTTCTGAAAAAACAAAATCTCATTTTCTCTAGAGGAGAAAAATATTTATGGATACCATAAACATGCTGCAATGTGAAATTCATGTGCATTTTGCTCAACTGAACTAAACAGTTTTTGCACAGAACAAACATGGGTGATTGTGGAAATGAAAACTGAAGGGAGGGAAGACGGGACGGACAAGGGCAGCTGAGTCTTGACTACTGCTACAGCTCAGTGTCAAATGTAGCAAGTTGGAGTATCAGTGAAAGTCGCAGACCTATTTGCCACGTCTCTATCACTCCCTTGGGCTGACCTTACATACCCTACACACCCCCACATACAACGCTGGAGGACTGCAGGGGGCAAAGAGTTCTCCTCTGTGTCCTCTCCACTTCTTGGACCATCCTACTCAGCGTAATCACTGAAGTGCTGCTTCATTTTGGGAGCCAGGAGGACTTCACCGAAAGGGCCAAGTTCAGCCTGAGTCTAAAGAGAGTGCCATTCCATTGACTGCAGCGGAGCTGCACCAGGGCAGACATGAGCTGAATTTGGCCCTAAGAGAAGCTATAACATCTGGATCACAGATTTGCAGGGTGGCTTATTACTGTCTCAGCACTTACTCCTATACTTGCACATACCATTGGTAATTGCTGAGAGTTCTGCTCTGGTTCCTGGCACGTCTACTAAAATCAGACACAGAAACAGCACCTTCAAGTATTCTTGAAAACCCGCAAAGAGGATTAAGTGTTTTAAACAAAACAGCCAGTATCTTCACAAAGGTCTTTAAAAACTCCAGTCTTTGATAGTGGAGATTCACTTTGGCCAAAATTGGCTGTCAGCAACACCAACAGAAATCTGAAGAAATTCCACTGACATAAAACAACAACAGGAATAATACCTGACTCTCAGATAGTGCTTTTCATCAGAACATCTCAAAGCACTTCACAATTGCTAATTTGTTTAACCTCAGCCCTATGAGGTAGAGAAATATCATTAGCACCATTTTACACATGGGAAACTGAGGCACAGAGAGGTTAAGAAGCTTGACCAAAGTCACACAGGAATTTTGTGACAGAGCACAGACTTGAACCTGGGTCTCACTTTAGACTGACTTCTGCTGAGTTACTCTGGATTTATGTTGATTTTATTGAGAGCCAAACATGAATTTTGGTTTTCAGAGAAGCACCCAAGAAACAGTTACAGGGAGAAATCTGGATTCTGGTCAGCTACTTTGTTTTATTTTATTTACCCCTCTGAAAGAGAGTGGCTAAAGTGTTCCCCCTTCTTTTCTGCTTTCCTTTAATGCCCTAAGTGTGGCCAGATAAATGAGTAATGCAAGCAAGAGGACAAACAAAAAGCAATTTCTATCCTTAATGTCATGTGGGAAAAAAATGTCAGGAGGGATTTAGAATCATATTACTTTCAAAGGCACTTGCCTAAAGGTTTGCAGAAGGAAAATCAAAATGAGGGATCTGTGGGCTCTCCACACAAAGGACTGTCATTTTGGATTTGATAAGGCCATGGAGAGGAGTGAACTACAGCATTTGATAAGATGGCATCTAAGTGATCATCAACCATATCACATGTCCTTCTGAGGAAATATTGGAGTTTGGGTTTTCATTTTTGTGACAAATGTTCATTTTTCATCATAATTCTAATAAGCTACTTTGTCAAAGATGAGCAACGTTGGGAAGATATATGAAACCAAAGTCACTTGTGGCACTGGTGCACAGCAGCAGGCCCACTTCCTTGGAAATTGTTGATGCATGGCACTCTCTACACAGTAAGCTCTACTCTCAGTGATGTTCCAAGTACTGTAGACTGTTTTATGGTAAATATCAGATTGCTTTGGGAACTGGAGCACATCCATCATTCTTTAGTGTCCCTTAATTTTAAATGAAGTCATAATGCTGGAAAGAGGCACTTCTTAATGCTCTGGGTAATATCATTAAGGGGTGAAACCACTTAGTAACAGAAAAAATACATAATTTGCAATAATTATACTCAGCTATAGAGGGCCAAATTCATACCTCGTGTAAGCAGGCCCTATATCTTTATATTCTGTCTCATCTATTTGCTGAAGGACTGAAAGGATAACTGGATTTATCAAGTTTGATTTTGATCATTTACACCCATTTCCCTGGAATGGATCTCCAATAAAAGCCCACTCAGGCTTCCTAGTCTTAACACAGATGCTAAAAGAAAAGGAGGACTTGTGGCACCTTACAGACTAACACATTTATTTGAGCATAAGTTTTTGTGAGCTACAGCTCACTTCGTCGGATGCATCCGATGAAGTGAGCTGTAGCTCATGAAAACTTATGTTCAAATAAATTTGTTAGTCTCTAAGGTGCCACAAGTACTCCTTTTCTTTTTGCGGATACAGACTAACACAGCTGCTACTCTGAAACAGATGCTAAGGACAGTTTATTGGTATTGCTCTTCACCCAGCAGTCAAATGAAACATGATTCATACAAAGAACTGGGGGATAATTCAAGATGCATGATTAATTAATAGAATATTATTAGGTCCAGTTGTAAGAACATTTCTATTTTTGCAGAACTAATTTTCCAAGTACAGCATGTATCAGTTGTTTAATCTTCTCCAATGCTAAATACTTAATAGCCATTTTTCAATGCAGACTTAGTTGCAAGAAAAACATCTGTATCAAATTTTAGTATTACATTCATGCTGATTTCATGGATTATTCAGAAACATACTGCATACTAACAGGTTTCAGAGTAACAGCCGTGTTAGTCTGTATTCGCAAAAAGAAAAGGAGTACTTGTGGCACCTTAGAGACTAACCAATTTATTTGAGCATAAGCTTTCGTGAGCTACAGCTCACTTCATCGGATGCATACTGTGGAAAGTACAGAAAATCTTTTTATACACACAAACCATGAAAAAATGGGTGTTTACCACTACAAAAGGTTTTCTTTGCCCCCACACCCCACTCTCCTGCTGGTAATAGCTTATCTAAAGTGATCACTCTCCTTACAATGTGTATGATAATCAAGGTGGGCCATTTCCAGCACAAATCCAGGGTTTAACAAGAACATTTGGGGGGGGGATAGGAAAAAACAAGGGGAAATAGGTTACCTTGCATAACGACTTAGCCACTCCCAGTCTCTGTTCAAGCCTAAGTTAATTGTATCCAATTTGCAAATGAATTCCAATTCAACAGTCTCTCGCTGGAGTCTGGTTTTGAAGTTTTTCTGTTGTAAAACTGCAACTTTCATGTCTGTAATCGCGTGACCAGAGAGATTGAAGTGTTCTCCGACTGGTTTATGAATGTTATAATGCCACAAGAACTGCATACTAAGAAAGGCAATAAAAAAAAAGTACTCCCTCTTGAACCACAGTGAAATAACTAGTGGAAAGTCACTCTAGGTAACATCCCAAAACATTGCCATAGTGAAGGTTTCTCCCTTTTCTTTGTCCCATAAGGTATATTCAAACCCACACATGTACAATGACAGTCAGGGATTACTGGTCTGTGTGTGTAAAAAATGTTTAGACAGAAAATGCCCCCCCCTCTTTTATTTGATGTGGTCAGTTAGGAATCTAATAAAACAAACAAGCGGACAAAAAAAACCCTCCAGACACTTGGAACTATATAGAATTTGAGACCTCCCAACAACCTTATAAACAGTTAATTTCTATTTATTCTGATAAGCAGCATATTCTTCACTGATATTATTCCTGCAGATAGTATTATTTTTCCTAACATGGTGTAGTTTTTCTGAAACATTGGTTCACGAATGTTAGTTCTCGTTATATTTTGTGGGCCAAATCTTCAACTGGGGTAAATCAATATAGCTTCTCTGAGGTCAATGTGTCTAAGCCAAGTTATATCAGTTTAGGAGGCAGCCTTCTTTTGTGTTAGTTGCACTGAAAACTGGGATTGTATTCAAATTATATACAAAACTAGAAAATAAGTTGCAATATTTCCCAAATGCTTTTTGAGAGAGAGATGATGCTGGTGACGTTATTTATTATTTGTACAGTGCCCCAAATTGTGACAGGCAGTTTGCAGAAAAAAAAATAAAGACATAGTATGGAAGAAGTTCAAAACAAGAACCAGATCATGCCAACACTGACTAATGAATACAGTTACTACTAGTGGGGGAATGGAAACGTTCATAGTTGTGAGCACTACACTTGTAGTTATTTTTTTTGCAGTACTGGACCCTACTACTGGAATTATTACATAAATGGATGGCTGAGAAAAACAACTGCAGAGATGAGGCAAGACAAAATTACAATATGAAGATCACATGTTTACTTAGCTATGGTATGTGCACATCTTGAAGGCTCCATTCAAGTTCTTTTTATGATAAAATAATTCCATAAATAATCTCCATTTATAAAAACTGGTAAATTAACTCCAGTGGGCTGCAGCATGTGTTTGTTATCAATTCCACTAGTAGCTGAGTGGTTTAGATCCTAATCTCCAAAAGCTTTTAAATCCTTTCCAAATCATTCTTGCCCTGGTGGTGCCCTTCTTTCCTGTATCATTCAGACCCAGCAGTAAATGTAAAACTACAATACTGCTTACAAGTCTCACTCAACTCAACAGTAATGACATGTTCGTCTCTCAGTGGGGAATTTCCCTGATATATCCTGAATATTCCAGAACATTTAGAGACCATTGCATTGCATATTATGCAGACAATATGGGAAAGCGGCACACACATTGCTCTGCAATTTTTCCTGGGAATCAAGAAATCGTATTAGGCAATCCTTGAGCTGGCTCTCTGAAATTTCTAGTCATTGTACAAGCGACGATGCAAATTCATTACATGATGAAAATAAGGGAAATTGCCCATACTAACAGTCCAACTAGTACCTGCTGAGGTAAATAGAAAGATTTGCAAGATCATGCCGTAAGAAACCCAGCAATATCAGAAAAGCTTATTAGCCATAATTAGTAATGTTTATTTATCAAGCCTATTTATAAGTTTATAGTATACAACCTAAACAAATGAAGAACATTAAATGATACGGACCTGATCTTAAAAGATGGAGATTCCAAAGTGATAGACATGAAAAAGGGTCTGAAAGCTTGTCTACACAGATAAATTAATCTGGATTAAGATATGGTGTGGATTTAAAATGGAATAGCTATTCCTGATTAACTCCCTGTGTGGGCACTCTTATCCCAGAATAAGAATGCCTTAATCCAAATTAGTTTGATCCACTTGGATAAAAATAATTCAGTTTAAAGTACTTTTATTCCAGAATAAAAGCATCCAGACAGGAAATTAATCAGGAATAGCTATTGCAGAATAACTCCCTGGGTAGCCAAGCCCTGAATAGAAATCTCTACTCCCTTTTAATTTAAAATAGGATTTGCCGGTGTTCAGCTTCTTGCAGGGTTACACCATATATCATGAATAAATATTGTCCCAGGATCATTTTAAATTCACAGTCACAAAGGGATATTCTTTAGGGGGAAAAAACTAACACAAGTCAGCCTCAAAGACCCTTGATTGTACTAAACTACAGCTGAAAACTTACTTAATCAATTTTACTGCAATTAGAAAAGGAGTACTTGTGGCACCTTAGAGACTAACCAATTTATTTGAGCATGAGCTTTCGTGAGCTACAGCTCACTTCATCGCATGCATACTGTGGAAACTGCAGAAGACATTATATACACAGAGACCATGAAACAATACCTCCTCCCACCCCACTCTCCTGCTGGTAATAGCTTATCTAAAGTGATCATCAAGTTGGGCCATTTCCAGCACAAATCCAGGTTCTCTCACCATCCGCCCCCCCCACACACAAACTCACTCTCCTGCTGGTAATAGCCCATCCAAAGTGACCACTCTCTTCACAATGTGTATGATAATCAAGGTGGGCCATTTCCTGCACAAATCCAGGTTCTCTCACCCCCTCACCCCCCTCCAAAAACCACACACACTGGTTTTTGGAGGGGGGTGAGAGAACCTGGATTTGTGCAGGAAATGGCCCACCTTGATTATCATACACATTGTGAAGAGAGTGGTCACTTTGGATGGGCTATTACCAGCAGGAGAGTGAGTTTGTGTGTGGGGGGGCGGAGGGTGAGAGAACCTGGATTTGTGCTGGAAATGGCCCAACTTGATGATCACTTTAGATAAGCTATTACCAGCAGGAGAGTGGGGTGGGAGGAGGTATTGTTTCATGGTTTCTGTGTATATAATGTCTTCTGCAGTTTCCACAGTATGCATGCGATGAAGTGAGCTGTAGCTCACGAAAGCTCATGCTCAAATAAATTGGTTAGTCTCTAAGGTGCCACAAGTACTCCTGTTCTTTTTGCGAATACAGACTAACACGGCTGTTACTCTGAAACCTGTTTACTGCAATTGTTTTCTGTTGTAGAAACATCAGAAAAAAATGCCATCAAGGAGCAGCTAGAAGAATGGTAGTTTTCTGATAAGCAGCTGCAGAAGAGAGCATTGTTGCATTATTGATTAAAATGGGCAGCTAAAACCACAATCACACACCACAAAACCACCACATTGTGACTGACGGCTGTGCTGCTGCAAAAGCTGTGGTGAGATCTCTAGCCTAGTGTCATAGAAAAATTGCTGACATTAATTTAATATCTGTTAAATAAGTTCCTTTCTACCTCACTTTAAAATCAATAAGACTTTAAAGTTAAGTTATTTCTGATTTCTGAATTTGGCCAGAAGTATTTTTCTAGCTATTTCTTAGGGATCAAATGCCAGTTCCACTGTGGAATGGACTGACCATTTCATAAAATTCCTCAGGCATTTTAATTCACAGATTTACCAGTCACACAAAGCTGGCTATTCTCAGCAGAGCCTTTTCCATTTTTCCAGTTTAATGACACAATGCTGAGAATAGGGGCTCACTGTTCATTTGGAGGGCAACATAAAGCCAGATTGCCATCTCCCAGTTACACAGGCAATCTGGGGTCTTTGTGCCCAAGTGCCCCGTCCTCTACGGCCCACACACTCTAGCCCCATCCCAACTTGGATTCTCACTCATAAGTACCCTCATACCTGGTGAGGACTCACCAATTCTTCTTCGGACAGGCTGAGCCTATGTACTTCCCAGACCACTGTTCCCTCTATTCCGGAAGGCTGGGATCTATCCCAGAGGAGGAAAGACTCAGCCTCCACTTTGCCAAACACAGGACAATGTCTGGAGCGTTACCTCTGCCTAGAGTACCCCAGTAGAGTCAAGATCCAGGTGACAGCAACAAGGACCCCCCAAGCACAGAGTCCTCTTCTGGGATGGTATTGGTGGGACCCCTCAAAGCAGTGGATTTCAGAGCTAACAATTAAGGTGAATGAGACAGTCCAAGCTGAGTCTCCAGACTCAGGCAGAATCACTGTATTGCTTACACTTGAGTTTTCACAATCATGACAAATTTTTAAAATATAAAGTTGAAATTCTGAAGTATTCACATGAGTCCACGAGCATCACCCTAAGCACGGAGCCTACAGTACCATGGATAATTCTACTGACCTTGAAGTGAAACTTAATATTCTTTGTACATGAATTATATTGTAAATAAAACGTGCTTTGTGCTGTGTCAGTGTTGCAAAGTAGCTGGAAATCTTCCATAGAGGGCAGCCGAAGAGTCCCCCAACAGAAAGGAATCTGGCTTGACACCATAGCATTTCAGATGTCTACATTCTCTTTTATCTGATTAACTAAATCCCACATTAGTTTACACTCACTGCAGCTGAGGAGATTTGGGAGTGTGGAGGAAGCTCTACACCATTTTTCTGCTCCGTTCATCATGGACAAGCTGGGGGCCATAAGCGGCATAAAGACTGCTCTAAATTATGTTGTCTGCAGTGGTCCCATAGGGTATGTCTTCACTATCCACCGGATCGGTGGGCAGCGATCAATCCAGCGGGGATTGATTTAAAATTTAAAATCGATCCCCGAGCGCTCTCCCGTCGACTCTTGCACTCCACCGCGGCGACAGGTGCAGGCAGAGTCGAAGGGGGAGCGGCAGCAGTTGACTCACCACGGTGAAGACACCACAGTAAGTCGATCTAAGTACGTAGACTTCAGCTACGTTATTCACATAGCTGAAGTTGCGTAACTTAGATCGATCCCACCCCCTAGTGTAGACCAGGGCATAGGGACAAGGATCAGGTGAAGTAGTATAAGCTCCATTCTTCCTCAGCATGCCCCCTATATGGAGGCAGCCATGGGTGATGCAGAGGCAGCCGCACTACCTAGGGATTGCTTTCTGTTGGGGTTTCAGAGTAGCAGCCGTGTTAGTCTGTATTCGCAAAAAGGAGTACTTGTGGCACCTTAGAGACTAACCAATTTATTTGAACATAAGCTTTCGTGAGCTACAGCTTATGCTCAAATAAATTGGTTAGTCTCTAAGGTGCCACAAGTACTCCCTTTCTTTTTCTGTTGGGGGACTCCTTAGCTGTCCCTGTAGGGAAGATTTCCAGCTGCTTTGCCCCCAGAGACAGCAGAAAGCAGGTTTCATTTACAATATAATTCACTTGCAGAGAATATGAAGTCTCACTTCAAGGTCAATATTATTCCCCATGTGATGTTTTTCATATAAATACAAAGGAGATGGTCAGAGATGCACCATTCTGGCTTGAATATAGAAAAGAAAAAAAGGACTTACTGTGCTCCACTCTGTATTAAACCACTTAGCCCCACAGGGTTTGAGGTAGCAGGACTGCTGGCTGGGCGGTCTTTCCAAAAATGAACATTCATAAGGGTTCAACACATCAAAACTGCCTTCCGTTTTTCTAATACAAATGACTTCTCTCTGTTGGGTTCCGCTGCCACATTCAATTGAACACTGCATCAGGGAACAGAAAGAGCGGTGGAAGTCACATAACAGCATACCTCTGATATTCTAGTCACATACTCTTGCTACTCTCATAAATTAAATATGCATTTTAGACTAGCATTCTGTGCCACCAGAGGGATAGTCACACTTTATAAGTATTAATGTTCTGAAGGAGGAAGCTTTAAAGCTTGGTTTGCTTATGCTCCAAGTCCCTGTATACAAATCTGGACTGCAACATTCTAAAGTCTTTTTGTACATCCTTGTTCCCTGCCTCCACTGAATGGAGGCAGATCTTTCTTCTCATCCCCAGCACTGCAGTCCTGATTATTCACTCTTTCCTATGCCCTGCCCACAGCCCAAATTTATTTTATGCTAGGAAACTGCAGGTGAAAAGTGGACTTGAAATACTGCTGCCCCGGGAAATATTATACATAACACTTAACCTTAATAGTGTCCCGAGGCCCTGATTCAGCAATGCATTTCAGCACATGCTTATAATTAAGCTTCTGAGTAGTCCCATAGAAGTCAGTGGGATTACTCATATCCTTCAAGGTTAGCCTGTTTAAGTGCTTCACTGGCTCAAGGCTATACAGCTTTTTGTCACATTTTTGTTTAGGGGAGAGGGATAGCTCAGTGGTTTGAGCATTAATTAGCCTGCTAAAAACCCAGGGTTGTGAGTTTAATCCTTGAGGGGACCATTTGGGATCTGGGGCAAAAATTGGGGATTGGTCCTGCTTTGAGTAGGACTAGATGACCTCCTGAGGTCTCTTCCAACCCTGGTATTCTATGATTTTATGAACTTGCAAGTTCTAGGTTTACAGGTTCAATCCTTTGTACTGTTCCATATGGCTAACCAGTAAACAAATGACACACAAGATTTCTATTGTTTATTTATTTATTTGGGCACCAAAGTTCATTTTTCAAAACTGTCCATAAGGAAACAGGTTTCAGAGTAGCAGCCATGTTAGTCTGTATCCGCAAAAAGAAAAGGAGGACTTGTGGCACCTTAGAGACTAGCGAATTTATTTGAGCATGATGCATCCGATGAAGTGAGCTGTAGCTCACGAAAGCTTATGCTCAAATAAATTTGTTAGTCACTAAGGTGCCACAAGTCCTCCTTTTCTTTTTTCATAAGGAAACAGGATTACTTGGTTTAAAAAAAGAAATCCTTACATTTGTCGTACTGAAGCAGCTAAGGTACTACCCGGTCTTGTTACCCAAAATTAGGGTCAAATTTTCAGAGGTGCCTAAGTATCATTGACTTTCAAATGAGAATTAGGGCTAGTCTACACACAGTTTTTACAATGCTTTAATTATCTCAGTTTAGAAGTTTTATACTCGTATAACTCCATCCACATTAGGTAGCTGTACCACCTTAATTGTATCGGTTTCTAAACTGGCATAGATAAAGTAGTACAAAAACTGCGTAGCAAACCCCTTAAGCTCCTGAATGCCTACATAACGTGGAAAATGGGACTTAGATTCCTGTCATTTAGTTTTGAAAAGTTTGCCCCCTAAACTGCAATACCTATCTTGTAGATCACTCAGAAGCAATGGAAGATACATAGCATTTAGTCAGCACGTGATAAAGAAGAGTTATCAGAAACACACTTGGAGGATTTAGTGAAAGCCAACAAAACATTTTCCCCCCAGTAAATTTCTAAACAAAATCACATTCTGAATGGATTATGTCAGGAAACTTTTGTGTTTCCTCTTGAGGATATGACAGCTGTAACTGTTGATTTGAATTCAGAGCATGAAATTCCAACAAATGTGAACATTACCAAAACCAAACCAAAAAGGATACTCTGACTAAAGCCATGACAACACCATTAGCTTAGTTTCCCAAACTACGTTAAAAGTAAAGAAGCAAAAGGTGTAAATACAGGATTCTTTATCTTTACATTTCACAGCTGTTGTTTGATTTCTGTACTTGGTCTCAGCATATTATATTTACATGGCAGTTTCTTTTTCTTACTTATAGAAAGAGGAAGGTCCATCGCTGTCTTGAGAACTATTGCACACTTTTTATCACAAGGATTTATTTTGCTCATGAAGTAAACTTTATAGCAAACTTAGGTTAAACATTGAGACAATACACTTTCACGAAGCTAAAATATCAGTCTATGATATTAAACTGAAATAAGTTGGAGGCTTTCCACTCTAAAGAAACATTTTGTTATGTTTGAGCATGACTGGTTTTAAAGTTCGTAATGTGATAACATATAACTTGAACCAGGCCAGTATGGGATACAAATTTCTGTGAGGCTCTGTGAAAAGGAACATTGAGGATAAACACTGAGAACCCTATATTTATTCACTAGGTTTCAGGAGCCAATTTAGCTTACAGTGACCATCTGAAAATAAGGCTCACAGGCGCAGGCTGAACAAGGCACAAATCAGGAAGCTAATCTGTTAGGATATATCCTAAGAATACTAAGGGATGTTAATCACAACCTTGTACATTAGAGTCTCTTTTTAAGGCCTAAAGAGAGACTCACAACAAAATTTACCTTATGTCCTAGCCTGTGAACCATTTAATAATATTTACTTACGGCCAGCAAACTAGCCTCTACTTTGCCAAATGCATGACAATAGCCTAAAACACACTATCTGTTTTGCCTTGGTTTTCATTAGTGGAATGGAACATATGTATGAGCATATAATACAGATCAGATGACATCAATGAAAGAGTTTTACTTCTTTTCATAGGAAAAGACTATCACCACCACAAACATTTTCCGGTGAACTCTCTTACAGGCTTTCTGTAGTTGTGAATTGTTGATACAGGGCTGGGAAGTTGAGGGAATATTGCTTGATCATCCAACTCTTCTACACTACTGGCCTAGCTAGCACTAGCAAAACTCAGATCCTTTTAATTCTCCACTGGTGGCAGCAATGGTAGATATGCTGGTGAAGGCACGGGGGAGGTGGTTTTTTACCATGTATTATCATGAATTTGCTTTCGTGGTGCATATAACCTCTCCTTTGCTGTCCATGAATGGTCATATGCACAAGTTCTTGTCTGAAATAGTGTTAACAGACAAAAGGTCTTGTGAATATTGGAGTGAATATGTAATTTCATATTACACGAATATAACAATATTTTCATGCTTACAATCTTAAATGGACGATGGTTTAAGATGGGTCTTAATATTAAAATATTCTCCCTAAGCCTCCATCACAGATGCAGCCAAAAAGAAAACACTGGGTTGCTTCCATTGGCCTTCCAACAGAATGCATAACACTAGGATAAAAGACAGTGATGCCCACAGGTACCGTCAGGCTCCAAGACACATGCTGCTAAATATGCTGCGGGAATGCTGGGTGGGAGGTGATGTGTCCAGTTCCATCTCATGAACGTTGCTTAAACAAGACATCTGGAGGCTTTTAATATGCATTGCCAATGGTGACGATAAGATGGTTTGACTATCATTAATAGGGATTGTATCATTGAGAACTGGCCTTGAGAGGACTGAAATCATCAATGGCCATCAATCTGTCTGCTGGCACTTTCTGGTCACATTGCCTGCCCTTCTGGTTGAACAAAGTCCCTGCACATCAAGCTCTGAAGATTGGACTTGATGCCGGGAGGGGACCCGGCCCAGTTGTGGACTGGCGGTGGTTGCACAGTTGCCCACAATTAACCTGGCTGCACCAAATTAGTAAAAACCCTGTGGCGCTCTTAGATGCCAGGAATAAAGCATACTGAGTCATGGAAACTCGGCTCTATGGACCTTTGCTGTCTAAGTGTAGTGTTGTTGTATGCCACCTGTGCAGCTGCTTTTCCTCTCCAAAGTTCATGTAGGTCCTACAGGGTTTAATAACTGCTCTTATTTAACATCTATTAACTACCATTAAGAGATATTGTGATGACACAAGCTGTAATGCCAGCATTACCCTGGTGACATGCAGCTATATTAATTCTTTTCATAAGCTATGGCTATGGACAATGTGTTCTCCTACCTCTTTCAGTGCATGTGCAAATTGGAGCCTGGATGGAAAACAGCTGACTCAAGCAGAACCCCAGAAAGAACTGCATGCATCTGATGAAGTGGGTTCTACCCCACAAAAGCTTATGCCCAAATAAATTTGCTAGTCTATAAGGTGCCACAAGTACTCCTCATTCTTTTTTTAGAAAGAAAAACGTAATGCTAAATGAAAAGGGAATTGCTTCAAGGACCTGGTGAGCATCTTTATCTAGCCCTCAGTTGGAGGTATCTGCCCACCTGCAGTTAATATTTGTTTTTTATACTGAGGTGACACCTAGGAGCTCCAGCCATGGATTGGGACCCCCTTGTGCTACACACTGTACAAAAACTTAGTGCGGAGCCTGATGGTCGTAGTGTAGGATCATTACTAACACCAAAGGTGAGTCATCAAAAGTTTCTTCTTCTCTCTCTGGCTAACAAAAACACTCCATCCATTCTTCTATGCATATGGCCTGGTCATGATGGCTCTTGCATTCATCACTTCCTTGCTTACTTATTGTAACTCTTGGATCAAGATAAGATGTTTAAAGAGGAAGCTGCAGCTGGTACAAAGTGAGTGGGTTGAGTTGATGAGAACAAATTGCACTGGTGCTCTGCATCTTTCAAGGACTTCTGGATCTACATCAGAAACCTCCGATTGCTCTATTTAGCCTTTATGTGATTAAACCATATTATCTCAAGGACCAGCTGTCCTAGGACCTGCCACATCACCTACCAATGTTCACTTCATTGTACCCAATATCTACAGCAGCCAGTAGGCTCTGGAACACGCCTCCAAATGAGACCAGGAAAAGTCTAGTCCTTGCAAGACTTGTGTCTTCACCAAAGCATTCCTCAAAGAGTCAGAGCAGATGAGAAGACAAACCCAACAGCATCCTCAAAGACAGATGATGAAAACCTAACCAAAGAGGAGGATGGCCAATTGGCTCATCATTACACACAGATCTCACTGTTTTCTACAAGTGCCTACAATGAGTATTTATTATTATTAATATTATAATAGATGGATTTTTTCCTTTCTAGACAAAACCTCCCTAGACCCTTTATGTTACCAAAAGTGTTACAAATCTTTATGACATTTTGTTTGATACTGACTTGTTTGGTTTTGCAAACACTGAGCAAAAGAAAAAACCCTAACTGATTACATTCACCAAACGACCACACAATGTGTGAAATAACTGCACATATCCAGGACTCTGCTCTGCCCTACCAGCCTTCCCTGCACCTTGTGCCTGTAGGGATCGGGTGTCACTGGCCCTGTGGCAGCACAGGGATCCCTCTGCAGCTCCGCTGTCTAGGTCATCTTGCTCATTCCCATGACAGCGGGGCTGCAAAGAGCTCCCGGTGCTACTGCACGAGCCATCCAGAAGCAGGGTGGCCTCCCACATGGCCTGGGGCATGTCCTCGTCCTCACAGTCCTGGCCAGGGGGTCTCTGCTGTAGTATCCAAACCTCTGTATTATCTGAATCCCTTCCTTGTCCCCCAGCCTTACGTACATGCGGGGACAAGGAAGGTATTTGGATAATATCGAGGCTTGGATAATAACGTTTTGGATGATCCTGAGTATACTGTACCTGCACTGGACATCTGCCATGAGTCTTACTTACTAAGGTGTGACATTGAAACATAACCCTCCCTGCTCCACTATCTCTGGGTCCCAAACCTGCTGTGGGGAAGGAAAAAAAAAACCTACCCCACCTCACCCAGTCTAGTGGTGACCCAGCCCCTAAAGGAAAAGGGCAACTAGCGTAATGCCCAGAGCAGGCCAAGAGGAAACCCAGTTCTTCTATGATTACATGGCTGGGAGGGTGCTGCCAACCATGTCCAGGTGAAAGAGGGCTTCTCCGGCCCTGCGTGGGATATAAATACTCTCCCGGTTAGCTGGAAGGGCAGCCCCCCCGCACCTCTGACCTCATCCAGCCATTTCCTGCTCCCCACTCCATCCAGTAAACTTTTCCCTTCTTGCTCCTCTGCTACTAATTGCAGAGCGAGTCCTTAAAGGGGGCAACAATACAGAGGCAGTGATCAGGATGTGACCCCTCTGTGTGTATGTGTGTGCGTATGAGAGACTATATCCCACGTCTGCTTTCGGGGGGGGGAGGGGGGGTCACCTTCCTCTGAAGCATTTGGTGTTGACTACTGGCAGGATACAGGGAATGCACCTTGGATCTGATCCAGTCTGGCAATACCCTGTTTGGTATGGTTACAATCAGTAAAATTGGTTAGTCTCTAAGGTGCCACAAGTACTCCTTTTCTTTTTAGTACTCCTAGAGAAATCCAACACTCTGTTGCTACCAGCACACTTCTTTGTTTGTTTGTTGTTTTTAAAAGGGAGGGATGTGTTCACTGATACTGCTCCTGATTCAAGCAGGATTATAATCATGAATCCTTTGAAGGTTAGAGTTCATTTCTTCAGCCTTACAAATTCTCATATTGTGTGTGGTTTTTAGAAAATGCCTGAATCTGCCAGGGTTTTCCTTCAGTCTTTGCACATATCTATGCGAGGTGGTGTTGGTTCCAGGCTGAAATGGAAATTTGGCTGACATGGGCTCTTATTGCTTGTTTAAAGGTTAAATACACACAATACTGTTCCTGGCATTGTTTGAAAGGCTTTCAAAAGATTATTCCAGCAGCATATTGGTTTCTGTGTTGAATAAAGGGGTATGATTTTCAAAGGCTTTTTCTGGCCTAAAACAATTGAGTGTTATTAATAATGGGGATTTTGTTTATGTTTTGGGTGGAATTTTGTGATCCCTCGACCAGATACCCACAAAAACCTTGGCACCAATGAAAAAGTACAGGGTGTGTTGAGAAAATCAGCATACAGTTTACCTAGGATATTCTAACATGCACATATAGCAAAAGCTCAGAATCATGTAATTCCTGCAGCAGAGAGGCTGCAAACTACCCCTAACAGCACAGAGATGGGCACTGTGTCATACTCTTATCAGGAAGAACATGAGTAAATCAGCTACTGAACAGAATAAACAACAGGAGAAACAGTGTAGCTGCATTTTCTTTAACTGTTACATAGAACATCACTGCCATTCCCCTCCTTCAGCGATTCTACCCAGAAAGCTTTAATAGTCAGCCAAAGCTCCAGAAGCTGCCCTGACTGTGCTCCTTTCCCTGGGTGGAATAGAGCTCATATCCTCTTAGGATAATACTATTTCTATTTCAGAGAGATGCAGTTATATGTGGAATTTCTGGTTGTAATCCTGGTTCTGTTGAAGTCAATAGGAGTTTTGCCATTAACTTCAGCACGGCCAGTACGTTTATACAAGTAGAATGTGATCCAATGTTTCAATAGCTCCGATTCATTTTCTCTATTTTAAGCTTGTTTAACTCAATGGAGAAGTCAGGGTGGTGACTTTGTCAAGGACAACGGGTACCAAGTTGTGATAGGTCAGTGAAATAAGAAAAACAAGAGGAAATGGCAAATTAAAACACAAGCTATACTAATGGTAAAGCACTGCACATTATCTTCTGCTTTTTTAGTATCTCAGCTGTATGCTACCTCACTTGTCCAGCCACTCCATTCCACTCCCACTAGTGTCCTCTTAAGTCATACAAATTCCCCACAGTGTTGTCTTTTCAAACTAGTCATTGTTAGGGTGGAGACTTTGTGTGATAAGAGTGAAGAGATTTTTAGTTTTGGGTGCAGTTTGAACCTTCAGGGGTGACAAAGAAATTGAAGTGAAATATGGGGGTCTCGTTTCAGAGAGACTAAAACTCTGGCTTAGTTCTAGATCAGATGTGTAGTTAAAGCTATGAAACAGGTCCTCTGTGTTACCAATTTGTAATCAATAATCACAATTGTCAACATATGTCTATTTGAGCAGACTATATAAAATGATCCTTGTTTTGTGTATTTTATTGTAACTGCAAGGATACATAGTACTAATAGATTTTTGGCATGTGTCCTGGGTGAAATATGAGAGAGATTTTCTTCTGTTCCTGAATAGTTACAAAGGAAACACATGCACAGATTATGAACAAGGTTTACCACAGGACTCAGAATAGGTACAAAATAATAAATTACATTTGCTAAAATCTTTGATGAGTTACCATACAGTAAATGAGTTTGGAATCAGGAAAAAATTGAACGAATGAATGACATTCTTGATTTCTGCAAGAGATTCATTTAGATGATTTAATTGTTTAATACTGATGACAGATTCATCTGCTTTGAATGCAGTGGCCAAGTCCGAGAAAAAGGACTGTCTAAGCATTTTAAAATGGGCATAGGTAGAAATTTTCTTATAAATGAATCCAAAATGGCAGGCACGTTAGACTCAATAGCTGGTTTAAAAACTTAAAATGCCTCTTTTTTCCATTTCAAAATACATACTTGAGCATTGCTTCAACTTATGCCCTGTGATATGTGTTTTCAATGGAAAAGAATGCTTTTATGATTTAAAACTTTGAAATTCTGCTTCCCAGATTTAGGTTTGGCGGCGATAACCACTCCATTGTCTCGTATCAGTGAAATTCTATTCTCTTATTTTTTAAAATATTGTTATTGGTATAGCTCTTAGATAATGTAATTTAGAGGTGGTTTCTGACAATCTGTTGAATAAAGGACAAGTCTGCTGAAAAGCACTTGGAGTCCTGATGGTATTTTATTACTGATTTTCTTGAGAATGGTTGTGAAAGCTAAAAGTATAATTTTATTTCATAATAACTTCTGTTCTTCACAACAGGTCTGAACATCCAGGACTTGAGCAACAACTGTCAATAAATGTAAAAGGATTTATCATTAACTAGTAATTAAACTGTGTGCACAGCAACATATGTGATTCTGAATATATTTCCGACTGCAATTCTTTGTAGAGAATGCATTCTCGCCACTTCTGCAAGAAAACCACTTGCACATACATGGACTCTGATGTCAAGAAACACTTCAACAACCTCGAGGAGACTGAAGACTATTTCATTGTAACTATGATATATGCAGATGTTAATGCCCTCATCAAGTTCCATTCCCAGCCACAAAATACCCACTATTTACAGGATTCCTCACTGATGATTTGGTTGCAATAAGTTTTGTGAAGCAGCATGTATCCTCTTACTAGGATCTAGCTCCCAACTACAGCACTGTGTGTCACCAAACTCTCACAAATGGACTGAACAGGCCTAGGGAAAGACATAAAAGGCCTGTGAACTTTCTGCACAACTGCTGATATCCAGAGTTCAACTTTTTGGATGTCTTTAGGTTGACAGCAATTCAGTTGCCGGAGTACATTTAAAAGGAAAGGCTGCCTATGATCAAAGAGCAGGGAGATTTGGAAAACATCTTGTAGCATCTGGAATTCAGAGGAAAAGCGGAGACACAACAACAGACAATATCCTCAAATGTTGTTAATGCCTGAGAGAATTTGCTACAGGAAACAGCCATCACCCATCAGAAAAGGAGCTGCAGGTGCCATTACAGGTGCAGTAATGTTTTCAGATAGAGGGGATTCTCCTTCCTCAGGAAGGGTTCGCTAGAAGTGGCTGGAAAGCGTGTCTTCCATCTTCTGTACTATATGGAACCTAAATGGGGCAGCAACGAAATAGGCACATTGTTCGTAAAGGAGGTGTTCTGGTTACCCTCTGAGATGTTCTGTTCTTTGGAACACAGATACTTCAGATCTATTAAATCAATGCAGTTCTCCCCTTACTCTACTCTTTCCCTTTTTACGTTGTTAAATGTGTTATTTATTGTATTGATGTTCAAATGTTCAGAAATTCCTATGCTGTAAAGGATACAGATTAAAAATACAAATAATATATTTCATGTGTTCAGTGTTCAAGCTTCTAGTCTATCTCCATTGTGGCTCAATGTCTAGAAAAGGCCTCTGGGCAGAATCATATCTGAACATGGGATGGTGCACCAGAAGCATGCTTATGGCTTACAACTATTTCTTGCCCCATTGACCCTCTGAGTTCAGTCTTTGCTCTGAAGGAATGTGCGGACAATACTGACAGCTGGGCTACATTGGAGTTGCTTTCATTTCAACCTCTGTACAAGTCATTTCTTCATGGCCCCAGTTTTTGTTGGCACTTGCATGAACATTAACAACCTTAGTATCGTTTTTGACCACACCTTTTCTGCAGAAAGCCCTATATGTGGTAAAAATGGCATTTTTATGTTGAAAAGGCCTTGTGATTTGTTATCTGATTGCTGACAGCCAAATTCCTCTTGCTGGAACAACGTGCAGGACCCAGAATGATTAGATTTACTGTGCTGGGTACATTTTGAACCCTTCAGGTTATGTCACTTGACTTCAGAAGCTCCTGAGAGTTACAATGGAAGGAAGCTGGTATTTCCATGCAGCCTGACGTGCAGGAAAACTGCCATGTAAGGCTTGTACGCAACATCAGCTACCTTCTCTTCTATGGGGACAGGACCAGATGCAAAGCACCTATTCGTGTGTATGAAGTACTCTGTGTAATACAACACAGATTTCAAATATGATTACAATTACATTTAAACATCTTTTAAAACTAAGTCTATTGTGACTATTTAAAAATACCAACAATTAGCACTTATATTGTGTTTCACAACTTCAAAGCATTTTCAGAATAGCAGCCCTTTAATCGCCATCTAAGCATCCTTTATTTTCCGGGGGGATCTTGAAATCTCTGATACATTGAAACTACAGGCCCAGCCAAGAGGCACTTCCCTAATAATTTGATGGAATGTAGGTACCAGCAGTCTGAAAACCTCCAGAGGTTATATAAAAGTCCACACAAAGGGGATGTAACTCTTTGGGCTCCAGTTGACAGCTTTTGAAATTCCTCTACCGCCGGGAGCAATATTTTCCCATTAGAATGAAAAGAAACATTGAGATGTGGGACAAGGGAAGAATTTATCTTAGTACAAGAGCACCAGGGAGCTGGCCACTGGCCAAATTTTGTTCTCTTCACCTGCCACTTCAGAACTCAGGGGAGCCAAACCAAAAATAACTTTTGTTTTTAGCACTTGCTTTTGTCTATTCATGCTTAGTGCTTTGGCATGCTTAGTGCTACACGCCTCCCTTCTGGTGTTCAATGGCTCTATGATGAAGGGTCCGAAGAGAAGAATGCTGGCTTTGAGTTTTTGAGCTGCCTTAAATGCCAGAAGCAATGTCCACATTTTCTGAGGAAGCTGGGTCAATATATACTTCATAAAGTACAGTACTCTAATGGGATTAAATCAAAGTCATTCAATTTCCAAAAAGGAGACTAAGGTTTTGTCTACACTTAGAAGTTTTGCCATTTTAGCTATGACAGCACAGTTAGAGCAGCAAAATCCCACTAGTGTAGCTATAGTTATACCAGTATGAAAGTGCTTATATCAGCATAGCCTAGTTTGATTTGGTAAAGCACATTCTACCAGTATAATTGCACCTACACTGGGGTTTTACCAGAATAATTAGGTTGGCAAAAATGAAACCTAACTAACATAATTATGCCAGGAAAACATTTAAAGTGTCGACTGGCCCTAAACAGGGAGATTATCTCTTGAACTGGGGCTGACAGTAGAGAAGAGTCCTTTGTAATTCTTTCAAGCATTAATGTTCTTGAGCATCATCAGCTAGTTCTACAGTAAAGGTTGAGTTTTATTATATCTGTTTAATGGAATATCACTGAATATGTTTAACTGTGGCAAAGAAGTACAAAACCTTATCCACTCTTTTTAAAAAAATAAACAAATTCTTTTCACTGGTCACTGAAACCAGTCATTAAACTTGCAAACCTCAAGTGTAATGGCAGAATTTTTTGCTATTTGGTGAAAAACTTATCATTAAGGACACCCTGATACCTGGTGAAAAACATGCCATTCAGAGAAAGTTGCGGGAATATAGCCTATGTTTATCATTTTTTATTTTAAAATGAAGGAATGTTTCATGAAAAAACATCTGTTTCATTAACTTTTGTTGCTTATAATTCACTTACAGTTAGAGATTTGTAATATCGTATTAGTTACTGGTGACAGTGTTGTCATCAAATGAGAACTGCATACCTGGGTTTGGGGTAATGAGTAGCTCTAACTTCGCTGTCCATGCTTCTGATCCTGGGACCAAACAGACCCCTGGTGTAAGTTAACTCAGCCTAAGGGATGATCTAAATTATGGTGGCTAGAAGAGTCCTCTATGGGCCAGGGGCACCTCTACCAATTTTGCCACCCCAAGCAGTCGCCACTGAATTGCCGCCACGCCTGGAGGAGTAGCGGAGCTGCCGCCCAAAGCCGCCATGGCAGGAAAAGCAGCGGAGCTGCCGTCGAGGGACACGGGCTGCCGCCCCATTCTGAATGCCGCCCCAAGCACCTGCTTGGAAAGCTGGTGCCTGGAGCCGGCCCTGCTACAGGCAGCTTTGCTGGCCAGAGCAGTGTGCTCCAACCATACCCCTCCGTGCCTCTGGTCTACCCAGGAAATATCACCTATACCATGGAGGAGGGAAGTGTTACACAGAGCTGGTTGCTGGGTTTATGTCACATGAGGATTCCTCTGCAGGGGAATCCCCAGGTGCTCTGTGGCAGTGACACAAAGGAAACTAGATCTGGATTTACGTCTCCAGCTGAGAGATACAAGTCTCGTAGTAAAGGAGCAAAGAAACAAAAATCTTATTTTCATCCAAGTGTCATAATAATTTCATCCAAGTAATAAAAACGGGGAGAAAATGACAGCAAATATATATAATATCAAAGGAACAAAAAATAAACACAGTTTGTAATACTCTATGAGAAGACAATTAGTCCGAAAGGTGCACAACCAAAATACTTTCCCACTTCAAATAATTTTTGTATCAATAAAAAATTGGTGATAGAAATATAAATGTATCATTTTGATGTAAAACTCACCTGACTCCAGCTTCCAGCAAACCACTCCACTTTACCCACACAGGGTCCATTGTCACAGGGGATTGTTTCAGAGGGTCTGTTATTCCCACAGCCCTCCAGTGGCAAACTGCTGACATGGTTGGTCATACAAACTACTGACCGTGTTCGGACTCCTGCACCACATTCCGCAGAACACTGTACGATGGGAGACGAAATAGACACTCATCAGTCCCTTTCTTTGACCGATGGTTACACAATTAAATGAAGACCGGGAACAATCCTGGAAGTGCTAATGATACTATTCAATGCTCATTATTATTTGTATTACTGTTGTGCCAAAAGGCCCCATATCATGTCAGGGCTCTATTGTGCTTGGTGCTGTACAAACATAATAAAACACAGTCCCTGCTTTAAAGAGCTTACAATCTAAATGAACAAGACAGATGAAAGGGATGAGGTGGGGAGGGAAGGATGTAACTTATAAGGACAGTGAGCAGGATGAAGTCAGGGTAGTTCTTCAAAGCTCTTCTCCTCTACCCCAGATTTGTTTTATTTCCTTATATATACACACACAGGGGAGAGGGTGTGAGCAGAGGGAAGGGAAAATGGATGAATTCGACAAACAATATGAGACGTGTATGGCTCCATTTTCAAACTTTGGTGCTTGAGGCAGGACACCCTGTTTCACATCTGGGTGCACCATTTTGCATTTATATACCAATAGTGACAGCCTACGGCTGACAAAGAGGATGGGGGCTGGGAGGGCTTTCCTAGACCTCTGGCACTGGTATTGAGGCGGGCTGCAGAGCAAGTCTTGAAGTCTGTTGGTCATGTTGCAGGGTGCAACAGCTAGAGCCACCACAGGGTGATAAAAAGGTACATGAAAGGGTCAGGCAAACCCTAAACCAATCATTATTAACCCATCACTAATTATTAAACAAATAATTTCAGTGCAAAACTATTGATTGTAATATTTCCAGAGAACTTGATTCTGTGGTACATTGATGTTCACATTTTTTCAATGTTACTTCTTAACTGTACACTTCCTCCATATAACCCAAAGCATGTTTTCTAAACCTACACACACACACACACACACTTTCTTTTTTAAAATTCCCTTTGGGCTCCATATTCCTCCTGGATCATGGCTAGGAGGAGATTTGATTTTTTAAATTTTATTTCTAAATTTGATCTGACTCCCTTTCCCATTTAAAAAAATGTCTAACCATGCTATTATTTTTTTTCCCAGAACACAAGCCTACTGCAAAACCAATTGATATAGAAAGCCTGAAACCTACCATGGATGTAGGTCTCATTGAGGACTTTTGCTAGGATTAAAAAGTTTTTGATTGAAATCTACCAAAGTTACAGGCATTTGACAATTATCTACTGAATATGCATTAAGATACAGTCATTAATTACATGATCACGGATGACTTTAGAAATTACCACAAAGTAATCAAAGCACATCAAGGACAAAGTAGATGACCATAATGGTCCCTTCTGGTTTTCAAAATCCATGAATCTATGAAAGTTCAGATCCAGATTTCACAAAAGGTCAGGGATGTTTTCAGATTTGAGGTTTTCCTTTGGCCTCTAGTTATTGAAAATGAAAAGGTACCACCAAAATTGCAGGAAAAATCTGCAACTATATTACATTGCATTGTATTGTGTTATAATGCATACACCAAGCGTTAATTTTCACATTTCATGACTTAATTACTAAACTTTGCTAACACTGAAACCTTAACATTGCATTAAATAAATTGTTTATTACTATACATAGATGGGTGGACACATTTGTCACAAACGTGAAGATGCCATGCAGTTATTCATTGCTCATCTTGGATTAGATTCCACTTAGCACACACCTTTAGCTATTCCCCTTGCACTCTGCCCTGGTATCTTTCTCCACGAGGAATAATTCTACCAGTTCAACACCCTGCGTAGCTTCTACTGCTGCCATTAAAAACAAACAAACCTAACATGCCAGTGTTCAGTTTGGTATTTTGCATATAGCAGACTCTAGATTTCTTTGTCTATTTTTTCTTATTACTCACATTTTTCTTCTTAGCTGCACTCGATATTTTGTGTCTGGATTATTAAAAAGCAAGAAAAAGTGTGCAGCTTGCTGAAAGATGTGTGTGCAGCTTGCTGAAAGATGTGTGCATAACTAAATTTAAACAGCTACAAGCTATTATATTATATTACACATGGAAAGAAAACCACAAATAACAATTTGTTACATGGTGAACACATATGCTTGATTGGCATTTGCAATTTTATTTTTAATATATAATTTCATTAGCTAGGAGAAGTTATACATTGCTGCTAGACTGTATAGAATATTCCTTGTGAATGAATGGATGGCTCTGTATTGGTTAGTGTACCCTTACTGCATTTTTAAAGGGATGACTCAAGGTACTGGTGATGGGACACAGACCTGGTTTCTCCTAGTTTGAATCTCGCTCCAGTCAGTGGTGACAGAAAGTCTACCCTATCTGATTTACAGTGCTGGTGATCTGTGGGGCTAGTGATTTATTGAGCTGGTGATCTCTGCCTAGTTCCAGCTGTCCACATTACAAAAAAACAATCACAACTGGCATTAGCTGCCTTTCCTGTTGGTCTTCTCAAGAGAGGCCAAGGATTGAATGGGCAATGGAAACCAAATTACCCCCTCACCATCCTGATGCATATTGGTAGGGTAATGTGGGAAACATACTGCTTTTGTAACTGTTCCATGGATTAACACCAGTAATTTACTTTCCGCTGTCATCCAGCCAGCACCTTTCAGAAAGCACTTAAGCAAATACCTGATTTAAGCATACAAGTGCTTTGCTGAATTGGGACCTTGAAGAAGGTAAAGTGAGTTAACTGTTACAAATGATACATATTGAATACTACTACTATTGTTAATACTAATTACTAATCAAAATATAATTTTGGAGTGGTTGAAAATTCAGGATTTAAACACATGCTTAAGTATTTTTCTGAATTAAGACTTGTGTCCCAAATTTCCTCCTGAATCTGAAAAATAAAAATAATTCAGTCTCTTCTAAATGATGCCTGCAAGTAACAGATATGAATCTCAGTCTCTTTGTGAGACAACCTAAAACCAGACCCCAGCTACTAAACTGATTGATTAAAATGGTCATGTTGCTGTACACAGCTCTCGTATTGGTCTCCCCAGCAGGCCTCTCTGCTCTATTATTATGAATTGGCAGTGTATTGATATGTACAAGAATCATGCTTTGCAAACAAATCTGATAGCTAATTTTGTATGTAACTTACATGGATTCTTTAAATACTGCTTACTTTGTAACAAAAGAGGTGCCAGGGCTCAAGCAATTTTTTTACTTTCATAATTGAAGTGGCAAGGCCAGCGATGTTGGAGCTATAAACTGCAAAGCTTAGAGGTGCTGGGGCTCAGCCCTGGCACAAGTTAAGTACTGCCTTTAAGCGTTAAAATATATGCTGGTCTCCTATTTAATACCATGACCTACATAGTTCTCAATATGTAAGTATTTAACTGAGCCCCATAAATAATTGTATTTCAAACCAACTAAGCAGGAATGTGCAGTGTTGCTGTAGCCATGTCTTAATGGATATTAGAGAAATAAGGTGGATGAGGTAATATATTTTATTGGACCAACTTCTGTTAGTGAGAGAGGCAAGCTTCTTCAGTGCAAGCTCAAAAGCTTGTCTCTCTCACAAACTGAAGTTAGTCCAATAAAATATATTACCTCACCCACCTTGTCTCTCTAAGTGGGAATATGTCTTGTATCCACTCAGCATATTACACCCTAGGAAGGTATAGTTAAATATACGGTGAGGGGAGGGGCGAGGAAACAGGAGCAGAGTTATCCTACAAACAATTTCCTTATTTCTAAGTAATTTCCATTTGACAATCTAATTTACTTTTCTGCTTCCCAAACAAAACAGAATTGGGAACAAGCTTAGTCTGTGAAGTCTTCCAGAAATTCTCCATAGTCTTCTGTTTTAAATGATTATGTCTGAGCTGGATTAATGTCTCAAATAACAAAGGAAATACCAAATGGGAAGGTATCGAGCTATCCCACTCTGTGCTGTGAGATTTTACTACAGATTAGCTACCCACAAAGGATCTGAGCAGCAAATGTAAAACCCAAATGTTTCTTATTTTAGTTTTTTGGTTTTCCATGTTGTTTTTTTCATAAGTAAAAACCTCCTATGTAAAAGCCAGGCTCCCAAGAGCTCAAAGGTACAGCCCAGCACAGGACTACAGTAGAGCCCTGCAGCGGGACTGGGATCCCACAGTTCCACAGGACCTGCTGCCATAATAGCAGGAGCGGATGGGAGCGGAATGAAAAAATAGTCCCACGGAGGGCTCTACCCAAAGGTACAGAGAGGGAGTATTTGGATAAAGCCATGCTTTCCCTTCCAGTTCTTACAGATTACACACATATGTTATGTTGCTTTGTAGTCCCACAAAAATACAAGTTTGGGTGACACCCACCCTGATATTCAAAGGTGTGCTGTTTCTTTTCTTCCCAAACTCCCTCCCTCATCAGTTCAGCTTGAAGACCCTTTTATTCCCTACCTTCTTAAAAAAAAAATTGATACCAGTGTTTGTGAAAGCCAGAATGACCTCTGGGTAAAACTGATGTCTGATCTGGCACCACTTGCTCTGGGAGCAGCAGGCCTGAATTTCTGTGTTTATTCACAGGATAGGTAGAACAGGAAGACTGTGATTGTGCAAGCTTCCACACACTGATGTGCCGACCTGGAGTTACATTGATAATTCAGTCTCCAATTCGTATTCTAAACTGAGACAGTCAACATGGCTTCCAGGTAAGTGACAACAGCAGTGTAGACATTTGTCTATGAGGAGCTAAACTAAGCCTGCTCTCCCCACTCATTTCATGTGGTTTTAGGCCACAATTTTTAGCTTTAACTGAAGTTTAAAAAAAACCCAAAGAAACAAGTAACATGTTTTCTAGTAAAGCATTGGTAAAACTTGCCAATTTCTGCTGATACCCCTTCTCCAGACCTCACCCCTATCCCACACATTATTTCCTACAGTATTTAGAAGATTGTGCAAATCCTTTCCAATTTATGTACTACAGGAGGGCCACAAAAATAAAATGAATATCTATTTATGAAAAGTTAGAAAACAAAGTTACAAAAATCATTCACCTGCATTCCATCTAAACTATGAGAAAATTGGACACTAGTGCTTTTGGAATATACTCCAAGGTGAAGCAAGCAGTGATCTACTGGCAATAGGTGAAGGGCCAAATTTTCAAGAGAGCCCAATTCCCATTTAGGCACCCAAATAAAGGCCAGATTTTCAAAGGAGATCAGTGTACTGCGAGCAATGCTGATTTCTTTTGAAAATCTGGTCATAAGTGTCCCAAATAGAAATGGTCAGTTCCTATTTGTCTGAGATACTAAGTATGTTTAAACCACTTGGACTAAACAAATAGGAAAATTATTCAGTGTGGAGTTAAATGAGCTAATGGAGCAGAACCACTCGAAACTTTGTAGAATTACTGGTTAATTGGTAGTTACATTAAAAGAGTGAACCAGCCAAATCTTTCCCAGATGAATAGTAAAAATGCAGTAACTATTCTATAAATTCAGCTTATTTCCCACTTTATTTTTGTATTACCTGGTTGGTGTATTTATTTTTATTTAAAGTGACTGCTCTAACCTCTATTGTCCTAATACGTGCTCATTATCTTTCAGATCCAAGAGCTATGCCCCTGCTCCCAACAACAGGGAGTTTTATTATGTCAAGTAATTGCTTAACCTTCTCTTGCCTTGATACAACAGAACAAGGGGAGTAGCTGACACAGGACCTCTCCAGAGAGATGCCAGTGAAGATTTTCCTTCAGACTGGTTACTGTACTGGAAGGCGAAGGCTACTACACATTAAGGGCAGGTCTTCACTACCCGGATCGGTGGGTAGTGATCGATCCCCGAACGTGCTCCCTGTCGACTCCGGAACTCCAGCTCGCGAGAGGCAGAAGCGGAGTCGACGGGGGAGTGGCAGCGGTTGACTCACCGCCGTCCTCATGGCCAGGTAAGTCGACCTAAGATACGCCAGCTTCAGCTACGCTATTTGCATAGTTGAAGTTGCGTATCTTAGGTCGACCCCCCCACCCCCACCCCCAGTGTAGAGCAGGGCTAAGTTTTTTAAACCAAGGGAAAAGTGTGTGAGATGTTTAGAAGTAGGGTGATGGCTAGAAATACACTAGTGGTGGAAGAGCAATAATAGGATAGCAATAGGAATTATGTTGACCAGGGACTGTACCAAGTCACAACACAGTGAATTGCACTACCACAGTTAGTGATGTGAACAATTAGACCCCCCCTCAGAGTCTGAACCTTGGTGAGAGTTGGACTCCTAAAGATGTATGTAAATCCTTAAGGGGGGAAACATTTTTAGTAATTGCTTGTGAAATCTGGTGCACTATTGTACTTAACTTCAGTGTTCTGTGATAAAATATGAGCTTGTTTTATTGTAATTCTAATCTCTATGTATAGTTTCCAGTTATAAAATGTCTGGTTTTATATTAATGTCTGCAAATATAATAGCATGCTGTATTGACCAATGAGTGCCCGATTGCTTATAAACAAACCAATTTGTTTTTGGCAGTCACATGTTTTTTAGGAAATCTGAAGCAGCTGCATCATGCGAAAGGAAAACAAACTGGAGGAGGAATAAACGCTTCTTTAGGCATTGGCCACACTTCTATCAACATGTCCTTCAAAATTAGACTGGTTTTGTGTTTCATTGCAAGCTAAATACTGAGTTATGGCTTTGCACTGAAACATTGCAAAATTGGTACCCTTATAGGGTTTCAACACAAAATGAGGGGAAACTTGACACTTTGACGGAGTTTTACTTAAAACTTGGAAGAAAAAAAATCACATTTGCATGATCTCCTGTGAGGTGGAACTGCTGCACTTTCCATGGCTCTCCCCAGGCCTTCCTTACCCATCACTCCACCAGGACCAGGAGGATTCTATTTTATATGTCCACTGTTAGAAACAATCATTGTTAATCGTAATACATCATGGGATACAGGCAGTGGTGGATTTAGAGTTAGTAGGGCCTGTGATGTTCTGTACCTCAGGAGAATACTCTACACCCCCATGTTCATCCTTATACTATGATTGTATAGTATTCAATGGAAAGTCTGTCATGTCAGGTGTCTTCGGAAGGCTCATGGTGTACTGAGCATTGTTGTTATGGTAATGTTATAGTAATGTTATAGGTTTTAATTTATATAGTTATGAGGCTGAAAATGTATCCTCATGGCTTACAACAAGCCCAGGCAAAAACTCTCCAAGAGCAGAGGGGCAGTTCACAAGTCATCAGGGCATGTATGGGACAAACCCAGCCCATCCTCACAGGAACAAAGGCCACTGGCCTAAGCAGCAACAAAGGATCTGTTGGGCAGAGTCAGTCACCCCCCCCTCCTTTGGTCAGTTTGGGACTGCTCACCTGACTCTAAAGGGGGAAGGGGGCAAAGCCAAGAGGGAAGAAAGGACATGATAAAAGGAAGAGACGTTGCCCTGCTCTTCCTCTCTCTTCCATCTCCATACATCACCACCAAGCGACTGAAGTGCTGATCAAAGGGGAGAGCCTGGCTGAAGGGCAACCAGCCAGCCTGTGGTGGGAAGCATCTAAGTTTGTAAGGGCACTGAAAGTGTTAAGATCAGCTTATAATGTGTTTTGCTTTTATTTCATTTGACCAAATCCGACTTGTTGTGCTTTTGACTTATAATCACTTAAAATCTATCTTTGTAGTTAATACATTTGTTTGTTTATTCTACCCGAAGCAGTGCATTTGGTTTGAAGTGTGTCAGAAACTCCCCTTGGGATAACAAGCCTGGTGCATATCAATTTCTTTGTTAAATTGACGAACTCATATAAGCTTGCAGCATCCAGCAGGCATAACTGGACACTGCAAGACGGAGGTTCCTAGGGTTGTGTCTGGGACCGGAGATATTGGCTAGTGTCATTTGGTTGCACAATCCAAGGAGCAGCTCACATGCCAGAGGCTGTGCGTGAACAACCCAGGAGTGGGGGTTCTCACAGCAGAGCAGGGTAACGCTGGTTTCCAGAGTCAAGGATTGTAGTGACCTAGCAGATCACTGGTCCAGATAACACCAGGGGAATGTCACAGGGCCCTGTGTGGAGTTTCATTTTTGGGGCCTCCCTCACAGGACCCAGCCAAGAAAAAGAACATTCTCTCTTATCTCCTCTCCATTTTGCATTCTTCTTTTCTTCATCCTCCTCCTATATTATAAATAATGGGAAGTAAATGAAAATAAAGCTAGGTACCTTAATTGGGGCAGTGGGTGTGGACGGTGGGCTCTGGGAGGAAATTTGGGTGCTGGGTGTGGGCTCTGGGCTGGGGCGGGGGATTGGGGTGTGGGAGGGGTGCGGGCTCTGGGAGGAAGTTTGGGTGTGGGGTGCAGGCTGTAGGCTGGGGCAAGGGGTTGGGGTGCAGGATGGGGGCAAGAGGGAGGCACTTATCTCGGGCAGCGCGGCTCCCAAAGTGACCGGCATACACACCCCTCCAGCAGCAACTCCTAGGAGGGGGGAGCAGGGCGGTCTCCACGCACCACTGCCCGCAGGCACCACCCCTGCAGCTCCCATTGGCTGCAGCTCCCGGCCAATGGGAACTGCGGAGTTGGTGCTTGGGGCAGGGGCAGGGGCAGTGCGCACACCCCACCCCCAGAGGCCACAGGGACATGCTGGCTGCTTCTGGGAGCGAAGTGGCACAGAGGGAGGGAGGCAGAGCAGGAGGGAAGCCGCCTTAGCCCTGCTGGCATGCTGCTGGCATGTGCTTGGTGGGAGGGGGACGGCAGGTCTCCATGCGCTGCCCGGGGCAGGGGCAGCATGCAGAGCCGCCTCCCCCCTGCACCAGGGGCGCGCAGAGACATGCCAGCAGCCGGCCACTTCTGGGAGTGGCGTGGGGCTACCGGCCACGGCATACAGGCAGCCTGCCTGCCTAAGCCCTGCTGCGCCGCCGGCTGGGACTCAGAGGCAGGTTGTCAGATATTTGTCCTGCATTTTGGGGGGCCCCCTGTCATTGGGAGCCCCGTGCTACTGCGGTTTGTTTCATGGTAAATCCGCTCCTGGATACGGTTAACTAGGGTTTCTATTGCTTCTGGCAAGCTAGCTAATCTAGTGTACCAATCAGTCACCCATACAAACAGTCCCTGAACATTCTGCTGCTCTAAGCAACCACCTGTTCCACCTCCTTTTTAGAGTCAGCTTTGGGAGGACAATTTGGCAGCCTTCAATATCAGAACTGTAGGCATTTCAGAATAATTTAACAATTTGGAAGGTTATATTGTATATTGATTTCTAAAAGCCACCTGGAATTCCTAGGGTGAATTTCTCAAGTGAAGAATGCACTGTCAAAATATATGACACTAAACAACAGGAAACAGTTTCACTGAAATATAAGTCAGCTAGCCTGTTGAAGATGAGATTTGTGCCAGGTTACAGAGCAGTAAACTGCAGTGGATAGGCCTAATTTTATGGCGGAATTCCAGCCAGCCATCTCAAGGCTGAATGTTCAAGACCAGTAAGAAGTCAGTATTAACAGGAATAATCCTGGTAAGGGTATAAATCATCTGAAATTGACACAGAATTGTAAAAGCAGCAGATAGCACTAAAACTGCGTCTAAAACAATATATAAACAGAAAGTTCAAGGGGTAACATTTTCAAAAGCATCTAAGTCCAGTTGGAATTTAGGCTCATAGGTGAGTTAGTTGATTTTGAAAATGAGACTTAAGTACTTTAGAAATTTTTCACCATTATCTTTTCCTTATTAGAAAGACAGGGTGGATGAAGTAGCCAGTTAAACCCTCTCCAGTAACAGCTGTGTGAGGAAACTGGGTGTGTGTGTGTAAGTGGGTTATCGATTGTTGTAATAAGCCATAAACCCAATGTGACAAGGTGGATGAGGTAATATCTTTTATTGAACCAACTTTGGTTGGTGAGAGAGACAAGTGTTTGAGCTTACGCGGAAGAAGCTTGTCTCTCTCACCAACAGAAGTTGGTCCAATAAAAGATATTACCTCACCCAACTTGTCTCTGTAATATCCTGGGACTGACACGGCTACAACAACACTGCATACATAAATCCAGTGTCTCTATTTAGTCCATTACTTTTAGTGTCTGGCAAAGTAATGAATTTAAGCTCCCAGGTTAATCTTTTGAAGGTGTTTGAGGATGAGCACTGAGAGGTCAGATATAGAGTGATCGCTTTTTGAAAAGTGTTCACCCACAGTGATATGGTGTTTTTGTCTTTTATCATTTTTCTATGTGAGTTCATTCGAGAGTGTAATGATTGTCTCATTTCACCCACACAGTTGTTACTCGGGCATTTAGTACACTGGATGAGATCCTGTTGTGATACACAGGAGTAGGAGCCCATGGATCTTGAAAGGTGTGTTGTGGGGGTTGTTGATCATCGTAGCAATGAAGACATGCCTACAGATATTGCATCTGTTGTTCTGGCAGGGACTGACACTGCTTTGAGTTGGTGTGTCCTAGTCTGTGGGAAGCTGACTTCTGCTGATGAGCTTGGAGAGGTTTGGGGGTTGTTTGTAGGCCTGAAAAGAAGATTCAGGAAAGATCTATTTCAGGATGTGGTCCCCACTGAGTATGGGTTGAAATTGTTTAATGATACCCTGTATGGGTTCCAGTGTGGGGTGGTAGGTGACAACTAGGAGTGGGCTGTCAAAGTGTGTTTTATTTCTGTATTGAAGCAGATTCTCTTGGGATATTTTTGTGGCCCATTTCATGACGCAATTTAATTCTCTGGTAGAGTGTCCTTGTTTTTTGAAGGTGGTTTTAAGTGTGTTAAGGTGCATATCCTGGACTTTGTCCTCGGACCATAGTCTCTGGCGCCTGAGTTCCTGGCTGTAGATAACAGATATCTTGGTGTATTTTGGAGTGGTTACTGGATCTGTGAAGGTAGGTGTGGCAATCTGTGGGTTTCTTGTATATAGTTGTCTGTCGGGCTTCACTGTTGAAGCTGAATGTGGTGTCAAGGAAGTTGATGCTAGTGTGGGAGCATTCTAGAGAGAGTCTAATTGATGGGTGGTGGTTGTTGAAGTTGTGGTGGAAATCTATGATGGAGTTTTGGTTGTCCGTCCAGAGGATGAAAATATCATTAATGTAACTCAGGTATATCATTTGTTTCTTGGTGCATTTATCCAGAAATTCTTCCTCAAGGTGGCCCATGACGAGGTTGGCATACTGGGGAACCATCCTAATACCCATGGCTTTTCCCAGGGTTTGGAAAAAGTGTTTGTTGTTGAATATAAAATTGTTATGGGTGGGGATGAAATGGATGAGTTTGGCAATGTATTTGGGGTCAGGTGAATATCTGCATGTTGTCCATTGTCTTGTAGAAATTTGAGGCAGGCAGCAATGCTGTCATTGGGAGGGATTTTTTTTCCTTTCCCACCCCATGACTGGAAAGCTGTTAACCAAACACTTCACCTTGAGCGGTGCCTTGAAATATGTGTTAACTAGTTATGCTAAGCAATCTGTTCCATCTTGTATTTAGCAGTGACACTCTGAATACATTTCCCAGATGTGAAGAAGAGCTCTGTGTAAGCTTGAAAGCTTGTCTCTCTTACTGACAGAGATTGGTCCAATAAAAGATATTGCTCACCCCCCTTCTCTCTCTAATATCCTGGGATCAACATAGCTACAACAACACTTCATACATCTTCTCCTTATCTCAGGGCATGTCTACACTTACCATGGATAGACGCTGTGGTGATCGATCCACCGGGGGTCAATTTAGCGGGTCTAGTGAAGACCTGCTAAATCGACCGTAGATCACTCTCCCATTGACTCCGGTACTCCACCGGAATGAGAAGCATAAGTTAAGTCAATGGGAGAGTTTCTCCTGTTGACCCAGGGCGGTGTAGACACAGCAGTAAGTCGACCTGAACTATGTTGACTCCAGCTACGTTATTCACGTAGCTGGAGATGCATAACTTAGATCGACTTAAGCCCGTAGTGTAGACCTGCCCTCAGTTCTGCCACTGAGGCTTGAGGATATGTCATTGCACTTTCTCAACCTAATTTTTCAATTGTTGTGACATACTGTTTATTTATGGCATTTAACTTTCATAACTAAAAGTATGGTCTTTTGATTATAAAGCACAGACCTGGGATTCAAGTGTCCTGAGTTCTTTTTTTTTGCTATAGACTCACATTGTCACCCTGTGCATAAAACTTATCTTCTGAACTTCAGTTGTTCTGAGCACCTGCAAACCCCTGGAAGTCAGATGCTCAGCGCTTCTGAAACCTTAAGGTTGTCTATGGAAGTACTTCCCTACACAAAAATCCACAGTTAACCTGTGGAACTGATTGCCAGAAGATGTTGTGAAGGCCAAAAGTATAACTGGGTTTAAAAAAATTAGATACATTGATGAAAGATAGGTCTATCAATTGCTATTAGCCAAGATGGTCAGGGATGCAATCTATGCTCCAGGTGTCCCTAAACCGCTGACTGCCAGAAGCTGGAACTAGACAATAGGGGATGAATCACTCAATAACTGACCTGTTCTGTTCATTCTCTCTGAAGCATCTGGAATTGGCCATTGTCAGAGACAGCATACTGGGCTAGATAGACCACTGGTCTGAACCAATATGCCTGTTCTTGTGTGCCTTCATTTCCTCATCTGTTAAATGAGGATTACATCATTAGTGTATGTGAAGCACCCTAGAATCCCTCCAACAGGAGACGTAAGGTAAGTATTATTATTTCATTTTATTGTAGCACAGTTGAGATTCAAAGCTAGTCTTGCTTTGCTGTTCCCTAATGCACAATGCTGTTTTCTTTCCAGCTTTTATTTTGGCTTCCAAATATCATTAACATTTTAAAAGCTCTCCCTTGTAAATATGTAGTAAATATAAAATGAGAAACAAATGAACAAACAAAAATATTGAGCACACCAGTCAGTTGACAGAGAACACGGGTGATTTTCGCACCATAGTAAAATAGGAGAGTGTGCGTTCCCTGCTTCTCATTCTCCAGTAAACTGAACTATAGATCAGAGCCATATGGACCATTAGCAACAACATTTCCAGGCCACATGGATCTCATCTAATTTCTGTCAACCTAGTTTTGTTGATATGTTTGGTAAGGGTCACCAACCTTACACCCTGGCCTAGACTGATTTATGAATTTGAATCCAAATGTGGTGAAACTCTGCAGTTTTAACACAGTATTATTTTGAGCAGGGGCACCATTTGGGGTGGGGGGCAGGGGAGAGCTCTAGCCCTCCCCTCCCCCCAAGTTTCGTAGGGGAGGTCTACTCACCCTAGCCCTAGATGGAGCTCTTAACTGCAACAGCTTGAGGGTGATATGGGATGAGTTCCAAAGCTGGGAGCAGCATAGCCTTTGAGGCAAGGAGTTTGTTTATAAACAGAGGTAGGGTGATTGAGATAAAAAAAGGCTTACCATTAAAGTAGGTTTCAGAGTGGCAGCCGTGTTAGTCTGTATTCGCAAAAAGAAAAGGAGTACTTGTGGCACCTTTGAGACTAACCAATTTATTTGAGCATTAAAGTAGATTAAGGATCCTTAGATGATCCTGAATGCACTGCCAGGCACTTCAGTTAAAAGATTGGAAACAAACGGTAGGAATAAAAGGTGAGAATGGAGAGAGGTAAATTGTGGTGTCCCTCAGGGGTCTGTACTGGGACCAGTCCTATTCAACATATTCATAAATGATCTGGAAAAAGGGGTACACAGTGATGTGGTAAATTTTGCAGATGATACAAAATTACTCAAGATAGTTAAGTCCAAAGCAGACTGCAAAGAGTTACAAAGGGTTCTCACAAAACTGGGTGACTGGGCAACACACTGGCAGAAGAAATTCAGTGTTGATAAATGCAAAGTAATGCACTTGGCAAAATATAAGCCCAACTATACATACAAAATGATGGGGTCTAAATTAGCTGTTACCACTCAAGAAAAGAACAGGAGTACTTGTGGCACCTTAGAGACTAACAAATTTATTTGAGCATAAGCTTTCGTGAGCTTTTGCGAATACAGACTAACACGGCTGCTACTCTGAAACCACTCAAGAAAGACATCTTGGAGTCATTGTGGATAGTTCTCTGAAAACAGCTGCTCAATGTGCAGTGGCAATTAAAAAAACTAACAGAATATTGGAAATCATTAGGAAAGGGATAGATAATAAGAGAAAAATATCATATTGCCTCTATACAAATCCACGGTACACCAACATATTGAATAGTGTGTGCACATTTGGTCACCCCGTCTCAAAAAATATACTGGATTTGGAAAAGGTACAGAGAAGGGCAACAGAAATGATTAGGGGTTACTAACCCCACAGAGTTAGTAATAATGTAAGAATATACATTAAAATTTAAAACCGAACAAGTGTCCCTTAAGCAACTTGCCACAAGATGTCAAAACATGTTGTTATTAGAGCTGAGTGGGTCTAATATTTATTTAATTTTCTTTCTTTTATAAAGGAATTAGATACAGGGCTCCTGTCAGCTAATTGATAAGTTATCTGTCAAAAAACTAGAGTTCTCAAGTGCCTAAGTAGTCTCATGAATCATGGTTAAAGTCCCCCCCCCAACCAAAATCTGAAATGGTGCCCCTGATTTTGAGCTATCAGATTCATTGCAAGAGAGACTTGGGAAGATCTACGCAAATTTGTTTCTGCAAACTCATGATAGTAAATTCCCCAAGTTTTACTGAGCTTTTCTGTAAATGAAAAAAATCACAGATAATGTAAAGGCAGCCTTTGGAATTTGGAGAGTTAATTAGCCGGTCAATTTTTTTTTCATAGAAAAAGAAACAATGAATGTAGTATGACAAATAGAAACAGATGAAGTTCTTGTTAAATGTTTTGGGCCCAATCCTGCTCCTGTTGACTTCGATGGGAACAATATTTGGTGTTTAACCTGCTACTGCTCTCACTTTTCATACTGAAATAAATATCTCAGTGTGTTTCAGTTGGAGCTTAGTAGATATCAGAGTCAGGTATCTGACACCTAACTTTAAATTCTTTAAGTATTTACTGGATCATGTCACTCTCTAAACTTGTGGTTGATTGTTTTATTTTTTAAGAGGATGATTGTGGAAGGTCTGACTACCATATACAGAAGAAGATACACCACGTGATCCACACTGTGGTCATGCAAACTGTAAGCTTTGCACATGCAATGTATATAAACCCCAAAGTCCATAAGACTCTACATAAGCGCATACACAGGATTCTGTCAATGTTCCTTGAAATAACTATTAAGGTAATGCTCTGATTTTTTTGTGGTTTGGAAATTGTCTGTCATGAGTCTCCTTGATCTGATATGCAGCCTCTCTCTAGTTTCTTTACTTAACAGAGGTTGCTTAATGGTGGTTATTAGACAGCATGTCACTACATCAATTCAAGCTTAGTTTACATATAGTGTTAGATTATGACAGAAGGAGCACTACAGAGAACCATGCTTTACTCTTCAAAGATTTGCTTCAGGGAGATTGCTTGGAGCAAGATGGCTTGTTCTAGGAGGGAATCAGAACTCGGTTTTATATAGCGCCTTTCAGACCCTGGGTATACAAAAGCATTTTACCAAGCAGTGTTAGTGCAGTGACTGAAGGTAACAGCAGCTGCCAATATGCTCAATACTATAATAGCTAACACTCTTAGCCGGTTTCAGAGTAACAGCCGTGTTAGTCTGTATTCGCAAAAAGAAAAGGAGTACTTGTGGCACCTTAGAGACTAAGCTGGGTAGCTCATTTTATAGTCTGCTGTATAATTCTATTATTAAAGCAGAATTTCTAATGGTAATTGATTTCTATTAGTGTGTTCTTGAATAGTTCATACTATAGACGACGAGTAAATTTTTAGAAATATACACTACAGCATGTCATTAGGGCTGTGACCATTACTGAACCCGCATCTCAATTAGGTATATAATTTAATACAATTTTTCATTCATTCTCCTGTTCATGGATCACAGAGTGCACCCTTCAGATCACCAGAGCCCAGTTCTCTGTCAATGTTGTGGCCTGCTCTATACTATGGCTGAGGTGAGTAAGGTTGGAAGCCATGACATCCCTTCAGCATGTGTGAGGCTGTTCAGGAGGACTTCTCCATCCAGCTATTGTTGGATCAAATGTATGCAGCTGGAGGGCTGATATGGTCGAGGAGGTTTGAAGCACAGTCTGTAAACTGAAGAATGGCCATGCTGCCGGTATTTGCAGTATAGATGCAGAGCTAATTGAGCATGGTGGGGATTCCATTTTGGGAGGGCTGACCCACATTATCAACAAAATATGGATTCATGAGAAACTACCTGACGACTGGTGCCATGGGATTATTCCCCCATTTTGGAAAGGGTAAGGCAATGCTCTGGTGTGCTCTAATCACCACAGCATCACTCTGCCTTCCATTCCAAGCAAACTGTTCATGATGGTTCTTCTTGAGCGTGTTAAGCACACCATAAGAAATCTACACCATCTACAGCAACTTCCAGTCAGAGTGACTCATTATAAATATGTATTGGTATTAAGGACACAAAAATCTTTTTTAAAAAGCATAATGATGAGTTATTTAAAAATTTTCCTACCCCCAAAATTTCCTGTTACTTCAACAAATCATAGAAACATAGAAATGTAGGACTGGAAGGGACCACGATAAGTCGCTTAGTTCGGTCCCCTGCATTGAAGCAGGACTAAGTGTTATCTGGACCATCCATGATGGTGTTTGTCTAAAGCGTTTCCCAAACTGTGTTCCGCACGATGTGAATAGGTGTTCCATGAAAGAATCTAGAATTTAATTTTGACTCTTGCACCTGATTTTTGTACTACTTTATACGCGCTTTCCAGTTAGAAATTGTTAGTTCAAGTTATTTTAAATTTGTATTTTTGCTTTGTTTTATAAAATAAAATATATTTGAGCATAAATAACGCAATTTTTTATTTGAAAACCAAACAACTACAAAATAATATTATAAGTGTCCCGGAATAGGTTAAAAAGTGTTCCGTGGCCAAAAAAGTTTGGAAAACGCCTTTTCCTAAAAACCTCGAATGACAGAGATTCCTCAATCCAGTGCTTAACTACCCTTACACTGAGGAAGTTTTTCCTAACATAAATCTCCCTTGCTGCAATTTAAGCCCATTATTTCTTATCCTGTCCTTAGTGGTTACGGAGAAATATGTATCATTCTCCTCTTTATAACCACCTTTTATGTACTTGAAGATTCATGTTCCCCCACAGTCTTCTCTTCTTCAGACTCTCCATTTCCCCCCGTCTTTCCTCATAGGCCATGTTTTCTAGACCTTTAATCATTTTTGTTGCTTTCCTCTGGACTTACTCCAATTTGTCCACATCTTTCTCCAGATGTGGTGCCCAGAACTGGACACAGTACTCCATTTGAGGCCTTATCAGTGCTGAGTAGAGTCACTTCTCATATCTTGCATACAACACTCCTGCTAATCCATCCAGAATGATGGGGTTTTTTGTGTGGTTTTTTTTTTTTGCAACAGTGTTACATTGTTGACTCCTATTTATTTTATGAACCACGATAATCCCCAGATCTTTTTTTGAAGTTCTCCTTCCTAGGCAGTCATTTCCCATTTTGTTTTTGTGCAGTTGATTATTCCTTCCTAAGTGTAGTTCTTTGAATTTGTCCTTATTGAATTCCATCCTGTTTACTTCAGACCATTTCTCCAGTTTGTCAAATCATTTTGAATTCTAACCCTGTCCTCCAAAGAGCTTGCAACTCTATGCCATTGTCCAAATCATTTATGAAGCTATCAAATAGAACCGGACCCAGGACAGATCCCTGCGGGACCCCATTCGATATGCCCTTGCAGCTTGATTGTGAACCATTGATAACAATTCTCCAAGTACGATTTTCCAACCAGTTATGTACCTGCATTATAGTAGGTTTGTCTAGGCTATATTTCCTTAGTTATCCAGGCTCATTCCCTCTTTGCAATCTGCCTCCTGCTCCAGCCCTGGCTGGACAGTCAAGCCCCAGTCCCCAAAGACTTCGGTTTCTCTCTCTCCCAGGCATCTAGCTCCTTGTAAATGTAATTTTTGCTTAGGTATTGGACCCCTCCCACTGTAGCAGATAATAATGACTGAGCTGTATTGAGCACCAATGCACACAGGAATTGAAAGCACAGATGTCAATACCCAGAGAAGTTGCTCCAATAAAAGATTACCTTGGCCACCTTATCTATTCACCTTATCTGGTGAATATACATCCATATACACTAAGTAACTGCAAAACTTGTTCAGAAAAATAAGGACCAAATCTTCACCTCCTGCTGTAAACACATTTGAACTGAAGCATTTTAAGGTTCCAAAGTTGTGAAAGCTTATAAGTTCTTTCACTTATGGTTTCCAGCCACAAGGGCCACAATACAATGAGAAAGACTGTTCTGTGGTATTTCCAGCTGGGAGTGGAGGTAGACATGTAATAAATCTCATAAAGAAGGTCTGTTCTTGTGAGATTTCTACCACTCTTTTGCAGACTCAGGAGATTTAAATAAGCTTTATTTTAGCCTCTGAACTTTTGGCTGCTTATCTGAACTATTTGTGGGTCACCCACTGCTGATCTACACTTATTGCTGAATTGTGGCTTGGCTTAAAAATTTTTTTTTTTAAAAGTTGCTTTAGGAAATTAGAGTTAAAGATACAAAGCCTGCAAATCTGGGAGTGCTCATTTCCATATCATTTCAAACTGTCCACCTAAATGCCCTTAAACAGAAACACACCCGATCAAAGGGGAAAGAGGCTGCTGAATCACTAAAGTAGTATTTGACATGCAAAAATAAAATTTTTGGCCAAAGGGACAGATTTGCAGAGCACACAGAGCTTCCATTGATTTCAACAGGAATTGCTACTGTTCAGCACCTTTGAATATCTTATGCAGGTATCTAAGGCAAGGATCTAATTTGAAAATTTTGGCCTGTATTTTTTTCTGATTCATGTAGAGAAGAATCCTTTTCCTTTTATTCTTTTCACAAATCTAACTAAATGCACTGCTGGCAGAGTTGCTGCTAAATTATGCCAACCACAGTAGCAAACATTTGGAAATCATTAATTAGTTCACTTACTTCCATACGCTGAAAAGGTAACAAGCCCATTATTTATTATCCAACTTTAAAACAGCCACAGTAGAAAAAAAATAAAGTTTTCAACATAAGATATTTCATCTCTAGGCTCTCACTTAACATACATAAATATATACATTAAAATTTAAAAACATGATTCTAGATTCAAAAGCTTTCTCCCAGCATGCAAACTGTTTTTATTTATTTTAATTTTTGAAAATAAACATTCTCAGCTATTTAAAAAGTCACATTTTTAATTTTGCAGAAATGAAAGTGTCAGGCTTGGAGAAGAAAAAATAGAGAGTTAGACCCCCAGCTGGTAAAGATGCGCTTCACTGAAGTCAATGCAGCTACAGCAAGTTAAACCAGCTGAGGATCTGGCCCAGCATGTTCTCAAAGGGCTAGTTAAGCTTTTCTATCTTTGAGGATAAACTGCTTTTTTTCTTTCCCACACATAAAATATCACTTGGATAACATTTTACAAGGAATCCAGCTCTACACACTAGAAAAACAAACATAGAAAGGCACTTTGTGGTTTACAATACAGCAATAGGATATACCTTAGCTGTTAACTTCTGGGTTAGTCCACGTAAGAATGTACATTAACATTATCCTGAGTGACTAGCAACTTCCTTTAAAAGTTTAAATGTTCTAAGATGCAATGAGACATTCTCCCCCGCAAAAATATGCCTCAAAAGTTACTTGCATTGACGAGGCACTTAATTAGTCTGTGGAGGGACTGGTAAATAATATTGCTGTCAAACGATGACTTCTATAATATTCCATTGAAGCACTAAGATTCTCTCTCAGCAAATCTATTTGAAAAGGAACGCTCAGCCTGGAGTTTTGTCATTCAGATCCTAGTAAGATTCTGATAATTTTTTCCAATGATGCTTTGAAGACGTGACTCAGGAGTTAGTTTTAATTGAGCACCTCTTCCTACTCTCTGCTAGAAAATGTCTAAAATTTAAGGAGTACTGAACTCTGAAGAGCTGGAAAGCCTCTATGTCATCAAACTGAGTCACAGAGAATCATAAAATGATCCCATCATGGGATTAAAATTTGTAGCATGACACACTAGACTCTGCAATGTTTGCATTCATGTTACTACACTGCCAGAACACATCATCACAGAGAGAAATGAGAAGATCCTGGTGGCTCCGCTAAGTTCACTCAGTACACTCCAATTTTGCCTCAGGCAAATCAGGCTGGTCAGCACTCGACGTGACCTCTGAACAAGAACTGTTGGACCGCAAAGTGTCACAGTGGATTGAATATCACTGAGGAGTATATATAAAATCTTACAGGTATTTCCTCTGAACGTGACTATCTGCCTGTGTGTAAGGACTGGCCAACGGAGTAAGCTATGCAAGGATGAGGCCTACACAATAAACACTGGAGTTTGACTTGTGTATGGATAAGATCTGCTATGCAACCCATAAGAGGGACTAAAATATTTTGTAGGTGTTAGCTATGCCTATCCTGTAAGTCTTAATGAAATAATATGTTACAACTATTAAACAAATTCCCTAGGCTAGATCATCAGATGGTATAAATCAGCATCTCTGTGTCGACAGCAGTCTGATCCTGCGTATGCAGCACTGGAACAAAACATACATCCAACTAAGATGTGGAAACTTTGAGAGAACCTTTCTGGAGCTCCAAGGAGTCATTTCTATGGCTTTGTAGGGGCCAGCTAATATTTTATTGAATGGGCTCAAACCAGAACACCAAATCTGAAACCTCCCTACCCAGAAGAACATTTGGGCAGTATCTGGATCCAAACTTAGGGACTCAGGCCTAACCAAAGCAAAACAAATAAATCTGAACACACCCAATCTTTAGGGAAGTCTAGATTCAGATCAGATTCCAAATCCAGACTTTGCGACTTCAGCCCACACTCTTGTCCTTTTTATCACTCCTTGAACCTAAAACAAGCTCAGGAACCAGTTTATCTTTTCTTTATCTGCACCTGCCTATGTTATAGATTAAAGCAATTCAGTAAAAGTACAAGTATCTTTTATGATTGATATTTTATATTCTGTTGCACTTAGGCTAAATTACTCAATTCTTATGTCTCAAAAGGGTGAATGGGACAGTTTACAAGAAAACCATGGAAAGTCTTACCCTGTCACTCCACTCCGTGAGGAACCAGCTCTTAGCACAGGGCCCCATGTCACAGTTTTCTATGTCATTTGGCCGTAGCTTCATATTACATTCCTCGTCATCAACAATGTCTCCAAGATTGCTTACACACTTTACATCTCGGGTCCTCTGCCCCACTCCACATGGCACCGAACACTGTAATGAAACAGACTTTGGGTCAGCACTACATTCAAGACCTAGCAACTACAGTCCAGGTCTAGCTGGAGATCATCTATCCATTTACCTGCAATCCCATATGTGCAAAAATCTACATGAGCTGAAGAAATACTGGTTGTTCAGAGGGAGATATTTCAATAGTTTTATAGATGTGGGTCTCATTCCAATGCATCATGTAGGTGAATTTGGAAAGATAAGAATTAAAAATATAGGGCCAAACACTGCCATGACCATAAAGAACCTAACCACATTGGGACTGGTGTGGTTCTGCTGCACTGAGAAGCCTTGTTACAATGCACAGAAACTAGCCCTCTGAGGTCCAGAAAGGTTGTCTCAAGGTTTCCACATACTCTGCATGCTTTTGAGCTGCACTCCTGGGCAGGAGATAAAGCAAAGAGTAACTCAAAGGAGCACAGCTGCTCCTGACCCTCAACTGAAAGACACCTCTTCCCTGCTCTTCTCTGGCCTCTCTGTATGGAGTGCTGCTCCATACAGCAGCCAGCAGCATCTCTGCCTGGCAATGTATGCAGCTCAGATCATCAGGGCAAAGAAAGGCAGATAAGGAGTCCTGCCTAAGGAACTCCACGGCCTGTTGTGCCCCCAAACTGAACACCTGGATAGGACCCTGCCCTGCCAGTGCTCCTACCGCTCTATCATCAAATACTATGTGACCATGTAATTAAAGGCTGCATGATAACACATACACACAAGGAGTACAAATTAAGGTTGCACAGGCAGCCTTATATTTGGCATTTCCTAACTTCTGAGTGCTTGACTTTGCAGCCTTAACATTCTCTTAACATACGATGTTGTTGTTTTTAAATTTAATGATTATACACATGGCTGCAAATGATTAGTGCCAGCAATTGGAACATTCATTTTCCCCATAGGGACACGCTCCTCACTTTCCTATCTAAGCAAATGCGAAAGCCACAAAAGTATCTAGCAGTAAGAGCATCGCTTATATATGGATTGCGTCTATTTCTCCAATCCCTGAGTCCAAGATACTTGCAGAAATTCAGGTTAGGTTCGTGAAACAAGTCAATAATGTACTAGAGTAACACCAATAATGATGATAATGAGAACACCCAGCTTTTACATAGCTCTTTTCATCCACAGAAATCAAAGCACTTTACAAAGATCGGTATCATGATCCCCATCTTCCGGAGGCACAGAGAGATTAAGTGGCTTGCCCAAGGTCACCCAGCAGTCTGGGAACAGACCCAGAAATGGAACCAGGGTCTTCTGAGTTCCAGTCCAGTACTCTTTCCACTAGGTCACACTGTCTGGAAGCTTCCTTAAATCAGAAGTGCCATCTTTTCTAACCAGAATCAGATCAAAGCATCTGTCATTTATGTTTCTGTGTTGGGAAAAATGGCACTGCACTAAATTGCTTAAGATGCATTTTTAAAATCATGGAGCTGTCTCCAAAGTGAAAACCTACTTGAACTCCAGTAAGCTAACACAATAAATGCTCTATTTAAACCACAGAGCTTCCAAACTTAAGTGCCTCTCTCATTACAGTAGATCCTTTCCTCCTGATGCCAAAGGATTCTTTTTTGGTGGGGGGGGGAAGGAGAATAAATCAATCACCAAATTTTATTTTGATTGCCATTTCATATCATCAGCTAAAATTACTAAAGCAGTATTTGATTTATAATATTTCTTTACTTTGCTTCATACGTATTTAAAAAAACAAAACAAAACCACCCATCCAAGCCTCTAGGTGCCCTTGCATTTAAATATTATTCAAAATACAACTGAATAAAAATAAAAACAAAAAAACCTTAACCAGCTACTGCTTCTTACCACCAAAACAGACAATAATGAACCCTATATAGAATCAAACACTGGATAATAACATATGCCCCGAACTATAAAACAAGCCTTTATCAGGTCTTCCCTCGCTAAAAACACAGATAAATACATTGACCTTGCAAAGCACTCTGAATGATATTTTAATTAACTAAGTATATGTCTACCCTGTCCCTTTTCTCTATTCTCTCTGGTCCTAAACAACAAGTTTTAATTGGTCATAACCACATGGCTTGTTTAAATTGTCTAAGCTCACCTACTACCTATTTTGAAAGCTTTCCCACTTTCCCCTCTGTGGTTTTTAATCAAAGCCAAATGTAATCCAAATCACATCTGAGTAAAGATCTCTGGAGGAATGTTCCACTCCACCGTGGCTCCCCTGAGGTTTCATACTCCAAATGAACCACTCTTTCCCATTTACCGAAGTCCACTCTGTCTGAATTTGCCATTCACTGCAAATCTTCAGCTGGCATGTGCTGGTTGTTTCTGGCTTCTCCAAGTGATGGCATCGGTATTGCTGAACCATCAGAGTACGATTGGCATACACTTGTCGGCACAGGACTTGTCGGTGCTGCATACCAAGGCCACATGTTTTACTGCACTCAGACCACTCCCCTATATCCCAGCTAACAGAGAAAAGAAAAAGGAGAACATAATAATGATCCACTGTTAATAAAAATATTGCCATATTGTAGACATTCATCTCATTTCAATTCTGATTATATGCATTTGGACTAAAATATGTCTTATACTATCATTTAAACCTCTGTTTTGTCTTTTGTTGAATATTGAAATAAATAATATGTATCCTTTATGTAGGGGACCACTGCATACTTACAAAGGGTCTACTTGTAGGTTGAGGAGTTATGCTATTAAATATGTAAGAGTTGCAGAACTGGGTACATAGTGATCAGATTGTATTTTTAGAAATTGTCTAGCAATATATATTATCTCTGATTACTTTATTAGTACTTTCCAAAACATGTAAAAGCAAGATGCCTGCCCTGAGGAGCTAACAGACTTTTTCTGGACATGACACAGGGAGAGCAGTAACAAGACAGTTGTTCAGAGGAGGAATGACAGATGGATCATCTAAATGGGCATTAACTTACATATAAAAACAATGAATAGATGCATTTCATTTAAGTGACAATAAGATTCCTTTCCATTAAGATTGCATATATGTATTTGTTTTATTAATATACATATTTTCATTCCATGTCATTTTTAGTGTCATGCTCAGGGAGGTAAGTGCATTGCTAGTACAAAAGCCCTTCACACTGTTAACTTTAGACTTGTTGTGGAGAATGAGGGAGATAGCTGTATCATTTATCATCAGCACCGTAGGCATCCCAGTTTACCTGATTGACCGTATTCCGTCTGATTAGACAGAGTTGAATTAAAACTTAAAGCTTGAATTAAAGGTGATTAGGAAGGACAAGCAGGAAACAAAGCTGTGACTAGAGATCAGATATCTCTGGGGAAAGTATTCCAGTAGTCCTTTAGACTAGAGAACATTGGATGGGCTATTACTGGGAAGTGACCACCTGGCTCCAGCCAGGTCACAGGCCTATTTTTCCCAGGCCAGAGGCCCTAAGATCAAAAATGACAGCAAACCTTAAAACTCCCTGCCCGGAGAGGAAGTGTGTGTGTAGAGAAACTGACAGAGAGAGGCAGAGATTGAAGCAGGAGCACTCAGTCAAGACAGAGGCCCCGCAGAGTACACTGAGGCAGTATAGGCTCACCTAAAGCTTATCCCTTGTCTCCAAGCTTAGACAAGACCCTCTGTAGTGTTAACCCTTTTATCTGCTTGCTATATATCCTTGGGTGAATACACAGTGTGCTGTTTAGAAGGAGCTGTTCTGAGTTACCTTAATCAGCTGCTGATCACAGGCTCCCAGAAGGAAATGTCTTGCAGGTACCTGGTACATTTGGGCCTGTCATATCAACATGGTTAGAAGCTGGAGGGCTGAGAGGTAGAATGGGGTGGGGTTGCACCCAGAGAGGTGAAGGCAGCAGAACCTGTCACCAGGGGTGCACTCGTGAGGGACTACAAAGGAGTATAACGTAGAAAGCACCACTCACCCGGTACAAGTGGGAACGTAACCTGGTGATTCAGTCTAAAGTGGTGTGAACCGTGGAGTTCTGCTCTAGGAGAAGTGCAGGTAGAGGTTTCTCTCTTGGAAAGAGCACCAAGGGAGAGACTAGGGGAGAGACTGCAGGGGCAGTGCACCCTCAACCATCATACCTGTTGAGGAGTGGCTGCATTTAACCCAGAGTAAATGACTGCCAATCTCTCCTAACTCCCTTATCTCACATGGGATAACAGTGCTGTAATGGAGGATAAGCTGCTATGGCTGCCACTTCCTATAAAGAAATAAAAACCACCTCTGACAGGGGAACCCATCAACTGCACTCCATGTCACAAGTGGAAAATACTTGAGATGTTCACCCTAGAGTCCTATTTAAACAGCTACCCTCCTTTGTGCAAAGCTTCAGTGACACTGCTGCTTTCATTTTCCAGTGTATTTTCTGGCACAATCTTACAAGGCTGGGCACGGGAAGATGTTGCAGGCTTCTTCTTCTGGCGTGGGCTTGGTGCTGGTGTCACAATAGCTCTCAGACACCTCCTCATGAGAGATTCTATTTACACAGCGGAAGATTGGGTATCGCAACCCTGAAATGGCAAAAAAAACCAAAAACAAAAAACAAACCAATAATAAGTAGTGCAGATAAAAAGAAAGCATTCAACATACACATGACTTAGCTACAGCAACAGGATCTGGTGCAGAAAACCTAAACACAAGAGAGCAACAGGATAAGGAAAACAGTCCAGATTAGTAGTTTATCCATTGTACATAAATTCAAATAAACATAAGTGAAATCTGAATGCTTTGCTGTTTACAGCAATACATCAACTGCAGCTGCCTGCAAACACAAACCACAGCACAGCATTGCAAGAGAGGCTGAGAAAATGTTGTGGTTTTGCTCCATTAAATGTTTATGGGGAGAACTGTGCCTAGCTTCAGCCTGCAGTTGATTTAAAAAATGCAGTCTAGCAGCCTGAACACAGGACTGGGAGCAGGAACTTGTGTGCACTAATCCAGCCTCTGAGTCAGATTCCTTTTCTTTTTGCTTTTGGGCAAGTGACTTACCCTCCCTACTTCAGGATTATCATCAGGTCAATAAGGATATAAAAATAACACCTACCTCATTGGAGTGTTTTGAGGCTTCATGAATTAATGCTTTAGGGATGACAAATGCTGGATAGATGTTAAGTATTATTATTTCTCTCCTTTTTTAACTGCTCAGTCTCTTTAGCTAAGTTTTGCACTTAGACAGAAAGACGGTGATTTCCTTTGCTTGTGTAACCTGTCTCTCGTGATGGTGACAAATTCAGACCAAGATGCTAAGTGTGTCACTTCCATTATTCTGGTACAGAGAGAATTTTCACCAATTCCAGCAGCTCAGTGAGTCATGCAGCTCTAGTTCTCAGGTCAAAGAAGAGTTTGTACAAACTCCCTCAAAGCCCACAGTTTTTTCTCATTCCTGCTACTCTATTCCAAAGAAGATCCATGCCAAACTTCTCCATCCCTGCCTGTACCCAATTTATTCTAATTCTTCTCGGGAGCTACACTAAATTGGCTGAGTACGAGCCCTGTGAAAATCAGGCCATTTTCAGTTATCTCAAGTTGGGCATCATAAGGTGAAGCACCCCAAATCATTAGCAACTTTTGAATACTGAGGCCCACTTAGTGTGGAGACTGAGGGGTGGGCAAAAAAAAAAATAATGGAGTGTGAAAATAAACTCTGATCTGAAAGGGAAAGATCCTGCTTACGTTAGAGGTAAGTGTGTTTATACCCCAAAATGAACTGACCACAAACAAAACACATAATTCAAACAGGAATGCAGATAAATCGTTTGCCCTTCTTTCCACAGACATATCCTGATATGCTATCCCTATCTTAGTAACTCTCTTCCCCAAATTTAGGGTCTGATCCTGTTTCGACTGAAAACAATGGAAGTTTTGCCATGGGCCTATGTGACAGCTGGGGTAGACCTTTGTTTCTGGGGTAAAATTATACTGACTCACATTTATGTTAACAGTTGCTGTGTTTGAGAATTTAGGGAAGAATAGTATACAACCTGAAGAGAAGAGAATACAAATGTCTGTAGAGTCCCCAGTTCGTTATCAGACACACAGACAACTATCAGACAATGTTTATGCTTCAGCAAGCAGTCTCTTGTTGCAGCTTTCCAGAGGTCACATTGCACATCTCCCACCCTTACACAACACCAGCCATTCTTCATGATGTATCAGGTTTCTTGAAGGCAGAATCCTCTACAAGGTCAGTCTAGACCAGAGGTTCTCAAACTGTGGTCCGCGAGTTCCATTCAGGTGGCCTGCAGATAGTTCCTCTAAGGTGGGTGCCTGGGCGGCCGCACAGGAGAGAACGAAGGGCCACCCACCTAAGTAGTCGAGCTGCGCAAGCATGGCTCCATTAATTAGGTGCCTGGACCTTGGAGACATGTAAGGCGAGGTGGTGGCCTTGGGGGGAGTAGGGGGTAGCTGAGAGGGGGTAATGGGGTGAAAAGAGGGGGTGGAGGGAATTTAGGACATGCGGGGCTGTGGTGGCCAGAGAAAGAGGTGATTTTCCCCAGCTCCAGGGCTGCAGCTGCCAGGGAGAGATGGCCCTCCTTCCCAGCCTCAGCTCTGTGGCTCCTGTGGTGAGGGAGAGAGGAAGAGACCCCCTCCTTCCCAGCCCCAGCTCAGGGGCTGCCGCAGCGGGGGAGAGAGGGCACATCCATCGCATTAGAAAGGTAAGACTACTGATAGGAAAATATGAGTTGTGCGCTATTATTTGTAGAACAAAAAATCATTAATTATTATGAAGGTTTTTTATATATAGTGCTTTTATCCAAAGCACTTTACAATAGTTAGCTAACGGGTACAAACAACAGTTGGAAAGATCATTAAGTGGTCCGCTGAGTCCCTCAGCAATTTTCAAGTGGTCTGCGGAAAAAAAAAGTTTGAGAACCACTGGTCTAGACCAAACACCAAGAGGATTTACATCCTCAGAGTAAAGAGAAGCAAATCCTTACAAGAGAGATGTGAGGGCACAAGATGTTAGAGTTGCAGCTTAATTCCTTCCTTCCACCACCAAATATGCTTGCCTCTACTTTCGAACCAAACTATGGGCCCACAGTGCAGCAACCTGCATGGAATTTAGAGGGAGGAGCCCAGGTTGCAGGAGGCACCAGAAAGCCAGCCTGTGTGCAAATGGCTAGAATGCTAGCTGCACCTCTGTAAATAGTTCTCTTAACAAAGAGCTGTTTATTGTAGAAACATAGAGTCCTCTCCTGTTGTTACCCAGCATGTAACATATGAAACACGCACATGTGCAGAGTTCAAAGCTGTATGACTCACTGTAAAAGTCCAAACGAGTCACATGGCTAAAAGCCTGCCCAACTCTGAAACTGGATAATTTGCTGACAACATGCAGCTGTCTCTTTTCTTTTGGTGTATGTGGCAGGGAGGAGTGAACAAAAGGGTAATACTGTAATAGCAACAGCCTGAATATCTTGGCTAATGTGGTATAAGTTAGATGCTAAGAGTCCATCGATACTGCAACTGGCTTACATGATTGCTGACAATGCAGATCTTATGCCATTGGACTGAATGCTTAGTCTGCTCCAGCTCCTTCTATATCTAATTATACACTTGAATCTGCAGTCTAAGTCTAGCATCTGTTGTTAACTAGCTCCACATTCCTACCTCCTAGTGTTCTAAATCTCAATTTTAATGGTAACTTTTGGTGATTACTTAAAAGTTTTTAACTGTGTAACAGATTTTCTGCAAACTCCTGCATCTCATCCCGTATTTACAAAACTTACATTTTTCTTCATCTAACTGGGAGGTTAGCTGCGAGAGAGAGAGAGAGCGAGAGCGTGCACAGTACATTCAGATGGCTATTTGTTTTAATTGATCTTGCACTAAAGTTTTGTAATAGCTTTAACTCACGCCCATGGTTTAAATACAATAAGTGTGGTTTTGATTAATGATAACTGTTGGCTGACATACAGCAAAATATGGCATTTGTAATAAAGGAAATTAAAAGCTTACACATCTGCCAAATTTAAATTCATTCAGCAATATATTTAAATGAGAAGTTTTGCATCTGAAATGCTAATTTACAATAAAATTGTATACAGAGCCATCTTCATTCTTCCAGTTCTAGTAGAAAGTAGGTAATTTAGCAATCAGCAGGGTGCTTTACTCATTAGCTTTCTTTACAAATTTGCTTTTTAAATTAAGAACATTCTGCACACTACAGTATCACTGTTAATATATTTCGTATTCAGACCGGTCTCTCTGTAATGTGTTTCCATTTACAGCTAAGCCACAGTCTGTGTTGGAGGACAGGGGAACAGGAAAGAGTGTTTGCTCTCAGGAGGAATTTCTGTGGTTCCTGGAATGTATAAACTTCAGTGGCATATGATCTCATCTATTTCTGGCTGATGCACAGGGTTGGTGCCATAGAAATACCCTCCGTACTCTGTTTGGGGAAGTTAGCAGTTTCCACAGGCATGGCCCTGGTACTAGAAAGCTACACCCTCAGCCTGATCAGGTGGAACTTTAGGTCAAGAGCTGGTTGATATTTTTCATCTGAAAAATAATTTAAAAAAAAGATAAATGGCCTTTTTTCAAAATCAAAAACTTCAGTGAAAAGTACATCCAATATTTCCAGTTTTTAATGAAAAATCAATCATTTTCTTCTCCTTTTTCCTTGATCTCATTCTGCCATGAAATGAAAGAGAATGAATGATGTCTAGGGGCGTTTCTTCTTTTCTTTCCTCCTTTTGATAGTCAATAACTTCCCAAAGTTGAAGAAGTTATGAAAAATTATAGAGTAGCAAAAGAAGAAACGAAAAAGTGAAGGAAATAATGGACATCAATTTTTTTTGCAGTTTCAAAAAAGGCAAAAGTGGAAAAAACTAAAATTTCAAAAATTATCAAAAAAAAATTCAGAATGTTTTTAAGAAAGAAAAAAACCCCATTCCTTTACAAATTCTGCAAAATGGAAACAAATTCAAAATTTCAACTTTGTTTCAACAAATTGTTTTGCCTCACTTTACCATTTCTCTTTGGGAGAGAGCAAAGAACCTGTTGGACCTCAATTGCCTTAGAGGATTATATGGGCAGAGGTAGTCAACCAAGTAACTCAGGACTAGATTTGTAACAAATTGTTCATACTATCAGCAAATCATAGTACTCCCAGTACAGTATACTGCTCCAAATTAAATTTGGTAGAGTCTGGGACACAAAGTTGACCCCAGGTCCCACTCAGAACCTAGGGAAGGAATATTTATTTCAGACATTCCTCCTCTCTAATTTCAGGGTGTAAGTCTCAGTTCCATAACATGCTGAAAGCTTTCCTGTGATATTATATTGTTCTAGTGTTCTGATGTTAAATCGGCATTCAGATTTCATAGCTGCTTCCCACTGACTGCCAGATATTTAAAAACAGCAAAATTCTGATCATAGGGATTACAAAGGAAAGTTTCCAACATTCTTCCTATAAAATGACTGAAACCCCTCAAAACCCTTACAGATGTGTGCACCTGCATTTGCATGCAGAATTTCTTGATCTGAGTACTCAAATGCACAATTCCTTTGCACAGAAACTTCAGCTTCCACCTTCTGAAAATATGATGGTCCCAATCCTCAGCTGGTGATTCTCACTGATTGCAAGAGAGTTTATGTCTATTTACAGTAGCTGAGGATCCTGTCCACATACCCTAATCTAAAAGCCATTTCCGAGGGCCAAGCAAAATAATTCTGGTTTACGTTCACTGCCCTCCCCCACAATGTGTCAGACTCACAAGAGTCCTGATTTTAGTACTGTAACGTTTCTGACATAATTTCCGCAAGTAGGGCAGATTTCCCAATTCATTGTCTTGGACTAGCAGGGAATAACAATAAAAAAAGAGAACATCCATGTAGTGTGCTTAACTACCAGCTCTCCAGTCAGAGATATAATTTGAATTCATTATGATGATGATGTGCATAAGGATCAGCACAGCATTAAGATTTCATGCACTAGCTCAGTTTCATATCTTGAAGCAAGGAGAGAGCCCTAAAGAAAATTAACTACAATTTTTCCCCAGAGGAAATAGGTTTGCAGAGCAGTCACATCTCTCTAACAGTTCAGTATTCCCAGTAACAGAATACGCTATCAACTCCCTTTACATCACCACCTTTAATTGCCTTCCCTCACCTCAGGAATATGCTGACTGCCACAAAGATATTACCTTTCCTCTATGTCCAGAGTTAAATTTTCCTTTATTCTAGCTCAACAGAACCACAATTTTCCCAGCAGCTTAACGAGTTATATGGAACGCGTAGAGCTGTGTTTTGTTAGCTATACCGGTAGCCATACACCTCACTGGCCCAGCTCTCTGAGAGAGCCCCTCCATTTTAAAGTAAGATCAGCCAGGAGGTATGTGTTGACAATACCTGGAGTTAAGTGTGCCTGGTGCCAGGACTTCTCAGGTGAGCTTCCCCACCAGTAGAATTTACTCCCGTCAGAGGTCTGCTAGAGCAGGCGTCAGAGCATGATGGAAGACATTTTCACTTGGTTTAGATTATATCTTATTTTGATTGTTTTTATTATGTACTCTTGGGTTTTATTCCAAAAAGGACAGTATTTATTAGAGTACCCCAATTTGGGTTATATTTTAATATAATTTGTTGATTTTCAAATATGAAAAGGGTACTCAGCTGCTACAGCAAGAGAGGCTGTAACCATTAAAAAAAAATGTGTTTGGACATCATAAATCTCTAGAAACTACACACTCTACTACCATCTTCTGCTCGAGTATTCAGGTCCTGCACACTGGTTCTGGAGAATATACCACTGATGTTTGTCAAAAGCATCAGTACCTTTGTTCCTACAATTGGCTAGTTCAACCAGCTTTTGTGCCGCAAACAGCTATGTCCCATCACGCAAAAGGTTAATTAAAGGGGTCGAACCCCTCAAAAAGCATGTAAATTCACACCACATATTGTAAGGGCATCTAACTGGCAAATGGAGCTCTGAGCTGAACAGCACTGGAGGAATCACTGCCAGTAAAGGTGCAATCCAGGCAAATAGGAGGAAGATATTGACAGAGGTGCAAAAAGTACCAATGAAAATGGAGGATTTAAACAAATGGGGAAAGGAAACCAAAGAATGGTGAGGATAATGATAGTGTATCAGGGAAACATGAGAAAAGCAACTTGAGGCAATTGTCCTCAGCCATAAAAGACTGCAATATTTCTCATTTCAGAAATGGATGCCATATTCTGCTTTTTAACTAGGCTTGGAAGAATTACATCTTTATCAGTAAATGTCAGTAAACGTCGATTGCACCAAACACACAAACCAATGAAAAATATTTCCATCAATAATCATTTAAATTTACAGATAGGGACAGTAAGAAAAATTCTGCTTGAGAACTTATTAGAGTTTAAGGATATTTATTTTGTATATTTTGATGTGTGTTGACAATTTTTGTTTTAATGGTTATAAAGCTTTACCTTTTTGAATATCGCTGTCATTAAATTATTATGGACTGACCCCTCTATGGATTGACCCCCTCAAAAAATTCCCACAGCTGTGAAAATGTAAATGGATAAAAATATAAAAAATTCTTAAAGGCCATAATTTTGCAAAACTATGAAAACTGTAATTGATAAAAAATGCTTAAAATAAACATTAATATTATCTGTTGAAATGAAAAAAAATTGGACTCTGCCAAGCCTGTTTATAAACTATGTGCACCATGGCCTGTTTATTTTATTTTAGAATTATTTTTATTGACATATATTTGGAACCCACTTTGTGCTATAGATTTGTCTGTCTTTCACTTAGTGAGAAACAACAGAAAGCAGTGGCTCAAACATATGTCTAATGTATACAGGGATTTGCTGGGTTTTCTAACATGCTCTTTCCCCCATGTTTTTCTTCTCCTGGCCTGGAATCCTCCTGTGTGTAATATAAATACTGTGCATACACTGTAAAGCATTTACCTTTCCCACACGAAGTGGTGCACTCAGTTGTTCCAACCTGTTTCCAGTTGTGCTCTCGGTTTCGTCGTGGTGGCTGCACAGCAGGGACCTGGTTGTCTGGCTGATGAGAAGGAAACCTTCCTGGCTGAATAACAGGAAAGGTCCCTGTTGACTGTCCAGTGTGAGTGTCTGTCTCCCTATGCAAATTCTCATCTTCGTGATCTGTACCATCTGTCAGTTCTAACTGACCATTGAATGGCTCCCCTGGGGACAGGCAACAAGAGCAAATTAAAAGAGTGATCATCTCTTTCAAATATTAGCTAATGCATTCACTAATTAGTAGTTGAAACAATGGTCTACAAAGTTGTCAAGCTTGGAAGTAGCTTTTATCTCCATATACAGACTTGCTGGGTTGTTCTGCAGACAAAGACTTGCTGCTTTTCAATGAGGCACCCAATTCTCAGCAAGCAAACACACACACAAAAGTGGAAATTCACCAGGCATTTTCTAGCATAATTATTGCACCTAATGTCAATCAAGTTTCCCAAGGATTTGTTTTTTCATCATGCTCCATATTCTGTGCCTCTTAATGTCAAATTCCAGCTGCTCCTCATTAAGAAACAGACTATAGAGCCAATACAAATCTGACAAGGAGAATCAAAAACATGAGAAATAGTACCAAACTTGCCTGCCAATTTTCTTTTTTTTCTTTTTTTCAGAATTACTGTTACATTTAACACACCTCCGTGCTATAGAATTTAAAATACATTCTGTCTAGAGAAATTTTAGCTTTGGGGGCTTAGAAATTTCCACAGGATTGAGAGAGAGAAGCTGAGAAAGGTTGTTTCAAAACATCAAACTCCAAAAAGAAAGAAAAAGTATTTTAATTTCTGAAATACAGTCACAGCAATTCAGCTCATAACAGTAACTGATCAAGGAAAAGTCACAGTGTGTTCTTATCCCATGTGACACGTTAAAGACAAAATTACCTTCAAAATAAAAATAAAGAACCAGATCCTAGGCTGGAGCAAATCAGAGTAACTCCATTGAAGTCCATGGAGTTACACTGCTTTACACCAGCTGAACATTGGGGGTGAAATCCTGGCCCCATGAAGTCAATGACAAAACTTCCATTGACTTCAGTGAGGCCAGAATATTACTACTGGCCCATAATGTTACAGAATATGCTTAATGCAATGATGATTTACCTGGCCTTCTGTGAGGAGGCAACTGAGGGCTAATGACGTTGGCTTCTGGAATTATATACTCATAATGTATACCTGGGTTAGGTTGCTGATGTATCATCTATGAGGAAAAACAGCCAAATAAATGTTATCTGATTCAAAATAATCACCCTTTCACTTAAACCATCTGTTAGGTTACTACTGTTTAACAGAAATATGCATTTAAACCAATCAATAGCATGATGATTGCTACTATTAGAAAAGACAAAGATTTGTTTGGTACATGTCAGTGAAATATGAAAATAAACAATTTGTTCCTGAGAGGCTAAGACAAGAAAGGAAAAGATGAGTTTCTACGCTTGCAAATTGCACTAAATTGTAATAGGAAGGAACAGCTGTTACTCAAAATCCTCACTGTGAAGAACTACATCATATGCGTCTTCTTCGTACAGGTGCACAATTTGAAAATACAGCAGTGTCGTTAAGAGTCTTTCACTGAACACTAGGTGGCGAGAGAGGTTCATACGACAAATGGGTTGAAATAACTGACCTGACAGATAACTGAGAAAAGGTAAACAAGAAAGAGAAGAAAGAAACGGAAGGGTCCAAATCCAAATGCTCCAAACCCCGCTAGCTCTCTCCTCAAATGACTGTCAGTTCTACTTGAGTTGAGAACACATAAACAGCACTTAGTATTATCATTCGATAATTGCCCTGTTCTGTTCATTCTGGAGCATGTGACACTGAGCATTGTTGGAAGACAGGACACTGGGCTAGACAGAACTTTGCTCTGTCCCGCTATGGCCATTCTTATGTTATTAACCCATCTGTGTTACCTCATATACCAAGTTGCTCCCTTTTATAGTCTTGCAGCTCAGCACATATCACTCACCACCGTATTTATAAAGCAGCAAGCAAAAATAGCTAACAACAATTGTATGTCTATTCAATTTATATAGCAGTCGTTTAACACTGCTCAAGTAAATAGATAACAGAGGTCCACATACACATTGTGGTGACTGGTTTCAGAGTAGCAGCCGTGTTAGTCTGTATTCGCAAAAAGAAAAGGAGTACTTGTGGCACCTTAGAGACTAACCACTTTATTTGAGCATAAGCTTTCGTGAGGAAGTGAGCCGTAGCTCACAAAAGCTCATGCTCAAATAAATTGGTTAGTCTCTAAGGTGCCACAAGTACTTCTTTTCTTATTGTGGTGACTGTATCACTGATATAGAATTGTGTTCCTGACAACTGCCAAATACATTTTCAGCCAGTTGGACTGAACATTCCACAGATAGCCAAACATGCAGAAAAGATCCCTCGTTTCTTCTACTGTTGGACAAAAGGGTTGGTTTGTTTTTTGTTTGTTTGTTTTAATATTTTTATCTAGCACTGGGAACCTTGAGCGTACCTGCTTTAAGAAAGACAGCAACAAAGGGTAGAGGTTTTAGAGCCCAATTGTACAATCCTTAGGCACATTAGCAAGCACTCACATGAGTATCCCATTGAAATCAATGGGAGGGTGTGTGAATAAGTGCTTACCAACCTAGGAGCTTCATGATAAAGCCCTTGCAAGGTACTTATGTCTCCTGGAAAACCATTTGAATCCCCTAGCAGCCCTACATTATGCTGGTGGAGTGGGAATAGAGGTGCTTGAATTATCAGTTATAGACACTATGTACTGTTGATTCTATTAATCTGGCCTTGGTTACTTTAATAATGTGGCTGATCACATGGCTGCAGGGGTGTTGGATTGCTCTGGCAGAAGCCTCAGCCAGTTTAATTAAAAAAAAGTCTTTAAAAAAAATCATCACTACAGATTGCTGTTAGTGCCTTATACCTGGGTTTCTTATCAGCCAGATACTGCCTCTTGAACATGAAAAGTTCCTTGGTTCTGCCAAAGCAAGGGTTACAACCAAGAGAAAATCCATTCTACACCCCCGTGACCCACCAGCAACAAACTTGTGGCACTAGGTTTGTTTTGCAGTCCGAAAGCCATTCTGGAATCCACTGAAGTCTACAGAGTTATTCCGAGTTAGGGTCCATCCCTTTGACTTTGAAAAGTGTTTCCTCTGGCAAACAACAGCTTCTTCTCTGAGCTCCGCCCCAATGAGAGCACCCACTTTCTGGAATCATACGAAAATGCACTGCCTGTAATGATTTCTACAAGGGCTGACCTTCCGACCTCTCTCTACAATTTTAAAATGCACTCTCTTGGTGCCCAGTCCTGCAAGGTGCTGAGCACTCTCAAGTCCTATTGACTTCAGTGGGAGCTGAGGGTGCTCTTCAGATCAGGACCTTACAGTTTGGGTAGTTCCAAGGAAAGCTCTCCTATGGTTCCCCTGATTCTTAAAGCTCCCAGGGTTCAGAGCTAAGGAAAAGTGGAAGATTCAGAAATGGTAAGACAAGGACTGTACATTTCAAGGAGTTGAGGAATTGGAAACTAGTTTATGTTAATATTAGCTATCTCTCTGTAACTAGAAAGTCAGGACCTGTGCCAGGGTGATTATGCTATTAACAAAGCTCCTATGATTTTCTTTTATCTAACTCTCCAATCTCCATTTTAAGACAAACCAGCACAGATGGCTTTTCAACAAACCCATAGTGCAGTGAAAGGGAGAATGCTGATCTATCAGCCAGCCCAGATGAGCCTCCTGTGGTCCTGACATCCTACAGAGAGCATGATGAAGGAGAGAGAATGCCAAACCAGGGGGCCAGTCCACAGCAATAACCCACAGTTCAAGTCACTAAGCTGTGCCCAAACCCACGGCAATCTTGCTGTTTTCTTTCTGGCAAATAAGATGTCTTGAAGGGAAAAACGAAGGGAGATAAACAGGCAAAGATTAAATCAATACATAGTAGTGACACAAACAAACCGTGAGATATAACAGCTATAAAAATCAAAATCCATTTTATTATGATTAATTTAAGGTGCTCTAAAGTTTTTGATTATACTTATTTGGGAACACCCGCATAGGTCATGCATGGCTCCTTTGCCTTTTCTCTGGGTAATGCAATCATCATACATTAGGCATCAATTTCTTGGCAATAAAAACATCACAGCATCTCAGCTCACACCATCCAATATTCTTTACATAAGTGCTCATAATATTTTTTTTTAGTAATATGCATTCTGGGCAATCAGAATCCATTTATCTTTACATCCAAATTTTACATCACAACAAATGAAAAATCATCCCCATCTCCCATGCTGGGCCCTGTTAAGGCAATACAATAAATAATTATTGTTACTTTTTAATCATTTTGCCATTTGTAACTTTTCCATTTGTAGGAGCCAGTGCACTTTCTATAAAAATATACTGCACTAATTTTTCTATCATGGGTCATCACTCGTTGAGATTAATGACAACCAAACCCTGGCCAATTAAAACAACCAATATCATCAAATCAGACTGTGCACCTACACTACATGTGGTCTTTCAGACAATATATTTTATTTTATATTTGTGTGTGTGTGTGTGTATGAGCATGCCTATATGCACAATTTATTTCATAGTATGCTATAATAATCCACAATTGCATTTTTATTTCAGTGTTGAACAACACCAGAAATACACTGAATCTTTGAATACTTTTGCCATTGACTTCAATGGAGCCAGGATTTCACTGCAACTTGGTTCTGCGATTGCTTTGTGGAGTGTCTACTGTTCAGGATTTCCTAATGAAGTTTGCCATTAAAACTCTGCCCAGGAATGCTTCATTTTGTACATACTGTTGCTTTTATTTATATTTATTTAAGAAATACAGAACCAAGAAGGCTTGAATCCATCAGAGGTCTTGACCTGCTTCAGACATTTGATTCGGGTAACTATAAAACTAAACCAAGCCAAATTAACTTCAGTAGAAAAGTGTCTGGAGGAAATCCAGCTCTCATGAAATAAAGAATACTGTATGCTTTGCCTCCGATTTTACTCAACAAGTAAAATTGGTTTTACTGGGTCAGTAAACTCAGGTGGTAACAGATATCTGTTACTGTTTAGTTTTCCTGTGATCTGGGGCAATACAGAAGTAACAGCAAAGGATATTGTAATATCTAAAACACTGTTACCTTTAAGGATTAAATGGAATACTGGCATTTATCTATTGTTATTGCTTGTGTTTTTAGTGCCGTGTGTGAACAAAAACCAGAACTCCTGTTTTCCACTAGGAAGGTTAATCTGAATTTGACAAACTTACATAGACATCCAAGATCTCATCTGTCGGACCGTCTGCTAAAAAGGACTCCCCTGCAGTGCTTGAGATTTCATTTGGGCGTTTATATGTGAATGTAGTCCCTCCTCCTTCATATCTCCCGGGTCGATCAATTGCCCAGTTTCCATTGATGATGGACCGTCCTGATCGACTCCGCAATGCTGTCAGGGGGGAGAAAAAAACACATACACACAAATGCTGATCACCAGAAATCACCTTTACATACTAGCTCTCAGGCTGTTAAAAGTGTACACAAACAAATTCATGTAACTGGATTATGCTGTTGTATGTTCTCTGACTTCATGGAATCAGGCAATATTGCTGGGACAAAAAATATTACAGATTATATCAATACTTGTGCAAAAAAAAAAAAACCAGCCTAAAAAACCTGACTCGTATTTGAATATGTGAATTTTATTCTGCAGGAAGAGAAAAATACAAAGCTACAATAGAAAACTCATTTTTCATGGAATATCATGTTGTGATTTTGTTTCAGCCAGCCAGACGGGTACATTGAATACACATGGATAACGGGGAAGTGGTTTCCTGAACTTCCTCCACATCCACGTGAATCTTTATTTAGTGGTTTGGACACAGTAAAGCACTGAAGTGGATACAGATTATCACAACAACTACACTATGTAGAACTACCACCACCCCTACAATTTATGAACCAGAAAATACCTTGGTTCGCCAAATATTCCAATTATTCTTAATGCAGCCTTTGGCAAATCTTTAATTTTCCTTTACAGAATACACATTTTGCCAAACATCTGCAAAATTCTGTTCTATAGAACTGCTTGGGGTGACAAGTATCTGCAAACACCATTGTTCCCTATCCATAAGGGAGGATAATACTACTAATTCATTTTTTCTGCCTAGTCTATTTAGATTGTAAGCTCTTTGGGGCAGAACCTACCTCTTATGTATGCTCAACACCTAGTACAATCATTTTATTGCTATGACTTGTGCCTAAAGGCCCAAACAAAACTGGAGTCTCATTGTGCTAGGCATAGTACATATACATAGAAAAGAGACAATCTCTACCCCAAAGAGTCCACCCTGAGTCTACTATAGTTTAAAACTATAGTTTAGTTTATACTATAGTTTATAGTTTACCATTTAGGGAGATATATGAAATAGAACAATAAGATCCTATTGCATCCTTGAGTGAAAAAATTGAACTACCTTTATACCTTACTGGGTTCTAAAGTAACTGTATAAACCCAAAAAGAAAAGGAGGACTTGTGGCACCAAGTCCTCCTTTTCTTTTTGCGAATACAGACTAACACGGCTGTTACTCTGAAACCTGTATAAACCCAAGAAAGGGACCTGGGCATCACAGTACACAGCTCAATGACAACCTCTGCTCAAATGCAAAGCTGCAAGAATTCATAGACCTTCCTCTGAAGCATTTGGTTTTGGCCACTGTTGCAGACAGGGTACTGGACTTGATGGACCCTGGTCTGATCTAGTATAGCATTACATCAACGGCCACACTGGAGGAATACATTTACTCCCAGACTAGGGAAGCCCTGAGTAGAACACCAAGGAGCCAGAGCGGGTAGGGCACTTTCCGCAGCTGGTTCTCACAAGGTTAAACAGCAAGGCCCAAATTCTGGATCTCTCTCTTTTCCCATGAAGTGATTGCTGCTGACTCATTTGGCTTTGGGGAAATAGAACAAGTATAAACTTGTTGGTGAAACCTACTTCTAGGAGAAGTCTCCATGCTGGGAACATATAAGAAATTATTGTTTTAACTGAATTATGTAAAGAGTACTCGTATACTATGGTTATATATAGTGAATTAATAATAATAGTCACTTATTTATTATTAAGAAACAATGGTAACCTTGAACTACCAGTTTTCAAATCTAAATCAAATGGAAGTTGCGGTATGTTAGTGACATCAGGTCAGTTTGAAATGGTCTGCACCATACATTGACAAATATAAAAGATGAGAGGCAAAACTAACTTTATCTGTATTGCTTCTCATATCAGAAAGAGGTCTCTTTCCTAGATGGGGTTGGAATTATAGGCAGAATAAAATGAATAAATCCATATTGTTGGTTCTCAGTATTCAGTGTTATCAAATGGAAGAGTATAAGTATTCTGAACACCACAAACAAGTGGGTATTCCAGTTGGACAGGACTTAGTAACCCTTTCAGTAACAAACAGACACAGTGCCCATACCAGAGATGCTATTGGCTCAGGAAATTGGCAAACACATTCATCAAATACATTTAAACAATTGATATGTGAGGAATTCATGAGCGATCGGCACAAGGATATTCTTCAAGCATAGTACACACCATTCATTGTGCTTTATTTAAGATCATGTAAGAAAACATTTTAATGGAAACAAATCTGTTTACCTTTAAAAAGAAATTAATAGCTACTGTGACAAAGCTCTGTCCTTGCCTCCGTGGGTCCCGCATTTCCTGGCGGATTTCGCTAGCCTCAGAGGCCCACTGTGACCCTCCACGTAACCCTTCTCTCTCTGGAGAAAAGGGTCACCGTCTACTGAGCCATTTTCATCATAAGCCAGCGAGGGAGGTGAGGAGAAGTTATCCTTCCTTGCACAGTCTCTGTTGTCTCCCAGTCTCAGTGATTAATCAGGGGGAAAAGGGCAGCGGGGGGGGGGAAGCCCGGGCCCATCCTCTACTCCGGGCTCCAGCCAGGGACCCTAACAGTATCAGCTCTGGTAGCTGACCTTTTAGAAACATGACATGTACAATTCCCTGGGCTACTTCCCCCCCACAGCAGCCCTCACTTCCTCAAGCTCCACTTCACCCTTACCTCAGGGCCTCCTTCCTTGTGCCTGATATGGTGTGTACTACTCAGTTTCTCCAACAGCGCAACTTCCTCCCACAGCTCCTGACTAACTGGGAGGCTTTTAACTAGTTTCAGCCAACCCCTGATTGGCTTCTGGTGTCCCAATCAACCTAGCATTCTCCCTGCCTTCTGGAAAGTTCTTAATTGGCCCCAGGTGTCTTAATTGACCTGGAGCAGCTGTCATTTCACTTATCCTGGTACCAGAGATTTGTTTAGCCTGGAGCTAATATATCTATCTCCCACTGCTTTTCTATAGCCATCTGGCCTTGCCCTGTCACACTACACAATACAGGTTTCAAACTATACAAACTGCAATGTGGGTGTTAGATATCAGCCTACTAGGTTTCTTCCACTGTAAGCAGTGAATTTTATATATTTGTTTAATAAAATATAACTTTATGACAATGTGATATAGCAAATATAAAAACATTGATAGAAGTGCCTAGCTAAGGCCAGATTATACCTACATGCGAGAGAAGGCGTAAAGAAACCTCCACTTTTGCAGGCCATGTAACGGTCAACCATCATTGTAATCCCTGCTCTCAACGGAAGATAAAGACTGCTCTGTTACTGTTCTTTTAGACAACTTATCCTCCGCAAGGGGCTGGGATTGGCAAGTACTCCGCTGTCATGCACAGAACCCAATGTTTACTTTAAGTTTGCAAAGACTAATAAGCTGCACCCCAGTAAAGGATGTGGTAGTAGGCATGCACCCCCCTGCATCTGAGAACTCCTGGAGGCATTCTTTCTCCTGGTTCTCCCCCTGGGGTGGCGTAGCTCTTTACTGCTCCCAACACAGCACTATGCTCAAGGGTACAAGCAATAACTTAGAATACGTGTTATCCAGCAAAAACATCCCTCACTGTTTATGGCCCAGATCCCACTCACATTGAGGTTCTCGGCCCAACTAGTGACGATGACGGTGCAGGATCAGGCCCCACAATAGTATATTATTTTTTATTGTAATTTTATCATTTTATTGTAATGTAAGCTACATATTTCCTCTTGAGAAGTATTTTAAGTCCATTTGTTTCCTGGATCTCTTATTTTCTGACATACCTGTTATTAAATAAAGAATTTCTGTACCTACGGATGTTGGCTGAACCAAATAATATATTTCACATAATTTTTTTTTTTTAGTTTAGCCATACAAGTATATTCTCTTTCCTCACATATTTCTGGGAGGCAAAGTTCAGGTTCACAAACTATTAAATATGGATTATTACAAAATGCTGACAAAAAGAAAATGACTATAAGCAACATGCTATTTACAGCTGTTACATTTTAATTCAAACACCTGAAGTACAGGGCTGCTTTGCAAACTGTATTGATCCTGAGGTTGCATCATTTTTAATATGCAACACTTCTAATAAAGGTTTAAGTTTATGATCTGAATATTTTTCCTATACAGTTACTTTTAAAAAAAATAATCTGCACATCAAGAGCTCGGAAATGAAAAAAGTGCTGGCAAAGATTAAATTATTGTTAATAATATAGCTGTAGAAAGATGGCTGTCTGGAAACCAACCAAATGTGCCTCCTACTGTGTTTTGATTACCTTGTATCTATCACCTCTACTGCCCTCCATCTAGAAATGTTATGGTGCTAATATTTTTAGCCAAAGTATGAAAGAGTATAAAGAGCATTAGCAGATTCCTCAGTAAGGCACAGTCTACTGATGATTTCATCTGCCCTATTTGTCAGCTTCTTAAATACCACTGCATAGTTTATAATACCCTTCAATAACACTTTGCATCGATTGTACCGTCTCAGACTTCAAATTCTCATCAACACTTTTGTTTGGGCTAGGAATCAATGGGGGAAAGCTCAATGTGATATAAAATCGAAACTGAACTTCAGGTATCTTAAAAAACATTCATTTTTCCAAGTTCAGCTTTGAAAACTTCTTTCAATGACAATGTTTCAGAGCTCTTGTCCTGATGCTTGCAGATTCTATTCTGCTTCTCCTGCCTCTGATACCGAGAAGAATAGGAAACAATTTAAAATAAATAATGTAGCACTAAAGAGTAAAGTTCTGTAAATAACATGCTCATGCCCATTGATTTCCATGATTTTTTTTAAAGACATGGGTTGTCTTCTGGCTTCTGTGCCTTTAGGGCTTACCCAGTTCACATTTTCAGGCTTTTCTCCACAACCATAAGGGGTAGAAACTTACTTAAAAAAAATCACAGCTAAGAATCCCAAATAGTCAATGGCCTCCAGGAGCTGGTGCTTTAAACCACCAACTTCACAAACAAAAATTGCAAAAGTTGACAAGACTGAAAATACAGTAAAACAGAACTATAAAAAGAGTATTGGCAAGAGAATGCCCTTTTATTTCCCTGGTCTCAGTCACATGACATACTTTGAAACAGACACAGACAAAAGATATAAGCTGTGATTGCTGCAAGCCTGTTCCCCAGAGCTGGTGAAGTATCAACTTCTCTGTGCTGGTTTACCTATGTTTATTAAACTGTTTAAGCTGAGTAATCTAATGTTAATCAATAATCAAAACTAAACCCTAACACCACGTTGTCTATGTCTAGAGTATCATGAAGAATACACATGCCGAGTTATTACATAATGTCAGCAAACAGCGTAACATATAGGTGATACAAAACATTATGGTATAACAATCATTGACAGGAAAAGCACATTGAAACAGAAGATATTAATGCACTTGCTAGTATAGAGGGAATATATTAAACAATGGATCACAAGAACAATATTGTGGGATAGCATCACATGCTATCAGACAGACACACATCAAATCAGAAGAGAAAAAATGCTTTGCTGTGCATTTTGAAGAGGAATAAATCTTTAGAATAAGCATATGAAATCTTGTAAATCCTATTGAAATGTCAATAGTAAAGATGCCAAATGGTTTTCAAGGGAGACATAATTCCATGCATTGGATTATCCACAGGGGGACACTTATTGTGAAGTTTAGGGACATAACATACTTGTGTAGTTTGGAGATGGAGTGGGTGGATAGCAGAGGACTCGTATAGCATGTGTAAGCTTGGCAGGATTAGATTTTTACTGGTAAATGTCAATAAACATCTATTCCACTGTACACACACAGCCTGATGAAAAAATATTTCCATTGATAGTAATCAAAACATACAGATAGCAAAGTAGGAAAAATGCTGCTTAAGAATTTAAGAGTTTGATTTTGACATATGATGTTAACAGTCAACAGTTATAAAGCTTTAACTTTTTGAATCTCACCATCTACTGTCATTAAATAATTATTTCCTCCCCATAATTCCATACAAGTGTGAAAAATTTAAATCAATTAAAATTGAAAAGATGCTTAAAAATAAACCAATATCCATCAAAATTACAAAGAATTAAAAATCCATTTCTGCTTAGCCTAAGCATAAAGCAATGCCAGGTTCTTTTCCTGTTTGGTGCCAATTGTAACCAATTAAGTTTGTGAAACATTTAATGGTGAGTCTTATAAATCCTGCCTGGTAATGTAACTCTGGCTAATTCTTTCTTTTTTTTAATTAAAATTCTTGATATGTTTTATTCTGTAGGGAAAAAGAGGTAAGGTTAATTACTTGTTAACTTATTACGTTAAAAAAATCCATGTGCTGCAAGACACGGCAGATGTTCCAGGCAGTTTGCCATATCTAAGGACAGAAAGGGCTCTAAAATTCATACCTATGAAAAAAATTAGCTACCCACACATTAGCTCCTGCAGTCTTCATATAATTCTAACTCCCACTGAAATTACTGGGAGTTTTGACTGAGACCTCTCTCTCTATATTTATGTAAAGAGGAACAGTATCAGATTGGCATGGCAAAGGTTTTGATTGTGCAGGTGCTCAGGGTAAGCATGGAGGTAGGACTCATTTGCCAACACTTACAAAAAATTTGCGATAATCAAAACAATAAAAGCAATTTAAAAATGCAGTTATAACCTTGCACTTCTTGGCTTCATGATGCAGCCATGGCATCTGGGCATCCCTGTATAGTTGCACAAATGTACATCTATAGCAGTGGCTTTCAACCCTCGGCCCAATCAGCATTCAGCTGCGGCCCATGTCACATCCTCAGGGCCATAATGGTAGTATTGCGACTCACAATGGTAAATAGGTTGAGAACCACTGATCTAAAGGGTTTGATTTGCAAGAGTCCTGAGCAGCTACAGCTTTAATTGTGGACAATTTCTCCCCCAGGTCAGATTGGCTGAGACCCTGAGGTTTTTTTTGCCTTCCTCTGCAGCATGGGTCATGGGTCATTTTCAGGTTTAAACTAGTGTAAATGGTGAATTCTTTGTATCTTGAAGTCTTTAAACCCTGAATTGATGACTTCAATAACTCAGCCAGAGGTCAGAGGTCTATTTGAGGACTGGGTGAGGATCTGTGGCCTGCAATGTGCAGGAGGTCGGTCTAGAAGATCACGATGGTCCCCTCTGACCTTATGAGGAAGGGAACAGCATAACCAGAGTGTGCTTTGGAGTTCAGAGAACCCTGATGATTTCCAGATCCATAGAGTGATTTGGGATTCTTTTCCAATACTACCTTATAAAACCTTTTTTTTTTCCTAACTAGTTTACATTCGAAAACTTGAACAGGTGAAAAAAATTGTATACTGGCTGGTTATCTACCTTAAACCATTCATCCATCCCTATGGTATGTAGGCTCTGTATTAATAAAAAGAGTCATACAAAAATATTCTTCCCATAAACCTCTCAAAATCTGGCAGTAACATTGATAGAGTAATGTAGCTTATCTATTTCATATTATAAGGGCCTTATGGACTGAGGGAACAATGTCCTAAGTCCTACTTAATTGCTTCAAAACCACAAAAAATCTTCACCAGATGGACACAATTTGATTACCCTTATATTAAAATGGATATAAAGTATGAGAATAACTCAAACATTTTGTTTGGTCCTGCCCCAAAGAGAGAGCTGTAGGGAAAGAACACAGGAAGATACAGGAAAACAAACAAACAACAGTGCCATCTTCACTGTGATTTCTTAAGAGGGATACTCCAGCTTGACTAGGACCTTCACTGACACCCTGTTGCTTGCTGACTAACCGTATAAAATCATAAAATGAAGGAATACTTCCTTTCTTTGGGGAGTAGACTGGGGGACTTATATTTGACCGGAGTTGGAAATACAGGGTGAAACCCCAGCCACATTGAAGTGAATGGCAAACATACCACTGACTTCAATGTGGTCATGATTTCACTCAAGAAATGCAACATTTATCACAGGAAAGATGCACCATAGGCTAAATTCATGGGTGGATAGCACATGGTGCAACAGCAAAAGGAGGAGCCAGTACATGCATGCATAAGGGACTTGTTAGACTGAAAAGGGCATGGCTTCAAGAAAAGAGAACCTAGTTAGAGCAAGATCATCTGGGGAACAGTTAGAGCTGGTGTCAGAGCTTATTAAGATGAAGGGAAGCAAATTTAAAGTCAAGTCTGCCAGGGAGAACCAAGAGCTGCATAGCACTCTTTCGTGGTGGCAGAGAGCAAGCAAACTTGGCATGACCCAGTCAGTTACCACATCATTAAAAAAAAAGAGCAGGTATTTTTAATGGGCAGCAAGTGCTGCTGATTGATATAGCACCATGTATTAAATTAAAAATGTGTGTTATCAATATAGAACATAGCAGTGGTGAATTTTTGTGATAGTACTAAATGAGCACACAGCACATTTTCAGAATATTTACCATTAATCACACAGACCTGATCATATTAGGTCTGCCAATGGCACACAGACTCACATTGTACTACACTGTTCTATGCCGACACACACACACAATCAGAATATCATTCGGCAACAAATTGCAGTTTAAACTCCAGTTTACACAGTGGAGCTTCACAGTATAGCATCTCTGGTGTAAATTTAGATTTCTCCTGACTTCCGTTGATTACTTGCACTGCTTAAGTGGCATAATTTGTTAATTACTCATATTCATACCATAAGTGAAACAATTTTGCACTATGACATCACATTGATAATATATTTTTGGTATTTATATTAAATAAAAGTAAAGTTTAAAATGCATTTTCTTCTGCCATTTAAAATATCGTTTTGGCAAAAACTGTTTTGTTTGATATCACACAGCACTTCTTCAGAGACAGCTGTCCAGAGAACAGTTGCAGCAGATAATGCAACTACTGCTGAATAAGCTCTGTGATGAAAGAGGTGAGAAAGACACAGTTTCCTCTTTACCAGTCATTTTCATACTGGTATACATTTTCAACAGTATGAAAACTGGTTTGTAGTAGGGTTGTTAGAGGTAAATCTGCTAAAATTTATAAATTTGATGATTAAATATCTTATAATGGTATAAAGTTTAAAATGCATTTTCTTCTGCCATTTAAAATATCGTTTTGGCAAAAACTGTTTTGTTTGATATCACACAGCACTTCTTCAGAGACAGCTGTCCAGAGAACAGTTGCAGCAGATAATGCAACTACTGCTGAATAAGCTCTGTGATGAAAGAGGTGAGAAAGACACAGTTTCCTCTTTACCAGTCATTTTCATACTGGTATACATTTTCAACAGTATGAAAACTGGTTTGTAGTAGGGTTGTTAGAGGTAAATCTGCTAAAATTTATAAATTTGATGATTAAATATCTTATAATGGTATAACTGATAAAATAAGGATCTGATATGATGGCATCCCATGTAAGGGAACAAAATTAGTCTGATGATAAATGCTATGTGTAAGGGGACTGTTGCCCCCTTACTAACATTCAGTGGGGGTGTTTTAGTTGCTAGCTCCCAGTACTAAAAAGGGGAAAGGGTCGATGGGGAATCAGGACCCTGAGACTGACAGCCCCCAGGAACAATGGGAAGAGGCCAAGGCTCCAGGTCAGCCTGAATGACAGGGCAGGCAGGCTAATCAGGGAGTCAGGAGGCCAGGGAGGTCCCGTCCTCCGTGTGAGCTGGATTTGCCTGGGTCAGACAGAGTGAGGCCGAGCTAAGGAGAAAGCAGGGGTCCAAGCTGAGCTGGGGAGCAGAGCTGTGCCAGATCCAGAGAGAGCAGACCCTGTCCTGGGAGCAGAGCTGCAGCCTCAAAGCCAGAGGCATAGCCCAGAGAGAGCAGACTTGCCCTGGGAGCAAAGCTGCAGCAACCAGAGCCAGAGGGGCCAGAAAAGCAGCCCACGAAGCAGGTCAGTGCTGGGAGCAGAGTCACAGAAGCAGCCTGCAGAGCAGACCTGTCCTGGGAGCAGAGCTGCAGCAACCAGAGCCAGAGGGGCCAAAGAAACAGCCCAGAGAGCTGGAGGCAGAGCAGCAGCAGTAGTGCAGAGACACAGTGGTGCAGCTGGGGCTGGAGCAGTCTAGAGCTGGGTGTGGTGAGCAGCTGGGGAGACCGAGGGGGACCCTGGGCAGCAGGCCCAGCACAGGGAGACGCCTCAGCCAAGAGGCTCTGCAGGCCAGGCTTGGATCGTAACCCTGACAGGGTGGGGGCAACATTGGGAAGAAGGGTCCTACCACTTAGAGCCTGAGAGCGTGTGGCCACCACCAGAGCAAGTGTCCAACCCACAGCACCCCTGCAGCAAAGCCAGGGCCTGAGAAGAAGGGCTGGGACTTAAATGGAACAGACTGTGAACTGCCCTGACGTTCCAGAGACACTGTTTGTGATGTTCCCTGCCACAGAGCGGGTTGATGTGTTTCCTTTAACCTTTCCCATTTTTCCTTATTCTTTTTAAAATTAATTGTTGATTAAATAACTTGCATTTGGTTTAACTTGTATGTAATCGTCAGTGGGTCAGAGAAGTGTCCAGTGCAGAGAGAGTACCCCGGAGTGGGGACACCCTAGCCCCTATCCTAGGTGACCAGAGCAGGGTTGGGGGTCGAGCGCCCCAGAAAGGGCAGGGAGGTCACTGGATAAAGGAGGTGGGAGCGAGGACTCAGATCCTTTCGCTAGCCCACTTCACCGGGGTAGTGCAGAAGCCACGAAAGTTCCCCGCAATAGCAGGACTATTCCCCTGTTTACATATGCATAATTTGGCATTGGAAAAATTAAATGAAACTTACTTGGCTTGTAAGTTCTAACAGTGCAGTTTAGTGTGTATCAGACCATCTGCTAATTTGAATAGTGAAGGTTAACAGCTCACACATTGACCAGAGTTATGCAGTATAACTTTTTAAGCCAGTGGTAACTTCTTAATGTCTGTGGACTATAGAAACTCTCCCCATCACTCTCCCCATTAAAACCTTTCAGGACAACAAACTGTTTAGTATTCAGACGTTACAAAATGTAGCGTGCCTTCCAGTCTGCAGGGCTAAATACTCACTAACAGTGTGGGATAAATAATCTATTACAAGTCATTAAATAACATGGCAAGGTGGGTACCGTCTAAAAACAACATGTGACACAGTACTTGGCAGCTAAGAGAGGGGGAAAAACCAACATTTCAGGTGGATAAAGTGGCAAGCAGCCAAATGCTAAGTGCTTCAAGTATCTAAAAAGCCTTTTCAATTTAATAAAATGAGCGTATAAGTGGAGGTATCACAAATGGATTGTCATGAAATAACTCTTTTCTGTGTTAGAAATGTGGTTGTTACTAGAACCAATTGTTCAGTGTTATAGTTAGAGAAATGGGTGATTTCTTATGAAATACACAATTCCTCTTATGACTTGAATTAATTATTATTAGCCTTTGAAAATAAAATATTCAGGGATAAAACCTGCTCCTATTGAGGTCAATGGCAAACCTCCCACTGAATTAGATGCGAATAGCTTCTTACCCTAACACAAGAGTTAATCACAAAATGGAGAGTCTTCTAATCAGTAAGGATCAACTTATCCTTAAGAACCTGATCCTATAAAACACTGGTTCCAATGGTAGTGGAGTGCTAGCAACTCTCATGAGATGTTTAGCCGCTCACAGGATTGGGCCCTAAATCAGGATTCTGCTATATATGTTGAATTTGAACACAACATCCCTTCAGGTCCTAGGCTTCATCTCCTCCTGTGCATTAGCACTATGAGGTCCCAGTCCATGACTAGGGCTCCTAGTCTGCAGGCTTTGATGGCGAAGCCTCCTTAACACAATTTTCCAAAGACCATAGGGTAATATAAATAAAAAAAATAAGAACAAAAAGGGGGGTGTATTTTCAAAGGCAAAAATGGGAATTAAGTCCCCAACTATTAGGCTTTGAAAATCCTAGCCTGAGACAACCTGTTGCTGAATTTTCAAAACTTTTTAGCATTTTCAAAGCTATTATTATTTATCTTATAGTAGGGTCCAAAGCACTCAGATTAGGATCAGAGCTCTATTTTGCTAGGTACTACAAACCCCCTGCCCCAAAGAACTTGCCCTCTAATATATGTATAAACTTTAAAAAAAACAAAACAAGACACATGTACACTTCTGCACTTCCTGGTTTCAGCCAGGAGCAGAAGCAGACACACCAAACAAACCCCAAACACCTTTAAATATGGTGTTTACAGCTAGGCTAAAACAGAGAGTGAACCTGATCTTGTGAGATTTCCAGCCAATGTTCCAAAGCCTAGAGACCAGATCCCTTCATATATGCATCCAAAACTTCAGAAACCTTTTCAGACTTGAATCACTGAACCTTCTCAAATTTCAGCTCAGTCCTCCCACATATTTCCCCAAACAGCATCCTATAGTTCACCTCCTGAGAGATCTTCATGATCTTCCTGTCTATTGAGAACTTAACAATATGCCCTTTAAAAATCTTACAAAGAATCTCTCTCCTAGACATCAAGATTCTCCCATGACTTGGCCTCCTGCATGTTTCCTAGCCACATTGCTTCTTGTTTTCCAGGAACAGATTGTTTATAACGATCATGACATTAACTTGTAAATTCCATTTCTAGGTCTATAGTTTCATTATTAACGCGGGTGATCATAAATTAATATTTCTGAAAGACGCAGTAGGCAATAAAGGTTCTATAAACATAGCACAAATAGAAATAAATATTTATGGTTTATAAAACAACAATCGTATGAACATCAGTGGGACTATTTCTTTTCATGGAAAGATTAACCATTTATTTGTTTTTCTTTTTTAATTAAAATACTACATAGTGAAGCATAGTACCACAGATATGTGCAGATTGGGAATAATTTTGTAAACCATAAAATAATTAAGTATCAGAAAAATACATTATTTCTAGTTTACTATTCTGTATACTGGTGATTCTACAGTGGAAAGTGAACTACGAACCTTGAATCAGAACAATAAAATTGCAATGTGAGAATTAACCAAAAAATGTTGAAGTCAGTGGGAGTCTTTTCATTATCTTCAGTGGGCTTTGGATCAGGCCTTATGTTTGTTTGTTTTCAGATGTTGCTATTTCAAGAAACAAGTTGATCAACACTCTGTGTTGGGTGGGGGGTTTTGGGGTTTCCCAAGTGGAAAGAATAAATTTGTGTGTGTTCCTGGCTCGCTGGAGAACTGCATTTTCCCCTGAAGGTGCCCTGCAAACACCTGTCTCTGGCTTATGTTATCTCATTAAAAAGAGTTTCAAATGTTCCTTATTTCACTTTCACCAGTGAGGTACTTCAGTTAATTGTATACACCAGATTAATAGTTTGAAAGTGTTTTTTTTAATCTCTTACACAAATTAAAGTAAAAAGAAAGACATCAACATGTACCACAAGAAAACTACCATGACAAGTATTCAGTAGGTTCTTTCATTTTGTGAAAAATGCAGGAGAGGTGAAACAATAAAATGTGGACATAAAATGAATGCATTGCTAAATCAGGCTCCCTTCATTATCCGAATATCAGCTCTTGATGGTTCTGCTATCTCTTTGTCAGAATGTAATAAAATGAATACATCTTTTGTTGGTAAGTGAATTTAGTGTTGATGAAAGATGCTGGATTAACAGTTGTTGAGATAGTAGCAGCAAAGCATATATGATCTATGTAGTGCATGGGGTCACGAAAACACAGTCATCTCACCACCAACTACTGTATAATTAATAGGAATGCTGGTCAGAAAAAGCAGTCCAGGGGAGCTGGATGGTGCCCCATCATTCTTACTTTGAACAGAGAATGGTAAAGCCCAGGGTGACTTTCCCTGGAAACTGAATTCCTCTGTTCTCCGAGAGAACAAATGCACCAAAATTAGAAGCCAGCACTTCATACATTACTCCAATAACATGCCTCACCCCTGATGCAGAGGGACTACCTCTCAAGGTGGGAGGATAATTTGATCCCTATGTTTGTTTATTCCTTAGCCTTTCCACTGAGACTGATAACTAAAAAGCCAATTAATGTCATTTCAAATGCTCTTTATAATATATGGACAGCTACCCACTAAGAACTGGACTGGTACTACCACCTCATTTCATTTATGCAATTTTATGGCAGCAGATTGTACTACTGATTTTGGGTAACGACCAATTTGAGGTGGATATTAGAACCAGTGACACAGAATTGAAAGTCACTACATTCCAGGATGACTCTATGAAACTCCTAAGCTAGACACCCCCTTAAATGAAAGGGGCTATGTTTTGATGAAATCACTTTCTCATAAAGGATATTGCTTTATCTTCTTTCGCCAATGAGTAATGATGCAGGCAATTAGAAAAAAATATCCTAACAGTTGCTCGTTATGCTGTATACAATATTATTTAACCATTAAGAAGAGCTAAGTAAAACATTTGGTACATTTTTAAATTGCATGCTTCAACTTACAGGGTTCTAATAACTTCTGAATTCATTTAAATTAAGCTTTTTATTAGATAAGGAATTAAAATGCAATACATGGGCAATTTATTGGGCACGTCTTCAAGCAGGAATGTTTTCTAATTAGATGATCAAGAGCAATAATTTTGCATTTTCTTGTGCAGTGAATCTACTAAACTCTGCAAAAAGTTAAAAGTGAATGGAAATTGCTGTGTTCTTAACTGATGGTGACAGACGTTTATAGAAGCCGGTTTCCCTCTTTCTTTCGTTATCATCAGGCCTGTCTTTTCCCACTACAGTATATCATTTTGTCTCTATCTTTACAGGACACCATGTGTCCTTTTTGAAGTACGTGTTTTTATTCAAAATGTTCATCAATAAAGCTGTCACCAAAAAGGCAGGAAGGCAGGCACCAGGTCAGTATAGGATCGCAAAGTGATAAATCAAAGAGACCTCTGCTTCTCATTAGGAAGAATTAGACAGAGAGTGAGTGGCATGAAATGCTTTCCCTCCAGTTTGCCCAGAGAATCTGCTTTAGCAGGTTCAACCCTTCCCTGGTAAAGCAATCCGGAAGGGACTATACATGGGATTTATGTCCTGCCATTTGGGGTATTTTTTACGGGTGTTTCAGAGCAAGGGCACATATATATCATGGACTGATACAGTTCCCAATGAATAAGGTACAGCGTTTTTTTTAACAATATGTGACCAACAATGTTTGCACCAATTTGAAAGACAGAAACTTTAATATTCAGAGTCTCTTTGAATGGGACTTCACCACTACTCAAAAAATTAATTGCATTGGTAGCTAGACAATTATGCTAAAGAGAATTAATCTTAAATCCAGAATCCATATTATAGAGTAGTCAAGTAAGAGGCAACAATTTCTATGAATCATTCTGGACTTGCCAGACTTCTCTACAAGTAAAATTGATGGTTTAAATCAATAGACTGCTAATTTTACAAATGTCTCTTCTACTGTCTTGAATAATCCAACATGAAATGTTCCATTTTATCAAATTAAAATGAAGGCATTTTTTCTTTTTTCTTTAAATCCTGTCTTATTTATGTTCTGGATTTTGTACTACTTGTTGGCTACCTTTTTACAGATTCATTTTTGACAATGTTAGACTCATGACTTTGTTGCTGTTAAAAACGGATGATGAATTTTACTGATTTTCCTTATAGGATATTAATGGTAAAGAAGACCACTGCTTAACACAGACTGTTCCCATCACTTATTATAATTTTTCATACAGTATTATTCAGTCAACGTCTTTAGTTCAATACTTTGTATTGCAGATTTGAAAAAACAATTACCTACCTGTAAATGTTGTTCTTTGAAATGTGATGCAGACGTGTATTCTATATGGGTGTGCATGCTCCACACACCAGAGCCGGAGAACTTCATCTAGCAGTACCCATAAGGGCAGCGCTCATGCCTAGTGGCTGTAGCCCCTCCCCATGCTGTATAAGGGCAGCACCATCCTGGCCCCCTCAGTTCCTTCACATTGTCAGAAGTGCAGACTCCAATGCGGTGGGGACAGAGGGCAGGTCATGGACTACACATCTGCATCACATCTCAAAGAGCAAGTTATAGGTAGTAACCATTTCTCTTCCTCATCTAACCATGCAGCATCCATGCTGTGATATGCAGGGAGCAGAGTGCTGGGTCTAAACGTGACCCTGATGCTGAGTCAGGAGACTGGGGTGAAGAGGAAGGGATATGGGAGGTCTGACTGATACTGTGAAGAGGTTGGAAAATCAACATTGTCGCAACCACACTGGAGCAATGAGAATGAGCTTGGTATGGTCCAATTGCAGTTTAAGAATGAACTGCAGGATTATCAGAATTGGCGGAAAGGCACACAGGAGTGCTGATTCCCAGCTGAGGTGAAAAGTGTTGGTCAAGGAGCCTGGACTGAGATCCCCTCGAGAGCAGAACAGACAACATTTCTCGCTTTCTCTCGTGGCAAACAAGTCAATTTTTGGGATGCCCAAAACTACAAAGATGGACCACAGGACGCTGGCTTCAGAGACCAATAGTAATTGAAAAAGAAAGTCCTGCTCAGGTGATCCACCAGGTGATTGTGGACCTCAGGCAAGTGAATGGCCCTGCGGGAAATGTTTTCCCTAATGCAAAACTGTCTGAATTTGACTGCCTTCTGACAAAGCATGTTGGAGTGTGATTCCCCGTCTATACAAATAATACATCATGGTGGGTATTGTTGGTGGGTATGAGAACCACTGTGATCTTAAAAGGTGTGACAAGCCTTGTAGATAACACAAAGCTCCAGGACATGAACATGTAGAGAAGTTTCCTGTTCCAACCGCAGGCCTTGAGCCTTCAGTGAATCGAGGCAAAGTTCTCTGGCTCTGGTGCACCAGGCATCTACATAGAATACATAGAATCATAGGACTGGAAGGGACCTCAAGAGGTCATCTAGTCCAGTCCCCTGCACTCATGGCAGGACTAAGTATTATCTAGACCATTCCTGACAGGTATTTGTCTAACCTGCTCTTAAAAATCTCCAATGATGGCGATTCCACAACCTCGCTGGGCAGTTTATTTCAGTGCTTAACCACCCTGACAGTTAGGAATTTTTTCCTAATGTCCAACCTAAACCTCCTTTGCTGCAATTTAAGACCATTGCTTCTTGTCCTACCCTCAGAGGTTAAGAAGAACAATTATTCTCCCCCTCCTTGTAAGAACCTTTTATGTACTTGAAAACTGTTATGTCCCCTCTCAGTCTTCTCTTCTCCAGACTAAACAAACCCAATTTTTTAAATCTGCTCTCATAGGTCATGTTTTATAGACCTTTAATAATTTTTGTTGCTCTTCTCTGACCTTTCTACAATTTGTCCACATCTTTCCTGAAATGTGGCACCCAGAACTGGACACAGTACTCCAGTTGAGGTCTAATCAGTGCAGAGTGGAGCAGAAAAATTCCTTCTCGTGTCTTGCTTACAACATTCCTGCTAATACATCCCAGAATGATGTATTTACCATGGCTGCATTTACTTTAAGAAAAAATATTGTTTGTGTGTAACAGTCAGAAATGGTGACATTAAAAATAATATTTAAAAAATATAGGTCCAGATTACCCCCTTCCACGGAAATACTTGCAGCATGAGGCTGGCCAGGGGTTTGGGAGTGCGGGAGGGGAATCTTGATTCCTCCTTCTGTGCTGCTTACCTACCCTCCTTCCCCTTCTGGCTGCCATTGCCCGGCTCTGCTGCAGCTGCTCAATAACAGGGGGATACTGAGTGAGTACAAGTAGCTCGGGCTGTATTACCTCCAGCCAGATTTTCATGGGAAAGCCTGGGGATTCCATAGGAGATGGTGTTACACAATATGCCCTTTCTCGACCTTCCTGTATCGCAGTTCTGTTCCCCAAACACTGCAGAGCCTCAACTCCCCAATGGAGGGGATTTTCTGGGGCCCCAGAAAGTGGGGACAGTCCCCAAATGGAGTCTGCACACAGAGGACACCTCACCTGTACAGAGGGAATACACCAAGCCATATTTTCCATACCTGTATCAGTAATACCAGGTTAGAGTGCTAAAAGTGCAAGTGCCTTGAAAAGTTAATTTACTTTTCACTGTTTACCCTGTTTGCTTACTTTTTGCAATTCACTCTGCAGAGGTGATGAAAACAGATTAGTCAATTTTATTTTGGTTTCTAAACAGTTTCATTTTCTGAATCTTATGCATTCAGCAAATGCTAAATGCTTTGGATGCAGTCCCTTCAGAGCAAATATTTATAAAGCATAAACTGTCATAAAAACATTTCTATTAATACTAGTTTTGTAAGACCTCCTCCTTCACTTCCACCCCCTCCATTTAACCCAAATTTTGGCCCTAAACTGCTTTGCAATGACTGTTTAAATTTCTGAGATCCTCTAAGAACATGGAAGTTTTCTGTGCATCTTAAACATCTTTTTTGTGTGACTGTATAACAAAAAGGCTAAAACATAATTCCTAATAGGCTGGTTACTACTAAAAAAATGTTATGCTTTATTTATCAGGCAAATGCTGGAAATGAATGATCAGTCTAGTCTTGATTCTGTTTCAGAACCAAATTACGTGCAGAGATGTTTCAGTGATTGCAGCATTGTGTTCACAGAAGAGACAAATTATAATCCACTGTTCCAACCATTCACTGTCGAGAAGAGACATACAGTCTTGTAATTTTTTATTTCAGATTCATAAAATGCCATTTCTAAACAATAAACAAGTTCAAACTACCCTGCTAACAGAGATCTAAAATCCTATGAGAAAAAAACACAAATGTTATTGTTACTGACAATTCCTTTTATAACTGTCTGCAGATTCAGTAGGTATAGTTTAGCAATTAATAGACATCACAGTGCATTTCAAGCCTATATTTTGCATTTGTCCTTTTGTCTGCATAATTTAAGGTTTCACTGCTAGATCACATTCAAGTGCCGCACCTTTCTGCTGACTTTCGTACTTTCTCCAGCCTTTTGCTATTTCATAGAATAAACATAAAAATGGCTATACTGGATCAGACCAGTGGTTAATCTTGCCCAGTTTCCTGTCTTCCGGAAGTGGCCAGTATCAGATACTTCAGAGGGAATGAGCAGAACAGGGCAATTATCGAGTGATCCATCTCCGAAGTCCAGTCCTCACTTCAGGCAGTCAGAGGTTTAGGACATCCAGAACATGGGTTTGCATCCCTGACCATCTTGGCTAGTAGCCATTGATGGACCTATCCTCCAGGAACTTATCTAATTCTTCTTTGAACTCAGTTATACTTTTGGCCTTCACAATATCCCGGCAACAAGTTCCACAGGGTGACTGTCTGTTGTGTGAAGAAGAACTTCCTTGTTTGTTTGCAACCCATTGCTTGTTAATTTCATTGTGTGATTCCCAGTTCTTGTGTTAAGAGAAGAGATAAACAACACTTCCCTATTCACTTTCTCTACACCATTCATGATTTTATAGCCCTCTGTCATATTCCTCCTTAGCCATTCCTTTTCTAAACTAAACTGACCTAGCCTTTTCAATCTCTCCTCTTATGGAAGCAGCTCCATATCCCTAATCATTTTTGCTTCTCTTCTCTGTACCTTTTCCAATTTTGATATATCTTTCCTGAGATGGGGTGACCAGAAGTGTATGCAGTGTTCAAGTTATGGGCATACCTTGGATTTATATAGTGGCATTATGATATTTTCTGACTTGCTATCTATCTCTTTCCTAATGGTTCCTAACATTGTCAGCTTTTTGATTGCCACTGCACATTAAGCAGATGTTTTCAGATAACTATCAATGATGACTCTAAGATAATTTTCTTGAGTGTTAACAACTAATTTAGACCCCATCATTTTATATGTATAATTAGGATTTTTCCCTCCAATGTACATTACTTTGCACTTATCAACATTAAATTTCATCTGCCATTTTGTTGTCCCATAGCTGTTCCCTGGTTGCTAATCTCAGAACAACTGAAAGGGATCCCATTCCAGAATTTAGTGTTTCACATTGGCTATCTTTTTTAGATCCTCTATTATTGGAGGTCATAATGTTGGCAGGTACAGCTTGTTCTCTGGTATCTCAAATACTTGATGGCATCAAGAATCTAGAATCCAACTCTGAGAAGATATTACAATATTGCCAGGAGTATTTTGGGGGTGAATCTGCATCTACATTTCATAAAATTTCAGTGTCATGATTTCTTACACACATACTCAGGACTCATTTTGTTTTGCCTGGCTAGTAGAATCAAGAATGTAGAGGAACATTACAGACCTGATTTATATTTAAATTATCTCATGGGTTGGGGCTGGTTTTTTTTAATTTTAGAAGTATGTATTGCTGAGTGCCAATTCTAAATTAGGCTACACTTTCACTGTTGTTATTATTTATGTCTATTATGGTGCTGACCAAAGTTCCTTAGGCCTCACTATGCTATATTAGGTTCTGTTCACAGACATAAGAGGATGAAGTCCTGCCTCCAAAGATTCAGTTCTAGGATAAACAGATTAATGTATGTAAAGTCTCCACATAAGGCACTATTAGGAGTTAAAAGAAGCACTTACATAGTTTATTATTGCTTTCTTTCAGCTACTTTTATTATTTATTATCACAATTTTCTGATCTTCCAAAGAGAGAGAAGCACGGTCTAAGGTCTAAGCATGACAAGCCTTGTGTTCTAAGACCAGCTCTGACAGTAATTCCCAGTGTGGCTTTGGTAAAATTACTTTAATATCTCTGCCTTAGTTTCCCTACCTACAAAAGAGATATTATTTACCTACTTAATTGTGGTATCATAACAATCAATTAATGATTATAAAGTAAAGTGTGTGTGGCTGGGTCAAGGTCCCAGCCTGCATGGTTTTTTGTATCTTTCAGAAAGAATCACCATTCACCTTGGAATATTTATTGTAGTGCTGCCCTGCAATCCACCACTCCAATGATCTAACTTCCTCTTTAGTCAGCTACACATTCCATTATTTCCTACTTTCTTGACACCAGAAGCCACGTCAGTGCAACCACAGTAGCAAAGCAGAGGAGAATATTAACTACAGATGCAGACCAAGAAACCACAAGAGCACCGAGGAACAAAAATTGATGTATCATGTGGCCATGTAATCTACCCAGACACGAGCACTGTGGAGGGATTCAGAGAACTGGCAGGGTTGCATAAGATCCATTTTAAAAACTGTAAATACCATTGTTATTCATTTTGAACTCTTTTTAAAATATAATGGTCAGCCAGCTATAAAACAAAACCGGAAATATTGCTAGTCCTGAATCCATATTTGGGCTCTGATTTTTAAAATAGAGGGTCCATAAAACTTACTGTATGTTCCAAACAAAAAGGAAAATTAGGGCAGTATTTTTGACTTTCAGGAATTCTTCTAAAACCAAGAATATGACCTCCTTATGGACCTAATCTTATTTTTTATTTTCCTAAAAACATTACTAGGACCCATACATGGGAAATCTCTTAAGTACAGGCTTAACTATAAGCATGTGGTTAAGTTCCATTGACTTCAGTGCTTTTAGCCACTTGCTAGTCTGCTGTCCTGAACTCGCCTGCATTCCTGATCAAAGCTTAGGGTGACCACAGACATTATAATCTTATTCTCCATAAAGCATGCTTTGATTTTAATTTGGATTCTTGTTGCATAATACGGCAATCCATGTAAGTACAAAATATGCAACAGATACACCAAAAAAGCCCAAACACAATACCTGTGAATTGCAAAGATTATGTTGTACACCTGAATAATGGGAAACAGCCACTTATTTACCACTTTCTGCATCCCAAGCCCTCTCAATAGTTGCTACAGTGAGAAGGTGGGAGAAGGGTGATAAAGAAGCCACTACAGCAAGAAACAGGAGGTAAAACTGACTTCAGTAATAAGTGCAAATGAGAAAATGTCCCCTCATGGGGAAGTATAATTATAATCCTCAATTGAGGTTTACTATACCATCCTACAGAATTCTATATAGAGATAATTTTTCTGTTAAATACTATGTGATGGTCCAAAAATATATAGAAAGGAGAACATTTTCTATTCAATTGTATAGGAATTTCCATAAAGGTAGGAGATTAGGAAGCACCAAGTGAAATCATGGTTTCACTGACAATCAATACTCCCATTGACTTAAATGGAGCCAGAATTTTACCTATCATCCTGAAAACACTGGGGAAAAGGGGACACAACGGGTGACACAGAAGCTGGGAGAGAGAAAATAGCAAGGGGGAGAGGAAGGGAAAAGGTAGCATTAGAGAGAGCAGGAAAGAAGGGGAAGACCATGCATATCATACAGAAAATACAATAGATATATTTAGAATTATGAGCCTGCAATTCTGTTTTAGGCACAAGTTGCTCTTGTGGTTTAGGATGTCACAACAATCAATCAAAAAAACCACAGCCCCAAAACTCAGAGTTGCCTGTTATTCTATAGCCGATTTGTAGGAGTCTTTTCACATGCCTAGATGAGCATCTTTAATTTTCTGCTGTAGGAAATGCAGGACATAATGAAGGTTAACATTTTAAGCAATGGAGAGCCAGATTCGCAGCTGGTGTAAAACAACATAGTCCCAACTACTTCAACAGAGTTGCACCAATTTATACCCATTGAAGAAATGACCTTGAATTGAGGTTATTTTCCTACTGTAAAATAGGGAAATATTCCTTCATCGTGAACACCTGCAAATCCAGCACTTAGAAGAAGTGACCAATATTCAGATCTGGACACTAGCAGTCTCTGATGGGGATTACTTTTCACTGTAGCATGCGATGTTTTATCTACGCAACTCCCATTAAACCTGTAAGATATTCAACGGTCATCTTATTTATAAAACCCCAGTTTCATAACAGAAAGATGAAACAGGAAGATGTTTTTTTAAAAAAAACATTTCTAGCCATGTAAAAATGGGATTAATTAATAATTACAAACTGTTTTGAATTTCAGAAGGTATTTATCAATAATGTATCTAATTTTGGATACCAAAAAAGTGGTGAAATTGCAGATTGGCACAATTCAGTAAAAATAATACAATGGTCAAAACTGATATCATTTGCTTTTCTTCAGTGTATCATATAACTCTGTTTATCTGAAGTATATTAAGAACAGCAAACACATTTGTGTAGAGTGAGATTTGGATAATTAAGGAGAATGACTGAGCACCGTAACAGAGACTCAAGTTGGGTGAGGTAATATCTTTCATTGGACCACCTTCTGTTGGTGAAAGAGAGAAGCTTTCGAGCTACACAGAGCTCTTCTTCATATTCTTTATACAATTTGGACAAACCTTCAGATAAAATTGGGCTGAATTTTACAATGGGAGTTGTACTCAATGTATTTGAGTTTTACATATGGAGAGTATGGAAGTCACTCACAGAACCAATGAAAGAACTTAACTGTGTAATTTTCCAAATTGTACCTCTATTCTTAAAATCTTTGTATGCTGTTTGCTAACCTGGGGCCTGATCCTAAGCCCAATGAATTTGATGGAAAAACTCCAATTGACTTAAGTGGACTTTGGATCAGGCCCCTAGTTGCCAAAGCCTTGCCAATGGTGGAAGGTCACTACATGTTTGAAATGCTTGACCACATATTAGTGTCCACAGTGCAAATGTAACTCTCTAACCTAGTCATATAATTGATTCAGTGTAAACTATATAGGATCTTACATAAATCATTTAGATTTGAAATGGCAACATAACTTTTATATGCAGCTTTCCACACAAAAGCCCAAAGTCAGTATTTGGCTTGTTTTGTCATTATTGAACACTTCCAATTCAGAAAGGTTTCATGGTATCTTTCCATGTTAGCAGAAAGTCTAGCAGCAGGAAGTACTAGGGTGAAAACAAAAAGAGAATTTTTATGTGTCCACATTGTAGGCAGCTCTTATATGGCCTACTGACAATGAGTCCCTTTTGACATAGATTATTTGTCCATATTATTTAACTCCTCAGTCTTTCCATTCCACAATTTATAGTCTCAGACCGTCTGGAGGCAATACCTTAATTGCTTTGCTAATTTTATCTAAATGTTGAATTATAAAGTGATTTGCTAAATCTATCCTGACCCCATATAGGGAATTAACTAGTTTCTGGAAAATAAAAAAAATATAAAATATAAAGAAGTCAATTTTTAGTGTGCCCAAAGGTTAACAGTGGGATGGCCAAAGGTTCCCAAAGGACTGATGGATATAGTATAGTTTATTTGTTTATGAAAGATGGGGTTTAAATGTATTTATTTTATTTAGATAAGTGGAGACTCGAGAAGACTGAAGAACTTCAGAGGGACCTAACATTGCTATGCAAATGGACACAGTGAGAGCAGCGGAAATTCACCGTTGACAAATGCAAGGTAATACATATTAGAAAGAATAATTTGAACTGCTCAAATACATTGCTAGTGTCTACATGAATTGTAACCACACACCACTCACCAGTGGTTACCTATCAGTTAGTGGTTGGCATAAGTCCTAAATTTTATCTTATCTAAAGTAACTGTGAAAATTCTCACTATCCATATAAATGTTATATCTTTTTTTATTAAGCTCTTGGCCTCAGTTGTATCACGTGTCATAGTTGTATTCCACTGTCATATCCTCTTTTATTCATCTCACGTCTAAACTAAGCCAATACATCTCTCTTCGTATGGAAATCTCTCCATACCTTATTAATGTAAGAAAATGAAGCTTGTTTGCACAGAGTTCTCCAACAACCCAAGGAAGACGGAAGATCCTTGCTGGAGATTCAACGCTGAGAAGAATCGAAGGAAGATTTTGCAAGGGACAGGCAAACAACAGGACATAGTTGCCTTCGTGGAGCCAAGACATGAGACATTACTCTAAGATTGGACAGTCGTCTGAAGTCGATGGGCAAGGATCCATTGGTGATGATTCATATCAATGTCAATGACACTGCATCACAGGATATCTCACAGACAGTAGAACTCAGATGCATGCTGAAGAAGAAGAAGAATGTCCAAGTGATCTTCTCTGAAATCTTTCCTGTCCCACAAGCAAAGGAAAACAGAAGGCAGAAGATTCTGTATGTGACTTGCTGGCTAGGTAGGTGGGGTAGAGTGAAGGGTTTTGGTATTGTGGAACATTGGTCTACCTTCTGTGTGGAGAGGGGCTGTATAGTTTGGATGACCTCCACCGCAGTAGAACGGTGACGAAGCTCCTCTGGGACAGATTGATTAGAGTATTCAGGAGGGGGTTAAACTAACAGCAAAAAGAGAAGGTAAAAAGAAGGAAGATATGAGCACTTAGCACAAAATTGAGATATTAAGAACAAAATTAATCAAGGAACCAAAGAATGTGAGGGGAAGAAGTTCTTGAATTGCTATACATAAAATGTTAGGAGCCTGGGTAACAAACAACAGGAATTAAATTGCTCATTTATGAGCATAACTCCTACCTAGTGTCTACTTCAGACCACGAAATCACACTGGGTAACAGGATGACTGCCTCCTTATGCACCTATTTGCAATGTGTGGAGCAGGGAGGAAGCTGCATGATCATGGGGGACTTCAATTTGATGACACATGCTGAAAGTCCCATGCTGCCAGTACTAAATCATCCTTGGAATTTCTAAGCATTATAAATGACAAACTGCTAAGTCAAAAATTATTGCAGCCAATATGGAGGAATTATTTATTAGACCTTGTTCTAACAGATCACAAAGAACTCAAAATGTAACCATAAATAGGGAGTCTTCATCGAGTAGGTGTGTTTCTTGGCCCTACACTATTTAACATTTTTATTAGTGACCAGGAAGAAAACCTAAAATCATCACTGATAAAGTTTTCAAATAACACACACATTGGGGGAGTGGTAAAAAACTAAAAGGAAAGGTTACTGGTTCAGAGTGATTGGATCTGTTGGTAAACTGGGTGCAAGCAAACAATATGCATTTTTAAATGGCTAAATGTAAATGTATACATCTAGGAACAAAGAAGGTTGGCCATGCTTATAGAATGGGGGGTCTGTCCTGGGGAGCACTGACTCTGAAAAAGACTTGGGGGTTATGGTGGATAATCAGCTGAACATGAGCACCCAGTGCAACACTGTGGCCAAAAGAACCAACGCAGTCCTGTGATGCATAAACAGGGGAATCTCAAGCAGAACCAGAGAGGATATTTTACCTCTGAATTTGGCACCACTGGGACTACTGTTGGATTACTTTCTGGTGCCCACAATTCAAGAAGGATGTTATTAAATTGCAGAATGATTAAAGGATTAGAAAACGTGCTTTATAGCAATAGATTCAAGGAACTCGATCAATTTAGCTTAAGAAGGCAAAGGTTAAAGTCTGTCTTGATTATAGTGTGAGAGTATCTAGGGAAAAAATATTTAATAATGGATTCTTCAGTATACCAGAGAAAGGTATAACATGAGCCAATGTCTGGAAGTTGAAGGTAGACAAATTCAGACTGGAAATAAAGCATACATCTTTAACAACTGTAATTACCTATTGGAACAACTTACCAAGGGTTGTGGTGGATTCTCCATCACTGACACTTTTTAAATTGATTGGGTGTTTTTCCAAAAAATCAGCTCTGGAAATTATTTTGGGAAAGTTCTAAGGTCTGTGTTATACAGGAGGTCAGACGAGATGATCACAATCATCCCTTCTGGCCTTGGAATCTATCAATTTTTATCACTCATTGCTAGACTCCTGTTTTTGCAATACCTTTATCCAATGGGATAACCAGAACTAACCACAGCATTCCAGGTGAGGGCATGTCATTGATTTTTATAATAGCAGCATAATATTTTCCTTATTATTTTCCATCACATTCTTTATACACACTTACACTTTGATTTTTTGATTGCCAGTGCATGTAGACCAGAGATTATCACTGAGCTGTCTGCAGTGATGCCCAGATTTGTTTTGTTTTGTTTGTTTGTTGGTTGGTTTTCCCCTACTCTAGTCAATCTGTCCCAGGGGAGATTTGTCACCATTCTACTGCGGTGGAGGCCATCCAAACTATACAGCCCCTCTCCACACAGAAGGTAGACCAATGTTCCACAAAACTAAAACCCTTCACTCTACTCCACCTACCTAGCCAGCAAGTCACATACAGAATCTTCTGCCTTCTGTTTTCCTTTGCTTGTGGGACAGGAAAGATTTCAGAGAAGATCACTTGGACATTCTTCTTCTCCTTTAGCATGCTTCTGAGTTCTACTGTCTATGAGATATCCTATGATGCAGTGTCATTGACACTGATATGAATCATCACCAATGGATCCTTGCCCATCGACTTCAGACGACTGTCCAATCTTAGAATAATGTCTCATGTCTTGGCTCCACAAAGGCAACTATGTCCTGTTGTTTGCCTGTCCCTTGCAAAATCTTCCTTCGATTCTTCTCAGTATTGACTCTCCAACAAGGATCTTCTGTCTTCCTTGGGTTGTTGGAGAACTCTGTGCAAACAAGCTTCATTTTCTTACATTAATAAGGTTTGGAGAGATTTCCATATGAAGAGAGATGTATTGGCTTAGTTTAGACGTGAGATGAATAAAAGAGGATACGACAGTGGAATACAACTATGACACATGATACAACTGAGGCCGAGAGCTTAATAAAAAAAAGATATAACATTTATATGGATAGTGAGAATTTTCACAGTTACTTTAGATAAGATAAAATTTAGGACTTATGCCAACCACTACCTGATAGGTAACAGGAAAAAGTTTCTCCTTTGGTCAGGTTATTTCATAATTGCTACCTCAAAGTTTCTTGTACATTCTTCTGAAGTGGTTAAAGACAGGATGCTGGAGTAGATAGATCAATTATCTGGTCCATCATGACAAACCTATGTTCCTACTATAAACTTTGTCTTAGTATAGAAACTTACAGGGGAAAAAAAGGCTTAGAGCCATTCTTTTGAAGTAGCTTCAATCTAATCACCATTTATAAATGCCTCAAATTAGCTGCATATACAGTTTTTGAGCACTAATATTTGGGTGTACAAATTATACATTTATACATTGAAGACAAATTTGTTCTTGATTTGTGCTTCTAGTGCACAAAAGATAGGGTTTAGCCATGTAAATTCTATGCAGTGATAATAATCAAAACTGTGTGCACAAGTAATTACGCACAGAATGTTGCATGTTTCAAAATTCTGTCTCCCAAAATCCCTTCATGCAGCTTGGCTTTCTATACCCCATTATGTGGTTTTCATATTCCCACCCAAAATGTGCACTTCATCTGGCTGCCAGGAAGTAAGGAAACAGGGACTCTCTCTCCTCTCACATCAGTTTTACAGCAGCGTAGCTCCACTGGTTTCAGTGTGGGTGAAAGGACAATTACATTCACAGTATTGTATGGAGTACTAAACCCCCATCATGTTTCCTAAGTCTAGTGTAAAATAGTCTTGTGGATGTTCTCACAAATGCATCTGGTTCATTTCCTGGGAGAACCTGGAACAAATAATTCCATCTGAGAAAGATTCGTCTTGAGTGAGTTGACCAGAACTATCCAAGAGATGTTCAATTGCTTCTCTAATTTGTCTGTGAAGGAGGATGACTTAGTTTTAACCTTTTCTGTATACTTAAGGGATGGGGAATTTAAAGCATTTGTACTGTATTTCTTGGCTTGTATGGTCTCCAATGAAAAATGACTAGCTATATATTGACAGACCACATGCTGAGACTAGTTAGGGTTTTTATACATGTATTATTCATTACACAACAGCCCAAGTGAGGTGGATAGCTTAGAGCTAGATAATTTTGAATACTGCATGTAAAAGGATAAATCCAACTACTACAGTATTTTTTTCATTACAGAAATGTTTCATTCTTCACTTGTTCTCCATTCCAATAAAAGCTGACAACTCAGAAATAAATTTTGGGTTTTCGCTTAAAACAACATTAATTTGTTAAGGATCCTCCCTAGCATTTGGCTGCCAGCAAAGAAAAATAATATATACTCTAGTGAAAGGCTGTCTCCATTTATCTAAGAACACTTTGCAAGGAGAATTCCTAGCGGTGTAAGCTGGGTGGTCAAAAATAGTTGGAAACTTATCACGTAGACTCATTTCTGATATCTGTTTTCTGATACATTATTTTTCCCTGAGCAGTCTCAAGGGAACATATCGTGCAAATGTTATCATTTGTCATGGCTGTACACCCTGCACACTGAAAGTTAAGAAGATCCACTGTGAATGAAAATGATTTGTTTTTTCATTTGAATGAAGTTATCAAATTATTTGAACTGGAGAACTCTTGTAACTATAATCAAAGTATAGCCTGAGACTTATTAACTGGAAAATGTGGAAATATCTTGCTAATATTTTCACTAACTTTTTGTTCCAGAAAATGGAGGAAGTAACCGGGGGGGTGGGCATTTTACACTTGATTCTGACCAAGAGGGAAGAATTGGTAGTGAATCTGAAGGTGAAAGGCAATTAGGGTGACAGTGATCGTGAAATGACAGATTTCATGATTCTAGGGAAAGGAAGGAGTGAGAGCAGTAGAATAAGGATAATGTAATTGAAAAAAGCAGACAGACTCAAAGAACTGGCAGGTAAGGTCCCATGGAAAGTAAATTTTAGGGAAAAAGGAGTTCAGGAGAGCTCAAAGAGACAATATAAAAGGCACAACTGCAAACTATTCTGATGCAAAGGAAAAAGAGGAAGAATAGTAAAAGGCCAATATGGCTCCATCAGGAGCTCTTTAATGACCTGAAAATTAAAATGGAATCCTACAAAAAGTGGAAACATGGTCAAATTGATAAGGAGGAGTACAAAAAGAACAGCACAAATACATAGGGACAAAATCAGAAAGGCTAAGGCACAAAATGAGTTACACTCAGCAAGGGACATAAAAGGCAATCAGAAGAGATTCTTTAAATACATTAGGAGCAAGAGAAAGATGAAGGAAAGTGTAGGCCCTCTACTTAGTAGGGAAGGAGAGCTAGTAACTGATGAAATCAAGAAAGCTGAGGTGCTTAATGAAAATTTTCTTCAGTCTTCACTAAAAAGATATTTAGCACAATATTGACAATCAGGGAGAAGGAACGCAAGCCAAAATAGGGAAAGAACAGATTACAGATTATTTAGATAAATTAGATGTATTCAAGTCAGCAGGATCTGATGAAACTCATCCTATGGCACTTAAGGAACTAGCCAAAGCAATCACTGAGCCATTAGTAAATATCTTTGAAAACACTTCTAGGATGGAAGAAGTCCCAGAAGACTGGAAAAGGGCAAACATAGTACCTATCTTTAAAAAAAGGAATAAGGAGGACACAGGGAATTATAGAGCAGTCAGCCTAACTTCAATACCTGGAAAGATACTGGAGCAAATTATTAAAAAATCAATTTGTAAGCACTAGGAGGGTAATAGGGTTATAAGGAATAGTCAGCATGGATTTGTCAAAAACAAATCATGGCAAATCAACTTAATTTCCTTCTTTGATAGGATTACTGACCTAGTGGTTAGGGAGGAAGCAGTAGATATGATATACCTCGATTTTACTGAGGCTTTTGACACAGTTCTGCATGACATTCTCATAAGCAAACTAGGGAAATGCGGTCTAAATTAAATTACTATAAGGTGAGTGCGCAACTGGTTGAAAGTCTGTACTCAAAGAGCATTTATCTGCAGATGACACCAAGCAGGGAGGGGTTGCAAGCACTTTGGAGAACAGGTTTAAAATTCAAAATGATCTTGACAAATTGAAGAACTGATCTGAATTCAACAAGATGAAATTCAATAAAGACAAGTACAAAGTACCTCACTTAGGAAGGAAAAATCAAATACACAACCACAAAATAACTATCCAGGTGGTAGTACTGCTGAAAAGGATCTGGGGGGTTATAGTGGACCACAAACCTAATATGAGTCATCACTGTGATGCAGCTGCAAAAAGGCTAATATGATTCTGGGGTGTATTAACAGAAGTGTTGTATGTAAGACATGGGAGGTGATTGTCCTGCTCTATTTGGCACTGGTGAGGCCCCAGCTGGAGTACTGTGTCCAATTCTGGGCACCACAATTTAGGAAGGATTTGGACAAATTGGAAAGAGTCCACAGGAAAGCAACAAAAAGGATATAAGGTTTAGAAAACCTGACCTATGAAAAAGGCTGAAAAAATTGGGAATGCTTAGTCTGAGAAAACGCGACTAAGGGGCAACCAATATGTTAAGGGATGTTATAAAGAGGACAGTGATCAATTGTTCTCCATATCCACTGAAGGCAGAACAAGAAGTAATGGCTTAATCTTCAGCAAGGGACATTTAGTTTAGATATTAGGAAAAACATTCTATCTATAAAGATGGTTAAGCTCTGGAATAGACTTCCAAGGGAGGTTGTAGAGTCCTCATCATTGGAAGCTTTTCAAAACAAATTGGATAAATACCTGTCAGAGATGGTCTAGGTTTACTTGGTCCTGCAATAGCTCAAGGGAGCTGGACTTGATGATGTCCTACGTTTCTATAATTCTAATGTTAATGTCTTGTGTGGGTCCAGTCCAAGGGCAAGAGTTTGTACATCAGCAGTATTACATGAAAAGAAAACTATGCAAATGCAAAGGCATCACTGAATTGAGTTTACCACACTGCAAAATTACATTCTATCACTGTGCCTCATTACTAGTTTCACCAAAGTAAATTAAACTAATGGACCAAATTCTTCCCTGGTCAAACTCCATGAGAGTTCCATGGAAGTCAACAGACGTGAGTCTGGCCCAATATCATTATGACATAAAAGCTACCTTATTAATGGCAACCACTGTTTGCAGCACAGACAAGGCATCAGGGATCAGACTCTAAATAGCTAACAAAAGTATTATTTACATTTGAGCATAACTGGGACAAATTAGCTCCCAGCTGCTTTGCATTCAGGATTTAAAGTTTTATAAAACTGATCTGTGGCAAGGATGATACAAAAGATATGGCTCAATACCAACAAAGCTAATATGATTTCCTAAGTAGTGTTTTTTCGAAACAAAGTACATATTATGCAAATGGTTCTAAATACATCCCAGTCTTGATCTTCAGAAACTCTCTCTTTTTCAGGCCTGTGCCCCTCTTGCTTTTCATTTGAACAGAGATTGCCACATTTCTTACATGTTGATGTTTCAATTCCCTACATCACCTGATAGACTGTAGTTGTAAATGCAGTCGCTGTCAAATTCCTGCATACCAAAACCATGACAACATAGCTCATCTAGCACAGTGTGTCTTCTTTTTTCACAACAGACAACAGCATGCTAACAAGGGATATAATGTCTGTCATCAGTCATGTGCTATATTTCTGTTCATACTAATGTCTCCAGAAAGCTGTTGAGAGCACATTTTCACTCCATGCATCTGAAGAAGTGATTTTTTACCCACGAAAGCTTATGCCCAAATAAATCTGTTAGTCTTTAAAGTGCCACCGGACTCCTTGTTGTTTTTGTGGAAACAGACTAAGACGGCTACCCGCTGATACATTTTTAGTTGGTTTTTTATATATATGTAATTCCTTCACAATTATTTCTTTAAATTTTCTTGGTGAATGTATCTTTTGGCTTGGACAGTCACTTTTGAACACAGGGAAATGATGGATTTAGGTCTTCATTAAAGTCAACATGACTGAGGGAGAAAATATCTTCAGGGCAATACTGTTCCAAACCGATTAGCTTCACGTTTATTTCTTAAACTAAAAAAAAGTCTGATACAGTAGGCTTTAATAAGGAAAGGACTGTTCCCCTCAATAAATGCTTGTAAATTTACAGCTAGAAGACAGTCAAGCTTTGGAAGGATAAGAATTAATATAAAGGAATTACAGGTAACATATATAAATGGTTACATACGGTAGCGTAAATAAAATTTACATTTAAATAAGGCAAAAAAAAGCTGGGAAACATTTTTGGCTTCCAAATGAAAGAGGACAAATATAATAAGATAATTATGTACATCATTAAGAGCTTCATTTCTATACAAATTGTTATGTAAATTCTGTTCTGTCCCTACCAGACTGCAGTCCATCAAATTATTGCCACACAACCAGTGGCAGAGAAACTGCTGCAGGGAACAGGAATTTCTAAAATACAGGGATATATCCTCAACTCATGGAAAGGGGATGTTTCTCCATTACAGGAAATGGAGATATACATTGGCTGAGGATCTGGACTATAAATTGGTATTTTCCCAAAATACAGAATTGTTCACAGAAAACTACAAATGTTACAAAAAACCTCAGTAAAATTAATAATATTAAGTTCCTTTCTAGTCGTCTTGAGTAGAGGCAGCAGGTGGGGGGCAGGGAATGTATTTCTGGCATTTTAGTACTTCATATAGATGTTGAATTAGATGGATGAAGAGATGGAGCTTGTGGGATTCCACAGGTGTGAGCAGAGATGTGACAGAGTTTTATGGGACTGCAGTGAGATGTCTGCAATTGCTTTTCTCTTACCAGTCTTTCCTACATAAGTCAAAACCCAGGGGTTCCTCAGCAGGGTCAACAACAAACTGTTTGTTTTGAATGGTTGAAACACTACATGTGGCTCTCCATAGAGCCTCCGCGTCAAAGTTGAGTGTAAGGATCTTGATGTGGTTCCATAGAAGATTGTGGGATTTTAATCGTATCTTGGTGGGTTCTGCAGGTCATTGTGCAATGGGATCCTTGTGTTTGCATTGACATGGGTGAGAAAGTGAGATGTTTGGGCAGCTCTTTTAATCTGTGGAGGCTAGATATACTATAGGACTGAGAGACACTTAATTGGTATCAAGTTGTTTAGTGTGTCTGCTGTGAGACCACACTGGCGCACAGTATTCAGCCATAGTATACCAAGGCAATTGTTGCAGTTCACAGGGTCCATGGACTGGAGTCTCGCGATGTTCCAGCCAATGACAGTATATTTCATGTAGTCTCTTTCAAGGAGTGCAAAACCACAAATCTATGACTTCAGCCTTCATGCACCTTTGAGAAATTCTGCCACTGGATATCATAGCAATGATAAGCAGATCTGGCAAAAAGCACTTTTTCAAATATAGCTAAAACTACAGTAGGTTGTCATTCTATTGAACCACATCTGAAACTCTGTCCACTTTCTTAAACAAAGAATCAACGAATTACTGCTTATTTAAATGTTTACTATGGGTTTTTTCATCCATTGTGATTTATTCTAAGTTGCCAACAGAGATTGTGTTAGTGAGAGAAACAGAAATAACAGGTAGAGAAAAAGTAGGCATAAGAGAAAAAAAACCTAAACTATAAATGAGTTTCAAGGATCTATAGAAATATACAGATACATTTGTAGTTTAAAAAGTAATTGGCACTATTTTGACTTTCAATAACTGAAATGTACACGTTTCAGAGTAACAGCCGTGTTAGTCTGTATTCGCAAAAAGAAAAGGAGTATTTGTGGCACCTTAGAGACTAACCAATTTATTTGAGCAGAAGCTTTCGTGAGCTACAGCTCAAATAAATTGGTTAGTCTCTAAGGTGCCACAAGTACTCCTTTTCTTTTTTTGAAATGTACAAATCTCTACTATCACTTCAAATGTAATTTTGTTATTTGTCCTTTACAGTTACAGCTAGTAAAATAAGAAATTCTTGTCTCTGTGCCTTGAAAATAATTTATATAAAAATCTGATGAGTTTAATCTTCCTCCACTTTAATGGGATTTCTCCCATACCAATATTTCTTCATAATTATCAAGAAGGATTAGCTGTAGACTTAGGGCCTCTTTAAATCAAAACAAATGTGGAGTAATCCTCAGCCTCTTGTCAGCAGATGAGCCAATCTGACTCATTTGACTTTGATTAAGAAGAGCATTCAATTTTTATCATCTTCCCTTTTGCCTTATGCAGTGTATAAAAGTGCATGCTCAAATGGGTGAACACTGTCCACACTTAAGACTAAATAAAGAGATGATCCTTTTACTAATAGTGTCTCTGGGGGACCATTACTAGATGGCACAAGTTATTAGCTGGGTACAGAACCTTTAACCTCTAAATCACCAGTCTGAATCTGACCCAAGGCAGAAATGGTAGCAATTTAATGTGGCCGGTGCAAAATTACAGAAGTGGTGGTTTTAGTTCAGTTCTTTGTGTGCAAGTATTAACATCACCATGACTGGCATCAACGATAGCAATTTCAGTTCAAAGATAAAGGACTGAGAGTCAGAGACAAAAGCCTTCCCAAATCCTTCCACAGCAAGAACCTCCTCATCTGGAGATCATCTTTCATACTGAGTCAGATGAGCAGGGCAGTGTGGGAAAGCCTGCAGTGTTCAACGCCCGTGCTACACCAGTTCTGTGCATAAACAGAGGATTTCCATATGGCACTATGCATGAGCCCTAAAAGCCTGAGCTTGATGACATAATTTTGTTATGACATTAAATGACATCCTGGGATCGAATACCAGTCTAACATACAGGACCAGATTCTTTAATCCTATGTGGTGCAAAGTGAACTTAAAGCCACTGGAAATTGCTCCTGGAGAATTTCCCTTCCATATAGGGGAGTCTTTGCCAGTGCAGAGCCTGACTCCACCACCCCCTGAACAGTATAACAGGATTTCACCCACCAAATCCAATCCATGGTCATTTTGTGCCTCAGAATGCTTTGGCATTGATGTTGAATGATTAAACTTGGTGAGCACCAATGAGAAGGCTACTCTGCTATTTCAATATGAATATTAGAGCTAAACTTGTCAAAAAGCAGGGAGCAGATGAGAAAATAAATTGAAACAATATTTTTCAAACTTGGCATTTTGTGGCCAACCAGCCAACCACCAGGTTATTTCTGGCTTTTAGTTGTTTAATTTCAACTGTTAAATTGGAAGCATATTTCCAATTTACACATTTTTACTGAATTGTGAAAAACAGAAATGGCCCAGCTGCTGGCAAAGACCCAAGGAAAACAAGTACTGAGGAGAAGGACGCCCCAGAAAGTCAAGCATATAACCCTAAAACAAATATTAGGATCCTGCAGGGTCCTAGAGCATGTGATATTTAAATAGTTCACATGCTGGTATAGTGTGATAGCTGGTAGTTGCCAAAGTTAGCAGAGGGTTATTAGCTACATGTAGTTTAAAAAGTAACTGAATCAGAGACATATGCATGTAGCTGCGATACACAATCACCTCTACAGATTCAGATTGATGGAGGGATTGATTAATATAGTCAGACTAGCCAAGAAGATAAAGGTCTTTGGCAGAACTGACCACTTGCTGTACAAACACCAATAAAAACCCATTCTACAGGTGTGTAATATTTGGTAGCTCAACCTAGTGACATTTAAAAACACCAATACATGTTACAATGTATCCTTAGCAATCTGAGGAGTAAATTGGAAGAGTAAGTGAATTTGCACGTGGTGTTTCTTTCTCCCACCATTCACTCTTGCTTTCCAATCCCCATTTTCGTTTTTAAAACTTTTTTCTTCCTTTATTCACTTTATGCTGGTTTCTGTTGTTAAGCGCCAATAAATAAATAAATAAATAAATAAATCGAAACTACAACACAATCCCAGCCAAACTCATCCAAAGAAACCAAAACCAGCTGATCTAACAACAGTAATTTTCTCACTCAAGCCAACAAAATCATAGCACACATCTGCACTAAACGCCTCCTCTGCTTAAAAAAAAAAAGAGTCATGGACTGGTATTTCACATAGCTGTCATATAAATAATGTGCTGGCTGAACAAAATACATAATGGCTTTGAGTGGCATATCAGATGTAGCCAAAAAAGCAGCAGCAGATCTCTAAAACTCACAATTGTTTTCCAGCAAATCATTTAATGGAGGTTTTTTTCTTTCAAGGGAAAAATACAGGACTTTGTTCAAGTACATCAGGCATATGCTTGCTCTCATTCCACTTCCAATTGTGTAAAGTGAACAGAAAGGCTTAAGATTTCAAACACCTTTCTCTACTTAGTAACATGTCAGGACAGGAGGAGTTGAGACAACTCATCTACCTTGGCTCACCCCAATGTTAATCACTCCATCATGTTGACTAATACCATCATTACTTGACATGGAGCACAGGGAGAAACTCAATACCCTGCCTAGCAAATAATCTTCTAAGTTAGGGAAGAATTTCAATGTTCAGATTAATAATTTAGAATGGGTTCCAACCTTAGTTGGGGGGGGGGGGGTGACAATAGGACTTCACCACGTTGTGCACAGAAAAACAGGGGAACTCATTTCTGTATTAGACCTCCTTCCACAGGTCTAACATTACCCAGGCCAAGTATCTTTGTGTGGTCCCTTGGGTTGTGTGTGTGTGTCTGTGTAGGGATGATAGGCATTAACATCTCAATGGCAAAACACACTGCTGCCTTCTGAGAACTCTTCAAAAATTCCCACTGTTACCCCAGCTGCCAACAGGGGCAGAGGTGTTGAAACAACAGCAATATGCTCCTGCATGCTCAACTTTTTAAAAAAAAATATTTATTTAATTATACACACACACACACACACACACACGATAGTCTGTAATCCATTCATACCCGAAAGCTATAGACTTTGGTTAAAAACCTGTAATGCCTGCCCCCAATCTCTTTATTCCCCCTTTTCCAAAATAAATAAGAAGAATTGCCACCTCCAGGATAAGAAGGCAGAGGAACTGCAAATGAGTGCAATTGCTGGTTGCAATTTCAGTCTTACTACGCTGGAACTCCCTGCGCTGTGATATGTCTTCATGGACAAAGGAACAGTTGATTTAAATTCTCTATCTCACACTGGTTTCAGATCACTGTTGGTCAATGTAAAAATAGAGTGAATGATAGGCTAAAAGATATCCTCTGTCACTGGCCATGAGAAAACCCTTGGTATTTGTGTCATATTTATGTGCCAGGTTTCAGAGTAACAGCCGTGTTAGTCTGTATTCGCAAAAAGAATGTGCGTAACTGGCAACCTCAGTACTTTAGATTTCTTTCAGCATATAAAAGAAATAGTTAAAAAAAGTAAAGAAAAAGGAAGCTTGAAGGACACAGCTAATACAGATATGTTCTGACAATCACAATTCTAATAAAGATAAGATAACATCTCTGTATGCTGAATCCACAACAATTTCCCATTAGAAATGACAGGCTGAAATACTATTCATAGTGTTAACAGGATACGTATGTGATCTTTATTTAATGAATCTGCATCTCAGTGCTTTCAAAGAGCATGTATGTGTACTTATTGCCCTGGAATCTGATTTCATAGACCGGACCATTGGCAATTGTTTGTTTTCCAAACTGAATAGCATCCTCATAAAACAAACAAACAAACAAACAAAAAACCCCTTTCTAATTACTCAAAAAAAAAATCTGTGAGTTGACAACATATTGTGAAGCAGAATATTAAAGAAAACGTTTTTCCAAAGCAGACCAATTTACCAGATTTTTCATGTGATGCTGATGTGCATAGGAAAAGTCTGATTAGTTACAAAATTTCATGCATATTCTTTAACATCTATTGTCCTAACAATATTCTACACATTTTAAATAATGATTCTGATGGACAGCAGAATTAACTACTGATTTTAATGGAAGCAGGATCAGGCCCTGGAGAAATGCACTAGTGATGAAACTTTTAAAAAATCAAATTATCATTTGAAATGACATTTTTCCTTATATCAGACTGGCACGTTTTTTCGAATATTCATGAAAACATTGGGTGTCAAGCAAAAATCGTTAGGTTGGTGCAGCCTTGCTCAGTCACTTTTTGTACCTAAGATTTTGCTATAACAACCAACAAACACTTTAGGGTTTTAGGGCTTGATCTTGCAAGAGGTTGAGCTCCCTAAATCCCACTAAAGTCAAGGGGAGTTAAGGACCTGCAGCATTTTGCAGGGATGCTCAGCACCTTCCAGGATCAAGCCCTAAGTATTAGCCCTGATGTAAATGCTTTTAACAATAGTTCAATATGCTAGTAAACTCCAGGATGCTTGATTTTGAGTGAAATTTAGAGAGATCCTGAATTCATTGCCCTTTTGTCTGTTGAACAAAAGTTATGCTACTAACAAAGTGAAAAAAAAACACAATCAATTCACTTCCAGACATTATTTCAGTTTGAACTATTAGAAACACATGGTTTATATCAGAGATGGGCCTGAACCAAAACCCAAGATCTATAGTCCCCTGAACTTTGGGGAAGTTCAAGTATGGGGCTAGACTCTGTGGCTTGATCCCATATCTGCTTCAAAAGTGTTTACAGTGAACAGGGTGAGGCTCAAAACAGATCACACATTCCAAGTTGTAAAACAACCTAGTGAGCAGTAAATATTAAGACTCCCTCTTTGCTGGGTTCCAACTTTTTGTTTAAATCTATGCCTGTTAACTTTATCCAAGAAAATCTACCTTTGAGAAATGTGATTCTCTCAGGTTACAGTGTCAGATACCTTAAGGCATCAGCCTCACCAGATTCTCAACAAATGCACAACACCCAAATTGATGCTCTCTTTTAAGAAGTTTCCAAGCAGTCACACTGTTTACTTAAGGGTTTGAACCATTGAAATAATTTTCTGTTTTTATTGTTACAATAACACTGCCTTGTGCTTGCTGTTATGTTCATTTAACCATCTGTTACGTAAAGACAAATGACAGAGACACAAGCGCCACCCTCCTGAGTGGCTTGTGAAAACACTGTTCATGTGTGCTGTATGGCAGTAGTGGGCAACCTGCAGCCTGCAGGCCCCACACAACCCAGGAGGGTAATCCGCTAGCGGGCTGCCAGACAGTTTTTTATATTAGCACGGCCACCCGCAGCTCCCAGTGGCTGTGGTTCACCGTTTCCAGCCAATGGGAGCAGCAGGAAGCGGCGTGGGCCGCAGGGACGTGCTGGCCGCCGCTTCCCGCAGCTCCCATTAGCCAGGAATGGTGAACTGCGACCACTGGGAGCTGCAGGCAGCTGTGCAAATGTAAACAACTGTCTGGGGGCCCGCCAGCGGATTACCCTGATGGGCCACGTGTGGCCTGTGTGCCGCAGGTTGCCCACCACTGCTGTATGGTTTCGACAGCATAGTCCATCCTGGTTTTGTTGCTTTCCTAATGCTTGGCAGAGAAGGATTCAGTCAGAAAGAAGCTATTGAGTATGTTATTTGTACATGCAGCACTTGAAACACCAGCACTAGAGGCAATCCAGGACTTCATCACCATAAGCTGGGGCAGCTTTTCCATTTCCATTTTAGTTAAAGTGCAGAGGCTACTCACTTGGGTCATATTAAATTATAAACATGTTGAAGGTGAGAATCACCCCTTTCCACAAACCAGTACATGGAAGAGAGCCTTGAGGAGAAAAATTCTGTAGGGACGGGTCCCCCTTGCAGAGTTTTCTCCAAAACCATTCCTTTGGGGGAAGGCTCTGGAGTAGGCAGTGGAATACCCCCACAAACACTGCATATATTAGGGGAAGGTTGGAATGCCTCTGCACTTGCTCTGAAGCACCCTGACTCCTTGTCTGGCTCCCCTGGAGCCGAACTAAATGGACACTCTGATTAATTGCTGTTCCTAGATTCCCCTTGGAGAAGGCATAATAGAAAAATTAATGCAGCTTGACTGATGTCCTGTATGGGAAGATACCATGTGTCCTGCCTCAACCACATGTGGACGCCTGGTCCTGCAGACTGGCAGGTAAGAGGTGTTATGGAGGAGACTGACTCCCATCCTGCACCAGAAGGGGATGATGTGTGCAGAAAGGGAACCCCTTTCTTGGCCTTGAGTTGCATTAATCAAGATTGGATATGGAAAGAAAAAGTGTTAGGTAAAATCAACAAAAAAATCGGAGCAGATTATTAATTTGGAAGCCAGGTGACCTGTGACAGATTCACTTGAAGGAAAAAACAACCCCCCAAAAGCTTTGGACTATGAACCTATGAGTGAATGATGTTGTGACAGAAATTCAATAGTTACCTTAAAGATCTGCCATTTATTGAAGGACTCTTATATAAGAGTTACGGCTGAACATCTGCAGGCAGATTACAGATTTAAACATTGTTGCCTCAGTTCCTGTCAAGCAATTTATAAGACAAATGATGGGCTGCTTATTTTGCCAATAAACATATATCACTTCCAAGAATTTTCCCAAGCTCTTATGTTGCTTTGCATATAAATGCTCTCATGTTTTGGGTAGAGTCCTACATACTCATCAGCACAACAGATGTGTTTACCTGATATGATTACTAGCTTTCTTTTTAATTCTGCTGGCAAAAGACAGAGAAAAAAATCCCAATTTTTCAAATGTTTAATAAACCAAGAATTTCAATTTGGTTGGAATCCATATACAGGAAAAGCTTTGTTACCCAGCATGTTGGACGAATGGGGGGTGCCAGTTAGTCAAAAATACGGGTTAAATAAGAGTTAAACTTACCAATGGAGGGTGGGAGTTTGGGTGCGGGAGGGGGTCAGGGCTGGGGGTTGGGACATGGGACGGGCTACGGGGCGCAGGCTCTTAGAGGAAGTATAGGTGCGGGAGGGGGCTCGGGGCAGAGGGCTGGGGTGCAGGAGGGGTTTCGGTGTGCCAGATCTGGGCGGTGCTCACCTCAGGCGGCTCCCTGCAAGCGGCGACATGACCCTGCTGTTCATGCTCAGATACCTGTCCCTAGATGGAGGTGGAGCCAGGTGGAGCCAGCGTTCGGGTGGGGTGGGGCGAGTGCACGGGGCCCCCATGGCCATTCTGCTGCCTCGGTGCAACAGAGACATGTCACCTGCTGGCCCCACGCCAACTGGACTTTTAATGGCGATATCAGAAATGCTGGTTTCTAGAGCTTTATGGTTGGTAAAGTGCTGGATAACACAGCTTTTACTGTATTGAGAAACAAATTATTATTCTATAAATAGATAGATAAAATGGCCAAACAAACCACAGTTTCTTGTTTATTTACACATACCTGAAGACAGATTTTACTACAGTATCTCAGAGGTGGAGACAGATACATAACACAAGTAAGATCAAGGCATTTAAAGTCATGGTGATGCTGAAGGTGCACCATAGTTACAATTTTTCATATATACACATATATAAATTCATAACGACATTCTACTGTATATACATATTTCATCATAACCATCAAGTTCCAGACATTACAAGCTTTCATAAAAGAGCTTACTGATAGATTTTACAGTACAACAAAACAGTATGCAATTTGTTGGTTTAATTTTATTTTGGGGATTTAACCCTTCTGTTTTCCCTTTTGGGTGTCTGGACCTTGATGACAAATACCCATGCTTCTTACAGGAAGACTGGGATTGTGAGGTTCCTAGATACCCAAACTTTTCTGAAGCATGTAGGCCCACCTCTAATTAGCCCCTTTGCCCAGTACCATCAGAAACAGAACATTCTCTACATAACTCTGGGCAGAGCTTTTCACTTGTGAACTGATGAGAGGAATTTGCTATAGATACTACCCAAAGGATAGTTCTTTTAATTCTTTTAATCTAGGAGCAGAGGCCCAAGTGTGGGGCCAGGAGTGGGGTGGGCCCCATCAGTGGAAGCCTGGGAGCAGGGGTTGGGGCCAGGCACCGGGTCCCGGGAATGGGGCCAGCAGATGGGGAGCGGGGCTGGCGGCGGGGACCTGAGCCCCATGTGAGGTGAGGGGTTGGAGAGCAGAGGGCTGGGCCAGGGCATAGGCACAGGAAGCACCCCCAGGTTTTGCTCTGAATCAGTGGCTGGGGACCGGGCCAGCAGCCCTGCATAAAACCCGGGGGTGCTGCAGCACCCCCGCACTCCTACTTCCCGCGCCTATGTACAAAATAATATCTTATAACCAGCTTGTCACGTCCCTTGGGGTAGAGAAGAGACTGAATGTGGTTACAGTAAATACAAAGGGGCATCTTCACTAAGGCTGCTGGACGCAGAAAGGCCTTAAGATCTTTAGCTCCCAGATTGACACAGGGAGTGCTGCTTAATGTCACTACACAAGGTCTCTCCAAGTACCAGCCTAGACTAACCTGACATGGAAGGTACTGACTACACTACATAGCTGTTTCCAGACAGGTGGACAGCAGTACAAGAAACTGTAATTCTAGATTACAGGACTAATCAGATTAACACACATATAGGAGGTCTAGCCACTACATGCTGGACCTGTTAAAAAGGACATTATAACAGCAGAAGGAAGGGCTGTGTAAACAGCACTACCAATAACAAACTTTTATCGCAAGAAAAATATGGATGAGGATTTTTCCACAACAACACAGACAGCCAACACCTTATCCTCGCTATGTTTCTTTAGATGGAGAGAACCCAAACTTGTACTGACAGCAACATGATTACATAAGGAAAAATCCAAGTCCAGACTGACCCTAAGATTCCTGACAAATTATGCTGCCAAAATTTCTGTCCTGTCAAAGTGTATGTCAGGGAATCAAACTCCTCTTCATCACTCTCTTGTATTCATCAAATGCAACTTGGCAGCCTGATTGCCTCTGTTAAAGCCGAAATGATTATAAACCATGCAAGAATGACTCTCAGAAGACGGTAAGGGGACTGTTTGCCAGGTGTGATTTCACACATAAAAGTACCCTCCCCAAAACAGCAGAAGGACATTTTCAACTTGTAAAATTCAGCTATTAAAGAGTTATAGAACTAAGAGGTCCAAAACAGGATCAGATATTTAGGCTGAGGTCCAGCAGAGAAAGACAACCAAACTAACAGCATCAGTCTAAACAAAGAGATTTTGCCAGAATTAATTAGTACATCATTTTACTTACTTCTTGATTTATAAAATGAACCCCATTCCAAGTCTCAAGGCAATGAACATAATTTAAATGTCAGTCCCAACAAAAGCTAACAACAATCAGTATTACACCAACTCTCATATCATGGAGAGGAAAACTCCTTAAGATTATTTATTTGTTAACACAGCAAAGATCAGACTCAGCTTCTCTGGCAAAACCACAATTAAGGAAGGGACCTTTCCTGCACAATCTGGTATCTCTCAGTTCAGCACAAGCCTATGGTCTTAAATTCCATTTCCTGGAGGGATGTGTCTTCATTCATCACATAAACGTATGCTATCTCCATACTATGGATGACCCAACTGAAAGACAGATTCCAATTGGCCATAACAAATATATTAACCTAGGTAAGCATGGATCTATTTTCTTACTTAAAAATGGCAATTTGAAAATCAGGTGAAATATCTGACCTAGCTTTTCTTTATACAGCTCTTTAAGCACCTCTCAAAAAATCCAGTTCTAGCCTTATTTGAGTCCTGTATTAGTAGCCCTGTATGGGAAAGCTTGTCTAAATTTTCCTTGAGCAAGAATCCATTCATTGATTAACTTTGTACCATCCTATTTCCTAAACTCTTTGAAGCCTGTATGTATTCACTGATAAATCTTCACATAAAACTAACCCTCTGCCAACCCTAACTCTCTGCTCTAGTTAATACCTCAGAAAATTTAAAGACATTGCACAGTTTGTGTCTTTATTAATTCTTTTAATCAAATACCTATCTTGTACAGCGATTTTTCTGGTCATATTCTAGCCTTGGTAAAATGTTTGCACCTTTTTCTACCCTGAGATATTTAATTATGGCTCTAATAATCAACCAATGCCAGCAGAGTAGGAATGGAAAAAAACCAAGGATTTTCTCTGAGCCCTCACTCATTTTTAGCGCAGATCTAGATTCAAACCTTCTGAGGTGGTCAAATGTTGATTTAACTTTTTTACTCAATTTTATGTTATATTTTCAAATCCACGTTCTAGCCGGAACTAGAAACAAAATGCAACAAGAAACACCGTTTCCCACAGTATTTCAGTTGGGACTTGTGCCAGAACTGTTGCAGAAAGTCTGTTCTTATCGGCCTAGCAGCCCAGCTGTGCAGACTCAGGTGGTAAGGATAGTTCAGCTAAGCTGTGCTTAGGAACCCAAGGCCAAATTCTGCTCTCATTTAAACTGATGAAAACTTAAATAACTCTTCAACAGTTTTCAGCATTTATCAAACTCAGATGAATTACCCTAGATTCCTACTTATGAAACTGAAAACATAATTTGACCCCAGAACTTCTGGATACTTCTGGAAACTGAACCCAAACTCCAACCTTTCTGAGCTTTTGAAAAACTGCACTGGAGGGCATCATTTTCAGGAATCCAGCACTGCAGCTTTCAAAACCTGGTTTACTCAATGTCTGGATTCTCAATTAAAACTAGAAGATCATTTCCATAACCCAATGCATCTCTTAGAAGGAGAAAGTGAAGGAAGAATTTGATTGAATACCTCCACTGGAAGAGGAAGAGATCTGTGATTTCACATTCACTGTGTTACACTGACACAAATGAAGTTTTCACTTTACATCAAGCGGATGCAAGTCAAGCAACTGCTACAAAATACTGCGAACACCCCGTCCAACAGCTGTTTTCAGGTTTTGGCTGTAGCACTCTACTAGAGCACATTAGAAATTCCATCCTTTATACAAGCAGGTGTGAATGCTTTGGCATTTTCATAAGTACATGAAACATTTTTTAAAATAGATTATTTTATTTTAATTATTCTGTGAGAAACAAATGTCTATAGTGTAGAGCAGGCATATGAGGTATCTATTAGATGGTTACCTTAAAGAGAACAAGACAATAAATAAATGCTTCAGAAGTTTTCAAAATTAAAATGAAATAGAATGCATTTTATTTAGCTGTAGTATAAACCTAAAAGCTTGCTGGGATGGAAAAAATCTTTGTAAATGAGTTGAAGAGATCTGAAAAATTTCAAAGTGAAAGGAAAACATGACAAACACCATGGGAAAAGAATCAGTTGCAAAAATGAGTTCAATGGCCAAAAAAAAGTAAATAACCAAAAGTTATCAAGTAACATTAATACGTGGTCTAGATAATACTTAGTCCTACCATGATTGCAGGGGACTGGACTAGATGACCTCGCAAGGTCCCTTCCAGTCCTATGATTCTCTTACAAATGTTTTGCTTTTAAACTACATCTGTTGCCAACAAAGAGTTCTCTTCCTTAAAAACAATATTATACAGGTGGTCACAATGTAATATTAGCATACAAATGCCTACCACTGTGCTGTTTTATCACATTTTAGTGATATTAAAGCAAATTCTAGAATTAATTTTGCATAGAGGCTTTGATTGTAACTGCCTGTGTTCAGATGCTTATAATTTTCTCAGAAATTCTCCTTTTGATCTGAGTTCCCATGCTTAGTTTCAGCCTATATGTGAATACATTTCTGTACATCTTTATTTTCTATATAATTTCACCAAGAGCTCCTCATTCTGAGGATGAGAAAAGGTCAGTCCAGTGGAGCTGGATTAGCAGGCAGAATGGGTAGATGATGGTTTAGGACAACCTGGATATCATCGCTGCATCTGTTATATGCAATATATGCATTATGATGAATGCCCCATACACATACACCTCTCTCACACATACATTGATCTATAACCAAATAGACTATATGAATCTTATATATGGTAGAAGATCACAGCAGTCAAAGTTTCCCAGGGAATTTCACAAACCATAGCTGTATTCACAGAGCTTTGAATTGTGCTATGCATTGTGAAAACAAAATAAAAATAGTTGGGGATTTTCCCCATAATGAAATTGGAAGAATCATTAGTGATTCACCTATGGCTCTCACTAGCAATCTGGGACTCTCACTGAGGTCAACTATGAGCAGAATACTATTACATATGAGTTCACTATAAGCAAATCCCTTTGTGCACATTAAACTTGGTTAAATGTTGGGGGGGGGCATAGCTCAGTGGTTTGAGCATTGGCCTACTAAACCCAGGGTTATGAGTTCAATCCTTGAGGGGGCCATTTAGGGATCTGGGGCAAAAAATTGGGGATTGGTCCTGCTTTGAGCAGGGGGTTGGACTAGATGACCTCCTGAGGTCCCTTCCAACCCTGATATTCTATGATCATATAATAGACATGACTTTCTATGATCATATAATAAATAAATTCTTGTCCTCTGGCATGAGACTAAGCACAAGCAGTATCAGACCTAAAGAAAGTTGTTTCGGATGTGGATAGAAGGCACGATAGGGTCAAAAATAGGATTTAGAATCAATGTGTGTTTCACCCTTAACAATGGATCCATGACCATAATGAAATCTTCCTCTAGATCCCCTTCCTTCCAGTTAGTGCTGGATCAAGCTCCTGGTGCTTAGTTGTGCCCTTGACATTGAGAACTTAGATCACGGTACTGACTTCCTTCTTTATTTTCTGGCTCAGTGACCTCAAACTATTCATACATCCTAATTCCAAGCCCACCATCGCCAGACTAGCTGTGTTGCACCTGTTCCGTATAGCACACAACAAACCATTAACTTTGGCCTCTGTAATACAATTATAATCCTCAACAGCAACCAAATATATCTGCTCTCTAGATTCTGATTTTAAATATATTAACTGAATAAAAATGAACCTAGTTAACATAACACAATCAGTCAGTCAGCTAGCCACAAATTACCTTGACATTTTAGAATCTAGATGATTAAATGGGATAAAGGAGTGCCTTTAACAATGTTTATCTTCAAACTGCTCTGTCAATGGTTTAAAATACCTAATTCATTTATTTGCTGTAGATGTACGTTGGTTGAAAAATGTTATTTCAAGCTCCAGGGCTGCTGACAATGTTTCTCATGAGACATTATGTTTGAAATGTTCTCTCTGCTGCTGGGGATATTGAATCAAAATATTTTTCACAGAATCTTCTCTCAGTTTCTTTGGCTTCATCCAATCTCATTTTCACAACACAAATTTCTTAAATCCACTTAAACATTCAGACATACTAAGAAATATGTCCAGTTCAAAAGGACACTAGCTATTTCCCCCAGACTTTATTTTAAAAAAATCTTGATTTGAACCTCCAGATTCTAGTTTAAACACACATACTGTCTATTTTGTATTTATTAGAGGAAATAAACCTTCCATTTCCTCACTAAAAAGTCTAAATGTGGTTGTGTTGTATGCTAAGCAAAATTGACGTTAATGCTTACGTTCCACATATCTCTTAACGGCTGTAAAGATGAATCATTCCAGGAAGAACAGAGAGGTTAAATCATTCCAGGAAGAACAGAGAGGTTAAGTGGCTTGTCCAAAATCTTCTCTGCACTAGTTTCTGTCCATAAAATGTCACACTATTGCTAATACTGGTAATCACTCTGTTTGGTACTAAGTGCTTGTAGGTCTGGATGCTAAGGTTTTCTGAGTCCAGAATGGGAGTTTTTTCTGGAGACATATGATTGTCCAGATTATCAGACCATTAGATATGTTTAATATACTTTTATCACTAATGGCTTTTTGGCCATTACATCCTTCACAGACTATAATAAGCCAACTTTTGATACTTAATGCTGAACATTCTTTCCCCAAGATTTCTATTTGTTGAGAGGCAATGAATAACAAAATCAATCAGCTCCTTCAAATTAGGTCTTAAAGACATCCGGTAAAATAGCCACTTTCACAATAACAGTGTCAGATTGATATTATGCAGCTTTTAAATTATTTATCTACTCTAAATCTTAATCCCCAGGATGTTAAAATATTTACATTCAAACACAACATTTTGCTGCTCAAGTAGAACTGTAAGACCAACAGAGGTCAATGGTACAAATCCTGGTCCCAGCTAAGTCCATTCCAAAATTTCCATTACTTTCAATGGATCATAATTTTACCATTGGGGTAAAAAAAAATAGACCTTCATCCCATTTCTATGCTCAGCTGGGCATGTCGCAGAACTGCTGCTCCAGATGAAGAATTTTAGTGTGAGCAACTGCTCTGTTGCATCAGATGTCTACCTGACAAGCCTGTCAGACATTATACATTATTGAGAACCACTTTCAAAAAGAAAGTGCAAATTATTTGCAAATTATTACATGTGGAGTTCAGACTGCATTGAGATGAGCCTAAACCTAAACCTAAGGTAGTAGGTAGGTAAGTAATCTGAATTGTAACTCACTTCCAAATTAAACTGCTGAGACGAAAATAAGTGAGTTGGTAAAAATGCTTATTACTACTTAATGTTTAGAATAAGTAGCACCCAAGATGTTTGAAAGTGATGTCACGTGAAATGAAATCAGAAGCAAGACAATCTGGAAATTTAGAATGTAAATCACTAGGAAAGTTTTGAGGTGTTTTGAAGGATATGTAGATAATAGAGTTATACTTGAGACCATTTAAGTAACATAAACAAAGCTGAAAAAACTATGAACACTGTCCAAGGATATTATGGAGATCTCTTCTGAAATGTCAAATTTAAAGACACGAGGTAACCTGTGTTTAAATACTTAACTTTTGAACCAGTCTGTCCTGATCTTATGATATTTACTGCATGTCTTCTTTTAATTTGAATTTTCTGAATACCTGGATAATATCACATGTTCTGGAAACGCTACAAACCCTGTTCAGAACACTAGGGTTTTGTTCTAAAAAGACAACATTTATTATTGTTTTAAAGTATAAGCAACTTAAATATCATTATCCCCTAATCATGTAGATGTTAACCTGAACAAATTGCTGAGGAAACCACACCTAGAACTAGCAAGAATGAACAAGTTACCCTCTTTAAATATTGCTGTCAAAGCCATTCTGCTTAGCACACTCTGGGCTCCCAATTACACTAAAGCCTATTATAGTTGCTAGTGATGAGTCAGCTTCAAAAGGTTTGCAAATCTAGTTTGGAGAAGCATACAAATGTTTAGACGTTTGTATGAATTTTAGCTGAATTTGAATCTCTTTGGTCAAGAAATCCAACTTGAAACCCACAGATGATCTCTTCTACCATGTCTAGTACTTCCTGGTTTCAGCCGAGCAGGAAATACTGTATTGTGAGAACATGTTTTTCCTCACTGCATTTGGGGTTTTTGTCATAGACAAAATTGTGAAGTGTAGAAGTGTGATAAATTTGGTGCTGTGCAAAAACTGTGTAATGAAACCACATGGAGCATAGATGGTCTCCATGTTTTGTTACAAACTGAAAACTCAGCACAGGTTCCCAGGGTTTTTGCTGAAGCGCGTGAACCTTTTTAATGATCCGGTGCTGACTCATGATTCTGCACTGAAAGAAAACACACGCAACTTGCATATTGTGTGACAAAAAACTAAGGACCCAATTCTACCTTCTTTACATCAAGCAGTACTTTACTCCAAAAGCAGTCATGTTGACTTTGTGGGATCATTTATATAGTAAATTCCTGTTTGGTGTGAGCAAAGGTGGCAGAATTAGATCCTTAAGCCACAGTTCAGCAAAGCAATTAAGTACATGCTTAAATGCTTTGTTGAATTGGGACCCTGGTGGGAATCCTGAACTCTGGCATGTTTAGATTCAAGATTTCTATTCATCCCACTAAACGTAGGGAAGTTTGCAAATTCCAGATCTGAGTCTGGGTTTTGAACAGCTCAGTTGAGATCCAATGTTATGGTTCAAGTCCTTCTCTATCAAAAACTGCTAGACTGCCCAGATTTTGAACACAAAGCTGGTTGCACGAGTTCTGTTGCCTTCCACCGACAGGGAAATGTCTGCCTTTAGTCCCCCATTTCACTTCACAATCAACTATCAATGAACATTTTGCTAGCTGTCATATCCTGGTCCTCTAGTTCACCTTCTTTGCCTGTATGCTAAAGCAGGGTCTTGTTTAAAAGCTGATTTGCTTGATCATTAGTTGGCTGCAATTTGTGAAAACAGAGAGGTTAGCTGCGCCCTTATTGGATAAGCAGAGAGGCTGGTAGTCTCATGGATGGAACCACTACCCCGAGAATCTTCACTGTCAGGGAGGCTAATTTGGTTAATTTAGCCATCTAAAATCCATACCATACCATACTTAAAATGAACCATATGTGACAGTATAGAAAAAATATAATAATTGGTGGTGGCACAAACAAACCAGAGAGAGCTCTGGGAATGAGGAGAAGCATGGGAAACACACAGCTTGATATTTTCCCATACATGCCAAGAGTCCTGATTATTTTTAAGCAAAAATGTTACTATTTTTCTGCTCTGCGCATTCAAAGAATGTTCACGTGGCCCAGCACATTTCACTAGGGTTAAGGGGTTTTTCTGCTGTTTTCAGATGCTGGCATGTACATCTGAAAGAAAAATTATCTGCAATTTCATGGTTTGACAGCTTTCATTATGTAATGACTTCCAGCAGTTTGCCCAGCAAACTGCATTTTCACCCATTTGATATAAGAATTCCACATTTTCTTCCAAACATACTGTATCTATGGACGTTGCTCATACAGAATAATTAATTCCCTTCATCACCAAATTAGTTCAAAGAGATGGACACAGCTCAAAATGTTCAGCGAGGAAACCAAAAACTCATGCTATATACAGCTTATCAGAAAATTCTTTGATTGGGGGAAGTACCCAAGGTCAGAAATACTATGTGAATAGGCTCTCTTACAAGAGCTCCAGAATGGCTAGGTTTTAGTATGTCAGCAGAACCACAAGTCTGGTCTTTCTTGTATTAGTCTGAAAAATCACACTTTTGGCCAAAGGAAGAAATGCACAAGGACACATTACAATATATAGTCCTCTACACGCCCCCCGCCCCCCAAGGACTCCTGTCTACACAGAAAGATTTCTGTAAAACTAGTCAAATTCCTTTCCACCTCTTGCGAGCAACTAGCAAGAAAAAGAAGTAGGAAGCGCAAAGGAAAGAGCAGAAAGGATAAGAAAATGGCAAGTGACAATGGGGATAATAATGTTTCCCTTCTTTCTGTTGGTTAGCAGTGGGAGAGACATTAGAAACAGATGATGTTAGGAGAGTTGTTAAATGGAATACTAGGGCCTGAAGCTTCTAATGCACTTGGACAATTCTAGGAGTGAGGGCTAAGGAGGACAGTGGTGAAGATTTTGAAAAAAAAATGGGGGGGGAGGGTGGATCATCAGCTGAACATGAGATCATGCTGTGGCCAAAAGGTCAAATGCAATCCTTTGATGCATAAAGAGGGAAATCTCAAGTAGGAATAGAGAGGTTATTTTACTTCTGTATTTGGCACTAGTGTGACCGCTGCTGGAAATCTGTGGCCAGTTCTGGGGTCCACAATCCTAAAAGGATGTTGAAAAGGTTCCAGAGAACATCCACAGGAATGATTACAGGATTTAAAAACCAATTATTGTGGTAGACTCCAGCTCCAACTATTTAGCTTAACAAAGAGAATGTTAAAGGGTGATCTGATTACAGTCTCACTATCTATATGTGGAACAAATATTTGACAATGGACGTCAATCTAGCAGACAAAGGTATATTGTGATCCAATGGCTGGAAGTTGAAGCTAGACTAACTCAGACTGGAAATAAGCTGTAAATGTTTAACAGCGATGGTGGTTAACCATTGGAACAACTTACTAAGGGTCATGGTGAATTCTTCATCACTGACAATTTTTAAATCAAGATTAGATGTTTTCTAAAAGATCTGCTCGAGGAATTATTTTTGGGAAGTTCCATGACCTGTGTTATACAGGAGGCCAGACTAGAAGACCACAATGATCCCTTCTGATCTGGAATCTTTCAAAGCCCTCAGGCAGAGCTCCATTGTCATTAGTGTTTGCTGATGGCACTCATGATGGGTGCACCAAGATAACTGGATTTGCTTTAGGCAGTCTGGCATAAGTGGGTCTTTAAGAGGGACTTAAATGAGGACAGGCTAGGGGCCTTGCAGATGAGCTGTGTGAGTCCATGCCACTCATAGGAAGATTGATATATAGGGAAAACAGGGGAAAACTCACAAATGGTGGACATGGCAGGTCTATGTTTGTAAAACAGGAAGTTCCACAACAGCCCCAATGCCAGGCACGATTCAGCTCTGAAAACGTACCTTCAGATGTCTGGTGTTACCTGATATTCCCAGATTCTCACTTCCTATTTAATTCTCATGGTATTTCTTCACATCTGAATGACACTATATTCTGTGGATGCCTTCCCAAAACAAACACACATACTCATACCCACCCACCCACTGAAATACTCGGTGCTGTGACTGTGATCAGGGTACCTTTTGCATTAAAAGGTCTGCATGGTGTTTTTTAAGGAAATAGGAGAATCCTGTTTTCTATGGCTTTCAACTGACTAGCAGCCTGCCTTGCTGGAGACAGTGGTCTCACTAACATTTTAGAGAAGATTTAGAAAGTGCTAAGTATATTTCCCACATTGGAACCAATGAACAGAGAAAGTCAAAGCAAGATCACATGAACAGGGCAATAGACACAAATCATGGGGTTTGTCTGCCAGTATAACCAGTGGTTTAAGTAGAAATGATTTCTTGCTGGTACTGCACTCATGGGAGGGACACAAGGGAGGGCACATGACCTCTGCACATGACCCTCCCTGTGACTCCTCCCCACCCTGCCCCCAGCTTGGGTCCTCCACCCTCTCCCCGGCCCCTCCAACACACACACACAGACACACAAACACTCTTACCTGTCTAAAATTTTACAACTGCATCTGTTAAACAGATGAAGTTGTAAAATGATGCTTTGGGCCCCTGGTGCTACCTGTACTTCCAGGTGTCATTGAGGATCCAGCAGTACCCCAATTTGAAAACTTCTTAAATGAAAGGATAGGAAGGACAATCACCCCACTTTCCCTTAATACACTATCAGTGCCTTCCTTATGTCCAAACTAAGCTTCTGCCAGCTTGTCTTTATCTAAGTATTGCTCTCCACCAGTCACTAGGAAAGCAAAGATGCTGCACCATCTCGGTTTGATGGAAAAGAGGCGTAGAATTGTGTGCGCCATGTGCATCTTGTTAGAACTCCAGCCCAAATTGTTTTATTATTTTCCTCAGCATGGCATACACGAGGGGCAACCAAAATCAACCTGGCAGAACATGCATGAGAACTGTCTCTGGACAGATAAGCAATTGATCAAAATCACATTCTCTGATCTCTTGGGGCCAAATCCTGTTCTCATTGAGATCAAAAGGAGTTTTGCTATTGAGTTCAATGGGAACAGGCTTTGACATTTGGAGACGAAAGAACAAAACCACTCACAAAAGGGCTATGTTGCTTATACCACAGGTATCAAAGGCGGCTGACTCATGTGAGAAAGTCAGCAGACATACATCTTTGTGCACTGCAAGGGAGAAATCAGCAATCAATGAGGCTAAAACAGTCTCTGTACCATATCCAACTCATAAGTCCATCTGCAAAGGATCAAGGAAATATGAAGGCTCCAGATTACCTTAAAGTCCTCAGTCCCTTGGTTAGAATGCTCCCATTAGTATATGTTCATAGTCCAGAGACTGGAGCAGTAAAGAGGCCAGAGCAGGAAAGAGGCAAAACGGATATATTTCCAGGCCGGGCCTTTTAGCTTCTGCCAAGTGCCAAGTAAAGGGAAATCTGTTCTTACTGTGAAAGATGGTGTTTGGAGTCACATGGGCAAGTTACATGTCCATCACCCCCACCCATATTCTAGTTAGAACATTCACAAAAAGTCCATTAAGTGTAGACAGGCATTTTCCAGGGGCCGTTGTGAGCTAAGTGTTCCTTAATGGGCCATTCAGCTTGACTTGTCCCTTCATGTGCTGGCTAAATCCCTTGTGGGCATTACCACAGGAGCAAATGTGCAGTAAACAAAGCTAATATTCATAACTTCAGATACCAATCTTTACTTATAGTTCTCCCACCCACAAAGCTGGAAAATTAGGCATTTGTTTTCCTTGTTTTGCTGCTCCAATTCCAGTTAGCAAAATGCATGTTAGCCTAGTTTAGACTTCTGTGTACACTGGGGACAACACCTGATACCTGTCAGGCTGCAGACGTGGGCTGACATCAGAATCCAAACATCCTCTGGCCAGTGCAAGCAGAGGCCTTCCTCTAATGATTTGGACTTGATATGATGCAGTATGAATGTCATGGATAATTCAGACCAATGGGGAGAAACAGAATTGGGGAGAAACTGTTTAACAGTTTCAGAAACAGACCGATGGGGAGAAACTGTTTAAACATCTTCCTTTCCCCCCTCTCCCGTCTTGAGGACTCATGACCAATTTAACAGCACAATACATATGCTAACAAACATAAACAAAGCCTTTGTTTAAGTTTGTTAGCATATGCATTTTGCTGTTAAAGCCACATAAAGAATGAGCAGAGCGCAGCCCTAAGTCTTTCCGGTACTCATACCCCCTAAAAATCTCTTGCAGGTACTGCATACTGGAGAGTACCACCCTACTTGCACTACTGCATATAACTGAGAATTAGAAACAATGAGTTAGTATTCTCGTCAATTCTCTCACTTTGCTGAGAGTGCACTAACTGGGACAAACCTCCAGGCAAACTGCACCATAACACCAATCATGTTTTATCTCGAATGAAATACAACTTACCCAAGTAGTTGTTGCTCTTGGACATCTCAGTAATGTTGATTTTAATAGCCCCTTCAGGAATTTCTACTATTTTGTGGTAGCCAAGATTTGTTAGCGTGTGTTTGAAAACACCAGAGACCACCTTGCAACCAGTGTTGTCCCCTCCACATATTCCGCATTTGTCAGCCACCTTGTCTGATCCCAGGTAGTCATCACAGCCAATGCTCTGCAAAAATCAAACCAACATTTTTTTTCAGAGCTTACAAATACTGTCTCATGAATCCTTCAGAATATTAATCAACATAGGATACTGTCATATGTGACTTTTGCAGAATATAAAGACTTCAGAGATTCAGTGAATTGGCATTTTGGATTGTTTCATTTCTTTGCTTTTCCACACACTAAGTGTAATAAAATACCCAAGTCGCAGAATAGACATTGAGGTACTCTGTGGCTGGAATTTTCAAGTGAGCTTAGGGGTGTTGCAGCACTTAATCTTGCCATGCTTTGATCAGAGGGACTCTCATTCTCATCAATGTAAAATCAAATTTACTAAAATATGGTGTCATAAATATAAAGGGAAGGGTAAACCCCTTTAAAATCCCTCCTGGCCAGAGGAAAAATCCTCTCACCTGTAAAGGGTTAAGAAGCTAAAGGTAACCTCGCTGGCACCTGACCAAAATGACCAATGAGGAGACAAGATACTTTCAGAAGCTGGGAGGAGGGAGAGAAACAAAGGGTCTGTGGCTGTCTGTATGCTGCTTTTGCCGGGGATAGAACAGGAATGGAGTCTTAGAACTTTAGTAAGTAATCTAGCTAGGTATGTGTTAGATTATGATTTCTTTAAATGGCTGAGAAAAGAACTGTGCTGAATAGAATGACTATTCCTGTCTGTGTGCCTTTTTTGTAACTTAAGGTTTTGCCTAGAGGGATTCTCTATGTTTTGAATCTAATTACCCTGTAAGGTATCTACCATCCTGATTTTACAGAGGGGATTTCTTTACTTCTATTAAAAGTCTTCTTGTAAGAAAACTGAATGCTTTTTCATTGTTCTCAGATCCAAGGGTTTGGGTCTGTGGTCACCTATGCAAATTGGTGAGGATTTTTACCAAACCTTTCCCAGGCAGTGGGGTGCAAGGGTTGGGAGGATTTTGGGGGGAAAGACGTGTCCAAACTACGTTTCCCAGTAAACCCAGTTAGAGTTTGGTGGTGGCAGTGGAGGTCCAGGGACAAGGGATAAAATTAATTTGTACCTTGGGGAAGTTTTAACCTAAGCTGGTGAAAGTAAGCTTAGGAGGTTTTCATGCAGGTCCCCACATCTGTACCCTAGAGTTCAGAGTGGGGGAGGAACCTTGACATATGGGCACTGCTGTGACACAGTGCACTTGACCTACTGAACATCAGCAAGCAATGAGTTAACTCTAAGCTTAGGTGAACAGAGTGGCAGGTGAACAGGGTGGCATAATGTAGGAAGACTAGGGACTTTAGTCTCCAACAGATACTCAATGGAAAGCCAAGGAGCCCTATAGAAGCAGCTACAATGGCGGGTTGTCAAAGGTGGGACTAAGCAGTAGTTTAAAGACAAAGAGGTTACTTACCTGTAACTGGAGGTTCTACGAGATGTGTGGCCCTTATCTGTATTCTACTGAGGGTTTATGCATGCACCATGTGTCTGAAGCTGGAGAATTTCAAAGTAGGAGTGTCCGTTGGTCTATGCAGGCACCTTTGCTTCACCTCATGGTTTAGTCCAAGGTGATAAACTGCGGGGAGGACCGACCATATCTCCAGTTCCTTCCCCACCGCAAATCCAACAGATCCGCAGCAGAGCGGGAGGTGGAATACAGATAGGGACCACACATCTCGAAAAACCTCCAGTTACAGATAAGTAACCTCCTCTTCTTCTTCGAGTGATGGTCCCCACTGCATTCCACTGAAGGTGATTAACAAGCAGTACCTAATTCAGAGGGTGCGAAGCTGAAGATGGAACAGTTGAGTGGAGGACAGTCATGCCGAATGAGGCATCTGTCACAAAGTTCTGCACCAAGGCATAATATGTAGTGAAGGTATGTACTGAACTCCACATGGCCGCCCTACATATGTCCCTAAGCAGCATATCATGGAGGGTGACCATGGTGGACACCTGGGCTCTCATGGAATGGGCCCTCAGTCCAACAACTGATAGACCAGTGTAATGCATCCAGAAATCCATTTGGAGATTCTCTATGTGGAAATTGCTTGCCCCTTAACTCTCCGCTATTGAGATAAATAATTCTAGGAGACTTTCTGATCAATTTTGTCCTCTGCAGGTAGAAGGCCAAGGCCCAGTGCACCCGAGGGAGTGAAGTCATCACTCCTCTTCCAAGCCATTAGGCTTCGGGAAGAAAGCAGATAAGTGGATGGGTTGACTGAGATGAAACTGAAAGACAAACTTTGGTAGAAACTTAAGATGTAGGTGCAGGGAGACTTTGTCTTTATGGAAAGTGGTGAAAGGAGGGGATCTGCCATCATGGCACCAAGTTCTCCTACCCTTCTCACTGAAGTGGTAGCCACAAGGAAGGTAACTTTCATGAACAGAAGGAACACAGAGCATGAAGCCAGCAGCTCAAAGGGTTGTTTCATCAGTGCCGACAGAATGAGGTTGAAGTCCCACTGGGGAGCAATAGGTTGTACAGGTGATACGTTCTCAGAAGGCCTTTCCAAAACTAGTTGTCAACGGATGTGTAAATACAGAGTGTTCTTCCATGGGAGAGTGGATCTTGAGAGGGGCAAGCCCTTTAAGAACAGGAAGTTATCCAAAAGAAGTGGAATCTTCATGTCCTCTGGGGAAAGCCTTTTTTGCTGGGCCTAGGAGGCAATGCATTTCCACATGATCCAGTAGGAACACCTAATGGACTCTTTCCTACTGTTCAATAGGATGACTTTCACTTCCAATGAAGACTCTTCTTCTAGAGAAGATGCCCATCCAAGAACCATGCTCTGAGGTGAAGCATCTTTGGATCAGACTGTCTGATCCTGCTGTTGTGGTGCATTAGCAGCTCGGAGAAAGTGGGAATGGGAAGTGGGAGACAGACTGACATGCAGAGAAGGTTGTCAGCTCTCTAGTGGTCTCAGAAATATCTTTTCTAAGACGGTTGTATGTGCAAGGATGAAGGCAGGCCTGGAGGACAGAATCGTTGGGTCTTCTGGTGCTTGCATGATGGTTCATATGGTTTTTGGTGGAAGAACTGGGAAGTCCTGAACCATTGTGTAGATGAGCTGATGGTGGAATTTCTGCTGGAGTGCAGGTGTGTAGATACACATTGATTGAAGTATGGCTCAAATTCTGGAGGGTGTGGAACTCATGAAGGTGCATTGCCCTTCTTCGGTTTGGAAGAAAATTTACTGCCATGCTTATGCGCATGCTTCCTCATCTCCCACCTAGGCCCCAGCATAGGGTCTTTAGTGGTGGTATCGCTGGAGGTGGACTCGATCGCCAGAGCCTGAAGCGCATACCTGGCTGTCTCAGGCCAATATACAGGGGGCAGTTCCCCGGCTTGGATACGACTGAGGCCATATGGTGACTTCCGTGAGGTGCTTCTTAAGGCAGAGAGCCTTCTCGGGTATGGCTTGGGAAGGACTGGCAGATACTGCACCTGAATGAAATGTGGGCTTCTCCCAAGCAGTTGAGGCAGTGTTGATGTTAGTTACTGATCGAGAAGAAACAGGGACAGGAGGCGCAGATTTTAAATCCTGGCATCTTTGGCATAGTCCAGTACCCACGCATGGGTACGGAGGAGGGTGTAACCGGTAAACAGATTCCCCCAAAGTCTCAGTCCTATTCCATATACTACTAAAAAAAGCTAAAACTATGTTAAAACAGTAAAAACAGCAAATACTACAACAAAAACTAACTATATACAACTCTACTCTTTTTAAGGTGTGTCACACACAAGAGGACACTAATAGCTCCAACTTCGACTCAGCAGCGGTGAGAAGGAACTGGAGATGTGGTCAGTCCACCCTGCCCTTTATCACCTCAGATGAAACCATGAGGCAAAGCAAGGGTGCATGTGAGGATCACTGGACACTACTACTTTCAAATTCTCCGGCTCTGGACATGTGGTGCATATATGTAAACTCTCAATGGAATACGATAGGGATCAATCACTGAAGAAGAACTTCTTGTAGCCCAAACTGGGATTTTTCGGTTTATATAGAAATCTTTTGTTTCTTTTCTTACAAATTTGATACTTTTAAGCCCAAAAAGAAGGACCAATGAGGCATCTCTCAAACAAACAAGTCTCTAAAAAGTCTCTAAATTGTGCTAGGAGCCAAATCAACTTCCTGGCTGCTCCCAGGGATCCACGTGAGGCGCAGAAAAGTGGCCTAATGCCAACTTTGGCTCCCTCTCCAATATTCACCCTGTCCTGTACAATTCAGCCAGGCCCAAGATTTGGGCACACAATCTCAAAGACAATCCATTTGTATTCCTAAAAGTAGTGTAAATTTAAAGCAAGAAAATGCGTTCAGTACTTTCTTCAAACCAGAGAAAAATTCAGCAAGACTTGTATTTTACATGCATGCACTACATACATTTCCTCCTTATTTTCAAGCATTTTTATTTCTGTCCATAATAAGTGGACTGAATGTATAGTCTCTCTCTGTAGAACATTACTCCTCATGAATACTGATAGACAGTTCTCATTTCACCTATATAATAGGCCTGCTTTCAAAACGGTGCTTCAGAGACACACATACAAGGAAGAAACTTACAGTTCATATTATGACTCAAAAAATGTGTGACCTTATGGAGAAAGACAAACCAACCTGATTAAATATTACAGTAAAACAGCCTCTCAGACTTATGAGTTTTATCAGTTTGATTTAAATATTCTTTTAAAGTCAAAAGCACTCTTCCATTATTTTAAGTAGATTGCACAATACTTAGTGCAAAAGCTGGTTAATGCCTGTTCCATATTCTCTCCTGCAAGTAAAGAGCCAAATGAAAAGGATACAGAAGGCTTTTCCAATAACCCATAAGAAAGGGCAGAGTCAGGAGCACTGGCATTGTTATGTTTCTTTCCAGATTCCAGTCCTAATTCTTGTCCCTTGCTGTGAAAAATGTTCTAAACCACAAGCCAAATTCTGCTTAGTTCCAGTGAAAATATTGAAGCCCCTACATCTTTCTTTATGATTATCCAAAGAACACAGATTAAGCCATCTCACTCAACCCTGCCAGTATCATGTGGGGCTTGAAAATGATGCCTGTTTGTGGTCATGAAGCAAGAGGCTGAATCAAGGTCCCAAACTCTGTGTGTGTAGGAGGGTGGGTGGGTGGTGAGGGATAACTGACAACTGAAAAACTGTTATAACCTACCATTTTTAGCAAGGTTGAATTGCCCTGTCATTCAGAAGAGAGTTTGTTTCTTGTTGGAAGTATTTGCTTTAACATCTTTCATTTACTCTACACAGCATATACATAGCATTAGAAGGAAATCATGTACATATTTCATGTTTGCCTTTTACTTAAAATTTATTTTATTTGCTAATAACTTCATGCCTTTGGACAAATACAGAACTTACCACCGCATGTTGCTCCATCAAGATTTCAGACAAGCCTAGAGCAATCTGAAAAATGAAGTGCTCTGAATTTAAGACTTCTGCACCATAACTACAGATGATTGATTAAGCTCTAGCCTTTTCCCTATTAAGGATCTTTTGTTGAAAGGATTTACACTTTTTCCATTGTAAATTTATCTGAAAAGAAATGTGATGGTGCTTATCACCCTCTTAGGTTATCCAGTGACATGTAGGAACTGATCCACTGCCAGTATGTCAATATATGGAGGAAACCCCTTCCTGCATGAAATGTTGTATGATATGTATTGCTTGTATAAATGCACAGTGGTCTTCCAGACTAATATTCTGTCTTCTACGGATTAATAAAGTTTCCTTCATTCAAACAAGCAAAAGAGCTATTTTACAGAATAAGTATTTTAGAAATAGTTCAAGGGATTTTAAATTTTTAATTGGGATTATTATTCATACCCTTCTGCCTGTGAATGAAGGTGCCTTTGTACATGAGTACTGCACAAAGGTCTGAGAGACAGGCAAATGATAACTTCTTCATTTTAGAAACCCTCTAAAATTACCTAAAATATTTTAGCCATGTATAAAAAAATGTGTGCAGAGCCCATATTTCCAGATATGGCAAGGGTAGCAGTATAGCAAGTTTTGTGTCCCACTGGTTCAGTGGGACTTTCTAACTGTGTAAAACACATATTTTTATGATTGAAGGGTCATGAGATATTAGATCTGACCCTATCACTGGTCCAGGACTAAATACTGCCTGTCCTGGGCCTTGGGCCAGAGTCATTTTGGACTGAAGGAGGAAATATTTTTCTGGCAAGTTGATTTTGAGGTTTTTTTTTAAAGGCAGCTGTTTGAAGCTGCTCAGAGGTTTGGAATGTTAGAAATAGTCCTGGTGGAGTTAGATTAATTAGTAGAGCGCTGTGGAAGCAGGGAAAGATGCATGATATTCAATGGAGCTCTCTACCACATGTGTGACATAGTATGGCCCCTAAACACTTTTCTGAATCAGGATGTAATTATCTCTGTATAAACGCACACACATGAATGAACAAACGAATGAGAGAAAATAAAATTAGGGGAAAAAAAAACGTAACAAGCCCAAAACAAATCTCAGTGTATCCAGCGTCCAGAATTAATGACTTAATGGCCCTGGATTTCAATGGCAGAAAGTTGACTGGAGAAGTCACAGAAGCATAATCCACAGAAGCTGCTCACACTGGCCTTTCTGCAGTGTGGCCTGAAGCCAAATTCTGCAGCCCAGAAAGTAGGTCGGGTTGGCTAGGACAGCAATGAATCAGCTAATATAACTTTTTGGTAGCATACAGTGAATGCACTTTGCTGATTAGTGATCAGCTAATGCACTCTTCCTGTGCTATAAAAAAGTCAATATTTTTCCTGAGAATTTTTGGAATTATGATTACATACATTTGAGTACCGGTTTGTTATTTCATTAGCAATTAAACACAAACAAATGTTTTAAAAAATCAAAACCCTCTTCTAAACTTTCTTATTAAATTGTTTGCATTCCATATAACCACATACACCAGTCTGGATTGTTAACAGCAGATTCATGGGCACATATAAAGAAAGACATGTCTTGCCTGTGGAATAATAATTTTTTCTCTTGCCATAACTTATCTTTTCTTATGAAACTGCATTTGCAGCTGTTCTTGGGTTCCAAATGGAAGGGGGGGGGTAGTGAGCATGTGTCCCCTAAAATAATGTTTTAGTTCAAAAGACTTCTACTTTTTTGAACTGTACTAAAAGCCAAATATCTTTACTATTTTCAAATAATTTTTGCAATATGTTTTAAAAAAACTTTATAAGTTACAGGTTAATACTAAAGAAGTTGTTCAAGAATTACACACAATTGCCAACATTAAGTTAAATGAAATCTCTGGGAAAAGCAAAGGACAATCTGGATGAAATATTCAGTGGTGGACTTCACAGGGATTTAGGGCTGTATATACAATAGAATGGGGTTAGTGCCAGGCATTTAAAGAGATGAAGTGCTGATTCTTGAAATGGAAAGCAGATGTTACAATTTCAGTGCTAAATGAATGTACTAAACTAAAACCTATGTTGGTACAGTGGCATACACAATACAAAGTGCCAATGATTTGCCTTCTGTGCTCTAGCTATATCAGTTTATGAATGATAAAAAGAATGATGAGTTCTAATATGTTGCTAATGTCCACTTCTAAACCTGCCAGTATTTGCAATGAAATGATTTAGAAGAAAACTGTCAGACAACTGATTTGGATACTGTGTGCTCTAGTGCCTAGCAGACTGTGGAGCAAAGCAGGTAGCTTCAAGTTATACTTAAATATAGTTGAAAAACTCCCGTGCCTATGCCAAAAAGGCAAAATGACAACTACACGTGTGCCACAAGTGGCTCAGCCACTAAAGAAATGGAGTGTGGTGCCACAAGCAACAAGATTCAAATATGACCGATGACCTGATTGTACATTGTAAATTATCTAGAAATCCCATTTACCACAAACAGATCAAAAGTCCTGCAGGCTACTAATCTCAGCTGTGCAGAGCCTCTTTCGGGATCTGCATTCTCTGTTGTTCTGCATGCACAACATAACATCCGACTTCAGACAGGTAGCATCAACAGGGCCAGCCAAGGTCTCGAACTCTTCCTCTTGTAATAACGGTACAAAACTCAGCTGGGCTACTAGCATTGTGGGTGGTATTTATGTTAACACAGCTACATCACCAGATATTGCCTTTATTCTTCTGTGTAATTTTAAGGCCACATCTCTCTCTGTTCTGATAAATGTTCAGTGTGAACCTAATAAGATGATGCTTTGCAACATTATCCCCCAATTGGTCAGACATATTTTTTCAGATTTCTAGTCATTTACCTAAAGAATGGCCTTGCCAGCACCTTTGTGGGTGAAAGCAATTAAAATAATTGAATACTGGACACAATAAAAAGTGGTTTTGGTGGCTGACAGTTGACTCTTTAAAATTATAATTTGCAGCCATAGAAGAGAGATTTGCTTTTTTCAACCTATTAGAAGTTAGCAGTGAATGAACCAAAAATGATAATTTTGAACCAAACATATTCTGATCCAGGCAACCTTTAGAATACTTAGTGACTAGAAATAAATAGGGCTGTGTACATTATCCAGTCTTATTGTGTGGAGTATGTGACTGGTAAGACCCCACTTCTGGGATGCCACCTGATGTGCTGGGGTCCCACTTAGCCCCCTGGCCCTGCCAGCCTGGGTTTCCCTTGCACTGGGTTGCTGTGCCAGGTTCTCAAACACCTTTTCAGCATACACCCAGGCAAGACCACACCCAGTTGCAGACACAGACTGCAGTCAGATCTCTGTAAGAGGATTCACCCAGCACTCACATGCACACCCACTGTGGAGAGAGAAACCCCAGATAATATTGTCTTGCGCTGTATAGAAAGATCTGCACAGTGCAAGCTCAGAAAAATTCACCCTCTCTCTCAATGAGAAGAGAGATATGCACAGCTTCTTGCCCCTCCCAAGATATGGATTGAACAAACTGGATTATGTTATAAACAATAAATAAGTTTAACTATAAAAGACAGATTTTAAGTGATTATAAGGGATAGCAAACAGAACAAAGCAGATTACAAAGCAAATAAAACAAAACACGCAAGCTAAGCCTGATTATCTAAAGAAACAGGTTACAAAATGACAGGTTTCAGAGTAACAGCCATGTTAGTCTGTATTCGCAAAAAAGAAAAGGAGTACTTGTGACACCTTAGAGACTAACCAATTTATTTGAGCATAAGCAATGCTCACTGCTCAACCCCTGGCTCTGCCACAGGCCCTGCCCCTACTCCACCCCTTACCGCCCCCTCCCCTGAGACTGTCGTGCCCTAGCTCCTCCCCCCTCCCCACCAGAGCCTCCTGCATGCCACAAAACAGCTGATCTGGAGGTGCGGGGAGGGAGAGGAAGGCGCTGATCGGCGGGGCTGCTGGGTGGGAGGCGCTGGGAGTGGGAGCTGATGGGGGGCTGCTGATTTATTACTGTAGCTCTTTGGCAATGTACATTGATAAATTCTGGCTCCTTCACAGGCTCAGGTTGGCCACCCCTGAATTAATCCTTGGAATAACTAACCTAGGGATGTGGTGGATTCTCTCACTTGAAGTCTTTAAATCAGTACTGGATGTCTCTAATAATATGCTATAGCTCAATCAAAAGTTGTAGGTTTGATGCAGGAATTACTGGCTGAAATTCTATGGTTCGTGCTATGTAGGAGTTCAGACCAGATTTCCATAATGGTCCCTTCTAGATTTGAAATCTGTGAATTTATATGAAGTGACTTATTAAGAAAATCTAATAGCAGTAATATTGTTATCCAAATACTATAGGAAATGTCTCTGACTAGTTTTTATCTCAATTATGTGATTAATGTAGCATGAGCCATGGTAATTTGTAATGACAATTTTCAAAATTCATATTTAATATCACATTGAAATTAATAAAAACAGTGTGGAAGAACAGGTTCTAGCTAGATAATTTTCATATTACATATAACTGACTGTCCTTATAGGGGTCTGGCATTTGTTGCATCCACTTTGTAAATTTTACACAAGTTGCTTTCAGCAAAAACATCATACTGCTAATCAAGCTGTTTTGGGGGAAGAAGAAGAAAAATGCACTGGAGGTGAAATCATCATTTTTAATGCCTTCCATTAAATGATGCTGAAAAAACAAATTAGAGGAGGAAAGTATTTTAAAGCTGACCTGCAAGTATGTAACAAAGTTAAGGTTGTGCAGTAGATTATTCAACATGGTCTTTTCAGCACACTGCCAATGTCTACTACATTTGTTGTCATTGCTGTTTCTCAGGTATGTAAAGGGCAGATCTCTGCTCCATGGAGCACCCGCTCCCACTCACTATGGTGACTCAGCCTTGCTATCCTGTGACATATTTACCATTGACACAGAACATCACTGAAGGCTAGACCTTGTCTAAAAGAATAAGGGGAATCCTGATTTTTCCAGGTCTCATGGTATTTTTGTTATTATGCTATTATTAAAATTTAATTACTTGTATCATACAGGGAAGATCATATCCCAGAGATGTTGAGTGTGTGGAACAAGACAAGCAGAATATATGCTAGCAAGAGTCAAGATGCACTTAATGAATTGGGGAAAACAACAAACTAAAACAGAAACCTTAGATTTGTGCTGAAATGACCTTTAATCTGTCTACCTAAAGCATAAGCAAGTATTATTAGGATAGTAACATTTGAAATTATATTTACAGACCATCTTTCCCTATAATTTGTCCTTCAGAAGTATGGTTTCCCTTGTCTACCCATCCTAAACAAAGCAACTGCCACATAGCATTGACTGAAAACAGAACAGCAGTGACACACAATTATTAGATTTTGCATTTGCTGTATAAATCAGCAGTCTCCAGAACTTTTTATTTTATGAAAAGTTAGCAAGAGCATGTTCCATCACAGGCTCAACACCTGAGTTAAGACTCTCCATTCTCTCTCTCCTCCTCTCTGCTCAAATTCAGGTTTTCTGCCAATCTCTGAAATGGTTTGTAGCATTATTTTGGTTAGTATCTGACAGGAACAGGCACAGGAAAGTTTAGTACCTCCATATGTAGCACTTCCATAAAGCTTTTTATTTATCTACAATATGTCTTACATTTCATCAGAGGTACCTAGGTTTAGAAGACTTTTACATTTTCCTACACCACCATATCAATTCTCCTACAGCACTTATTGGCAATTAACACTGTATTTGCACTAGTCTCTTGATGGTTCTATTGTCACTTAGCATTATGTAGCAACAACCTAGTACGTAATGGCTCCCTTGTCCCTCTAGCTTAATTTCAATGGTATTACAGCAGGAGAAGACCAAGTAGGTCGTAACAACAGCAGTGGAAACTAAATGCCTCTGTTTGACTTTTCCCTCCATCTCAAGCCTAAGAAGTTCTCTGAATACATATTAAGCTGAAGACCATAGAAGAAGAGATTCCTGCACATATCATAGCCCTCCTCATAAATAAAATAAAATAAAATCTGGCCTCCTGGGCATTTTGCAAGGGAAAAACATCTCAGAAAATGGAAGAAAAAAATTAGAAATGTGTTTAAAGTTTGTTTCATTCAGTTTGCCCTAATCTTTGAGATCTTTCCTTAAAACCTGTAATAAAATGACTGCTAAAATACAAGGCAAATCAAGCTCATGCCAAAGTAGAAAGCCAAGACAGCTCTGATGTTTTAGCTGTGGATGAAGATAGTAATGGTTTAACAGGGAAGAGAGAAGTTAGAAACAGATATAGATAAATTAGGGGAAATACTGCTATCCAAGTTAAAGTTGAAAGGTGAAGAAAGCACATGAAATGAGAAAGTAAATCTCCCAAGTCCTTCCACCATTTTCTCCTCCTTTCTACCAACTGCTGCTCTTCTTTTTAACTAATCACTGCTCTATCGTTTTCATGGTTCCAGAAGGCCTTACTGCTAGAACGTCATCTGTTACCTTATTTCATTGCTGCTTTAACAAACAACTTCCTAGTGTTTAGCTAACTTCTAATGCAAGCCTGGCTATCTAGTCATGTTCGAGATCTTCCCCACTCACACAGTCTGATGTTTTCACTTCCCATGCCTTTCAAAAGGAAATGGAGAGACACATTATTTTAAACAATTCAGCCAGTAATACGGTAGACAGAATTTAAAAGTTAGTGTTGCCCCCAGGGCATTTGGGTAAAAGTAACAATTTTTAAAATATATAAAGTGGTATATAAGCAGAGACTCTAATGAGACTTCTTCAGTGACCAAAGGTAACAGGAATCTCCTTCTACAAAAACAATAGCTACTGTATATTTTTGTAATGGTTTCATTAAAAAACAATTTTTCTAAAAGACAAAGCCAGCTTCTGTCCTGCAAAACCATACAGAGGCAGCTAAGCAAAGCACTATGTTAGCAAGCTTGAGATGTGATTTGAGTTCCTATACTCATACTGGGGATGGTCGAAGTATAACCTGGAGGCTGAAATAATTTGTGACCATATATGTATAGACATTCACGCTGGTCATTAGGATACCACATATATGTCACATAGGGAACAAACTTTATGAGATTCAGCTTCAAGAACACACATTTGTTACTCCTGAGGGCATTCTGCATCAAAACATTAAAAATTCTATGCACAATATTTTAAAATTCTGCAAAGTTCAACAAGGTTCAACAAGGACAAATGCAGAGTCCTGCACTTAGGATGGAAGAATCCCATGCACCTCTACAGACTAGGGACCGAATGGCTCAGCAGCAGTTCTGCAGAAAAGGACCTAGGGGTTACAGTGGATGAGAAGCTGGATATGAGTCAACAGTGTGCCCTTGTTGCCAAGAAGGCAAATGGCATTTTGGGATGTATATGTAGGGGCATTGCCAGCAGATCAAGGGACGTGATCACTCCTCTCTATTCAACATTGGTGAGGCCTCATCTGGAGTACTGTGTCCAGTTTTGGGCCCCACACTACAAGAAGGATGTGGAAAAACTGGAAAGCGTCAGGAGGAGGGCAACAAAAATGTTTAGGGGACTGGAACACATGACTTATGAGGAGAGGCTGAGGGAACTGGGATTGTTTAGTCTGCAGAAGAAAAGAATGAGGGGGGATTTGATAGCTGCTTTCAACTACCTGAAAGGGGTTCCAAAGAGGGTGGATCTAGACTGTTCTCAGTGGTAACAGATGACAGAACGAAGAGTAATGGTCTCAAGTTGCAGTGAGGGAGGTTTAGGTTGGATATTAGGAAAACCTTTTCCACTGGGAGGGTGGTGAAGCACTGGAATGCGTTACTTAGGGAGGTGGTGGAACCTCCATCCTTTGAGGTTTTTAAGGTCAGGCTTGACAAAGCCCTGGCTGGGATGATTTAGTTGGGGATTAGTCCTGCTTTGAGCAAGGAGTTGGACTAGATGACCTCCTGAGGTCCCTTCCAACCCTGATATCTATGATTCTAGGATTCTATGAAAGTTCTGCAAGTTTTATTTGTCAATAAATAAATACAGAGGTCTCCAGCATGGCAGCGAGAAGCACAGGCCACTGTCTGCACAAAGCTGGGAGATCACCCTGCAGCCTCCCCACCCCAGAGACACGGACTCAGTGGTGAGGCTGCACCTGACTCTGACACAGCACAAGGCCTGAGCCTGCCCCAGAAACACCCTGGGGCCCTGCCCCTCTGTGCCAGGCACACCAGGTGTGGGGCAGGCAGGCTCAACATGGCAGGATCCAACTGTGGAGGGTCCCTGTGTGGGGGGATCCAGGTGTAGGGTGAGAGGATTCTGTGCGGGACAATCTGGGTGCAGGCAGCTCAGTCGGGGGTCTAGGTGTGGGGGGAGCTGGATGCACAGAGGCTTGTTGGGGGGTTCCAGTGCAGGGGCAATGAGACTCTGCCAGGGCTTCCAGGTGAAAGTGGTTGGGGCTCAGCGGAGGGGTCTAGGTGGGGAGTCTCAACAGGGGGGTCTGGGGAGTGGGGCATGGTGAGATGGGGGTCTGGGTGCAGCTAATTGGGGTCAGTGGTGTGGGGGCTCAGGATGGTGCAGGGGAGGTGGGGCTCATCAGGATGGGGGTTGTGTGCAGGGAGTTCAGTGGGGGGTAGTCTGGGTGCAGGGATAGGGGTCCAGAGGCAGGGCTTCTGGGTGCAGAAACCCCGTTGCCTACTCTGTCCCCATATCTACTCTAGCGACACCATCAGAAGACCCAGCCACATGAGCCACACCATCAGGGGCTCATTCACCTGCACATCTACTAATGTGATAAATACCATCATGTGCCAGCAATGCCCCTCTGCCATGTACATTGGCCAAACCAGACTGTCTCTATGTAAAGAATAAATGGACACAAATCAGACATCAGGAATGGTAACATACAAAAGTCAATAGGAGAACACTTCAATCTTCCTGGGCATTCAATAACAGATTTACAAGTAGTCATCCTTCAACAAAACAACTTCAAAAACAGACTTCAAAGAGAAACTGCGGAGCTACAATTAATTTGTGAATTTAACACCATTAATTTGGGCTTGAATTTTTGGCTGGCTCACTACAAAACCAATTTTCCCCCTCTTGGTATTGACACCTCCTCATCAATTATTGGGAGTGGACTACATCCACCCTGATTGAAATGGCCTTGTCAACACTGGTTCTCCACTTGTAAGGTAACTCCCTTCTCTTCATGTATCAGTATATTTATGCCTGCATCTGTAATTTTCACTCCATGCAGCTGAAGAAGTGGGTTTTTTTACCCACGAAAGCTGATGCCCAAATAAATCTGTTGGTCTTTAAGGTGCCACCAGACACCTCTCTGATGCGATTTAATCTCTCTGCCGGCTGCTCCAGGTGCCTGAAATGATGTACCTGCACAGTTAGGGTGTGGTGCATGACTGCTCTTGCAGCTTCCCTTTGCTTCCCTTTCAGAAAGTAATTTTTCTGCAGGGAAGCAAAGAAATCTCTGGGAGACATGAATTCTGCACATGCACAGTGGCGCAGAATCCCCCCAAGAGTAACTTGTACCTCTGTAAGATGAAGGGACAGATCCAGATGCTCAAGACACACCATTAAGATTAAAAAGTACATTTAAAAATGCCTTCTATCCAGTATTACCTTCAAGTTGTTAATTAATAGTTATGGTCAGAAAAGTGACTACATATAAATGACTCCTCAGAGTTTATTATTATTTGTATTACAGAAATGCCTGAAGCCCTTAACTCAGTTGGGGCCATATTGTACTAGGCACTATACATATACATTGTAAAAGATAGTCCCTGCCCCAAAGATCTTACAATACAAATAGACAAGATGGACAAAACGCAGGAGAAAGGAAGTACAATGATACCTCCTCTACAAATAGGGAACAATGAAATTTCATGATTTCCTCAAGGCACAGGAAAGTGGTAGCAGAGCCCAATACACTATCCAGACCTCCTGAGTCCCAGTCCAATGTCTTAATTACCAGATTATTCTTCCTCTCTTCCCTGTATCAATTCAGAGTTGTGTCTTAGCACTGCAGCGCCAACAGAGGTATGGGAAGGAGAGACAAATTCTTTTCTGGTTTATGTATCATCAACAGAATTATTAACTAAATTTCATTTGTAGAACCTTGAGGTGTAACACTTTAATAGCTACTTAATGATACCTTGTGAATCTCCTTATGTGAGTCAGGGTTACTGAGAGAGCTGATTGAATCAGTTCCTGCAATCTGGTTTTGACCCTTTTTCCTATGTGTGAATTGTCTGCAAACAGATACTGAATTTGTGCACTATTTGTAACTGGTCAACAAATAGTTTTTATAAATGTCTTTGAGATGATGTCTCCCACACAAACAGTGTGTATTCAGAATTCACTATCAGTTTGACCCAAAGCTCATTAAGACAATGAGAATCTTTTGATCAGGGCCTATTTGAGTTGTGTGGCCAGTCACTTAAGTCTACAGTATGATAAATATAAGTTCCCAGCAAACTTTTATAGAAACAAAAATTGTTAGACAGCCTTGATGTAAGAAGGAACTTCACTACTCAGGTCACAATTCAGCCCTGATTTTCTTACTGACTCATTTTCTGCATCCAGGTCCCCTGACACCAATTGCCCCAGATCTCATCATGATTTCCACTTCAGTTCAATATGCTTATAATGAACCACCACCCTGGTGCAAGCATAGATTTGAGGGCTACTGAACTCTGGATTTCTCAGCACTCTAATAGTGCACCTGTGTTAAACAATGGTGCACTGCTTCATTTCAAATGTATCATTTAAGAGCCTTTGGTCTAAGCATGATCATTGTCAGTTAATGTGGTGAGCACTGCAGCAATTAAATTGAGCATGCGCTTTCAAAAGTTCATAAGGACTTTTCCCACCTATACTTCTCCTTGTCCTACCCTTCTGTGTTTTACAGGCATAATATTCATTCAGCTGAAATCCAGCCCTGACTTTTGGGTAGCAGGCCAGGTCTTCCAATGTCTGCCCAACAATAATCACTTTGTGGAAAAACACATTCTTGGTACTGCCAGTTTGTTATGGCCTCCAATTCAATTGCCACTGAAGCCAATGGAAAGATCCTCATTGAACTCAATGAGAGTTGGACCAGGCCAGCTTAGTCCTATTCTTTAGTGGAGTGCCATTTATACAACGTGTCAAGCTAATTCACTAGCTCCTTGGTTCGCTAAAAGCAGCTTGCTGATGTTAAAACTATTCATGCCCCTTATTAATTGTGAAAGATTTTCAACATGTAGTTTTAGGATTAATTATGTCACTATGTATCATCATTAATGCCCTTTCAGAGTCCTTTAAACTCAGACACCAGCTTACCAAGGCTCTCAGATGGCAACACACCCTCTGGATCTTGTTTTCACTTGGATTTGGGCTTTGAAGGGATTTACTCTCATTCATTATCTTGTATGGTTCCTTATATTATTCTTTTAAGCAAATTTCAACTTAAACTAACCAAGTTTCCACTACCACGACAACCACTCACTGAAATAAAAGCAACCTAAATTAGAAACATTTTAACGTGAACATTGATAATCTTTTCTATTTGATGCCTGCTTTGGAAGATACTGACTAGTTAGTCATCTTGTATATAATTGGAACTAATATTCACCCTTCATCGCCAGAGCCTCTAGGACCCAGTCACAATGTGCCTCTTGTCTTTACCTCACTCCGTCATTCATTTCTCATGGCTGATTATTTTTTAACCACTTTTTAGCATATCTAAGGGTAGTCTGGCCTACACCGAGCCACATTTTTTTCTGTCCTTGATTGAAACTTCAAGTTAGAGTTGAAAAAATAAAACATTTTTAAATAAATTTTTTAAATAAAACATTTTGAGCTCACTTTTTAAGACTCCATCTTCCAAGGTTTTAGGTGCTGCGTGCCAGTGTTTCTGCCTGTTGAGTTACCAATGTTTTTCTTCAATAAAATTGACAAGCTTTGTGGTAACATTTCTAATGGTGATATTTGGGTTGTTTACTCTTTGTTCTCCTTCTTGTTAGTCATTCTGGAGTGTATTTGCAGTCTCTGAGGCAGGAGTCTGCACACACAGTTCTGAGGCCAATAAATCCCTTCATGACCCTATTCTTTCTGTTTTTCCTCCATCTCCATGAAATTTTCTCCTACTGCTATGGACCTATAAATTTCAACCAATCTGGATTGTTTGGGGGATTTCTAATAAACTGACAAAAGTTGGCATTCACTCATCTGCTACTTTATTTGCCACTGACAAGGAGGAAGATCTGCATGTTAGTCTTGGTAACTTGCTTGTCATTATTGATATAAGGTCCAATGCACTGTCCAGACGAAATACTGAAAATACTTATGCATTTGTTTAACCTTTTCTCATATAAACCCATGAGATGGTCATTTCTCCAGAGTTCCTCCTGCCTGAAGACTGGCTGTGGAACAATTCCTCCTGTACTGATCTCATGAAGATTCAATGAGCATGTAAGCCTGTAATACCAAGCACCAAACTTCAAGGTCACTCAATGAAGATTCAAAAACACAATCTTGGAAGCCAACAGAAAACGAAAAGGATAATGGGGCAATGTGATGAGTCATTGCCTCTCAGCACAGCTCAATTCTACAAGACTAGTAAAGATGGCAACTAAAGTTATTCCTGGGGGGTTTATGCCTTCCATTTACTATCAAGAACTGGCTAAAGTTGAACCCTGCTTCTACAAAGCACATAAGCAGCTAGTTAAAGGTAAACGTAGGCAAATCCTAGATCAAGTCTTTGGGAATTGGATGCTGGACACTGGACATGACAGAATATGGCCACTGATCTGCTAGCAACCCGAGTATAATCCTGCCCAAGGTCCTAGCCCCATGTTCAGGCTGCTAGCCTGAGCTGCCAACTATGTGACCACAGCCCCATTTTTAGCTCGAGCAGAGCTACTGCACGTATGTCTACCTGATCTGGACATTACACCTTCCAGCTGCTGTGTAGACATACCCTATGGGACACAGCAGAAAAGATAAAAGGGCAGGTAAACTCTGTTTTAAAATGTGAACTTCTTAATGAAAAAAAAACTGTGTCCAGGTCCCGTGTGCTATACAGGAACATAAGAATTGCCAAACTTTGGTCCGTCTAGCCAGCATCCTGTCTCTGACAGCAGCCAGCATCACATACTCTAGAGGAAAGTGCTAAAACTGCCAGAGGTGCAAGAATCTACAGCAAGACTAAGCAAAAGGGCTAAAAAAGTTCTGATGCTATATCACATAATAGCATTTATGTATAAAAAATTAATATTTACTTTGCTGATGGCAAAAGTTCCTTTTGGCTGAAAAACGTGACAGTAATATGTGCTGTGTTCATTCTACAATGTCTCTCAGCTGTTAACTGTGATGTTGAGGCACCCTGGACAGATTCCATGGATGGGATGGTAGTATTCATTTAGGGTTTCACGCAAAGCCAGTGGAAAGCCAGTAGACAGTTTGGATCAAGCTGCTACATGTTTTGCATGTATCAGTTAATCCTACTCAAATATAAAATAAATTGAGGTCTTGTAGCAAACAGCAAACTGTATCAAAACATTTCCTTTCCACACACATTTTAAAATGAATTATACTACCTTACCCCCACTGAATATTATCTGATAAACCATATTTAATATTTTTGCCCACAAGGTGGCACTTATAAGCTTTATAATGTAATAACCTAACCTGAATTTAGAAAGTCTTATGCAGGAAAAATAAATAGCACTGGATGAAGATCATTTTAACTCATATTCAAAAATTAATTACATTTCTGCAAATTAGGCCACTGTTTAGAAACATTTTAAATGTTTAATTATTTATTAGAAAACACAATATTACATAATATTAAAATATTGTATGCTTCTGTTCTGTATTTCTGTGAAACAGTTCATGCTCATATTAACTCAGAGCAATTTTTGTGCTCTCCCCCTTCGGAGTGGTTAAACACTATTTGAGTAATATATTTCTGACAGCCATCGCTCAGCAATTCATAGAATCCTATAACCTCTGGAGACACTTAATGTGAACTAGAAGAATATTGCACAGACCAGGAATGAAACAGAAACTCTTGAACTGATTTCCCCCTTCCCCCCATCAGCTGCTTTTTGTTCATCTGGAGACCAGGTGGACTCCATTTATCAGTCATAAATAAAGATTTTGGGCAAAATCCTACAGTCCTTCCTCAAGACGAAATCCTATTGACTTCAACAGTTGACATCATTTGGAATTCTGCCTGAGTAAAGTCAATAGAAGTTGGCCCTATTATGGTTTGATAAGACATAACTATTTCAATGAAAGTGGCAAAGAGTCCTGTGGCACCTTATAGACTAACAGACGTATTGGAGCATAAGCTTTTGTGGGTGAATACCCACTTCGTCAGATGCATGTAGTGGAAATTTCCAGAGGCAGGTATAAATATGCAAGCAAGAATCAGGCTAGGGATAACGAGGTTAGTTCAATCAGGGAGGATGAGGCCCTCTTCTAGCAGCTGAGGTCTGAACACCAAGGGAGGAGAAACTGCTTTTGTAGTTGGCTAGCCATTCACAGTCTTTGTTTAATCCTGAGCTGATGGTGTCAAATTTGTAAATGAACTGAAACTCAGCAATTTCTCTTTGAAGTCTGGTCCTGAAGTTTTTTTGCTGCAGGATGGCTACCTTTAAATCTGCTATTGTGTGTCCAGGGATATTGAAGTGTTCCCTACAGGTTTTTGTATATTGCCATTCCTAATATCTGATTTGTGTCCATTTATCCTTTTACGTAGGGATAACTATTTCAATGCCATTGTCTTCATAACTGTTTCTAATGGATCACAGATAATAGAATATACTTGTCTGACAGACTTAAATGAGACACTACACAAAAATTCAGGCAGCTCTTAAATAAATATCTTGCTGTCTAGTTTTTTTATTCTTATAACTTCACACGTAGATTGAAATGAGTGAAGCTCACTAATTACTGCATTAAAGTTGAATAAAAAACTGGAGAATGAGTAACAAAATTGCTAATGGGTGAATTGGTTTAGTTGGGGATTGGTCCTGCTTTGAGCAGGGGGTTGGACTAGATGACCTCCTGAGGTCCCTTCCAACCCTTATATTCTATGATTCTATTGTTCAGATAAAATAAGAACAAATCTGAACCTTTGCCCGACATTTGAACTAACCCTAACCAAATCAATTTGCGGTTTTCAGAAGTTTGGTTGGCATATTTTAAAAATAGACGTTCACCTGTATTAGCATTGCTGATGCCAACAAGAAACAGAAAACAAAGCACCAAAATAACACAGAAAGTCTTGTAGTACTTCTGATGTGTCTGACAGCAAGAAAGATTGGAAATCTGAAAACCAAATAAAATTGGATAAGGCTTAATAATCATGTGTCAAAGGTAAGAGAAGAGTGAGAGAGCAGAAGGAAGGAAGGAAGGAATATATTATGAGAGACAGAGACACATGCATCTTCTCCTTGAAGATATTTCGGGGGGGGGGGGGAATGAAACACACTTGATTCTTTTTTATTTGTACTATGGTAGCACCTAAAGGCTTCAACTAAGATCAAGACCCCATTGTGCAAGACACCATATAAACACATAAGAAGAGACAGTTTCTACGCGAAACAATCAAAATAGTCAAGACAGATAACAGGTAGGAAAAAGGAAGCATCTCCATTTTATAGATGGGGAACTGAGGTACAGAGAGACCAAGATCACACAGAAAGTCTTTGCTAGAATTTGGGATTGAACCCAGATCTTCTAAATCCCAGTTCAGTACATTAAACACAACCCCATCCTCTCTCTCTCTCTCAAGGTAACTTGAGTTCTGAATTTGAAAAGTATAAATATGCCCTCATATATTTCACTTAAAGATGCCCATTGGAAATGGTAACATACGAACTCAGAAAGATTTACCATGCTGCATGATTGTCAATGTCAGGCAACATTTACCTACTTTCCAGCCTACTAATGTACATGCAGCAGAGAAGTTGTAACATGGAAATCAGGAAGACTGACATCTTGAATGAGAAATCAAGATGGCAGGAAGAGAGTTATGTTATTTATTTTTGTGCTGGAAAATTGAACCATTTTATAATAAATAAGATTACTTTATAAAGATGTTCAAATATTATGGCTATGGGGATCCGACTAGTACTGCAGACAGACAGACAGGACAGACAAGATTTCTTGGTTCATATATCTGTAGTATCTAGTTCCTCTTAGTAATAAGTCCTTGCATTTACATTATCTGAGTCTCAAAGAGGTTTTCCAAACATTAATTGAACCCCACAAGCCTGGCTTAACAAAATCTAGGACTCCTGGCTTCCATGCAGCAGTTGTAACCACTAGGCACATGCTCCCTCCAATAGTCCCTCTAATATAGCACAATGGAATGAAAAGGAATTCACTGACATTTACAGGAGTTGCCAAGCAATAAGATACTTGTCTGTGGTTTGAATTTATCATTCATAGATGTGACAGGTAAATAGCGCTGGTACGATGTTGGAGCAACTAACCCATGCACCATTTCATGCGACGTGATTCCTCCCAGATGTGATGGTAATACTGTACATATAAGAAGAATGATCTGAGAAAGGTCACAAGCGAAATGAGCATAGGAAGTGTAGCTTACCCTTCATCTGATTTACAAGAAATCAGGGCTTCCTGCTCATATGGGAAGGAGCTTCATGTGGGTACCTTAATTCCATGAAATGTTATTCCCTGTTAGAGTAGTCAGTCTTTCAATTGTAGCAGAGGTGGCTGAATATGTACAAACCCTTTGCTTGCAATGTAATGCTTTGCGGAGAGGTCAGCACTTAAGGCATCCATATAGGAAGGATGCTGTAGAAAAGAACATTGCTAATGGCATGAGAGGTTTCTCTGCTTGTGAAGTCCACAGCATAGCACACACTTGGTGCATTCTGCAGAATTAATGCTTGTTTACTCGAGAACTGGATATCACAGATAAAGCTGCAGGTATCCTTGTCAACCACTATATGGTATTGTGTGGTTGGGGAAGGGTGTGGAAATCATACCAGGGTTAATTATTTTCTGTCCTGTTGGCCACTATTTTCATTGTAGAATTTGCCAATTTTTATATATAATTTCATTTCAAAATGTCTTCAGAAATTGGAACCATAAAGTTTTTGGGGTGTGGTTTTTTTTTTTAAAAGATTATAAAAGATGGCTGGGTCATTTTCCTCAGTAGAAAAAGGTGGTGTCCTGTCTCCATACTATTTCGTTACATACACAGAAGTATAAACATATAAAAGTAAGCAAACCACAGAAGGATGGGAAAAATTCGTAATAAAATGATGCTGGTTATCGAGTGCTTCCACCAAAAACCCTGGAAGAGGATCTGCAGCTCTTCCTTTTCAATATTTTCTATTCAGTTAGATCTATTTGCCAACAATGACTCTTCCTGCTCTCTCATCATTTCCATTTTTATCCCCCTCTCTGTCAGGTTTATGAGATGCAATCATTCTACAGCAGGCAGTAAAACTGATTAAAACTGGCTAAAGGTACATATGTTTTATGTCTCCTAAAGCAAAGGGATTTGGATTAACTTCATTTATCTACTAGTGTTAAAAGCCATACACCACTTACACTAAAAAAAAAAAGAAAAGTGTATTAATGGTGATGATCCTTCGCTATGAATTTACTTGCTTGCTGCTAGGCATACCATTCTAAAACAACCTTTACTCGTGTTTTCTTTTGATACCAAAGCTCAATTCATGATCATTATAGAGAAATGGTGGAATTACTCTAATTCTAAATGTTTAAAATGATAAGGAAGGCCAAGGTTTGCTGGCAAGAACAGTCATTGCACAAATAATTTTCTCCTGAGGAACATTTAGCTCGTTTCATGCAACTACAAACTTTTCCTTTTCCTTATCATAAATCTATAAAATAAAGGGATTTTCAGAAATAACTAAAATAGGGACTAATGAAGAAGAAGATAAGCTGTGCTTTAAAAAAATGTAGTTTTATACACCATTATTATAGCAGAACCCACTGGTTCCACTCTGTTCATTCTAAGCGCCAATTTCCAAGGTTATATTATATAACTCAGAGTCAGCTGCCTTATTTCACATCAGGTTGTTACTTGTAGAAAATTTGTATTCTCCCATGGATGCACATGTGTAACTTCCATTAAGAATGGAGTATATTAATGTATGAAATTCACATCAAGAAGTGAATATTCCTCTAAAAGAAAAACAAATTCAGGAGCCTAATGGTCCGAAGCTAAGGATGGGCAAAATAGTTGGGTTAAAATAAGAGCCAACAAAAACTTTAGAAAATATATTTGTCACCAAGGTTAAGGCTTGTTAGGGCAATTTTGAATCTTCTAAATTCCTTATTGTGATTCATAACATTTCACATTTGGCATTTATATACTTTTATATATATAAATAAAAGTAAAGGAACATGAAAGGTGGGATTTCTAACAAAACAGTCAGGGCTGTAGTTATACATAGTACAATTTCTGTTACATTTTATCCAGTTAAGACCTAATCATAACAGGATTTTAATTACACTATGATGGGCCACAAACTTTCGCTGATATTAACTGGGGCAGCTCCACCGTGCCATTTTACGCTAGATGAGGATTTGGCTCTAAAGGGAAGGAGTCTAATTGCCATCCAGAGTAAACTACAGACATTGAGCTGGATGAATAATTTATTTCATGATTTTTTGTAACATTTTTGCATGATTCCTACAACTCTAATTAAGTGTTAAAACAGCTGCACAAGGTCCCTTCCATTGTTTACCAAGGCTCAAACTATGATCTCCTCCTGCAAAGCTTAGGTAAACAGCTTCTCCCAACATGCATGTGGGTGCACTAAAGGTAGTGTGACAAAGTTCCTCCTCTGCCTTGGTGGGTCCTGCACTTATTGGCGGATTTGCTCACCTCAGAGATTCACGGCAGCTCTCAGTTTGGCCACTTTTGCTAGTGGCTCAAACCTGCCATTCATTCAGCTAACCTCATCACTGGCCAGCATGGGGAAACAGAAGAACAATCCCCGCAGGCTCTGCTGATCCACCTAGTGGGTCGGGGGAAAGGCAATGGACATTCCCCTCTGGTGGGACCCACAGTCCAGGACAACTCCTCCTGTATCCAATAGGGAGTTGGGGGGGATGGGGAGAACCCAGGCCCACCGTATACTCTAGGTTCCAGCCCAGGGCCCTGTGGATCACAGCTGTCTACAGTGTTTCTTGTAACAGCTGTGTGATAGTTACAACTCCCTGGGCTATCTCCCCATGGCCTCCTCCCCACACCTTCTTTATCCTGACCACAGGACCTTCTTCCTGATGCGAGATAGCATTTGAACTCCTCAGTCCTCCAGTAGCACACCCTCTCACTCTCAGCTCCTTGCATGCCCCTCACTGACTGAAGTGAGGTCCTTTTTAAACCAGGTGCCCTGATTAGCCTGCCTGTCTTGATTCTAGCAGCTTAATTGGCTCCAGGTGTCCTAATTAGCCTGCCTGCCTTAATTAGTTCCAGCAAGTTCCTGATTGTTCTGGAACCGCCCCTGTTACCTTACCCAGGGAAAAGGGACCTGCTTAATCTGGGGCTAATACATCTGCCTTCTATCACTCTCCTGTAGCCATCTGGCCCAACCCTGTTACAGTAGATTAACCCCAAGACTGGCTATGGAGCAGCTGCACTGCTGCCCTGTGGCATAGGCAGGGGAGATTTCTCCCTCACCCCTTTAGAGTTCCCCATCATCAATCCTTAGTGCTTAAATGCTGTAGAATATTCTCTAAATTAACACCAGTTCAGCAGCAAGGAAAAAATTGGTGTTTTCACGCAGCTGTAAATGCTGTTTCTTGCTTTGCCTCTTTGCCACATTAAGAGTAATGGAAATAGTTCACTCGAGAGAGCTATAACTGAGAAACTTCATGAACAAGAAATCTGCTGAACCTACACACATTTGATGAGTTTAACTCCTTTTTTGTATAACAGATTTTATAGTCTCACAAGGCTTTATTTGAGCCCATAGTGCAGGAATCTTAAAATTCCACCTGTCCTACAGGAAATGACAGCCTTTAAAAAAATAGGAAAAAAGATCTATTATTCAAAATCCCCTCACGACAAGTTGAAATTGAAGGCTCTAGGGCTTTTTGCTCTGCTGTGGTCTCATTTTCACCCAAATTTTTAGAAAGAAGTGGTGGATTATGGCTCTGTCATACTAGTTAACTACGTTTAATGCTCAGCCACCTGGATTCTTGGCTGTACATTAGTGCTATACAGAAAGGAGGTGAGGGAGTCCAAAAGGGAGGAGGCCATAGAAGTGGAGGATGTGATGGTATAAGACAGCTGCTTTTAGAGTATCACAAGTAGCAGAACCAGGAACACCCATATTCCTATGAATCTAAGCAATTCCTGAAAGAGATGGTTTCTTTGTGGCAGTCTCTCTCTGGAGGTAACTTATGTGATCCTGAGCACCCATTGAACTTATCGAGTCTACCCGTAACAGTATATTCCTCTCTCTCTGTCTCTCTCTTTCAACTACCAAAAATTGGACTTTGTTTAGCTTGTACTGTATTTGTCTGGTTGTTAATGTGGGATTATTATCAAGGGCTAGGTCAAAGAAGCACACTGTGATTCATGGTCATTCTAATAACTTCCAGGTAGCAGGATACGTAAAAAGCACTTTCCATATGCAGTACAAATAAATAAAAAGTATCACCATGTCCATGAGGGAAGATATATTCTGCCTAACACCACTCTATCACATATTCGGATAATCTTTGTGTTAGTCACGTTGCAGTTAAAGCACCTGTTATCTCATGGCCTATATCAGGTTATCATGCTGTGGTGCTTCTTTTGCTCATACTCACCTAGGTTATTCTGTATTCTATTGTCCTTTCAGTGTAAGTGAACTCTGCCAACATATACAGCCCAAATACCTTTCTGTTTCTCATCTATATTAAATAATTGTTTTAAAGAATCTATTTGTTTTGTAACTATTCCTACCATTGAGGTTTCCTCTAACAGAGTGAAATTCATATTGAGCAGAGATCCAGTTGTGTAAGATGATATCTAGAGTTCAAAACTCTCATCTCTACATGATTTTGTAGTGACAAGTAATCAGCGAAAGAGTAGATGAACACCAGCCCTGCCGGTAGAATCCCTCCTTAGAGGCCCATAGAGCATATTTCTGGAAAAATTTGGCTCATTTCAATTTTACTGTCCCTAGTTCTTTTAATTTTGTCTCATCACTCAGAGCTCCATCACAAACAGATACCTAGTGGTTTTTAATGCACCAAGGTCTGTTTTTATCTTGCCAGACAATGTAGTTTATTATCCTGTTGCTATTCTGCAATGGGAACTCCAGTGCACAGAACTGAAGGAAGCTATGTTTAATGTCAGGTATGAAAACTCTCTGGGTTATACATAACAAGTAGTGCCAATTACAAAACCTTATTTGATTTACATTTTATTGGTAATATTACAGTTACTTCAAAGGGAAAAAGAGAATAATTCAGAGGCCATGTTTTCTTTTGGTGTGAATGTGTGCAGCTCTCTTTACTTCAATGCAGTTTTGCCCAGTTACACCAGCAGAGGGAATTTTGCCCCAAATATTTAATAGTATCTAAATCGCAAACACTTAAATCTCTGCAAAATGTACCAATGATTCACAATCAACCTACATCATCAAATTTTAATACAACATAGAAGATCTACAAAGTAGCCAAAAATAGACCTCTTTGATTTATATTAAACATTTTCTTTTAAAGGACTGTTTATATATTATGGGGTTTGGGGGGCTATTAGTTTGGGTTATTGGACCAAATTTTGCTCAGACTTGCATCCTGTGCAACTCAAAGAGGAATTGACTTGAATGGGATTGCATGGGCTATAAGCTGAGGTATCTGGTATTTAACTCTGCAGGAACTTATTTCTCGACCCATTTGATTCAGTATTTCTTTCCAGTTTTAGAAAGTTGCTTTTCCCAAAAACTATTTGTACACCAACACTTCTTAAGATTCTCCTACACATATTTAACAAGTAGCTCACTAGGCTCCCACAGAAAATGTAAAAGTTTGATTATAGTATTTGTAAGGAAAATTAAATTGATTGAACTAAATTGCCTTCAAAGGGTCAAAGACATTGACTCAAATTATTCTTATTTATTGTATTTCAAATAGTTCTCCTCCTCCTGGAAAGCTGAAGAATGAAATGTCACCTTATTTTCCAACTACTTATTAGCAAGAGTCTTTAGGGCCAGATCCTCTGGTTAGTTAAATATTGCAAAGCAGACTTAAAATGGTTGGAGATGGAGAGGGATTCATCCCAGGGGGACTCTGTCATTGGAAACCTGCTGCCCCTTGTGACAGCTACTCCCAACCCCAGAATGAGGACTGAATGTTTCTGGGATATTCTGTATAAGGGACAGAGCAGAATCCCACTATAATATTTTGCCACTCTTAGAGTCCCAGAAGAACTTGATGCCAGTGACACCTGTAAGAGCTGCACCCCTGAAACTCTAGCTTGCAGTAAAGTACTGGGAGACAGATATATTAGCCACAGGCTAAACAAATCCGTTACCAGGATAAGCAAGTGGCAGCTGCTCCAGGTCAATTAAGACACCTGGGGCCAATTAAGATCTTTCCAGAAGGCAGGGAAGACAGCTTCGTTGATTGGGACACCTGAAGCCTATCAGGGGCTGGCTGAAAATAGTTAAAAGCCTTCCAGTTAGTCACATGGGCGTGCGTGTCAGGAGCTGTAGGAGGAAGCTATTCTCTTGGAGGAACTAAGCAGTACAAACTATATCAGGTGCAAGGAAGGAGGCCCTGAGGTAACAGTGAACTAGATACTGAGGAAGTGGCAGCTCCTGTGGGGAAGTGGCCCAGGGAATTGTACACATCCTATTTCCAAAAAGTCAGCTACCATAGCTACTACTATTAGGGTCACTGGGCTGGAGCCCGGAGCAGAGGGCGGGCCCGGGCTTCCACTCCCTGATTAACCACTGAGACTGGGAGACCAGAAACTGTGCAAGGGAGGGTTGCTCCTCCTCACCTCCCTCGCTGGCTTATGGTGAAAATGGCTCTGTAGGCTGTGACCCTTGTCTCTAGAGAGAGAAGGGCTACGTGGAGGGTCACAGTGAGCCTCTGAGGCTAGCGAAATCCACCACCAAGCGTGGGACCCACTGAGACAAGGACAGAGCTTTGTCACAACACTCATTCTCAAGATGTAATCTGTCATGTTATGGAACAAATTAAGTAGCCCCTTCCTGCAGTTATATACATTTATTGCTATTTTTAGAAGATATTGTGTGGTGGTTTCCACTGATCACGTGCTGTACAACTGGAGCTGTTTACACCAGCAGGAGAGAATCCTTGAACTCCCTGGAAAACTGTAAATTGCAATGCATTTTTATAGAAGTGCCCTTTAATTTTTTACACCAGCAGAGGGAATGTTGTCCTTTTTTTTGCTTATTTTTAAATAGAACTTTGTGTTCAGGCGTGGAAGGAGAGAGAAGGTTTTGTATTTAAGATTTTGATACTATAGTTCAGGGGTTCTCAAACTTGATTGCACTGCGACTCCCTTCTGACAACAAAAATTACTACATGACCCCAGGAGGGCAGGACCGACGCCCAAATGTGCCTGAGCCCCACCCCCTGGGTGGGGGACCAAAGCCCAAGCCCCCTCCCCGCCCAGGCGGGGTGGGCCAAAGCCCAAGGGCTTCAGTCCCAGTCAGGAGGCCTGTAACCTGAGCCCCGATGCCCAGGGCTGAAGCCCTCAGGCTTTAGCTTCAGCCCCAGGTGGTGGGGCTTGGGCTTAGGCCCCAGCAACTCTAACACCACCCCTGGCATCTCATTAAAATGGGGTCGCACCCCCTTTGGGGTCCCAACCCACAGTTTGAGAACTGCTATTGTAGTTAATGTGAAAGAAAACCTGTTGCACTGTCACATGATGTCCTCATCCAGAAGACGCCTCTGTGCACTTCTTTAATTTAAACAGCAAACGAACAAGGAAAAAAGTCCTGGGGCCAATTTCTAACTTTTAGTTGAACGTGCTCAGCTTTGTCATGCTGACAATGGGAATTGAATCCTTAATTTGCACTTGAAATTTTTGACTGATATTCTGACTTCTCAGACAAACATATGACATGATAAAGGACTCCTGAGGCCAGATTCATTGAATATATAAAGTCTTCTGAGGATCTCGAGTAGGTGCTACAAAAATGCATTGTATTATTTATGACATGAGAGTTTTTAATATGTGAAAACACATTTTTTTCCCATCACATGTGTTAGAGAGCTTATTCCTTCACTCTCCCACTTCCTTGGTCCTTCTCGCATGAACAGAGAGCAACAATACCCGAAGTCCAAAGGTGCAAACAATTCGATGTTTATTGGGGTGAACTTCCAGCAAGCATGATTCCAGTTTCCTTCCTTAGTATCCTCCTTCCCAGCTCTGACACCACAGAGCCTTACACCTGTGTCCCTGTTCCCATTCCTGCCCTTAGCCAAACATTATTCCAATTTCCTTACTCCTATTCCCTGTTCCCATTTCCCCTCTTTAGCAAAACATGATTCCAATTTCTTTACCCCCATTCCCTGTTCCCATCTCCCCCACACCCACTCACCCCCTCCCACCCACGCCCACTCACTTCCTCATTGACTACAGATTATATAGTAAAACTTGAGTTCTGCTTAGCTATACCTTAACCAATCATTTTCCTGAAATTTAACTAACCAATCCTCACAGATTGTAACATGATTATGTAACCAATTATAATCCCAACCACCTTAATTAGTTTACACCCAGCAAAATTAATTATACAGCAGACAGGAACAATCACAGAACCAGACAGAGATTATACAGACAAACAATAGCAAAGTGGGAACTATAATGACAAAACAATACAGAAGTGAGGATTTCACATCCCAGTATTGATAAGTGAGTTCTTGCCAGACAGGATGCTGTTTCCTTTTACATTTTCTAGGCACTTCCCTTTCTCTGGAGGTGATAGGCATTATCAGGACAGGATTGTATTCAGGACAGGATTGTATTCCTAACAGCCCAATAGCACCTTCTTTCAATGTGACTAGTTTGGAATGTGAGGATGTGACTGTTCGCTTCCTAGCTTATGGCTGCCTCTGCTGCTTAGCCAAAGGCCTTAGCCTAAGAACAGGGCCTCAGACTGTCACAGTAAGAAAAGGCCCTTACACCGGCAGACAGTGATTTTGATTCTCTTTTGTACCTCTATAACTAGCCAAGTGATAAGAATACACCTAAATTCTTAGAGTATAGGCCTTTACAGACAGGCCTGAATATCTATATCCTAACAACATGGGATCAAAATGTAAACACATGCTTGACAGTTTTAAAACGGCACTAAGTCATTATGGAGGGTTGGAAATGTTAAAACTGATTTTTCAGTATGATCAACAGACCTTTTTTTCTTATGAGTTCTACTAACTTCAACAGAATAAATCCTCCCAATCCCATTCCAGTCTTTATTCTACAAAACTGCACAATGCAAATTAACCCAGTGCCTCAGCAAAACAGAGGACTCTAAGTCAAGCATTTATTGCATTTGAATGTCCAGTTTTTTTAAGTGCAACTTCAGCGTTCAATATTGTAATGAGCTCCATGCAGGTAGATCCCTGATCATGAGTGGAGGCTCACTGAAGCCTATATGGTTCTGTCCAGATGAGGCCTCTTACAGGATCAAACAGGGACTTGGATTTTTGTTTGTTTGTTTGTTTTTCAGGCAAAGCTGGAATATGGTGCCACACTGCCAAACAAAGTAAAGTGATAAATTTTAGTTAGCCTATTTCAGAAAGATACAATGCACTAAGCGGACAAAAAGATCGCTGTGCCACTCAGAAATATGAAAACATTATCTTCAATTAAATTTGCAGCTGGACTTAGGCAAAGACCTCTTCATTCAGATATGGACCATTTGAGAGGTAACACATAACAGGGGTTGATAAGTATGAATCTTTACTAGACTCCTCATAAATCAAGACCAAGATGGTACATCTTTAAAATCTATAAATGATGGCAAATAAAGCTCACTTCTGTAAAACACCATGTACATGTGAGAGACATTAGGTTCTGTGAGCCAAGGAGGGCTGTAAAAATGTATTTGGTGAGTTTCTTCACAGCTATCCTGTGGTGACACCTGTCTGGATCACAAAACCTAAATATTTTTCACATTTGAGCAAATGACAGGAATTGCCTTAATTACACCTGCTGTTTCAGTCATTATATACATTATACACTATGCTTTCACAGAGACAGGAAACAGCCAGAAGCCCATGTTAAGAAAAACATGTGAACCAGTTTCAGTGTTGACCTGCCCTAGTGCAATATTTGAACTTGCAGCATGATGTCATGTCTCTCCATCTGAAGACCACAGGAACCAGAACAGGCCTAAAACACATTAACCTATGTCAGTAAACATAACTACTACTAAATGTATTAGCCAACAGTTTTCTCTAAAACACTGTCTTACACACAAACTGCGCAAATACCACCACCCCAGAGTTTATCCAGTAACAGAGGCAAGAAGCCTTCCTACTAAAACGGATTTTTGTCTTTACAGGGGGAATCACTTTTTACTGAAAATTTTTTATATCATCCCCTCAACACTGATTCTTTTGAGGAATCACCTGGATGTTGACAGGATCTCCAGCAAAGTGGAAACTTTATTGTCCTCAATGCTCTTGGCATTTTCAGTGCTTCACTGACAAGAACGGGCTTAAGTAGTGGATTCTTGGGCTTGCCAAAAGAGCTGGAAATCTCACAGGGACAGGTGAACCAGCTGGGAAAAGAAGAAACTGAACCAAAGCTGATGCCAAACTGCAAACAGAATTGTATTGTATTTGTTCTATCTAATTAAATCCAGTCACTAAAGTCTTTACCAGAATTCCATGAAATGTATGCTTGAAAGACTTTTATGACAGCAAAAAGAAGGAAAAGATTATATTGGGGAGAACAGATTTGAAAGGTAGATGTAGAAACATTCCTTCTTGTACAGTGCTTTCACCAGGGCTCTAATACACCCAATATATAAACCAAATTCCTTCTTCCTGTCTAAAAAGTTGCATATGGTGAGTTTTGAATGAGACAGTACGTAGGTACAGAAAGATCAAGCACTTCATGAAACAAAATTAGCCCCTCAGATGTAACTGCATGTAGTGAAACAGAAAACTCTGAATGGGATTTAAAAAGTTGCTACACAATATGGTACTGTAGGCAATATATAAAGAGTTCATCCTAAAGCAGGGGTCTCAAACTCCCGGCCTGCAGGCCATCTGCAGCCCGAGAACCTCCCTGATGTGGCCCGCGGGGCTCTAGCAATTTTGGGGCTGGGTCTCTCCCTTGGCCCCACCTGCTGCCCCGAGGCGCTGCCCACCACGTGTCCCCTTGGGCGATTTTAAATGGCTCTGGGCCCCATCCACCGCCAGCAGCACCGCAGAGCTGAGCAGTTTCCTGTGTGCGCGCTCCATGTGGCTGTCGCCCCGGAGCAGAGCAGGGCAGGGCGGGGCTGTGCCTGTGCGTGCTGCCCCCACCCCTGCAGTCAATAGGAAGCTACAGGGGTGGTGCCTGGGGGCAGCAGCACGTGGAGGCCCCCTCCCCGGCCCGCCCCACCTTGGAGCCCCAGGTAAGCACTGCACCCCCCAACCCCTTCCCAGAGCCTGTACCACCACTCCCTCCTGTCCCAAAACTCCCTCCTAGAGCCTGCACCCCTTTCCCCCACACCCTCTCCTGTCTCCAAACTCCCCATACACCCCACAGCCCCCAAACTCCCTCCCAGAGCCTGCCCCCCTTCCCACACACCCCCTCCTGCACCCCACCCCATGCCCCAGCCCAGAGCCTGCACCTGGCACCCAAACTCCCTCCCAGAGCCCAACCTCTCACCCCTTCTGCACCCAAACTGCCTCCCAGAGCCTGCACCCCAATGCCCTACCCCAGACTTCCTCCCCCACCCAAACTCCCTCCCAGAGTAGGGTGACCAGATAGCAACTGTGAAAAAATGGGACAGGGGGTAATAGGTGCTTATATAAGAAAAAGTCCCCAAAAAACAGGACTGTCCCTATAAAAACAGGACATCTGGTCACCTTATCGCAGAGCCTTAGGCAGGTCAGGGATGGAGTTTGGGGGGCAGGTTCTGGGTGGCATGAGTGACATTATTGGCCTGCTGGAGGATTTGAGGACTGGCACTGGCCCTAAGGTAAATTAAGTTTGAGACCCCTGTCCTAAAGCCTTTAGAGATGAGATACCCACTTGAATTCTTAATCCCACGATGCTCTAAATGATTCTGACTATTCATTTAAAAGACAGGAGATCAACACCAATACTATCTAAAGTTAATATTTCTAAAGCAGCCTTGCAAAATGTTATCCTCCCACTGGTCCAGAGTGATCCATTTTTACTTTTGGGCAATGAATAATATATTTTTCCCCCGAAGCGTGAGATTTTATGCCTGATTTGATAAATTTCCATGATAATTGCATGACTGGAAACTACTGAATAATAATTTCTGAGTAACTAGATGTTTAATTACGGGAATAGAAGCCTAACTTCAGGCACCCATTTTGGAAAATGTCATCACTCCAACTGTATGCAGTGGGTCCTTTGTCCAGAAGAAAAGGGGCTGTTAACCCTATAAGGGCATATCGGTTGGTAAATGACAAGTACTGCCAGCAAACGAAATACAGAACGCCCGCCTCCTGCTCCCACCCATCCACTAGGTTCCCTTGTCTGGAGATAAGTTAGAGCCAGGCACTGTTTCTAAACTGGTACGATTCCGGGAGTTGCATGGGAGAACAAAAAGCACACACGACTGATTACTTTGCAAGCTTGGCCGTCTTCAATTTCACACCCCAGGTGGTGCACTTGGAATGGGTGTTTTACATTTGGCAATTGGCTGCCTCCTCCCTCATGACCAGACCCAATGTACTGAGGGAAAATTAAGAGATAGAGGTTTTACTGAGCATTGGACAATCCCTTAGTCAGTGCAATAAAATTTCTTTGAAGGGAGGATGGCATGTCAGAGACAGACATGGGAGCTGAGCAGTGATAACTGGAGCTGGGAAAGGATGGGAGCATAAGACTTTGGCCATTCTTTCCTGTCCTAGTGGCAGTGACTAACTACCAGAATGAAATCAGGTGCAAGGGATGCAATTCAGGCAGGGATAACACATTGGTAACAGACAGTTCTTCAAATCATTCACAGTATGAGGTGGATGGAGCTAGTGAGGGGAACCATGATAAGCCCATTCTGGTGCAGTGAGTCCTCCAGAAATCCTGGTTCTTTATTGACCTCTTTTGTCTTAATTCAGAGCAACTAGCTCCTAGCACCTTGAACTTTTAGGTGTACATTGGCAGTGTGGGGTAATCAGGGGTTCAGCAAGGAAAGATTTACACAGTTTTGGAATTTGGTGATCTGCAATTTTGGGGGAGGGACCTGACACCCTGACTCACAAAGTATCAACAAACCAATTAACGGATAACAAAGAGAGTCATAATACTACAAGAGCACGGGGAGTCTGTCAAAGCAGTGCAGACTTTGTGTAGGTGCCACTCCTTCCTCACAGGGAAAGGAGTTACCTCAGCAGAGGACATATCAGTTTATGGCAATGTCAAAAAATGCACACGGATGAAGTTACCCCGATGAATTCATTCAGAATTGCACTGGTTACATCCATAGCACAGCTTGGAATGGGAGCTCAACAAATCAAAACTAACAACAGTGGAATCCAAATAAATACAAGGTTGGAGCTCCCTGTTAGGGAGAATAACTCAGTGGCTTAAGTGCTAAATTCTTTGTGTTAATTCCTTCCCTCAAGATATGTGAAAGCAACCCTTAAGGAAGCTGGGAAAGGGGAGATTGGGACTCCTACGTCTGATACAGCAGGGAGGCAGCCCCCTTTCCTTTTCTCCCCCCTTAATCTTTATATGAGGTGGCGTCCCAGCAATGGGCTGGCGGGGACTAGGTTGGAAAAGGGGAGGGCTGACAGCAGTCCCCTAGACAAGTGGAAATAATTAGGGGAAATAATGACGACTTGTACTGTACAATTTACTGCAAGTACTTTCAGATATTTTAGGTGAATAGAGTTGAGGCCTTATTAAGCCACATCCATTGCCTCCTGTCTTTCTTCCAGCATCGTAGAACGATCTTAACAATTGACTGTATGAGGAAATATAGGTCACAGGGCCAGGCAGATGCTGCTAGGTGGTTGGTTTGTAAAACAAACCTACTCAATACCTCTATTCTCTCCGCACCAATCTTTTTGTTTATGTTTTATATACAGTGTACACAATAAAAGCATTGCAAGATCAAATGTGACAGGATGAAATAATATGGTGGTGTAGTCTGCCTGAGTTTTACAATAGTCAAACAAATGTGCTGAGCAACTGAGGAGACTATCAACAGCTTTCCTATGATCATGAGGCTCTTTGCTTCCATGTGTAAAATTTGTTGGTAGCACTTCATTAAAATTATCCTTTTTCTCGTTGTTATTGCTTACTAAGATACATTTACAGTATGCCAAGGGATGAATTACCATAGTTACAACATCTGTGTGCTATTGGGTATTGCACCATTAATTCTGTATGCCACACATTGCAAAATCCCCCTAAAAGAGAGAGAAAAATCAGACTCAAAGTAACAGTACTGAGAGAGAGATTTGTAGTCTTCTCAACACACTTCCCTTCTGAATGAAGGGAAAGGACTTGATCCACCCACATATCACATCATCTGGCTATATCAAAAGAAGGACAGGAGACATTTGAGATGGGTTTAATTAGGCTGCAACATTATTATTAGATGTCTGGGACTACCTGGCAAACAAAAGTGTACAGTGTGGATAATCCCATGTTTATTCTGTAATTCCCAGGGGGCTTTTACCAGCTCTCCCTCTTTTTCCATCCAAATCCCTCCAACAAATCCATTGCCAGGACCGTACTAGAGAAGATGTACTATACACCCCCCTCGTAAGAGGGTTTAAGGTGGGCTATAAGAATGGGGAGTTGGTTCCCTGTCGTACCAATCATAGGAGTCCCCAACCGCCCCCATTCGTTCCTTTAACAAACATCTCTTTTTAAGTCCTTTTCCAAGCCATTTATCCAGTCACTGTATACCTTTCCTATGGAATACCTGCACTGGACATCCGCCACAAGGAGGGGCCAGTAATTAGCTTGGCTGCTTCAGACTGCTCTGTGTAAAAAGGGAGGTTCAGGTGCAGGGCTGCCCCCTTTTAAACCGTGCATTCCTAGGGGATGAGTTAGCAACCATTCTGTCCCCTTTTGCAACAATTTTATCTCCCCTCCAGCCATAAAGCACTGTTCCCTTCATTCAGCTAGCCAGCCAAATCACCCCCGCTGCCCTCCCCCACTTAAAGGTGCAAGGTGGTCAACATCAAAGACCTAATCCAGCACTCACCGAAATTTCTAACTCTATCTTTTATGTGCAATCGATCTGGCCCAAATCAAGTAACTGTTTACGTGGTTAGAAAGTATTCCTAAGACATAATGGATGAGTAGACCAAGAGCCGAAAAGGGCTATTGCTGATTTTACAGTTGAAGGAAGACGTGTTCACGGATGCAAATAGGTTTGGCAGAATGGTATAGATCTATCATTCTGAGATTAAATCTTCAAATATAATTATTACCAAATGCAATAGTACCCTTCAGTGACAAACATTCTGTTGATATACACTTATTTCGTTGTGTTTTTTTATTCTTTTAAAAAGCCTTCTTATTGCAGAAAGGCTATGAATGTCTTGTGCTCAAAATGATAACATCTATGTGCTAATGTGCTTTTTATACGCTTTGGAACCAGACAATCCACATCTCAGGACAAGGGTGTTTGCTATGAGATTAAGAGACAATTTATAGTTGACTTATCCCTAAAGCTATCTCAGCAAAAGAGCAAAATGCAGTATAAAGATGAGCAATATTCCCAAAACATTTCTTACTCTGTGGAACTCACCCATGAGTTTGGTTTACATTCCTTTTGTAAAGTTGGCTTATTTGCGATCCATGGGCTCGGCAGACCTGCTCAAATAGTATTCTATCTACCAAGGCAGATACAATGTACTGATTAAATAATAATATTCCATTTACAACCAAATAAATTATTCCTTAATATTGGCAAACATTTCATTATTCATCCAGCTGCACAATTAGCCCACACCCAGCAGCAGCAACATACTTTCCATAAGAAGTTCTTTGAGGTCTCCCACAGGATAAGATGTCTCTGTGTTGTATTTCTACACATGGCTCTTGATAAGGTTTCACTACTTGTCAGTACCTAATTTAGAAGAATCATCTGCATGGGATAAGCATTACTGAAGATGTTTACTCTACTTATGAGCCATAAGTACTTTTTCAGATATTACACTCCCATATATGCCTTATGATTAACCTTTTCAAGCATCTTTAGGGAAAATATCCCAGTGGGTAGTTTTTGGCATAGAAGAGACTGATTCATTAAATAGCAAAATATGTTCTTATAAAATATTTGGAGTTTTTCACATGTACACACCTCTAATGCTAAAATTCTGTTTTGAAGAGAACCCTATGTAGTATGTAAGGACTTGGGGTATGAAAAATTACTTAGACACGTCCACAAAAAGTTACTACTATTTCCTCCAGCGTACAAGTACACAACTGCACCCAGTGAATAGCTGATCACTAGAGGAAATGTCTTCTTTTGCCCTCTGCAAAATCTTTTTGAAAAACCTTTAGTATATCAGGGTACTGACATCTGATTTTCATTTACACTAAGATTCTTTTACACCACTATGGAAGCATATGGAGTGTGGTGAAGTGCTTAAAGTGAGCGGAAAGGTAATTTATCCCCACTTTCTATTTTGAACCCACTTTAAGGCACCTTACACTGCCAGAGTTACTGATTTCAATGGGACTACTCACATGTGGAAAGTTAAGCATGTGCTTGTATGCCTGTAATTTGCAGGTTCTCAGGGCCTTAACAATTCAAAACACAGTAACAAAAGAAATGGGGTGGTAGTGGGAAGGGAGAACCCTAAATGTTCAGAACTATCAACGTTGCACATATCTTGGAATGATAAAAAGGAAGAGGGACAGAGCTTTATGTTTGTAAAAAAAGGATAATTTCCTTCTGTATTAGCTTAGACTTTTAAGTGGATTAGACATGATAAATCATTCATCACCCATAGGTCCTGACAGTCTATAGGCCACTCTTGGCTTGTTTGGTCTTTGTAACTTGTCTTTGCGATCAGTGTTGCAAAAATTCTTCCCAAACTTCTTTCCCAGATAAAAGACCTGATCCAAAGCCCACTGAAGTTAGTGGAAAGACTGCCATTGATTTCAATGGGCTTTGGATCAGGCCCAAAGTGCCTGATGTTATTTGTTGGCTGGCTTTATTAATATCAAAATCCATACATGAACCACATTTAATATCAAACCCAGGCTGAATTATGTCATAAAAATTCATCATAAACTGGGCAAAGTCAGGAGAAAATCATACTGGGAAAGTTTAGCTAAAATATCCCTTCATATCTGTCTTCTCCACATTCCTTTGGCTACCTCTCTGTATTTTAGAGGCTTCACTGAAGATTGACTATGTTTAACTATCCCTTATGTGAGTATCATCAGTGAAAAATGAGGGCTCCTTTTTCCAGCACATTGGAAAAGATTATTTGGGCTGTGTATGCACTCATCCATGCCACCATAGGCACTGACAGGAATGGCAAAATGGCTCTTTGGGGAAAGGAAAGAAAAAGAAATAGGACACCAAACCGTTACCTTAGCTAAACAGGAAATTAATTTTATAATTCAATTGTATTCTACATAACTTCACCTGTCCTGGACGTCAGATAAAAACAACAATACGTCAGCTTCATTAAGCTTTCACTGAATAGCAATAGAAAGACACACTGGTTTGTTTTTTTTTTAAATGACTGTGCTTTTTCCTAGGGAAACTTAAATGCCTAAAATGCTGGTTTTGTGCATTTCAGTTGAATTTGAATTTCCAGCCAGACAGAGTTTGACACAAATCACAAGTAAAAGAATAATTGATCTTGTAAATAAGAAATCTATCATTTTCCATTTTCTATCATAATAAAATATGTAAAAATTAATAATATGAATAAATGCAAGTAAAACTACATGATTGCTTACATAAGTGTGTGTTTGCAGGGTTGTTGTAGTTGTGTTGGTACCAGGACATTAAAGAGACAAGCTGGGTGAGGTAATCTCTTTTTTGGACCAAGTACGGATATCGTATACTTGCAAATCAACATTTTTAAATGGTTACCAACCAGTGAGAATCAACCTTTCCTTAGGAAAATAACTAAAAAGTACAACTGAAAAACATAATTTAAATTGATTATTGAAATCCAGGTTTACCCTTTCCTGATTTAAATCACGATTAGAAAAAGGTGATTTAAATCAATTCACCCTTGGAGCAGTTATTTTTGCATCAATAATATAAGCATTTTGTGTGTCAATTCATTTTGATAATCTATACAAAATGTGCCCTGATTTATATACTTTTGCAGAGGCAAATACACCCAATTGTAAAAGCATTTTACAACAGGTCATAGAAAAAAAATGTTGCTACACAAAATTAACTAATCTCTATTCTTTTTTTTCTGCTTTAGTTACAAGGCTTCTCTTTACTGATAATTTTTCATATTAAGGTGCATTAATTTTAATGGATACTGGGCACCCAAATCATCTAGACAGCTTTGAAAATCCCACCCACGTTATATATAAGACATTTGGTGAGAATATATCTAAGGTACTTTTCTCCTGTGCTGTGGTTTGTTCCTGTAATGAACATGATAAATGCTGAAACTGTCTCTATTATTTTACTAGGAAAACATCCTATGTCAATCTAGCGTTAATGTGATCAGTATTTTCATGGGCTAATGATAATACTTCCCCAGTGCATCCTTTGTCTGGTGACTGCCCTCTCCCATAGAGAGCTCCACATCAAGCATTTTTGGAGTGAATATCATCAATCATGGTGTTCACACCTTGTTAATACCTATTTATCAACATCTTAACATTCAAGCTAATGTTATTTCAGATGGAAACAGGATAGGATAAAGTAATTTGGAAGAACAGAGAAGCAGCCAGCTGATTTTACCCTTACGTGAGGCTATTTTTAGGAATTGAGTCGATCTTTATCCCTTGCTAGGAACAAGGTTCCCCACCCCTTTCCTTGTTTTTAATATTTGGGATTGATCTAGTTAAGGAAAGCAAATTCTCAAAACTCAACATGTTCCATTTTCAACTTGCACCTAGACCAATCTGGGCTTCTCCTTGACCTCAGACTTCCTCCTTCCATTCCAGACCTCTGAGGGAGCCAGCAACTAGATCCTACAGTAAATCCTTACATGAGTGTGATCTAAAAATAACCAGAGTCTGGGCCTGAAATGGGAGGCAGGAGATCTCCATAGCTTAAGAATATGTACCTAAATTTTGGGATTCTTATCTAAATCAAGACATACATTTCCAAACCTTTGAAGGTTTGCCATATTTATTTAAAACTAGTTTTTAGGTTCTCTCTTTCTTTAATAAAATCATATATGAAAGGATGATTTCCTGAACTGAAGTAAAAATATGCAAGCTGAGTGTCCTGTGGTAGAACAGTTTTTATACTGTGTCAAGGTTCCTCCCCCACTCTGAACTCTAGGGTACAGATGTGGGGACCTGCATGAAAACCTCCTAAGCTTATCTTTACCAGCTTAGGTCAAAACTTCCCCAAGGTACAAAATATTCCACCCTTTTGTCCTTGGATTGGCCGCTACCACCACCAAACAAATACTGGTTACTGGGGAAGAGCTGTTTGGACACGTCTTTCCCCCCAAAATACTTCCCAAAACCTTGCACCCCACTTCCTGGACAAGGTTTGGTAAAAAGCCTCACCAATTTGCCTAGGTGACTACAGACCCAGACCCTTGGATCTTAAGAACAATGAACAATCCTCCCAACACTTGCACCCCCCCTTTCCAGGGAAATGTTGGATAAAAAGCCTCACCAATTTGCATAGGTGACCACAGACCCAAACCCTTGGATCTGAGAACAATGAAAAAGCATTCAGTTTTCTTACAAAAAGACTTTTAATAGAAATAGAAGTAAATGGAAATAAAAAAAAATCCCCCCTGTAAAGTCAGGATGGTAAATACCTTACAGGGTAATTAGATTCAAAACATAGAGAACCCCTCTAGGCAAAAACCTTAAGTTACAAAAAAGATAGACAGAAATAGTTATTCTATTCAGCACAATTCTTTTCTCAGCCATTTAAAGAAATCATAATCTAACACGTACCTAGCTAGATTACTTACTAAAAGTTCTAAGGCTTCATTCCTGGTCTATCCCCGGCAAAGACAGAATACAGACAGACACACAGACCCTTTGTTTCTCTCCCTCGTCCCAGCTTTTGAAAGTATCTTGTCTCCTCATTGGTCATTTTGGTCAGGTGCCAGCGAGGTTACCTTTAGCTTCTTAACCCTTTACAGGTGAGAGGAGATTTCCTCTGGCCAGGAGGGATTTTAAAGGGGTTTACCCTTCCCTTTATATTTATGACATACTGTCAATTACATAGTACAGATACGTTAGTATATTTCCCTTCCCCATGATCTCCAGACTTGTTCTTTGCTTGTATGTTAGACTTAATAATGAGACAAAGCCTAATTAAAGGAAGGATCCTTTGGATAAGAAAAACTATTGTTGTAAACTGAATGGAGAAGAGATACAACCTCCAAAATTGATGACACAGTTCCTAGGATTTCATAAGAATGGCCATACTGGTTCAGACCAAAGGTCCATCTAGCCCAGCATCCTGTCTTCCAACAGTGGCCAATGCTAGGTGCTTTAGTGGTAATGAACAGGGAATGATCAAGTGATAATAATATCAGAATTTGATAATAAAAAACTCACTTTAATTATAAAACTATTTTATATTTGAATGAATATTAATCATAATAAGATGGCAACCAAGTCAGATACTTCTAGCCAAAAGATTTTAGTGTAAAATTTATACATGTCATTTGCATATTAAGCATACATTATACTTTCATATTTCATAGACTTTAAGGCCAGAAAGGACCATTTCATCATCTAGTCTGACCTTCTGTTTAACAGGTCATAGAATTTCATCTAGTTACTCCTATATTGAGCCCAATAACTAGGGTTTCGCTAAAGCATATATATTTTTAGAAAAGCATCCAATCTTGATTTGAAGACTTCAAGAAATAGAGAATCATCTACCTCTTCACCTGGTCATTTGTTCCAATGGTTAATTACCCTCACTGTTAAAAAGGTGTGCCCTATTCCTAATTTGAATATGCCTGAGCTTAACTTCCAGTCATTGGTTCTTATTATGCGTCACAGAATCATAGAATATCAGGGTTGGAAGGGACCTCAGGAGGTCATCTAGTCCAACCCCCTGCTCAAAGCAGGACTAATCCCCAGCTAAATCATCCCAGCCAGGGCTTTGTCAAGCCTGACCTTAAAAATATCTAAGGAAGGAGATTCCACCACCTCCCTAGGTAACGCATTCCAGTGTTTCACCACCCTCCTAGTGAAAAAGTATTTCCTAATATCCAGCCTAAACCTCCCCCACTGCAACTAGAGACCATTACTCCTCGTTCTGTCATCAGCTACCACTGAGAACAATCTAGATCCATCCTCTTTGGAACCCCCTTTCAGGTAGTTGAAAGCAGCTATCAAATCCCTCCTCATTCTTCTCTTCCGCCGACTAAACAATCCCAGTTACCTCAGCCTCTCCTCATAAGTCATGTGTTCCAGTCCCCTAATCATTTTTGTTGACCTCCACTGGACTTTTTCCAGTTTTTCCACATCCTTCTTGTAGTGTGGGGCCCAAAACTGGACACACTATTCCAGATGAGGCCTCACCAATGTCGAATAGAGGGGAACGATCACGTCCCTCGATCTGCTGGCAATGCCCCTACTTATACATCCCAAAATGCCATTGGCCTTTTTGGCAACAAGGGCACACTGTTGACTCATATCCACCTTCTCGTCCACTGTAACTCCTAGGTCCTTTTCTGCAGAACTGCTGCCGAGCCATTCGGTCCCTAGTCTGTAGCGGTGCATGGGATTCTTCCGTCCTAAGTGCAGGACTCTGCACTTGTCCTTGTTGAACCTCATCAGATTTCTTTTGGCCCAATCCTCTAATTTGTCTAGGGCCCTCTGTATCCTATCCCTACCCTCCAGCGTATCTACCTCTCCTCCCAGTTTAGTGTCACTTCACTGTGTTAAAGAGCCCTGTAGTACGTGGTATACTGATAGCTGAGTAAGTCCAATTCTTACAAATTATATCATGTAAAGTTTGAATAAAGTGATTAAAATAATCATTTTCATTTATTCAGAGTTCCTGGTTTCATTGAACTACCAAGCGTACGAAAAACCTCCTTCAGCCCAGAGGCAAAAGAAATTGGGGAGTTTCAGAGAGACGAAAACATACTGTGGAAGCCTGCTTATGAGAGAGAATTCCTCAGAGAAGAAATCTGATTGGTTGTATTTGTAGACCACATATTATACCAGAAAGGAAATGTGTACTATAATTCTTAAATGCCAAAGATATTTCATTGCATAACCAAGCTTCCCAGTAACAATGACTCCCAGATACTATGCATCTCTGCTCAACCTGAAAAGAGCGTCAATGTGTGTTTAAACAACACGGTGATCTCCAGAATGGGTTATGACTGAATTTCTTCCTCTACTCAGTTTTCTGCTTTACCGCCTGTTTCCCTTTATGTGGGATACTGACATTCCCCATATATCTACTGGACAATAGATCTGACTATAGCAATTTAAAATGTTTCCAAAGTTCAAAGATTCCACACAGTTTAGAATTGGGGAAAAATCCTAATTCGACAGCTCCCAACACAGACAGACAGAAAAGAATACTAATATTCTTGAATATAAAATAATATAAACAAATTTCTTGATACATCACTGAAAGAAGAAAAGACTTTCATTACGTTATGTATTTAATATGATTAGCTTTACAATTAGCTATCGTACACTGATTCGGCATGGAATTACCACTAAATATATTGTGTTAATATTTAGGAAAAACAGTCTTAACACAAAGAGAACAACAGGCATGCACTTTATATACCACGCTGTAAGTATTCATTAGGGGATTATTTCACAGCCTGTACACTTTTCTCAGTATGGTATTTTCAGTCATAAACCTTTGGAAGAATACTAAAATCCTACAGAAGGGTTACTTTATTTTCATTTTGTTCTCACAGCAATATGTCAAAAGTTTAGGAAATGATAACAGTGTTTGATTCCTCCCCCGCCCCTGCCCCTGCCCCAGTCACCAGCTGCAGCAGAGCCTGTATCTACCTTTCTGTGAATGTCAGTCATCTATAAACGTACGTGTGTGTATGTGCACAGAGAAAGGCAACAGGAAACTTCTCAAAAATTAACTAGCATGGTGTAACCGAGAGCCTGCTGCAGAAATACTATTCAACTGCATACAGCTGGGTTGAGTTTTTCACCGCCTCAATCTCCAAAGGATTATTTATATTTTTCTATTTGAATAACAACTTGAAAACCCTTTGATTTTGGCATCTTTTCAGCTCCAAAGAGTGAAGGAGTTCCTTAGGGAAGGCCTCCAGTTTGCCATCAGGGATGATTAGCTGAAGTTGGCAGTCTTGAACGCATTTAGCCTTTGAAAACCTATCACTCCTGAGTACATTCATTACCTCCTTTTCAGAGGTTCTTGATCCCTTTTGAGTATTTACGACGACAACAGCACAAAGATATTTGTCATTAGTGACCCCTTTCCAAAGGTCTGACGATATTACTGGCCTTTAAGAGCAAGAGGCTATTCTTCCCTGAACCTTTTAGTTCTATCCTCTTCCTCAGCATCACCCTGAAAAGCAGGTGGCCGCCAAGGATATTTGTACTTCAAATGAGTTAGCATGCATCACAGCCACACAATGGCCGCTAAATCCTCATTGGCTTAAAATTCTTTCCTCATCAGAAGCACACAATAGTGCCACAGAAGGACCTTTCAGAGTTACTGATGCAAACAGAGGTCTGCTTGTGTTTCAAGTGTCCATGTGGACATAACAAGTGGCTTTCCATTGGCTGCATTGCTAGGTTTTCCAATATTTCTGGTGAGAACCCTTCATACGTAAATGGCACTCCAGTTTTCTTCTTTTTTGCATCCCAAATACCCGCAGCCTATAAAAGGGGCCATCCTTCAACCAGCACTTTGCAGTGCAAGTATGTGCAATAATGGTCAGGCTCACAATAAAATATGCTATCAAATTAACCCCTTCTAGCACAAAAAGGAGGGGACTAGCTAGCGAAAAAATGGGGTTACTAGGAAGGAGTTCTTATTTTGCTGCGATACAACAAACTACCTTCTATTGAAAAGTTCTGAAAGGGCCCAATTTCAATGCAACTTGATGATGTCCGCTCTTCTAATGGAGGTGCCTAGGTTTAGCACCAAAGTGCTGAAAATGAATAGCGACAGTACAATTCAGCACTGAAATACTCAGGAGCTACACAGCTGGGGGATGTGTGGTTTAAAAAGTGCATTGTCACATATTTTATTTATTTTTAACAGGGTGGATAAAAATCAATGATGTTTTTTAAAAAATTTTTAAAAACCAGATTTTTTTTTAATTTAAATCGGATTTTTTTAATAAAATGCTTTTTGAGGGGAAAAAAACCCTATCTAAAGATAGTTTTAATTAAGATACATTATAGCTCAAAGATATCTCATCATGGAATAGGGATTATAATTCTAATTCTATGAGACAATATATTCATGTAATGTTTAAGAAAAGTTTTGTAAATGAGTTCCAATAGTTCATGGATTAGGGACCAAATCTTATGGGGTTCCACAGTCTTCTGTATAGATTATTTAGCTTAATCTTCCTATCTACCCAATGGGACTCAGTGCTCAGTCGAGAACAGGGGTCTCAAACACACGGCCTGCAGGGTTATTTTCTAAGGCTCGCCAGCTCCCCGCGGCCCCCACAGCATTTACCTAGAGCGGCTCCGGCCCGGCTCGCACCATTTTTAAATTTTGGTGAAAACAAAACTAGATGCTGAAATCAAAATCCAAACAACTTTCCCCATTCAAATTGAGAGAGGCAAGATGGGTGAGGTAAAATCTTTTATTGGACCAACTTCTGTTGGTGAAAGAAGCTTTTAAGTTCACAGAACTCTTCTTTGAAGTCTATCCCAAACCTGAAAAAGAGAAACGTGGAGTAGTTCTTCAGGTCTAGGCTCTGTGTAGCTTGATAGCTTGTCTCTTTCACCAACAGAAGTTGGTCCAATAAAAAATATTACCTCACCCACCTTGTCTCTCTAATATCCTGGGACAAATATGGCTACAACAATGCTGCAAACTACTTTTAAAGACATGACATTTAAGGTACTTTAGGTGAAATCTTAGCCCCACTGAAATCAATGGTGAAACTCCTATTGATGTCAATGAGACAAAGATTTCACCCTTTCACTCTACCTGAAATTTTTGGAAACAGAAAATAAAAATCTGTTTTGGGGATTTTTTTATATCCATATTTAGAGAGGAGGTCTTGTGACTTGGAAGAAATTGTAGCACAAACTAAAAGATTCTTATTAGTGTCTGTGCAGCAGAAATTACAACTGAAGCCATCGTAATCATAGCACTTGTAAGGCAACATCTTGTTTTGGCCAAGTCTCTCCTTATAAAACACTTGTTTTACTTTAAAGACGTCAGTAAAATACCCAGCATTCTCACAGCAGGCAACCCTTCTGGCTACTACCTTGCTGGAAGTCATTTATGAGAGAATTAGCTCTCAGTCATGATATGTCTTCTTCTCTCCAATATTTAATCTTTCATTTGAACTATTTATTATGGTCTTTTCTAGAGTGACTACAGTATTTATTACAGCCTTTTCTAGAGTGATTATTTTGACGGACAAAAAGCATTTGGAAACTGTAGACAATTTTACATTATGTCATTTATTCCCAAAATATTTTAAGTTGGAATAATCAATGCAAACAGAAGAATAACTACAGTATTTGTCGTCATTACACACTGTATATATAAATTAAATTAATAAATATCCAATTTCCCTTCACTGGGTAATGGATGGCATTTTCCCCAGCACATAGTTCAATTCCCCAGCTGGAATGTTTAGACTAATACAGTCTCCCAGCCACTCTCCTTGCTGCAGAAAGCATGAACAACAATGGTGAGCTTTGACTGAGCTATGGGGATTCTATTCAACTTCCCAATATGGGCATGCTACTTACATTTACATTATAATGGAATTTACACATACGTATTAAGAAGAATAGAGCTCTAGGAGCAGATTCGTCTGTACTCTTCTATGTTAGGTAACTCTGGAGGGTGGTATTCATACTATGGTGATAGGCACCATAGAAATGTCCATAAATACAATGACATATAATAAATAATTCCTCTACAGTGTTAGGACAATTCAAATATTTTCCCATCACTACATCTTAAAAAATATCAAAAGACACATATATGAAATAGCCAAACAATTCCTACTGCTCTTAGTATTTAAATAATATGCAGCTGTGTTTTTATTATAAAATGGTGCAGCAGAAATTATAGAATGAAACAGAGTGGATAGGTATCAAGGCATACATTGTCAATTAATTTTATATTTCAGCTAGGGGACACTTCTCACATAATATGTTGGTGGAAAAGTCATAATGTATTGCAAGTAAATTAAGGAAACTCCAAAAACTCAGAGGATCTCACTACAATAGACCAATATCTCTCCAAATTATCACAGATTCCTAACAGGCCCTGTGGATAAGCAGACTGGAACACTTAGTCGAAAAGGGACCCTGGCGGCTTCGGTCAGAACCGCTGAATGGGCTGTTAAAAGTCCAGTTGGCGGCGAAGGCAGGCTCCCTACCCACCTCTGTGCGACTCCTGGGAAGCTGCCAGCATCTCCCTCTGGCTCCTAGGTGGAGGGATAGCCACGGGGACTCTGCCTGCTGCCCCCGTCTCCCAGCTCAGCTGCTCCCATTGGCCACGAACCATGACCAATGGGAGCTGAGAAGGCAGTGCCTGCAGGCGCAGGCAGTGCAAAGAGCCACGTGGCTGTGCTTCTGCTTAGGAGCTGGAGGGAGATGCCAGCAGCTTCCTAGGAGCCGCCTGACATAAGCACCGCCTGCAGCCCACACCCCCTCCTGCACCCCAACCCCCTGTCCTGCCCCCGCACCCCGAACTCCTTATTTCTGGCCCCACTCTGGCGCCTGCATCCCCAGCCCAGAGCACGTACCCCCTCCCACGCCCAAACCCCTGCCCCAGTCTGAAGCCCTCTCCTACACCCCAAACCTCTCATCTCCAGCCCCACCCCAAAGCCTGCATCCCCAGCTGGAGCCCTCGCTCCCTCCTGCACCTCTGGCCCAGCCTGAAGCCCTCTCCTGCACGCCAAATCCCTCATCTCTGGCCCCACCCCAGAGCCCATATCTGCAGCCGGCGCCCTCACCACCACTCCCCCCTGCACCCCAACCCCCTGCCCCAGCCCAGTGAAACAGTGAGTGAGGGTGGGGAAGAGTGAGCAACGGAGGGAGGAGGATGGAGTGAGCGGGGCCTCAGAAAAGGGGCTGGGCAGGGGACAGGGCAAGGGTCTTCAGTTTTCTGCAGATAGAAAGTTGTCAACCCTAATCTCAGGCCAGGACGGTAAGGAATAAAAGTTGATATAACCTCTGGAATGTTCAGTACCCTTTGTCAAATAAGTTGGAGAGTTCAGTCTGGTTTCTTGCAGATTGTGTTAGCATAGCTCAGATTACTACTGCAGTTAGTATTAATTAGCAACCTTGTTGGCACACTCAGCAGAGAAGATAATAAGTATTTCAGATTTCAATATTTGGCTCTATCTACATGATCCCTCATGTAAACTGCAAACCTCTTAACAGAATGAGGCAGAGAAAAAGTGCCTTTACATGGTTACAGCGGCTAGGGGAAAAGATATAAACAACACAATATTGCACACAATTTACTTGGAATCATGCAATCCTTATATAACACATGCAAAGGCACACTGAGATTATTATGTATCTTTTCCTCTAAGAGTAGTAACCATATAAAAATGTCTTCTTTTCCTGTACTCTACCTCTACAATGAATTTCAATGCAACTACTCATACGCTTAATAGTTAACCATGTGTATATGCATGTGCACATTTAGGCCTAAGAGCTCTTCCTAAACCAACCTTTATTGCAAGAACACTACAGAGTGATATTTAAAGGAAGCCTTTTCAGCAGAGCAAATGATTTACATTTTGTTTAATACATATTGTTTATTGTAAGTGTATGGAAAGGGTGGTGAATATTCTGCGTCCTTTCTGCTCCAAGGCTGATTGATGTTTAGCAAACCAAAAAGGGGGGGAAGGAGGGCGGAGAAAAGAAAAAGACAAGATCACATTTGGATAACAGATGTCAGGTAACAATAAAATGCTAGAAACTCTAACGTTGTAGAAACACTTGTCATTCAAGTACAATCCCACAGAGAAAAGTTTCAGAGTCAGGGCTGCACTTTTTGTCTGCAAATATTTAGATTAACAATATATAAAATCAGAAAGCAACATCAAAGGCTGAGTCAGGTTATTTTCCCGTGCCAGAATCCTCTGGGAACAACAAGAGAAGCCTGATGGATTTTAACTTGGTTGAAATGACTGAAACTTTCTGCCTTTTATATATGCACACACTTCTTTACTCTGGATTACTTCTACTCTTTATTATTTCTAACAGAGGTTTGTTTTTTTCTAGATAGATGTGGTATTACGATCTCAAAGACAATGAGTAAATTCTTATTAATGCTAAGACCCCTTTACACTGCCAGAGTAATACAAAAAGACCTTGGTACAGATGACATCTGGTCTTAAGAGTTAATTTCAGACCTGGTCAAGTTGGTGCAACTCCTCTCTCTTAGCAGATTTGCCCACAATTTCACCATGTCTAGATCTGGCACGGTGTAAAGGTTGCACGTTTCCAAGTAACTTGTATAGGATAATGGCCAACATTTTAAAAAGGGGACAAGTGGTTTTGGAGGTCTAACTTGAGACACCTTAAAAGAGCAATAATTTTTAGAAAGTGCTGAGTATCCACCCTCTGTAAACCAGGCTCCTTTCACTAGACACGTAAACTTTTGGCCAATGCACATTACTCTGATATCTTATCCATATACTTATGTGGTTAAGTCATGTTCTCTCACCTTCATGGATAATGCCAGTTAGGATATATCTACACAAATGAATTAAAAACTTGCTGGCCCATGCCTGCTGATTCGGGCTTGCAGGGCTCAGGCTACGGGGCTGTTTAATTGCTGTGAAAACCTCTGGTTTGGGCTGGAGCCCAGGTTCCAGGACCCTGCTAGGTGAGAGGGTTCCAGAGCTCAGGCTGCAGCCCAACCCCTTGGCAGTGCTGCGGGTTTTTAATTGCAGTATAGATATACCCTTAGAGCAGTAGTGGGCAACCTGCAGCCCGTGGGCTGCCAGATTGTTTGTTTACATTTGCACAGATTTGTATTTCCACTTGCTAGATTACTAGCTAGAGGAGCCTGTGCCAGGATCATTAATGTCAACAGAATTATCAGACACATAAATGATCAGGATATGTTGGGGAAGAGTCAACACTGCCTTTCTAAAGGGAAATCATACTTCACCTATGTATTAGAATTCTTTGAGGGTATGAACAAGCATGTGGACTAGGGTGATCCAGTTGATACAGCTGTACGTGAACTTTCAGAAAGCCTTTGAAAAGGTCATGGGATAAGAGGGAAGGTCCTCTCAAGGATCCATAACTGGTTAGAAGAGGAAAGAAAGGCTAGGAATAAATGATCAGTTTTCACAGCAAAGACAGACAAATAGCAGGTGCCCCCAGAATATATATGGGATCAGTGCTGTTCAACATATTCATAAATGATCTGGAAATGGGTAAACAGTGAGGTGACAAAATTTGCAGAGAATACAAAATTACTTAAAATAGTTAAGTCCAAAGCTGACTGCAAACAGTTATAAATGAATCTCACTAAACTAGGAAACTGGGCAAGAAAAAGGCAGATGAAATTCAAATGTTGATAAATGCAAAGTAATGCACTGGACAACATAATCCCAACTATGCATACAATATGATGCGGTTTAATTATCTGTTGCCACTCAAGAAAGATCTTGAAGTCATTGTGGATAGTTCTCTGGCAGAGTGGCAGTCAAAAAAGCTAACTTAGTATTAGGAAAGGAGAGATAAAAAGACAGAAAATATCATAATGTCAATATATAAATCCATGGTAACACCCATACCTTGAATACTGCATGTAGTTCTGGTCACTCCCTCTCAAAAAGATATTAGAATTGGAAAAGGTACAGAAAAGGATAGCAAAAATTATTAGGGATATGGAACAGCTTCCATCTGAGGAGAGAATAAAAAGACTGGGAACATTCAACTTAGAAAAGAGGCAACTAAGGGGGATATGATAGGGGTCTATAAAGTCATGAATGGCCTGGAGAAAGTGAATAGGGAATTGTTATTTAGCCCTGCCCATAACACAAGAATCAGGGGTCACCCAATAAAATTAATAGGCAGCAGTTTTAAAACAAGCAGAGGGAAGTACTTCACCCAATGCACAGTCAACCCATGGAACTTACTGCTAGGGAAGATTGTGAAGGTCAAAAGTATAACTGGGTTCAAAAAACAATTAGATAAGTACATGGAGGGTATGTCCATAATGGATATTAGCCAAGATGGTCAGGAACTCAACTCCATTCTCTGGTTGTCCCTAAACCTTTGACTGCCAGAAACTGACCGGACACACACAATAATTGTCCTGTTCTGTTCATTCCTTCTAAAGCAAATGGCACTGGCCACTATTGGAACACATGATATTAGGCTAGATGGACCAAAGGTTTGACCCAGTATGACCATTCATATGATCTTATGTAACAGGGGATTTGACATGGACTTAAATGGGCATGGAATCAGGCCCATACTTTAGAACTCATAAATTCGGTATGATGCACCTGTCTACAGAAGTCCAATTGTGAGCACTCAGCACTGGCACAAGAAGCTCAACACTCTTCAGGTCCAGACCCCCATGTTGCAGCCTTGACAGAACAGGGAAATAAGTACTATTATCGCAAAAATGGTTGAAAATAGCTTTTCTACAAGTAAATGTGCCATAACTTGAAAGTCCTACATCTTGCAATTTTGGATATAAGATGGAGATAAATACAAATATTAAATATCAATGGAAAACCAGGATTTCCTGATGTTTAATGTGATAAAGCACACCTCTACACACAGTCATTTACAGCTATCAGACCTCAAACCGATCATTGGCTAAAGAGATGAGTGCTGCCACTCCTGTACTTTTCAAATTCTGCTTGTCCACGGATCCACATTTTTGGGAAGATAAATGGAAAAAAAATTGTGGTAAGTTTTTTTTTTTTAATGGTAGCCTTCTGAAAGCTGTTAGAGATTGGGAATTTTCCAGCAGAGATTAGTGGGCAGAATGTAGGGGAGCAGTTCAAGGAACAAATATATTCAGATTATTCCCTGGTAGCAGTAATGGATGCAACAGACCAGGTATTTCCAGTAGAGACAGGGAACTGTTAGTTATACAAGGCACTGGTGAGACCTCATCTGGAATACTGTGTGCAGTTCTGGTCTCCCATTGTTAAGAAAGATTAATTCAAACTGAACAGGCACAGAAAAGGGCTACTAGGATGATCCAAGGAATGAAAAACCTGCCTTATGAAAGGAGACTCAAAAATATTGGCTTGTTTAGCCTAAACAAAAGAAGGCTGAGGGGGAGATATGATTTATCTCTATAAATACATCAGAGGGATAAATACCAGGGAGGGAGAAGAGTTATACAAATTAAGCACCAATGTGAACACAAGAACAAATGTCTATAAACTGGCCATCCCCAACTGCTGGAGACAGGACACTGGATGGGGAAGGCTCTGAGTTACAACAGAGAATTTTTCCCCAGGTATCTGCCTTGAGAGTCTTGCCCACATGTTCAGGGTCTAACAGATTGGCTGAGATCCTGGGGGGTTTTCACCTTCCTCTGCAGCACTGGGCACAGGTCACTTGCAGGTTTAAACTAGTGTAAATGGTGAATTCTCTGTAACTTGAAGTCTTTAAACCCTGAATTGAGGGCTCCAGTAACTCAGCCAGAGGTTAGGGGTCTATTTCAGGAGTGGGTGAGGTTCTGTGGCCTGCAATGTGCAGGAAATCAGATTAGATTATCACAATGGTCCCTTCTGACCTTAAAGTCTATGAGTTTATGATAAATAAAGGAATTTGTTCCAATGTTAGCAGGTACATAATTGTGACAAAACTATATTTCAGTCATAAAAAATTGGGAAATGCAAATATCAAGTTTCCAAAAGTGATCTTAAAGTTGTCTCTTTGCCTATTCTGTATGTTTTATGGAATACTTTAAAAACCAATTATATATTAAGCTGCACATCTAACCAGAAGAGCAATGAGAGAAAATACTATGGACAGGCAACAGGGAAGAGTTATGGTTGGTCTTAGAATCTTAACTTTGCATTTCTGAGTTTTCTGTTTATGATATTTAAATGAACAGCCTACATGCTGTATTATAATTTCTTTATTTTTTTAAGCAAAGGAGGGGGGAAGGAAATGTCCTGTAATACTATATTAGGGGTAGATTTTAAAAAAGGGCCTAAATGATTTAAGAGCATGAGCCCCATTCAAAATCAATGGGAGTTATGTCCCTAAGTCACTGAGGTGCTTTCAGAAATGGCACCTTTAATATTTAACTAGTCCCAGTTAAGCTTTCAAGTTCACATTTCATTAAGATGTCTGAGTAGAAACAAGGCCTGTTGCTACTGTGGTTGTTGGCTGGTGACAGTTGTCTACTAAGCTGAGTTAACCAGGCAGCAGCTTACAGTGGGAGAATTTAAAAATACTTATTCCCCTTCTAGAGATATTACTGGTTCTAGCAGTATTTTAAAGGCAATTATAAATATGGGCAATATTGTTGGAACTGGTTATCTCTCTCAAACTGAAATGAACTTTTTAAGTGTACCCGTTGTGCATTGGGATGGATGCATTCTGACAATGAAAAAAAGAGGGTGGTTTTTTTTGTTGGTTTTTTAAAAATGGCTTGAAATAGGCAGAATATTGGCAAAAACCTGCTAAAATTGCAAAGACTTCAAAAGTTCAGGATTCATATTTTTTCTCCCCCCTCATTCAAGAATTTCTCTGGGTGTGTGTATTTGTTTTGCTTTGAAGGTGGCGGGGAGAGGTATTTCTAAGATATATTTGCATTTTACATTTTTGCAATCTGTATATTGTCTGCAGCAGGGGACTAGGGGAAGCAGTCTCTGTAACTACCAAAGTGCCCTACCTAAATTAGACAGGGAGAGCATTCAGTGATGTCACAATGATAGGTGCAGGTTGAAGCTGTGCTGTACTGAGGATCCTCAGAAGGGATTTTTCTATTGTTTATCATTTATACATGTATTTACTTTTCCCTAATCCAAGCCAAAACCACAGCCCTGAGGGAAGATTATATCTATACTTATTTTCAATTTCCAAATTTTCTCCAGTATTGTTGTTGCTCTAATGAAAGTATAGCTATTAATATTTTTTCCCTAATGGGAAAGGTGTTGGTGTTTTTTTCACCCTCCCGGTATAAAAAAAAAATAGCTGGTGGCAATTTGACCTAGTTTTGCAAAACACTTCATCTTCAGGAAGAGAACATGCATGGGAAATTTTAGTCCAAAGGATGTATGTTTCAGAATATTATGGCCATGATAAAAAGTGAGGTATTAATGGAAACTGGCCTGCAAATTTAACAGGTTGCATAGCAGGTGCAATCTGTACATGCTGTAAACCATGAAGTAAATGTCTTAGGACATATTTATGAACAGACAGGAATACACATTTCTCTTATTATTCTCATTTGTTTGCTGGGGAAATCAAAATAGCCCTTCAAGAAAGCAATGGTTTCAGATTTATTTGAACAGCTCAGTGACATACATATAAAAGCCTCTATTTTGTGAATAGAAAGAGAGTACGTGTGGCACCTTAGAGACTAACCAATTTATTTGAGCATAAGCTTTCGTGAGCTACAGCTCACTTCATCGGATGCTTCATCGGATGCAATTTTGTGAATATTTAAGTATGTGCTTAACTTTAAGCAAATAAACATTCCTAGCCATATTTAGCAAAGCATGTATAGATGTGCTTAACTTTAAGCATGTGCTTAAATCCCACTGATGTCACAAGCTTAGATGTTTAGCTTAACAGTTAGAGCCCTGCGCAGATACAAAATTTGTATCTGGATCCGATCCGCGGATATCTGCAGATATAAAGCAGATATCTGTGGATTTGCAGAGTTATATTATTAATGATTGTGACAGGGTCAGGCCAGATGGCTACAGGAGAGTAACAGAAGGCAGATATATTAGCCCCAGGCTAAGTAGGTCCCTTTTCCCTGGGTAAGGTAACAGGAAAGGTTCCAGAACAATCAGGAACCTTCTGGAGACAATTAAGACAGGCTGATTAGAACACCTGCAGCCAATCAAGAAGCTGCTAGAATCAATTAAGGAAGACTAATCAGGGCACCTGGGTTTAAAAAGGAGCTCACTTCAGTTTGTGGTGTGCATGTGAGGAGCTGGGAGCAAGAGGCACTAGGAGCTGAGAGTGAGAATGCGGACTGTTGGAGGACTGAGGTGTACAAGCATTATCAGACACCAGGAGGAAGGTCCTATGGTGAGAATAAAGAAGGTGTTGGGAGGAGGCCATGGGGAAGTAGCCCAGGGAGTTGTAGCTGTTGCACAGCTGTTCCAGGAGGCGCCCTAGACAGCTGCATTCCACAGGGCCCTGTGCTGGAACCCAGAGTAGAGGGCGGGCCCGGGTTCCCCCCAAATCCTCCCAACTCCTAGTCAGACACAGGAGGAGTCGACCTGGACTGTGGGTTCAGAAAAACGGCCAAGCTGAGGGCTGTCGTGAAGCTCCAAGGCAAGCAATAAGCGCAAGACCCACCAAGGTAGAGCAGGAACTTTGTCACCTGATGTGTTTGCTCATATGCTTTAAACTAAGCATGTGCTGAAATGCATTGCTAAATCAAGGTCACACGTATATAAAACTTTTCATCCACGGATCTCAAATCAATGTACACACTTCAATTAAGTTTCACATCACCCTTGCAAGGCAAATATTAGGAGTAGTAGAATAATGGCAAACCATTTTTTAAATCCACAGCATAAGATAGCCATATTATGTTTCCAGAAATACCTTATAGACTAAATGGATGATGATGTGTGGGCAAACCATCCAAGTTTACAGTGCACTTAATGTGACTAATGATAAACTCAGACTCAAATGCCATTCCTTCCTCAGATTAAGTCAAGGAAACAGTAAATCAAATGGCTTTAAATAAGGTTGTCACAGGCAGCAAACGAAGCTTCTACCAGTCATCTTCCAACTGGTTCAGCAGTATGGTCAGTGACGGCAGCCCATAAATAAACAGAGTAATTTGGGGCCTCTGAAGTATTAAAGCCATAAAAATGTGCCTCTGACTTTCCAAATATCCAATAACCAAACACAAATAATAGATAACTTCTATACCAGGTAATCCCTGCTTTAGTTTAATTTATAAACCCACTTACATTTATAGCTAGAGATAAGGTGATGACTTTCTTCTGTTTCCAATAACTTGTGTGTGACTACGCTGTGTATTTGCCAAGTCAGTGTTCACTCTCCATACGAAACTACAAGCTCAAGTATCTCTCCTTATGTCACTGCAATGCTTTTGGAGACAGTTGGGGGTTTTACAAATTGAAGGAATATGGGAGGTTACATGTTTCTAAGTAGCAGGTCAGAAACAGACAGAGAAAGAAGTAAATCCAAAGAAAACAAATATACTTAGAGGGATATCAATCAAATACAAAGTAAAACAAATCTAATTTGTAGGGAATATATTTAAAAAGGAATGTTTCAATACACATTCTAATAAACAGAACAGTAACTGTACACATACACAGAATGTTGTCACTTTGGCCCATAGTGTCTTATAAAAATATCACATAACAAATATTCACACAAACAAAAAGATATTAAAAGAACAGCAAAGTGGAGTACTTCAAAGTCAGCAAATGACAACATTAGGGTTGCCTGTGCAACCTTAACTCTGCTCCCTTGTATTCCTGCATTACGATAATCTAATTACACAGTTACATATTATTCTCCAGAATCCCAGCTTCATTCAGTGCACACATTGCACAGAGAACTGGGTTCTTTCCTTCTCACACAACATGACTAGTAAGGGATTCTGTGGACATTTATGGCTGATTCAAAGCCTATTGAAATCAATGGAAAGACTCCCCTTGACTTCATTTGGCTTTGGATCAGGCCCCATATTATTCCTTCAGTTATATCGGACATGTAGTATACAATGGGGTTGGACTAACTGGAATTCAGTAAAATAATTCAGTCAGACTTGTATTCTGATGGACATATGGGCACCAAATCTCAAACCCAAGGACCTCCACTGAAAACTATAATTCACAGATATTTAAAAGTAAGGACTGTTAGAAAAGCACCTCAACTGTTCTGAACTGCAGCTTTGAATGCGGAAATATCAGATGTGTCAACAACTTCTTTTCAAAGACAGAAAAATTAAGGAAAACTTTTAAAGCTCAAACCATGTAACTGCTAATATATTGCGTTGCTAATGACATTCTTTGGACCCATTACTGCCTCCCTTACTCACAGTGAATAGTCTCTCAGCTTAAAGGGGTGACTTGTGGGAAAAAAGATACTACTTAGCGTGAGTAAGGCCTACAGAATCTGACCCTTTATGTTTCACTTCTATTGGTCACTTTCACCTAGACTATTTCTAGTAACATCTTGTGTTTCCTTCCACCTCAAACTATATAAATAGTTGTTCAATTTCTAATCACAATGCAATAGAAGATTGCTCTAACACTAGAAACCTAATAATCTGTCTTCCGCTGACAGTCACTGTAAAGGATTACTTAATTAATTCTGCTTTCTTTTTGAGATTGTATCAATACAGAGACATGTTGCCTGCTTGCCACCATGCTGTGAGTAAGGTAGCTAATGTTAACAAGGTGTTTTACATTTACAAGTGCATATGCACAGATTAAGAAACAAGTAAAGATTTTTTTTAATACCCAGAAGCACAAGCATTAACAAGAATTAAGCAAAAAGCTCAGTGAAAATAAGCTTGCACTGTGAAGCTCGAAAACTTGTCTCTTCCACCAACAGAAGCTGATCTAATAAAACATATTAGCTCGCCATCTTGTCCTATGCATTCTTGTCCAGAATGTTATTTAAGGAAAAACTGATGTATTAATAAAATTTTTTCCCCAAATGCAAGACATTTCTGTGTCCTTAATGGATTATTTCACAAGACAGTACTGGACATCTTAAATATATTTGTCTAAATTAAATTAAACTAAAGATTTGTTTTTAGTTCCATTTTCTAAACTTATCAAGTTTAGCCTGTCAATTGGCAAGTCAAGTTTACTAACTTGGTTTACTGTCATCCCAATCTACAAGTTACACATAAAAATCTACTGAATGGCAAAAGATTGGGCTCCTTGGGGCTTCAATTTCAAAACATTAAGTGGGAAGGTGCGACATTAAAGGTGTCACATAGCTGTAACTCGCATCAAAAAATTCATATCCAAAATTCTAACTAACAGAAAGTCAGCCTTCATATGCATGTACCCAGTTTTACACACACAACTGATTGCACCCCACCAAACTGGACGCACCCATTTTCAACATTAAAAAAATATACATTTGTAACCACAAACCGTATAGCAACTCAATTTACACATATGACTGTGCAAGCAGAATGAGTTCATGCCCAATGAACAGTATATTTAAAACTGTGCATGAAACTGCGTGGCCCTGCAGTTAGATTCACCCATGGTCTTACTGAGTAGATTTGATTGCAGGATCAAGGCTTTAGAAATGCAGGCTGACAAAATGCACATTAAGGCTCATGACTTTCCTGAGTATTGTGCATGTACATCAATAATAGTCTTCTTACTGCACTCTGCTAAACTGTGACATGCACTTTTTAGATTTAGATTTCACATTTTCAAAGTGCCTAAGTGACTTAGAAGCCTAAGTTCCAGTCTCAAATATGATCATGGTCATTCACTTAAGTGCTTTTTAAAATTTTACCCTAACTCCCCATTTTGCCTTGCTGTTTTCACACCTGTCTGGGGGGGGAGGGGCAGAGAATTTCCTTCTTCAGGTTCCAATAAGAACTAAAAAACAGATTTTTCAAAGGTATTTAATTGGGATTTTCAAAAGTACGTAGGCACCTATCTCCCATAGGAGTTCAGCACTTTTCAAAATCCCACTATGCACATCATTAGGCACGTAAATACCTTTAAAAATCTGGCCCTAAACATTCAAAGAGTTGCAACTGAGAATAGAAAGTTTGCAGAAGTTTAGTTTTTAAAAAAAGTTGGTAGCTTGTTTTTTAGGTGAAATGTGAGGTTAACATTAAAGTTAAATTAGTGCACTGAAAATTATACTGGATTTGGTAAACAAGACAAACCCGCCTGAAGTGCCCATAATCTCATAATTACAGTATGTCTATAATCTTGTAATTTGTCATGCACTTGGGCTCCCATTTTATGTATTCACTGTAGGTAAGTATTATACTACTACTATTTAAACTAGGAGATAATTCTAATTAAATGTGTGGAGCAAGTTTACTGCATAATATTCCTCAACTTTCTAGAAATGCTATCAAATCAGAAAATGTAAACAGTGTGCATTCATTAAGAAGCTCCTACAGCTAAAAGACTCTAGGGCAGTCAAATCAAAATTGACAATAATGCTTAATAGTTACAGTATAAAGCACGTTACAGCTTCAAACTTCTGTACAGACATTAATCAACCTTTATGACACCTAGATTAAATAGGCAGGGAAGTGTTATTAAAGAGCAGCCCAAACCAAAATCCAGCACTCTGAAATTTAGGGGAAATATCTGTCTCTGTGTATGACTTCTGTGCCTCAGGCCCATATTTGGTTTTTATTAAAATACTGTCTGCAGTTTGTATTATGCCACAGGATTGATTCTTCAGGCTCCAATACGGTCTGGTGCTCCAGAGATGCACTGGGAGGTCTTGAAGCCGTGTGTGCCTCAAAGCACTAGAGCTTGGATTAAAATTGAAATGCCTGGAGGCAAACTTAAACATACAATCATTGTTGGCATATTTTAGCCCTTGTGAAAAAGGGCTAAGAAAAAAAGAAAACAGAATATATTAAAATAACATTACAGTTTTAACAAAAAATTATAATACTTTGCACTCGTGTTTTCACATTTCATCCAAGTATTTCAAATTATTTTACAAACATTTATTATGTCTTGAAAAAACCCTGTGAGGCAGATATTATATTACACCAATTTCACAGTTATGTAAACTGAAACACAGAGGAGTGTAATAATTTGAAAACTGCCAGTCACAGGCAAAACCAGGAACAGAACCCAGGGGTTCTGACTCCCAATTCTTTCACTACAGTCACTTGTCATTACCTCACTCCAAAACACAAGGAAGTCTGTCATTTATGTACACAGGCAACTGAATCTTGTGTGATGGGGACTAGAGATGGCTGGAAAATTGTTGTCAAAACAACAAAAACAGATTTCTGTTGGAAAATGCTGTTTCAACTAAACCCAAAATTTTCACATGCAATGAAATTTCATGTGGAAAAAAACTGAAATGGGATTTTTTTTTCATTTAGAAAATGTCATTTGTGGAAAAGAAACCTCAAAATTTTGCTTCAAAATGAATTTTTCCTTTCAAAAATTTTATTTTATGGATTTTTTTCATTTGTATATAACTCTTGTTATTTTTACACTGTTTTGCCCCAATTCAGAACAAAAATTAATTTTAAAATTTCAAAAATTCCCACCAAATGGCAATTCCAAGTTTTGACCAGCTCTAAATGGAACTATTTGTGACAACAAAGTGTAATGGTGCCTGCATCTTCAAGTCCATCGGATGTAACGTGAAACACATGGTGGATTCCTGGAATATCAAGGCATAACAGTGATTCACTATTTGAATAAATTTTACCTCTATATGTCCTTATTTTGTCAGTTACACATGCAAAACAAGTGCTTAGGTGAGTTATTTCCCAGTTTGCATGTTCAAGTGTGGATTTTGCAAACAAATGGATGCTTGCACATTTTGCCACAGCAAAGTTAAAGGATAGATTTACAGGGCTAATGTTAAATCTTTACATTATTTAAATGAATGATTTTGAAACATAAAACACTATATGCTATATAAAGGTGATCTAATTACTAGTGTAAAACTCTTGGCATCTTCCGACTATGTTTTTGCTACTTCTTTCTTTTTAATGCAAAGATTTCACGAGCCACTTTGTGGAAAGAAATGGCAGATTCAGTGTCTCTCTAATAATTCCCAATGTAAAAGGGGTTCAGGCCATTGCCAACAGACTAGTCCCAACTGGCTTTACATTAGGGTTCAGTTTATTCAAGTGTTCTCCTTTGTGAAGAAAACACTTGGCGTCCTTTCAAGGTAAAGAAGAAACTTCAAGCAGCAAAATATTTTAAGGACAGATGTCTGATCTTGAAACAGCAGCTAATGTTACAGGAATATATCTATGCAATAAACACTTACTCATCAGTAAAAAGAAAAGGAGTACTTGTGGCACCTTAGAGACTAACCAATTTATTTGAGCATAAGCTTTCGTGAGCTACAGCTCACTTCATCGGATGCAAACTGTGGAAAGTGTAGAAGATCTTTTTATATACACACAAAGCATGAAAAAATACCTCACTCTCCTGCTGGTAATAGCACCCCACTCTCCTGCTGGTAATAGCTTATCTAAAGTGATCACTCTCCTTACAATGTGTATGATAATCAAGTTGGGCCATTTCCAGCACAAATCCAGGTTTTCTCACCCCCCCCCTCCCCATTTACAACACACACTTTGCTTCTCTAAAAGAAAAAGGACACTAAACTTTTTAAACTACTACATGCCACAAGGGGCCACAGCAATGGTTCCCTCAACCCACCCAGCAATATTGTTAACCTATCCAACTATACTCTCAGCCCAGCAGAAGCAGCTGTCCTATCTCGGGGCCTCTCCTTCTGCCCCTCCACCCCCACGAACATGATACAGTTCTGTGGTGACCTAGAATCCTATTTTCGACGTCTCCGACTCAAGGAGTATTTCCAACACACCTCTGAACAACATACTAATCCACAGAGACCTCCCTACCAACACTACAAAAAGAAGGATTCTAGGTGGACTCCTCCTGAAGGTCGAAACAGCAGACTGGACTTCTACATAGAGTGCTTCCACTGACGTGCATGGGCTGAAATTGTGGAAAAGCAGCATCACTTGCCCCATAACCTCAGCCGTGCGGAACACAATGCCATCCACAGCCTCAGAAACAACTCTGACATCATAATCAAAAAGGCTGACAAAGGAGGTGCTGTTGTCATCATGAATAAGTCGGAATATGAACAAAAGGCTGCTCGGCAGCTCTCCAACACCACTTTCTACAAGCCATTACCCTCTGATCCCACTGAGAGTTACCAAAAGAAACTACAGCATTTGATCAAGAAACTCCCTGAAAAAGCACAAGATCAAATCCGCACAGACACACCCCTGGAACCCCGACCTGGGATATTCTATCTACTATCCAAGATCCATAAACCTGGAAATCCTGGGCGCCCCATCATCTCAGGCATTGGCACCCTGATAGCAGGATCGTCTGGCTATGTAGACTCCTTCCTCAGGCCCTACGCTACCACCACTCCCAGCTACCTTCGAGACACCACTGACTTCCTGAGGAAACTACAGTCCATCGGTGATCTTCCTGATAACACCATCCTGGCCACTATGGATGTAGAAGCCCTCTACACCAACATTCCACACAAAGATGGACTACAAGCCGTCAAGAACACTATCCCCGATAATGTCACGGCTAACCTGGTGGCTGAACTTTGTGACTTTGTCCTTACCCATAACTATTTTACATTTGGGGACAATGTATACCTTCAAATCAGCAGCACTGCTATGGGTACCCGCATGGCCCCACAGTATGCCAACATTTTTATGGCTGACTTAGAACAACGCTTCCTCAGCTCTCGTCCCCTAACGCCCCTACTCTACTTGCGCTATATTGATGACATCTTCATCATCTGGACCCATGGAAAAGAAGCCCTTGAGGAATTCCACCATGATTTCAACAATTTCCATCCCACCATCAACCTCAGTCTGGTCCAGTCCACACAAGAGATCCACTTCCTGGACACTACAGTGCTTATAAACGATGGTCACATAAACACCACCCTATACCGGAAACCTACTGACCGCTATTCCGACCTACATGCCTCCAGCTTTCACCCTGACCACACCACACGATCCATCGTCTACAGCCAAGCTCTGCGATACAACCGCATTTGCTCCAACCCCTCAGACAGAGACAAACACCAACAAGATCTCTATCAAGCATTCTTACAACTACAATACCCACCTGCAGAAGTGAAGAAACAGATTGATAGAGCCAGAAGAGTTCCCAGAAGTCACCTACTACAGGACAGGCCTAACAAAGAAAATAACAGAACGCCTCTAGCCGTCACCTTCAGCCCCCAACTAAAACCCCTCCAACGCATTATTAAGGATCTACAACCTATCCTGAAGGATGACCCAACACTCTCACAAATCTTGGGAGACAGGCCAGTCCTTGCCTACAGACAGCCCCCCAACCTGAAGCAAATACTCACCAGCAACCACATACCACACAACAGAACCACTAACCCAGGAACCTATCCTTGCAACAAAGCCCGTTGCCAACTGCGCCCACATATCTATTCAGGGGACACCATCACAGGGCCTAATAACATCAGCCACACTATCAGAGGCTCGTTCACCTGCACATCCACCAATGTGATATATGCCATCATGTGCCAGCAATGCCCTCTGCCATGTACATTGGTCAAACTGGACAGTCTCTACGTAAAAGAATAAATGGACACAAATCAGATGTCAAGAATTATAACATTCATAAACCAGTCGGAGAACACTTCAATCTCTCTGGTCACGCGATTACAGACATGAAAGTTGTGATATTACAACCAAAAAACTTCAAATCCAGACTCCAGTGAGAAACTGTTGAATTGGAATTCATTTGCAAATTGGATACAATTAACTTAGGCTTGAATAGAGACTGGGAGTGGCTAAGTCATTATGCAAGGTAACCTATTTCCCCTTGTTTTTTCCTACCCCCCCCCCCAGACGTTCTTGTTAAACCCTGGATTTGTGCTGGAAATGGCCCACCTTGATTATCATACACATTGTAAGGAGAGTGGTCACTTTAGATAAGCTATTACCAGCAGGAGAGTGGGTGGGGGGGGTGAGAAAATCAAGTTGGGCCATTTCGAGCACAAATCCAGGTTTTCTCACCCCCCCCCACCCCACACACACACACACCCACCCACTCTCCTGCTGGTAATAGCTTATCTAAAGTGATCACTCTCCTTACAATGTGTATGATAATCAAGTTGGGCCATTTCGAGCACAAATCCAGGTTATCATACACATTGTAAGGAGAGTGATCACTTTAGATAAGCTATTACCAGCAGGAGAGTGGGGTGGGAGGAGGTATTTTTTCATGCTTTGTGTGTATATAAAAAGATCTTCTACACTTTCCACAGTTTGCATCCGATGAAGTGAGCTGTAGCTCACGAAAGCTTATGCTCAAATAAATTGGTTAGTCTCTAAGGTGCCACAAGTACTCCTTTTCTTTTTGCGAATACAGACTAACACGGCTGTTACTCTGAAACCTGTCATTACTCATCAGTATTCTTCTACAATTGCAAGTGTTTCTTTCCACCCACTCAGCTGCTCACAAAATGGTAGCTTAGAACGCTGTATTTCCTTTTCTACGTGGTCTCTCAACATTGCTTTAATTAGTTTAACTTTTTATTAGAGTGAAAAGGCACTCTCTTGGAAACAATGTTGCAGTTATATTTGCACTCTGGGCTCAATTATGCCTATTACAAGCCATTGCTGTGCTGAAGAGAGGTAAAAGGTGTGCCGCCCAAGCAGCAGCACCTGCAGTGAAACTGAGATGAAGGGAATTGAGGGTGCAGTAGGACTTGCTGGGCCATTGCCCACAGCCAATCTTCTCCTCCAAATGCTGTCCACTGCAGACGGCTTCATCTCTGCGCTAGCCACTGGAGTTCTATCTGGACTTCAAAGGGCAGTCATCCAAACTATGGCTTACAGAGCAAATTCTAGGCAGAGCTGGTAACTATGGTTTATAGCTAAGGCTGTCTGACACGTTCTAGTAGAAAATCCTGTTTTCAGTTACTTATGTTTTTGGTGAATTTTAACACTTTGGGCTGAAATTTTACATGTAGGGTGCCTGCCACTGTTGATTGTTATTGTCTTTTATTTTTAAGTTTCAGTAGAAAGAGTTCAGCCATTTCTGCGAACAAGAGTAGGGAAAGATATGTCGTTCACCAATATTAAAAAAATATACAACTGTTTCATTGAGAAGCTCTAGCACTTCAATGCTTTGCAGCCGGGACTTGAAATTTTTCAGAAAGTTCATTCCGGTATCAGGGATGTGCCGTTTTCTGTCCCTGTGAAATCCACCGAAATTTAGTGACGTGTTAAACTCTGAAAAAATCACCATTTCTAGATGCTCAACAGAGGTTTGTTAGCATTTGACAGTAAAATTCTCTCCAGATTCCATCTGTATTGAGCACACTCCAGGGGCTGATGAGGACTGTTCCGGCAATTGCTGCCCCTGCCAGGGCAGTGCTGCAGGAACCAGAGTCCCTGATTCTCCTGAGCTCTCTATACCCAGGCAATGTGAAGGAGACACAAGAAAAAGCTGGACTGTTGTGCATCCAGTGAGGGACAGAACTATAACAAGAGGGGCTGGAGCTGAAAGTGACAGCAATAGGAGGTGGGGAAACAGCAACAAGGGTAACAGGCTAAAGGGAGGTTTCAGAGTAACAGCCGTGTTAGTCTGTATTCGCAAAAAGAAAAGGAGTACTTGTGGCACCTTAGAGAATAACCAATTTATTTGATGCATCCGATGAAGTGAGCTGTAGCTCACGAAAGCTCATGCTCAAATAAATTGGTTAGTCTCTAAGGTGCCACAAGTACTCCTTTTCTTTTTTAGGCTAAAGGGAGGCATTCTAGAAGACCGGGGCAGAGGGGACAGGCTGGGTGAGACAGGGCAGAAGGGTCTGTGACCAGCAGATCATGCTTCCTTCCAGAACCTGAAATTGAACCCAGGATTTCTGAATCTCAGCATTTCTTGCTATCTAGTAAACATCTGAAGCACGTGTTTTATTCCCTCCTAATGGCTGGTTCACATAGACAACAGCTTTTAACAGTTGCCAGTTACTCTGTTAACTTAAGCAGCAGTGGTCTGTGGTGTGGAACTACAGATTTTAAACCACCTGCTGGCCTATCTGTGGGTCAATATAATTCCACATGATGGAATTTCTGGTGTTTTTTTCCCTTCAGTTTGCTGTTTTTAAAAATATGAGAGAGACCATACAATGAACTCCATTAAGAGAACATTAAGGTTGCAAAGTCAATCACTCAAGACCTAAGAAATGCCACTTTTCAGTTGTCTGTGCAACCTTAATTTGGCCCCTTGGATTGTATGATATAGATACTAATTATATGATCACATACTATTTTTTCCACAGGTATTACCATGATTTTCAGGGCCAGCTGAGGCCTTGATCTGAGGTTCAGAGCAGCTTTAAGTTGCACCCCAGATGCAGGGACCTTAATAGATCCTGTGCCAATGGAAAACAGCCATAGTGGATTGACATGTTTATGACATGAGAAGTTGCTAGGTAACATTTTCTCATACTTTATAAAAGAATACTATATATTTTATTGGAAAGTTTGGCTCACCACTTACATGCTATAAGTAAAAAGGGCTCATTTAGGACTCTTATGAGCCTAGCTTTGCTGGGGTGGAGAGGAGGCAATGTGCCCAGCCAGCAGTGCGCAGAAGTAAGATTCTCTACTGAGCAGGAATCCAGAAGGTAGGTTTAAGCCAACTTCTCTCTCTCCCTACTTCTGGGCTGTTCCTTCCTCTCCTGCCTCTGGCCACAACTTAGCATGTCCTTAGAACAGGTGCAGTGCAGAAAGGAGCAGCCTACTTCAGCCCTACACCACCCCTTCCCGAGGGAGCCATTTCATCCCCTTGACAGCAGTGAAACAGCATAATGGGGCCACAATGGGAGACAGAATCTGTTCCATCACATCTTTCAGGGGATCTGTTGATCCATCCATTTAAACATAGTTCTAGAAAACTCCAGAAGCAGTGGTGGGAATGTGGGAAAGGGCTAGGGTGACCAGATGTCCTGATTTTATAGTGACAGTCTGGATTTTTGGGTCTTTTTCTTATATAGGCTCCTATTACCCTCCACCCCTTGTCCCGATTTTTCACATTTGCTGTCTGGTCACCCTAGAAAGGGCATCTCTTGCTACATCTGAACAAGTCACAGCCTGTACCCTCCTCCTTCCCAGCAGAGCTATACTGATTCCTGATATGCAAGGACAATAATCAGCACTCTCCCTGCCCAGAAATATCCCCGGAGCTGGCAGTGGTAGTCCCTGTTTGCTGGGAGGGCCATTATGCCTGGCCACTGCACTGCAGGGTAGCAGGAGGAAGAAAATATCCCATAATTTACCTCTACCATGATGCAATACCACATAATATAGCACCCATTCTTCAGGCATCTTTCGGCAAACATATTCAACAGTGTTTTGTTTTTCTAACCTAATATCATAATAGTGGGAAACTATCTGCAGTATTTACACCCTAACGGCAATACGTACCTCTCTACAAACAGCTCTTTCCCTTGTAGTATTTCCACTGTCAGAATTTATAATTCATCTGCTACTAAATAACCCTGGCTGCAGGGATTAGCTAGTACTCCCTCAATCACTCATTACATAGCAATAATTAAACACAATAATATCAAGTTCAAGTAATCGTTTAGACCGTTTCAAAATCATTTGCCCCTAACAATCCATGAACTCACCAGTGTAATTACAGCACATTGCTCTTGCCGGGACATGAAGGCTGGAATTAGCCATGGGTTTCCCCTTCCCCACAGCTTGTCAGTGCTTGAACCCCAGCTAAAGCACAGTAATAGCTTTATTAGGGTCCTTATTCTTAAGTGCCTATCTGTGTACTATGGTTAAATTGTCAAGCAAATATGCTGAAGGGGGCCAACGTACTTACTCTATTTTTATTCAAGGTAAATCCTCAGTTAGGACCCCACTGGAAATAAATGTGAATTTTGATCTGATCCCAAAATTGAATCTCTCATTTAATTGTGCAATTGTCCCTCCCCCCCACACACACTTTTTTCAATCAATGATTTGCAAATAAAAAAACTGCTTCTTTCACATTGTTCTCCTATATTTACTATACCCTGAAAACAAATGCTTATACTACTTTATGGGGCACTACACAGGATTCAAGTCCCCATTTTTTTCCTCTCTCCACACTACCCACAAATCTTTACTGTCCACTGTATTTAGCACTTCACTATATATATTATATATATACACATACATACACACACACACCGGATAGATAGATAATTTTTTTTTGGCACTGGGTGTTATACTTTGCTATTGAAATGCAAGTTTAAGTATCAGTCCAACTTGTAATGAATTCAGTGGGAATTCTGGCACTGTCTTCAGTGGGAAGAAGGGCTTTCTGCATTTGCCTTCCATTTACTGAAAACATAAGAGAGAATTTATGAATAAATAGCTATTACTTTTTCAACAGTGGTACTCAGCAACAGGAGATGGGATACGTGCATTGTCCAGGCAAAACTCCCAGTGCTCTGTTTGTGATTTATTGACCTGGACTTGTGTGACCTGTGCTGGCTTTGTTCGATATTTAGGTTGCTGTAGTGTTTACGACTGTCTAGTAAAAATACAAATGCCTGTCACAAAATAAATTATTCAAATTCTCTGGAATACAGCCAGACAGCCCAGACAACTGTCCTACCAGCCAACAATATGCTCCTTGCTTTGTCTTAAGAAAGCCACAGTTCTAACCCTTTGGCGCTTTCCATCTTCAGTCAGAGGTAGAGCCAAGAGTCTGAGTACTTGTATTCTTTAAAGGCCCCGTGGCACGTTTTCTATGAGAGGAGGTTTTAACCCTGGTACTCTGACCAAATTCCAACTTGTCTAAAATACTCCATCTAGTTTTAGTAGGAAAAATGTTTCACTTCCTCTCCTGAAAAATACTGTAATGTTATGACAATCTAGAATGCCTGCTGTACAAATACCACAATATGCTAGTATAACAAAATGCAAAGTCTAGGGCCTGGTGTGGAGATATGGGATTGTCCAGCTGAATCCTCCTCATGTCAGGTGTTTGAAACCTGCATAAAAATGCAGAGATATTTTTGCTGCGTCAACTTAGCAGTATTGTTAACTCCAAGTTGGAATATCATAGAATCATAGAATATCAGGGTTGGAAGGGACCTCAGGAGGTCATCTAGTCCAACCCCCTGCTCAAAGCAGGACCAATCCCCAATCAAATCATCCCAGCCAAGGCTTTGTCAAGCCTGACCTTAAAAACTTCCAAGGAAGGAGATTCTACCACCTCCCTAGGTAACGCATTCCAGTGTTTCACCACCCTCCTAGTGAAAAAGTTTTTCCTAATATCCAACCTAAACCTCCCCCACTGCAACTTGAGACCATTACTCCTTGTCCTGTCCTCTTCTACCACTGAGAATAGTCTAGAACCATCCTCTCTGGAACCACCTCTCAGGTAGTTGAAAGCAGCTATCAAATCCCCCCTCATTCTTCTCTTCTGCAGACTAAACAATCCCAGTTCCCTCAGCCTCTCCTCATAAGTCATGTGTTCCAGACCCCTAATCATTTTTGTTGCCCTTCGCTGGACTCTCTCCAATTTATCCACATCCTTCTTGTAGTGTGGGGCCCAAAACTGGACACAGTACTCCAGATGAGGCCTCACCAATGTCGAATAGAGGGGAATGATCACGTCCCTCGATCTGCTCGCTATGCCCCTACTTATACATCCCAAAATGCCATTGGCCTTCTTGGCAACAAGGGCACACTGCTGACTCATATCCAGCTTCTCGTCCACTGTAACCCCTAGGTCCTTTTCCGCAGAACTGCTGCCTAGCCATTCGGTCCCTAGTCTGTTGCTGTGCATTGGGTTCTTCCATCCTAAGTGCAGGACCCTGCACTTATCCTTATTGAACCTCATCAGGTTTCTTTTGGCCCAATCCTCCAATTTGTCTAGGTCCCTCTGTATCCTATCTACCACTCCTCCCAGTTTAGTATCATCCGCAAATTTGCTGAGAGTGCAATCACACCATCCTCCAGATCATTTATGAAGATATTGAACAAAACCGGCCCCAGGACCGACCCCTGGGGCACTCCACTTGACACCGGCTGCCAACTAGACATGGAGCCATTGATCACTATCCGTTGAGCCCGACAATCTAGCCAACTTTCTACCCACCTTATAGTACATTCATCCAGCCCATACTACTTTAACTTGCTGACAAGAATACTGTGGGAGACCGTGTCAAAAGCTTTGCTAAAGTCAAGAAACAATACATCCACTGCTTTCCCTTCATCCACAGAATCAGTAATCTCATCATAGAAGGCGATTAGATTAGTCAGGCATGACCTTCCCTTGGTGAATCCATGCTGACTGTTCCTGATCACTTTCCTCTCATGTAAGTTCTTCAGGATTGATTCCTTGAGAACCTGCTCCATGATTTTTCCGGGGACTGAGGTGAAGCTGACCGGCCTGTAGTTCCCAGGATCCTCCTCCTTCCCTTTTTTAAAGATTGGCACTACATTAGCCTTTTTCCAGTCATCCGGGACTTCCCCCGTTCGCCACGAGTTTTCAAAGATAATGGCCAATGGCTCTGCAATCACATCCGCCAATTCCTTTAGCACTCTCGGATGCAACTCGTCCGGCCCCATGGACTTGTGCACGTCCAGCTTTTCTAAATAGTCCCTAACCACCTCTTTCTCCACAGAGGGCTGGCCATCTACTCCCCATGTTGCGACGCCCAGCGCAGCAGTCTGGGAGCTGTCCTTGTTAGTGAAGACAGAGGCAAAAAAAGCATTGAGCACATTAGCTTTTTCCACATCCTCTGTCACTAGGTTGCCTCCCTCATTCAGTAAGGGGCCCACACTTTCCTTGGCTTTCTTCTTGTTGCCAACATACCTGAAGAAACCCTTCTTGTTACTCTTGACATCTCTTGCTAGCTGCAGCTCCAGGTGCGATTTGGCCCTCCTGATTTCATTCCTACATGCCCAAGCAATATCTTTATACTCTTCCCTGGTCATATGTCCAACCTTCCACTTCTTGTAAGCTTCTTTTTTATGTTTAAGATCCGCTAGGATTTCACCATTAAGCCAAGCTGGTCGCCTGCCATATTTACTATTCTTTCGACTCATCAGGATGGTTTGTCCCTGTAACCTCAACAGGGATTCCTTGAAATACAGCCAGCTCTCCTGGACTCCTTTCCCCTTCATGTTAGTCCCCCAGGGGATCCTACCCATCCGCTCCCTGAGGGAGTCGAAGTCTGCTTTCCTGAAGTCCAGGGTCCGTATCCTGATGCTTACCTTTCTTCCCTGTGTCAGGATCCTGAACTCGACCATCTCATGGTCACTGCCTCCCAGATTCCCATCCACTTTTGCTTCCCCCACTAATTCTTCCCTGTTTGTGAGCAGCAGGTCAAGAAAAGCTCCCCCCCAGTTGGCTCGTCTAGCACTTGCACCAGGAAATTGTCCCCTACGCTTTCCAAAAACTTCCTGGATTGTCTATGCACCGCTGTATTGCTCTCCCAGCAAATATCAGGAAAATTAAAGTCACCCATGAGAATATGTCTCAGAGTCAGAGGAAAGTAGGGACTGGGATAGAGGAGGCCTTGAAGGAAATAAATATCTTAGGCTCAGGGTTATGGGACAGATTCTGAGGCCCCTGTAAAGGCAGAACTGAATAAATGATTCTCATAAGCAACCCACACCCCACCCTGCAGAGGAAGGGGGAAAATTCCTTCCTGACCCCACATATGGCAATCAGTTAGATCCTGAGCAGGTGAGCAAGAACCAGCCAGACAAGCACCTGAGAGAGAAAGAACGCTCAGAGCATTGGCCTACCCCATCCAGTGTCCCATCTCCAGCTGCGGCCATCTCTGATGCTTCAGAGGAAGGAGACAAAATGAATTAAACTGTTACGATTAAAGTTAGCATTATTCATACCACAGTGCATATCCTATTCACAAGATATACTGTGATTGTCATTAGACAGTCAGCATTTGTCCAGTTACCTTATGGTATCTCATATATTGTAGCTAGTTCCTGTTGGGGCTATCGGGGAAAACTGTGATATCTCAAATATTGCTGCATGGTATCTGTTGATGCATGGTGACTCTTATGTGGCAACCACTGAAGCACAACATAAGTAGGAATGGGCAAGACACTCTAGCACTGAAAAATATGTCTAATCATATCTGAGAGAAGAAAACAGAACCTTGAAACAATTTGAAGTTAAGAAACCCATTCACACACAAGATTTGTGTTCCCATGTCACCACCTGTGGGTTGCAGCATTCTCCTCCTTTGCTGTCCCTCGTATGCATTTTCCACACTGGCCATTCCTACGCGGTTGCACACAATAACATTTGTATTAGCAGCTATGGAACATCCTCACTGATTTGGGGCCAGATTGTAACAGGCCCTTACACAACTGGGTGTCTGATTAAACAACACACCAGGAGCCTGCAACTCTTCCATCAGGGTTGCACAGCAACCAATGGAGAACGGAAGAGGGTAAAAGCTACCCGCACTGGCACACAGTTTCAGCAGCATGGGGATTCAGCTTGCACATTATCCCTGTGCCTAAGAAAGGGACTGGCATCATATTATCACTCTCCCCCAAAAGTTCCCCATGAAGTTCCCCTGCTCAGGCCAGAGGCTAAACAGTACAATTTGACCCTTCCTCTTGATGTGAAAACAGAGGCAAAAAAGCAGATTCTTCTATAACTGGAAGTCTTTGTATAACATTGGCAAATTCATTCTTATCAAAGACTAGAAAGTTTCACAAGGGAGCCTGTCCAAGTCCATCAGCCCTGTCACTCCATTTGCACCAGATTTTACATAGTGTTTAAGAGCCCCTCGAGGTGAGGAACAGTGATGGAGAACAGAATGTTCTTCATTGCACAGCAAGTTTGCTGGTCTGAGATAACCTACTAACATACACTGCTGAGTTTGTCAGGCTTAACCCAGACATTAATGACTTTTCCAGGATTTTGTTCTCAGCCTAATCACAAAAGCCGTCTTTTGGGCATACATTACCAGCACAGGTTTCAATAAAGAGCTAAATAAATAATGAATATTACTCTTAACAAACAACTCAAAAAGCTCTAACAAAAACTTTGGTGCACATATTTTATGGACCAAATTCTGCTCTCAGTCACACTCGCAGAGCCTCATTGACTTCAACAGATCGTATGCTCTCTAGGCAGGGTCTTTTTGTTCTGTTTTAGCCTAGCACAATGGAGTCCTTGTCTATGAATGAGGCTCCTAGGCACTACCGTAATACAAATCAATGAATCAATCAATCAATCAATACTAAGATTGAATAGATGAAACAAGAGTTCTAGTCACCTGTACAAATCAGAATCCAACATGCAAACATATATTAATTAATCCTTCTGCTGATGTCATCCTAGTCACATGATTACATCATTCTTCCTGTACAACTAATGTCTTACCTTGTGGCTTCTGGTTGGGTATCTCATACTGACTCTTCATAAACACTTCTTAAATAATTCTTGTAAAATAGGATTGTAATTGCAGCATTCACTCATGCTAGTGCATATAAATTGACTGAAAAAAATCCTGAATCATTTCCTCATTTCAGTCCTCTAGTGAATCCAATATCACTCGGGGGAAGTAGAGGAGGAAGGCTTAAACTGCTATTTCCCCTAGCATGGAGTAGTAGAAAACAAGTAACTGCAACAGCAGGTAGCAGTGTTGCAATAATTTTTTCTGGCATGGTTAGTTTTTTCCATTTAGAGAAATAGCCAAAAGATATAAGAAAACAGCCAAAAAAATATCCATAGCAAGTATGGAACTAATCATTCAACGAATATACTATTAGGTTCTTTATGTAAGAAAGGGGAGGGATATAAAAATGTGAATTTCCACCTCGTGCAAATTCATAATATTATCCAGAGTGTGGAAGTTTGGCAGCTGTATTTGCTAGCATATCAAATTAATAGCCAGGATCAAATTTGCAAATTCATTCATGTATCAGTTTTCACTCACTCATAACTAAATAAATACTCCCAAAGCAAAAGGTGATTGTTCAGTGCACAGGTCTGCTTTAGTCAATGAACGCCCATGCATGCACCTGAGCTGAAATCCTTGACTTACACAGTAAGATGATTCCATGGAGTGTAGAGCTCCAATCCTGGAAGCTGCCCCATGTGGCAGATACCTGTGCCTGCACAACCAGGATCCACCTGTGGAGAATGGCTTGCAGGATTGGTGCCTGGATGCATTTCTTGTTAATGACCACTTTGTGGACAGACGTTCTGAAAGTGAAAAATAAGGAGACCAACAACTAACTAGTCAATAAAAGAGCTAGGAAGCTCCTTCTCACCGTGTAGAAAATCCCTATGTTAACATACACAATAGGAAAACCATTGAAAGCTATTTAAATGGTCACAAGCTGTGCTGTGGCATATATTATTATTTGAATAATAATTTTGGTTATCTGCCTCATTTGTGGCATCATGTAGAACAGATAATTTAATACACAAGAATCTATATGCGTCTGTGTGTAGCAGGGTGCCCGTTTACCAAGCACCCCCTTGTGGCCAGAGGTTGCTTTGCAGGCACTCTGCCCATTAGACACCTCTTGTAGACCTCCTAAGAACTCATTCAGTTGAAAAGTAGTTCAAACAATCCCCCCTGGTACTGGTACTCCAGGCATCAACCCTCATTCACATATCTCTCTCCTGATTGTCCAAAATAACAAAGTCTTCCAAATAGAATGCAAACTTACCCACACTTCATCCCAGATTCTGAAGGATACAGCGCCTTCTCCTGGAAGGACTGACTTTCTACTTCTCAGTACCTCCTGCCTGGAGTCTGCCCTTCTCCCCAGGTCCTCTCAGTTAGTGCCCCCTGCTGAATCAGGGCCCTGTAAAAGCCTTCTTACTACATACGCCCTGCAGAGTCTACACAGACATAACTACTGTCTCCTGAGCTTCCCCCTTTATTGCAATTTCCTGCTCCTTTTTATACTGGAATCATCTGATTCCTCTCAGGTGGGGGTTATTCTGTAATCAGGGTTGACTTAGCCTGGTGATCTTCAGCCCCTCAGGCAAGCCATCCTGTTACATTGTGCTATCCTTGTACAATATAGAATTTGTTCCTTCTGAACATGTGAAACACATTCAGTACTGTCTGTATAATTTCCATCCTATTATTAATATTTCCATCTCATATTAACAAAGTAGAAGAAAAATCTTCCTGACAGTTCAGTTTAAATGAAACTCCAGAGAGGCACTAAAAACCAGATGGTACACTGTCACTGCTGTGGTTTACTGTAGCCAAGAAAATACAGAAAGATAGAAGGAGAATTACATCATGTTGCATAATAATACTTCATTGTGGTTTTAGTGGCAATGGACCCAGTTGTAAAATCAGCAGCAAATGCAAAAATTTCAGTGTTGGCAGAGGTAAGATAGTTCTAAGGTAAAACTATTAAAACATTAATCAGTAGGAAAATAAGTCCAAATTAGATCAGCATGGTCTACGCTGGAAGAAATTACCAAGCACACAATCACTACAGGCCAGATCCCCACCTAGTGTAAACTGATGTTGTTCCCCTGAAGTCAACAGAATGTCACTGATTTATTATTTGTATTATATAGTGCCTGGAGGCCCCAGTGGGATGGGTGCTGTACAAATACTTAGTAAGAAAAAGTCTCTGAACTGCAGATCTTATAGTTTAAATAGAAAAGAAAGACAGACTGAGAAAGGATATGTTATCCCCTTTTTACAGATGGGGGACTATGGCACAGAGGGATATGTCCAAAATCACACAGGGAGTCTGTGACAGAGTTGGGAATTGAATCCAGTTCTTCCAAGTTCCAGTTCATTCCCTTAGCCACAGGGCCATCATTCAGCTCTTTACAACAGCTGGGGATCTGCTCCTACATTATACTAAGTACATTTATGTATTACTATTGCTTTTAACTACAAATTTGCAGAAATGCCACCCACCAGCATCAATGGGTGGGGGAATTGATGGAACCAGTGGTGAAAGAGGGAAAGTCCCGGTAGCAAGGGAGGGAGACACTCACCAGGGACAACAGGTAGCTCCTACCCCTGGGAGTTTCTGGCACCCATTGGCCAGCTGGGAGAAAGGGGTGCTGACTGATCAGCATTCCCCAGCTCCCAGGATTTAACTCAGTACAGGGGCCACTTGGAGCCTCTTTTGGCTCCATATCAGAAGCCCACCCTACCCACCAGAACCAGGAACGGGAAGCTGGCCTGATGGATGCTGCAGGTCTAGCCAACTGCCTTTTTAGAAGGTCAGAAAGGAATTTTTTCCCCCATGGGCCAATTGGCAGAGGACCTTGGAGTTTTTTCCTTCCTCACAGCACCTTCAAGCCACAGTGGATTCAGTAGGAACATGCTTTGTGCCTAGCTGAGATACTTGGGGGAGTTATTTGTTGCAACTTGAGGCCAGTTTTCAGTACAGTTAAGAGAATAAAATGAACAGTTCCCAGAGGTAAAAGACTTGGTATGTTGGTGTTGGGCCTTAGGCTCATGGGATAGGGTGAGACCATGTGGCCTTTGTGAGCCAAGGTCAGATCTTGTGGCCCTCAGAGGCTGAGGTCCTCACCTTGCTGCAGTCTCTGTCCCCCTCACAGGGAGAAGGATGCTGGGGGCATATCTGGTAAGGAGCCCTGTAACCCTGGCTCTAGTTATTGGTTATGTGATAAGAAGCCTTGTAGCCTCCACACTGGAGCCAATTAAATGGCTAGTATAGGAGTGTATGTGTGATAGGCAGATTAGCACAGCATAGTGGGGGTAAGTTAAATAATAGTTGCAGCAGGCCACTTAAATCCATGCTTGTGTCTGTCTTCATTTTGCTGCTGTGTCAACATCAACAAAGTATTAAGCACTGAATTACTATCACTTGGATTTTTTTTTCACTGTTCTATGAACTGTCTCCTTTCTGATTTGATGTTGTTCCCTCAGTGGAAAAGTCTAATTGCTGCAGGTATGTTTATTCTTTATTGCACTTGTACACAATATTTCATGGTTTCAATTTTCCTTTCTTCAAGTGTTTTAGCCATCTTCCAGTGCAAAATTATTCTGTTTCTGGAAATGAAACAGAGACCCATTCATGGCAAGAGAAGCCAAAAACAACACAAGGAGCTAATATTCTTGGTGGAAGACTGGATTTTTACAACGAACGATGTGTTAAATAATGACATCATTTTTCACAAATCTTATAAAACAGTAATAATAGAAAAGAAAGGTAAAATAACTGAATTGTCAAATGGATGGAATTGGCAGTGTCCAGAAGAGGGAGTTGGAGAATGAGAAAGAACATGGAGTTTCATGCAGTGCAGTTGTTGCTGTGTCAGTCACAGGATATTAGGGAGATAATTTGGGTGAGGTAATATCTTTTACTGGACCAACATCTGTTAGTGAAAAAGACAAGCTTTCGAGCTTACATACAGCTCTTCTTTCACAGAACCCAGACCTGAAGAAAAGCTCTGTGTAAGCTTGAAAGCTTGTTTCTTTCACGAATAGAAGTTGATCCAATAAAAGATTTTACCTCATCCACCTTGCCTCTCATTGACTTTCATGTAAATCAAAAACACAGTTAAAGAATGACATGAAGGAAGTGGCAAACTGGAGTAGCTCAAGAGATGGGCACCACTCAGAAGTAAGACTCTTCCAGTGACATATTCTGAAAGTCTGAACTGCCTGTTAAGCAGTAGAACCTTATATTTTCAATCATATATTTCTATTTGGGAAAAGTGGCAGACTGTCCTCCACCTGTCTGGAAATTGTCCTCCACTAGTTAGAAAATGTGGAGCTGACTGAGGCCCACCCATCCCTAAAGACTATTGAACAGCTCAGGTGGAAGACCTGCTCATCTATATGCCAAATTAACAACACTACTGCAGTTGTTGGCAATTCTCTTTCCAAACACACAATTTTTGCAAGTTCATAAGGAATTGTGGCGACTGACAAACAAGGAAAGGAACACAAGAAATCCACCCCAGCTTCATTTAGCTTATTTTTCTGGAATTTCCAACAATAAGAAATACAAACAAAAAGAGGAAAACACACTTTTCAGACTAAAACGTTTTTAATTCCAAGTCAACTGTGGTTGGCAGCTGTCCTGCTGAAAATACAATGCCATTTTGGGATGCTAACACAATCATAGTACTGCGCATAACTAAAGCACTTCCTGGTTTTGCTTTAAGCAGCAGAACCTGACTGCCTATTCTTTAAAAAATAAAACCTGTTGATTTGTTGAAATCTCTACTATTACTTAACCATTATTAAAACTAAATGCTAATGGTTTACATGCCCGTGACATTAGGTTCCCCCCATACTATCAATGAGTGGCTTTTCAGCAATATGACACACAGAAGGCTCGGAAATGTGGCTATAAAATTAAAAAACTCTAGGCCATATCCTCAACTGATGTAAAGTGGCATAGCCCCTTTTACATCAGCTGAGAGTCTGGCCATCCATCTTTAAATACAATTAAAAAATGCATGGACTCCACGTGCAGTTTTTATAAATTGTGGTATAATTCACTCATCTTTTACATTATCTTTTTGTTACTTTTTTTTCAAGTAAAAAGTTAGATTGTGTCACTATAAAGTTGTTGGGTGGGCTGGCTGCAGAGGCCCTGTTAAAACGGACTTAATATGCCAACGTTCAACTTTCCGTATCTCTAACAACTAAATGGCTGATATTGGCTTAGTGCTTAATAGCCCGGTCTGGCAGTTAAATCCTTTACAGCAATTAAAGTGCTTAACCTTCTAGTTCAGATTGTATTTATTGTGGTCTCAAGCTTAACATTTGCTGAAACTCTAAGAGAAAAAGGAAATGAGACAAGGGGCCTCAGTAGCTTAAATGTGACAAAAGAAAGGGTGTCTGCATTAGTGTTCAAGTGTTTGTAGAAGAAATTGCCTTTGTCATCTGCAAGTCTTTCAATCTGACCCCCAGTGAAAGAAAGGAATAAAACGAACAAACAGGGCAAATAGTTCACATGAAGGACATCCGTCCACAGCCATTCATGAGGCAGCATGGAAAGCTTCTCCAGCTTGTTGGAAATTTTATGTTGGTTTCTATAGGGTGTTGCATTTGTACAGGGCTTAAGCTTGACCTCTGAAATGATACAGATGGGAACTCTACTTCAGAGGAGAGTGAATGCCTGCTGTAAATGTCCAGTTGATTTAAATACTCTAACACTGTCAAAACATTCCAGTGGGGGCAGGGGGAGGGCAGGGCTGGGGCTAAATTACTCATGCAGTCTCATCAGTCATCATCACCAAAGTGTCACCGGGTGAGAAATGAGTCACACTGAAGCCTATTTGTGTGGAGAGAATTATAACTGGACCTTATTTATATTATCAGCTTTGTATCACAACACTAGCTGTTGGCCATGTTTAGCAAGTCAGTCCATTAATAAAAGAACGCCTTGGCATTGTCAGAAATACCTACATGGCTAGACAAGATTTGTTCACACCTTTTTCCTAAAAGAAACCTCAGAGAAGTTCAGTACAGCTCAAGCCAGAAATTCTTCTTTCAATGACCCCATGGCTTTTCCTAGCTTCAGTAAAGTTACGAATAACTAATTATTAACGGGTTATCTAGTGGATATAAAACAAACAAAAACAAGTCACTGACAGTACAAGGTCTTTCTGTCATTGCTAAACAATATCAATTAGGTTGGAATTGTTAATCAGAAACAGATTGTACTTACACACTGTTAGCTGAAATTATAGTGTTATGCTTTAAATAAGAAATCTCAATGCATTTGGCATAAGAGATCTGCCCAAAGATAAAGCAGCTTTAAAAGAAGTGTCTTTATTTAGCTTTTGCCTGATGGATTCGCTTTTTCAACCGTTTATATTTTTCCATTTTTTGGATCCGTGTAAGGTATTGTGCCTTCAGACTAGAGTGAAATAAATTAAAAATAAAAATAATAAAATAAGGCTTTAGAATTAAAGTGCCCATCCTGACCATAACTATATTATCACTTTGACACTAGAACAAAACACAATTTTATTAATTACTAGAATCTTATGTTGATACAAACAATGTACCACTTATTTTCCTTCTGTTTATTTCTAAAGTCGGGATTTAACCACTACTACTGCTCTCAAGTGCCTCCATTCAGTTAGGATTGGGCAGGAGGCATGATTGTCATGGCCAAGGATCCACCGATGGAGAAAGTCTGCCAAAAGTTCATTTGCTGGCTACTTTTAGGGGCACATACTGCAAGCCCCTATTTATTTTGCTTGACCTATATGTTACCATTTGGTGGGCTCCATCCATAGTTTCTCACATCTGCTATCTCCTCATATCCTCTTTATAGGATGGAATTGATTCCCTTTTCTTGGTGGAATGGCTTGCTTTGACATTAGGCTGATTGGGTTTCTTTCTAGGCCAGCTTCCAGCATTCTCCCTGTATGTATATTTGGGCTGGTTGGTTCTTTTTGATTAAAGTTAATGTTTTACAATTTGGTTGCTATTGTGTGGCAGTCCAATACCCAGTGAGATGGAGCCTAAAGATGCTTAAGACATAGCTTTAAGGGGAAAATGTCAATTAAAAGAAACTTTCCCTTCAAAAAGAAAAATCTCTCCATATCCCTTCATTAGTTGTGGTTTTTCTTTTAGCTGTAATGACAGTTACAATCCTCCTCTCCCTCCCATGAAAAAAATCTACCTGGCAGTGTCACAGAAGGGACCAGAGAGCTCTGTAAGATTCCGTCTATTGCCCCCTTGTGTTGGAGCAATTATAATGGGGGTCCGAAATGGGTGCGGGTACAGCACACTATGCTGTCAGCATTGCGCTGCCAGGAACCCACACTATCAAACCAGACTCAATCATCTGAAAGTAGCATGGAAGAGAGCTGCTGAGTCAACTGCAGGCAGGGTTTGCAGACCACCACCTCTGCTGGAAGAGCCATCCTGTCATGGAGCCCAGCTGAGGCATGGTTCCCTCACTCTGTACTCCCGCTGTACTTATGATGGTCAGGTCCTACACACAATCTACTCTGCAATAAAGGGGAATTCTCCTTCTCCTTCACTTCACTGGACAGGGATGAGTAGGAAACCCAAGAAGTTTCCTGACATTTGCACAGGTTTCTTGTTCACAGGGCCAGAAAACTCTGACTAAAGATTCAGAATTTGGCCTGTCACAATTGTATGTTATCTGTCAAATATACAGTTTTTCCACAATTACCCACAAACTGCAACCAACATCCAACACAAAGATGTAAAAATATAAAAATGAGTGTACTACAGTCTGTTGTGCATCACTGTGCAAAAGATACAATTCAAGTAAACCAGGACATTAGCAGGTTACTAAGGATTAAAAAGCATTGCTTCCAACAGGCTGATTTGTATTATTCTGAATACAAGGCATACTCAGGGTAACCAAAAAAAGCCAAATTATGGCAGGCATACTGAGAGAATTGCTGAAACCTGATGCTAGAATTGAGAAAGAATCTAAATATTCCATTTTCTACCCTATAGCAAAATTAGCAGCACTTTGAAGTTCTGACACAAAATCTTCAAAGTCTGTTTGCAACAGTAACAGAGTTTGGGCTGACCTATACAGTTAGAAAGGGACTACGAAATGTGAAGGCCTGAATAAAATATTCTGATTTAGATCCAGCTCTTCTACTCCCTCCCCAAAGTCCTGTGTGGCTCCAGACCTCCCTGGCTGATTTCCCTTCCCCCTATCTTTGGCCACAGGACATACCACAGGATTTCTATCCTGAGGCAGTGATTCAGGATGCCAGGGTTCAGCATGAGGTCTCACCAACTTTTCCCCATTCCATTCTTACATTCTTTTGTGCTCTCCAAGACTAGGCAGAATCCCATAGATTACAGCAGCTGTGGTACCTAATCTAACCACCTAATAAGAAAGCAGATAAATTGCTCCTGCTAAAGTAAAACCAACACTTATCCCCAATTCTTACCAGCCACTGACTTGGCCTACTCCCACAATTCAGCAAGACACATTTATGACACCCAGCCTCCACCAATATGCCGCAAGAGGAACTGATCCCACATGATAAAATCTGTGCCCTATTTCTAGTCCATCTTTGGACTAGTTACCCCCAACATTACTTTAGTTGCTTAGAAAGTTACCATACCTGCTATAACTACTGAAGGAGCCTGATTCTCCATTACCTTGCATATTTTATATTCATTTACACAAGTGGAAAGTGGGTGTAAAACACTATAATTGTGACTAGGTAGCATTTTACACCATTGTATAAATACCAGGTGGTAAAAGAGAACTGGTCCCTCAGTGTGTATTCTGGAAGACTGGGCAAGCCTTAAACAAATGGTAAGCAGCAAACGGTTATAAGATGGACCTTTGGTATATTTATTATATTGGGTAAATAAATCATGATTTCCTGGACCTTGTTCAAGGTTTTTGCATATGAAGACTATTTGCACAAATAAGTCTCTGTTTTAAACTTAAAACAAGAAAAAACAAGCTCTTTGAAAGTACCCTGTTATTTTTCACAGAACATCTATTCTGTAACCACATGACAAAACACTGACCAAGCTAATACTACTTATAATTCATTAAAGAGTATCTCCTTGTACTTGGCAGTAAAGAACAAAGAAATCTAAACGTAATTCTCAACATCCCCACTCCCAGATGCTGGCACAGTTCAGAAGCCAGGGTTTTCTCAGAAGGAATGCTTTTAACTTCAGTACTAACAAAGCTGAAATTATTGTACAAAAGTGTATTTCCTCTTTGTTTCCAACACCCACCGTCTTCAGTGCAGTCCAGTCCAGTCCAAGGTTATAGAAAACTCTATGTTCTAAGTTTGGTGATCCAAATCCTTCAGTCTTTATTTAGGCAAAACTCCCACTGAAGTCATTGGGAGTTTTGCCTGTGGAAGGACTACAGGTTTGGCTCAGAGTATACACATATGCTCTAGAAACCAATGATAATGTGACCCAGATTCAACGCTGCATGTATATAGCACGTTCCCAGCCCATACAAAGGAGATTCTTTGCACCCACTTCTGGGGTGGCAGGCAGCTGTCCGTTTGTGTGGTGCTGGCAGGAGCAGGGAGCACAAAAAGGCATGTGTGGTTGCAGCGGAGGAAAGTACCTTTTCAGTGACCACGACGTTCAGCCCTATTTCTGTGTACTTTCAGTGCCGCCAGAACAACTCCCTTCTTCACTTCATCAATATTAGCTATATTAAAACAGCCAAGGAGGCCTAACAATAAACTTCAACTGCAAGGCAGTGACTACTTAACCCCCCGAGGCTCCTGAGAGGATTCTGCCTCATATTCAGCCTGATATCTATGGCTCATACTGACACAGTACAGATATTCTCCCTAATAGCTCATTGCCCCACAGGAAGTTGTGGAGACCTTCTTCATGGTATCTGAGGAATGGGATGATTCTGAGATATATGTCTATGAAGGCCACCGGTTGGGAGAACTAATAGGTAGGGTATTACTGTTCTTCTTGATATAACAAATGATCCTGTTTCTATGCCTTAAAAGTAGTTTAGTGTGCCCTCTCTATTTCTCACACACCCACAGCTCCTGTGGATATAGCCCACCTTCCTTTCTGCACAATCTTGCGTAAGCTCCTCTGTTTGTGGACTGCAGTCCATATTCTCTGTATACCTTCTTTTTAAAGAAGTTGGTTTTATTTTTTTGCCTTGCTTGCTTTTCTCTTTGCCCCTTCCTCCAGTATGGCCAACCTCAGAGCCCCTCTCAGCTGCTCTCTGGATCCTGACCTCTCCCCCAGGCTCAGACAGTTGGACTACACCTCTTCTTGCAAATACTAGAGTTCAGCTCAGACTTATCAGTAGGGCTCTGGGGCTTCGCCAAGCCCCTTCTGCCCTGGAACCAGATCCTCTGCTTCTGGAGGCAAAAAACAGAGCAGCAGTTCAGTGCTTCCTCCTTTCTCAATCACTTCCTAGCTTTCATAGCTCAGTTTGGGGCAGAAAAACAAAGCCTCCCATTTCCTCATTCTCCCTCAGGAAGCAAACATTTTCTGGGGCTCCATTTTGAGAATGGGACCAGCTACTTGCTAATTATATTTCCTTCTCCCGTTGTGCAGGAGCAGGCCAAACAGAACAAACCAAAGACCAAGCAGTGCTCCATCTGTGAAGAATTCCTCTCAGGAAGCATAGAATGGGAACTTTGCCACAACTGCTCCTGCAGACTATCACGCTGCCAAAAAAAAGGACAGAAGGACACAGAGTCAGAGCAACACACTGGAATCAACACCTCCACAATAACAAGTGATTTCTCTTTAGCACTTGGGATTCAACAAGCTGCAAAGTCCTTGCTGATTAGTAATTCTTCCACAGACCCTTTCACCGCACACTCCAATCCAAAAGGGAAAGGATCCTTGGTCCCCCTGCCTCATTTACCCACCCCATTACTATTTGGTTAATAGTGCCACTTGGCAAGGAGTCTGGCATGTCACATGACTCTCCTTACCACAAGGTGGATCTGGACTCTTGCAGGTTGGTACCTCCTGCATTTCAACCCCAATTACATACCAGAAGATGAGGGGTATTAAGGCCTCCCTCATACATGGTAGGCTGATCCTCTCCCCCCTGCCACACACAAACACACACACACACACAGCTTCAGACTCTCATCTTCCTCAGTAAGCTCCAGCTCCTCTCCTGGAAAAGTGGAGAGCTCCCAATGTGATATCCCCAAGTCAGGGAAACAGGAGTGATTCTTTCCCCAGAAATATTTGAAAGCATGGGAAGGGAGGTTGTGAGAACCATCAAGATTCATGCATCTATCAAGAAAAAGCTCTGTGTTAACTAGGCCTGTATGTATATCACAGTTTTCTCTGCAACGTGACCAGTTTCCACTGCATGGTTGACACAAAACTAAATCCAGTTCAAACTATAACTAAATAGGATGGCATTGCAAAACACACTACCTAGAAATGTTTCATTTTGGAGGGCCACTGGAAGGTAGACTTCTCAAATTCAGATGATCAAGAGACGGAGGAGCAAGTAATTCAGACATGAAAATGATTTTATTCCTATTTTACAGAGGATGGGAGTGGGGTGTGAGAGGGTGGGTAAAAGGCAAAACAGATCCCTTGTGAGATTTCACTGTATTTTTTCATCTCACTTGGATTCTGGGTTTAAACCTCGGCGGCACAAAGTTGTTTTAAAAGTAACACTTCCGCCTCCCTGCTTCCTCTAGGGCAAAATCTAGCTGCTCCATGTATTTTATCAAATATCTTTCCACTCATGAGAGAGCAGCAGAAGAGCTTAACTTCTACTGTTGCTGGAGCAGCCCAGTCCAGCAAATCTTGGAAGAAGCAGAGTTCAAGTTCATAGAAAACAAAACATTACAAGTCCAACAAGCTATACCACTTCAGCCTTCTAGCCATGTATATTTCTGAGGGAATATATACCCCACACTCTTTCCCATCAGGTAGCCTTCATGGGTCTCAAGGACAGAGATGGCTTTATTTCCTTACAAGTTCCCATCCCAGAAAGGCATACTTGGAAGTAGCTAGGCATTTTCTTGCAACTGGTACTTGACTATAACTGCTACCAAATCAGTAGTAATCTGGCTCTAAGTATGTGGAGTAGGGTGGGTTCAGTTCCTCCGTGACAAGGAAACCAAGTCTTTAGCCTGCACAGTCACTACCTGGAAATCTGCCACAATTGTGCATTGAGATTAGCTCCAGACTGCAAGTGCTGAACTTTAAACCATTTGTATTTTTAAGGTACACAAATAAATTTATAGCTACATAAAAAATGTCATGCTGCAGGGATTAACCTTTAACAACCTCTCCTGCTATGTTAACAAAGACATTTAACATCTGCCTCTCCAAGTTACATGCAGCCCGGGCTAATGAAGGCAGCTCGAAAATTAAGTGGGGCCTCATTATACCTAATAAGGGATTAGTGACACCAGAAATTTTTAAGACCATTTGTGGACACTTTGATGCTCCTCTTTGGCTTGAGTCATCCACCATTTTACCTCAGGTATCCTCCACCTATGTTTGAAACATGGTAGAGCAGCACTTCTTAGTGTTATAGAGGAGAAAGGCATATTTTACTTAGAAAGCGAAACCGATTTCAAAGGAGGTGATAATAGTAATCAGCTCTCCTGTATGACTTTTCATCCCTAGATCTCAACGCATTTTACAAAAGAAAATAAGTAGCATTATCCCCATTTAACAGACAGTGTCTTTGAGTGTAAGGTACAGTGAAGCTACCAAACAACTATGAAAGATGCAGCAGGACTCCATAGCCAGGTGTGTCCACTGGTCAGCTAAGGATTTGCTTTCTGTGCCGAATGAGAAAACCAGCAATAGAGCATCAAGCAGTACTTTTCTTCAGAATAAAGTGAGACTAGTTTTGTTTTAAATATGCTAAGTAACCCCATTGCTCTCTTCTGCCTGCACTTTGGCTGAAATCCAGACCCCAATACCAAGGGCGGTGGGTGAAGATTCCACTGGGGAAAGCTAGCCCCCTTCCTGCCTCTTCTGCCTTCGGCCCTGCCCACACTCCACCCCGCTCCGCCCCAGGCCCTGCTTTCTCCCCCACTTGGCCTCCTCGCCACTGCTTGCCGCATGCATCCCTCCTCTCTTCCCCACAACTAGGTCCCCTGCCACCACTCGCTGCGTGTCCCACTCTGCTACTCCTGCCCCTGCCCCTGGCTGCTGCTGCTCACCGCATCCCTCCTATCCTCCACACCCATCACCCCCCTTCCTCTGAGGCCCCTGCCATTCGTTCTCTCCACCACTCCCTCAAGCTGAGTACTCCCCTCACCCATTGCGGAACTTGAACAAGTAAAAAAAATTGGGGGGAGTATTCGCTGCCCCCAGGTACCCCTAATTACCGCCAGCCTGCTGCTTACCTGGGAACACTCCAAAGGGCTATGGGCCAGGTGGAGGGATGCAGTGAGTGACAGAGGGGGAGGAAGAGAGGAGGGATGCACGCGATGAGCGGTAGCAGGGGGTGCTGATCAGAGCGGGGGGGAAAAGGAGGGATGCAGCGAGCGGTGGTGGGGACATCGGGAGATGGGGGTGGAGTGGAAGAGAGCTGGAGCGGAGCTGCCAGGCAACAGTGGATGGCGGAGGCCTCAGGGAAGCAGCGGAGCAGGGATGGGAAAAGGTGGGCCACTACAGCCCAAGCGTCCAGTGATGGGGTCGACAGCGGCTGCTCCAGAGGAGGCTTAGCCTCCCCTGGCATATTATACCCACCAGCCAAGCCCAATACCCAGCCTAGTTAATGGGCCCAGGTGCTGGGAAGATGCATGGTAGGTAAGGGGAAAAAAAGACTCCTGTCTGCCAGGCCCCAGATCAGCTGCAGATAGGGTTGCCAGGCATCCAGTTTTTGACTGGAACGCCTGGTCAGAAAGGAACCCTGGCGGCTCCGGTCAGCACCGTTGACTGGGCTGTTTAAAGTCCCATCAGCAGCACAGCAGGGCTAAGGCAGGCTCACTGCCTGCTATGACTCCGCATGGTTTCCTGGAAGTGGATGGCATGTCCGGCCTCTAGGCACAGGATCGATCAGGGAAGCTCCAGGTGCTGCCCCGCCCCCAGTGCCGGCTCCGCAGCTCCCACTGGCCAGAACTGCAGCCAATGGGAGCACTAGGGGTGGAGCACAGGCAGCACGCACAGAGCCGTGTGGCCGGACATGGTGGCCACTTCCAGGAACAGCACTGAACCAGGGCAGGCAGGGAGCCTGCCTTAGCCCCACTGTACCACCGACCGGGAGTCACCTGAGGTAAGCACTGCTCGGCCAGAGCCCGCACCCTGAACTTCCTGCCCCAGGTTCTAACCCCCTCCCGCACCAAAACTCCCTCCCAGACCCCAAACCTCCACCTGCACCCCAAACCCATACTCCAAACCCCTTGACCCCAGCCCCCTCCTGCACCCCAAACCTCTCATCCCCAGCCCCACCCCAGAGCCCACATCACAAGCCAGAGCATGCACCCCTTCCCACACCTCAACCCCTGCCCCAGCCCTGAGCCTGCTCCCGCACTCCAAACCCTTTGGCCCCAGCCCAGAGCCCCCTCCTGTACCCCAAACTCCTCATCCCAGCTGGATCCCCCACCCCCTCCTGCATCAAACTCCTCCAACCCTCTGCCCCAGCCCAGAGCCCCCTCCTGCATCTTGAACCCCTCATTTCTGGCCCCACCTCAGAGCCCTCACCCCAACTCCCTGCCCCAGCCCAGTGAAAGTGAGTGAGGGTGGGGGTGAGTGAACAACAGAGGGGGAGGGCATAGTGAGTGGGGGGTGGGGCCTCAGAGAAGGGGCAGGATGGGGCGGGGCAAGCGTGTTCGGTTTTGTGCAATTAGAAAGTTGGCAACCTTAGCTACAGAACCACTCTGCGGACGCTTCTTCCGCCCAATAACTAGAGTAACCTGAATGGGACAATTATAAGCTTTCCTTGCCATACAGGGAAGCTTTCATAGCAACTGATCTTCTGCCTGCTATGCACCAACCTCTAATGGCTCAGGGGTGTTAACATTCTGCACAGCTCCCCCCATCCATCCCCTGCATAGCAAAATGACAATGCCTCAAGGGGGCCTGCTTGGCTACAGAGGAGGGAACAGGATTTCCTGCAGAGAAGTCAGTGTGTGTAAAAAGTTGAGAGCTCACCTGGGATATGAACCCAGGATAAGAACCACAACATTTGCTTGCTTCATTGGAATCTTAGCCACATTTCTTGGGTCTGAAAACCACTAACGGAAATCTAACTTGAACAGGATCCTCTATATTTCCTGGAAAGGTCAGAAATACCATTAAAACCAATTTTTAAAGGGATTTTGGTGCTTCTGTTTCTTGCTGGAAGGCAGAAGAATAAAAACATGTAAAAATGCCAAATTAATGAGAAAAGCTAGGTACACTTTTCTGAAGTTCAAAGAAACGTAGTTTTGTTTTATTTTACTTTTGGGAAAAGTCTCAGAGTGCAAAGGTTCTTATTCTACCCATTATGGTTACATCCCTCCCTCGCAGCAAACTATTTCATTTGAATGCATTTTAAGCTCAGTATATTTGGTTTTAAAAACTTATTACAGTACAGCTCCAAGTTATAAGATGCCATGAAAACTGAAAAAAGAAAAGGAGTACTTGTGGCACCTTAGAGACTAACCAATTTATTTGAGCATAAGCTTTCGTGAGCTACAGCTCACTTCATCGGATGCATGCAAACTGAGTAACACATTATCTTTGTGGTTGACAGAGAGGAAAATAGAAGCCAATATCACACCAAAGATGTCCAGGAACAACCGAGTAGTAAAAGACTGAGTGGGAAATGAGGGCTTTCCTGAATGGATTTGGTATTATTCCTACAATCAAAGGCTCCTGAATCCTGGGTGTCTTGGGGGGAAAAAAGAAAAAAAAAACAAACAGTTTCCAGGAAAGAGACACAATTCTGGTGTGTTTAGTTTTTTAAACCACAAAAAGAAAATGTTGCTCCTTTTATGGCATGATTGCATTTTTCAATTAAGATCATCTTAATTCTAACAGATGCTTTTTAATAATGTAAACACTTTGTTCAAGATTGTAGTACAATTATTTGCAGACAAATGGGAAATGTATACAATGGAAGTGAATTTACAAGTAATTACATTTACAGGCAAAAATATGATGACACTATAATGTTAGGAACAAATAAAACTGCAATTTCCTATTTGAATTAGCAAAGAACATTTTCTAATGCTTAATAGTAATAATAATCTAAGAAATATTAATCTATCTAACCTAAAATTATTAACTGCTTATATTTGATCAAAACTGTATAATGCAAAGAGAGTCTGAATAATCTGAATATAATTGATATATTTTAATGGACAAACTTAATGGCTACTGTTATTAGCAAACTAACTTTTATAGGTTTATATTCAAGCTGATCTGTTATTAACCCGGCAACACGTTTTAGAACAAACGTTTGTGAAATAAGGGTAACTAGTTAATTGTTTAATTTAACTATAATTTAAATGTAATTGTAACTATAAATACTTATCCATCTTTGACAAACATTTCAGAACAAGTTTATAAAATATACAGACTACCCTTAGTTTTCAATTTCTAAATCTGTAGATTCCTAATGAACATCAAGTCTGAAAGCTATACGTAATATTCAGGTGTAGTATTTGACAATCTAGCTTTTAACCCTCCTTTAAAGTGAAAAGAAAACGACAAAGAGAAATTTAATTGGCTTGAACAAAAGGTGTCTGCTGGCAGCCTGCTTGCCTGTAAAACCATTAACAATGGAAAACTGAAACCATAGACTAGAGGAAGGCATCCCTTACTGAACAGAAAATCGGATTAGTACAACATTTCTCCATTTTGTGACTTGGAAGTTCTGGGAGACCATGGCCATAGAAAGGGCAATAGAAGACTATTTAACACATACGTCAGTGTTGTGCTCTAAAGCAGCCAGGTAAGAGTTGTCTGTCAAAAGAGGCCATTTCTTCCAGTGCAACAAACCAAACCTATTACCATAATGAGCAATTCAGATTCAGTCAGCTATTTACCCCTACTGATAGCTTCCAATAAAGTTTTTGAATTCACTACCACTTCATTTTAGCAAAATTTGACAACTTGGTGAGTCCACACCACACCACTAGCTTATTTTGAGTATACTTGGTTCCTAAGCACCCAGACTTGGTACTCTAGATGATTTCAGGCAATTCCTTTAAAGACTTTTTTGGAACATTAATTGCTCAAGAACAGCTCCGGTCTCCCTCTGAGCTTACATAAACACTCTCCACAAGCCTTCATCGAGTTCCTCTGTAAGTGATCAGGCCAAGCGAAAAAGCAGAACTGTTCATTTGAAGTTAAACAGGAAAAACTGAAAGTATAAGGAGGGACTATTACCATGTAACCATCACTATATTTTATGTAGCACTGTATATTTATAGTATGTTACTGTACTTATGAAATATTTCATTGTACAATGTCAGCTATAACAACATTTATATGACAGTGCTTATATTTATAACGGATTTTATACTCATGGACATGAAATATTTAAAATAAAGATAGTGTAACTGTATGCTCAAAGTATGCCATTCAATACATCATCATGATTTTACTTTATGTACCATTTTTGTACTGCCACAGTTTTACTGGGGAACTACAGGACAAATAAATGAATTCTCAGTGTTCTTGGAATGTGAGCTTAGATACTCTCCCAGTTTGATCCAGATGAAGTTCATTTTAAATGAAATATATCTTGTATTCAGGGACTTTAATGAATGTGTTTTTCTTTTATGCATATTTATGTTATAGACAATAAATTATAAAAATCATTTTCTTAAGAACATATTTATCAAAATAGCGAAAAACAGTATTTCATTATGTCATTAGTTGATGTCTACTAAATACTAAGAATTTGTAACACAAATAGGTAGTCCAGTGAAACATATTTAGAAGAAACATGCATCTTTCCGGAATTTATTTCCATTTTTGAGCTAAGTTTAAATGATTTGTACAAAGACAAAGCTATCAATGGTAGAGGTTCAATTAAATGAGCTACTCTTCCTTACCCCCAGAACAAGTCAAGGGCTTCTCCTAATGTGGAAAGTCTATCACTGGTTGACACGGACTCTGTGTTAACACAATGCAAATAATACATAAATATCTGGGGCAATTCCATTTACTAATTACCTCTTCCAGAATAACTTGACACACTTCAGATACTCCTTTATGGTCTCTTGGAATTATACATATCATTCATTGTTTAATTATAGTGAAGACTACGTGCTTGATTCAAATCCCACTGAAATTAATGGAAAAACTGTTGTTGACTTCAATAGGCTTTAGTTCAGGCTCTAGGACACCAGTAGTTTTCAAATGTTTTGTATTATGCTTACATTTCAATGCTTTCAAAGCACCAAAGAGCTGGTCCTGTTTAAAAACAAACAAAAACAAAAATAACACTTGTCCCCATATTCCAGTAAAAATGGTTGGGATTTAAATGACCAGTTTTCATTCCTCCCTGCCTACTCTCCTGACCATCAGACCAGACTCATGATTTTAAAATACTGCTCTCTGTCATTGTCTGGTATGCAATGCACACAAGGAGTACAGCTGGGCTTCACACAAGTATATTGGCTTAAAAGAAAAGGAAACCTCAGCCCAATGAAAATTAAAAAATCACTGCCTCTCGGGGTGTGTGTGTGTGTAAAAAATGAAAGCGGGATATATATAACATCCCTCTATCATTCAGAATAAATGATTGTTTTGTAGCCCCATTTGACATAAGGGCCAACCATCACTAAGTCAATATTTCATGAAAACAGATAGCGGGATTTCAAAATAGTCCAATCTAAATCTGATCCAGCCTTATTCAGATCTGTGCTCATCTCTAATGATCACTGTATTTTTATTGTATGAGTTTTATTGACTGGATTGTCAGTACTCCCCAGAATGCCAAAGACTATCTGAACTTCTGTATCTTGATTCATAGCCAGCCTCACGTTTTCCTACCTTGAAAACCATGGGCCTTCCCAAAATGTTGCCTTGTCTCACATGGGGCTTCAGATAGACCAGGGGTGGGCAAACTGCAGCCTGCCAGCCGATTTAATCCAGCTCTCGAGCTCCTGCTGGGGAGCGGGGTGTGGGGCTTGCCACGCTCCAGCCGGGGAGCGGGGTCAGGGGCCACTCTGTGCACCGCAGCTCCACATGGCTCCCAGAAGCAGCAGCATATCCCCCCTCCAGCTCCTATGTTTAGGCGTAGCCAGGGGCTCTGTGCGCTGCCCCAGCCTCAAGTGGCGCCCCGGCAGCTCCCATTGGCCAGGAACTGTGGCCAATGGGAGCTGCAGGGGCAGCGCCTGCGGACGGGGCAGCACACAGAGCTGCCTGGCCGTGTCTCCATGTAGAAGCCGTAGGGGGGACATGCCACTGCTTCCAGGAGCTGCTTGAGGTAAGTGCTGCCCAGAGCTTGCACCCTGAGACCTTCCTGCGCCCCAGCCCCCTGCCCCAGCCCTGATCCCCCTCCTGCCCTCCGAACCCCGCAATCCCAGCCCATAGCACCCTCCTGCACCCCAAACCCGTCATCCCCAGCCCCACCCCAGAGCCCACACCCCCAGCCAGAGGCCTCACCCCTCCCCATGCCCCAACTTTCTGCCCCAGCCCTGATCACCCTCCCACCCTCTGAACCCCTCGGTCCCAGCCTGGAGCACCCTCCTACACCCCAAATTCCTCATCCCCAGCCCCACCCAAGAGCCCGCGCCTCCAGCTGGAGCCCTCAACCACCCCTGCTCCTCAATCCTCTGCCCCAGCCTGGAACTCCTCACGCACTCTGAACTCCTCATTTCTGGCCCCACCCCAGAGCCTGCATCCCCCAGTCAGAGCCCTCACCCCCTCCTGCACCCCAACCCCAATTTTGTGAGCATTCATGGCCCGCCATACAATTTCCATACCCATATATGGCCCTCGGCCCAAAAGGTTTGCCCACCCCTGAGCTAGACCATAGGGGAGAGAGGAAGTTTGTCAGGAAAAAAAAATTGTAATAAGCAATTTTGAGACCAGACTCTTCCATATATATCTCCTCCCTCTCTCTCTCTCTCTCCAAGATGAATCCAGACTAATCAACTATAGGTTTCTTACAGAAAGAGCAGATGTGATTAGGTTATTTTTTAAACATCACCAAAAAGCCAATCCTTAGCAAAGTGCTTATTACTCACAACACTGTTATTTGATTGTTCAAGACACTTCCTTCATGACATTGGCACCAGCAGGCACTCTTGACCTAATTAATTTTTCATAAATCCCTGTAATGGATTGCAAGCCCTGCCCCGTTGGATTCGGCCCCTTGGCCCCGCTCCTTAAAAACTCAGGGATGCTCCAAGCTCTTTACTTTGTGTCTGTCTCCCACCACCAATTTCCCACTATTTACAGGTTATTTACACAGCTTGGCCTCACAAAGGCCTGACCAGCAACAGACTAGTAGGCTCCTTCCTCCCTCTGAGCCAAGCCTGACCTTCCCCTCCTGGTCTCCACCCCCTCTTCTTCCAATTACTCCCAGCCTTCTAGCTCCTGCTAATGAGGCTGGCAGGTGCCCAGGCAAGCGCTGGCTATTTACCCAGCCCCAATCCATTCCCCCTGACTGGGGGTTGGGGTGGCAGGAGCTGAATAAGGGCTTTCCAAGCAGTACCCGGTCACAATCCCACATACACCACAGAACATCAGGGAATCCAAGACAACACATAAAATAGATCCAGAAAGCAAAACTCATATGAGATAATTATGACATTTTTTTTCTTAACTATCCCTCAACTACATTATGTGTGGCCTGAAATTTGTAATAAACATGGCTCCATTGCTTAGAGCAGGAAGTCCCATCACCCTCAGGAAGTGGAAACATAGGAAGCACTATTTAAGTATGGCCCCAACGAGCCAAATACTCAAGCACATGACTTCCGTGGGACTACTCACGTGCTTAAAGCTATCCATGTTTAAGTACATTGCTGAACTGAGGCACCTGTATTCAATTCAAGAGATGCTGCATTGTTTATATTCCCAAAAGCTGTTGATGTGGAAGAGTGGCTACTTCAGGGAAAGGCAACAATATTCCAGACTCGTTAATATTCCAATGGTCCCAATTAGTGAACAGGAATAAGATGAATTTCCACCTCAGGGAGGACACTCACAACACTGAAACCCCCTTCTACAATTAAACCCCAACCAATTCTCCCCTCCCTCAAAATATTACTCCAAGCAGAGTTTTGATCTCAAAAAGGGAGAACAGCCAGAGACTCTGTCAGGGTTCCCTCCCCACTCTGAACTCTGGGGTACAGATGTGGGGACCCGCATGCAAGACCCCCCAAGCTTATTTTTACCAGCTTAGGTTAAAAACTTTCCCAAGGTACAAATTCCACCCTGTCCTTGAACAGTACACTGCCACCACCAAGTGATTTAGACAAAGAATCAGGGGAAAGGACCACTTGGAGTTCCTCTTCCCCCAAAAATCCCCCCAAGCCCTTCCACCCCCTTTCCTGGGGAGGCTTGAGAATAATATCCTAAACAATTGGTTACAAAATTATCAAAGACCCAAACCCCTGGGTCTTGGAAAAATCATTCAGGTTCTTAAAAGATGTATTTTATTAAAAAGAAGGAAAGGTAAAAATCATCTCTGTAAACTCAGGATGGAAAATACTTTACAGGGTACTCAGATTCAAAAACACAGAGGATTTCCCTCTGTGCAACTTTAAGTTACAGAAAAGCAAACCAAGAATACACCTTCCCTCTCAGCACAGAGAAAAACACAAGCCAAAACAAAGATAAGCTAAGGCATTCCCTTGCTAGTACTTATTAATTCTAATGGAGTTGGAGTGCCTGCTTCTTTTGATCTGTCTCCAGCAAGCACACAGAACAGACAGACCCAGAACAGAAAAACAAAAGCCTTTCCCTCCCCCCAGATTTGAAACTATCTTGTCCCCTTATTGGTCCTTTTGGTCAGGTGCCAGCCAGTTTACCTGAGCTTCTTAAACCTTTACAGGTAAAAGGATTCTGTGCCTCTGGCCAGGAGGGATTTTATAGTACTGTATACAGGAAGGTTGTTATCCTTCCTTTTATATTTATGACAGACTCCATGAAATCCACTAAGAACTCTGCTATTGTTATTGATCTTACATGGAAGGTGCTAAGATACTACAGAGATGGGCAGCAGTATAAAATCCTAAACCAGATAAAAAAACCACAGCTTTTATGACCACATCTGTATTTTTCAGCTCTTCTTCTGGAGCTTGTATGCGCGCGCGCGCGCACACACCCACGAATAAAGTATGTCTTATTAAAAGTAACTGTTCTCATGCAGCAATATGCGGGCATCTGGAAATGTTCTAAACCCAAATTGCCCAGTGTAAACATTCTCCAAAATGGTTTCATTCTCTCCTCTTACTTCTTATATCTGAAGTGTGTCAAGTTATTCTGGAAGAGGTAATTAGTAAATGGAATTGCCCCAGATATTTATGTATTATTTGTATTGTGTTAACACAGAGTCCGTGTCAACCAGTGATAGACTTTCCACATTAGGAGAAGCCCTTGGCTTGCTCTGGGAGTAAAGTAGAGTGCTCATTTAATTGAACCTCTACCACTGATAACTTTAAGACTTTGTACAACTCCTTACTACTAAGTATTGGACAAAAACACGTGCTTAAGTGTTTTGCTGAATTGGGGCCTAAAAATTTAATGGTTGACCAGCTCAGTGGAACACCAACAGTTCACAATACATGTTCTTCAAAAAGGAAAACTCGGCAGTAGTTAGAACTGTCTGAATATTTACCACAGAGGAACTTAAAAAAAAAAAAAAAAAGAAAGAAAGTAGCAGTCTTTTAATACATCGCTGGAGAAGACAGCCCACTAAAAAACATGGAAATACTATTGCAAATGAAATTGCTGGACTGAGATTGATCAATCTGAACTGCCCTTGTCAAACTGATTAAGAAAAGCCCGAAGGAGATAATACTGGAGCTCAGACACAGAGGATATAACTACTGGAATCTCTGAGGGTGATCCCTGTAGGCCAGCCACAGGGAGTCATTTTTTAAGATGTGGTCAATAGTGCAGAAAAGTATGAGGCAATTAAGGTTTGACAAAACAATAGGTTATGCACATTACCTTTCATCAAACTTGTCAGTTCTACAGCTCCACAGAGGATGGCTTTCCACTCCTTTTCATCTACTGTATTAATTTTTTTATGTGGCGTTCTCCTTTTAACCCCTTCAGTACTCTCACAGCATCCATGCATTTCAGCAATGGTTTTAAACAAAACATCCATTCATTTGAAGGGAACATCTCATCTACACGCACATCACAGGACAGAAACATTTGGAGCAGGAGCCTCCTGGAGAAAAGGGGATGCAGGCAGCTTATACTGCTTCGCCCCACTGTGAGACATCTTTTGGCTGGTGGGGTACTGCAGTATAGGTTCCTCTGGCAGACTGTCAGTGAATTGCGGCTCTGTGTGAATACTGTACAATCAGCTAGAGGCATTTAACAAGTACTATGCAGAACCATAATAAAGAGACCCTGATTATATCACATGATGCTATTGGACATTATCTTCTCAGACTGGAATGTCCTAACCGTGTCTAATCCTATCCCTTGAACATTCATGCATGGGAAAACACCTATTGATGCTGTAGCCTCATTTATAACAAAATAAACCAAACATACACAATGGTTTATATTATGTACACCTTCTGGTGAAATGTAAGAAATGTGAATGAAATCCTCCTGATAAAAGCAGATTTACCTTTTCAAAGTGTATGTGTCCAACTAACATCCATTCCAGTGACTTCTCCTCATACCTCACTTCATGCTAGTGTATCTCACGTATGCAGAAAATGTTGTGGTTTCCTGTTAACATGCACTAGTGGAATGCAGAGTCACCCTTCTCCTTTCCAAGGCTAACGATAACCTCAAAGCCAATGAGAACCCAAAACTGGGATGATCCCTATTATCCCACACCTGTCTGGGCAGGTCCATAGCCAGCTGCTACAGATATTTACTAAGATTTATCCAAATATAACCTTTCCCCTTGCTGACATAACACATTCTTTATAACTAAGAGGTATGTAAAGCTACAGTCTCAAAGTCTCATCTCACCAGTGCTATGAATCTGAAAATGTCCATCTTCGATGGTCAGAGTGGGAATTTTGCAAATAAAGAAGGACATGTTATCATTTTGGCAGAGCTATCCATGTTCAAAATCATTGTCTCTTTCACATGCACTGACCATCTCCATTGGACTCCCAAAGGGCATGAATGAGGCTTCATCCTGGAGAGGTTTTTTTGTTAACTGAATGAAGAACTTAGTATCGAATTGCTACAATACTATGCTGCTAGCCTTCCCCAGAAGCACAGGTTTATGATGGCTCTTTCTTACCATAAAAAGCTGTTGCCAGACATAAATGTACAATGAGCTACATAAGATTTAGCCACCCAGCTCCCACTGCCTTTAGAAATATTGGTAGCAAAAGTCTCCCCACGCCCTCAAAGCATTGGAAAACAGCTCTCTTCTTTCCCTGTGTTGAGAGGTGTGACGGGACCCCCGAGGTGCCGCCTGGGACTGTGGGACCGATGTGCCCCCTCACTCCCCAGCCTGGACTCTCTCTCTCTCACAATGCTTTGCTAGTGACAAGCAGCAAACCCTCCAGGCACTGTGATCACTCGGCACAACCGCATGTGGAGCCCTGCATCCAGCTAGATTAGATGAATGCTCCCAGAGCCACTCATGAATACCATAGAGAAAGGCCCCAGCCAAATCCCCCCAGCTCCCAGCACTGTACCTCAGGAATATACAGTCTTGCACTGCTCAAGATGAGCAGTTCACATGTATTAATTGGTTCACCACTTCATCAATGGAAAGTGGATATACACCAGCCTTTGAAAACCTGAGCAGATTTACCACACACTTTAGGCAAACTCACTGGTAAAGATAAACAGTAAAAGAAGTTTATTGACCACAAAAGATAGATTTTAAGTGAGAGTAAGCGATTGGCAAAAAGTCAGAGTTAGTTACCAAAATAAAATAAAATATAAGCACACAGTTTAAACTCACAACCCTATTAGACTCAGCAACATCTAGACTAAGCAGTTTTTCTCACCCCACTGGATATTGCAGTCCTTAATATACAGGTTTGTTCCGTAAACTCCTCTGTTGGAGTCTTCACTCCTTTTGCTTTCCTTTCATGCACCCCTAATGAAGCCCCCAATAGTTTCCACAGGACTGATATTTTCAACTCATTTCCTTACTATCCTGTTGAGAATCTAGGGCAATTTTGTTATGCAAACAGCTAATGTATTCAATACTTTTTCTTTCATTATTTTTGCCAAGCCATTTGCAATAACATGGAGTTTTTTTGTTGACCTTAAGCAGAAACATTAGCACCTTCTGGCAACATTACTTCCCTGTCCAAGAAAAAATTTAATATATTTTAATGGAAGTTTTGAAAGCTCTGCAGGATTTTAGTTGCTTGCTAGATATTCAGAGCTTCCCCCTGAACACAGCAAAGAAACACAGTCCTGAAACTCATGTGGAAAGAGTGTTGTACTGTTGTAAGTGTTGAAATTTGCTCTTTCCAGCCCTGAAGTGTTTCTCTTTCACTTAAATACCGCTTCGCCAGCTCTCCTGTGCTTATTTAGCAGCTGAAAACAGCTGCAGATGTTAACTTTTGATCTCATCTGCTCTCAATCAAATCTTAACAGTTGCATAGATGGCTGGAGCTATACCAAGTGCCATTCCTCACTTCCAAGGACTAATGGACTTTTCAGCATTGCCATACTGACTTCTGACAACATGGAAATGTATATTACATCCTGCACGTTAACTCCTACCTGTTCTGCACATTGTACCTTGTCTTGCAAACACTGATTTACATTTTTCTCCTAACTACCTTTGGGAAAATTGTAAAAGGATTAGAAAGGTCTTCGTTTCACAACTAAAATCTATGATAATTGAAGTGACACAATTAGGATTAACCTAATGAATGATGTCACAACTAGTGAGTCCAAAAGATTGAATGGAAAATAAATTGGGAATTACAGTGACATTTCTCTGTAAACTCAAAAATTGCAGTTTTATATCCTAGCTAGGCAGCTATACATGACAATATATTATCGTCCTTGGTTTTGAAGTTAAACAAAAGAAAACATTAGCACAGGTGGGAGGTCAGAGGACAAACAAACAGATACTAGAGTATGGACTGGGAGAAATTATTGCATGTCTATGCTGCACTCAGCAGCTCTGTTGTGGGGGAACAAACATTTTACAAATGATCATTTGTTTTAAATTACATTTATTGCTAATGAAAAGGGCCAGACCAACATCCTTAGGCAGCAAAATCCTCTGCTTACCCAACGGACAGGCACAGGATAGGCACCGATGGCATAAGTTTCCTTATAGTTCCCCAGTGTGACTTGAACTCAACCTATTGGTATCACCTCTAAAAGCAAAGGAGTAATTTAGTCTCCATAGCTCATTCAGTACTTGGACTATCTGCTGAAACTATCAATAAGGTACCAATTAGTGTCAGTTGTGATGATGATGTTGTCATGTAGACACCTCTGAATCAGGAACTGGACTGAGACCAGTCAATTACTTTACTTATGCAATTGAACAGCTCTCTCCCCGGTTCCAATGCAATTGCTAGGTGTCGAGACTCACATGGAAGAGGCTGTGAATGTAGCTTTCAAGCTTCTGCCTATCATTTTCCAGAGTCCCATAACTGAGCACTATGAAAAGAAGTTCTGTAGGGTCACAGTGACCCCAAGCATAGACTGTCTGGACAGCCTTTCATTTAATTAATGGAAATGCATTTACCGCATTTACCCAATATTTAATACACAGAAAATTATGCCTAATGGTCAGAAATAAATTCAAAGCTGGTAGATAAAGGGGGAGAAGAATGCACAATACTGTGAACGTCTAGAGCTATAACAGTAATCTCTGCTGGAGTCTTTTTCTGAAACCTAGCTGTACAGGACACTTCTCTCCTTTCCTATTAGTGTCACAATGTCAGTTCTGATAGCAGGACTCATTGATACACTGTGGCTGCCAAAGGAGGCCAGGTAAGATATTACAGATTGCAGAGGTGGCTAGAGATTCTAGACAAGCCACAGGGGTTCCCTAGTCTCTTAAGTTATACTGGAGATAAAGAAAACAGGGTACAGAAGAGAGGGAACATTTCTAAATCCAGAGCTGTGATGATCAAGTATTATAGTGATCGAGAGGATGCAGAATCCTGCTCCTGAGAAGCCCTTCATCCCTCACTTTCCTCCTACATCTTGAAGCCGGACTACACAACCAGCACAACCTAATCAGCACAGCCAGAAGAGCTAACAGTTTATCTTTGCCAATACCCACCTGTTCAGGGCTCTAGATTGCTAATATAAGTATGTCATATTAATCTCTGTGCCCAGCTCAGCTTTTTAAATTTCCTGGTAAAGGCAAGTGCCCTGACCCTAATCATCCTGTGATCCAATAACAAATCCATAACAACAAGGCACAAGGAAGCAATGTCTTGTGTTTCTGTCTCTTAGAGGGTTTAGCTAAATTATTGGGGTCACTGGTCAACCTTACCTATGGCCACTTTACCGTATATTACTCCAAAATTCAAAAGGTCTCTACTGGAATCAAGAAAAAAATACCAAAAATTAGAAACAAGCATTTGGTGGTCACTGGCCTTTTAGTTAGATCTACTGAGGAGGAAGAAGAACCTAACAGAAGATTTGGTACTATAAAAATGTTACTGATCAGAACACTAGAAAAGGAATAATTGTGCATTCACAGGAAGGTGTATAGAATGGCCCACTAAGTCTTTTCATTCCCTAACTTTTATCATGTATCTCATGCTAACAAAACTCTTCTATTTAGGTTTCAGAGTAGCAGCCGTGTTAGTCTGTATCCGCAAAAAGAAAAGGAGTACTTGTGGCACCTCAGCGACTAACAAATTTATTTGAGCATAAGCTTCCGTGAGCTATAGCTCACTAGCTCACAAAAGCTTATGCTCAAATAAATTTGTTAGTCTTCTATTTAGCAATGTCTACTCCAATGATCATAAAGATTGATGTTTGAAACTCAAGATGAAGCACTTCATATGTTTATCAGAAGGTAAGTGGCCTATGATATGTGCCATAGATTCACCTGAGCATAATGAAATTAAAGCCCCATGCAGTTTGGAAAGTTCTAAATAGGTTACAAATATATCAAACGCCGCAAAGCTGATGCGTGTAAGCATTCCTGGATCCAAAGATATTCCTCAAACCATGAAATCTATGAGGGATTCCTATGCTGGATCTGTTTGCCAAGCCTCCACCACAAAACTCAAACTCCTTACAATATAGTCCTGCAAAGTTGCAGCTGTGAGGGATGCATTTTTGATTCTTTGAACAGGTCCCACAGATTTCCCACCTAGTTTTCCCCTTCCTTGAGCTGTGAGTGGTGCACCACTCCCACGAGGTACTTCACCTGACACAGGAACAATAACCATCCCATGGAGCACAACCACTCCTTAGAAATCTTTAGAATACTCTCCCCTCCATGGGCAGCCAGATCTACTGGCTTGTCCAGGAAGATCCCTCTCCTCTCCATACATTTTGCACTTGCTGAATCTATCTAATTGTTTTTCCAAGTCTTCACTGTAACTGAAACCCAGACTAATGCAAGGTTGCTCTCTGTCTGACTCTAGTAGTTTGTCTCTGTATAGAAGTTTATGAGTGCTGAAGCCTTCCGTATTACGACTTTTCAATAATTTTTCTCTTTACCTACACTCTTAGCATATGGCAGCCAGGTGTTGGCTCTATAGGAAAGAGATCCATTTCCCACCAAATACCTATCAAATATTTCTAACATTATTATTGTATGCCTGTATCAAATGCCGACAGACAAGATGTTTCTTTTTCACTTCTCATTAACACCTGATTTGGAGAAATTTCTCCAAATCATGGAAGCAAGAGAAAAATGTGTGTATTCATGGAAAGCTGCAAAGCAACTACAGTGAGGTATTTTGGGGCATTTGGGCAAAGACACTAACATTTATTTTCATGGCACTTCACTGGTGAGGGTAAATGATAGTCCTTAAATAAATTAAAAAGGACAGAGGCCCTGTCTAGGACACACTAGGAGTGGGGAAGACTGCACACACAAAGAAACAGAATAGAATTCAATAGATTCAGGCCTTTCATTCACATTAAGGCCCCTTTATATTACCAGAGTAATATAAAGGGGACTTAGTGTAAAGGAGAATCAGGCCCTCCATCTCCTTTCTATTTTTGCTGAAAGAGAGAACTCATTAGCTAAGAACCTAGCAGACTCCTCATTGTTAGTTAGGTATTAAGCATTACCATGCCACTGTCTGGGTATATAACTACATACCTTAATCATTTCTGTTATTTACAGTGAAAATAAGTCAGCATAATATTAGTGATGCATTCAGTAATTCTGACACCGATCTGATACCACAAACTGCTGCTGAATTGGAAAAAAAAAAAAAAAAGAAGAAGAAAACGATTTTGGTCACATCCTGGGCTAGGCAGCACAATGAAAAGTTGGGCCTATTAGACATTTTCTGAGTGCCACTAGAATTCAGCTCTTTTGCATCATTTTTCTGCTCACTGTTCTCCATTAAGTTGCCATTTCTTCCTGCAGCATTTTACAACAGTGGAGGCAACTGCTGAAGAGCCAAAAATATAGTGCTACGACTTTCAGTTATTTTTAGCTATTGGTTTGTTTGTTGCTGCATTGTGCTTTTGAGTGCCACCATTCCACTGGAAACCAGGCACATCAATTAAGCTATACCTGGTATTATACACAGAGAAGCACTTGTGATGCATTTGACCTTCGTTACCTGTTGCATTAGGCAGCACTGAACACCAACCCTGAAAATTTTCGAGAATGGCCTGGGTGCCTGGCTGAAGATGCCCCAGAGGAAACCAGCTATTCAGTATCTAGACACCTAAGCAGACACTTTTAGTTCAATAGATTGGAGAGAACATGTAACTCTATTAGATCACCTCAGATAGCTTCCTGATTAACAAGGAAACAGTAAATGCAGTTAACATAGCCATTCTGTGTCCTTATGTTTTTCTGGAGCATATTGGTTCAGAGCACTTGGCGCCCCTGGCTAGAATACTTCACTATCACCTGCTCATTGGAGCACTAAAATAAATCTCAGTTTTCAAGCACCTACAAGCAAGAGCTCAGCACATCTGTTTGAAGTGTTTTACTCATGTACAGATGTTATGTTTCCCACCCACTAAATGCTTATCTTACAGGAATCTCACACTATTTTCTCTCTAACAATTACATTTTATTACTGGTTTCCAGACCTGATTCAAGTACAGTACATTGTTTAATATAAACCGCATCATCAATATAATCCAATACAACAGAGGTGTCAATGCTGCCTTGTCCTAACCTTTAAGAGACTACTTGATTTCATCAGCAATAAAACTAACAAAAACAGCTTATGTAAAGCTAAGGAACATAACAAAATACTAAACTAAGAGAGAGAAACAAGAAATCTTCCTTTAGTGCGTGTAAATTGTTCTGGTAAAGCTGTTGACTGTTTGATATTAAAATGTAGCATTCCCACATGTTTTTACCATTGTTTTCATAATTTTAATTTCCAAAGAGCAAGGAAATAATCATACACTGAAACATCAAATATCCAAGATTTTTACTGCCATATTTCCCTTATTTGTGACCCGTTAAACAACAGAGCTGGGTAGACATTTTTTTAAAAATAAAAAATGGATTTTTGTTGAAAATATTTTTAACCAAAATTTTTAATGAAAATATTTGAGTTTGTCTAAAAAGAATGAAAACCATTTTGATTTAAAATATAAATTGAAAACTTTGGAGTTTTCCAGTTTTTTGATGAAAACCTAACTTTTGGGAGGAATCTAATGAAAAATTAAGCAAAAAACCATTTACTGTAAAAAAAATAAATAAAAAAAACCCACAAAACAAAATTGCAGGGCAGTAGAAAATTCACTCAAAACTGTCCTTAGCCTATTGTATCTCCCAAAATGGAGGCTTTGTAGTTTCAATGGTGAAGATTCACTCAGAATCCCTACCACCTCTCCCGGGAGGAGGGGGAAGAGGAAAGAGAACTCTTCAAGAACCCTTGCTCCCCGCCCAGACATATCCTTCCTCCTTATCCACACTTCTTATTTCTCCCAGGGAAAAACAATTCTTTGGCACCCATGAAGAAACAGATCAATAGCTTCAGGCAGAGACAAACAGATAGACCTTTTAACTGAATGCTCTCTCGCTCGCTCGACTTTCATGTGTCTCATTTAAAGAGAGTCTTTAAAGAGAAGCAAGGTAGCTGCTGTCAATGATATAATTGCTATGTTGGTAAATAAGGGTCTTAAAACACACTGGAGGATGACATTTGATTACTAGTGCTGTCCTTTTAGGAGAAATGAAAGGAAAGCATATGGAAGGCATAATCGAGAAAGCTACAGATATCAGCAGTGTTGAGAATACAGCTTATGTATTTCAGTCCATCTCCTGTCCACTGTATTTCAACCACACAAAGACAATGTGCTTTAAGTTCCTGATCACTACTTAATTACCTTTAACACCTGAACTATGGACTCTGATCCACAGCCCAGTGAGCATTGCTACGAATACATCCATATCACTGTGCCTGCAGGAAAGCTTGTAGTAAAATTACAGTCTTGACATTAACAGCAAGGTGTGTGTTTACTTACAGCAGCCTTTTTTATGTGCCAGCTCTTATTTTTGGAAGGGTTTTGGTGAGAAGAGGCTGGGTAATTCCATTAACACACCAACCTCCTTATGTCTCCTTCAAAATGTGTACACCATAGGTGCAAAGAGAGAAAACGGACAAAATGCTGCTGTAAATAATAGAGATAAACCCAACTATTAAAGTAGGGAGCTGATAAAAGGAGATATTACCTCACACAGGCAGCAGCCAGGAGTTTACAAGAACTTTAAACATTCCTATGCCTCATTATACATCAGAGCATTTGAAAATCAGATCCTTATAACATTTCCATAAAGAGATCGGAAAACCGGAGAAATGATCTTTAAAAGAACGAACTATTTGTATAACAACTGTATGATTTAAAAGTAATTATGGTGAATTATTTTGCCTTTGTGGCATACATTTTTTTAAGTGAGTATCTTTCAATACATCGCAATGTAAACTACCCTGCCTTGTACATTCATTGTTCCATTTATATATTCAGCATGTTTGGATCAATCTTAACATTCTTACAAACTTTCTGCTACTCAAGATTAACTTGCTATGCCAGAGTAAATAAAACCATTAATATTACATTGCTAAGTCTAAATGCTGATGAACGTATTTTTAAGGGGATTATTATTTTTAAAGCAAAAGATAAAATAAAATCTAAATAAAGCAAGTAAACCAATAGTACGGTACAATAAAAAAGCATTTACTGCACTATTAGTTTCTGAACAAAATGATATTTCCATGTGTAAAATTCATGGTACATTTTTTTAAACATGTGTCTTTATCTAGTAAGTGATCCAACAGGTTTTTCAGAGAAAGGCTTTCTGGAAAAATGGTCTATGAAATTTAAGAATCAATGAGCTAACCAATCAAGCTTAACCATTTATTTGCCAATGATGAAATGAATTTAACCTATAGTGGATTTCAAATATGAGGCTATAGTTAGAAGTTGTATGCACTATTATAACCTAATCTTTGTGTTCCTCAGATGCTTGCAGCATAACCAAGAAACGTAACATAGGCCTGACCCAGAGCCTATTAAAGTCAATAGGCTTTGGAATAGGTTTTATGGGCCAAAAGCTATTACCACGGTATATTCACAACTCACTGCCAGTGCACTTCACTCAGATCTGCAATATTCATGGTATTACAGACTTGGACTTCGCATAGGAGGAGAGGATCCAGGAGCAGTTAATGCATGGGAAGGAATGAGAAATTCTTGAGGATATTTGAGGAAAAATTCATGAAACGTGAAAGAATCATTTTAGGAGTTATTTCTACAGCAATATAAATGACAACTTTATTGATGGTAAATCAGCCTAGCATACACACACATTTCTATAGCAAAGGATAACTATTAGTACTGAAGTTAAAGTTGAGAGATAGCAGTAGCAGCACACGACCAGAGAGTATGAGTTAAGTATGCCATATCTCTGTAGTGTTTATGCACAACAACAAAAACAACAGAGTGGATATTCACAGATTGGCTGCACTTTGTGCTGTGCACTTTACAGGCTTGTTTTTCAGCTCCAGTAGATCTCTCTTTTGGGTATTATAACTAACTGTGATGACATCAATTACTGTCATATACAATTTACCATCTGCTTTATCATCTACTATAATCTTAATAGTGTAAATTTACAGTGCATCCAAAGGAACTTTCTGTTAGATATGCTATAAAATTTAAAGGTCAGTCCAGCCTCTTCAATTGCCCATCCAAAGGCTCCACAAGATCCCCATGGTCCACAGACATAGGGAGTATCCATGGTACTTTATGGGAAATTTCCTCTGCATGTTAGGAGGGCTCATGTCTCAGAAGAATCAGTGCAGCTTTTGTATCCCCATTTTACAGATGTGCAGAAAAGTGAAGTGAGTTTTTCAAGGTCACACAGCAAGAGCGTGGGAGAGATGGGAATAGAAACAAGGTTCCTTGATTGTGTACTGAGGTGAATATTAGTCCCATGGAAATTAGGAATGGAAAAAAACCTACAGTAGTAAGTTAAATAGTTCACCTCCCTGTCAATATATTGTTAGGTTAGATTGCCAGCCACATTCCCCTGCCAACCCAGGATTAGGTTATCTATTCCATCCCCCACCCAACAAAGTGTTTCCCCCAATAATATATTTTCATGGTATCTGTTCAGTCTAGCTGTAAATCTCTTGAGCAATAGGCCTCCCACACATTTCCTTGGGAGTGTTCCATTCCAAGAGTTCGACTGATGATTTGTTTGTGGACAATGTAGTTTTATTATCCTTTCTGTCCTCACAGTCATTATTTAGATTAACTATTTCAATTTAAATCTTTCAATCTCCCCAGCTCCTTAATCATTTTTGTTAATCTTGCCCAAGCTCTCTTCTTTCTGGTAACGAGGTGTCCAAAGCCTAACAGTGAATGTTGAGGTGGCCAAATGGTTAAGGCAACAGACTGTGGTGAGGTAGGGACTTGGGTTCAATTCCCTGCTCCACCACAAACTGCCTGTGTAACTTTGGGCAAGTCACTTGGGAAACTGAGGCAGAGACACTGCCTGCAATATTTGGATAAGAGAACTTTCGTACCTAACAGGGGTGCTGTAGATGAGCACATTCATACGTCCCATAAATACAGCAGTGTTGAGGATAAATACATTAAGCTTGTGAAGCATTCAAATGCTACAGTAATAGAGCCACACAAGTACCATAGATAGAAAGGTGAAGGCAGTAAACCAGGCGCAATCTCAGCGGGCGGGGGGGCCGGCACCGTCGGCTCTATGACATGCTGCTTCCACATTTACAGCTTAAAAAGGCATTTGGCCTATTTTTACTGCCATATTAAATATTCCACATGGTCTCATCTCAAGGATAGAACATCTGACACAATGTGTGGGGCTTTTTAGAATGACACCAGAAGATTCCAATGAGCATGCTAAGAAAATTGCGCATACATCCTAGATCAGGGGTGGGGGTGAATTCTTCCATGACAGACTAAATGTCAGTCAACCAGGGAAAATATGTAAAAGGGCCACGGCCTGATGTTTACTGGGTTCTTTGCTTGCTCAAGCAGTCCATTTCTCATAACAGTGAGGGAGAGCATGATTTATACCCTACTGTATGGAAAGAGAGTCACAATGCTGGCATAAGCTGTACTCTTTGGCTGACCTCAGAAATAGACCTGTCAGCCAAGGAAGACTACTACACGAGCAACACAAAACCTGCAGATACTTTTAAAAGAAGGCTGTTAAGTGACTTGGCTCCTACCACCCAACCCAGGAAAGAATTAAAGACGTATATGTATTTTTAGAAACAAAACCCCAGCTAGAAGCTGGCACCATGGACCCTAGCTCTGTCTCAGGATGGGAGAGAGAGTAAGGAAACTTATTCCAATATAATAGGAACTGACAAGAATCTTTGGCCTAAATTTGCACCAAACGGGGTTTTTAGGTGTGAACAAATTAGTCTAATTTTAAAGAGAAATATATTCTATTTATTTTTATCTATGTTTGTACTTCCTGCTTCCGGTTAGAAAAGGGAACAGACATGCAAAGTACTAAGAGAAAGGCTGTTCTCGCTAGATTTTCAGTGCAAAGTTTGCATAGTTCAGATAAACAACTGAACAGAAATTTTTAAGGGCCACCCAGGATGGTTTGCCACAGCAAGCCAACCTTTCTGCTAAAGATATTGGCCACCCACAAAGCGAGGACCTATATCTCCAAGACTTGTGACACATCCAGGGAAATATTAAGTCAGGAACTGGGGTTTGCAGTTCCATGATGTGGGCAAGGAATTGATGCAGGCAGGATCAGCTGCATTCCTGCATATCTCCTCCTATTTTTGAAATCCATGATGCTGTACAAAGCACTCTCTCCTAGCAACAACCTTTATTCCACTCAGCCAAATCAAAGTGTCTGAAACATCCATAGTTCACAAATTGGATCTTCTGTGGTTTCAGAGGGCAGGGATATAAAGACCTATACATTCTGTTTCCTATTTTTGTATGTTCACTTTGCTGTCTTGATCCCCTCCCCATGCCTAAACTCATAGGGGATGATTTAACAACCATTAAACTAATAAAATGTGTTGTATTTCCGACAGACAGCTGATGAAACTAGCCTTTAAGAATGTGGTTAGATTTTCTGTGCTTCATACTGAATGCTGTAGGAAGTACAAAGCAAATGACATCCCATCTGTCTGAACAGAAGTTCTGCTTCTTTAACAAATCCAATTACTACAGTGATTGGAGAAAAAATCCTTTTGCCTGGACACAATATCATCCTAGAGCTGAAAAGGATTCGGAAACAGTTTACAAGCTAGTTCCCATCCATTTAAATGCACCAAAAAATCAGCTAGAAATATACGTTTATGAGTAGTTCACATACAGATGAAAACACAGATGAAGGAGATATTTATTTTACATTTGAGGCTAGGTTTTTTTGCCATGTCTATAATGTACACCTATTTATTGTCGGGCAGACAGAATTTTAAAAATGTTAACTGCAAACAATACTGAAAAAAAAAAATCCAGGTATTTTACTATTTGACCTTGGTTTAGTATCACATAGGTTTGGATGAGAATTTCCTAAGGAGCCCAAGCTGGTTGAATTTCTTTGTAAAGATTTATGCATTTCCACATACATTTTATTTTCTGAAGTCAGTGGTCATGAGCAACATAGGGTATGTCTACAAGCAAAGAAAAACCCGCAACTGGCCCTGCCGACTGACTCATGCTCATGGGGCTCAGGTTCATGGGGCTGTTTCACCTGGGCTCAAGATGGAGCCTGAGCTCTGGGATACTCCCATCCCGCAAGGTCCTACAGCCTGGGCTCCCACACAAAGCCCGGAAGTCTACACAGAAATGAAGCAGCCCTGCAGCCCGAGCCCAGAGAGCCCAAGTGGGCTAGCACGGACCAGCTGCAGGTGTCTAGCTGCTGTGTAGACATACCCTTAGGGCTCCATCCTGTTAGGGAACACATTTGGGTGGACCCCTATGCCAGATCAAGCTCCACTAACCACACAGGTGCTCCATGCAAGTGCAGGAATCTTTAACATGGAACTTATTGTGGGACAAGGGTGTAGCGATTAAATTACAACATATTAAAGCCAATCAGGTTGCAGACCACAGAGATCTTTAATGGGAGAGAAATTCTATCAAACTTCTAATAAATCTGAAAAATAAGACTCAGTACAAGTCATGATTAAAATGCCATGAACAACCTAATGTCTGTCATCCTGTGAGATATTCAATATGCTTTATGAAATCTTCTCTTATATTTCACTACTTAAAGCTTAACTTCCTTGGGGTCAGATCCTCAGCTGGTGCAAGTCAGCATGGCTCCACTGACACCTACAGAAATCAATAGGACTATTCAAGGAGTAGGGTGTGTCTTAGTGTAAGGTGGCACAATTTGGCCTTCCCAGGCTAAAAGCAACTGCCACAATGGAAGAGGAGGCATGGTTTGAGTATTCAGCTGAAGAGATTTAACCCTTACAAAAGTTCAAGAGAGTCCCCTGAAATGTACAAATGTGTACCTTGCAAACTGCAAAGGGGACATTTAAAAGTCTGAGTATTTTGAAATAGAAAGAAGGATGATTTTAATCAAATATGATGCAGTTGTGTGCTGATGTCTGAACCAAGGAATGAGGTAATGTAGAGCATGCTAATGAAGGCTTAACATATGGGCATACAAAGTCCCTCAGAACTACTAAAGGAGAGACTCTCCAGTTGCACATGGAGAATTCCCAGGACAACCTACCTTGCTGAGCCCTGACACACTGGCCCTGGAGGAAAGTTTCAGTGAAAGGGTGGAACTCAGTGAATGGTCACACTGGGAGCTAAGATACAGGACTTGCAAAAATACAGGATTTCAAAAAAAAAAAAATGCTTAAGCATAATTTTAAAAATAAGAGCCAAGCACTGCACTTTCTGCATAAATTCAGATAGATTTAGTCTGCTTCAGTTTTTTGTGGTTTTCTCATTATTTTCTATCCAATGCCAAATAAACTTTACTTCTTTCTTAGTCACAAGAACCAGTTGTACAGTCTGTTGGTGGGGACAACTGCTCCTGGACACCCAGTAGAGAAGGAATAATCTGTACTCTGATCTCCAGAGAGACTAAGAGTCAGGAAGAAGGTAACATTTTGAGCATCCAGCTATGGGTGAAGAGAGTTGCAATTTCCTCGCAAACAGTATCAAAAAGGGTTCTGATACTGGGCTAGTGTGAGTAATGAGCAAGTTGCAAGATTACCCTGCCACATTTCCCTTCTGGATTAAAAAAAAAAAATCTTGATCCTAAAATATCACCTAAAAGACAGGAAAAGTGGAGCAATGCAGTTTAAGTGACATCATGTTGATTCATTCGCTATCCCAACGACTAAAAACAATCATGAAATAACCAGACAAATACAATCAGGAATTCTTTAAGTTTCACAAAGGAGGAAATTGTAACAGTTGGATTTTCATGATTTTCTCGAATGTTTACTGAATAACCAAAGGAGCATGTATTAGAATGCAGGAAAGAACAAGTTGGCAAGAAAAAGACCATCACATGCTGATGTTTTTATGAGCAGACCTTTAACAAATACAAATACACACACACACACACCCCTACAAATGGACCCTAACAAATTCTCAGCCATGAAAAACACACCACAGACCGTGAAATCTGGCCTCCCCCCATGAAATTTGGTCTTTTGTGTGCTTTTACCCTATACTACATAGATTTCATGGGGGAGATCAATGTTTCTCAAATTTGAGGTCCTGACCCAAAAGGGAGTTGCAGAGGGTCACAAGGTTATTTTAGGGGGGGTCGGGGTATTGCCATCCTTACTTCTGCACTGCCTTCAGAGCTGGACGGATGGAGAGAAGCAGCTGTTGGCTGGGTGCCCAGCTCTGAAAGCAGTGCCCCACCAGCAGCAGCACAGAAGTAAGGGTGGCAATACCATACCATGCCATCCTTGCTTCTGTGCTACTGCCTTCAGAGCTGGGCAGCCAGAGAGTGGTGGTTGCTGACTGAGGGCCCAGCTCTGTAGTCCGCAGTGCAGAAGTAAGGATGGCAACACCATACCATGCCATCCTTACTTCTGCGCTGGTGCTGGCAGTGGCTCTGCCTTCAGAGCTGGGCTCCCGGCCAGCAGGCGCTGCTCTCCAGCTGCCCAGCTCTGAAGGCAGCGCTGCCGCCAGCTGCAGTGCAGAAGTAAGAGTAGCAGTACCGCAACATCCCCCCCCCCATACAATAACCTTGTGACACCCCACCACCACCCTGCAACTCCTTTTAGGTCAGGACCCCTACAATTACAACAGAGAAATTTCAGATTTAAATGGCTGAAATCATGAAATTTCAGATATTTAAAATCCTGTGGCTGTGAAATTGACCAAAATGGACCTTGAATTTGGTAGGGCCCTAACTATAAAGCAATAGAAACATTTGTAGAAGTAAATGCAACACTTTAAATCAGCACACTATAATACGGGCTACTTTTTAAAATGGCTGCTCACTTATTTTCCCTCTTTTTATTTCCTTGTCTATCCAGTAAGGGAAAAATCCTAATTGAATAAGTTTCCTAGAGAGATAATATTTATGTAGCCAAGATCTGCAGCTGCAGCAGAAAAATGCACATGATTATCCACTGGTCTCTGGCAACTCACAGACAAAGGAACTACTCCATTGCTATCAGACATTGTGTATTTTAATTATTATATGGCTTTCATAATGAGACATATAATTTTATTCAAAAAGCAGATGTCTCATTACTGTAGTAAAGCATATGATCAATGACAACTCCAATCCCCTTTTCATATTTACTCTGCAATATTAGCTGAAAAACTCAAGTTAACAGTACAGCAGTGTTAAGTATATGGCATAAGGATTACAGTTCTAAAACATTCCACATTGCACTTCTACTGCAGCAATTCATTTCCAGGTAAGAACACAGCATTGCTTTTATTTTACTCACTAACAAGGACAATTGGCAGGCAACACTGCTGCTGCAGTAGATTTACTGTTTATATGGATCTCTGAAGACCACATGTGCATGCAATGTAACAGAAATATTTTCCATAGGAGCCACCACACATTTCAAAGTCCCTGCACCCGGGTAAGGTGAGTCCATCTATCATTTTCTTTACTCAGTGACAATCAACAGGAAAGTTAAAACCTCAGTGACAACTAGAGGGCAATGATTAGCTTCTAGTCACTCTGAATGTCCACCCTTTTAAATGCCCTGAGCCTCTGATGAAAACTTCCCCCACCTTTTTAATTAGATCAAAGACTGCATTTCCCAACACAAGATTTCATTAAAATAGACCTTGTTTCTGGAATCACAAATATTACCATTCCTTTTTTAAACCACTCTGAAAGCAAAATGCACTCTCTATCTAGAACTATAAGCTAATAACCAGTGCCAACCCAGCAGCAACTTAGATGTGTTTTCAGTTCACCTCCACTTTCTTTTACCAGGGAAAGTAATAAGGCTATGAGAACCTTCTGACACGAACAACAGAAGTCAGAGCTTTAAAGCAGAAATCACCATCCTTCAGAAGATTTAGTTTTCACTTAGCTCTTTTGCATACTGTTGACATAATATGCAAAAGAGATTAAAGAAAAGAGGCTTATTAAAGAATAACATATGCATTTTAAAAGAACAAATGGATAAATATGCATCACATTTTAGTTAGGGAGTGGGGAGAGAAGAGTATCAAATGTATCAAGGAGCGGGTTTGTTTTTGCCAGTGATTTCAATAATAAGGATATTTCATATCTATATAATGATGTTTGCTGAATTCTTTCCTAAATGGAAAATGACTATTTTAAATTTTCTGCTTCAATGCGCAATAAGGGCTTGATGTAAACTAGGCTGATCTGAGCAAAAACCTGGAAAAGCGCATTTAGCAAATGAAGCAGCAATTTCAAATGTACAGGAATGACTGTTTCATTCCATCACTTAGAATTCTCATATTAATAGGAATATCACAAAATCCCTTCAGGGATACCACATATATTCTAAAACAGGGATAGTTTTTCCTATCTCTTATGTATTATTCTAATAATTCACACACATTGAATTCACACCCATATTATAAATATACTCCATACAAGGAGACTTGCAGTGTTTTACATAAGAAAAACACCAAGTAAAAACTTTTTTCAATCATACATCTTTCCTGCAGAAAACTTGAACTTAACATTGTATATCATCAACACTACAGATTATTCTAAACAGTATTATATTTTTCTACATATTAGCAGAGAAAAATCCACAAAACATGGTGTATCCTCTGTGCGACAATTAAAATCAAGCTGGCTTTCAATAGGTAGTTTCATTTTAGCAACTACAGAATTCTGCAAACAGCTATTTTCATACAGCAGCAGACAACGCAAGTCTAAAATGTAACACTTCACATTAGTCTTACACAACATAAAATCACTCACAATCCCTGTTGATAGATAGAAGAGGAAATTAAATTCTGACAAGACGATAATTTTTGACAAGACTTTATATTAGGCTTACCTCTCCCTCAGGTCTTGCTAACACTGCTGTTTGAAAGTAGAGCAATGTTAATATCAGGTAGCTGACAAACATTATTACCCAAAGTTAGAACTACCCTAAAGGAGAAATCCCTCTGCCAAGTACTAACAGCTAGCAGATGCACTTGTGTCTCAGTATCACAGCCCTATAGTTCTGCTGGGCACCACTCTCTCTCCTTCTGACTCACTGTACTACCAGGAGCTTTGCTCTCAGCCACTGCACTGAAGACAACTGGTAAGCTGATCTCTTCATGTAATGACTTCTCCCTGCTGGGGGAGGGGGCTCGAGACAGCAATGAGCTGGGGGCTGCAGTTTGTATAAAGCAAAGAAGGGGAGGGACAGAAATGGTCAATGCCAAGTTATGCATCTGCTCTGATTCATAAAACAAGCTAAAAGGTAACCTTTAATACACAAGGAAGCCTGTCAATGCCTTATTGACTTAGGTAGGCATGATTGGAGAACAGAGGCTAAAGCAGTGCAAAGATGCCTGTTGATGCTTAGACAGCAAGAGCTACTTTAAAGCTGCAGCATGTCCCTTTATTAAAAAATAAATATCAAAGCAAAAGCTAGCAAAAGCTAGCAAAAAAAATCAACTAAAACACTATTCAGAAAACTACATATAATCTCTCAGTTTACAAGGAGCCTTACATCAGCACAGCATTAGAGCACAAATGCTCCAATCCTGCAAGGGAATGCAGTCAGCACCATAAACTTTCATGCCTACTTCCTAGGAGTTGAGGGTGCTCATTACCTCTCAGAAGGTGCTTCCTTGCTTGCAGGAATGGACTCTATAGAAAGATTAACGGGATCATTTATGGTAAATCTTGAGCACCACCACCAATATGCAATCTCTTCTCTCATTTTCATGTAGACAGCAGATCAAAGAAATTTTGATTTAAAGTGATAAAACCCCATCAACGATAAACTGCTTTGACCAGAATTACAGAGTTTCAAAAATAAGGGAAACAGAGAAGCTTTTTGTTTGCTTTGTTTTTAGCTGGTGATCATGACATTTTCAAGCAAATAGTAAAACAAACAAATATGGAACATAGCTTTAGTATTCGATCTGCCAAATAGACTGCTATATGTCTCAGAAACTAGTAAAGATGCACAATACGAGCCATAAAGGATGAAGTGGTTCCTTTTGTTTAAACATGCCTGCAGTTCTCTGTAGGGTGCTCTTTTTTGCTGTCATCAAGAAACTAATACAAAATATTTACAAGACATGAAAATACAGTTCTGAAGTCATATTGACTAAATGCACCACACTCAACAACAGAACAGAACAATTATGTAACGTTTAAGAATTTATGGGACCTCTAGATCAGCCCTAAAATTCCTCTCCTTCCCTTTCTCATTTTACTTTCTTCTAACTAGTGATAAAATCTTGAGAGTTGGCAACACAAGTCATGTGAGATCTGGTGTTTTCCTTAAAGCTCCTGAAGTCAAGTGATTACATGAGAATCTGAGCTTTCATTTAAAAATGCGTTTCTACCCCTCATGGTAGCAGATAAAAACTCAAAAACATGTCTTAAGTGTAACCTAAGGTCTCAAAATCCAGAAGGCAAAGAAAAAACAACCCTAATTTATTCTTTTTAAAAATCTCATGGTTTTTATGCTGATTTTATGATTTTGGGGGGCTTGACTCATGATTTTTGAATTCTTGGGGTTTGCAATATTGTAACTTTTCATTTGATCCTGTATCTGTTTTGTACCTTGGTTTGCTTCATCCAGTCTCTCACTCCCCCTCTTTTTTAAAAAATTAATTTATTTACAATATTTTGTTTGACATTTAAGTCCACAACAATCCTTTCCTCTCTCTACCCTAAAAAGGAAAGGTAGGCATATCTGGCTTCCTTGCTTTAGCTTTCAGACTAGTGCCCAAGTAACAATCAAGTACAAGTATATTTATGTAAAATGAAGCTTGAAGAATTGTAAATAAATAAATACAGTCAGACTATTAAAAGATAACAGAATACTGGTATTCTTCTTACTGGTAAAGGGCCAGATTCTGCTTAACTGTACTGAACAAAACTGCAACTGAAGTCAATGGGAATTTTGATCAAATAAAGGCAGCAGAATTTTCATAAGAACATAACGGCCATACTGGGTGATATCAATGGTCCATCTACCCCAGTATCCTGTCTTCTAATAGTGGCCAATGCCAGGTGCTTCAGAGGGAATGAGTAGAACAGGAAATCATCTTGTGATCCATCCCCTGTCGTCCACTCCCAGCTTCTGGCAATCAGAGGCTAGGGACACTCAGAGCATGGGGTTGCATCCCTGACCATCCTGGCTAATAGCCATTGATGGACCTATCCTCTATGAACTTATCCAGTTCTTTTTTGAACCCAGTTATAGTTTTGGCCTTCACAACATCCCCTGGCAAAGAGTTCCACAGGTTGACTGTGTGTTGTGTGAAAAAGTACTTCCTTTGGTTTGTTTCAAACCTGCTGCCTATTTACTTCATTGAGTGACCTCTAGTTATTGTGTTATGTGAAGGAGTACATAACATTTCCTTATTCACTTTCTCCAGTCAAGATTTTATAGACCTCTACCATGTCCCCTCTTAGTCAACATTTTTCCAAGCTGAAAAGTCCCCGTTTATTTAATCTCTCCTCAAATGGAAGCTGTTCCATACCCCTAAGTCAATTTTTGTTGCCCTTCTCTGTTCCTTTTCCAATTCGAATATATCTTTTTTGAGATGGGGTGCCCAGATCTGCACACAATATTTAAGATGCAGGCATACCAAAGATTTGTATAGAAGCATGATGATATTTTCTGTCTTATTAACTATCCCTTTCCTAATGTTCTGATAGCTTTTTTGACTGCCTTTGCACATTGAGCAGATGTTTTCAGAGAACTATCCACAGTGATTCCAAGATCTCTTTCTTGAGTGGTAACAGCTAATTTAGACCCCATCATTTTTATGTATAGTTGGGATTATGTTTTCTCATGTGCATTATTTTGCTTTCATCAACAATTGAATTTAATTTGCCATTTTGTTGCCCCATCACCCAGTTTTGTGAGATCCCTTCGTAACTCCTTGCAATCTGCTTTGAACTTAACTATCTTTAGTCATTCTGTATCATCTGCAAATTTTGCCACCTCACTGTTTACCCCCTTTTTTCCAGATCATTTATGAATATGTTGAATAGCACTGGTCCTAGTACAGATCCCTGGGGGGACACCTCTATTTACCTCTCTCCATTCTGAAAACTGACCATTTATTCCTATCCTTTGTTTCCTATTTTTTTAACCAGTTACTGATCCATGAAAGGACCATCCACTCTTATCCCATGACTGCATATTTTCCTTAACAGCCTTTGGTGTCAAAGGCATTCTGAAAGTCTAAGTACACTATATCCACTTGTGCCCGTTTGTTGACCCGCTCAAAGAATTCTAATAGATTGGTGAGGCATGATTTCCCTTTATGAAAGCTATGTTGACTCTGCCTCTACAAATCATGTTCATCTATGTGTCTGATAGTTCAGTTCTTTTCTACAGTTTCAACCAATTTGCCTGGTACTGAAGTTAGGCTTATCGGCCTGTAATTGCCAGGATTTTCTCTGGAGCCTTTTTTAAAAACTGGCATCACATTAGCTATCCTCCAGTCAGCTGGTTCAGAAGGTGATTTAAATGATAGGTTACATACCACAGTTGTTCGTTGTGTAATTTCATATTTGGCCAAAAGTTATTTACATATAGTCAGTTCACCGACCTAGTTCCCAAGCCATTATTAACAACAGGGAATTAATTGGCGAATTTCTAAGGGTCAGTTCAGTTCTCAAATGTGCAGTTGATGACAAAATCTGAACCTAAGGCCTTGAGGGGATGTCATGCTCTGGGAGCAAGAAGGATTTCTGTGCAGTGTAAGGCAAGTACTAGGAGTAGAGCTGGCCAGAGAACGACAATTCTGTTTTGGGACAACTTTTGAGATTTTGACTTTTTTCCCCCCATTCCAATATAGAATGGATATACAACTTTTCAAATGATCTTGAGAAATGTGTTGAAATGTCTATTTTCAGATCAAAAAGGTCAGTTTTTCAATTTGTGTTTTTCTCCCTTCCTCTTGTCCAAAGTTACCAAAGAGCCTTTTACCTCAGAAATCTTCCCAACTGTAAAACATTTCAGCGTTGATGAAGCAGCATATCTCGACAAAAATATATTTTATCAAAAATGCTAAAACCAGTTCTAAAAACCAAAGTTCTTGCGTGGAGCAACTCCTAGCATATCCTGTCTTCCTATTAATAGAACTTTCATTTCCTCTGATGCAGAGAATGTAGCCCAGCAGATGATTTTAACAGCTGGAACAAAATTTTAAGGATGAAATTGGAAATACTCAAAGTGTGAGTTCTCATTTTGGTAAGAAAACAAATCTAAAATTGCATGATTTTTGTGAAAAATTTTCTAATTATCCACTCAGTTGTGGAAGTTCACTTGAAAATGAGTAAATTTTCAAGCTTAAGTGATTTTGCAGGAAAAAAATGTTACAAATTCACATTTTCATGAATCTCTTACAAATATCCCATTTAAAGAAATATTTTAAAAATAGTGAAAAATGTCCACAATTTCACACAGCCCTATCTGTGGGTAAATCAGGTGTTTGGGTGGCATCTGTAGGCAGCCTGGAGTACTAGGTAATTCTATCCTAACCCACAGATAAATGCTAAAATAATTTTTCAAAACCCTGAATTTAAAAATACATTTGTTATTTTATTTAATAGTATTTATAGGGTTTAAAAAATACTTTGCCCCTTACAGTCAAACAGGAGAGTCTACTGATTTTTATGGGGCTTGTATAACTTGCAAATGCTTTTCTTAAATAAATCAGGGTCAGATTATTAAAAATTGTTCATCCACAAACCACCTCGTAGTGTAAATGGTATCCAAATGGACTGCCAAGCAGAGGATCCAGGTTTGGGTACCTAATCATCTATGCCAAGCAGAACTGGGAGTAACAGGGAGGCAACATACTCAGCTCCAGGAGATGAAGGATTTACTTGAGTCTCTCATATGATTCCCTTCCAGAGAGTAGCATTAACCAATTTCAGAGAAATCTGCACCCAACCTCTTCAGCTGGAAGCAGACCTGTTAGAGTCTTGGAGCACATATAGGGAGCCTAGAGGATTCCTACAATAAAGAACATTAATCCTCAGCTAAAAGCCTCTACTGAGTAAAAGTAAAGTATAGGAGAAAAAAAATTATCTGTCTACTCAAATAAAGTGGAAATGAAATTCTTCAGCAGTTCAAATATGTTGGTCCAGATCATCCCCTGGAAATTCATGTGCAGAGTTACTTCTCTAGCAATAGAGGAGAGGAGAGAAGATGATGACCTTGCAGAAATGCCCCTCCATAAGTATTCTCTGCAAGTCTCTGCAAATTCTGGATGCGAGGTCAGAGGTGGGTGAAGCTCTCTGCAGAACTATGATTTACAAAGTCCCTGGAAATTTAGGTTGGAGGTAATACATCTTGGCCTTCTATTACCTCCCTCTGGGTCCTCTCCGTAGCTGGTAGTGAGCTGCAAAAGGGGACCAGACAATAGCAGAGTTGCTGCAGCAAGAGGTGGCAGCCTAGCCCATCACTTCTGAAAACTGGACCACGCAATTCTTTGGAAGGAATAATTATGCTTATGGTAAAAATCATTTCAGCACTGTCTAAATCTCTTAATCTCATGAACACAGCACTTTTAATTAGAACGTACATGGAGGAAGGGATGGTTTAAGTCACCATTTTATGGTCTCTAAGCTAAATAATCACAGGCTTACAAAATGCACCACCAAACTGACATCTCAGTAAAGATCTGTCTTCACAAGTACTTGTGTGAGTTAATTGCCCATGGCAATGTGTCTGAACTACAAATGTCATATCAGAGGAGACTTAGAATACGTTTCCACCGAAATGCTGTCAGAGAGCCCAACTTGTCCTTCACTGTTTTCATGAAGACCTAAACATACCATGGGGGGAAATACTGAGCAAATTTTCACACAATTATATCTAACAGAATTTTTACACAGGAGAGCTCTTCTTCTGAGCCTTACAACTGCAGGGGACTAGTTACGTGAAATAAAAACTTTTTATGGAACAAATATTGGTGTTTAAATGTTACAATGTGCCAGTTGGTCCATAGGTTACAAACTAAGGCCTCAATTCTGCAGCTGCTGTATGCGGATTTACCTTTGTTCCTGCATGGAGCCCATTGAAGTTAACAGCGTTCTGGGTGGGCAGAGTGTGTCTGTCGGCACAGAATAACTTCCATTATTATGGTAAACTAATACTGTTTGCACAGAAGCATAGCTCCTTTTCTAGATGTCTGGTGAGTAAAATGGTGATGAGCACAAAAATTAATACCAGTTTTTTGCTATTGTCATCACAAAGCGATATAGCCACTTCACCCCGTCAATTTTTTTTTCCAGTGTCTTACAATATACTTATCAGGGATGGCGTTTTTATGAATGGGCAGAGTGAATTGTATTCCATATCCATCTAATTACATTTTTAGTAAAGCCATCTTATCTAAACTGAAGTTGGTAGACAGAATTTCCTCCAATCCAGATGCTGACATTTTGTGCATAATTTCTCTCCTCCCACCCCACTTTAAAAAAAATAATGACTTAGATAGACACAGATAACATGGTGACTGGGAGAAAACTCAAGAAACAGACTTCATTAAGAGTGTCGGATAAAGAAGAGAAAAGCAAGTGCTTAAATTCTTGATAAAAATCAGTAGAGAAGCCATTATGTTAGGGCATCTTGTTTGCTTTGTGGCCCTGAGTATTCACTACTTTTTCAAGGTTAGTTTTGCTTTTACATTCCATTTTAGGAAGCTCAATCTTATTACAGTAAAATGCTTTTTAAAAATCAGTAATTTTGAAATGGAGTGTAAAGATTGTTGTAGAAAAGATCAAATTCTGCAGCGATAGCCTTTGTAGAGCCCTTTCACTTACCTCCATTACCTTTTATAAGTGCATTCCTTAGTTTCATAAACTAACACCATATTACTTCATATTTTTTTATATTTTATCCACCTCAGCTGACTACGCTGCTATGCATTTTACAGTCTCACCCTCAGAGAGCTAGACAGGATCACTGAAAACTTTCCTGAAATATCTTACCTTACCAAAAAGAATCTCGTGGTATAATGATCCCACACACATGCACCAAACTACACGAATGATACTGAAAGCTAAAACATTTGAAACAGTTGTTCTAGAAAATTGTGGCTTATTTTAACACTGTTATTATAAATATTAAAGGTGTTACCATTTGACCAAATCTCTATTGTTAAATGGCATCACTGTACTTTATTAGTGTACGGTACTAAGATCATGAGAAAATTATTTAAAAAAAACACAACTAAAGGTCAAATTAATGTCAAAGGCCACAGTCTTGCAAAAATATATGTACATGCTTAACTTTACATATGTGACTAATTCTACTGATTTAAATAGGGAGAACTCAAACGCATAAAGTGTTTGTGGGATATGGGCCTTAGTTAGTCACGTGTAAATCCAAAGTAACCCCAAACCTATCCTCCTGTAGCTGAGGTGAGAATCTGTCCACAAAACTCAGTAACCACTGGATCAGAAACTACATAAAATAATTTGTCTAGTAGAGAAAGTTGTAGTTTAGAACTACTAAGCCACCTCACATTTCAAGTTTTGCAGCAGTGGATGGAGAAGCCAAAGTACTTTTCTACTGGAGGTAAATAAAAAAATGTCTCCAGACCAGCACAAACTCCTCTTCTAATTTGCTTAGAACCACAGAAATTTAGCACCACAATTATTTTAATTATTTTTTTCAGAGATATTCTCTAGAGTAACGTTTCAGAGTAGCAGCCGTGTTAGTCTATATTCGCAAAAAGAAAAGGAGTACTTGTGGCACCTTAGAGACTAACAAATTTATTTGAGCATAAGCTTTCGTGAGCTACAGCTCACTTCAGTAAGATTCTCACACCTTCTTCCCACTTTAATGAGAAAGGCATCAGATTACATTTCCTTTCAGCGTAATTTCTAACTTTTGCTCTCTGAAATTAACGAACAACAAAGTAAATCACACAGGATCTAGCTGCATAATTACTTTCCCCTTAAAAATACTAAGCTTCATCTTTGAACAAATTGACTGCCAGCCCCAGGGAATTTCTAAATCTCAATTAGTTTATGGAGTTCACTTCCTGGCTGCCCCCTGAGAGAAATAAACCACTGGGCCAGGTTCTCCAAACTTATTACAAGCTCTCAGTTTCCTTAAGCTCCAGATCCCTAAGATTTTCCATAATTTCAACTGAAATCATAAACAATATGCTCAGGTGAAATCATACTTCATTGCTTCTTTCTATTGTGGCATATTTGCTTAGAATGAAGACCACCTTTCTAACATGAGAGTAGCAGTAAACCCCAGAAGCTTAATTAATCCCATACACGACAGTCTAGCATTAAAAAAAATGCTAACAAGCTTTTCTGCTATTGAAAGTTATTTTATTGGTGTTGACATGATATTTTAAGTATATATTTGTACTTCCCTCCCTCTCCTACAGCTTAAATTTATTATTTTAATTTTTCAGTATAAAATAAAGTGACTCTTGTGTTGAGGAGAAACCAAGACAACCAAATAATAGTTTCTGTTATTAAAGGAATGACTGATAAGTGGACAATGAATATCCCTGTAATATTTCAGTGTATTCAAAAAGCACACAAGAGTAGAAAAATAATTACTCTTATTAACATATCATTACCATGAACTGATTCATTGTCCACTTGAAGTCTAGTCTTTGAGAAAAAAAAAAAAAAAAACAACACCTCAAAAACTGAGTGTAAAGTATTTTCAGACAGTATATCCACCCCGGAACCTCCACCCCCAGCTCTGCCCTCAATTTTTTTTCTGGTATTACGATCATATTTTCCTACCATGCAAATTAAAAAATAAGGTTCTCTCCCTTGTTGCTGTGTAAAATAAACAAAAAAAAAAAAAAAAAGGGGGGGGGGGGGGAATTTACAGATTTACCAGAGAAGCAGTGAAAATGACACAAGATGCTGTTGAATGTACAAAGTAAACAAATGGAAAACATTAGGAAGATTTTCTATTGCTAATCATCCCTCTTACAAGGCTATGTGTGTGTTACTTGTAACAACAATAGGTACAAAAGTTTCAGAGAATGAAGATTCTCATGTTTCATTGTTAGTTTTATGTAGCTAGATTACTGCTATGTTCAGTCACTTGTTGGGACGTGAATTTTGGAGAATTCTGATTTCACTGGTTCTGGAAATGATTAGATTGTGGGTTTTATTATTCATAAATTTTAAGCATAGGCATAGTTTGACTTCTATATTGTTGGGGGGGTGGGGGTGGAGGTTGGCTCCAGTCAGGCCAACAGGGCCATGCATGGGGGGGAGGGGGACAAATTCTGTGCCTGCCCACAGGGGTGCCATTTCAGACTTTTTTTTTGGGGGGGGGGGGGGGGGAGGGTGGACAACTTTAACTGTGATTCCGTGGACTACATAGGCAACTGAAAACTAAGGGTTTTTTTTTGCAAATAACTTAGAAATTATCTGACAGGAGTACTGTATCTAATTCCTATATAAGAAAGAAAAATAAATAAATAATTAGACCCACTCAGCTCTAATACTAACATCTGACATCTTGTGGCAAGTCACTTAAGGGACACTGGATAGGTTTAAAATTGTAATGTACAGTAACTCCTCACTTAATATTGTCCCGGTTAAGGTTGTTTCATTTCTGATGTATTAGAGAACATGCTCATTTAAAGTTGAGCAATGCTCCCTTATAAGTCGTTTGGCCACCTGCTTTGTCCACTACATGCAGGATTCTCTGGAAGAGCAGCCCATCCTCGTGGGGGCTTGGAACCAGGGTGGGCAGTAGGCCCCCTATTGGCTCCCCTAAGTTCCCTGTGCGGCAGCCGCCCAACAGGCTATCAATTGCTGGGAAGTTCAGGTGTCCCTCACCCCACTGCCCTGTGCTGCTCCTGCCCTCTGCCTTGGAGACGCTCCTGGGAGCCTCCTGCTTCCTGTGCAAGGGGGGTGGAGGGGAAGAAGGGTCCTTACGTCAGGGTGTCTCCCTTCCCCCACTCCAGTACCCCATCTCCACAGAGCGGCCGGGGGTGAGAGGGAACAACATGCAGGTCTCAGGACAGAGGGAGCTTGCTGTAAGCTGCTGCTTTGTCTGAAGTAACTTGCTGATCTACTTAAAATGGCAGCGTACTTAAAGGGGCAATGTGCATCTCTCTCTCTCTCTCTCTCACAAACACACAGTGTGTGTCTGTCAGACACACCCACCCCAAACCCCGCAGCATGGAAAGTCGGCATGTGTGCAGCCGTGCAAGCACCGTGCGCTCCAGCGGGATAGTGTGGGTTCATCATAACGTTCAGTTTCCGTAGGGAAGTGTTTGCAACCACTGCCCTCCGTCCATTGTGTTTCCTCCTTCCTGACTCAGTCCACTCTGCCTTGTAGAGTGAGGCTACATTAACAACAACTTGTTAACCCCTGAGGGCTCAGCCAAGTGCTGGTTCATCATTTAGCAGCAAGGCATTCCCTTCCATCCAGGACACATCACACCATCCATTATCTACAGCCAAGCCCTAAGATACAACCAAATTTGCTCCAATCCCTCAGACAGAGACAAACACCTACAAGATCTTTATCAAACATTCTTAAAACTACAATACCCACCTGGGGAAGTGAGGAAACAGACTGACAGAGCGAGGTGGGTACCCAGAAATCACCTACTACAGGACAGGCCCAACAAGGAAAACAACAGAACACCACTGGCCATCGCATACAGACCCCAGCTAAAACCTCTCCAGCACATCATCAACGATCTACAACCTATCCTGGAAAACGATCCCTCACTCTCACAGACCTTGGGAAGCAAGCCAGTCCTCGCTTACAGTCAGCCCCCCAACCTGAAGCAAATACTTACCAGCAACTACACACCACACCACAGAAACACTAACCCAGGAACCAATCCCTGTAACAAACCCCGTTGCCTACCCTGTCCCCATATCTACTCTAGCGACACCAACAGAGGACCCAACCACATGAGCCACACCATCTACTAATGTGATATATGCCATCATGTGCCAGCAATGCCCCTCTGCCATGTACACTGGCCAAACTGGACAGTCTCTACGTAAAAGAATAAATGGACACATCAGACATTAGGAACGGTAACATACAAAAGCCAGTAGGAGAACACTTCAATCTTCCTGAACATTCTATAACAGATTTAAAAGCAGCCATCCTTCAACAAAAAAACTTCAGAAACAGACTTCAAAGAGAAACTGCAGAGCTACAATTCATTTGCAAATTTAACACCATTAATTTGGGCTTGAATAGGGCCTGGGAGTGGCTGGCTCACTAAAGCAATTTTCCCTCTCTTGGTATTGACACCTCCTCATCAATTATTGGGAGTGGACCACATCCACCCTGATTGAATTGGCCCTGTGAACACTGGTTCTCCACTTGTAAGGTAACTCCTTTCTCTTCATGTGTCGGTATATTTATGCCTGCATCTGTAATTTTCACTCCATGCATCTGAAGAATTTTACCCACGAAAGCTTATGGCCAAACATAAGAATAACCCTGTTATTCTTTAAGGTGCCAACAGACTCCTCGTTATTCCCTGAGAAATATCACACCATCTTCCACCCTGTGACTCCACCACGTCAACCAAGCTTCACAGTCATCATTGATGTGTACAGTATTAAATTGTTTGCCTAAAATTGTTTAAAACTTATACTGTATATGTATATAATGTCTTTTGTCTTGTGAACAAATTTTCTCTGGAACCTAACCCCCTCTCCCATTTACACTAATTCTTATGGGGAAATTGGATTCACTTAAAGTAGCATTTTTCAGGAACATAACTACACCATTAAACAAGGAATTACTGTATATTTTTATTCAGAGACTCTTACTAAAGTCAGAAGGAACCATCTAGTCTGACCTCCTACACAGTGTAGACCACAGAACTTCACCCTCTCACTCCTGTAATAGTGAGAGATTCGAGATCTGAGTTACTGAAGTCCTCAAATCATGGTTTAAAGACTTCAAGTTACAGAGAATTCACCATTTACACTAATATAAACCTGCAAGTGACCCATGCTGCAGAGGAAGGTTAAAAAAAACCCAGGGTCTCAGCCAATCTGGCATGGGAGAAAATTCCTTCCTAACGCCAAATATGGTGATCAGCGAGACCCTGAGTATATGGGCAAGGCCCACCAGGCAGATACCTGGGACAGAATTCTCTGTAGTAAATCAGAGCTCTCCCCATCTAGTGTCCTGGGTCCAGCCATTGGGGATGTTTGCTGCAGACAGTTGCTGATAGGCCACTCGCCATTGTAGGCAGTCCTGTCATACCATCCTCTCCATAAATTTATCAAGCTCAGTCTTGCAGCCAGTTAAGTTTTTTTTGCCCCGACTGCTCCCCTTGGACGGATGCTCCAGAACATCACTCCTCTGATGGTTAGAAACCTTCACCTAATTTCAAGCCTAAACTTGCCGATGCCAGTTACATCCATTTGTACATCTTGTGTCCATACTGGTGCTTAACTTAAATAACTCCTCTCCCTCCCTGATATTTATCCCTCTGAGGTATTTAGAGAGAGCAATCATATTTCCCCTCAGCCTCCTATTGGTTAGGCTAAACAAGCCAAGCTCTCTGAGTCTCCTTTAATAAGGTAGGTTTTCCATTACTCAAACCATCCTAGTAACCCTTCTCTGCACATGTTCCAGTTTGAATTCATCTTTCTTAAACATGGGAGACCAGAATTGCACACATTACTCCAGATGAGGTCACACCATAGGTGCCAACTTTTCCCGGCGCCAATGGGTGCTCGCCCCTGGCCCCACCCCCATTCTAATCCCTTCCCCAAAGTCCCTGCCCCCTCCCAAATCCTACTGAATTTCCTCCCCAAACTCCCATCCCAGCCCCGCCTCTTCCAAGAGCGCACCGTGTTCCCTCTCCTCCCCCCTCCCTCCCAGCACTTGCCGCCGCGAAACAGCTGTTTCATGGCGGGAAGCACTGGGAGCTAGGGGGCGGAGCAGAGGTGAGCTGGGGTGGGGGAGGCACTGCCAGTGGGTACAGAGCACCCACCAATTTTTCCCCAGGGGTGCTCCAACCCCAGAGCACCCATGGAGTTGGTGCCTATGGGTCACACCAGTGCCTTGTGTAATGGTACAAACACTTCCCTGTCTCTACTGGAAATACCTTGCCTGATGCACCTCAGGACCACATTAGACTTTCGTGGCCACATCACATTGACGACTCATAGTCATCCTGTGATCAACCAATACTCGCAGGTCTTTTTCCTCCCCTGTCACTTCCAACTGATAAATCCCCTGCTTATAGCAAAAATCCTTATTGTTAGTCCCTAAATGCATGAACTTACATTTTGCACTATTGAATATCATCCCATTTCTATTACTCCAGTTTACAAAGTCATCCAGATCTTCTTGTATGATATTCCGGTCCTCCTCTGTATTGGCAATACCTGCCAACTTTGTGTCACCTGCAAATTTTATTAGCACACTCCCACTTTTTTGTGCCAAGGTCAGTAATAAAAAAATGTTAAATAAGTTTGGTCCCAAGACCGATCCCAGAAGAACTCCACTAGTAACCTCCCTCTAGCCTGACACTTCAGCTTTCATTATGACCTGTTGTCGTCTCCCATTTAATAAATTCTTTATCCATCTTTCAGTTCTCATATTAATCCCCACTTTCTCCAATTTAACTAATAATTTCTCAGGTGGAACTATATCAAGTGCCTTACTGATATCCAGGTAGATTAGATCTACTGCATTTCTTTTGTCTAAAAACACAATTATCATCTCAAAGAAAGATATTAGTAACTTTGTTACCACCTCTTGAATACAACAATTGAAACAACTGTAGAAAAATCTACAATTACTTTCTATCATTTAGACTACTTATATGTGACTCTGTACTCCCTCCACTATCCCCATGTGTCTCTGTGCCCCAACCCAGCCACTCCCCTGTCCCTATCACCACGTGGCCCTGCACCTCCCTCCCCGCAGTGGCCCTGTGCCTCCACTCCCATTCAGCCCCTGCTCCCGTGTCCCCTCCCCCACTAGCCCTTATGAGCCCCCATCTGACCCTCCAGCACCACACACTGTCTGTTTCCCCACAGCCTGTCTCCTGACCTGGCTTGACAAGTGCTGCGAAGAAGGAAGGCTCTCTTTCTTTTCCCTTGCTGGCTGGGAGCTGCTGCTGTGTTCTATCACCACAGTCCCCTCTGGTGGGCAAAAGGTGGAACTGCTGCAACATTTTGGCAGAAGATTTTTTTGCGCAAAAACTATGTTTGGCTCATTAATTATGCACATGTGCAGTAGTGCAGAATTCCCCTAAGAGTATACATTGTACACTCAGGATGCCTGCCTAAGGCTTGCAGTTGGGGGGGAGAGGGCAACACGCCCTATCTCCCCAAACTGTGCCCGTGATTTTAAGGCCATAAGAGACCATTACAGTCATGTGGTCTGACCTGATGTATAATGCAGATCTGAACAACACAGAATTTCACCCAATAATTCCTTCACCAATCCCATAACACTGGTTGAGCTATATCTTGATTTAAATACTTCAAGTGATAAAGAATCTACCACATCCCGAGGTAAGTTGTACCAATGGTTAATTACTTTTACTACCCAAAATTTATGTTTTATTTCAAGTATATTTATCTAGCTTCAACTTCCAGCCACTGGATCTTGTTATATCTTTGTCTGCTAAATTAAAGAGCCCTCGACCATCAGAAATCTTCTCCCCATGAATGTACTTACAGACTGTGATCAAGTCATATCTTACCTTTCACTTGGATAAGCTAAATAGATTGAACTTTTTTAGTCTTTTGCTCTCGCATTAATAATAATCACACTTTGCTTCCTCTTTCTATTGGGTTACACATGTAGTACAACATTGCCAACAATTTTCAAGATAATGCCTACCCTAAAACTTCACCTATTTCATGCCTTTAAATATAGGTTGCTCTGAATAAATTCAGATACAACAATACAAACCTGCAGAAGCTCAGATGCAGCACAGACAGGTTAACCCAAAAGAAGCCTTTGCAAGTTTTGAGCAAACCTATTACAAAATGTCTTATCACAGGCCAGCATGCACAAGACCTGCAACCTGCCAAAAAGGAAAATGAGAACCACTGAAAACTATACATGCATCCTCACAATAGAAAAAAAACATTATTTATCTCAAATACTTCTGTAATGATAACTTCATGATGTGTTTTTAAAAATCATTTTCATGTAGAAGAGTTTTCTCAAATGACAGGGTGAGTTACCATATAACTGTATTTTTAAAACATTGTCCCTCTGATGTAGTCTTAACTCAGGGCTGAAACAAATCAGATTGAAAAGAATAATCTATTGCACTCATTTTGAAGGAACTCATTATAGGTATTAACATGCATTTATTTCATTCCCTTTCAAGATTGCCCACATTGTGATATAATTTAAATAGAAACATTTCTAAGGGTGGACTGATTCTAGAAGCCCTTCCATGCATTTAGATATGGAACTAACCACCTTAAAAGCAATTTGAATATTCTTCTTTTCCCTTTCTTGAGGGATATTCCTTCCCTTCCAGGAAAAATATTAAATACTACAGGGAAGCATACCCCTCTCCCCACAATGAGGGAAAAGGAAAAGTGCTCCCACACTGCTCTTGTTAATTGGCTCCATCCCTTTTTAATTATTACTCTGCTGCCTGTCTTACCCTCAGCCTGCCCTCTAGCTCCTTGTGGGACTAAAATTCAAATTTAATGTTGACACAAAAGAAGGAAAGCAGAGCAACATGGTTTTGGTATACCTTGTGTCATAAATATAAAGGGAAGGGTAAACACCTTTAAAATCCCTCCTGGCCAGAGGAAAAACCCTTTCACCTGTAAAGGGTTAAGAAGCTAGGATAACCTCGCTGGCACCTGACCAAAATGACCAATGAGGAGACAAGATACTTTCAAAGCTGGAGCAGGGGAGAAACAAAGTTTCTCTCTGTTTGTGTGTTGTTTTGCCAGGAACAGAAAAGGAATGGAGTCTTAGAACTTAGTAAGTAATCTAGCTAGATATGCGTTAGATTCTGTTTTGTTTAAATGGCTGATAAAATAAGCTGTGCTGAATGGAATGTATATTCCTGTTTTTGTGTCTTTTTGTAACTTAAGGTTTTGCCTAGAGGGATTCTCTATGTTTTGAATCTGATTACCCTGTAAGGTATTTACCATCCTGATTTTACAGAGGTGATTCTTTTACACTTCTTCTTCAATTAAAATTCTTCTTTTAAGAACCTGATTGTTTTTTCATTGTTCTTAAGATCCAAGGGTTTGGGTCTGCATTCACCTATGCAAATTGATGAGGATTTTTATCAAGCTTTCCCAGGAAGGGGGGTGTAGTGTTTGGGGAGGATTTTGGGGAGAAAGACGTTTCCAAGCGGGCTCTTTCCCTGTTATATATTTATTAGATGCTTGGTGTTGGCAGCAATAAAGTCCAAGGGCAAAAAGTAAAATAGTTTGTACCTTGGGGAAGTTTTAACCTAAGCTGGTAAAAATAAGCTTGGGGGTTTTCATGCAGGTCCCCACATCTGTACCCTAGAGTTAGCCTGACCTGTGTGGTGAAGGCTGACTTTTCCTTGGCGGATTCATCTAGCGGTTCCTGCCAGTACCCCTTGGTTAAGTCCAAGGTAGAGATGAACTGTGCCCGTCCCAGTTTCTCTAATAGTTCATCTGTGCGTGTCATTGGATAGTTGTCTGGGCGAGTTACAGCATTTAGCTTATGGTAGTCCATGCAAAAACGTATCTCCCCATCTGGTTTGGGAACTAGAACCACTGGAGATGCCCATGCACCACCAGAGGGGCGGTTTACCCCTATCTGTAGCATATCCTGGATCTCCCGTTCTATAGCAGTTTTAGCTTGAGGAGACACCCGGTAAGGTTGGACTTTAATTGGGTGAGCATTACCTGTGTCAATGGAGTGGTATGCCCGTTCAGTCAGTCCTGGGGTGGCTGAGAACGTCGGCACGTAGCTAGTGCATAGCTCCTTGATCTGCTGTTGCTGCATATGCCCAAAGGTCATGGAGAGATTTTGAAGCCAGGCCTGACTGAAAAGTCCATCTTAATGGAGCTGACTGAATATTAACATTGTGTTGATTTATCATTTTGAATCTTCTCTACAGCGGTAAAATGTCTCTCTTTTCCGGAATGACACATGGGGAGGGAGAAAAGGTCCTTGGTTGTCACCTACCCAGTCTTGGACTTCATTGCTTATTTTTCATGGCCATGCTCCAGTCTTCTGTATTTTGATGACAGAATCCTGGTTTCCATCCCAAGTCCTCCCAGCAACTCTCCACCTTCCCAGAAAGCAGCAGTGTGGTGCAAGCAGAATAAAGAGATGTTTATAAAACATTCACTCCTCTGCCCAACACTACATTTTGATTAAAAAGAAGTGGCAACCTTGCTTTGAACTTTGAATGTTATTAAAAGCCCATCATATGGAACCAAAGACTTAGATGTTGTAATTTTATATCTGTATCTGTTAAACTTTTCTGCTCTCGAAATAAAACATTAAGATCTTTTGTACCATAGCCGGGCCTTCTTTAAAATTATTATTTTAAGAGTTCCCTTTCTATTTTCATAACACCACAATCCCTAAAGTACTCGTGCCCCCTTCCACCTCCTCTCAGGAGTAATACAGCCTTACATTTAATACATTTCTTGTTTAAAATTTACAATGTTACACTATCAACCTGGTGGACTCTGCTCACCAGGAAGTAAATGTCTTTGAGAAATCTCTGTGTAAACTGTGGTGCTTCACATTTAGTTTCTTTCAGTGTCTCTCTCTCTCTCTCTCTCACCCACTCACCCACCCCTCAAGAGAAAAAGGGAAAGGGCAGTATCTGATCATGTTACGTTTACACAAACACTTTAATCCAATGTTTCATCTTAATCTGTAGTAAACACGAATCGACATAAAAATTCCTACCTTGCAAAACCCAAGTACAAACAATAAACTCCCTTTAAAACAAAACAAATGAAATATAAATTGCACAGAGAATGCAGGATTATTTCCTATTCAAATGATGGCTTGTACTAATTAAACATTTTAAGATAAATCTGGGCTGCACAGAAAGAATTAAAATACACTTAACTTCTTCATGATAGATCAAAGCTGATGTTTCCAACATCATGTACTAACAAAAGTACTCTAAACACAGATGGGGAAAATGGATCTATGGATCACATTACTATATAATATCTTCCCTCTTTAATCAAATACAAAGAAATGCGAGTTCCAGCAAACAACAAGATGTTAGTAGTTTGCATCTGATTAAGAGAACATTCCACAGGCTGTGTCAGAAAAAGGAACTGGAGGAATGTAGTGAATTTTGGGGGGCAGATGATGACAAAAGTTGATTTGTATTTCTAGGGTTATACAAACCATATTGTCCTCTAGGGAGTATAAAAACTATATTGTCATCCCTTGTAACTGTAGAGACAGTGAAAACGAACTAGGGTGACTAATAACTGGAGGAACACCAACATCCACAGATAGAGGAAAAGCTGACCAAAGATTGAAGGTTCTCTGACTCTTATATTGTAAATTCTTTGTGGGGATCTTTTTGTGCAGATTGATTCAGTAGGGCCTTGGTCATGATCAGATTCTCTGGCACTACAGTAGTACAAAATAATAATTGCAACAAAGAGGAGTCTTTCTTCATGCCCATATAGTGGCAAGACTGATGGACCAAGAAGAAGCATACACAAAGATACACAAATAACATTCTACCACTTGCCTGGACAAGTTCCACCTGGCGAATGAAAGCTGGTGGTATATTTGCCAGTGTTAAGGGAGAAAATTAGACAGTCTTTCTCCATGAAGGAACAAATAATTTAAGATTTCAGAAACTAATTAATATCCTTAACTGCACTTGGAAACATCCTGGACACTTGCACAGAGTATGAAGCACTTGCATAATAAGTTCTCATTGGCACACCCTCTCTTTGCTGCTGTACATTGCACTTCTAGAAGCCTTGTAGAGGTCATCATTGTAGCACTATGTACAGCACATTACAGTAGTCTGGCAAATAGGTGGAAAATTATGGTCAAGTCTATATTTGAAGGGGGGGACACAATCTCTTGCACAACTAAAGATGAAAAGAGAGCACTATAAAAACCTGACCTATGACTTTCATTCTTAGTTGTTAGCTACAGCAACACTCCTGGACAATTTCTAAAGACATAATAATGGTATCCATAAAGTCACATCTATAACTATCTGGATATAGGAATAGCAACAATAGAGATCTATGGAACAAAGAGAAGAGGATAAAGACACGTATTATAAAGTGGGGAAATGGCCTCAAACAAGAGATGAGCTTGGGGAAAGATAGATATAGATTAGATATACATCTCTCTCTCTCTCTCCAGAATCCCAAGAGAAGCCAGCAAGTAAATGTCACAGTTGTGATGCCATCTGAGAGATTTATTTCTCTAGAACACATAGGCCATCTCTCTTATAACACCAAGGCAGTGAAACAGAGCTGACTTCGGGTATAAAAACAATAGCACAGTAACGCAAAGGATTGGTGTTCATGATCAAATCCCACTTACAGCACACCAGTTTTCTATTCTATTATAAAACACTACTAAGGGAAATAAGCATTGTGGGTATGTTGCTAAAGGCAATGAATACATTTGGCCAAAGACTTGGGACTTAATTACAATACTGATCAAAACACACTGGATTAAACTTTGTTCAGCAGTTATAAATGAAAACCCACATTATTTCATTCTGTATTTTTCAAAACAGAAAAAAAAATTCCAAAGCCATTCACCACACAGCAGAGAAATGAAATGAGCGGTCAGAGAGAACTAATCCTGTAGCGATGTTATTGATACTTTGGGCAGCAACCACATGTTGCCTTTCCCATCCATTTACACAAGACCTCGGAGTCACAGAAGTAGCTACACATGTCAAAACTCTCCCACATACTGTCCACTTCCATCTTTCCAATAAAGCTGTCAAAGGCTGATCTCAACGTACTGTAGAGTACTTCCCATTTCTAATTACACTGCAAATTAAAAGAATTAACAGGCCAAGGTCACAACCCTACCTTGTTAGTGGGCTAGGGGCTCATTTGTTACTGGTTGGGGTCCATGCCAGGTCAAGGAAACACAAAGCACCAACAGATCAGTTACACATCACTGATGAAAATTAGAAGCATGATTTTGATGCAAGAATGAGGCTTTAATTTTTCCCAGAAGTGTACAGTGTCAACAATGATCCCTTTTTAATTAAAGAGAAACTGTCTAGCCGTACTGAAGAAAATTAAAATCTGTGGAAAATGTTCTTGTTTACAGAACAGACTTCTGAACAGTTTATCTTACAAGTCTGCCTGTTTTTGAACTAATCACATTAAACACATGTTGTCCGTCAGAACCATAGTATCAGCATGTTGTAGTCTGCCAGCTGCCCAGATTGTAGAAAGTGATCACATGTGCTGAAAGGGTTGGCAGGCAAACATAGAAGAGCAGTCATTTTGGGGCACTGCTTGATTCCTCTATGTATAAAGTCCATTGAGGAAGATAGAGCAACTGCTTAGGTGTATTGTGTAACTGATCACCTTAATCACCTCCCATTGTTCTTAGGTCCTGGTGGAGCTGTGGAAACCCCTCTCCAGAGTTGCATGCATGGATGCATAAATCTTTCATACACTTAATACAATATAGTCCCCAAAGATTTTGTGTACAGTAGCGATATATGACACAAATATAACCCATGGATTATATTAAATCTAGCTTGTATGTTTGTTTTGTTCATTTTGAAAACATGAAGCCTTAACAAAAGTAAAATGTCCCTACATTTATTCTGTATTCAAGTCCCTCATTGATGTTTCATTTTTTCAGGTACCAATAGGTCAGCAGACCGATAGGGAATTTTAGGGGGAAAAAAGCCCTCAAAAAACACTAACATCCTTAAAATCTCAGGCCACTTGTTCACAGCAGCTCCTGTTCAACTGTGAACTCAGTGCAAATCAAACAATTTAGCCTGTAAAAAATGAAACTGAGATAATCACAAAGTGCCTGATTCTGCCACACTGCCTCATGTTGAGTTGTACCTTACTCCTGTGAATAGCTCAACTGAATTCAAAAAGGCTACTTGTAGAGTTGGGGTAGCAGAACTGAGCCCGAAATGACTGCAGCAAAATAGTCAAAGAAAGATGCTCGCTGAAAATATGAAACAGTATAAAAGTTGTTTGCATATTTTTTTAAAACATAGCGTGCTCAGTAATTAGGCAAATAAGGAAACATCTAGCATGTAGTATAAAAGTATATCACGATAAAGAATTGGGAAGTATCAAGATCTATCATCAGACCTGGGAAATGTTTACATGTTAATTAAACAGTTATATATTATATACTGCTAATGATACAGGATTTTATGAGATATGATATGGATGCTACTAAAGAAGAATAAAAAAAGAATTCTTAAATGTCCATGTAGAACAAAGCAATCGGGGAAATGAATTTTGTATCACCAGTGATTGGAACAAGTGGTGCTGATTACTTGATCCCCATGCTCATATGATCTACATGGGTCAAAGCTAGGAACAACACCAATTCTAATCTGAAAGACCCCCAGAGAGTTGTAAAACTTGACTTTTTAGAGAAATAGGGCCATAAAGGCACATCTGTATAGCTAACAGCATCATATGTACTGGAAAACAATCAGCATTTTCAGGAAAATCAAGTGAACAAAACCACACAAAATTCTTTTAATATTGATGCATCAGGAACACTCGAAAGACTTCCTGCCCAGTTCCAAATTTTTTCAGTACAATAACTTGACATTTGTATGGATTATGTCTTAAATCATTTTCAGCAAATGTTTCAGGAAAATTTCCCTGCCGTGAACTCTAGGAAATATATTTGTCATTAACTGAACAGTCTCATTTTGATATGTAGTGAGCTCGACGTGTAAACTTATGCTCACTGAAATGAGCAGCAGTAGTGCTGTTTTGCATTATGCCCCTTGTTGTTCAACTGGTTGTATATCCAATATTGGAAATACTTGCTTTTCTCTTTATTTAAATGGCTATTTGGGGATATTTCTAGTGTGCCAATCTCTGTATTTCTGAGTCCCAAAACAGTTAAAAGTATCACATAGCGTCCACAGAGCTCCTCACCTCTCCTAGCTTTAACTTCCTATTTTTGTTATTGTTGCTATTGCTTGTTATTTGGTTGTAGTTCCTTGTTCAGTTATTGCAGGGAAGCTTTTGGAAACGGGTAAATCTTAGAATCATAGAATATTAGGGTTGGAAGAGACCTCAGGAGGTCATCTAGTCCAATCCCCTGCTCAAAGCAGGACCAACCCCAACTAAATTATCCCAGCCAGGGCTTTATCAAGCCAGGCCTTAGAAACCTCTACGGATGGAGACATATTTTGCAACATATTTTGAAAATGTTCAGGCTTGACCTTAGCTATATCTTCTGTAGGTCATTCAAGAAGAAGGTAGTATTACTAATGTTTGACTTAATAGATGACAACATCAGTGATATACACATAAAATGTTGGGGTGGGATTTTCAAAAGCACTTAATTGTGCTCCTAAATTACAAACCCTCAATTGATGTAAACAGTGCTATGGCCATTTACACCTTTTGAGGATCTGCCCCTTAGTCTTCCAGAGTGACTTCATGGACTTCAGTGGGTCTACTCACATGTATCTCAGTGTTTTACTAGACACGGACCAGAGAAGCAGGGAACAGGAGGTTGGCCAACCAGACTTGTATTTTGGATGAACCCAAGAGTGAGTAGTCATCTCTTCAGACTAAACAGTACCAAAAGGTGAAAAACAATCCTGTATCCTCTCTGGGACAGGTGCTTATTACAATCATGCTTCACTACAAAAGGGAATATTGGCTGGCTCCCCATGAGGATAAAGATTATTCCATGCTATTCATGGATTTTATTTTCAACTTCCTAGGGCTCTTTTGAATTCTACCTGAAAACACAAATGATTAAAAGAAACATTGGTTTACCTCATCTGTAAGATGCCTACCCTGAATCCAAGATTTGACTAAGCTTTATTGTACTTGGGGCTTTTGAAAAATATATATTTGTCATAGAAATTGACAGATGCTTAAGACAGTCTATGGAAATGTCATAGAAATTTAGAGGGGGAAAAGGGATTCTCTCTGACCCCAAAGCATTAGTCCCTGCTCTGTCATTAACTCTCAGCTTGATTACTGTAGTTGATTAAAAACAATGGCTACCATGCCAAGAGCTGACACAGCAGAAGATGATCTTTTATTGCCTAAATTTTTGCAAGCAGTCTAAATTTTGGGGGCAGGCTTTTGCAGGTAAATATTGGCCTAAAAACAAAATCAAAAGCCTTACTTACAGTACAACATAAAGGCCACACATTGCTTATTTTTCTCTCATATTCATGTGTCTTGTTGTATTGTCATGTTAGAAACAGCAAGCGGACTCCAACAAACGTGCCATAGTGTCACTTTAAATGGTTATTCTGACCTTACAGATAGTAGAAAAACAGTCACAGCAAAACAAGATTTATATCAACAGGGTTCCAGCTGTGCTCTTAAAAAACTTTTACTGAAGATAATTTAAGGTCAGATGTACAGTATTCTCACTTACCAAAATAAATATCATGAAGTACATCTATAATAAATAAGCAAAATTTCTAAAGGAAATTAAAATTTGCCTACAGATCTGTATCAAACACTAATACATGCACTATGAGGGACAGCCCAGTCAACTAGAAATCTGCTTGGGCCCAATTTTTAAGCTGGACCCAGACCCAAACCTAACAGAAAGTATCTAGTTGTTTTCAGACCCAACACTTCCTCCAAACCTGTATCAATGTTGCTACCTTGTCTTTGGGCCTTGGCCTGGTGGGATCTTCCTGCTCCCCATGCTCCCTGCCAGCAAGCCACATCTTCAACTACCTCCTGCCTGTGGGGCTGGTAGGGTGGCAGCTGCATGCTGCATTCCTTCCAGGGGCCACAGCCACCTCAGAGTACTGTGCACACTCCACCGCACAGTGAGGTGATCATGGCAGGTAGGAGTGGGTCATACAGCTGCTGCTGAACGGATCCTATCGGCAGGAGATCGTGATCAGAGACTACCCAACTTGAACCTGAGAGGGTCGGGTTGTTTCTGACCCAACCCAAACCCAACACTTGCAGTCAGGTCCCATCAAGTTGCAAGGCTCTATGATCATCCATAAGATAAGGGAAACATCATTAGCCAAGTTTCATCAACACTTCCATCCTAGTAAGTCACTAAAAGGCTTTTAAAATGGTAAGAATAGCATGATCCATATGTTTCGTGTTGCTGATTCCTAAGCAGTTTCAGCATTGAAACTTGCTTTTCTCTTGCAGCAAAACTCTACCAGCAAAAAGAGGAATCCATTTGGTGGTAAAACTGGCAAAATTCACAAACTCTGATAATATTCCCACATTCTACATGAGCAGCTTAGAAAAAAATGACTCTTGATCAAGAAGTTTATTTATTTAAATAAACAAGAGCAAAGGAGGGGAAGTAGGGACTGTCCAATCTGGGATTTAAAAACTAACATTCAAAAACCCCTTCTCCAATGAATGTCTTCTCCAACTAGAAGAGGAGTACTTGTGGCACCTTAGAGACTAACAAATTTATTTGAGCATAAACTCTAGCCCACGAAAGCTTATGCTCAAATAAATTTGTTAGTCTCTAAAGTGCCCCAAGTACTCCTCTTCTTTTTGCGAATACAGACTAACACGGCTGCTACTCTGAAACTTCTCCAACTATGTGTTTACTTTATGGATAGTCTAGTACATTGTTTTCATTGGAAGGGTACTCTGTTTTTTAAATCCAAAAAAGAGAGTCATCACATCATGCTTAATTTGGGTTAACATTCCTCTTACAAACCAAGGAGCAATAGAAGGGGAGCTTGATTGGTTGAAGTATTATGTATCTGATGTTAAAAAGATAAAGAATATCACCTCCCAACTATAATTTTTAAAAAATTTGCCCAAAGCAAAACCTCATTAGTTTCTCTGTGTTTAAATACACGAGAAACAACAATTGACAAACTGAACCCGGATTGCTCAAGCTGATCCTTGAAGTACATGCATGAGATGGGAAAGATTAGATTACAGACATAGGTGCTGTGCAGTGAAAACTAGGGGTAATTGATCAGGTGTGCCTTGACTTTTGGATAGTTTTTTTTTTTTAATTGATCGAGCTCTGATTCTGTTATGGCTATAATGAATATTTTTGGTCTGCTGTGGAACAATGTTAGAAACAAACATATAATTATGGTTATACAACATGTTTGTCATAGCCTGTGTGTGCGTCAGGGATACAGTGTTTCCCATCTTGACCACAATATGTGAGAGTGTGAGCATGAGAGACTCAAAATGAACTTTTGAGCTGCCAAATATTGGTTGTGTGTATCCTTCAGGATTCCTTTAGTCAATGTTTCAAAAATATGTACTCGGAGCTGTATTACTTTGAAGGAACACAAAACCATTCAGCCTGACCCTAAGATTAAGCCCATTATTAAGTAAAGAGGGGACATTAAGTGCAGGATAGGAGGACACTAAACCCTGGTTTACACAACAATGTTAGGTCACCTTGCGTCAAACTACTTGTGCATATATCTATATTCAAATTTGTTTCTGGCTGATGTAAGTGCCTTGTTAAGGTGATGCAGTAACATCATAACTCCACTGAGCCATGGTCAACCTACAGAGGTCAATGCAGTGTGAACGTAGAGACTGTGTGGCCAATGTCAACCTGAGGAGTCCACCGTTCTGGTCACAACTGTGAACTCCACTGCCCAGGGGTCATGGAGATCAGAAGTCACCTCCCCCTTTAAAAATCACCATGTATTATTAAAATGCCTTTCTGGATTGCCAAACTTGGGAGCACACCTAGCAACTCTTCAGTTACCTAAGCAACCATGCCAGCTCCACACACTAAATGCTCTCCTGATGTACTCTGTGGCATGGTGGGAGGGTGCCAAAATAGGGCTATGCATGCTGTCTATTGCATCACTGCAGTTCAGGAATCCCATTGCTGCCAATCTATCCACTATGACCTGCACATTGCTCAGAGTCACAGTCCCGCATAGAATACGATTCATGACCCTGCACACTTGCATGAAAACAGCCCCCACTGTAATGATGATTTCCCACTGACCAGTAGCAATCCAATGTTGCAAGCTTCGAGAATGTGATTGCCACTCACTTCTCAACTATAAGTACAACAAGGAGTCTGGTGGCACCTTAAAGACTAAACAGATTTATTTGGGCATAAGCTTTTGTGAGTAAAACACCACTTATTCAGATGCATGGAGTGAAAATTACAGATGCAGGCATTATATAATGACACATGAAGGGAAGGGAGTTGCCTCACAAGTGGAGAACCAGTGTCGACAGGGCCAATTCGATTAGGGTGGATGTAGTCCACTCCCAGTGTGGAGGTGTCAATTCCAGGAGAGGCAAAGTGGCTTTTGTAATGAGCCAGCCAGTCCCAGGCCCTATTCAAGCCCAAATTAATGGTGTTAAATTTGCAAATAAATTTTAGTTCTGCTGTTTCTCTTTGAAGTCTGTTTCTGAAGTTTTTTTGTTCAAGTATAGCTACTTTTAAATCTGTTATAGAATGTCCAGGAAGATTAAAGTGTTCTCCTACTGGCTTTTGTACGTTACCATTCCGGATATCTGATTTGTGTCCATTTATTCTTTTATGTAGGGACTGTCCGGTTTGGCCAATGTACATGGCAGAGGGGCACTGCTAGCACATGATGGCCTATATAACATTAGTAAATGTGCAGGTGAATGAGCCTCTGATGGTGTGGCAGATGTGGTTGGGTCCTCTGATGGTGTCGCTAGAGTAGACATGGGGACAGAGTAGGCAACGAGGTTTGCTACAGGGATTGGTTCCTGGGTTAGTGTTTCTGTGGTGTGGTGTGGTGTGTAGTTGGTGAGTATTTGCTTCAGGTTGGGGGGCTGTCTGTAAGCAAGGACTTAAGCTGCCTGACTCCCAAGGTCTGTGAGAGTGAGGGAATCGTTTTCCAGGATAGGTTGTAGATTGTTGATAATGTGATAAAGCTAAAAAGTAATCCTTTTGCTTCTGGTAGCATCACCACAACTGTAAAATGAGCATCTAGTAACAGGCACATCCAGTCCATAATCTGGTTTATGGTTGGAGAGCACATGCCAGGAAAATTCATACTAACTTTTTCACTGCACTTTATATACAGGTACTGCAAATACCGGAGAAACAGAACGACTTGCTGAGCTGAAAGGTCTTTCAAATGAGGCAAGAGAAACGTTTCACTGTATGCTGAATGGAGAATGGCATTTAACAGTGCTGCCTTTTGTGGTCCAACAGGGCATAATTCTTCAGTGTTCATCACATGGGATTTCTGTGTTAATTGATCACCACAGCTGTCCTCCATCAGTTCAGAACTGAAGCCATTCTGTACAGTTTCACTTTTTTTTTCTACTTGATCATTGGGCGTAATATCGATGTAACTGATTACTGAATCTAAATTCACATTTGTTCCTTGAAGGCTGTCATCACTGATGCTTAAGAAAGCCTTCAAGCAAGCACAGGTAACTGCTTCAGGAACATCAGGAAATTGCTGTAGACAGAGTTGCAACAAATGCACATCTGTCTTCTACAGAGGTTTTAGCTGGGGGCTGTACGTAATGGCCAGTGGTGTTCTGTAGTTTTCCTTGTTGGGCCTGTCCTGAGGTAGGTGATTTCTGGGTACCTGTCTCACTCTGTCAATCTGTTTCCTCATTTCCCCATGTGGGTATTGTAGTTTTAAGAATGCTTGATAAAGATCTTGTCGGTGTTTGTCTCTGAGTGATTGGAGCAAATTTGGCTGTATCTTAGGGCTTGGCTGTAGACAGTGGATCGTGTGATGTGAATTGGCCCTGTCAACACTGGTTCTCCACTTGTGAGGTAACTCCCTTCCCTTCATGTCTCATTATATAATGCTTGCATCTGTAATTTTCACTCCATGCATCTGAAGAAGTGGTGTTTTACCCATGAAAGCTTATGCCCAAATAAATCTGTTAGTCTTTAAGGTGCCACCAGACTCCTTGTTGTTTTTGTGGATACAGACTAACATGGCTACCCCCGATACCCAACTATAAGTGTAGCTCTCATTCTGGCATCTGTGCCCTGGAGGAAGCTTGGAACACCGATCGAGGAACATGGCCCTTTGCATCTGAAAATTCTGCTGCCACTGTCATCATCCCAAACCTGCATTATGATGTGATCCCACCCGTCAGTGCTTGTCCCTTCATAATTTGTCCTCAAAGAAATCATCATGTCCCCTGTTGTGTTTTTTCTTGCAGATCTGGAAATACCAGAGGACCATTCTACCTGTATTTGCAACATTCACGAGAATAGTGCAGAATTGTGTGGGGTCCATGCTACTGTCAGAGATGGCAGAGAGCCAGAAGTGCCACATGGGTTTATTGTATTTAAAAAAGGGGGGAGGGAATTATGGGTATGTATGGCATTATGGGATGGAGAAAGCAGCATGCCAGGAACTTGAACCCCACCTCCCAGAGATCCCCGAGAAAGTAATTTCTACCCCACAACACACTGCAAAAACTTTCCACGAAGCATTGCACTGGACAGCAGAGCATGGCACACTGGGATACCTACCTGTGGTGCACTGCACTTTGCATCGACACAAGTACTCCTAGTGAGTATATGCAGTGCCAGCACAAGCAGCCAAGTATGCAAGTGCATGAGCAGTACAATAATTTTGGTAGCTTCATGACAACATATATTGCATTGACCAAAGTTTGTAGCGTAGGCACGGTCTAAGTGCCAATCCTGTACTTTTCCACTGATTTCAATGAGAGCAGGATCAAGCTTTAAAGGAGGAATTAAGTAGACACTTGTTCCAATCTTTCCATTGTGATAAACATCCATCCCACTTGTGCTTAATCAGAACGCTGTAGAACACTGAGCTGAACACTCCATGTGGTTAATATTCATTTTGTAAGAATGAAATCCCTCACCCCTTTAATAATAAAAAATAAATAAACTGAGTAGATATTCCCACTAAAGCACTTGGAATGCTTTACAACAGTGAAAACAAATACAATAAAAGCAAAATAAAATACCACCTACTACTGCTACTATTTTTCTCTAGTAAAAAGGCTGTTGACTTTTTAAGTCATATGTTTTGCCAACAGCATCTTATGTTTTTTATAGTAGTTTCCCATCACTGTGCATTTGGCTTTTCAAGTCTTAACAGTGCAGCTAATTCCTATTGTCCTTATTTGGCGAAAGCTAAGACAAACCTGAATTCTTGAAAGCGATTTTACATTCCCTCTCTTTAGTGGATCAGATGCGGACCATGGTACAATCTTTCCCTTTACATTTGCAAGTCTAATTAAGGAAGGGTTTTAACAAATATTTAGGAATTTTATGAGAAAATACATCTGTACTAAATCTCCTACTGGGATTAATTCCACTTTATTCTAATCACCAATGTCAAGGGTCGCCTTTTAACTTCCCTTACACACCAGCTCAACCATTCCCTGGCAGAACTTTTACAATGTCTAATAGGACAGGACTCTGTCCTGAGGTTGGCTAAAATAAGTGGTGCATGTCGACATCAGAGTCATGGGAAAGCTTGACAGAAAGGCCAAAATCTGGAAAATTCAGATATGGTCTGAGATTTCTTTTCCGCATACAAGGAAAGAATTAGTCTTCATGGGCTTTCCATTTTGTATGCAATATTTTCCCACAGTCAGAGAAACTGTTTTGATATCATTTCAACACTGTGGACCAAACCATTCCATTTCGGTACCAATCCACATTACATATTGCAGAGAGCTTCAATTTCCCCAGGGGACTCAGAGGGATTGTGCACTGGCCCTATCTACCATTTTCCTAATGCTGTGCCCATGCCTGCGCCTCCACTTTAATAATTCAATGGGAATTGCAGATACTCATCGTGGCTCAGAGTCTAGATCTTGTGCAATGACAAATTGGGATGTTTCTACTTAGTGATACATATTTTAGTCTTAAATTGTGTTTTATTATTAAATTATTTTGTTATCAAAACACTTTAGATATGTTTTCAAGCTAAATAAAATGAAATTGTAGGAAAAGAAAAATTCTGCTTCAGAGGCCACAAATAAGCTGATGATATTCTGGGACTGGGTTGAGGTATTTTGCCCACTCCCCCCACAAAGGCAAAGAAAGGGATAACCCAAGACTTCAGGACAGAGAGAAAGTGAACTAGAAGGGGTTCTGTTGCAGCTACTGCTATACAGATTTCCAGAGAACAAGAAGAGATGCAGTCAGCCTCTATGAACCACCATATTGGAAGAAAACAATATGCTTGGTAGGCAAAAATCCCCTTTCTGAGAGCAGCTAGGTTACATGTTTGTTTGTTCCAATGGCACTTGGCAAAGCCATCCCCATATCTCTCTTTTAGACAGGGCTGAAGTACACAAGAGATCCTTTTATTATGCACTTTCAAGACTGAAAAGACCTGGGCTCTGATACAAATCGAAGTGGATATTGATTACCCAATAATCTCCAGAAAAAGAAATCCACCATGTGAACCAGAAGAGGAGACTTGGTGTCTTCTGAAAGGGATGGGGAACCCCCACTGCCCCACATCACCACTAGAATGAGACATCCATTGGACCCTAACGCTTCTTTAGCACAAGCATAGCAGGATACCAGTGCAGCATAATTTAACAAAGAGACACGCAAGAGAATGACATGGCCAGTTTATGTAGTTCCTTTTCATAAATAAATCTGACATACCCAGATAGGTATCTCACATTCAACACCAAGACATCACAGATAAAAAAAAACAAATAAAAAAAAAAACAAAAAAAACACTGGGGGCATAATGGAAGACATTCAGGAGAATTCCTTTTGCTAATTTTCTAGTCAGTAGCAAGCATGATGTCCCTCCTTGATAAGAAGGCTATGGACAAGGGATTTATTGGCCTGGGGAGTTTTGATTAGCATGGGAAGTCTGAAGCCTCCTGCTCAAAAAAAACAAACAAAAAAAACAACACACCACTTTGATGCATGTCTGTCAGCATATTCAGCTAACACTATAGTAAAATGTTTTACTTTTTAAATATGGGTTTCAACTCCTGTGACTGGCCACCATCTGATTTAGAAGTGAACATCGTTAGGCTGCATACCGTGTTGTGCATCTACCTTATACTGTATATACAAGAGAGATTATCAAACTGTAAGTGTTCTGAGTCTTTTGTCACAAAAAAGACTATTCAAATTGAGAGCAAATATTTACTCTTAAAAACATTTCTGTTACAATACAGACATTGGGATAAAAGCTCTATTTCTGTTTACATTTTTAAATACACATAGCATCTTTTACCATAATTTCCTCCTTTTCTTCTGTGTAAATACTGAAGGAAACTAAGAAAATAAAATACATCAGGATGTTTGGGTCATGGAATTAGAATAAATAGCATGTTCACTGCTAAGTGGGAAAGCCAAAATTAAATCCCAGACTCTGTCAAATGTTGCCCAAAGGGATACCTTATGGCTATTCACGAATACCATTAACTGAGCTCTGAAAGGTACTTATTACACCCCTCCTGTACAGATATAGGAACATCAGAACTGATTCTATGTAAGAAAGGAAAGGATAATATAGAAGGGGAAATAAAAGCACACATGGAAACATGTAATTTGACCCTAACTTGCCATAGCTTAAGATTCATAGTTCATAGCCTAGAAATACAAGATTGGCTCAAACCATTGGTCCATCAGTAGCAGCCTAATATACTCCCTGTTAGTGGCCAATACCTTATGCAATTCAGATTAAAGGAAGGCCAAAAGTAAAAGTAATATGTACTCAATTAAATGTACTATGATTTTCATGGGAGGAAAATTTCCTTTCTGGCTCATGCAATGATAATTTTATTCAGTCCTGAAATCTGACCTTTGATCATCCCTATTTTAGCATGCATCACCACAAACACAGGCGCTGACTTGTTTTTGCCAGTGAGTGCTTTCCACCTTCCTGTTTCGCTGTGTATGCTCCTGCCACATACCGGTGGCTCATGGGTGCTGAGCACCTCCTATTTTTTTTCGGTGGGTGCTTGAGCCCCAGAGCACCCACAGAATCAGAGCCTGTGACCACAAATGCTGGGCCAAACTGACATCCCTGCATAGGGTCATGCTCTAAAAATATCCCATTGAAATCCATAAGGGACAGTCATGAAACAAGACAATTCAATGAAAGTAAGAGGTCCGCCATCTACTCCATTGTTAGGAAACCTAGAATAAAAAAAATCTTCAAACATGCACTTGAAAAGAAGCATGGTATTTTATGCTGAATACAGCCAGGTATCTTTCCAAATCATGTTTAAAAACCACAGACCACGTAGGTAAAATATATGTGACTATACTTAAAGTATTTTAAGCCATGCCAAAACTTCATTGCATTTATAAATGTACAGCAGAGCACATAAACTACTGAATTACTATTGATTGCACATATTTTAAATCCCATGATAAATGTATTAATTTTGCATATGGTCACAGATGCAGAATCTTAAACACACTCCATGTGCAGAATAGATATATGACATATATTAAAACCCTGAATTTTCTCACTCATAAAAAAATTATTTAATACATTAACTGAATCAGAGCTTGTTACAATCTTCAGCAATCTGCATACCAGAGCAAAACAATGCCCTATGAAAGTGCCCCATCACCCTTTGTCTTACAGGCTGTGCAGTTGGCTTCCCTGATCCAAGAGTATATTAAAATTGCCATTTAAGAGAAGTAGAAAAAACTACAGCACTGCTAAGATTCTAATAAGACAAATTTGTGCATGTGTTTGGTCATTTATAGTTTCAGCTCTCTTAAGTCCATTTCTCCCCCTACCCCCTTGCAGTTAAACTGTACACGAGAGAGTTAATCAGAGATAAGGAGAAGGGTGGGTCTTATATAGTAACAAATGGGATTCAGGAAATCTGGGTTCTGTACCTAGCTCCACAGCAAATTTCCTAATTGGAAATGGCCAGAGCTAGCTGTGTTCAGATTGAGACCTGGATCTGAATTAGGTTTAAATGCAAGATTAGGATTTGAGGCTAGAGTTCAGGTTCAGACCCAACGGAGAATGAGCTGCTAGGTGCAATTTTGGCCACATCCGGAATGGGAAATTCTGACTCAAAAGCAAAACTATGGGGTTGGATTTAGATCGGGGTAAGTGGGTGGACTTTGGATCCAACCCCACCTTCCAAAATTAAAATAGTTTCAGATCTTTGGTTGCCTTTTGGCCAATCTCTAATCTTAACTGAATGCAAAGGTGAGGAAAATAACTAATTAGAATCTCCTGGGGACCCCACAGGTAGCTTCCCCAATGAACAATGACAACTTTCTCTCTTCTAATCAGTTTGAAGGGTCTGCTGGCAATTATTAAAACAAGTTCTCTATTTGTGTTTGTGTGTGTGTGTGTGTGTGTCTGTCACCTCATTAAAAAAAGAGTTGTGAAAATGTACTTGTGACTTCTCTGCACACTTTTCATTAGGCCAGTGGAATATGTTGGTCAATTTGTTTCTCCAGGGTATGCTTCCAGCCCCCTTGCTGCTTCCTTCTGTGCCAGATGTCTCAATCACAAACAATGATAAATCTGAAGACTTTGTAGAAAGCATGAAATGGTCTAGATATCACTAGAAACCAGTTGGAATGGTTTGAGTTGCAGCTGTGTACAAATGTTTCAAAATTTGAGACACATACCTGCATCCCCCCATACACCTTGAGTCCCACAGGAAAACCACGAAAGGTTCCAAGCACAAATTGCACCCAGAGCTCATGCAGTCCATGTGGGAGATGTAATATTTTATGTCTGTGTGCAGTTAGTGTAGTTTTACTGTCTAGCCATATGCTTGTTGGAGTACGGATTACATGAAGTTATAAAACTGTATGGACTGTTTAATGGTAGTTTAGTGATTGCAAATGGGCAGAGGCCCTATCCTATCCTGTCCACAACAAAATACACAGACTACTGCCCAAACAGGGGTTTGGATTTACTGGTAACCCAATACAACAACATAAACTTAATCTAAATTTCTTCTTTCAGTTTAGCTATCTTTAGGGTTTCCTCCAGAATCTCCTCAGTACTAGCTCCATTACATACTCTTATGCCGTTCAGGTAGACTAAACAAGCCATACCAGCCACAATCCACACGCAAAAAAATTCTACCATTTTCCAGCAATGGTGCAGAAATGGTGCTAACCAAAGTGTAAACACTACTATAGTCAGGGCTCAAGATTGGTTAGCATAGTATCATGAAAACTTACTGTGCCCATACAATGAAAAGGGGGAATAAAATTTGGCCTAGTAGAGGGGTAGGCTCACATTTTAGTACAGGAAATGTCTACAGTGGAATAAAAGACCACCAGCATGGCCAGGTCAACTGACTTTGGCTCACAGGACTCGGGCTGTGGGGCTGTGTAGATGTCCTGGCTCCAGCCCAAGTTCAACCGTCTACACAGCTATTTTACAGCCCCATAGCCTGAGCCCTGCAAGCTGAGTCAGTTCACCTGGTCCAGCCACGGATGTTTAATTGCTCTATAGATGTACCCACAGAGGCAAAGCAGGGTAAACAAATACTATAAATTGCTACATTTACGAGGAGCCACTGGATTTTACATTTATTGTGTTAGTCTGTAAGCATTTTGGAGTAAGGACTGTCTTTTTATTATAAATGCATACGGTGTCTGGTCCAATGAGGTCCCAATTCTGATTAAGGCCTCTAAGTACAACCACAAAAATAAATTATTGTTTGTGTGTGAAAACACTTAAATATTGTTAAAAATGAATTTTGTATTAAAACAGAATTCCATCACAAAGTATTTCTCATTTACTTTGAACCTATTTTGATCTGTCCATAACCTTTGATATTTATAATACAGTGTTTAAAAACAATTATATTTTTGGTGAATCAAATTAAGAAGGATCAGTTGTGAGTGATCATATAAACCCAATATAGGATTCATATATATATATATACATACACACACACACACACACATACATACAGTAACCCTTTGTTGTTTTAGGAGTTTAAAAGCTGGTTGTTCTAATTCCCCCACCCTCAAGACAATAAAAATTATATTTTGTGAATTACTGAGTTGCCAATATTTTAAAAATATTTCATAGTAATTGTTGAGTAAAAAAGCATCCAAAACTAGTAAACTTTTTGTGGCTCTCATAAATCTGTTATTTGTAACTTACATGTTTACTTTAAATCCTCTCCAGCTCCAACATATATTCTGGTTTTTAGCCCAGACACATTAATACATGCATTCCTAAAAACAGATGTTTACACTGCAAAACTCTTAAATGCTAAATCAGCAACAGAATTAATGCATAAATTAAAAATGAAAACAGAGTTGACAATCATTTTCTGCTTAAATTACTTTCCTAGAACCCAGTATGATTCTGTCCACAACAGTTGAGGATATCCTGACAATGTAATGGGCAATGCAAGGGATACTCTGAGTGAAGGAGAAAGAGTTGGTTTGGGATCACTGCATCAAGTTTTGCAGGACAAACCAAAATCTGAACTCAGGTGAAGAGCCTTTAGATCATTTTTAAGGTTGGAACACATAACCCAAAAGTCCCCCAAGACTCTGTGTATATAAATCTCCCCACTGTATTTTCCACTGAATGCATCCGATGAAGTGAGCTGTAGCTCACGAAAGCTTATGCTCAAATAAATTGGTTAGTCTCGAAGGTGCCACAAGTACTCTTTTCTTTTTGTCTCGAAAAAGGTAGTCTTTTACCAATCAGATTTCAGCTCCTGTCTATGCAGTTTTATACAGTGGTTTGACTAAATCTCCAGTGTCAGAGTCAGAGGTAGCCATGGTTGAGAGATGTTGTGGCAGGGGGAAGGGAAGCACAGCTGAGGTGCAAAAATGTAAAATATTTAAAAATATTTTAATGGCAGTCTTAAACAGCAGGAAAGTTATTGTGAGTTTTGAACTAGCCATGAGCTAATCAAAATTTAGCCTTTTAATTAGATGTGATCTAATCAGCTTGCAGTGCTTCAGGAGCAAGCCAAATATTCTCTCTCAGGGTAGTTTAAGATAGAGTATTATTTAGAAACAAAACTGTAAATGATTCATAAGCTAACATGGCTGTATATATTCTAAAACAATGTAACCAAACAGTATTTTACATATCTGTGTATATGTTAATGACTATTTAACCAGGATTTGTATACATGCATCATGCATTGTCCCTCAGCCACAACATAACCCAAAACAGCAAATTTTGAGTAGAGGGAGGTGTTGGGTATACTGGAAAGACTTGAGGCTGATGTTATTTTTGAAAAGCTTCTGATAGCAAGTTTGCAAATGTAAAGATAAATTCTCATCTGGGTGGGGCCATGGACAAAAAGGGCAACGGAGTCTAAACTACATAAAGGAGGCTCTAAAATTTGACAAACAATTTTCTTGCTCCTTGCACAACTTCCACTTATGTAGTCTTGTGTGTGAAAATGAACAGCATTGCTATATGACTCTGTCCATACCTGCTGGCAACATCGAAGAAAGCAAAGGAAGGGTGCTGAAGCAGAGAAAGAGTTTGGGAGTGAGACAGGGTGATGCTCAATTAGTGACAGCAGTGGAAAATGGTTATGGAGAAGATGCTGATGCTGGGAGGGCAGTCAGACCAACTGTTGGAGACAAAAAAGGGACTAAGGTGCAGAAGAGATGTCTAATGATGATCATAGAATCATAGGACTGGAAGGGACCTCGAGAAGTCATCTAGTCCAGTCCCCTACACTCATGGCAGATCTAAGTATTACCTTGATCATCCCCGACAGGTGTTTGTCTAACCTGCTCTTAAAAATCTCCAATGTTGGAGATTCTACAACCTCCCTACGCAATTTATTCCAGTGCTGAACCACTCTGACATTTTCCTAATGTCCAACCTAAACCTCCCTTGCTGCAATTTAAGCCCATTGCTTCTTGTCCTATCCTCAGAGGTTAGGAAGAACAATTTTTCTCCCTCCTCCTTGTAACAACCTTTCACGTACTTGAAAACTGTTACGTCCCCTCTCAGTCTTCTCTTTTCCAAACTAAAACCCAATTTTTTCAATCTTAGAATCACAGAATCATAGAATCATAGAATATCAGGGTTGGAAGGGACCCCAGAAGGTCATCTAGTCCAACCCCCTGCTCGAAGCAGGACCAATTCCCAGTTAAATCATCCCAGCCAGGGCTTTGTCAAGCCTGACCTTAAAAACCTCTAAGGAAGGAGATTCTACCACCTCCCTAGGTAACGCATTCCAGTGTTTCACCACCCTCTTAGTGAAAAAGTTTTTCCTAATATCCAATCTAAACCTCCCCCATTGCAACTTGAGACCATTACTCCTCGTTCTGTCATCTGCTACCATTGAGAACAGTCTAGAGCCATCCTCTTTGGAACCCCCTTTCAGGTAGTTGAAAGCAGCTATCAAATCCCCGCTCATTCTTCTCTTCTGCAGACTAAACAATCCCAGCTCCCTCAGCCTCTCCTCATAAGTCATGTGCTCTAGACCCCTAATCATTTTTGTTGCCCTTCGCTGGACTCTCTCCAATTTATCCACATCCTTCTTGTAGTGTGGGGCCCAAAACTGGACACAGTACTCCAGATGAGGCCTCACCAGTGTCGAATAGAGGGGAACGATCACGTCCCTCGATCTGCTCGCTATGCCTCTACTTATACATCCCAAAATGCCATTGGCCTTCTTGGCAACAAGGGCACACTGCTGACTCATATTCAGCTTCTCGTCCACTGTCACCCCTAGGTCCTTTTCCGCAGAACTGCTGCCTAGCCATTCGGTCCCTAGTCTGTAGCGGTGCATTGGATTCTTCCATCCTCAGTGCAGGACCCTGCACTTATCCTTACTGAACCTCATCAGATTTCTTTTGGCCCAATCCTCCAATTTGTCTAGGTCCTTCTGTATCCTATCCCTCCCCTCCAGCGTATCTACCACTCCTCCCAGTTTAGTATCATCCGCAAATTTGCTGAGAGTGCAATCCACACCATCCTCCAGATCATTTATGAAGATATTGAACAAAACCGGCCCCAGGACCGACCCCTGGGGCACTCCACTTGACACCGGCTGCCAACTAGACATGGAGCCATTGATCACTACCCGTTGAGCCCGACAATCTAGCCAGTTTTCTACCCACCTTATAGTGCATTCATCGAGCCCATACTTCCTTAACTTGCTGACAAGAATACTGTGGGAGACCGTGTCAAAAGCTTTGCTAAAGTCAAGAAACAATACCTCCACTGCTTTCCCTTCATCCACAGAACCAGTAATCTCATCATAAAAGGCGATTAGATTAGTCAGGCATGACCTTCCCTTGGTGAATCCATGCTGACTGTTCCTGATCACTTTCCTCTCATGTAAGTGCTTCAGGATTGATTCTTTGAGGACCTGCTCCATGATTTTTCCAGGGACTGAGGTGAGGCTGACTGGCCTGTAGTTCCCAGGATCCTCCTTCTTCCCTTTTTTAAAGATTGGCACTACATTAGCCTTTTTCCAGTCATCCGGGACTTCCCCCGTTCGCCACGAGTTTTCAAAGATAATGGCCAAGGGCTCTGCAATCACAGCCGCCAATTCCTTCAGCACTCTCGGATGCAACTCGTCCGGCCCCATGGACTTGTGCACGTCCAGCTTTTCTAAATAGTCCCTAACCACCTCTATCTCCACAGAGGGCTGGCCATCTCTTCCCCCTTCTGTGATGCCCAGCGCAGCAGTCTGGGAGCTGACCTTGTTAGTGAAAACAGAGGCAAAAAAAGCATTGAGTACATTAGCTTTTTCCACATCCTCTGTCACTAGGTTGCCTCCCTCATTCAGTAAGGGGCCCACACTTTCCTTGGCTTTCTTCTTGTTGTTGTCTTCTTCTTCCCTCATAGGTCATGTTTTCTAGACCTTTAATCATTTTTGTTGCTCTTCTCTGGACTCTCTCCAATTTGTCCACATCTTTCCTAAAATGTGGCACCTGGAACTGGACACAATACTCTAGTTGACACCTAATCAGTGCAGAGTAGAGCAGAAGAATTACTTCTCATGTCTTGCCTACAACACTCCTGCTAATACATCCCAGAATGATGTTAACTTGTTTTGAAACCGCATTACACTGTTGACTTATATTTAGCTTGTGGTCCATTAAGACCCCCAGATTCCTTTCCCCAGTACTCCGTCCTACACAGTCATTTCCTATTTTGTATGTGTGCAACTGATTGTTCCTTCCTAAGTGGAGTACTTTGCATTTGTCCTTATTGAATTTCATCTTATTTACTTCAGACCATTTCTCCAGTTTGTCCAGATCATTTTGAATTTTAATCCTATCCTCCAAAGCACTTGCAACCCCTCCCAGCTTGATATTGCCCGCAAACTTTATAAGTGTACTCTCTACGCCATTATCGAAATCATTGATGAAGATATTGAACAGAACTGGACCCAGAACTGATCCAGGCGGGACCCCACTTGTTATGCCCTTCCAGCATGACTGAACTGATAACTACTCTCTGGGAACAGTTTTCCAACCAGTTTTTCGCCCACCATATAGTAGCTCCATCTAGGTTGCATTTCCCTAGTTTGTTTATGGGAAGGTCATGTGAGACAGTATCAAAAGCTTTACTAAAGTTAAGATATACCATGTCTACCACTTCTCCTCATCCACAAGGCTTGTTACCCTGTCAAAGAAAGTTAACAGATTGGTTTCACAAGATCTGTTCTTGACAAATCCATGCTGACTGTTACTTATCACCTCTTCTAGATGTTTGAAAATTGATTGCTTAATTATTTGTTCCATTATCTTTCCAGGTACAGCAGTTAAGATGACTCGTCTGTAATTCCCCGGATTGTTCTTATTTCCCTTTTCATAGATTGGCACTATATTTGCCCTTTTCCAGTCTTCTGGAATCTTTCCTATCTTCCTTGACTTTTCAAAGATAGTCACTAATGGCTCAGATATCTCCTCAGTCAGCTCAGTATTCTAGGATGCATTTCATCAGGCCCTGGTGACTTGAAGACATCTAACTTGTCTAAGTAATTTTTAATTTGTTCTTTCCCTATTTTAGCCTCTAATCCCACCTCATTTTCACTGACATTCGCTATGTTAGACGTCCAATCACCACCAACCTTCTTGAAATCCATCCTCTTCATTTTGCTGTTCTCCCTCCTACCATTCCTTAGAATCATGAACTCTACCATTTCACGATCACTTTCACCAAAGCTGCCTTCTACTTTCAAATTCTCAACCAGTTCCTCCCTATTTGTCAAAATCAAATCTAGAACAGCCTCTCCCCAGCAGCTTTCTCCACCTTCTGAAATAAAAAATGGTCTCCAATACATTCCAAGAACTTGTTGGATAATCTGTGCCTTGCTGTTATTTTCCCAACGGATATCGGAGTAGTTCAAGTATCAGTATCATCACCAAGTCCTGTGCTCTGGACGATTTTGTTAGTTGTTTAAAAAAAGCCCCATCCACCTCTTCTTCCTGGTTAGGTGGTCTGTAGTAGACCCCTACCATGACATCACCCTTGTTTTTTATCCCATTTATCCTTACCCAGAGACTTTCAGCAAGTCTGTCTCCTATTTCCATCTCAACCTCAGTCCAAGTGTATACGTTTTTAATATATAATGCAACACCTCATCCCTTTTTTCCCCTGCCTGTCCTTCCTGAGCAAACTGTACCCTTCTATACCAATATTCCAGTCATGCATATTATCCCACCAGGTCTCTGTGATGCCAACTATGTCACAGTTGTGTTTATTTACTAGCATTTCAACTTCTTCCTGCTTATTCCCCATACTTCTCGCATTAGTACACAGACATCTAAGATACTGATTTGATTCTCTCCTTTATCCCTACTATAACAGCTCATGCTCCCCGCAAATTCCGACCCTTCTCCCAGGTCTCCATGCTTTTGACTTACCTGTGGGTTTTGGTCACCTGCCCCCTTGGAACCTAGTTTAAAGCCCTCCTCACTAGGTTAGCCAGTCTGTATCCAATTATGCTCTTTCCCTTCCTTGATAGGTGGACCCCATCTCTGCTTAGCAGTCCTTCTTCCTGGAACAGCATCCCATGGTCAAAGATGGCAAAGCCCTCCTGGCGACACCATCTTCACAGTCAGGCATTCATCTCCAGGATGTATCTGTCTCTGCCTGGGCTCCTACCCTTGACTAGAAGGACTGAAGGGAATACCACCTGCACTCCAAACTCCTTCACTCGTACTCCCAGAGCCCTGTAGTCACTTCTGATCTGCTGAGGGTCATACCTCGCAGTATCATTAGTGCCCACATGGATGAGTAGTAGTTAGAGGGCTGGATGATCCTTGACAATCCCTCCGTAACATCTCGGATACGGGCCCCTCGCAGGCAGCAATACTTCCCGGGTTGCCATGTCAGGGCGACAGATGGGTGCCTCCATCCCCCTCAGAAGAGAGTCACCAACCATTACTACCCTACGTTTCCTCCTGAGAGTGGTGGCTGCATCCTCCCAGCCTTGTGGGTACATGGCTTCTCCTCCTCCACCTTTGGGAGTGATTCCTCATCGCCCATTGCCAGGGCAACATATTGGTTTTCCATCACCATAGTGGGTGGATTGGGATGCCAAGAGCAGAGATGGCTGTTGAACCAGAATTGTTTGTGGGAGCAGAAAGTGTGTGTTTAAACGTAAATTTATACTCAAATTTATATTTGTACATCTGGTCTCTCCAGATTACAGCATTCTCTGTAGAGGCAGGTTAGAACAGTGTCACCCTTTGCCCTTTAACCATGCCCACTTCTTACACCTAAGTGCCCAAGATCCCCACAGCTGAAAAGCACAAGTCAAGCTGCTGGTCCCTTCCAGCCACATTCCACAAGAGAAACTTAAGGATAGAGAGAAGGGTCTCCATATATTGTCCATATATTTGGAAACTTCTGTATATTTGGTAGTTAAGGGGGATATTAATAGTAAATTCCCACAGCTAAGTTTTTAATACACAATAGAATGAGGCTGTCAAAGTGGAATGTAATCCCTACTTAGTCATATATTATTAGCACTTTGTGAGTGTATTAGGAATAATGTTTTTACAGTGACTATCTAAGGAAATATTAAAATGGAGGATATAAAAATTTATTCAAGCCACAATGTTTGCCAAATACAACAAGAACAAAATGGGAAGGCAAAGCAATCTTATTTTCAAGTTTCATAGGATGGATTATGAACAGCAAGTAAAACATGCTTTTCATAAAAAAAAAATTGTTGGCAGGATCCAAGTGATGATTAGCCACCCACTATAAAAATGTTACCAATAATTCTTGCTCAGAGACAATATTATTAGCTTCAAAAAACAAACCATGTTCCTCCTCTGGCACAGGGCAGGATCAGTCCATACTGGAACCAGAAACCACACAACCATATTGGGGTAGAGAGGATTTTTTCTAATGCCTGGTAGGGTTACTTACTATCATGAACATCTGAAAATAAGGTATACATAATTCATTGAACTATTAAAACATTTAAATTTTAGTTAACTAGCATTTGAAAATTTTCCAAACATTGTAAGTCATGGACTGTTTTCCCCAAGGGACACAAGTTGATAAATATCACAATGGAAAATGTAAAAAAAATTGCTTAAATCTATTTTTGGCAATCAATGAAGAAATGAATGCTTATACAGTTCAATCAAAACATTTTAGAGAATAACTGCATTTATAAGAATGTTAAATCTGCCCAGCATTCAAAAACCTTTGCAAACTAGAAACATCTCATTCTTGTCCCCCTCTGGTTACCAGGCACTAGAAAGTCCTTCTCAGTGTAATGGATAAAACTACTCAAGAGTGACATTGTATTAACATTATAGTCATATCACTTTGACCGTTATTCTGCCCAGTGATAAAAATGACATTGTGTTTCCATTGTTTCCCTAAATGTCTAAATCTTTTTCTAGGAGGCAGCCACATTTTTCCCATTTAATGTCAGAGGGAGACCAGCAGCCACGATTCACAAAAATTTATAAACATAAATCAGCTTTCATACAAACTATCCTTCCTGTTTAGAGGTCCTAGGAGATTACCAACAATCAGATTAAAGACATACTGTAAATTTCCCTAACAGTAAGTACTATGCATAACACTGAGAAGTGCTTTTTAAATATTACTGTATATGCTGTCTCTTAGGATATCATCAGATGGTAGGACTGAATTATGTAAAAACACTTCCCCAGCTTTCTTGAGATTCTTCTACAAAAAGGCATAGCATTAACACTTAAGGTAAGGAGACTAGGGAATCAAATACAATGAATTTGAGTCTCTTCACTAGTTCTGGTTGGATGTAAAATTGATGAAGAAGTTGTGCAATGGAATACATCTCACTCCTCTTGTAATTAACCCTTTATGCTTAACAGATGTGAAGAGTAGCTGATGAAATTCATTAAGCCAAAAATCCACTGTGACCAGGGTCCCTCCTTGGTTCAGACAGACCCCTACCAAGACTTTAGTCAGGTGTAATGAAACAAAAGGAATTTATTGAGTTGTCACTGCCCTGGAGGCGGGGCGCCACCTGCTGCAGTCTTACTCCACAGCAACAACCAAGGCACTGGTAGGAAACAATAGCCTAGCATCAGGCCTACTTCCCTCAGGGAGACTCAGACAGCCAGCTCTCAAGCAAGTCTCTCAGAGGACATCAAAAAAAGAAAAGGAGTACTTGTGGCACCTTAGAGACTAACAAATTTATTTGAACATAAGCTTTCGTGAGCTACAGCTCACTTCATCGGATGCATGCAGTGGAAAATACAGAGGGGAGATTTATATACACAGAGAACATGAAACATTGGGTGTTACCATACACACTGTAACGAGAGTGATCAGGTAAGGTGAGCTATTACTAGCAGGACAGCGGGGGTGGGGGGGGGCAACACCCTTTGTAGTGATAATCAAGGTGGGCCATTTCCAGCAGTTGACAAGAACGTCTGAGGAACAGTGGGGGGTGGGGAAATTGGGACACCGTAACTATAGTCTCGTGTCAGGCCGCCTACCTTCCTTCAGGGAGGCTCTGACAGGGAGCCACCTCTCAAGCAGTTCTTAACCCCAACCAGGCTTCTGTCACAGAGTTAGAGCTAGAAATCTGCTCTCCTTCCCAGGCAGTCTCCAGATGAGCTGTGCTCTCCCCTTTGAACACTCCCTCCAAGCCACACACCTACTGCAGGTATAGCAAGGCGGGGCCGACTTGAGTCTACAGCAGCTTGTTAACCCTTTCCTTGCCAGTATGTAGGTTTGTATATCCCATCACAGCCATGTTTCACAGAGGAAATTTTCACAAACGTCTAAAGGGTTTGATAGTAGTACAGTCCTACTGAAAGTCAGTGGAACCTATACTCCTAAATTATTTAGGCGCTTTTGAAAATCTTGCATTAAAACAACTGCAACAGCCATAAAATGAGCTGAATATCATTTCTTTCTGAAATTGCATGTTTTCCATATTCAGCCGCAAACTTCTGCTGAGAGAATGGAACCTGCAGGTTTATGTTTATTTCAAGATAAAAGTCAGTGTTTTAAATTACCAATGTTTTGAAAGGAGTTTTTAGAAAGTAATTTAGTACACAAATTCAGATTTAAAAAAAAAATAGAAAAACCTTTCACAAAGCCTAATTAAATCGTATGCTCATGAATAAACAAACCTTCAGGGAAACATTTTCAAACGTGCTCCAGTGACTTAGGAACCTAAGTCCCATTTTCAAAAGTGTCTTGGACACTTAAATAAAATTCTCTTCCAAATTCCTCCTTATGAGTTCCCTCAGCTATGATGCCTACAAACCTCTGACTACAGTCATACCTAGATAGGTGGCAAGCTGTGACTATTTCTCTTCTTTTATTTTCCTACTCCCATCCCCTCTGCCTTTAATCCCAAATATTTTTTAAAAAAATAAATCTAAAGTAATATCCATATTTACCCACTTCATCAGATGCATGGAGTGAAAATACAGGAGCAGTATTAGTATTGGGGAAATTAAGTTGAGGTTTTGTAATGGCTGGGTCATTACAAAACCCAAACTTAATTTCCCCAATACTAATTTCTCCCTACTGTTAGTCACACCTTCTTGTCAACTGTCTGTAATGGGCCACTTGCTTACCACTTCAAAAGTTATTTTTCCTCCCTTGGTATCCTGCTGTTAATTGATTTATCTCATTAGACTGACCTCACACTTGGTAAAGCAACCCCCATCCTTTCATGTATTTATACCTGCTCCTGTATTTTCACTCCATGGATCTGATGAAGTGGGTTCTAACCCACGAAAGCTTATGCCCAAATAAATTTGTTAGTCTCTAAGGTGCCACAAGGATTCCTCGTTATTTTTGCTGATACAAACGAACATGGCTACCACTCTGAAAGAAGTAACAAGAAGTCAAGTATGATGTTTGAGATAGGAGAATAAATTTAACAAGCAGTCTTCTTGTCAGCTCTGCAATCAATTATAGATGAATCTAAAGCATATCAATAAGGCATGTCACAGAACAAAAAACATGACAAAAATTTTCTTTTCCCAATTTTATATCAATTTTAAATCAATTTTATAGAAGTCAAATTACCATTTTTTCCAGATGATGAAAACTGAAAACCAATACTGCAAAGAGATGGGTAATCCTTCATTGAATAAGACATTACTTCCACCAAAAAGTAACCTCCCTCCACACTTCCAAGCTATCACTCTTTTCTACTTGCGAATTACTCTAGGGTACACTGCTACTTTTTTCACTGAATATTTCACATAAAAACACATACCCTAGAAGGAAGTTATGAAGTTCACCATTACAGTTTATTAATCTGCCTTGCTTGACAATTTCAACCACAAGTCTTGATGCTCTTAAAAAAAATTCATAGATTCATAGATATTTAGGTCAGAAGGGACCATTATGATCCTCTAGTCTGACCTCCTGCACAACGCAGGCCACAGAGTTTCACCCACCACTCCTGCGAAAAACCTCTCACCTAAGTTGTTCTACAGGCATTTTTTGTTCCATAGCAATCAATGCTGCTTTGAAGTTTGCACTGGATGGGGAAAGGAAGTATATACATTAAATTTAGAACATTCTGACTTTCATGAAGACAGACAAACATATTTTGATAAATCTCAAGCTTCCATTTCTATGCATCATATTGGAAATATCAAGAATTCCTAGAATGAAAGCATGAAATCCCAACCCATTTTTCATTGTTTTCATTCCACAATGTTTACAATGTATTGCTCATTCAGATGAGAAACTCAGCTCCTATCTGCTTTGCATGGACATAATAGATCCCACAACTATTTTAGTAAGATCAGGGTTTATCCCAGGGTCTTAGGCTACAAAAAAGGCATCTGGCAAACTGACAGTGCTATAATGGAATAATTTCTGCCCCCTTTCCCCCTCCAATTGTTGTTCAGTGTACTGCCTGCACATTGTCTGGATAGTTGATGACTTCCACTCCAGAAGTGACTACATTTCTATGGTTAAGTGATGGCATAGAGTCTGGTAAGTATTTGAAGATTCTTCAGAACTCACTGAATGAGTGTACGAAATTATTCCTTCTTGTAGAAATAAATCCCTTTTTACTCAAGATTTAAAACAAGCTGCAGCTTTACTACTTTCAGTTGAGTTCCTGTATCTATATTATAAATACTTGTACATCTGAATACTATACATCACTTGTTAGGTATACATTCCCTGCAAATTGCTCAAAAGTGTGTGGGAATATGGGTGGGGACAAGGAGCGAAGCAAAATGTAAAAAATTAACTAAAGTTTAACATAGTAGATTAAATATTACAAAGACCACAAGCTTACTAAACACAAATGAACGTTGGTCTGTTTCTCATCTCCATTAATCAAGAAGTCCCTAAGCCAAGTGACTTCTTCCTAACAGTGTCATAACTACTGTTTCAACCTTTTTTGGAAGATGTTTCGTATATTAAATGCTCTTCCAAGACTTGAGTATAGCATCAGCAATGCATTTCTCAAAGCAAAAAACAAACAAACCACTTATCACTGTCCTTCCAATTTCTTCCTCTTCTAGGCCAGCTCATTGATGATGATCAGAATGCTGCTATGCTATCTATAATAGTTCTCATACTTTATCCTTACAATGTGCAAAGCATAAAGAATCTCATTTCAAAGTGACAATTAGAGCTGATACAGTTATTCACTATGAACAATTTATCCAAATTAATTTGCTCCTTTCTCCTGTTTGCCAATCTGATTTCTGTAAATATACTTGGGTTTTTTTGAGGTGTATGATTGGTCACCTTTGTATTGCTTCTGCTTCCTGACTGAATGACTATTGAGAGTGACTAACAAATATTGGTTAATGAATAGTCCTGTTGGCTCAGAAATGCAGTTTTTGCAGGTAAACACTTACATGGATGAAAACCTCTTCATGAAAAAGATGGAAATAAATAAGGGGCGCGCACATGGTTGAACAGAACAGCTCTTTGGGAGTCTAGTGACTGTTGGTGAATACTATAAGTTTTTAGCAATACTCAACCATTTCATTATCTGAACTCTGAACTTGCTCTGCACCTCTGTAGGACCATAGTGACAACTGAATGTTTCGGAGAACTAAGCTGATCTATAAAACATTGAAGAAACAAGGATAGTGCACTTTTTTCCAGTGACATCCATCACTTATTTAAAGCAGCTTTACTAGCCTGGGCTGAATGACTTAGTTCCAGAATTTTGCTGTGTATTGTGTAACAATTTCAGATCAGTAAAATAGATATATAAGCAATCAAAGAGTTGGTGTTGCTTTTGAAACTTCAGCCTATTTGCCACAGGAAAGAATTCTCATATTCTTCTGACACATAAGAACCATTATTGTTTTCTTAAAGTCTATATTAAAAATTTACAATATAGGCCATCAAGATGATTCAAGTGGCAGAAATTAGGCTTGATAGATTACAGTAGGTACATACTGAGTGTATGTGTCAGTCCCAAACAAATATTGGAATTTAAACATGCCCCCAATACATTTCATATCATTTAATTAATCTAAGCAGCTAGAGTTGACCTTAACCATGAGAACTGTATAGGAATACATGATTTTGGAGCCCTATATAAACTTGCAGCCATTTCTGGCTAAGTTCAGGCTTTTGGCAGCAGATTTGGTCTTCTGGGAGACTTCTCAAGCCAACAAGACTGTCCCCAAAATCTCAGGACTTTTAAGCTGTCCTGCACCCAGAGTTTTGGCAGCATAAGGTGATGAAACTGTACAGTGATGCTGAACAGGATTAAAGGGGAAAGTGTGTGTCCAGAAAGACTGCAAATGATTGAGCCACACCCTGCTTCACTTAAAACAGGTGCTAGGATATTTTCCATGTTTAACACTTTCAAAAACAAATGAACAAAAAAAAATGAAGGCAGAGAAGCAGAGAGGTCAGAAAAATATCAGTTTTTTTGACTTCCCAAGTATACTTGCAACTCATGGGCTGGCTTTTCCAACAGTGAGTCTGGATCTAACAGAAACTCATAGTCTTCCACCATTCTCAGGCAGCTTGTAAGTTGTAACACTGGCCCTGGAAACAGGGCTGTAGGTCACACACAATGTAGTGTTGGAACTGGCTGAGCTGTGCATGCCGAAGCTGTACCAGCTCAGTGACACTTAATCCTTTTGTGCCAGGAGTTGAGTTTCCCCACACAAGGTTTGTTGGCAACAGTGCTAAAGAACTAACCTGAGGGTCTGTTTAAGTCATGGGTTTTTTTTATGTGACTCCAGAGAAAGACAACTTAAAACAGAGTAAATTGTCATTGTAAAACTACTAATTGGACTTTTTAAAGCCTTATCATAGAAATTAATTTCTGCAGAGTGGAAATTGGCATCACATAATGATTTCCAGAATGGTTACACTCTTTAGCTCAAAGCCACAGACAGTTACTGAGATAATGTGCCATTTATTGAAATCTGAGACCTAATAGTAATAACTTCAGGGAAACATATTTATGTAAATCCAGTCCAAACAATCACCACAGAGCAGTATCCAAAGGTATTGCCTACAGCTTCCCTTCACTGAGTGTTTAGATCCCTGCAAAGGAAGCTGGCTCATATAAGAAGGCAGTATATTTTTAATTTACTAATTTTACCAATTTTCATACAGGCAATTTTGCTACAGTGTCTGAGCTGCGGTGGGTAATTTACATCATTGTGAAGTATTTCTTCAAACTGGAGCTTTAGACACAGGAGCCTTTCTACAGAAAATCTTTGATTTGATATCTTGCCATTTTGCTGTAACTTGTCTCTTAACAAGGGCCAAAATTTTAGGAACTAGGTGACAATAATGCAATCTAAATTGGAACATTTAAGGACATTTATCAATGGTTTGTTTATGCTGATGTAGTTTTCTACATAAGAACGTCCATACTGGGTCAGACCAAAGGTCCATCTAGCCCAGTATCCTGTCTTCTGGCAGTGACCAATGCCAGATGCCCCAGAGGGAATGAACAGAAGAGGTAATCATCAAGTGTTCCATCCCCTGTCACCCATTCGCAGCTTCTGGCAAACAGAGGCTAAGGACACCATCATTGCCCATCCTGGCTAATAGCCATTGATGGACCTATCCTCCATGAACTTATCTAGCTCTTTTTTGAGCCCTGTTATAATCTTGGCCTTCACATCATCCTCTGGCAAGGAGTTCCACAGTTGATTGTGTGTTGTGTAAAAAAATACTTCCCTTTGTTTGTTTTAAGCCTGCTGCCTATTAATTTCATTTGGTGACCCGTAGTTGTGTGAGAAGTTTTTCAATAAAAGCTCCCAGTAGCTTCATCACCTGTCTCTCTGGGGTTGGATAGGAAGGCAAAATAAACTGATTCTACATTTCAAAGAGGTGCATGAGGGAATACATGGGTTAAAGCTTATATTCCAAGTTTAGTGGACTTTTCTGACTTAGCCTTATATACAATCTATTCTCAAAGAGAGATTATTGTTTTTTTTATTTCATTGCTCTCAGCAATTACAAGGTAGAATGTCACTAAAAGCACAGGTTCCTGTCTTATGGTATGCTTCCATTAATTCTATTTTTTATTATTTTTGTGAAAAGACTTAGATAAGAGGTTAAAGATAGATATAGAAAGGTGATGTAGTGATGAAAGTTCTCTCACACTCTCTCTGCTCCGAAGGGTAGCAAACAACACACCTATTGTCTCATCAGGGATTTCATGTGAACACCTGACAAGTTACTAGCACAATCTCATCAGTGTAATTTGTCCCATTTCCGTGTGTTCACGCTGAAATCACATCTCATCTGCCTGTTAAATTCAGTGTTGCAACTCAGCTGCCACAACTAGGGGGTCCACATTATTTTAGTTTGACCTCCTGCCATCAGAAATGCTGAGAGTTCTTCTGGAACTACTGATTCTCTATCAATGGCAGGTCCTCCATTCATTCCAAAACTAGCCCTATTGCTGGTACCGTCTAGATAAGCAGTAGGGGGCTCAACTTGAGCCCCTGAAAAATGGAGACAGACTGAATTAATGATCATTTTTGAAAATATTGGATCCTCTCTGGGGATCCTCTATTTACCAATTGGAAAAACGGAGCTAATGCTATGTGAGGCTTCATTAATTTTTGTGACGTGCTTTGAGATCCCCAGATAAGTGGTCCAATTAAGTGTGAATTAGTCTATTCTTTTAATTGGCATTAAGATAATACTTGAAACGCTCATATCTCTAAGGAGCACATAACTTCTTTTAAAAATGGCATTTGCTGCCCAGTTCTTATACAAGTCTCCCTAGGGAACAGAAGAAAGTCATATTAAAATTTGTACTAACAACCTGAAACACTTTTTGAAGCGCATACTGAAATCTGTATGAGTGCCCTGGGAATCACACAAAACTAAGCACAACGAACCAATCACAATAGCCGCTTTGGAAAAAATTCCTGTGACTGGTCCAGTATCACATACTATTGTTATTCAGTGATAAGGTTCCAGATGGAATCCTCACCCCCAGTCTTGTCGTCTAACTCAAGGGCTCTCAAACATTTTCCATAGTGTGACCAATACCAAATAGAGATTGTATTGTGGACCACTCTTCTCTCCCATTTGCAACCCTCAAAATCATTCAAATGGGTGTCAGACTATCGTTCCAACAAACAGAGATTTTCTTTTAGCTTAAGTGAAAGGGGCTTCTTCTTTTGGAACAGAGGTGTCCTATTCTATCCCTACTGTCACTATGAATTTCCAGGAAGCCCAGGTGTGAATCATGAATTCTAGGTGGCCAAGTTACAATATTCAAGTACTGATGCATCATTAAGGTCCTAAGATATATAAATAACAAAAGGTGAATTACTGGTTTACTTTCATGCACAAAAGTGTAAGCTAATATAAGTATCTAAGGCTTAAGCAATGCAGGAATTAAGAGTTACTACTGCACTATCCTGCTACACAAGCAAACAGAGCTTCAGAGGGAAAACTATTCATTGTAAGTACTTTAGCCGTTATCCACTTATTTTTCCATGAACCCGGCAGAATGTTTTTCATGTGATTTATTGTGGAGATTTAAAATTCCTCCCAGTACAAAGCAAGAGCTGAGCAAACCAGAAAAAAAAAAGAGTTCAGCAGCTTTACATGGGCTTCAAATCCAAAATGATGTAGTGTGTTAGTCAAAGGGGGAATATCATCTTTCCCTTGTTATAACTAAACCCTTAAATGTTTTTTAAAAAACCCATGAAAACTGAGGTCATCCTGTGCAAAACACAGTTGTACTTGTTTGTTACATTTTCTTTTCCTTAAGCGACCACCCAAGGCACTGGAAAACTTCAGTTTCACTTCAGAGTGGGTGATGTGTACATAAATAAGGGTATGGGAATAGACCTATGGACAAAACGGAATGGGAAACTGCCCCATTAGGAAGACGATGGCCATAAGGACAGGTTTCAGCATCATCCCACATGGAAACACAGCTGCAAAAGATCACTCCCTTTATAGGGAACATTTTACTTAGCATCTTGTTTTATGCTTTTAAACCAGTGATGAAGCAGCAGGTGATGGCTGCAAAAGAAAATGAAAAAAAGCTGACATCAGAAGAGTGAGCACAGCATCCCCAATTAGCAGGAAGGTTCAAAGCTGAGCCCTTCACCTTTAAAGGGCATGACATATGCAGTCTGTGGTTGAATTTGGCTCCTGATGGCACACAGATTTTTTTTTTTAACGGCTTTGTGAGCAGCCTTTTCCTGATGATTAAAAAGTTTGTGTGTGTGTGTGTGTGTGTGTGTGTGTGTGTGTGTGTGTGTGTGTGTGTGTGTGTGTGTGTGTGTGTGTGTGTGTGTGTGTGTGTGTGTGTGTGAGACAAACTGTCAAGAAGTGTATTTATTAATATTTTTTCCTTCTTTAGAGGCAGTTGTTACGGCCGCCTGCTGAAGCCTGTCCTCTACCAGGCAGATGGCCTGGAACACACTCCCTGGGCTGCTTATTTTCTCTTGAAAGACATTTTGAGTAATGCATTCTGATGCCCTTGTCATTTTCCAGAATCATTTAATTTACAGCCCATTAAAAGCCAAATGAATTTCCATTAGTGATTATTATCTTAATGAATAAAAACTGTGTTCCTTCAAGCAGATCCACCACCTATTGTTAGGCATTTAGGCTTCCTACCAACCATTTCCTATTACAAAATAGGTGAATGATTATTTCCTATGCTGCAGGTTTCTTTTCTGCACCTCAGCAAAGATCTTCAAGTTCACACAACAGCCCACCCATCTGTCAACCTGGTACCACAGACGATACATATCACGAGATTACCTCCAGTCAGGTGGATGCTAAAGCTGCCAAAAGGTTATTGCCTTGCCTCTTAAGAATAAAATTGTAAAGCTCTCCCATATGTAACACTATCCATATGCACATTGCCATAATATTAGCTCAGTAATGCTGACTCCTCAGCAAAGGTGGAGGGTGCCAGCAATTAGCATTCATGATTGGCATGCAAAGGCAGAAGCAGCAACCACAGACACATGTTGGGCCTCTCCTGGGCCTCATCAGTGCAGCACAGCTTCACAGGAGCCCAAGAAACTGTCAGCCTTGTAGAAATACAAAATTTGTAGTTTCAGTTTGCTTGCAAAGGAGGAAATTGTTTTCAGAAATATGAAATCACAAGCACTGTGGGCACTATTCTTCCTGCAAACTGCCAGAAACCTTTCAACCATCTATTCTTCGGACATACTGTACATGCTGGAACTACCTACACCCCTCCCCTACTCCCTTCCATTAGGATGGCAGGCCCTTCAGGGTAGGCCCATAGCTTGTATCACCTAATTAAAACCTCACGGTATCTTGTCATTACTGATTGCATCCACTACCATCACATGCACAATAATTAGTTACTCCCAAACCTAAACAATTGTCGGTCAAACCTCATTTAATGCGAGTCCCCAGAAAATAAAACAGTCAGTCTTTAAAGGCTTTTAGATCCCTGTGTGCTTGAAGAGCTCTGACTAAATCATTTAGCGCCTGATTTTCCATGACAGCATTTCGTTCTGGGGAAGCACAAGCCCCTTGACTCTAACTAGTTTCAGCACAGGCCAAATTGAAGTTGATTGGCACAGTGTATTCCTCCTTCCATACTTACATAAAAGGAAAGGCAGTAACTCTACAGTCCTGCAGCGGGGAAGCAGTTAAAATGAGGTTTAGCAGCTGCTGTCAAACTCATCAGCTCAACAAGCTAATCTTAGAATAATTAAATCATGTTTGTTTTCCCACACACAGATAAAGGCAGAAGATTTTCTTAAGACCTCCAGGAATAAGCAAGACTCTGCTCTTGCTAGCACTCTGAATCACACCATCCATCAGAGTATTGTTATTCCAGGTACAGCAGCCTTTTCATTCACTGGGTAGCAAATCATATCTTCAAATACGTTGGCTAGGCAAGGATTTTCCCCAGCCAACGAAAGGAAAGGATTCCCTTCCCATTCACATCAATGAAAGGAAATTACTCCTTTCAATGCCAGAACAAAACAGACCATCCTTTTGCTCTCAGTTTGAAATGGATAGGACCGGCCTCTGGAGCATAATGTTAGTGGAAACCAAAGGGTCCACCTCTTTGTAGTTCATAAGTTTAAGGAAAGCCCCAGCCCATCAACTCACTGAAAACACTCTTTATCTGCTCCCATCTTATCTCACTTAAAAAAAGACTGTCTCAAGGAAAAATTCTCTCACCATTTATTCCCAGATCTGGAAATCCTACAGTTACTGGTTACATATCTTGTATTTCAGTGGAACAATTTCATCAGGCTTCTAGATTATATTTAACAAGTGGCATAACTAAACTTCCTGATATTCTGGCACTGTGTGCCAGAATACCAATAGCTGCCAAGTCTGCTTTTATGAATTAGTCTAAATTCTGAGATGAAGTCTTTCTGCTCCCTTGATTATAGAGATTTCTCTCTACAGATGTCCTTTTCTATGATGAGTATAACACTTTTAAATACACAGGGTCAAATTCATCTCTAATGTAACTACTGAAGTTAATGGAGTTAGACCAGTCAGTGATGGATTTGATCCAATAATCTGTCACAATTTTCATGACTCCGTAGGGTTATAGCACATCCAAAATGGTTTACAAAGTCCCTAGTATACGTGAGAATCAGGACCTTTGTACAGTTCAGAATAAAGTATTTTACTGTATCATCTTTCTAAACATGAAAGAAACATATTACTTCAATAAATGTGTGTGGGGGGGTGATAGTGCTGCATATTTTATACTTTACTTTTTTTTACTAAAACATGTTGCAATTTCTCTTCTAGAGGAAATTTCTAAAATTCTGTTTATGCTACAATATTTGGCAGAAGAGTTCTGGGGGTTTTAAGTAGTGATTTGCAGATGGACATTTTCAAGCACACATGGCTAATGCAGTCTCAGATTTGCCAGGTCTAAACGTATTATAAAATAATCTGTCTTCAAAAAGATAAGCACTGTATACAATATAGTATATGACCATTTGTTAATAAATCCATCTAATAGCAAAGTATACCAGTCACAGATTAGCAGGCTTTGTTCTCTGCCTCTTTTTGCTTAATCAGCACAGCAGACATCTGTTATCCGGAGAGCTGGTTCACCATGTCCGGTATCCTCCTAGTTCTAGTAGTGATTAGTACTAGATGCTTCAGAGGGAGGTTCTGCAAGACAAAAACAAAAACAAACCCCAACACCACACCATAAAACACTTAGCTAGTTGTACAATGACATTAAGGAGGATGACAGAGGAAGAATTCATCCTCACCTGGGGGTTAATGAATTTATGTTCCAAACTGTAAGATCTGACAGATGCTCTTGTAAAGTGGTTGCAATTACTTAGAAAGGAAATAACTGAATTCTCAGATTACGTAATGTTAACGGGGCGCAGACTCACCCAGCAGCACCTCCTGCTGGTTGTCTGGGAATTAGCTCTTTTTACCAGCTCCAGAGTGCCCTATACTGGCGTCTCGCTGTCGCTGGTCCCTGTATCCCTCCTGGACCCGGTGCCCTTTTACCTGGGGTGCTGCCCCTCCAGGCAATACCCTACAGATCTGGGTTTCCCCTCCCATCCTCTATCCCCACCTTGCCTCAGCCTATGAGCTACTGCCAGTCACCATCTAGTCCCCTTTCACTGGGGCCGACTGCAGTCTGTCTAAGCCAGTCATCATAGGCAAGGGGGGTTTGGACCTGCTGCCTCCGCCTACCCTTGGGCTGCCCTGTTGCAACCCCAGTACCCTGTCTTCAGACATCTGCCAGTCCTGCAGCCTGGGGCTTTTCCAGTCTGGAGCCTCCCAGCTCCTCTGGCCTCCCCCAGCCCTGCTTCACCTCAGGTACCCTGGTATGCTCCCCAGCAGCCAGGCCCATCGCCCTCCACAGCTAGAGGAGACTCTGTGTGCTCCTGGCCCACTGCCCTCTTATAAGGGCCAGCTGGGCCCTGATTAAGCCAGCCACAGCCTGATTGGGGCATGGCCCCTTGCTGAGGCTGCTTCTCCCTATCAGCCCCGCTTTTCCTTCCCTGCAACAGTCCTCTCCCCGGGCTGTTTTAAGCCTTTTAAGGCATGAGCGGGGTGACCACCCCGCTACACATGGGTACAGCAACTTTTGGTAAATATGGACTTTTTAATAGTTGTCACTAGGCAAATATTTTTCGGCCAATAAATTATCCATACATACACCTACATTATATTTAACTTTGACTTTTCATTGCAACAAACACCACATATTGATTGTATGCATTTTAGTCATAAAGTTACTTGATTTTAATTTCAAGTTCCCCTTGCACCTGCATTGGGACATCTGAAATACACAGCAAGTGTTCTAAGGACTATCATCATATAATGGGTAAAGAAGCCTCCCTAGAGCTAAGTAATGTATGTGTACTATCAGCTGCTGTTGGTATTGCTGATTGTAAAGCTGGGTATAAAGTTATTAGTAGGGGACTACCATGCAATGAAATGATGTAACATTACTATGGGAGTGACTATGCTGTGAAATGGACACTGTGTCTTGTGTGAGCTTCATATGTCCCAGTAGCCAGAGCAGATTCAGGTTGAGCTAGGTTTGCATCCAGTTAATAGAAAGAGATGTTCTTCCTCTCCTGCAAAACCTGACTCAAGGGTTACTACTAAACCATCTACAGTGCCAGAAGTTATGTCAATGGAACAATTACTTCTATCAACACAACTGGATTTGCAAGGAAACTTTGCAGAAAAAATGGCATTCGTTTAAGCTAGTTGAAAACCAGGGGAGGGAGCGGGTATAATAAATTTATTTTTAAAAAAAATCTTACATTTTGAATTTGGAAATGTATGGAAAAAAGTAACCGACATTAAAAACAAAAAATAAACAAACTGACCCCTCTTTTTCCCACCACTAGGGGCAGTTGTGGAGAAAGTACTTGAAATGGTTGTAAGGTTCCTCTCCTTGGTGAACCTTGTACCACTGCAGATATATAAGAGCAAGAGGAGAAAGACATTGGTTTGTTACATGTCATTATCAAAGGCTATATGAATCACTTAAAGCTCAAACATGTGAACTTAAAGAGCCATAAGACTTATTAATAAAATATGGGCTTGTTTCTAGTATACAAACTTACAATTCAAGCAGAAACTAATGCAGCAAGCAGACTGAACTTAAACTCAAGCCATAGATATGGGTTCTAAGTGACCTTGATGTAGAAAGAGCAGCTGGTTTGGTTTCCCTTTCCGCTGCTTCTGCGCCTTCTAACTTGGGCCAGCCAAAAGCAGGTAGCATAAATCAAGAACGAAAGGTACCACCTCCTAGTGGGATGGAAAGGCTTGCTAGAATTCGACAGGGAGGTTCTGTCAGTCCTACCCCTTAGGAACTAACTTTAGGGTTCCTGTTGGACATAGTGGTACCTGGTCATTTGGAGTTAACAGTGTATCAGAAGGCTTGTCAGGTTGGTCCCAGCCTATAATGGGGAATCATCCAATCCATCAACAATTATCGGAGCCAGGCACATTTTCCCAGCATCAACCAATGGAGAGAGATGATTCTGGAATCGCGGCTCCCTCAAACATTTCCCACCAACTTATGCCAAATAGCTTCATGGATTTTTCTAAAATCCAGCTTGGAATCCTACGATAAAGTTTGTCCAAAATTCAGCAGAATATACTGATGCTCAGCAGATTTGGCCTGGCACCTGGGCACCTCACACTGGAAATATGCATCTCAAATACGTTAACTAATTTAAGAGGGTCTATCCTTTTTAGTCTTGTTGGGAAACCTATGACCTTGGAAGAACCCTGGGGATTTTTGTAATGTGCCTAACTAAGCAATTTTTTTCTCTGTGGGCTGTAACAATGAAAATTTGATAGCCTATTGTGTAAGAACAAATTGATTTACCGATTCAACTGATTCTGTTCTCCAGTTAGAAACCAAACCAGCAATCCAAATAAAAATAAAAGGTTTTCTGAAAGGCAATTGTATCCTTTAAACTGTATTTTAGATCGTGATGCAAGCTTAATCCAAGGAAAGTATATAGAACTGAAGTCAAGAAAGTAGTGCAGAAATCTAAAACAGAGCTTCATATTCAGGATATGCACTGGGAAGTTGACAACATTTCAAACAGGATCAGCACTTTTCGTAGAACTTTCTAATATATAATTTACATGCAAAAGCAAGGAACTTTACAACTACTTTTAAAAAACAGCATTGTTCAGCTTTCAAAGAATATGATCCTGACTCAGGAAAATGCTCAAGCATGTGCTTAAGTCCAAGTGTATTCAGAAAATCCCTTCAGCACATTCTTATCTGTAAGGGGCCTAAATGCTATGCATCATCTATGTGATGTGTAAAAATATGCCTAGCCATGAAGTTAAAGATGTTTGATGTAAAATGCCACAGATTCACAAACAAACAAACAAAAACAGATAAGAGGAATTTTCAAGATCTATAATATCTGGAATGATAATACCCCTAAAATGGGTTAATAAATTCTCCATTGTCCTATGAAGCAAGATAAAAATCAAGTTCCTGAACAGATTACATAAAATTGCATTTGATGATCTGGAAAAATAGGAGTTATTGAAAAGGGAGAATAACCTGAATACTGAGTTAATACTTCCAAAAGATTTGTGCATGCCTTAGACAGAAAGAGCAGCCAGTTGTATTTGCAGCAAGATTCCTAAACAAAGCTATGTCCAGACTGAAAAGGAGATGCAGGCAGCTGGTTTTGTCTGTCTTGAATCATACTAATGACCCTAGCTTTTGCTAGATGGTGTTGATGAGAAGGGTCTATGCAGGGGAGATTGAGTTAATATAATGGTTTCTTAATTTCTATATTTATACATTCTCCCATAGACTTTTTGGTGGGCACTCATTTTATGAATTGTAAAATGAATTAAACAAAAATATTCTAGCAGGTGAGAGCTTCTGTACTTATCTACACACTGGCTGGGTGATTATGTATCTTTATATGGTAATATATTCTTTTAAAAATTCCACACTAGACTGAGAGCATCATGTATGGAATCCTGTCCTTCTACTTTGCTGTAACTATACACTATTTGCTTTTAGCATGCAGTGTCAGTAAGGAAAAATAAATAAATCCCAGCACTTTGCCATTAAGTATGGCCTCCTTTCTGGAAAAATAAAATGTATATGGATGCCTGGGAGTCCTGCTGCTTTAACCAAGTGGCCAATATAAACGGATTGCCTCAAAATCCAGGAAAGTATACTCCAAGCATAAACCCATACCCTCTTTCTGCCAACTACTTTTAAAGAGACAAGGTGGGTAAGATAATATTATTGGCAAAACTTCTGTTGGTGGAAGGTAAAGCTTTTCAACTACACAGAGGTCTTCTTCGGGTCTGGGGAAGGAAGCCCTGACATTGCCTCACCTACCTTGTCTCTCTCATATCCTAGGATCAACATGGCTACAACAACATTACAAACCACTACTTTTAAAGGAATTTAGACTCCTAGGATTGCAAGTCCCAACCCACTCCTTTAACTTCTACCTGACAAATGCTGATGACACAGAAAGTGTCTGCTTGGGAAAGTCGGATGTGGGTGAAAATTGACCCTTGGATAGTCAGAGACCTGGCTGCCTGCAGACATGCTTTTGTTAAGAGACCGGGGTGGTTGGAAGTATTTTGTCTTGGGAATTCGCAAAGGTTTCTGTTTGCAGATCATGGTAATATTTAATTTGTAAGTTGGTTTGTATTTACATAGTATCCTAAAACTGTAGTGGCAACATAGGATTTTGAATAAGTACTAGCCTCTGGGTTCTGTCAACTTTTGAATGAAAACATAGAATTTTTTTTTAACTTTTTTGGGGTGGGGTAGGAAGGCAGAAATGATTATTAACTAGGATTTGGTGCTGGGGGCATTAAACAAAATGAGCCATTTCACTAAAGCCAAATTCATTGTATCTATAACTTATTGGGTTACACAGGGATGACTTTGGTCCAGTAACATATGACAGTTAAAGTGTTGATCTGAACTGAGAAGGAACCATGAACTTACATACATTGAAAAGGGGGAACAGTTGTTTGGCAGGGGAAACCTATTTTCATTTTCAGTGTACTTCTCTTGCAGCCTTTGACAAAAAATGTTTTTAGTCACTATTGTGATCTTTTTGCCTAGTTTTTCTATAAGCAATAGTAGACCTGAATTTATTACCAGTGTTATTTCTGAGAGGGTGTGTTAAGCAGTTCTGATAGATCAATAATTTGGAAAACATTAAAGACATCAAATATGCAACAAAGTAATCGCTGTTCATAACAATATTTCATCAGGACATAAAGAGATCCGTTTTAGAATTAAAAACAAAAGAAACAGAAGGTAACGTATGTATAGGTTAGAAGATATGTGAAAAAAGTCGAAGGTATATTATGCTCCTAGTCCTGCTTCTTGTCTCTGCCCCCGCGCTTTTCAAAAAACAGATGTGAAGTTTCTATACCACTGGCTTAATGCTAAGGGTCTAAAAATAATTCAACCAAATGTGTGAGTCTTATGACTAAACCTGCTGAAGTTTTGATTCTAGCAAAGTTGTATGAACACACTAAGTGAATCACAGCTTGCCAGAAAACATCAAACTCTCTTACTGGCCTCTGATTCAAGCCTTGTTTCTGTTTGTGTCAAGAGGAAAAAAATGGGGGATGGGGAGGAAGTAAGAGAGAATCTTCTGATATTTGGAAGGTACAAGTGTTACTGTGTGTCTGAATTCTTCAGTGATTAACTTCTCAAAATGTTACCATACCCTTGGCACCTGCTTGCCATTTGTGTTTACACCCAAGAAAGGCAAAATTGTGTCTGCTACCATTGTGCGATGTAGGCTAATTAATTTCCAAACATGACTGGAGGAAGGTTTTCATGAGAGCCCCTTGTTAACCGAGCCAGGCTTTGCCCTGTCAAGTTGATTCTCAGCTTTAGGAGTAAAGCATGAGCTACATGCAATTTGTACCAATATAACTATTTCAGTTAGCATGTGATTTTTTTTTTAACCCAACAAGTTATATTAGTGCAACTCCTAATGCGGATGCAGTTATAATGGTGTCTTATAGCAGTAGACCTTATTCCCATATATGGAATAAGCTTTACCAGTACAAGTACCTTTATATCAATATAATTGCATCCACACTAGGAAGGTTGTACTGCTTTCATTATACCACTATCATTAAAGTGGAACAACATTTGTGTTTAAATGAAGCCCTAAACTCTAATCTCCTTGTAAAGAAAGCCTTGAAAACACAAACTGCTTGCTAAGTTTCAAAGGAATATGTAGCTGGACTTTAATTCTTGATCAAAAGGCTGTGGAGGACCTAAAGACTGCCCTCCTCCCTCCCCCACTTTTTATAGAAAATGTGTCTGGTAAATTTGTGGTGCACCCAAAGGATCACCTTGCTAACACTTAGGCCAGCCCTGTGCATAGTGCTTTTATACTTGTGCAAACTGTTTTAATTTTCCTATTGTCCCATTCCAATATATTATTGTGTGTAGATGCACTGGCCTGGGTGAGGTCACATGCACATCTAGTTGACAGGGTCTGTCAGCTTGCAACAACAGGAGGAGACTTTTGGGACCCTGTTGTTTCAAGCAGTGCCCCATCCCATATAAATTACAGTACTTCTAGTACAAATATTTAAATGTGCGAGTTCAAAATTCACTTTCCACAGACATTTGTGAAAGTAAAAATTGTTCACTAAAATGGTCATAGAAAGGGAACAGAAATAGAGTGAACAATCATGGTTTGCTTATGTCGTCTCCACACACTTGAACATCAACAAATTATAATGGCATATCTTCAAAGCATTCTACTTCAGACATTTGATTGATGGACCTGGTCAAGTAAATCAGAGGAGTACTACAGTTTAATAATTCATATTTCAAATTGTCTGTACAAAAATGTGTGTGTCTAACTCACATCTGGTGAAGGATTGGGAAAGAGTTTGATAAGGGGTAATGAAATCAGCTGTGATTTGAGCACAGGGCTGGGTGGTCAGCAAATTGGAGTCCTAATCCCACCTATAACAGGCCTCAGCCCTGGAAAGCACTTTTCCATGTGCTTAACTTTAAACATATGGATACTCACATTTCAATAAATGAGAATACTCACGTGCTTAAAGACAAGCACATGCTTAAGTGCTTTGCTGGACTGTAGCCAGAATGACTCCCTCTGCGTCCTTGAGTAAGTCCTTAAACTCTCTGCTTCTTTTTTTTCCATCTGTATTATGTCCAGTATAGCAATACTTACCGCACTAGGATATTGTGAGGATTGTGTGTAGAGAGAGTTTCCAAGATGAAAAGCACTATGTTGTAAGTGATAAGTATCATTATTGTAGCACACATGGCTTTGTGGTGACAAGATATTTACATAGCTATCAGGACTATCATGGAAGCAGTAATTCAAGTTACCAGTGTACCATATTTATCAAAAAATCTGGACTTTTCATACATTTACATTAGGTTTGGATTGGCTGAGATCCAATCCCAGTGTAAACAATACCCTTTAAGAAAAGCAAAACATCAAGTAAATTCACAGACAAAAGCTACATTGAAAGAACATTAAGGCTATGGCTTAAACCTACAAGGCATTCACGTTTAGGGACCACACTTTCGCTATCCAGTCACAACAGGAAGTCACATTAGTATGGCTTAAATGTATTGCACTGTATCTAGATAGTGAACATCTAATTCATAATTCTTAATTTCCTAACTTTGATGGATTCAGACTTAAGCCTGGTCTTTAACGTTTTCTTACGGTCGTTTCTGAAGCTGAAAATGGCCATGTTTACAAAATGTAAAATATTGTACAGCATAACATATTTTCTCATTATTATTGTTAGCAAAATAAGATGCATGCTACTGTTCTGTTTATCTTGGAGTATTTGACTCATCCCCAAGTTCTGTTGCTAGAAATTTGGTTTAAAGATTATGGCAATTAACCCATGGTAATCAACTAACATAACATGTTAAATAGGATAATTTATACATGACCAAGGACTTGAAATTGGCATGTGCCAAAATGAATAAAAACCATAGACAAAAACAATTTTGTTGCTAAGCTCCTAAATGTGGAATCAATTACCAACTGATTTAAGAACAATGGAGACCTTTTCCCACTTCCAGATAGATGCATGCATCTAAGGGTGAGGTGAGGTGGTTCCAAATGGTATTTTTCATTCTCATCCTTTTATAGGGCTAAAAGCCTCCTGCACTTGGAAGCCTTCTCCCATCATAGGAGTTCCTCTTTTGCGTCTTCAGCCTCTTAAGGATTAAACACTATCCTTGCAAGATCCCTATACATTCTGCCACCCGATTCATAGAAAATCACTTTCTACGGCACATCAGGTCCTTAATTAAAGAGGCAGCAAGTGTTGTAGAGAGGAGAAAGTTACTGAAAGGGACTATGGAGAGGCAAAATACTCATATGTCCCTTCATGGCTGATGATGCTGGAAAGTTGAGAGTCAGTGAAATCTTGGAGGACAGGTGGTAAATGATGGAGAACAAACATGGGGGGGGGGGAAGGGAAGGGAAGGAAAAAGCCATGGAAAACTGTTTAGCACCTGAGAAGGAAAAGAGAAGAGGTGATCAGAAAATGTTGGAGGGGCCACAAATGGAGGGGAAGATTAAGGGAAAGATAAATATGGTAGAAAGCATTTGTGAGAGAGCAAGAAAGTAAAAATACCTTCAGCTGGGATGAAGACTAACATAAAGGTTGCTGTGTTTGCTTAGAGTTACTTCATCAACTCATTGCTTTTCAAAATTTATTTTTACACTATTTTCACAATTTTTATATTAAAAGTGCTACAAACAAACAGGACGGTATAACTCCAGTTTTCCTCCTGAAAGAATGAAACTATATAGGGCTAAAGACAAAACGGGCCAATATTTAAAGATCCCCTAACTCATTGCTTTAGAAAGGGCCTTGACATCCTTTGAGTATCGTAAGCCACTGTATAAACCCAAATGTTGTTCTACACTTAGCAAGTGGAAGAGCTATACATATACTATCAAGAACATTAATTAGCTCCATTCTTTTTCACCACCAAGCTTCTATTAGTCTGAGTTGCTGCATGTCATACTCACGTCATTACAAACCAAAGAGGAGAAACAGTTAAGAAACATTCTAAGGCTATGTCTACATTACAGCTTATGTCGGCATAATTTATGTCGCTCGGGGTGCGAATAAACCAACCTCCTGAGCGACATAAGTTACACCAACATAAGCGCCAGTGTGGACAGCATTATCTCCCACCGGCAATGCTACTGCTGCTCGCAGAGGTGGTTTTATTATGCTGATGGGAGAGCTGTCTCCCATCAGCATAGAGCATCTTCACCAGATGAGCTGCAGCACCACAGCTGTGTTGCAGCACTGTATGTGCAGACAAGCCCTTAGTGACTGGAAATAGGTTTTAGGTCCCTTTGATGGGATGAGATAATCCCAAAGGTATCTCAAGACAGACCGTTCAGACAGTTCAGGGGTTGGTCTGCCTGAAAGCCACCATTTTTGAGCATCACAACTCACTATAGCCTCAATCCAGTAGCTTTACTTTAAGCACATGAATTATCCTAATGAAGACAACTGTGCTTACAGTAAAGCATGCACTTAAATGCTTTGCTAGCGAACAGTCAAAAACACCATAACTAGTGGCTTGTTTGATGCAATTCTTCTCAATAATAGACTAGATGCAGCTTATCACTGAAGAGATGAATATGAGTTTTGTGACTAACTTCAGTGGCAATAAGATTTGGCTGTATGCTTTGAAGCCAACCTGATCCTCGACTAGCAGACTGAGAATCTGTTGCTTCTTTGCTGATGATTAGATAAGTGTATAATCCCTATTAAAACAATCATTTAATTTATATACAGTCAAAAAATTATTCCCTCTCTCCCTAAACCTTTACTAAATGCTGGCATGCCACCACATGCAGTTTATTTATTTATTTATTTTAATTATGTGCACCACGAAACCAAGAGACTCATTTGGCCTTGTTGTAAATTGAATAAAATTAAGTTCCTGTTGCAAAGCAGCCAAACAACCTTTCAGAATCCCAGAAGGAATGCAAAAAACTATTTTTAGATAAGAACTTTATAAAGTATTTCATTTTTAAAATGTTTACAATCATCATCACTTCAACAAGCGAATCTACAAATCCAATAGATCCCCAGCACAAATTATTTGTCTGTGTTCCTCAGAATATTACGGTCTTGGTCACTATACTAAACAAGCTACAGTGCATACAACTTGGAGCAGAGCAAATGCAAAAGATTTGCTTTGTACCATGTCAAATCTGCTCCCATCCTCCCTCTGATGGAGTTAGCAAAGGTGGCTTAATGTAAACTACTCCAAGCTAAAACAACAAGGAGTCCGGTGGCCCTGTCAACACTGGTTCTCCACTTGTGAGGTAACTTCCTTCTCTTCAGGTGTCAGTATATAATGCTTGCTTCTGTAATTTTCACTCCATGCATCTGAAGAAGTGTTTTTTTTTTTACCCACGAAAGCTTATGCCCAAATAAATCTGTTAGTCTTTAAGGTGCCACTGGACTCCTCGTTGTTTTTGTGGATACAGACTAACACAGCTACCCCCTGATACTCCAAGCTAGTCACAAATACACAGAAATATTTAGATACTACTCTGTGAAATGTATAATCATGTAAAAAGACAAATTGTGATGCCTGTCAAAAACACGACAAACTATGAAATATCACTAACACTGAAATTGTTTAGATTTCTGTCTCACCCAATTAGTGTAGTACAATGTAGATGAAAGATTGCCATAATTCAATTCCTCCCACAGAATCAATGTTCTGAAAACATATTTTTAACTTCAATGGCTGGTTCAAAGCTTGTACTCAGGTTGGTTAGAGTCCTTTCAAAATAAAAATACTGTTTATTGGTATCTCGTTATTTCCATAACACAAAATGCCTGTCACTGGAATACAGTGCAGACAAAAAGCCAGATTCTTCTCTAAATTACACTAATATAAATCTGGAATTAATTCATTCAATCATAGAAATACAGGGCTTGAAGGGACCTCAGAAGAGTCATCCAGTGCTGGGGAAGGACCGAATATACCTAGAACATCCCTGACAGGTGCTTGACTAATCTGTTCTTAAAAACCTACAATGACAGGGGTTTCACAACCCCCTTGGTGAACTATTCCAGAACTTAACTATTCTTATAGTTGGAAAGTTTTTCCCTAATACCTAACCTAAATCTCGCTTGCTGCAGTTTAAGCCCATTACTTCTTGTCTTACCTTCAGGGGACATGGAGAACAAGTGATCACTAATGTCTTTATAAGAGCCCTTAAGATATTTGGAGACTTATCTGGTTCTCCCCGGACACCCTGTCTTCTTTTTCTCAAGACTAACCTTGCCCAGATGTATTAAACTTTCCTCATAGGTCAGGCTTTCCAAATCATTTTTATTGTTCTCCTCTGAAGTCTCTCCAGTTTGTCCGCATCTTTCCTAAAATATGGTGCTCAGAATACTCCAGCTGAGGCCTCACCAGTGCCAAGTAGACAGGGACAGTTACCACTTGTGAATTATATGTGACCCACTGTTACCCACAGATCTTTTTCACCAGTACAGATTCCTAGCCAGTTATTCACCACTTTGTATTTCCGCATTTAATGTTTCCTTCTTAAGTGTAGTACTTCGTATTTGTCTGAATTGAATTTCACCTGGTTGATGTCAGACCAATTCTCCAATTTATCAACATCATTTTTAAAATCTAATTCTTCCAAAGTGCTTGAGATCCCTCCCAATCAGGTGTCATCTGCAAATTTTATAAGTGCTCTTCATTTCTTTATCTAAGTTATTAATGAAAATATTGAACAGTACTGGACCAAGGAGAGACCCCGGAAAGACCCCACTAGATATGTCCTCCCAGTTTGACAGTGAACCATTGATAATCAAGCCCAGTGGATTTCTACAGGGATATAACAAAGCAGAATTTGGCCCAAAATATTTTTAGCCCTACCCTGGAGAACAATTGTCCATGGTAGATAGCATTATATGTAGATATTTATTCAATTAGTAATAAGCATAGATCATAGACTACCGCTAAGGCCAGTGTGAGGGAAATCCAAACCTGACAAAGCTAGCAGAGCCCCTGGCTTAGGGAGCATGTCAATGCTAGGACAGAGTACAACAGAGCTAGAAAGGCATGGGACAAAACTCCACTGCTCCACTAGAACCTGTTTTGGTCCCAAGTGGCCCCATATCCTAGAAGTGGAAATGGGGCTTAGAGTCCCCAGGCTCTCTGTGCTCAAGAATCTGATCCATTATAGACAAGTTTGCAGGCCTTACTTTAGAGATTGGCAGGTCATACACCAGCAATGTTCACATAGGGTATATTACCTTTGTCCATTTACTGCTATTTGTATTGAGAGAATGCATACAGAAGTATATATTGTATAGCAATATCGAAAATAATTGCTTAGCATCCATGGAAAGAGTAAAGCGTGAGCTCACATTTTGTTGCATGTAGTAGATCAGGACACTGGCAGGGGTAATAAAATAATAAATAATAATAATAATAATTTTGCACTCACAGTGCCCTTAATCTAAGGATTTCTTGTACAAGGTAATGGGTTAAACCTCATATAACTTCTGCTAAGTGGGAAAGTATGCCCATGTTAGAGATTAATATATACACAGATCCCAATACATAAAAACATACTATACGTTTGGGAGGCAGTGTGCTCTAGTGGACAGACTGGAAGATAAGAAACCTAGGTTCTATTCGTGGCTCTGCCACTGGCCTGCTATGTTACCTTAGGTAAGTTCATAGAATCATCGAATATCACGGTTGGAAGGGACCTCAGGAGGTCATCTAGTCCAACCCCCCGCTCAAAGCAGGACCAATCCCCAACTAAATCATCCCAGCCAGGGCTTTGTCAAGCCTGACCTTAAAAACTTCTAAGGAAGGAGATTCCACCACCTCCCTAGGTAACGCATTCCAGTGCTTCACCACCGTCCTAGCAGAAAAGTTTTTCCTAATATCCAACCTAAACCTCCCCCACTGCAACTTGAGACCATTACTCCTTGTTCTGTCATCTGCTACCACTGAGAACAGTCTAGATCCATCCTCTTTGGAACCCCCTTTCAAGTAGTTGAAAGCAGCTATCAAATCCCCCGTCATTCTCCTCTTCCACAGATTAAACAATCCCAGTTCCCTCAGCCTCTCCTCATATGTCATGTGTTCCAGTCCCCTAAACATTTTTGTTGACCTCCACTGAACGTTTTCCAATTTTTTCACATCCTTCTTGGAGTGTGAGGCCCAAAACTGGACACAGTACTCCAGATGAGGCCTCACCAATGTCGAATAGAGGGGAACAATCACGTCCCTCGATCTGCTGGCAATGCCCCTACTTATACATCCCAAAATGCCATTGGCCTTCTTCAGAACAAGGGCACACTGTTGACTCATATCCAGCTTCTCGTCCACTGTAACCCCTAGGTCCTTTTCTGCAGAACTGCTGTCTAGCCATTCGGTCCCTAGTCTGTAGCGGTGCATGGGATTCTTCCGTCCTAAGTGCAGGACTCTGCACTTGTCCTTGTTGAACCTCATCAGATTTCTTTTGGCCCAATCATCTAATTTGTCTAGGTTTCTCTGTATCCTGTCCCTACCCTCCAGCGTAACTACCTCTCCTCCCACTTTAGTGTCATCTGCAAACTTGCTGAGGGTGCAATCCAAGCCATCCTCTAGATCATTAATGAAGACACTGAACAAAACCAGCCTCAGGACCGACCCTTGGGGCACTCCACTTGATACTGGCTGCCAACTAGACATGGAGCCATTGATCACTACCTGTTGAGCCCGACAATCTAGCCAGCTTTCTATCCACCTTATAGTCCATTCATCCAGCCCATACTTCTTTAACTTGCTGGCAAGAATACTGTGGGAAACCGTGTCAAAAGCTTTGCTAAAGTCAAGGAATAACATGTCCACTGCTTTCCCCTCATCCACAGAGCCAGTTATCTCATCATAGAAGGCAATTAGATTAGTCAGGCATGACTTGCCCTTCGTGAATCCATGCTGACTGTTCCTGATCACTTTCCTCTCCACTAAGTGCTTCAGAATTGATTCCTTGAGGACCTGCTCCATGATTTTTCCAGGGACTGAGGTGAGGTTGACTGGCCTGTATTTTCCCGGATCCTCCTCCTTCCCTTTTTTAAAGATGGGCACTACATTAGTCTTTTTCCAGTCGTCCGGGACCTCCCCCGATCGCCATGAGTTTTCAAAGATAATGGCCAATGGCTCTGCAATCACATCCACCAACTCCTTTAGCACTCTCGTGTGCAGCGTGTCCGGCCCCATGGACTTGTGCTTGTCCAGCTTTTCTAAATAGTCCCGAACCACTTCTTTCTCCACAGAGTGCTGGTCACCTCCTCCCTGTGCTGTGCTGCCCAGTGCAGTAGCCTGGGAGCTGACCTTGCTTGTGAAGACAGAGGCAAAAAAAGCATTGAGTACATTAGCTTTTTCCACATCCTCTGTCACTAGGTTGCCTCCCTCATTTCACCTCTCTGCGTTGCTGTCTCATCACCCATCCTTGATCTGCCTTGTCTATGTGGATTGTAAACTCATGGATGCAGAGACTGCTTCTCACTATGTCTTTGTAAAGTCCCTAGCATGTTACAGCCTCACTCTGACTTACATTACACATAATAAATCTAATTAAATGCATATGCTGATCTACATTATACTGCATCAATTTGGCATCTCATTTTATTCATCTTAACTCTCAAGCTTCATGGTGCAAACTAGAAATATCAGAGGTTTTGTTGATCTGATTGGAAGCATTTCCCATGTGTTAAAGCAGTATTTTTAAATTCTGCTCTGAAAAGTGACTGTAAAAAGGGCAAAGGGAGGGTTACTGTTTCTCAGGCTATGTCTACACTACGCACCTTTCAGCAACACAGGTGTGCTGCTACAGCCGTGCCGCTAAAACGCGCGCAGGGTAGCGGCCGTTTGTTGGCAGGAGAGCGCTCTCCTGCTGACAAAAAGCGTCCACCCCCAATGAGGGGGAGGACCTTTTCATCGGCAAAACTTTTATCGCTTGCGGGTGAGGGGGAGGTGTTTTTCACACCTCTGAATGACAAAAGCTTTTTTGTTCATGTTCCAGTGTAGACAAAGCCTTAGTGACACACACTCTGATTTGCTCAGTTTACAAATTAAAAGGCTTTATTGTGGTTGCTGTCTAATAAGCAGCCCTACAAATAGAGTTTGACTTCCAATCTTTGGTTGTATTCATTCCTTTACATTCATCATCAGTAATAAAACCTTACAGGCCAAATTCTGCCTTCACTGCAACTTATTCAAGCAAGGCCCCCAATCACACCTGTTCAAACCTACTGCTTTCAACCCTTCAGCGGAGCAGTGCAGTATAATGTGGCAAGAGTCAATTAGCTCTTCACTAAAAACTCTTTTGATGATGTATGAGCTAGCAGCAGCTTCAGCTCCCACGCCCTATCCCTTTTGGATGAAAAAGAGATGTGGAAGGAACTGTCTGTTGTTGTAGCTGTACACCAATTCTTGTATTCCTTACAGAGGATAAACAATTTCTGAACCAATGTAACACATTCTGTTTGTAAACAGGGGAAAAGGGACCATGATTCTTTATTTGAAAATGACATAAAAGCAGTTCCTGCAGCACCAGACAAGTTCCTGAACAGCATCTTGCATGCTGTAGCTTGCTCTTAACACCCAGACATATAATCGTCTCAAGTCTGACACCTATAGATTACACAGATCTTGGACTTTAAGACAGCAGAATTGTCTGTTAAGATACAAAAGGCCAAATACTCTCTTCAGTAACACCTACAAAAGTCAGTAAGTCCCAAAGGGTGCAACACAGGGCAAGGTTAAGCTGTACGACTCCTCTGTTCAAAAGCACAGGTGACTTTAAATAAAGACTTAAACAGGGATCAGATCTGTTGATCTTGAAATTGCCCTTTGCACAGGCACTTTTCTATCAATATCCATATTTTAAAATCCGCAAATAACTCTGGAATCGGCCTCAAAGCGTAACATTTCCACAGCACATTGTTTTCAGTACTCCTATTCATGAAGCAATAGCAATAAATGCTACACAGGTTTTCTCAAACTGCCTTTCACCCCACTTTAGTTATCCACATAATAAGATTCCAGGAATGTCACACTGTGTGTCACTCTGAAGCCTGAAGTGCCTGTAATCAGTGTGAAGTGAGGGAAGCAGTTACAAGCATGATTAAGAGCTCATTTTGTTGAGGATACCACCAGGTACAATCATCACTGGGATTCGCAGTGTGTTACCATTGAATTTTTAAGTTCTCAGCAATTTTGCCTTTACGAATTACACCCATCCCCCAGCAATGCATGTATCTATGCCATGCCAAGAGTCCTAAACCATCATGATAGAGGTGACTCAACCAATCAACACTCCTATTCTACAGCTAATTGGCATGCAACCATTTTATTGGCTGAATGAGGGAGACTGCATAGATGGTGGATTACTTGGCCCAACTGCCACAGTTCTTCAAAACACAACACAACTAGCTTACACATGAACCTCAAACACACACAGCCCCTCACAGCAGCACATATCCCTCATTTGCCATCAAACACACACAACACCTCAAGACAAAAATCAACACAACCACCCACACAATAACACAACCAGCACAGATAATTACCTCAGACATCACTCTAAAACTTAGAAACTGAGTCATTGTGAATTGATGGAAACAGATACATGCATGGCTGATGGCTCTTTTTGTACAGAATATCAGCAGGTTCAAACATCCCTGATATTTGTGCTCTGTTACCATTCAATTTTTAAGTTCTCAGCCATTTTTGGCTTTTTTACATACATGACTTGACGAATGGCACCCAGGCAACAGCACAAGATTTCAGCTACTAGTGTAATATAATGTATCAATCTCACTATAGGGGCGGCTACTGTTCCTCTTGCATGGTATTTTATTTAATTCCATGTAATAAAAGAATAGGTATTGCCAAGTCTTTTCTGCACATTAAAAAAATTTCTAATAAAATTAACTTTAAAATCCTTGTACATTTTTCATCACTGCTATATGCCGATGTAACTTTAAAAAAAAAAATATAGCCCAGAACAGTCTTAGATAAACCAGCACACTTTACCTGACCAGAAACTAACCAAAGAATAAGAATTAACCTACCAAAAACTATGAGAAACTGGCAAAACAAAATGGACTAAGAGTTATCTTGCCCTATAGTCATTATTTTTAATGTCCTGCTTTACTGGAGATTGCCTTCCTAGACCATGTACAAATACAATGGATATGCTTTTAAGTTTGGAAATATGGGGAACTGTTCATTACCAAATCTCTACTTCTACATATACTAACACAATGAACTAGCTTAATCTTTACAGACAGTTCTAGCTTTTTCCTTTCTTTTAAACAAAAATTTCATGGCATCCAAGGAAAACAATGCCTCCTTGCCAACATACAAAATAATAAGCAGCTGCGAACCCTTCCCCCTTAATTACATATTTACCTTGTGCTTGCAAAACTTTGCTTATGTTTCAATATCTGCATGAGAAACAATACATGATATGCAGAAAGAATGTGCCATGATTTTTAAAAAAATCAAAAGTTATGCAAACTCAGTTTCCATTAGCACTACATTAAGAATTTTGAGCTCTGCTCAAACAACAGAACAGTAGAAAGACAATAGGACTCCAACTTTCTGGATGTGACAACACTGAATTCATCAATGTGTATTTTCTCTATACGCCCATCTTTACAAAAAGGTCTTCCTTCTTTTTTCTATAAGATTTTATTATAAAGTGATACATAAAACTATTTTAAGTAATTGTGTTGTCATTAAGATGGAATCTGCATGCATTAAGAATTTCAACAGAGTTTCCTGGCTTTCAAGGTACAATAATAAAACAACTAGCTAGGTTTCCCCAGCTCAAAGTGATGAGGTTTAGATAAAAATTTATTCTTTCTGCATTTTCTGTTTAAATAGTTTTTAGACAAATACTGTGCTCTGGTGAAATGAGACCCATAAGTATCTGCTACACTTTGTGAATCCTGGATTTGAAAACAATATCAATTATATAATAAAAGACAGGATCAAAAGAAATCCCCAGTCAAGTCAATGCCAAACTCTGACTGACTTCAATGCAGACAGAATAAAGCTTAGAGAATTAGCAACTGCTCATCCTGTGTTAATAAAGAATTAAGAGCTTGTCCTAGGTTTTGCAGCCCCTGCGCAAGGTTGGATATCTTGCATTATTGAAGTCATTATGGCCCTAATCTAACACTATTCAAGTTGATGGGAAGACTCTCATTGACTTCTGTGGATGTTGATCACACATCCATATGTCAGTTATTGAATATTAAATACCACATGATTATTTAATGACAGAGATCAGGCCTAATGCTAATCTCAGTTATCTTGATGTAAATCAAGAGTAGCTCCACTGAAGCCAGTGGAATTACACCAGTGTGAAACTGGTTTGAATTAGATAAGGTTATTTAATCACTATTTATATATATAATTCTTTAAGAGGTATGCACCTAACAGACTGTTAGTAAAATAATGTCTTAATTATAAATTAAATGCATATTTGAGATCATTAATGCAAAGTATTTCCCAATACAGGTAAATTGTTTCATATTCCAAATTACTTTCCTTACATAACTCACTTACCAAACTGAATTCTGGGTGCAGTTTTTGGAGAGTAAGCTTTACACGACATAAAACTGGAACCATATTTCATGGGATATCATGATGACTTACTACAATAATGCACACTTTCTCCGGGCTTACTTATTCTCAGTGTAGTCATATCCCCTACAACGCCCTTATTGTTATTGCAACATTCTCTTTGCCTTAATTCAGACACACAAAATTATGTCTAACATCACGTTTGAAAGTGTTTCAACTGTAATTCTTAACAAGATCAAGCTGAACTTTAGCAAGCCAAATAGCCTGTCAGAATGTTCCTCCAGTTACTTTTTTTTGCAGTTTTAGTCAATGCCAATACGAGAGCAATGTGAGTTTGTTTACCTAAGTTATGAAATATAGTAATTTTTTTAAAAACTACATTCAAGACACAATCCTTCAGAATGTTATTACATACAGTTCACTTCCTTTACACATTGACTTAGACATAGTCAGTGCCACCTTTAAAAGACTGCTAAAATTCATTGCAGTGTTAAAGTAACTGACTCAGGACTTTTGGAAAAAAATTATTGGTTTGTACCTACACTTCTAGAAAGCTGCATCACCAAGCAGTTTAAACTGCTTTCCTGAAAGGTGTTGCTGAGAGTTCTGTGAGCCTGAAACTTTCCAACCACTCTTAATTATGTGCTTTGTTTTCAGAGTGAAAAACAGATTACTCTGTATTTTCAAAAAGCTCCTCTAAGGGCTAGTTTACACTGGAAGAGCTACATCAGTACAGCTGCACTGATGCAGCTGTGCCACTGTAGCGCATCTGGTGAAGACACTCTATGCTGATGGGAGAGAGCACTCCCATCCGCAAAATAACTCCACTTCCACTGGAGGTGGTAGCTATGTTGGTGGGAGAGCTGCTGTCCACACCAGCACTTAGGTCGGAGTAACTTGCGTCACTCAGGGGGGGGGAGAGGGGGGGGGAGGAGGGATGGCTTATTCATACCCCTGAGTGACATAAGTTAGAACAACATATGTGGTAGTGTGTACAAGCTCTTGGTAAGTGCTGAGCATTCTTAGCACCCATTAACATCGATCAGTATTTGAGGGCGCTTAGCACATTGCAGGATCGACCCCTATGTTTCCATTCACAGAGTTGTACGAAAAAAATACCTTACTGAGAAAACACTTAAAAATAAATAAAACAAAAACTACAATCTAAAGAGCTGCTAGTGCTGCCTTGTGATTGTTCCTTCATCAATGAATTAAAGCAATCCTTACATTAACCACATTTCTGTTTTACAGTTGTGCTGGTGTTTCAAATGAATAGAAATCTTTCTTCAGCAGAGTTCCAAACCCACAAAATAAGGAAATATTATCCCTCTGGCTGGGAGTATTGATATGGCAACATACTTAGGTTCTGGGGATTATTACATTGCACAGTGATCCCACTGTAAAGTGAAGGGGAAGCACTAATGGGCTCTAAAGAGAATCCCACCCAGCTGGAAAGATGAGTCTAAGTGCAGGACCTCAGAGTTGGAAGAGCTGGGTTTGCTATACTGGATCAAACCATTAACTGCTTCATATATCCCTGGTACCTGATGTCTCAGAAGGGGGTGGAAGAACCCAAACCAGCGAAAGAGAACTGTACAATGTAAAACACAGGTTGGAAATTCCTTCAATAATCCCTGTTAGTTTATGTTTCCAACGTTTGGACATTGTGCATTGCATAATCTCTCTTTGGTACCAATACTAGTGTCAGCAACATAACACAGATTTTGAAGGGAGGGAGCACCTTCTTTTTTGTGAGAGTACAGGCCCTAGCACACTGGGGTCCTGGTCCAGGACTGGGGCTCCTAGGTGCTACACTAATAAGAATAATAAATAATAATTAGTAGAAACAGCCATTTAAAACATAATTGGTTGCAGTGGACCACTAGTGTTAACAATAAAGAACAGCTTACTCACAGTCTAACATGCATGTTTATGGCGTAAGCATAAAAGACACAACCAAAAAAAAAAAAAAAGACAGCCAAGTTTGTCATTTGGCAGAACAGGAAATGTGGTTATAGTAAGAATGATAACATGTGTGTCTTAATTGAGAACATTGATTTAAATATTCATTTATGGGAAATAAATGTGCTCAATCATTTGATTGTAATTAATCCTGAATGATTTTACTCAGTGTCCTGGAACAGCATATCTATCTTAATTGTTCTAGGAGCAGAATATTAGATCACGTCTAGTTTGCTTTAGCTGATACTAAATATTCTATATGGCAATAAAAAGTGTGGGTATGGAGGAAATAAATACTATCTGTAACAGGAGAGGGAACAGGAAAAGTCTCAGCCAACAAAATACTTTAATAAAACTAAGTTTTAAATATTCATTATTTTCTAGCATTACTTGCAATTGAAATTCTCACAATATATAGGACAGTGTCAATTTGGAAACTAGTCCATTTAAAAAAGGAGCTTAATGTAATTTCTGACTCTATAACTGTCCCTGAGTCTCCCTACTAATTTTTGTGGATTTTCAGTTACATTTACCTTAAAAATGTCCCTTCCTGCCCCATTGCTGTGAAGAAAATCCACACAAACAGGGAAAACTGACTGACTTTCGACACCAGGGAAAGCAATGAAACCGACTACACTCAGAGTGTTGTGAAATAAACAAAATGAACTAAAGAGAGAGAAAAATCACCTTTGTCCCTAACTTCCTTCTGTGAAGAGTAGAGCCCTGCAGCAAGACTGTGATCCCACGGGTCCTGAAGGGCCCGCTGCCATAATAGTGGGAGTGGGTAAAATGAACTGTAGTGCGGGCAGGATTGGGTGGGTAAAAAAAACAAAAACAAAAACACAGACCACGGTAATTTGTGGGAAAACACAAAACCTTTATTTTTTTTTAAAAGATTTATATACTTAAATTTAAGCAAGTGATAGAAAGAGATTTGATGTCTATTATAACAAGTATTTTTACATGGTTTAAGCAAGATCTGTTTATTTAATGGTAAAAATTGTGTCTGAATTCTATTTATATGTATAATATATTAACCAGCTGTGGTGGGTTTTTTGCCCTTTTTCAGTAGCATGGGGGAATCTCTCTCTCTTGCAGGATTTGCTGGATCGAAGGTTTTTGCAGGTGGGAATGGGATAAAAATTCAAGAAACAATGCAGGAGCAGGTGGGAGTGGATATTGCGGGGTGGGACAGGAGTGGAATTAAAAAAATAGTCCCGCACAGGACTCTAACAAAGAGGCCCCTTGGGCTTTGATTGTGCAAGCCAGTGTTTTGGCATATCTGCCCTCAAAACAACCCTGCAAATACTGAAGTAATTAATATGCAAATATGAGACCAATTCTGCTGTATGCACTGCTGTTCAGAGAAAGGTGATTCTGTTTGACAGAGGGTTTAGAAATTTTGAAATTTGGTTTCATTCCAATTTGAAACAAATTTTTTTTTAAAGTTCTTAATAAAAGGGAATGGAGCCTGGCTTCCTGGCTGCCCCAGAGTGGCAGACCCTGGAGTCGCCACCTCAGAGGCAATCCAGCTAGTGGGCTTCTCCAGAGCCATGGATCCTGGAAGCCCTGGGGTTCCTGACACAGAGGCAATCTGACCATAGGCACTGAGTCCAGGGGTGCTCCGGGGCTGGAGCACCCACCAGCAGCACCGCCCAACAGCTCCTCCCCTTCCCCCCAGCGCCTCCCGCATGCCGGTGATCAGCTGTTCAGCAGCATGCAGGAGGTGCTGGGGGGGGGGGGAGAGAGGGAGGGGGCAGAACGGGGCGGTGAGAGGCGGGGCAGAGTTCAAGCACCCCCAAGCACATTAGAAAGTTGGCACCCTTGAATCTGATCAGTGGGTTGCTCCTCAGCAGTCTGGGCTTCCAGGAGGAAGCTGAGCGGGAGCTGGAAGCCCTGTGAGCTTGAGCTGAGCCAGGACTCTCATAGCGGAGTTTAAGAGACAAGGCAAGGTTCCCAGCTCCCTGTCAGCCCACCAGGCAGACTGCCAAAGACCAGGAAGGCCAAGGCCCAGGCTACCTGTGGCAAGCTAATTTAAGGAGCCCAGTTAGGCATCCAGATCGATTTTTTTAAAAGTGCCTAACTGTCTTGGTGTGGTGTTTAAATGTTGCTTGTAATTATTAGAATTGGGAGCAGGGCTGTTGGGAGTCGGAAAGGACAGGAAACAAGAAGGAGGGGGGAGGAGTTGAGAGGCTGGGAGAAAGCTACAGAGGGAGCAGCAACAGCTTGGTAAAGAGGTTTCCACTTTGAAAATAAAGTCCTGTTGAAGCTTGTTAGTACCTTGCCTGGTTGATACAACACTTGGGATCCTGAGACCCATTTTCAAAAGTGACTTAAGCAATTAGGCAATTGAGTCTCACTGAAAGTTAGCAAAACTAGGCTTCTAAGTCACTGGTTCCACACCATGGTAACCTTGTTATCCCTGATTTATTCTGGTTTAAGGGAGGGTGCAATCAGGTTCACAGACACCTGTGCATTACTCATACTCTACCCTCAGACACACACGCATTGCCAAACATCCTGATCTGGATGGGAAGTTGTGATTTTTAAAGGGTCATTCATATCCTGTTTATTTGCTAATTTCCCAGCAATAATCTACTTAAATCCTGCTGGCTGAGTCTTTCATTGCTACTTCACTTTACAACTTCAGTCATCTAAACTGCCATAAAGTGAAAGGATAACCCTTAAAAATAAAATCCACAGAACTCATAAAATGCAGAGTAAAAATGTGTTTATAGTCAGTAGTCTGAGCTGAAGCTTTACATTTTAACATTCACATCTACTCACTATTCCATTTTCAGAAAATAAAATATGCCCTAAAAACACAAATCAGTATGTTCTATATCTCTTGCTGGAAGCATCTACTACAACAAGTCTTAGAAATGTAAGTGTTCAGCTCAACATTGTAAATAAAGTTAAACAAAGCCAATTGCTCCATCCAAACATCCTCACTGGGTGGAGAAACATCTTGTTTGCTACAAAATTTGACAGCTTCACATCAGAACAAAAGTTCCACTGGAAAACGCAAGACCCATTAAAGTCTTCATTGCACAATGTAAAATTCATAGAAGTACGTTGTTGCCAACAGCTGCTACAGTTCATCTAAGCTTGTTTGCTTTAGTGGTCATAATGTTGATTATAATTAATACAGCAATAAAAAAAAATGTATTATTAGTCTCGCTGCCACACTGACAGCTATCAGAAAGAGCAAAAAAGGAAATGCAGTAGAGACGTCCCCCAAGGGCAACAAATTTTTCTTGGCCTCTCTGAAGGCCAGTGGCCCTTGTTAAGTCTGATAGCTAATCATAAGCTCTTAAGGCAAATCCTCCTGCAATACATTAGGGACAAATCCTGCACTCTAATATGCACATAAAATCACAGAATCATAGAACTTGAAGAGACCTTGAGAGGTCACCTAGTCCAGTCCCCTGCACTCAAGGCAGGACTAATTATTATCTAGACCAGGAGTGGCCGACCTGTGGCTCAGGAGCCGCATGAAGCTCTTCAGAAGTTAATATGCGGCTCCTTGCATAGGTGCTGACGCTGGGGCTGGAGCTACAGGTGCCAATTTTCCACTGCTGAACCCCAGGCCCTGCCCCCACCCCACCGCTTACCCCAAGGCTCCCGCCCCTTCCCCTAAGACTGCTGCATCCTTGCTCCTCCCCCCTTCCATCCCAGAGCCTACTGTGAAACAGCTGATTGCGGCGGGCAGGAGGCATGGGGCGGGAGTGGAAGGTGCTGATTGGCAGGGCTGCCGGCAGACAGGAGGCACTGGAGGGGGGCAGGGGCTGCTGATGTATTACTGTGGCTCTTTGGCAATGTACATTCGTAAATTCTGGCTCCTTCTAAGGCTCAGGTTGGCCACCCTGATCTAGACCATCCCTGACAGGTGTTATCCAACCTGCCCTGAAAAATCCCCAATGATGGGGGATCCCACAACCTTCCTAGGCAATTTATTCCAGTGCTTAACCACTCTGACAGTTTGAAAGTTTTTTCTAATGTCCAACCTAAACCGCCCTTGCTGCAATTTATGCCCATTGCGTCTTGTCCTATACTCAGAGGTTAAGAAAAACAATTTTTCTCCCTCCTCCTTGTAACAACCTTTTATGTACTTGAAAACTGTTATCATGTCCCCACTCAGTCTTCTCTTCTCCAGACTAAATAAACCCAATTTTTTCAATGTTCCCTCATCGGTCATGTTTTCTAGACCTTTAATCATTTTTGTTGCTCTTCTCTGGACTCTCTCCAATTTGTCCACATCTTTCCTAAAATGTGGCACCTGGAACTGGACACAATACTCTAGTTGAGACCTAATCAGTGCAGAATAGAGCAGAAGAATTACTTCTCATGTCTTGCCTACAACACTCCTGCTAATACATCCCAGAATGATGTTGACTTGTTTTGAAACCGCGTTACGCTGTTAACTTATATTTAGCTTGTGGTCCACTAAGACCCCCAGATTCCTTTCCCCAGTACTCCTTCCTACACAGTCATTTCCTATTTTGTACGTGTGCAACTGATTGTTTCTTCCTAAATGGAGTACTTTGCATTTGTCCTTATTGAATTTCATCCCATTTACTTCAGACCATTTCTCCAGTTTGTCCAGATCATTTTGAATTTTAATCCTATCCTCCAAAGCACTTGAAACCCCTCCCAGCTTGGTATCGTCCACAAACTTTATGAGTGTACTCTCTATGCCATTATCTAAATCATTGTGAAGATATTGAACAGAACCAGACCCAGAACCAATCCCTGTGGGACCCCACTCGTTATGCCTTTCCAGCATGATTGTGAACCACTGATAACTACTCTCTGGGAACGATTTTCCAACCAGTTATGTATCCACCTTATACTAGCTCCATCTAGGTTGTATTTTCCTAGTTTGTTTACGAGAAGGTCATGCGAGACAGTATCGAAAGCCTTACTAATGTCAAAATATACCACATCTACTGCTTCCTCCTATCCACAAGGCTTGTTACCCTGCCAAAGAAAGCTATCAGGTTGGTTTGACATGATTTATTCTTGATAAATCCATGCTGAACATTATTTATCACCTTATTATTTTCTAGGTGTTTGCAAATTGATTGTTTAATTATTTGCTCCATTATCTTTCTGGGTACAGAAGTTAAGTTGACTGTAATTTCCCAGGTTGTCCTTATTTTCCTTTTTATAGATGGGCACTATATTTGTCCTTTTCCAGTCTTCTGGAATGTCTCCCGTCTTCAATTACTTTTCAAAGATATTGCTAATGGTTTAGATATCTGGTCAGTCAGCTCCCTGAGTATTCTAGGATGCATTTCATCAGGCCCTGGTAATCTGAAGACATCTAACTTGTCTAAGTAATTTTAGACTCTGATCCTACCTCATTTTCACTGGCATTCGCTATTTTAGATGTCCAATCGCCACCAGCCTTCTTGATGGAAACCAAAACAATGAAGTCATTAAGCACCTCTGCCATTTCCACATTTTCTGTTATTGAGTAACGGGCCTACTCTGTCCCAGATTAAGTTAGTGGGAGTGATTTGCATACATCTAAAGGCAGAGTTTGGCCCTTAACCAACTAATCAATCTTGCACATCTTTGTTACATGTCTGATGACATAAAGCACATGAAAGAGGCAGGATTTGTACATTTAGATGTCTTTCTTTAATGCTTCTAACCCCAACTCAACTTTCTGAAATCTCAAACTAAAATGTAGCATTTATGGCATTAGTATCCTCTAGTCCTAGACCTGCACCAGAACATTTACTCATCTTAAAAATACTTCAAAACTCCTAATCGCAAACTGCATGAAGAATGTGAAATTAGAAAAACATCAAGGGCCAGACTGTGAACTCCTTATTCACATGGGTAAGTTAATGACTGCTCATCAATTGGAGCAAGGAGTTCACAAACTTGGCCCTAAGGAAATAAGTCCAAGGGTGACATAGGAGTCAGAAAGGTGGTACAGACCCCAGAATTAGCAGAAATTGGTTCTGATATAGATACTGTTGTTTCCATATATATAGACATTTCATATTTTATCTTCAACCAATCTTCCTCTTTGTTTTAACCAGAACTTTATCATCCTTCTCGACTCTTCACTTCCCTTGTAACACATATACAAAGAACCTGTTGTCTAGACTCTCCCAAATACACATGCTATATGTACATATTGTGAATATAACAGTATTAGAAAAACAACAAGAAGTCCAGTGGCACCTTAGTCTTTAAGGTGCCACCAGACTCCTCATTGTTTTTGTGGATACAGACTAACACAGCTACCCCTCAGAGTATTAGAAAACTGTTTTAAAGATTGAATACATTTTCTGATTTATTTCTATTTTGGCACCACATCCAGGATTGCCTGAAAGCCAGACTTCACATAAGGTATCTATTCTAAATATGTACAAACTGAGGAAGTTGTTTGCATAGCAACAGGAACCAAATGAAATTTCCCCCAAGAGTAGAAACCCTCAATATGGTTTTCTTTCTGCATGCAGGCCCACAAAGACAACTGGACATCCAGGACTAGATTTTCAAATTTTTTCACAGGAGAGACATGCCAAATCCTGTTAGGAAGCAGCCAGTACCACCAGTGCAGTAAACTCCAGCCCCCTCTGTCCAGCTGGAAATGGGAAGCCATGATGATATTCGAAAAGATCATCAATTCCAACTTGGCCACGGCCCTGTGAAATGATTTAATGCCTCTTTCTCATTTAAATTCATCCAGACTAAAGCTCTAATGCTATAAATACCATGCATGGTAGACTGTACCTTGTATTTTAACTGTATATACAGCAAATGACCAAAAATAATGCACTGACTTGCAGAAGGCAATAAGTCAATGGTAACACAACTTCAGGTGCTATGCTGGTATAGTTCTTCCATTTCTGCAAGATACAATATATTTGGACCAGATATCAGAGAAAGGACATTGTCATAATATACTTACCTTTTTTCTTTCAGTGTTGTGTAATGACCTCTGTATCCTTTAATATACAGTACATTTACACTTACTGTGGTGCATTATGTTCTGGGTCAGTGCAGTTTGATGTACAGAAAAGCAACAACTAAAAGAAAAAATGTCAACTGTAGATCAGATGTATTCAGGTAGGTATTTTGTGCTTTTACAGCAAAATTTTGGATTAAAATATATATAGCTGTGCAAAATAATATGAATATGTTGCATTTATCTAGAGCCTTTCATTGTGAAAAGTCCTAAAGCACTTTTCAAGGATACACAGGGAGCACTTAAACCACCAGAGAAATGTGCCTACCTTTAAGGATGTAACTCAGCAAGTGTTTAACAATGTACATCAACAGTACACATCAGTTTTTGGACAGAAAATAAAAATATTGCATCCAACCACAGAAGGAAACTACATATGTATGAAATAAACACCAGAGCTGGAATTTAACAAACCCCTGTAACTGCTGCAAAAAGTGCAACCTTTAAATGATCAGGATCTCAGTTTTACAGCTCATCCAAACACCACGCACACTCTAGCATCACTGAACCCTCACATCATTTTAGAAAGAGTACCATCTACTGCATCACCAAAACCTGAGGCACCAAGTTTGTAAAATCCTACTGAGTGGATGAGAAATGTATGTAAAACTTTACCAGATGAAGGGACACTTATCTGTTAGTCATTCAGCATATTGTAGCTGATAACATGGTGAACAAAGAATCAGGAGAAATTAAGTAGCAGTATAAATTCTAGAGACAAAGACTTTCCGTATTTTCATTTCATCAGTATTATCAATGTATTTTATTTCTAGTCTATACAGTCTTAGAAAAGAATTCCATGCATCTTAAATAAAAACATTCTGCATTTCCATTTTGAAAACAATAAACACATACTAGAAACATTTTAACAATTTGCTGTAGACAAACTGCTTACAGGCAAAAGTTAATGTTTGAGTTAATAGTTACTAATTTTCCAGAATAAAATTATCCTCATGTGACGGGTTCAGTCACAGAGACCCTCTTGGAACTGTTAGCTGACATGCTGAAACTACCTCTTAGCCTGTTTTCCCTGTCAGCTTGGGACTCCAGAACCCTGCCTTGCTGAGCCAGACACGCAAGCCTGCTGCAACACAGACCCAGGGTCTGAAAAACATCCCCAAAGCTGCAGGCTTTAACTGAAAACCACTCCAGCACCCAGACACCCAGCTCCCAATGGGATCCAAACCCCAAATAAATGTGTTTTACTCTGTACAAAGCTTATACAGGGCAAACTCATAAATTGTCCACCCTCTGTAACAGTGACAGAGATATGCACAGCTGTTTACTCCCCAGGTATTAATCACTTACTCTGGGTTCAATAATAAACAAAAGTGATTTTATTAAGAATAAAAAAGTAAGATTTAAGTGGGTTCAAGTAATAACAGACAGAACAAACTAAGTCACCAAGTAAAATAAAGCAAAAACACGCAAGTCTAAGCCTAATATATTAAGAATTTGAATACAGGTACATCTCACCCTCAGAGATGTCCCAATAAGCTTCTTTCACAGACTAGACTTCTGCTTAGTCTGGGCCCAATCCTTTCCCCTGGTACAGTTCTTGTTATTTCCAGCTCAGGTGAGAACTAGGGAATTTCTCATGACTGGCAGCCCCCTTTATTCTGTTCCACCCCCCTTTTACGGCTTTGGCACAAAGCAGGAATCTTTTGTCTCTCTGGGTCCCCACCCCACCTTCTAAATGGAAGAGCACCAGGTTTAAGATGGACTCCAATACCAGGTGACATGGCCACATGTCTGTGAGACCGCAAGCCTCCATTCTTTCCAGCCTGACTCTCAGGAACACAGCAAGGCTTACAAATAAACAGAGCCATTTACAACCAATTGTCCTGGTCAATGGGAGCCATCAAGATTCTAAACCATTAATGGCCCACACTTCGCATAATTACAATAGGACTTCAGAGTAATACTTGATATTTCTAGCTTCAGATACAAGAATGATACATTCATACAAATATGATGAACACACTCAGTACATTATAAGCTTTGTAATGATACCTTACAAGAGACCTTTTGCAAGAAGCATATTCCAGTTACATCATATTCACACTTATAAACATATTTCCATAAAACACATTGAGTGCAACGTCACACCTCATTTTTGCTAAACAAAAAGTTTCTTTCCCAAATCAAAAATAGTGTGGATTACTGACACCAAACCTTGAGAAAGAAACCTTTATATTTAAAAAATGCAATATTTGTATAGAATTAGATAGGGCACATGAATTACAGAAAAAATCCTTACTATGCAGCCATTCTGGAAATCTCATTCCATTATTACTATTCTATTCCACAGCTGGTCTACATGTGTAAATGCTCTCTCTTGTAATGTTACTTTTCCTTGTTTCTCTTATTTTATGTCAAACTACTGCAAAAATTGTAGTTGCTAGAGTTCAGAGTTTCCTATTTCAAATGCTTAGGAAATTTCAAGAGTTCATCTACCTATCCAGTAGGTACCTATATCTAGTGATGAGCTGCCAAAATCTGAAGAACTGGTTCCTTCACTCGCTCTGGGTCTTTGGCGGCACTGAGGGACCCCCCGCCGAAGTCCTGGAGTGCCGCCTGGTGAGTAAAAAGGGATTCTCAAGGGGAACCTCCAAGGGCTGGACAGGATGGTCCTGTGGGCCAGATGTGGCCCGCAGGCTGGAGTTTGCCCAATCCTTTAACAACCGGTTCTAAACCAGCTTCTAAATTTAACAACCGGTTCGCGCAAACCGGTGCAAACCGGCTCCAGCTCACCACTACCTATATCACCATAATGTCTGAATGTCTCCTATTTAAATATAGAAACAAATACAAATTTCTCTCTTGTTCTTCCTTCCCAGCCTGTAGGAAAAACAGTTCGATTACCTATCGGGTTGTTTATGCATGTGAGTGGGTATGTTGGCTCAATGTGCATATGCATGCCAAACTTATTCTAAAGCAGAACATTCATTAGACTGTATCATAGATGTTTAGCTATAGACACTTGGTAGGAAGAGGAGGTTACTTATCTGTAACTGGAGTTTCTCCAAGATGTGTAGTCCCTATTTGTATTACATACATGGATGTGCCTGAGTCCAGAAGCATTTCTTAGTAGCGTCCATTGACCCGAATGTGTGTAACGTGTCCCCTCATGCTCACAGCTAAGGGTATAATAGGTCATGTGGGTCGACGTGTCTCTCACTGCTGTGCAGTCCAGTCCGCAGCAGAGGGGATGGAGAGCAGTTATTGGAATACAAATAAGTATCACACATCTCAAAGAACCTCCAGTTACAGGTGAGTAATCTCCTCTTCTTCTTCGAGTGATAGTCCCTATATGTATTCCATATGCTGGTGATTAGCAAGCAGTGATCAGCATGGAGGGAGTGATAGGACTCTTGGGAGGGTGGGTATTATGGTAAATAGGGGTCCCAGGATGCCCAGTGCAGCCAGGGGGAAGGGTTCTGCGGGTGCAGTGGGCCACATGAGTATTAGTACCAAACCCTTGCAGCAGAAGTGTTTTGTCTGTCAGAGTGGGGAATTCTCAGGTGAGTGGGGGTCCAGAGAGGACTGGAGAAGATGGGTATGGGAGTATCAGCTCCTCTGCCAAAATGAGGGGCTCTGAGCAGCCGGGAGTCCATGGACATGCCAAAGGGCCATGGTGATGTCTGGCAGGATGGGCAGTGCATGTGCTGATGAGAGCTCTGGACACACAGGTACCAAGGTGACCATCGGTACCACCAGGTCTTGTTTGCACCGAGCTTTACCCTCTACTTGGGGAAGATTGGGTGCTGGTCCATCTGGATCCACATGGGACATTTCACCTGACCCGCACGTGGGAATAGTCTGCTGCAGGGATCTGCTCTTGTGCCTGTGAGAGTGCTTCTTGATCTCATGTCTGGGCTTGTCCTTCACAGTCAGTACTGCCAGATCCAGGGCATGCGAAGTGCTCAGAGGGGCACTCACCGTTGGAACTCTGGGACCTATCTCATGCCTACTGAAGTCATTTGGAGTGGAGTGTGATCAGCATTTTCCAGGATTGGGCCATAATGAATTTGTCTGGCTGAGTCATAAAACCTGGGAATTAGGTGTTGCAGAGTTTTAGCCACCTAACCCTGTACTACTATGATATGAGTGGCATCACAAGAATTATTCCTTCAGTATAAAGGAGCAGAAACCTGTTGTTAACAAAGTAGTAGTCGTAGTTTTTTTCCCCAGTAGTGTTTATTATGTGCTCAGTACTTTCCAAATGATTAAAAAGCTTGATCCTAGCTCCAAGGAGCTCGCAATCTAAGGAAAACAAGTAAACTGTAAGGGACCAGGACAAAGGTGATCAGGCCTACTGGTCACAGCTGGGCTGGAGTCCACATGTCAGGGACGGTGGTCAGGGGAATCACTAGAATCTGGTTCAATAAGCAAGAGTTGGGGTCAAAGTCAGGCCAGGGGCAGAGACCAGACGTAATACCAGGCTGGAGTCAGGAGGCAGGATCAGAGTCAGGCTGGGAATGGAGGCCAAAGGTCAGGAGATGAGGTGAGTTCTGGAGCCACAGCAGGCCCAAAGTCCATGTTATTGCTCAGGCAAGTTCCTGGGGCACCCTGCAGGATTAAATACAGTGGCTGGCCAATCAGAGTGCCAAAGGGTTCTGTCACTCTGGCTCTTGAGCGGTTTTTCCTGTGGTACCTAATCTCCACAATGCTCCCTGGGTATGGCTCTACATGGCCTCCTCGTGGCATTGTGGGAACATCAGCCATCCCAGGCTCTGCAGACTTGGGTTCTAGTCCACCCATCCTTACATAGACAGAGATCAGGAGAATGAGAATAATAATAGGCATTTGATATTAAACGTATTTACAAGTCAACGTGATTCACTAGAGGCAGTGCAGCAGAAGTGGGCCTTTAAGAAGGGCTCAGGTGTGGACAAGATAGGGGTCCTGTAGATGAGCTCAGAGAGGCTGTATTATGAATGTCTCCTTTTAAGGGAAATTTCAAGATGTGATTCTCGTATTTCTCACCTAATTTTTCATAAGTGAACCAGAAGAAAACTCAGTGTTTTGGACTGAATCAACTCCTGAGTTTTGCACTTTGAGAATGATGTGATCTGACTTAAGGGTAGAGCTTGCCTAATTGAGGACAGCTTATTTGCTTTTGTAGAGGTTGTTTTTGTTTAACAGGAGACTGGCCCGACGTTTTCTAGTTCTAAAAAGTGATGGTTCTTCTTAATGCTGGGTGTTCATACTTTCTAGCCAAATTACACCACCATTGTTAATCATTAGGAAGTGAGCCATTCTGAGGCCTTGTCTACACTTACAGTGCTGCAGCGCTTAGTGAAGATGCTACCTACACTGACAGGAGAGCTTCTTCCATCAGCATAGGTACTCCACCCTTCCAAGAGGCCGTAGCTATATCGACAGGCGCAGCTCTCCTGTCAACATAGAGTACTGTCTACACTGGGGGCTAGGTCAGTATAACTACGTCACTCAGGAGCATGAATTTTCCACACCTCTGAGCAACTTAATTATACCAACATAAATTGGCAGTGTAGACTAAGCCACGGTCATTTCCAATTGATTCATCTGTGTAACTGAGATTTCTGCTGGGTGGTTCTGCTCTAAAAGAGCCATTAGAGAAAGTAGCTGAATTGTGATTAATGGGATAATACTGACAAATAGTTCTGTCAACTGTTTGCAAATGAAGACCTATTTTTTTTAATATTTCCTCAAAATTCAGGCACAGTTGTGTTCCATAACTGAAGCAGCTGCTTACAGCCATAATCCTTAATAATGAGTGGCATCCAGGCCCCAAGATATTGCTGAGGTTGGCCTAGAGAGAAGAAACAACTGCCGAAAAATTAGATTTTTTTGTTATTATCATTGTCCATCACACCGTTTTGTTACTTTAGGGTCTTCCAAAATCCTTGAGACTCTTCAGGCTTGATCCCAGCTTCAGGTACAGTTCTTTGAGGTGGGATCCCCCAAACAGCAATGATGTGCCTATTCTGTGGGAGCGTGAATTGTGTGGAGCACCACCTCAGTCTCAGTGGCAACACCAGCCAGCACAGGTCCTCGATCTATCTTTTGAACACTCAAGGCATACTTAGGTTTGGTTTATAGGCAGGCCTCTTTTGGCTCATCCATAAACTTGTGCTTACCTCACTGGCCCCTCTCCCAGGATATGTGTGGACTGCCTGGCTTCCCTTCTTCAGGCACAGACAAATCCCTAGCTAACTCATAGGCAATGGAGCTTAACTCTCCGCAGGCCCTAGCAGCCTCGTATCCCTTTCTGGATGCAGCAGATGGACTCTTGCAAGTTATTTCCATGTTATTGGATCTGCTGTGGATTGTGGCCAGTGTTCTCAGCAGCACAGCAATGCTCTGCACTCTCTTTTGTCCTTCATCAGCTGCTGCAGCAAATGGGATCCTGCCCTCCTTGGCACTTCCTCACCTCTGACACCAGTTTTGGTGGAAGGAGGAGGCAGCTCATTCCATGGCTCTGGCTCCCTGCTGTGCCACTTCTCTTCTGTGCCAGGGAGCAGTTGGCTAGGTCTGTAATTTGATATCTTGTGGAAGTGGTGTATGGTGAGGCTGTTTAGCCCCGGCATAAATCACTGTAGTGGTAGGTTTTTAATTTAGTTCTCATTCTCTACCACCCACCAAGGTGGTATCTGCAGCTTCTTCTGTGCAGCTGGGCAGCATTGTTTTTCTTCCTCTCTGGCTACATGGTTTGTTCCTTTAATGCCCACATCTCCTGCCAAGTTGGGGTTTTTCTCTCCCCCTGCCACTTCCTGCTGGATGTGAAAGCCCTACTAGGTGGTCTTTCCTGCTAATCACATGCAAGGACACTCAGGAAAACCTGTGGGTAATCTGAGACCAGGGTCATTATAGGGGGAAGAGAGAAGTGCAGTATTTAGTACAAGATGGATGTAGGGGGAAATAGCACCTCTTGGCATAGTATTTCTATATCCCTTGCAATACGAAAATGTTCTTTGTACAAAGATCCAGGGCTTTCATATTATTTTAGTACTGTTCACTTTTATGTTCCGACTAGGGCCAGAGGACCCTCCGAAAGCATAATTTGGAGGCAGTACATTCTCATTTCACTTGGGTGTGGACCCTCCTGACTGACATCTGTTCCTCCTGGACTATCCAGGGTTTTGTTACCTTTTGATCAAAAACCAAGAAAATAAACAACAGACCGAGTTTGCTTGTACGAAAATCATGTGCTAAAAATGAAACAGGCACATGATTAGGTGGTCTGACTGATCACAAATGATGCAGAGTTGTACTGGAAACGATACACTATTACTGCATGTCCAAGTTTGCCATCACTGCTGTAGATTTGACAAATCATGTTGGGTGACTCTAGATCAGTTTAGATTATAGTCATGAAGTCTGGCAAATCTGGCTTATGTCCTGAGGGGATGACGTTTGCACGATGACACAGTATGGTCACATGACAACACTGGCCTGGAAGAGCTGATTCTGTGAGGACAGCACCCTTCCTAGAGCAGTTGTGGCAGGAGACAATTGGAGGAAGTTTCAGAGATGGGCACCCAGGGCTCAGGCTATTCCAGGCTGGCAAAGTGCCATGCTTTGCTGTGCCAGTTTAGATTAGCTCTCCAGCTTCTGAGGGAGCTGCTTCAAATTTTCACTGAAAGCCTGTAACTCGCCCTTCTGACAACACATTCTTCCTGTGCAGGGGATTTTTCCTTATGTCTCCATGAAACATGAAAAGATGTCTGCTATTACTGATTGTAAGCATTTGGTGTTACCAGCCTGCTCTATACAAAGCCTGCATGCCTTGTAATAAAGTCAAACTCATCCCTTTCTTGCAGTTTAATTAACAAGGTAAATAATACAAGTAATGTAATCTAGCTCAAGCCTTCTCCTCAGGTGTGGCTGTTTCCACGGTTCACCCCATAGGACCTTTCTGCTCTCAGCCCTAGATATCTACTCAGACAGCCACTTCCACTTCCTTGAAATGCAGGTTGGAGTTAATGAGCCATGGCAACCAAAAGGAGTCACCAGGAGTCAGTCAGTCTCCCAGCAGGTTTCATACACCTACTAACAGGATGGCCTAGGAGACGATCCCTGCCACGCTATTACATAACGTTACCAAAAATCTATTCACTGTCAACGGGTGATTTATCTTGGAATTGTGCCTCTAGAGAAGAGGGAGTGTTGCATTTAGAATACCATGTGCAATACCAGCTTTATTAAGTATTCTGCTGATAAAAAGGTTTTCTGATGAGTTGATTATTCTGCTGTCTAGGTCCTTTGCAATGATGTCAGAAAAAGAGTCCACAAGAAGATAAGTTCTGAAACTTTTTCTTTAATCATTTTTGCTTACAGAGTTGAAGCCAGGTTGGTCCCAGGATACGAGAGAGACAAGGTATGTGATGTAATGTCTTTTATTGGAACAACTTCTGCTGGTGAAAGAGAGACAAGCTTTTGAGGTACACGGAGCTCTTCTTCAGGTCAGCTCCAAAGCTTGTCTCTTTCACCAGCAGAAGTTAGTCCCATAAAATATATTACCTCACCCAGCTTGTCTCTTCTTTAATTAGGCAGTTCATTGTCAGGGAACTGGAAGGTGTTTCCTCTGAGGTAATCCTATTACAAGTTTGCTCATGTGGGAAACAGTAATGAATTTAGATCCAACTGGTTCCAAACAAATCAGCTAAATATAAAGCATTATTTAGCATTTTAAAAACATTTTAATCGAGTGTTGAAAGATTACTGAACAATCTTTGTCTAAAGCTGTTTCCACAGTGTGAATGTGACATTGTTAATATTTGTATGATCGTTTATATTTGGATAATTTCTTCCATATTTCAAAAGAATGTGCACAATGCTTTTTAACCAAAAATATGTTGGAGTCTTTCAAACACCGAAATCCTAGTATATGTCCAGTGCAACAGAGACATTCTGGTGTACTGTATTTTGTCTAAAATTCTCTTTCCAAATTATATTGTCTCCCTGAGTTTTTATTGTTATGAAGCCAGAGGCAAGCTGAGCAGAAATGTTATGAACTGAAACACATTAAATAGGCTCCTGTTGGAAAACTGCATAGCTGCTATAATTCCAAATGAAACGGCTGCAGAATTCCACCAGGAATACACAAAGCATGATTCGTTCTTAAAGGGTGCGGGCTAATTAGTTGATGGAATGATGTCATAGAAGCTGCCATTCAGTATAGGGTGACTCGTTAAAGCCCCAGACTACTTTTTTGGGGTGTATGGCAGTAATGGTATTGACAGTGCCCCCTGATCCAATGAAAGTCTGACTTACCTGTTCATTCAAACAGTTTTTGGACATGCAGACAATCAATTGGTTTCATTAGACATTGTATTGTACTCAAGTTAGAATTTTAATAGGATACTGGATATATATATTACCTTGTGACTGCAATTCTCATGGTTGAAATTGATTTTATGGTATAAGGGGAAAAACATAAGCAAGCATATTTTTCTCTTATTTAATCTAGAGCAGTATATTAGAAAACAAGATGGGCCAAATTCCCATCGGTAGGAATTGTACAGTTTAACTCTGAGGAGAATTTAGCCCAATGTTTTACTTTACAAGAGACAAATTGAACTATACTAATATATAAGTCATCTCTTGTAACTGACATCTACAGCACCAAGACCTCACCTCTGTGGAGCTAGGCCATAGACACCCAAGACTTGTATAAATACGTCCTAAGCTTGTAGAAGCTCCTGCATTTCCTATGACCCCATTGTTACAAAATGGATTGTGCGCCTGTTTAGTCACTAATCTACTGGCTTTGTCCTTGTATCTCTCCCTACCTGCATTGTTGCAGAAAAAGGGACCCTGTGGATCTGGACTGCATGGCACAAGGGGTTGGGGGCTCCTGCCCACCACCCCTCATTCAACGCCAACACCACACTGATTCTGCTGCTGACAGGGGCCTCAACCAGGGCAGGAGACAATTTGCTCTGTGGGAATGTTTGCCAAGACAGGCTCCATTGCGGCTGTGATTGCAGAGCCCTTGGCCATTATCTTTGAAAACTCGTGGCGAACGGGGGAAGTCCCGGATGATTGGAAAAAGGCTAATGTAGTGCCAATCTTTAAAAAAGGGAAGAAGGAGGATCCTGGGAACTACAGGCCGGTCAGCCTCACCTCAGTCCCTGGAAAAATCATGGAGCAGGTCCTCAAAGAATCAATCCTGAAGCACTTACATGAGAGGAAAGTGATCAGGAACAGTCAGCATGGATTCACCAAGGGAAGGTCATGCCTGACTAATCTAATCGCCTTTTATGATGAGATTACTGGTTCTGTGGATGAAGGGAAAGCAGTGGATGTATTGTTTCTTGACTTTAGCAAAGCTTTTGACACGGTCTCCCACAGTATTCTTGTCAGCAAGTTAAAGAAGTATGGGCTGGATGAATGCACTATAAGGTGGGTAGAAAGCTGGCTAGATTGTCGGGCTCAACGGGTAGTGATAAATGGCTCCATGTCTAGTTGGCAGCCGGTGTCAAGTGGAGTGCCCCAGGGGTCGGTCCTGGGGCCGGTTTTGTTCAATATCTTCATAAATGATCTGGAGGATGGTGTGGATTGCACTCTCAGCAAATTTGCAGATGATACTAAACTGGGAGGAGTGGTAGATACGCTGGAGGGGAGGGATAGGATACAGAAGGACCTAGACAAATTGGAGGATTGGGCCAAAAGAAATCTGATGAGGTTCAATAAGGATAAGTGCAGGGTCCTGCACTTAGGATGGAAGAATCCAATGCACCGCTACAGACTAGGGACCGAATGGCTAGGCAGCAGTTCTGCGGAAAAGGACCTAGGGGTGACAGTGGACGAGAAGCTGGATATGAGTCAACAGTGTGCCCTTGTTGCCAAGAAGGCCAATGGCATTTTGGGATGTATAAGTAGGGGCATAGCCAGCAGATCGAGGGATGTGATCGTTCCCCTCTATTCGACACTGGTGAGGCCTCATCTGGAGTACTGTGTCCAGTTTTGGGCCCCACACTACAAGAAGGATGTGGATAAATTGGAGAGAGTCCAGCGAAGGGCAACAAAAATGATTAGGGGTCTAGAGCACATGACTTATGAGGAGAGGCTGAGGGAGCTGGGATTGTTTAGTCTGCAGAAGAGAAGAATGAGGGGGGATTTGATAGCTGCTTTCAACTACCTGAAAGGGGGTTCCAAAGAGGATGGCTCTAGACTGTTCTCAATGGTAGCAGATGACAGAACGAGGAGTAATGGTCTCAAGTTGCAATGGGGGAGGTTTAGATTGGATATTAGGAAAAACTTTTTCACTAAGAGGGTGGTGAAACACTGGAATGCGTTACCTAGGGAGGTGGTAGAATCTCCTTCCTTAGAGGTTTTTAAGGTCAGGCTTGACAAAGCCCTGGCTGGGATGATTTAACTGGGAATTGGTCCTGCTTCGAGCAGGGGGTTGGACTAGATGACCTTCTGGGGTCCCTTCCAACCCTGATATTCTATGATTCTATGATTGATTCCAGAAGGCTCCACTTTCAGAATTAAACATATTTTTCTATATATATATTTAACAAGTTAATCAGTTATAGAACTTGACTTATTGGAAGCATCATAAATAGTAACAATAAATTCAAACAGTTAAATTCAAACAGTAGTGCAAATGGCAAAGATATTTAGTAAATTGAGGATGAAATTTCTCTCCCGTCAGGGTCACAATCATTGCTAGGATTGTTAGCTTCATAGAGAAACCATTGGTTCAAAGGAATGCTATATCTGTGGCTTGTGCAGGCTATGTTGAAATAAAATTGCAATGACAACTGTATATGGATATGAAGGTTGATGCTCATGTTTAACGTTGCAAGAAGTTTTACCTCAAAGAATAACCACAAGACTAGAGATTGCAGCTCTTCATTCATTGGAAAATCTGGTTTGGTAAAGACATTTTCAACCACTAATTTGCCTGAACACATGAACATCCAAATGCTGCCACTTCTGTATAAATTACTTAGGGCCATGCTTTGTTCTCATTTATACCAGTGTAAGTACAGTGTAACTGCATTGAAGTCAATGAAATTACTCAGGTTTCCGAAGTGTAACTGAGAACAGAACTTTCACTCTGCTTATGAATTATACCGAATGTAAATATTGTCCTCTTGCTTTTTCATTCTGTCCTTTTAAGGGCAGCAGTGCCAGAGTTGAATAGGAAAACCAATAAACTCTCCTTTGGGGTGAAGCACAGTGAATCATACTGACACAGAAAAGACAAAATGTAAGGCAGGCAAACTGCAAGACACAGAATACAACTTAGTACTTGTGAGAATTCTGCAGTGAAAACGAAGGCATCTTGTCAAATGTATTCTGCAGCATTTTCACACTTCAGCATCATGGTACATCACGTCTAGAAAAAAGAAAGTCTGCTGCTATTCAGACAAAGGGTACGTCTACAATGCAATGAGAGTTGTGACTGCAATACATGGAGTTTTGATCTAGCCTGAACAACAATAGCAGTGAAACCACGGCAGCACAGGCTAGCAGCTTGAGTACATAGCCAGGGTGCCAAGGTGGGCTTGTACAGCCCATGCTACCACAACTTCACTGCTAGCTCCAGTATGTCTACATGTGCTGCAGTCACACCTTTGAGCGCAGTGTAGACATATGTAAAGAGAACAGCATTGTGGGTCAATAAGGAATCACCACTGTATAAAACCAAAACCTTCCCGGACAGATGCAGCAATAAGAGGGGATTGTCCTCTGTGCTGCAGGAATCTCCAAGAGATAGACTCTGCAGCAGTGTCAATGCAGTCTGATGAAAAGTCTGCACTGAACTTGCACTGGAGACTGAAATGGGTCAGGATAAAGATGTGAACTTTTGGGAATGGTGGGGCTGAATATGCATTTTAACGTGGAAAACCTCCTCAGCCTTGTTGGGAAGTAAAAAGAGATCTACCCTACCATCAGAGATGGTGATCATAACATGAAAAATCTAATGCATATTTCAGACTGATGCATAATTTAAGCTTTCATTTGGATACGACAAATTTATGCTGAAGATGTACTTTGATTTTTCTAATGAGCATTTTATACAGTATCTGTTGAAAGGAAGGCCTAAGAAAAGCATCCAATAACAAAGGGCTCAGAAATCACCAAAGTTGTTACATGCAGGCTGCTCCCAAAACAATCGTGCATGGACATGTCCATGTTTCTGGGATTTATTTTCATTATACAGGTTTAACAGCACCTTTTATGTACAGGGCATAAAAAAAAAGGAAACCTCTGAGGAAAATGCTGTGCTCCTCTCAGCTCTGTCAGAGCTACGCAACACAGAATAGAACACACAGCATTGGCATCTGCATGCAACATTCCTTACAAAGAACTTTTGTAATGAAATTTGCAAAACATACATAGTGCCAATTTTATCCATGGCACAACACCATTGGAGTTAGCATTGTTATATCAGGGATAACATGACCCCCCACGGAATGATATTCCAAATTTAAAACCTCTATGTTGTATATTTTAAAAGCACCAATCCACAGCATTTGGACAGAAGTTAGGGTCTACAAAAAAAAAAAAAAAAAAAAGACTTTTACATACAACTTTGTTTTTCGAAAGATGATCTTCCCCCTCTTTCCCCCAGCAAAACCAACGAGTATGTGCACAGCACAGCCGTATCTCTGCTGCTGCTACCCAAGCTACTGCAGCTACACTGCTATTTATACCTGAGTTAGCTCAATGAGCACTAGTGTGAGTATGTGTACTCACGCCCCTAGCCTGTAGTGTTGACATAGCCCTAATGAGAAAGTTTTTCCTAACATGTAATCCCTAGTTGCAGATTATGCAGATTATTTGTCTACTTTCAGTGGTCCTGGTGAACAATTGATTGCAGTCTTCTTTGTAACAGTCCTTAGCAGGTCCCCCTGAGTACATAGACAGGGTACCAAGGTGGGCTCGTACAACCCATGCTGCCACAACTTCACTGCTGAAGTTTTCTTTTCTCAAGATTAAACATGCTCTGTCTTTTTAACCTTTCATCAAGGTTTTCTAAATCTTTTATAATTTTTGTTGCTGTCCTGTAGACTCCAATTTGTTCACAACTTTTTCTAAAGTGTGGCACCCAAAACTGGACACAATACTCCAGCTGAGTCCTCCCAGTGCCAAGAAGAGCAGGACAATTACCTCCCATGTCTTATATCTGACACCCGTGTTAATACAACAGAATATTAACCTTTTTTTGCAACGACATCACATTGTTAGTTCATATTCAATTTGTGATCCACTGTGACCCCCAGATCCTTCTCAGTAGTACTACCAGCTAGCCAGCTATTCCCAAACTATTCACACATTTGATTTTTCCTCCCTAAGTGTAATCTTTTCACTTATCTTTATTGCATTTCATCTTGTTGATTTCAGACCAATTCTCCAATTTTTAATTCTAATCCTGTCCTCCAAAGAACTTGCAGCGCTCCCCCATGCCCACCTTGGTATCGTCTGCAAATTTTAAAAGCATACTCCACTCTATTATCCACATCATTAATGAAAATATTGAATAGGACTGGATCCTACTAGATACGTCCTTCCAGTTTCTCAGCAAACCACTGATAATTACTCTGAGTACAGTTATTCAACCAGTTCTGTACCCATTTTTACAGTAATTCCATATAGACCCTAATTTGCTCATGAGAATTTTAGGTGGGACTGTTTCAAGAGCCTTACTAACTAAAATCTTAAATTGTGTACAAGCAACTCCCACCAAAAACGCAATAAGTCCCAGCATGTCCATGTCATAAAATAAAAAGAGGGAGTTGCATGGCTGGTTTCCAAAATAAAACACAATTGCCACCTAGCATCTGATCACAGAAAATGGCCAGGGAGGAAAAATATGGTAAATGTAAATCTGTCATTAAAACTTAACCTGGAAATGGCTTTACACAAGAAATATTGGTCAGCACATCTCTTAAATCTCTTCCTTTTCTCTGCAGGCCAACATCTCAGTTCTCCTAATTAACTATAGGGTGGGTGCCAGGTTACAAGATCAGAGCCAAAGTACAGTAGGAAGCTAAAACGCATAGCTCAAAAGGGATTAAATTTGCACATTGTGATTCCACAGGGCCAGCACATTAACAATGTGCAAACCACATACCAAAGAATCATAGGCAGATCAATAAAATCTCTCTCTTCAGAGGAGTTACAGTTGTGATGGGCATTAAGTCTACAAAATTGCCTCCCACCTTATCTTTTAAAGATCTTTAGGCGGATACTGCTGCAACTGCCTGGAGATTTTCCATTTTAACAGTATGAAACTAAAAAACTAAATAGCAACTAGGGAAAGGACTTATGTGACAGGGCCTGTTAACTAACTTAACCAAATTCACTCTCTAACTAGGAACAGCCGTGTCACTGCTGGGAAAGAACCCCTCCTTTCTGTTTTTATAAAAAGCAGACTTTGGCTGGCCTACCATTATAAAGCCAGAGAGAGGTCAACACTCAGAATATAGGGTCACCCAAGGAACTTGTTTGTTGATTTTTAGTGGTCCAGTGTAAATCACAGAGACAAAAGTCTCATGTGTATCACTGTCAGCTCCTGACAGAAGGTTTCGACTTAAGAAAAGATAAACTAAGCTACTACCTCCATAACTCTTGGTATTGGTGGAGCATAATTATGCCCTGCTGTGAGACAGATGTAGTAAATAACATATATTCTGGTCTTTCTATTTTGATGCAATGGTCTGCAGAACAACCCTTAAGGGCTTTGTGTCTCAATAAATGGTTTGGTTTATTTGAAACTCCTTTTTGTATCTTCTGTAACTTGTTTTTCTTTTCCTCACCACACACTTCAGCTTCACCCGGAAATATGGCCATTTGAGTTTTCTATTAACATGACTGTGCCTAGAGGAACTTTTCAGTACTACAATCGTCATCCAGCCACTAAGGGCATGTTTATACAGCAATTAAACACCCATAGCTGGCCAGAGTCAGCTAACACAGGCTCAGGCTGCAGGGCTGTAAAACTGCAGTGTAGACATTCAGGCTAGAGCAGGACTCAGCTAACCTGGGCCAACCACGGGTATTCAATTGCTGTGTAAAAATTCCCTAAGTCTGTGATTCACTGAGGTACCTAAGGACATGCCTAACTTGAAGTACCTGAGCAGTCCTCACTTGCTTTGTTAGAGACGTGTTTAAGTACCTATCTGAGCATATTTGTGCTATCTGGCACAGAACCAGGGCTTTAGGAAAAACAAACCTGCACAATGGAGAACAAATAATCAGTTAAATTTCAAGAATGCACACCAGCTTTTTAGAGAAACAGCACACTGTTAACAACAACCTTTTAACTATTGTTGCCGAAAATCATAACGACAACTAGTGTCCACTGGGAGTTCACTTGCTGGGTCCTCAATGCTGCTTCCCATGCCTCAAATGGGCATTTCCAAGTGTGTTTATTTAGTGGAGAAGCTGCAGGTGGAGCTGAAAATCATCCAAACATTGCATCCGATGAAGTGAGCTGTAGATCACGAAAGCTTATGCTCAAATAAATTGGTTAGTCTCTAAGGTGCCACAAGTACTCCTTTTCTTTTTCCAAACAGAAGTGTAGGCAAGAAGAATACCAAAAGCAAGTGTTAGGCATTTCCCTGCCAGAGTTTATGCTTTCTTCACGTGCATCACCCACTTACGGTCAAATGTATATGCCAGATGTACAGCACTCTGAGGGCAGGCATTTCACTCTCTATTATGTACAGTGACTTATTTGGAACATTACCTTTTGCTACCTTCATCTAAATTTGGTGATCTAATTTCATACATATAAATAACCTTTATCGTGTAGGTGAAGATCAAAACAGACGTGAAATTTTTTGTTAGGGTTTTATTCAAAGGAGAGCTTTACAAAACCTAAATAGGAATAAAAATGGCTGTATAAATTTTAATGTAACGGAAAAGAGCCTTTTGCAATGTTGGAACTGTGGTATACTGCAGGGTTTGTCCTTGTTCTTCACCCTCACTTCCGGTGGTATGGCAGAGCTTGAGGCATCATTCTCTACACTGCTGATTCACAAATCTACCTTCCACTCCATCCATCCATTCCTGCAACCCATACCTCTTCCTGAATGTCTCCCTGTCAATTTAAGATTAACATGGCCTAACCTAAACTCCTTATTTGCCCTCCCAACTCCTCACTACTATGGACACCACCCTGTGTCTCAAAGCCATAATTTAGGGGAGGACTTAATCTGACTTCTCCTTCTTGCTTGCCGCACACTTCCAAACCATATCCAAATCCTGCTTTTTCTTCCCCCAAAACTTTTCTTTTTATCTGTACAGCTTGTCCAGGCTCTCATCATCTTGTTTACTGTTTCCTCAACTTTCTAGATACCCTGCCACACAGACTGTATATTCAAATGTACACAAAATGCCATCACTAAAATAAATATTCCTTGCCCCTTCTGCCCGACCTCCCTTTCTGTCAGCAATTGGCTTTACAAATCAATGGTGGAAGCAGAAATGGTTTTAAGTAGAGATCGTTGAAAAAGGGGGGAAAAGTTTTACAAAACAAAAGAGCTCCTTTTTCATAAAAATGTCAATAAATTTTTTTACTGAAATTCAAAATTTGGAAATTTTTTATGAGTTCTAAGGCTACTCAAAAAACATGATTAATTTATGATGAATTTTTGATGAATATTTTTCTGAAAAATTTATCCCATTTTTAATTGAAATTTTAACAAAAAATCCATCAAAAATTTAAAATTGGGAAAATTTCAACCAGCTTTAAAGTTATTGTTCATCTCACCTTGCTTACATGTTAGCCTGATAAAAACACACACTGCTCCAAAAGTGCATAATATTGCCCGTAATACAGAGTGCCATAAAAATCACAACAGTGCTTCTCATTCCCAAATACATTTTCTTTCCTTGCTATCAGTTCCCAGTTAATGCATGAACCTGACATCAGTAGAAATTCTGCACACACCTCCCGCACAGTACAGTGTAAGGTCTTGAGAGTCATTTATAAAAAATGGTGAAAAATCAAGGGTAAAAAGTCAAAGATTAGACTTAGAATCCTTGATTTTCCTGACTTGTGTGCAATTAAACTCCCACCCACAGCACTGCATTTAAGAGATTTCTGAACTGTGTATGTCGATAGATTTCATTGACTGTATGTGGTAAGCCAAGCTAAAGTAGAATAAATTATGATGTATCTGTAATTTTAGCAAGTAATTCATTAAATGACTTAGGAGAGCTCCAGAAAGACTGAACCAAAATGAGAAAACTTTGTACCTAATTCAGGTCTATAAATTCAGGAGCGGTTATCAAAACTGCATAGGAAAGGACATTGCCCTCCTCAATTTTCAAAAGCAAAAACATTTTTTACAAAGAATCAACAGTGCAGCCTGGGGAAATGGAACATATTCTAAGTGGCAAAACTCAAGGCAATACTTCTATATCCATTAGATTATGGAATATTAGAGAATATAGCATATTAGAGGTTAGGATTTCCTGCAACTGACATGTAATATAAGGTAGACATCAACACTGACCATGCTTTCTCTCAATCAGAATACATGTAGATAAACGAGGTTTTGATAAAAAGCTATTCCACAGCAGTTCTGTTTAATCATGGTAATTATTTCGCAGGAACGATCTCAAACTGTGTTTCATATGCCCAACAGAATTTAAATATTTGACAAGAAATTAAGATGACCTAATGCCTGATTTATGGGATTTTTACACCTTTGTGAAAATCAGTCACCAGAAGCTTAACATGAAGACAATAGTTTCACAGAAAGTGTTTATGGAAGGAAGAGCTCCTGAAATTCCAATTCTGGCCTGATTTTGCTAAACTATGCTGTACTCCAGGAGAAAGTAAATAAGATGAATTCATTTTTGAACAATGACTCTCGGTGCAATAAAAAGCCGAAGTACTGTTTTCAGTGACTATCGTGGCTGATGTACCAGTACAGATTTAAAACTAAGCACAATGACTTGAAGAATTAAACACCAATCTGTAAGCTTTAAACTTCTAAATTTATTAGATTAACTGAAATAAGTGCATTGCTGAGTTTGTACTGGCTCCTGAATGATTCTCAAAGAACTTTACATAGTTCTAAGTATATGTCACAAATCAGAGTATTAACATTCTTTATTAAAAAAACTGTGTCATGAATTGATGAATACAGCCCACAATTCTAATAACTTGGAACTTTTAGGATTCAGCTTAAAAATAAAAGGAAAAGGTTTGTTAAAAGTACTTACAATCAGGACTACAGCAATAAATAGTTTGTAGACATAGAATACCAGTTTTGTCAACTGGGTCTTTTTTTTCTTTTTTAAATTTTTCCTCTTTATGCCACAGTCTCAGAACACAGACTATTCATTCACAGAGCGTCTACACAACTGTGCAGCACTCTCAAATGACACTATAGATTTGTACTGTGTTTTAAAGTGGCTGAGAGAACAATACACTTGAAGGAAGTGTTCACACAAGGCAGGGAGGAAGTTCTGATAGCTACAAGAAAGGTGAGAGCTCATCCTGCTTCTCTCCCATTTTATTGCAATGACACACCAGTCAGAAAATCATCCTGGTCTCTCCACGTGTTCAAAGTCCTTATGTACAACAAACAAGGTCTCAACACAACACATCATCTAGGTTAAGAATCAACATGAAACACTCAAGACGAACATTTAGCAGAAGTTGGCAAGCCTTTTTACAAAAGGGGATGAATGGGCATGGTTACCCTAGGTAGATTCAGTTCACTGCCTTTACTCTTCTTAATTTACTTTGGGTTCACTCCAGGTATTTTAATCTTGGTTCTAGTCAGCATGATCCGATGCCTTCTGAACTATTTTCCAGTGAAAGCACTGAAAACGACATTAAGGAATGCATTATGTATATTTGTCCATTCAATTTCTGCTGCTTTTAAAAGCTACGAAGAAGATTAAGGGTCTGTATTATAGTCACATTCTCTTCACATTTCATTACTGATGGACTAGATGTTGCACTGAAAATTACGTAAAAAATAATTGAAAAACAATACACACAGCTTAACCATCTAGTGGATACATACTGTTAGTACTTCATTCATCAGGGAAATGCAGCCAGAGAAAGGAAGTCTTTAATGGCAAACACCATCACTACACAACTGTTCAGGACAAAAGGGAAAGAATATCTTACACATCTGAAATTCCAGGTAATTTTATGCAGACTGTCATTCAATATTGGATTGTATCCAGGATATAGGGACATACATCTCAACAACTTGAAAAGGGGACAGAGTTTTTAGGGACAAATTTTGAGTCATGGCATCTAAATTTGCACCACAAAAATTCATGTGCAAAACTCATATTTTACAAGTGAATAGGGTGCTTTACTTAGGCACTTAAAAGGCATTTATGTTTATGCTGATAGGTTTCTGTCCAAAGTTAGAGACCGGATTGGCCTGTAATTACCATAAGTGGTCCAAGTCTCAGTTTTAAGTCTCATCTTTAAGATAGCGTCCCTACACCATGCTGAGAATTTGTTCAGTACCACCTCAGAGGAAAGTGAACCCCGTACTGGATCTTTAACACCACTTCTTACAATACCTAGTTTGTTGCTGATGACTTTTAATAATGCCTCTCAAAGTACTTATCTGGCCCAAACTCAGTTTATAAAAGCTGATGAAATCAGACCAAAATCACTGAGAAAATTAGCACTAACTACATTAGCATCCTAGAAATCAGAAAGCTTTTAAATCAGTCAGCAACACATCTTTTTGGTTAAAATTTTAAATAGGACCGTTGATATTATGGGATGCTGTGGCCCTCTATTACTTACAGTAAACATGCGCATATATCATAGGTGAATATATACAGTGCTTTTAAAAATAATACTTTTTGTTTAAGCGTCAAAGAGTCCTGTGGCACCTTACAGACTAACAGATGTATTGGAGCATAAGCTTTCATGTGTGAATACCCACTTTTTGTTTAGTACACAACGTATCCACAATCAGACAAACAAGAATGATTGAGAACACTATGTAATTATGAAGCCAACAAACATCTCAGCAATTTTAAAGGGGAAGAATATTTAAATCATTTTCCAGGGTTTAAAAAAAGCCAACTCAGTATATTAAATATAAATCCTAAATATCAGGGAGTAAACTCAAGTAGGCTGGAAATGATGACTAAGCTGTCCTCACTGTATGGAGAGACTGCTACACACACTATGCATAGATAGAAAGTAAAGTAACCAAAAGAAACAAAAGAAGCCTTCATAAGAAGGAGAGATGCATGAAATAGACAAAAAAATGTGCAAAGAAATTAAATTAAGACAGGAAATAATGAGCAGTTAGCATGTAAATAGAAGGGTGACATCCCAATGATATAAAACCCAAACACTACCCCAACCAATTTTGTCAGTGGGGAGCATGAAGGGTCTCAGAGCAGCATGGAAAGTATTTAAAAAACCCTAATATTTTAGTTCCTGACACTGTATTTTAATGCTGCTATTGAAGTGAAAATAATGTACAAATACCACTCTCAAAATAATACCTTTTTTTGGTATATTTCTTTCTGAGAATGAAGATTTAAGTCCTATAAATTATTTTTATTTAAGGCATATGAAAACTTCAACAGCAAGTTCCGAGTTCCAGCCCAACTATATCTGTTCAAATTCATTAGAAGTCATAAGAGAGGTGAGTGACCTCCACACTAAACACTGTAGAGTTCAGAAGTCATGTCTGACATGGTATGATTTTGTGTTCCTAAAGGAGCTTAAAAAGCATGGAGCATGCAAGAAACTATATCTGCCACATACAGTGAATTCTAAACAAACAATTCTTGTGGTAATAAAATTTTTGTTTGTTTTCATAAAATTCTATAGGCTGTAAAACAATATCCTTACACAGATAGGATTTCCATAGGTCAAGGACTTTTAGTCATGCCCCATTTCTTGAAATGCTAGGATAAATTACAACAATCCCTTACACATAAGAGCTTAGGTAGTAGATTCAAGGACACTACAATGATTATGCTGTTTGCCAGTCTAATACACTAACAGTTCATATAGTTCTGAATTGTCATGCACTAATATGGCTTCTATTTACATATAAAACTGTTTTCTTTCAGTTTTATCATAAGTCAATGGAAAGATCACGTATGCCTACTAAAAAATTCAAATGTGACTTATTCCAGTCCCCTGTGTTTATGCAGAAAGATAGTCCCCCCTCCCCAGCCAACACTAAGGCTAAGATTTTCAGAAATAACTCACATGGGCAGCATCACAATTTGACTGTCCAACTTGATCATTACCTTAAAGGAGCCTGATTTTTAGGAAGTGCTGAGCACCTGTCTTCTCAAAGTCAGGCACCAGTAAAATATCTTAAACTGGGCAATCAAAAATGGAGGGACCCAAAACCCTGAGTCATTTTCGAGAATCTTGCCTAAATCTATTGTTGATAAAGAAAACTCTTAACTATTGCATAAATGAGTTTGAATTGAATTTCATGGAGTGGGACAAAATGGGCCTGTTCTGCTCTTGTTTAGATTAGGCAAATATCGACCAGGGATGGTCTAGGTATATTTAATCCTGCCTCTGCACAGGGAGACAGACTAAATGATCTCTTGAGGTCCTGTCCATCTCTACAGTTCTATGACTCTGTGTGTACAGTCCCACGGACATCAGTGGGGGTTGCATTAATGTACCAGAATCAAATTTGGCTTGTCATTATCAAATACCAGACAGAAAATTTTTGACACGGCTGAAGTAAGTTCAGATGAAATAGCCTTTGCCTCTAAGTAGCCAAGATGGTGAAAACAAAATCGCCCAAAAATTCTACCTAATTCCTAAGGCAACTTTTATGAAAAAAAAAAAAAACAGTCCCTTTCACTGGCTCAAAAAAAACCTGTATCATGACCTAACATTAAAACAAATTGGCAGAACTTCTAATTTAATTTTAGCTTTTTCTTTACTTTCAAAATAGCAGGAGCCATATAGTCTTCTAGCTGAAATTGGTGTGTGAAATTCATACTGGAGTAGCCTGAAGATATCAGTGATGAACTAAAAGAAGCAAAAAACACTGTGGAAGTTAGAATGAACAGTGAAGAACTTGAAAATGTGTTTGAAAACAGGTGAACAAAAAAATCCCACATTATTGGGTTTACACCAAGATAGCACAAGTACTAATCAAAACAGCCTAATACGCTCCGCAAAAATGCTGGAATGTACAATTGGCAAATGACTGGAAGTATATTAAAGTTCAAGATCCAAAATAACTGTAAAAGAAAGGCAACAAGACAAAAGGTAAGGAACTCACTGAGTTCCTATAAACACTCCTAAAGCAGCACTAGAGCTGAGCAAAATTTTAAGCAGACTTACTGCATCACTCGTGGGTTCTTATTTACTTGTTTCCTTACAATGGGTTCCAACAGTTCTCTAAGGCTGCATGCTACTTTTTATAGAAAAGTGATTAACATCCAACAGAGAAGATTGGGGCTCACACTGATAAAAGTTCCTTTGCTTTTGCAGAAGCTGCCAAGAAGGCAACTCTTCAAAGTCATCACATCACAGAAAACTAGGAAAAACAGACAGGGAGATTTATGCAGGAGTAGGATTGATCCAGAATACTTATCACTCCATTGCAACTACATTGTAATGAGAACCTACTGAGTTGCTCTTGGCCTCTCAGTTCCAAGAATGGGGCCTAGGTCTTAATCACATTATTTTAGACCACAAATACTGCTGACAGGAGTTAAAGGAACCATTCTAACAGAACCAACAGTTTCAAAAGATTAATTTCTTTGAGGAAATTGGAGAAAACTTTCATGTTCCTAATGGGAATGTAAGATTATTAAATATTTAATAAAAAAAGAAACCAGAGTCACTGCCCAAAACCTAGATGGTAAGATTCTAGGGTTGGGACTACCTTTATTTTATTTACATTTTGTTGTACTCTACAGTACTAAGCACAGTTTCACTCAAATACCATCACCACCACTTGTAAGGAAACAAGTAAATAAGAACCCACGAGTGATGCAGTAAGTCTGCTTAAAATTTTGCTCAGCTCTAGTGCTGCTTTAGGAGTGTTTATAGGAACTCAGTGAGTTCCTTACCTTTTGTCTTGTTGCCTTTCTTTTACAGTTATTTTGGATCTTGAACTTTAATATACTTCCAGCCATTTGCCAATTGTACATTCCAGCATTTTTAAGGAGTGTAAATGAATGGGAGCTGAGTCCCCCTTTCCTCCCAAGCATAATATTCATTGCTACAAAGTTGTAATTAAACCCCATTACAACCTGACCCTGTTCCCCACTGTATCACCAGTCTATTGCTAATGGACCCAATCGCTTGGTACTATGTGCTTATAAACCAACTAGGTATGGCCAGAGTCTAATCACTATTCTAACTCAGGGATTACAAGACACACTTCCAGGCTCAGACCTCATCGGTCATCCTTTGGGACATAGGGCACTGCTGACCAGATGCCCTAGACTCTAAAACCAGTGTGGGATCTCCCAAGCCCACCCACTCCCTCAGCATTTGATCTAGATTGTGGGAACTCTGGTCTGCAAATTTAATCCCTTTGGGGATATGTGGCAGGAAAGCAAAGAACACAAGCTTAGCAAAGAAATTTCTTAACCACAGTGACTTTACTAAAACACCCAAGAGTTACAGAACTTTGAAAATAAGACAAGTCCTGAGATGTACCACATCGTAGTTCGATCTCACCTGCTTTGTGAGTCCATGGTTCATCAGCTTCTCACACTGGATAGAGTTTGCTCCATTTTCTCTCTCCTGTAAGTTCTTATGAATGGTGTCTGTCGGCCAGTCCTGCTGCTGGCCACCCTCCTGCTGCTGGCCACCCTCCTGCTGCATAGAGTAGACTCCCATTCTTAAGTCTCTATCTCTGTGTAATGTGCTCAACTTGAGAAGCTCCAAGCCCAAACAATTATGCTTGCCCCACCTGCCTTGCAAGCACGTGTAGAAATTCACTGTTCAATGGGAGTGCACCAGTAGTTGATAATTATTCAAAGTCAATCGTCCCAGATGATTCTCTGTCATTGATAGCCCTTCAATGAGTGGCCGAATACTTTTTCTGGATGAGGCAACTGTCTGGAACACAATACGATAGGCTGCCCTCAGCCAAGTTTAACTTTGTATTCAACAACTACTGCAAAATGGAGTTCATAATTTGATACAGACATATTCCATTCTGTCTCTCTCTCACACATACCATTAGGAGTGAAAACCTGAGCTGAAAACAAAACTCTTCAATTGATTTAGAAGAAGTTTTGCAGATTTTTCCCATCTGCCATCTGATTTTCCTAAATGTATATCATTGCCTACAGTTGGAGGCAAATCTGTTGAACTGGTATCTCTACACGGTCTGCTTTGTACTGCTTTCTAATATAAAACATTAGGTCATTATAGAATAGGTAAACAATTTTCAGTTATTGACCACACTGAATGTTTACAGTGGCTGCGTACAGATGTGAGGCACCAGCAAGGTTTACTGCAAAATTTCAGTGTTCAATGACCTTCAAAATTCCATCTGGACACCGATCTAGGAAATATTGAATATTGGGATAGAGCTGGACGTTAAAAAAAAAGGGGGTTACTATTCTGAAAAGCAACAGGTATAAAAATGGAACCCTTTTGCACAACGGATCTGCTCCCTGTGTGTGTCAGGGTCAAACTACTAACTTATGTGTACTGCTGCTTACTTCTGTTGTCCCTGCTGAGCCAACACAACTACGGCAGAATGAGCCAGATTTGACTCTGACTTGTGTATCGTCAGAGTTGCCAATTAAATTGCAACTGGGGAAATCCCAATTAGGCCTTCAGTTATATCTTTCCAAGCCCACTGAAGAGGGTAAGATTCCACATGTATAACTGAGGGCAGAATGGCCCTGCAGCATCCTGGTACAGGTGATGTGTGAACTAGAAAAATCAGCTTCCCTTTCTGGTTTTCATGCATTAGTAAAATACTTTTTTACAAGGCAGGTGGAGGGATTGTTTGAGGAGTTGGGATAGGAAATAGTCCTGGAGGAGGCCATGTACAACCAATTTTTATGAGATCACAGCATGTTATGGGACTATCCTGTTGTATGTGTTGCCTGTGCTGAGGTACTGTTTTTAATTTTTGTACAATGCCCAGAGCACTGGATGGGCACTTTGTAAATAGAAATTAATGGATTAGTATGAGGAGGAGGAGGGGAGGAGGGGGAGAGAATGTTTAACTCCTTCAGAAAAAAATAAAAAAGGCTGTTTTCACTGAAATTTTCAAAATTAAACCAAGCAAAGAAATTCTGTCCAGAGGACAATCTGACCTGGAACCTGTATTACCAAACATGGCAAATTCCTTTGACAGCATAATTTCAAGAGGACTCCCTAGAGGCTTCTCTGATTCTGTGGTAACATGTAGTTCAGGGACATGATGATACTTTAGGGCAGCTGACAAACATCTGTAGTCCATGTACAGCTATGGTGGTTTAACAGAAGAAACAATCCCTAAGTTCTGCCATTGCTGTAGTATCTGGCTGGTGAATCTTGCCCATATGCTCAGGGTTTAGCTGATCGCCATATTTGGGGTCGGGAAGGAATTTTCCTCCAGGGCAAATTGGAAGAGGCCCTGGAGTTTTTTCGCCTTCCTCTGTAGCATGGGGCACGGGTCACTTGCTGGAGGATTCTCTGCTCCTTGAAGTCTTTAAACCACGATTTGAGGACTTCAATAGCTCAGACACAGGTGAGGTTTTTCGCAGGAGTGCGTGGGTGAGATTCTGTGGCCTGCGTTGTGCAGGAGGTCAGACTAGATGATTATAATGGTCCCTTCTGACCTTAGTATCTATGAATCTAGTGAAATAGACAGTAGCTGCCCTCGTTACAGAAGCAATCTATAAAAAGACAGCAACTCTCTGTAAGTCTGAAAAACCCAAACTGTATGTATTGAGGGAATCAACCATCAAAGGAAGAGTTTGATTCCAAAAAATATTCTAGCTTGATTAAATTCAATTTGGAGCCATTATTCTATGACTCGACCAACGGTTTTAGATAAAGCTTTTTAAGTGTCTTGACCCGACGGTAATATTTGCGGGGAGAAGGCTGAGAAGACATCTAGTCTGTGGAAATTTATTAAGTCTTGTGGTAAGAGTTTAATATAACTTTGCAAAAATGAATATACTATATAGATAATTCACCTAGTACTTTGTAGAGAGGCATGGGTGCAACTTTCAGCCATCTGCACACATTTATTATGCTGTTGTCTGAATGTTCAAACCTCTCTACATTGAAAAACACAGTAGTTTGATTTTCAAAACTTTATAAGCAGCTAAAGCCTGAACAATAAGAGCCTGTATCATAGACTAAGTTAGCCCTTCTGCCCCTGAATGTCCCCATACCTCTGATTTTACCTGTAGCTTGCTAGTATTTTTTTGTTTTGTTTTTCGCACGAGGAAGCCAGCCTATAAAATTAACATACATACTTTTGCTTCAGGAGTATCACCTGCTTTTAATAGTGTATAAACTAAACTCAACTGCATAGAAAATTATACTGTAGAAAACAGCCTGCATTGGCAAGGGCATAGACTAAAAGACCTAATAGGTCTTTGCCATCTCTAATTTCTATGATTCTAACAGCCTGGTAACCTGAAGTTATTACAAGTACAAGCACAGATCTGGTGAAGAAAGGGGAAAGGCTGCATCTGGACAAACATTTTATGTTCAGATTATAAAAGAAAGCAGATTTCTGTTTCAAACCCATCTTCCCCTGCTACGAAATACACACATACTTATGTTTCTAATTTCCACTACATGGGATTTGTTAAAACTACAGACAAGCCAAACTACACTAAAATACTGCCAAAGAACCATTTGGTCTGCCTGCCTGTGGGTATAATAGCCTTTCACCCACTGGCAAAGTTTTCATGTTATGAAAAGCATTTGAATGCTATGCTACACTGCAACAAACTACAAATCTGTCTTAATGACATGTGGCAGACACATTATTGATACAATTAAATGCACTATCATTTAAAAAAAGAAAATCTATCAAATTTAATATTGTGTATGCAATTAGAATTTTACTAGGGACTTTCAGCAGATCAAGTGTCACTGTCTGCAACATGAAGGAACAGGAATTTATCCACAGACAATTTAACCACTTCTCTGCTGAGCAAAGTACAGAAAACATTCAGAGTTGCCAGCTGTGGCTGATATATCTTGGCCTTCTTTTCCTGCTAAAGTGTTTAAAAAGAACTGCCAAGAAACATGAATTTGCTAACCATTCATGGGTTATAATAGCCACATTATTCAAGAAGCACAGACTTGTGACTGTGAAGGAGCCTTGCTCATACAAAATGGTGGTTAAAAATGTCAGTCACATATAACAGCACCACATTTGTGTTGGTCTGGTTCAAAATGTGCCAACATTTCTCATGCAAACTACTCTTTATGAAGGGTGACTTAACTAGTGCGGTGAGCATCTTTCTTTGTTTCATATGAAATTTTGTATTACCGACACCAATCATTCAAAACCTATGTATCAGCCCCTCTTCCCTCCAAAAAAAAAAAAATCATGAAATTGGCTTAAAAGTCAAGAGATTTTATAACAACAACATCTGGGTTCTTTTTATTTGCCTTTTGGGTTTTGAACTTTTGGGGCAGATTTGTTCATATTTTTAAGCTTTTCTCCACAACCTTGTGGGTTAGAAACTTATTTTTTTCAAAAATTGAAAACTGAGATTCTTACATATTCACATGACTAGCAGCTAAGGCTTTAAGAAAATCAAGTAACACGAGACTTGCAACAAAATCGTTAGAGTTCGCAACACTGGGAATCCACAGTTTCATTAGAAAGCCACGAAAATGTTTGTCTGGTTTTGTTATGAAATCCAATATCAACCAAGGTTGATCAGGCTCAGTTTCCCACCAAATTTATAGTCTTGTATCCAAATCCTATTCAATTTCACAATTTATGGGTGAAACCAGGTGATGTTCAGAGTTTTACTGGACTGTTTGTTGGGTATATATTGTAATAAAGTTGGTTGACAAAGCTGTTCTCTCTCTCTCTCTCTCTCTCACACACACACACACACACACACACACACAGAGGAGTCCAATGACTTGCTTTTTCATAAAAACAAATTAGTCCAACTCAGTCTATCAAATACATAATTAATACCCTAAGAGAAATGCCTAAATACATATCGGACACATTCCAGTCTCTCAAATAAGTACTGTAATATACTTAAATGAAAAACAGTGTAAATACTTCATTTCCTGTGAGACCAGAAAGATTTCAAAGAGCCATTCATGTTTCTTGATTAAACAGAGGTTTTAGAAACTTCCATAATAGTTTTTATTTGTATTTTCAAATAAAGATTAAAGATCTAATACTAATGTTATAATAATTTAATTCATGTTGTTGCCTCTGGTGGCGGTTTGTATCACAATTTTACTGTAATTTAATGCCAAAATTTGCTCAAAAAAGTTTTGCTAATTTAAAAAAAAAAAGTCACCAAAATGAAATAAAGAGATTTCTTGCTATTTAGTTCCTTAATAGAATGCAGTTTGGCTCTCAGACAGCATTCCAGTGAGCTGTCATTACTTGTTTTACTTTTTCTTTTTACTTGAGACTTTTGTGGTGTTGGATTCTTATAGCTGGTTACAATTCCTTTTAAAGTAAAACTCAGGCTGAAATTCTTTTTGATTAGCCTCTCTCTCTCGAAATTGGAGTGAAGTCCTTATTTCATACAAAGTATTTACAGCTTTTTGAAATTCAGCCATGCTGCAGTTTAAAAACAAAAAACAGAAGAACTTTAAAAAAAGGGCTGAATTTATACTATTAACTTCTCACTATCAAAATCAGTAATGTATTTTACTAGCATTAAACAGTAATTAAAATACCATAAATATTACATCCATCCAATGGTTCAAATGTACAATTGTATAGTAGTGGCCAGAGCTAAGCAAATAATTAGTAACACAATTTAATTGATTCATTTAGTCTAATTTAGCTTGCAAAATACCGGCAAGCAGATTGAAATGGCCTTTATTTGGGAGTGTGATGGGGCCATGCTCTGTCCCTGTCCTCTGATGCCCTAGAAACTGCTGAGAGTCACTTTCATCTTGTGTGCAGGCTGTATTTTATTCTAAACCAATTCACCAACACCAGGACAATGCAACACCTCAGTTTTAACCTCTGCTTCTTACAGGTCTTCTTTGTAGGACCCTAGGAGGGATAGCTGAGTGGTTTGAGCGTTGGCCTGCTAAACCCAGGGTTGTGAGTTCAATCCCTGAGGGGGGCCATTTAGGGATCTGGGGCAAAAATTGGGGATTGCTCCTGCTTTGAGTAGGGGATTGGACTAGATGACCTCCTGAGGTCCCTTCCAACCCTGATATTCTATGAAGTCTCCCTCACTCTAGGGAGCTCCTTCATTCTAGGCTCAGCAAGCCCTGTTCTCCTCAACCTATAACACTTCCTTCCTGGCTTTTTATCAGGAAGGTCAGCTGACAGCTAATTAGTTCCTTACCTCCCCAGCCACTCCTTCTGATTGAATAATTAGCCAATCAGCTGTTACTGGGGAAACTAATGGAGGCTAAAGCCATCAGAGTGCTGACCACCTGTTAGATCTCAGCAATCTGTCACAGGGAGTATTCAATACAATTTATTATTTTTTAAAATAATTCATACCTAGATGGTGAACTATTCTCTAGGACTATTCAGTATTCTTATTTGAGCTGTTTTGATTTGTTGTGATTGGTCAGATAAGTTACATGGTGTTATTATGTATTTATATTGTGGTAGCACTTAGTAACCCCAGTTGTGGGCCAGGACCACCCTGTGCTAGGTGCTGTACAACCACAGAACAAAGACGGTCCTGCCCTAAGAAGTTTACAATCTACATCTTAGACAAAAAACAACAGATGGGGGAACACAAGGAAACAATGAGATAATAATTAGGTATTATTCATATTTGGTGTGTCAAGAAGTGTTTTAACACTTCCAACATGAATACTCATAAATGTAAATCTGAAATTCAGTTTCTGCAAATACTTACACTGGCTACTTTGTGATTGGTCTTCTATTCATGACAGTGTTACTATTTGTATTGCAATACTGCCTACGGGAATTGCTCATGCATCAGGGACCGATTGTGCATTAGAACTCCAGCATTTGGTATTCTCAAAAAGCAAACAGAAAAGGTGCACAAGTATGACGCAAACCAAAATCAGGGGGAATATTCACAAAATACAATACATGGTATTCATCCCGCTCTAATAATCAACACAATTTACATTTGTCTTTGTCAAGCTGTGATAGTAACAAGACTCACCATTGTATTAACAAAATTCTCAGTTAACTCATGGGTATTACAAGCTTAATTTTTCCACTTCCACTTCTGAGTATGGTATACTATATGCCCCTTGGTGAAAAAGAAATTCTAGCACATAGCTTTCCAACATGTTGACACAAGGTATTAACATTAACAACAGGAACTCATGAGGCCCAATTCTGTACTAATTTACAGCTCACAACCCCCCATTGACATCAGTGGAACACACAGGCTGTAAGTCAGTGTAGCATTTGGCTCATCAAGTTCAATTTATTAGGCTAAAGGTAGACTAGTTTTATATAAATGTATACAGCCTCTACCGCAGTGTTTCTCAACCTTTTCAAGGTGGTGACCCATTATTGGAAGTCAAACATTTTCACATTCCCCTTACATTTGCTATAAAAGAAAGAATAAAAAAAATGTATCAGTGATAACGTAACAATGATATGCCTATGTAATACAACAACTACTCCTACCACCACCCACCCCGGGGTGCAATCCACTTGTTGAGAAACATTGCTTTACTGTAACTAAATATACAAATAAAGGAGTTAAGAGGAGGGAAACTATTATGTTTCTGTAAAAAGTTAATTAAAGGTACAGCTTGGATAGAACAGGACTAATGCAAGGACTTATGCAGGATTGGGCTGACACAACTAAATGGATTCAAACTGAATTTACTATTTGTGAAATTTCCCTCTGTGCAAAGGACCAGTACACCTCTGCATTACTTACATGACACTTAAGGCCTCAAAATAAGGCTTATGTGCAAGTCAATGGAAATTTTGCCTTCATCAGGAATGCAAGATAGGCAGAGGCCACTCGCTAGACATTTTTAGACCCTTTTAAAAGCTTGCTTTTTAGTCAATTTAGACAACTGTGTCAGAATAGCCACACCACTTCTTTAAGATACATCACTGAGTGGTTGCTGTTGTTGCTTGTTTTAATTTTAGCTGAAAACTTGGAAGACATTTTTGGTTTTAGATTTGCACTTGCAACCACTAATATCTACTTAGGAATGAGGCAAACAGCCCCCCCAAGACTAACCAAAAAAAAAAGCAAATAACTGACAAAAGGATTTTTAGAAAGTTAAAAATAAAGTTTTTGAAGACCCATTGGCAGCTGCCAACTCTGTTCATTTTTCTTAGTAGGCTTTAGACACTTTATAGCAGAGTATGAATAAGAATTGGAACTTTACATGTTCAGTGATTCTATATTCTTCTACTTTTTATTCTGCTTTTTAATTTCTGGGCATGATTTAAAAAAAGCCCCAAACAACTGAATTCTTACAACGCAAACCAATTTTTTCAGTACAAAATAAAATCATTGACTTCTAGGTTAGATAGAGTCACAACAAATTCTGACCCTGCCCCCATAAATCTAATAATTATAATCCAGGTTTAGTAAGCTTCTGTATAGTATGGCAGGCATAAACTCTCAGTCATTTATTATCAACCTTCATCCCCACCAGGAATTCCTTACTTTCCTAATGGGGTTAGCTGTAGAGAGAGCATCCTTTTCATTCACCTCCAGTTTCATATTTAGTATGGTGGAATTTAATTAGGACACTTTCTCCCATGTCATACAATGTAGTGGTTTAATACATGGACTGTACAAATGATGTGCACCTTGTCACAGCAATTTTTTTTTCAAAATAGGACTTAAGCAGCACATAGGTCTCATGTTGGCTCTCTGCACATGGGCGGATTTTACTAGTTCTGCTATTCACTGCAAACATTCTCTGCATTATGTTAAGAATTGACACAGAAGTTTCTGAGACACCCCGCACCAAGCTACATGAAATGGCTCCTGATTGACTAGACTGAGGAACCACTAAGAGTACATCTACCCAGCAAGACGCAGCCCACAGCAGTGAGTCTCAGAGGTTGGGTCTACAGACTCAAGTTTGCGGGGCTTACACTACAGCATTAAAAATAGCTGTGTGGATGTTCAGGTTCTGGCTGGAGCACAGGCTCTGAAGCCTAGAGCACAAGATGGGCTTCAGAGCTTAGGCAACAACCAGAGCCACAACATTTACACAGCGTCTTTTCACGACAAGGACAGGCTGTGAGACTTGCTGCAGTGGGCTGCCGCTTGCTATGTAGATGTACCCTTAGGTGGTCACTCTCTTCTTTAAACACAATCTCAAACATCTGCTGCACTAAATCTAATAAAGCTAAACAGAAAAGAAGGATCCTGAAATTGGAGGCCCCGGACAGATCTTCTGTATGAAATTATTGGCCTATTTCTAAGTTTCAGTCCATATTCCGTTGTAACGAGGAGAGCCAGCCAGTACATGCATCTCTTAGTAGTAACCAATCTTCCCTTTAAAAATATTTCCTCCCACTGCTTGTCCAGGTGTTAAATAGACCCCTTAAAAACCTGAGCTGAAACCTATTTCTTTTGTAGGCTTATTGATTCTTTACAATAAAAGCTCAATTATGTTGTTTCTCTTTGCTATTTAACCTCAGAACAAAGGTCTCTCACTAGCTGCAAGATCCTCTTTTACAATTGCCTTCCTGCCTCTTCAGAATGAATTTCAACAGGCTGTGTTTTCTTGTGCATTTTTTCTTTGAACTGCTGTGCTTCCTTCATTTTGAGTTAGTTTAATATGAAACAGATTTGGTTCTCTTGTTTACTTAAAAGGCGTTAACTATAAATTAGTAATTCTTGAATGTGAGGCATCATGTGTGCTGCTGCCCCCTCAACAGCAGTGCAGATGTGAAAGGGGGCCTGTTTCACTCTTCATTATTCCCCCACCCTTGTAAATGCAGGACCCCGATGCTCTCCCTCATTCTGAAGGCTATCCTATTACACTAATGTACAGACACAGGTTTGTTTCGCTAGAATGTGTCCTTTTAGCACTTAGGAACGGGACTGGGAGAGACAGAATGGCTTTGAATTCAGCATTCTGGATTTTTTTCCCACTTTCTTATGTCAGTTTGAACTAGATTTGTCACCATGGCACAGGACAGACATTTAATTTTAAAGTGACATCACTGATCATAAGTTGTTGACCTTCCTGTGGCTCACAATGGGAGTCGATGGGTCTGCTCTTGGGTGGCTCCATTACTTTCTTGCTGAGTGTTTCCAAAAGATGAATTTTAGGTAATTGTTCATCACCCCCAAGGACACACTTCACAGGGCTCCCTCTTCTCTCATTGTTTTGAGGTGTAGTACACGAGCCTACTGGGAGAGTTAGTAAGGTGGCATGCTCTACTGTGCTTTTAGTATGCTGAAGACCACCACATAAATTTCTGTCTCATCCTGCCGTCAGTCAATACAGTCAATTGCCTTACTTGGTATCTCACTGAGATTTGAGCATGCATGAAGGCTTCCTGGTCAAAGCACGATTCCAATAAGAGGGAAGCAATGCTAATAGGTTGGGGAGAAGCAGTAGGAAGATATGGTGAAAAAAAACCCACATCCATCCCTCTGATTGAGGATGTGTGCCTGTCATTTATTACATGAGTTTGCTATCTGTGGGTAATGATGGATGATCAGCTGCTATTAGATGATCACATAGCAGCAGTGACCAGGAGAATGCTGTTTATTCGTGGTACTTCAATGGGAGTTCTGGGTGTTCAGTGCCTCTCAAAAATCCAAGGGCGTTAGAGGTCTCAAAAAATGGAAGCACCATAAATATTGAACACACTTGAAAGTTTTTGCACTGGCGCATGGAGCAAAGAGAGAGGCAAACAAACTGTGAAGACCAGAGTCTGACATGAGCAGAGAACATGGGCCTTTGGGCGGAGTGAAAGGAGCAGGAAAGAGTGAGCCAGAGGTGGCAAATGATAGAAGAGATTGGCAAAGAATGACAGAGAAAAAGATCGTTCTTCAGACAGTGGAATCATAAAGGAGTCCTGGAAACAAAGACAGAAACAGAACACAAGACTGCAAAGCCTAGAATCAGAAAGCAGAATCCAAAGAGGAACACTCATACTCCCGCTTGGAAATATTTCCAGGGAAAGGGTGTAATAAATAGGGGATATTTTTACACACAAGCAAATTTAAATTGGATTTGTTTACTCAGGGGAAAAAAATCTAGGCCCTACAATGTTTGGCAAAATCGTTTCATTTTACATTCCTTTAAGGTCCCAGGGTTTTCTGACAACACTTTTCTTTGGCCTTCTATCCCTGATTAATTATCACATGATCTGACTCACACTTTGTGATGACTGAAGTGAAAGACCTTTAACATTACATCAGTGTTGCTACTATTACTGTCAGATAATCAGTGAATATTTAGCTCAAGGGCTACCTACGCTAGACCAAAAAGGCATGCGTTAGTCCAGTGCTGAATAAGCTTTTTGTTAAAACCACTATCGTTTATGTATCTTAATCTGCCTAGGTATTGCAGACTAGGGTTTCTTTTCTGTTTGATTGGTTATTTTTCTAGACATATTTAGGTTCCAAGTATAAATCTTCAAAAGTACGGTTAATTTGAGTTTATGTCTATGTTACGTGAAATCTGCCTTAACCAATTTATAGTAAAAACACACCCAGCTCTTGCATAGCACTTTTGATCTCTAGGTCTCAAATTGCCTTCCAAAGGACAGTTAAGCATTATTGTCCCCATTTTACAGATGTGGAAATGGAGACAAAAAGAAGTGAAGAAAAAATTCAAGTATCCTGACTCAGAGAACCTCATCCTGTCCTCTGAACCACACCTCTGCCCCCAGGTCAACAGGGTGCAGGACAAAGGGCACAGGAGTTTGAGTCTAGGGCATACTCATCTTCCTTGGGTTACCTGATCTGTTGGCATGCTTTAGATGTTCAGGTATTTCCTATCATCAGGCTTTGCATCAGTTTCAGTTCAGTTCAAAGCTGCTAAACTGATACTGAACAGAGGGAGGCCTTGCAGTATCTTTTACATGCAGTAGTTTTACATGCTGTGTATCATATTCCAGAAGAAACTTAAATTAGGGCATGGCTGAAGATAATATCCCAACAATAAGATGATATTGTTCTACACTTACAAGAAGGCAAAAGACAAGCTGAAAGACACTGATTGTGAGCGAAGTCTTCTTGGACAGGGAAATCCCAACAGAAGGAACCTATCTACAATATAACAGAGGCTCACTGTCTTTGGAAAACACTGTTAACATGAAACTATACCAAGAGTCAAGAGGGCGGGGGGTTCTTAGCTCCCAGGAACCTGTTTCTTCCATTAACACCTTATTAATGCCAGGCAGGTGTTTCCCAATGCAATGCCTGGCATTAGCAAGTCGTTATGGGGAGAAACAATGGAGAGTCATATTTCCAGCAGCCAAGGAAACATAGCAGTGTATGCAGAAAGCACAGTGAGAGAACACATTCTACCATAATTAAATATATTTTAATTCTCTTTAGTTTTATACACACTGGATTATTTTTGTTGCATATTTAGGAGCTCTAACTTTTTGCCAGTAAATATAACCATTCCTAATAGTCTCCAAGAACAGCAAAATCTCAGTCAAAATGAGGTATGAAAACAGCAAGTGAGCTCAAGCTGTTCTGCTTATTTTATACTGAAGGAATCCTACTTTTTTATATGAAGAAAACAATGTACACCACAAAAATTCAGTGTTAAGCTTTCAGGTTTACAGCATGTTATGCTTGGTCATGGTGGACACTTAAACCCCAAAACAGACAATTTCTGAATGTTTCAATCAAGCCACTTTTGTTTAATTCTTAAAAGCTATTCAATATATCAACAGTAACCTATTTCTTCACGTCAGGGTGCACATCTCTGTGTGCGTGGTCCTATCCTGACAAAAGCTACCAGTAACATATAGCTCTATGCCATTCTAGTTTTTAAGATAATTTTAATAATTTCATATTCCAAGACTAGCTTTTAGAATGGGGTCAAATACCTGTACACACACTCCATTAGATCTGCCCCTCCTCAAAAGCAAACAAAGTTCCAAACCTCAGACCCACACTGTCTGTGTGGTTCCAATTAAACACCGCAAATCTGATTGTGCCATTAAGGCACAAGCCTGTGTTTAGGGTGGTGCAGAACTGCTGTGGCCCCACAAGGCGTTCCAAGAGCTATTGTACCTCAGACACAAACCTTTACAAAAGCTCCCTGCGTGCTGGCAAAAGTGCCCCCACTGTGCCAGCTCTTCAGATGCAGAATGAGAAGGAACATGGAATAAGAGAAGCAGATGGCCATGGTCAGGTAATTCATTTGACTGGGTTCAAACAGGGAATAAGCCCACTGGTCCACATGCCCTTCCCCCTTACACACTTGTCATAAATATAAAGGGAAGGGTAAACACCTTTAAAATCCCTCCTGGCCAGAGGAAAAACCCTTTCACCTGTAAAGGGTTAAGAAGCTAGGATAACCTCGCTGGCACCTGACCAAAATGACCAATGAGGAGACAAGATACTTTCAAAGCTGGAGTGGGGGGAGAAACAAAGGTTCTCTCCGTCTGTGTGATGCTTTTGCCAGGAACAGAAAAGGAAAGTTTTGAGGTGTAGTACACGAGCCTACTGGGAGAGTTAGTAAGGCGGCATGCTCTACTGTGCTTTTAGTATGCTGAAGACCACCACATAAATTTCTGTCTCAGCCTGCCGTCAGTCAATACAGTCAATTGCCTTACTTGGTATCTCACTGAGATTTGAGCATGCATGAGTCTTAGAACTTAGTAAGTAATCTAGCTAGATATGCGTTAGATTCTGTTTTGTTTAAATGGCTGATAAAATAAGCTGTGCTGAAAGGAATGTATATTCCTGTTTTTGTGTCTTTTTGTAACTTAAGGTTTTGCCTAGAGGGATTCTCTATGTTTTGAATCTGATTACCCTGTAAGGTATTTACCATCCTGATTTTACAGAGGAGATTCTTTTACACTTTTTCTTCCATTAAAATTCTTCTTTTAAGAACCTGATTGCTTTTTTATTGTTCTTAAGATCCAAGGGTTTGGGTCTGCGTTCACCTATGCAAATTGGTGAGGATTTTTATCAAGCCTTCCCCGGAAAGGGGGTGTAGGATTTGGGAGGATTTTGTGGGGGGGAGAGAGAAAGACGTTTCCAAGCGGGCTCTTTCCCTGTTATATATGCGTTAGACTCTTGGTGGTGGCAGCAATAAAGTCCAAGGGCAAAAGGTAAAATAGTTTGTACCTTGGGGAAGTTTTAACCTAAGCTGGTAAAAATAAGCTTAGGGGGTTTTTTCATGCAGGTCCCCACATCTGTACCCTAGAGTTCAGAGTGGGGAAGGAACCTTGACAAAATAAGCCCATTGATCCACATGCCCTTCCCCCTTACACACTAATGCAAGGGACAACCACACACTGTTATTATTACTATTAGTCATTTTTATTATGGTAGTGCTATTAATCATGTTTATTATGTTTAAAATGGAGCTCCATTGTTCCTGGTACTGTATATGCACAGAGTCTCTGCCCCAAAGCACTTTCAGTCTATACAGACAAGACAGACACACGGTAGGGGGAAGGGACATAAAGTATGGCCCTTAATATTAGAAATGTAATAATCGTCAATACTGGAAGTAGAATAAGAATATATAATTAAGGGGAGATCCCTATGAGAAATAGGTTTTCCCACCAGGGAATGACCTTTCTTAACCTTTCCAATCTCTACCTTCCACCACTTATGAGTTATGAGAAAAGCCCTAACACCTGGAAACTGCACAATTCCCACTGTTATGTTTTCAGGCTCTGATTTATATACATAATCTTTAGAATTTCCTAATATATATTTATGGTGTGGTCCATAGTTTTGCTAACTTGACACTGGCGTCTAGGTCGCCATGGGAGCTCCTTACCTAACCACACTTTTGTATGCTAGAGCTGCAGAAGAATGGACCACGTTTCATAAGGCTAACTGAATCTCTACCCTGTAAAGTCTGCTTGGATTTCAGTATTTGATACATGCTTTCCTCAGTATAAATTATATCTTTGAAAGGTTGTAAAATAAAATGTCTACAGCTTGACTGAGGGTCCTTTCTTTACAAAACTAAAGCTACTTACTGACTGCATCATGGAACTGATTTGATATTCCCCGATTCAGATATTACAAGAAGTTACCTGGAGGGTGAAATATCAACTAGCACTCAAATGAGAAAATTAGACAACAAAGATGAGAAGAGAAAGGAAATAGCTACTTCATATAATTTAGACAATTTACAAGAGCTTTTTAACTGCTGTCTAGCGCAACATCAGGGGAGCGAGATAATATCTATCTCAATCCAGTCTTCATGTGCAGTGCTGGGATGTCCTCTTGTAAAGTGCGCCACTTTGTGGCTACTAGTTTCTCTGCAAAATCAACTGCTTTGTCATTTGCTTTACAGCTTTGGAATAACCATTTTCCTCTTTTCAAAACTACATTGCTCCACTGTTCACATGCCCTCTCCCACTTATTCGTCATGAGTGGGAAATATCTACAGTACTGTAAATGGTCTAGAATTTAACATACAAAACTTCCTCTAATGGTACAAAAATGAGATCAAATTGATGGCCTGTACTATAAATTCTTTATAATAAAATCTTTCCTCAGATTTTCTTCTCTTAGTGATTAAAAACCCCTTCAGAATTCCATTTACACTCTTCTTTCATACTTTTAAAAGTCTTTGAAGCTCACTTTCCTGACTGAAAAAAAACAAAACACAAGAAAGGCTGATATTGATGTGAAGCTAAAGGGGTCTCCTGGCATTAGAATCGAATGACCCTTATGGCTAGTGGAGATGCTGGAGAAAGACAGATTTGTCCTTAATCCAGGGATATTTCAGTCATTGAAACTTACTTTTATGGAGGTTTAGGACACCTGAGGGCAAGATATAGCAAAAAAGACAAATATAAAAGATTATATTGACAAACTATTTCTAGACCTGTATTTTGGTGTACATGTATTAGCAATGCACAGCTATTCAGCATTTGCCATAACAACTATCAACAGTAGTGAGGCGAAGTTTAATGAAATGACCACCCAAAAGGTGAGATCGTCCCCAAAACTCACCAGGAAGTACCCTATTCAAATAGGCACGACCACACACACAAAACCCACAATGTCAGTAAATAAACAATAAAACTGTTTTTTGGGAGATTTCTGGTACTTCCTGCTTTTGGGTAAGCTGATAAAAAGCAAACAAACAATCTTTCCTATTTTTTCCAGGGTCCTTTTTAAAATGACTAAAGTGCTTGTGAAAGAGGCTGGTTTCATTTGGAATTCAGAGTCCAGCCCAGGAAGCACATGATAATTGTGATGGATGTGGGGCAGCTCTGTAATAATTTGTTAATACTGTATGTGGTGTGGCTACTGGGATGTTTACTGTATGAATACAATGGTGTAGTTTAGCATTAGGCTGTCGGAAAAAACAACGAGGAAACAAAATAGATTGAGACAAACTACTTCCCCATAAACACTTCAGACAATACCTGAACTATTAATTGTGATGAGCCTACCTCGAAGCACCAGCCATATTCCAAAGCTTATTTTGCCAGTGCTGGGAGCCAGCAGATCAAAGAGAGTATAAGCAGTTAAAAATTACATATTTTGTCCAGAGGTCAGGAAGTTGCTGCTGAAATGCTGTTCTGAGAGTGACACACACAGACATTGCTGGGGATGTCTGAAAAGCCTAGGCCAGCCTGGGTCACCTAGGTCAGCCTAGATGGTAAGGCTTTAGGTAAAACACAGACATTTATATAGACCCTGTTCTAAAATCCTTCCTCCCATTTCACGTTATGCTACATTTCTACTGTTAAGGTTAAATAATACTTTGGTTTAAGAAGTCACTGAATTCACCACTGGTTTCAGATTCCAGACCATTGCTGGGGTAGTATGATTGATGTACAGGGTACTGTAGCCCAGAGCCCAGCCTAAGAGTGAGAAAAATCATATGGATTTCACCCCAGGGAAGTAAAAGTATGAGGCCTGACACCTACACTCAGAGGGAGGGGACAGAAGTGCAGCTAGCCCTGTAACCGTGACACTCATAAGATGGCAACAGTGATCTCAGAACAAGAAAGTCTAGCTGAATAAATATAACTTCTTCACACACCCCAACCATAGAAAATATGGAGTCTGCTAAAAGATACACAATATTAGAAAAGCCTTAGATCAAGTTTGCCCCCGTACGTACAAGATCACGTACCCAGCACTTCACTCTTCTGAAATTATCATTTTTGTCTTAATTGCAATGAGATGTGAAGAGTCTACAGCAGAATTTAAAACAATTGGTGGCGTAAGTATTACTTTTCTCCCTTCTACAATGATTATCTGATCACATGGGGCCCTCTAAATAAGAGCAGCTAATTGCTGTTTCATCTAATTGAGTGGATTTTCAATGGAGTAGATATTGGGAGACAAAACTCCATGTTAAATGAATTTCAGTAAATCAACATTGACCAGAGCTGTAGCACACTTTTAATCCTGAATTGGCAAGAAATGTGTTACTCTATAGAAATATGATTTTCATTGACATTGAACCATCATCTCTCTATTTGTAATTTGCTGCCTTTACAACCCATTCCTTTTTCTTACTCAAGTTTATGAATGCATTTTCCCCTATTTAGCCTCAACTATTACAAAGAGCAAAAAGGAAGCAATCAAACACAAAATACAGACCACAAATGTTATCAGAACAAATCGTGTTATTTGAAATAGGAATTTATTCTTGTTATACTAAAGAAACAAAAAGTGTCCAGAAGATGGTGATACAGACCATGTAAACTGGCTCTTTAGACAGTGTATTCAGCCATTCTTCTAAATTATTTTTCCATAAAATCCATAGCAGCACAAAATAATGTGCAAATTAGGAATAACTGCAGTGTATAACCAAATTCTCAATAAGCTTGATCATTTTGAGATACATTTTCTGTGAGTGAGCAGAGTGAGCTAACAGCTGTTGTGAAGTATATTTTTGTAACAAAAATGTATTTTTAAAGTTTAACCCAACCTATTTAGCCACAACAAGGGGCAGGGCTCCAGGTCAGTTCTGATTTCATCCAAACCAGTTTGCCCATCCCTACTTGTAAGAACAACATTGGCATCTACAGACAAAATTAAGAGAATCATTTCATATGTTGCTAAGAGGAAAACTGCAAAGCAAATCATAGTGGATAAGACTCGCTTAATAAAGTAAATATATGTGTTATTGAATATGGTGCTTCATATTAATCAAGCTATGCAAGTAGCATCCACTCCAAAAATAATTTACACTTTTAAGAGACATTTTCCCAAACAGAACTCTGTGCATGTGTGTCCACAGAGTCAGAGAGAAAGAGGGGGGGAAATACTTCTTTCAGAAAAATAGCCACTCTTTAGCACAAAAGACACAAATCTATTGGTTCCTTAATTTACTTCATTCCTGTGATGTATGATAGTGTTCATTCTACAATCCATGGAGACTCATGTTATTGATATTTACAGAGTTTTTAAAAGCACAAAGTGCTTTTCAAATATGTAAAAAACAAAACCCCCAAACCAAGCAGACAGGCAATATTTCCTGCTTTAAAGATTCGCATGTACACAAGTCACTTTGATAAGAAATCCCTAATGTGCAAGACAATTAAGTTAGGTAAAACTTGGCTCCCTCAATAATTTCAAATACAATGGGAAATGGCTCATGACTGAGACTGCATTGTTTAAAATTTCTCATCGCAAGAAGAGGTAAATTATTCTCAAGAGGGAAGGCACGAAATGAGAGACAGCTCATCTGCTATGTAAGTTACCATATCATATGCCAACTTTGTTTCAACACAGAAGGTGAAATCCTACTGTCACTGACGTCAATGGAGCCAGGATTTCACCCAGATAGTTTCACTCTACCATAAGCCTCATCCTGCAATCAAAGAAATCCATGGGAGTTTTGTAACTGACTTCAGGGGGAGCAGAACTGAGCTGTAAATGGGACAGGTGGGATATGGTAACTACAGTACCTGTAATAAACACTAGGTGACACTGCATACTAAGATAGGGAAATAGAATATAGTATCCTTGAAAGATCCCCTTCAAATACCCAATCGGGGCTTTGAAACAGTTAAAAATAGACAGGCTCGGAAGAATCTATCCCACACTAGCAGTTCAGTTTAGATTCAGATAGCAAATTGAGAATTCTAGATGTATCCAAGAAGTTTGCTTTTACTACAGTACCATATCCTACTGCATTAAAAGGCACCTGGTAAACTGTGACACATCTGATACAAGTCATCAACTGAAGAGGAAGGGTTTTTTTTTTGTTTTTTTAAACTTAAATTGTGTAAAGAGTACTTACAGAAAATCTCTAAAGTTATTTCCAGTCCCAGTATTACTTTAATGACACCTATTCTTTGTGGTATTTATCTTCATTGAAAAAAAAAATGAGTTAATATTAAGATTAGGGGCCATATCCTAAATTGGTGTAAATATGGCATTGCTTCATTGATGTCAGTGAAATTACACTGATTTGCACCAGCTGTGGATCTGGCCCATCTAGAACAGATTCCATTGGCTGTACAAGTGATTTATGCTTGTGAATTCTAACAGTGTAATTGGAGTTCTGTGTGCAACCCCCCTCGTTTCATCAGGCAGTACAAATATCGCCATGCAGGAAATGCCTGAAAGATTCAAAAGTGGCAAAAACCACCCCAAACCCTCTTTACCCAGTGCTAATGTCATACAGCCCGATTCTGAGAGATGCTGAGCATATGCAATTCCTGTCATAGTTTTCCAAAATGCCAGATTTATGAAAAATAGCAACCTCTTGATTAACTGTATTTAATTTCCTTTTGAGAATGGGTGTTGGGACCAAACAAACAAACAAGCTATCAAACAGTAGTTAAATGCTTCCCCCTCTTAAAATTTACTCAAAACTTTTTCTGAGCAGCACAGGTGTAGCGTTACAGTCATGAGCCACAGAAAAATGCTATGAACACTGAAGGCAAACTGCAGAAATTTCAGCACTGGGTAATGCGTTTGGATTATTTCATTCCTCCCCATTTTATTTTCTGTATTTCCACCAACCCCTCTGTGTGCATGAAAGCACACTGGTGCTGGAGGTCTATATATCTGGACCACTGGGTCAAATTTATGGTTTTTAAACTTTGGTATTTTATAGACGTTACCCAGATGCCTTATGAGTGATGAAAGCCTTTATACCTTATTTTAAATAAATAAAATACATTAAACAAAACTCTCAGTGCAAAAACTATAAAAATGTCGAACCTAAAAATATAGTTTATTCAAATATCTTAAGTATACAAGGAGGTTGAGTTGGCTTTCACCCAGCCCACTAAATGCAGAATTCAAATTTACTCTTTTCTCCAAAATTTCCATGCGGTATTACAAATAAAGCTAAACCCACACTGCCCAATTTCCCATAAACCTGGGAAGTTGTTTAATTAGGTTCACATAGACTTGCTCATTACTAATACTAAATCTGATTGTCAAGAGATGGTCTAGAATATAAAAGTTAAAAAACCAACAACAACAAAAAACCCATATAATCTCCACTACCAGTGTCACTACTCACCAGTACTAGCTACCCTCAGAAGGGGCACAAGAATGTAGCCAGGATGAATATTTCATGAATAGCTCCTTCAGTTACTTGCATAATGATGGAGGTGATATGCGCCATATCCAGCTGAGGAAAACTAAATGAGATTCTCTGTAGTTTCTATTAGCACCATTCTTTAATCGCATGGAAGATTCATTGTTCAGCAACATGAGAGGATAAACTGTTTGCCGTTACCCCAGCACCTCTCACACAGATTATATTAATATTCCAGCATTTATTGTGCTGCATGTAGCTGTGTAACTAATGCTTTTGTCTTCTATGTGCCATCCCTTTAAATTTCTAGGAGACTATTGGATACTAATAGCAGCTACTATTGTGTGTTTAGTTCAGTCCAAGATAGGAGATACACATACAATGCTGTCTCAAGGATACTTTACTTTTCTTCTTTCTTCGGTTTGGTTTTAGTTTCCCTTCATTTAAAATTAAAGTCATCCATACTGAAATTATAAGGTTGCTCTTTGTGCACAAAAAACATAACTGAATCATCATTATAATGAATACAACCTTTTAAGTGATAGGTCCTGCACCACTATTCCTCTTAGGGTGGAATCCTGAGATTCTCCCACTCACAGCACAGGTCCACTGGCTACAACACCCCTGTTCACCAACCATGAATCCTCAGATGGCTCAAATGGGTTTGGTTTGGGATTTGCAAGAGATATCCCTGTGGGAGCTGTGACCAGTAGGTAAATGCAACAATCTAGAGTAGCTTCTCCAAAACAAAGTATTATTTATTTATCCATAGAAACAAAGCATTCAGACAAAAAGAAAGCCACATACTCCTTACCTAAATCTTAGGTAGATCTAACTTATCACAGACACCCCTGTTTCTGGCATTGAAGGGTCAATCTTCAAGACCAGCAATCAATGCCTGCTTCTGTCTCTTCAGCTTTAGGGCTGAGGTTTTTAAACCCTCCAAAGTTCATTGTTTCACCTTCCCTGATTGGATTTTCCCTGGTCCCACTTTGGAGTTACCAGCCAGCCTGTTGATCAGAACATGGCAGGGGTAAAACATTGAAGAATCGACACTGTATTATTTGTTCATTACCAGCGCTTGGATTATCTGAAGCCATTGGCTTTGGTTCCTCCCAATGTGCAAAACCACCTAAAACTGAAGTCACATATCTGCAGAAAATTATCCTCTAGTTCTTGTTTAGCAAGCAAACAGATAACTATAAAGCAAGCAAACAGAGGATTGTATAATAGGCATAAATTATATTACAGCTACCCCTTTCCTAGATTCTTGATAATACACATGTAGGAATCACTTCCCAGTTAAATAGAAAGCCTTCTGCACAGCCATGCAAACTGGTAGAGAGCAGATGGGGGAAAGAAAATTAAGGAGGTAGAGTGTAGGTTACCAAATAAGATCATACGGATGATTTTTATAAAATTAAAGCAAACAGGGATTTCCCCACACACACCCTGAATTCCCCCCCCCCCCCAATTTTGTGAACTAGTTACTAGTTGCAGTGTTGTCTGTTTAATGACTGTTTGGAAATTTGAACTGAAATTGAAACATTAATACACACTTTAAAAGCATATACAGTGTATGATAAAATACGTGTATCTGAAAAAGTATAACAGATTTGAAAAGTATAAACATAGACTAGCTTCCGTATACAGCTGTTCTTTTTTATGACGATGTCAGTGCATTCATTTCGGTGATGTTGGCCAACCTAATAATTTCAAATTATGATTTGTAAGCAAAGTCTAAGTGAGCGCTCCCTGACAGCTAGTGATGAGCTAAGGGCTGGGGAAAAAAGGCTTCAGGACCAGATTGTATTTACATTCACACCTAATCTACCTAGGTATCCAGCAAACAGAGCTGCACTGCCCAAGTGATAGATTTTGGCTGGGGTTGGGTTACAAATCACTTGAATGCGGGGGAGGTAATGAAATGTTGTTGTTCTTATTGTAGGAGTAAAGGGCAGTAGAACTGTACTTAGCCTGTGCTAATTGAGAGCATCAAGAGAGGGGGTAGGGACAGGTGTTTTGCTTGATGGTCTGCCTGAGTCACAAGTACTGTTAGACCTGCCCATCTCCACTGTTTAAAGACAGAGCTGATTAGGCTCCATAGTCTTTTGTTTTGTTAAGTGACCACTACAGCTGAAATCGAGTCTAAGTGCTTAGACCTGCTGTGGGACAGTGTTTCTGTGGAAGAGACGGCCTTGTCTGCACTAGCAGCGAGGTTCCCGCACTGAGAGCTCAGCTGAAATCACTGAGAGCTGCGTGGAATCTCGAGAGACCAACCAGCAGAGGTCACAGTGGCAGGTGGCAGCAGAAGGTGACGGTGTAGGGCCATGGGCAACAGAGCGATGGAGTCAACGGTGGCACAACAAACACAGTGGCCAGAGCGAACAGTGAGCAGCTGGAGGAACGAGCAAGGTGCCTTCTTGCCCCCCACCTGGTAGGTGAACTCATGTGAAAGCACCTCTGAACTCTGAGTCTCCACTGACCAAGAACAACACTGGTGAGTGTTAATGAGGCTGTTAAGAATGCTGGAGACACAACAGAGTTCATGCGAACAAACAGGGCTGTGGCATCATACTCTCTATTTAAGCAAGAGACACCACACCCTACAAACTGGAGACCAATGTTAAGTGCATTGTCACTTGTTCATCCTGAAGTTGAACACTGGTTCTGAACAAGACCAGCAAATGCTCACTATATTTCTTCAAGAAACTCAGCTGACTGTCTAGAAGCATGTGGTGCAACAGTGAAAGACTCAACAGTTGAAAAAGTGAAGAACTCTCCACAAAAAAAATTTGCATACAGGGCTGATGAATGCACTGATGCAAAGGGGCATCAAGTATTTAGTCATTGTGTACTTATCTTGATGTCATTGGTAACATTGTGTTATCTTGATGTCAGTGGTAGGCCAGTAGATGCATTTCTAGATGTTCAAGTTATAGAAGACACATCTTAGAAGAGTTAAATGTTTGTCAATTGGACCGCAAACAGATGGCTGCTTGTGCATTTGATGGAGCTGCAAACTTCTCTAGAAGACATGGTGGAGTACAAGCTTTGCTCAGAGAAAAGTGTAATCCTAATCTCTTCTATACACACTGCAGAGGTCATCTACTCCAACTAGCACTAGTATGAGCTGCAGACTCTTCAAAAGACATTTTAAAAGCTATACATTTAATGTCTTCATTATATTCTTTTTTCTGCAAGAGTCCAAAAACTGAATAGCTTGGAAAATATAGAAGATATACGGGGACTGAAGTTCAAATTAGTCCAACCTGGGAAAACCCTCTGGCTTTCTCATGAGCAATCCTCGACTGTTGTCTTAAAATTACTCCAGCCATTATTACTGGCTTTGGAAAGTATCTACCAAGATGGGATGGATCTAAGTAGCGAGGCTGTGGATTACTTTTGCTACTATGTTCAGAGAAGACTGTTGCCATTCTCTCCCTTGTAAGTCTACTGTTGAAACCACTTGGGTCATTAAACAATACCATCCAGGCATCTGCTACAACAGTAGTAGACCTTTGTCCAGCAATAGAAGCTACATTTGGATCAATCAGAGAGCTATCCATTGAAAAAGTACTGGAAGAAGCAAAGACTTCAGTCCAGAAGTTGAGTAATGAAGGCATTTATATTGAATCCTTAAGTGAAGAGGACAAGAAGTGTTTGTTAAGACAACTGAAAAAGTACACAGACTTGATTCTTAAAAATCTACAAGAGCGACTTATAGATTCTACTCAACCTCTACGTAGCTTTTACAGATCTCTGTCCTATAAAACACCGATAGTTGAGTGGAGTGAGGCACTACCAGCAATGGGACTGCCATGTGCTCAGGACAGAATAGAGAATTTGAACACAGAGTGGAATATCATACGACGAATGAATCAAGATTTGACTTCAACTTCTTTTTTTATCATCATTAGTGGCTTGACCCAATCTTTGTGCTATGTTTCCTGGGATGAAAGAAGTAGGGATTCATCTCTTGTTACTCCCAGTCACAACAGCTACAGTTGAGCGTTCTTTTGCCTCATTGAACAGAATTTTGTATTCTGAAAGAAGTCGCCTTCTGCCTGATCATGTGAATGATCTAATGAGCATATCAACTGAAGGAATGGAAGTCCTGGACACATGAGAAGCCACCAAAGATGAACACATTGTATTCGAGAAGTTCATTAACAGAGTTGTGCAAAATTATAACAAGAAACCAAGAAGGATGAAGAGGTAGTGCTTCATAGAAGGCTTGAGTAGCCAACTTTAATTTTTGTGATGATTTTAAAATATGAGTTAAATCTAATTAAATGGTCATGAAACATTTTTCAGTTTTTGCTATAGTGCCATAGAAACACCCCTCCTCGGCCCTGACCCCCCACCCTTTAAATTTGAACACCCCCCCTAATTTCAATTCCTGGGGAAAACACTTGAAAGCAAATCTTCTCTTCTAAATGAAGCCATGAATCACTATCCGTATCTAATGCACGGCACAGGATTGAAACATGAATGCTTCCAGTTGGAACTTTGCTTGTAAATATGTTTTGGATGGCTGGAGAAAACAACTAGAACACGAGGAAGGGTGTGATGATTTCCCTTGCTAGCAAAGGGAAAGGCCATGAGATACAGTATGAACTGTTTATCCCCTGAAAACTTGGATTTGCAAACATTTGGCTTAATCACTGTAATCTCTTGCTTGTCAGCACCTGATAACAATGCATAAACATTTTGGAGGAACACACTGAGGTCAGGGGAGTTACTCCAGATTTATAATGGTGTAAGTAGGAGCAGAAGTTATCCTCAAATCTTTTCAGCTGGCTTAGTTAAACTTTAGAAACCTGTGAACCTTTTTTGTTTGACTTTGAAGGAGAAACATTTCTAATGGGAAAGAGTAAAGTAAAAAAGAAAGCTGTCAAAATTAAAGATCGGTTTCCAACTTCCTGGGTTTTATTTGTTTTTAAGTTCTTTCCTCTCTACCTCCATAATATCTTTCTTACAACTAAGGGCAAGTTTTTGAATAACTGCCTTTCAGTAACCTGTGGTTAAAGTGACTGACCTAATAAAAAAATGTAATTTAATACATTCCTCCTGCTGTCAACATAAGGGAAAAAAACTGCTCTAGTTACTCTCCCATCTTACTATAAGAAGTCAAGTTGCAATGGCTCATCTCAAGATAGAATGCAGTGAAACTTACCTCCATATTGCTGTTCATCTGACACAAAAGTCCGCTTGTATCTTGTGTTCGGGTTTTTGCTCACTAAAGTACAATTGCAAAGAGGCTAAGGGCCAGATTCTGCCACCATTATTCTTGTTGAGTAGTATCTTAGCCCGTTATTTCATGGTTAATGAGGTGGAAGAATCTAGTCCTAAATTAGTAACTATGTTGCACCAAGACTTTGGCGTGAATTATGCCCCAATATTAGTGAATATTAGGTTGCAAATGTTTCCACTTGATTCCAATGGGAGCCCCGTTCACCTATCCAAAGGCAGAATTTGGCCCACTGTGTGCCAGAACTACAAATGAAAAATGTTTTTTGCCACAGTTCCATAAAGAAGCTAATTACTCACTCTCTGAACGCCTTTCTAGTTAACTGGCTCAGTGTAGTTCTGAACTTGACAACCTGCATCCATTATCAAAACCCTGACATATACCATCCCACCCAAAGGGTGGTATGTACAGTCAAATACAGTCATGATCCCTAAGGAAAACATTTTTGGCCTCCATTCAGCTGTGCAGTTTTATTGGCAAGCTTTCTTTCTTTCAGCTCCATTCAGAAGCAGTTTCCTGCAATGCAACCAGCTTTTGTTTGAAGACAGAAGCTTTAATCTTGCACCGAAAATTTCCAGCTCCTCCGGGCACCAATGCTTGTTTGGTCACATCTGGAGTACCCATGACACGTAATGTAATAGCAAGGGTTTGTTCCCACCTATTCCTTCACTGCTATGTTATGCTATTCCTCCTGAAGGTCGAAACAACAGACTGGACTTCTACATAGATTACTTCCGTTGACGTGCACGAGCTGAAATTGTGGAAAAGCAGCATCACTTGCCCCATAACCTAGAAAGCACAGGAACAGATCTGTGCAGACACATCCCTAGAACTCCGACCAGAGGTATTCTATTTGCTTCCCAAGATCCATAAACCTGGAAATCCTGGACACCCCATCATCTCAGGCATTGGCACCCTGACAGCACGATTGTCTGGCTATGTGGACTCTCTCCTCAGACCCTATGCTAGCAGCATTCCCAGCTATCTTCGAGACACCACTGACTTCCTGAGGAAACTACAATCCATCAGTGATCTTCCAGAAAACACCATCCTGGCCACTATGGCTGTAGAAGCCCTCAACACCAACATTCCACACAAAGATGGACTACAAGCTATCAGGAACAGTATCCCCAATAATGTCACGGCAAACCCGGTGGCTGAACTTTGTGACTTTGTCCTCACCCACAACTATTTCACATTTGGGGACAATGTACACCTTCAAACCAGCGGCACTGCTATGGGTACCCGCATGGCCCCACAGTATGCCAACATGTTTATGGCTGACTTAGAACAACGCTTCCTCAGCTCTCGTCCCCTAATGTATTTGCGCTACACTGATGACATCTTCATCATCTGGACCCATGGAAAAGAAGCCCTTGAGGAATTCCACCATGATTTCAACAATTTCCATCCCACCATCAACCTCAGCCTGGACCAGTCCACACAAGCAGTCCATTTCCTGGACACTACTGTGCTAACAAGTAATAGTCACAAACACCACCCTATACTGGAAACCTACTGACTGCTATGCTTACCTACATGCCTCCAGCTTCCATCCAGGACACACCACACGATCCACTGTCTACAGGCAAGCTCTACGATACAACCGAATTTGCTCCAATCCCTCAGACAAGACAAAACACCTCCAAGATCTCTATCAAGCATTCTTAAAACTACAAAACCCACCTGCTGAAGTGAAAAAACAGATTGACAGAGCCAGAAGGGTACCCAGAAGTCACCTACTACAGGACAGGCCCAACAAAGAAAATAACAGAACGCCACTAGCTGTCACCATCAGCCCCCAACTAAAACCTCTCCAGCATATCAAAGATTTACAACCTATCCTGAAAAATGATCCCTCACTCTCAGAGATCTTGGGAGACAGGCCAGTCCTTGCTTACAGACAGCCCCCCAACCTGAAGCAAATACTCTCCAGCAACCACACAACAAAAACACTAATCCAGGAACCTATCCTTGCAACAAAGCCCAATGCCAACTCTGTCCACATATTTATTCAAGTGACACCATCATAGGACCTAATCACATCAGCCATGCTATCAGGGGCTCGTTCACCTACACATCTACCAATGTGATATACGCCATCATGCACCAGCAATGCCCCTCTGCCATGTACATTGACCAAACCGCTTTGTAAAGTGCAAAAGAATAAATAGACACAAACCTGACATCAGAAATCATAACATTCAAAAACTGGCAGGAGAACACTTCAACCTCTCTGGCCACCCAGTAAAAGATTTTAGGGTCACAATTTTGCAACAGAAAAGCTTCAAAAACAGACTCCAACGGGAAACTGCTGAGCTTGAATTAATATGCAAACTAGCTACCATTAACTTGGGTTTGAATGGAGGCTGGGAGTGGCTGGGTCATTACACATATTGAACCTATTTCCCTAAGTTAAGTATCCTCACACCTTCTTGTCAACTGTCTAAATAGGCCACCTTGATCACCACTACAAAAGTTTTTGTCTCCTGCTGATAATATCTCATCTTAATTAATTAGCCTCTTACAGTTTGTATGGCAACTTCCACCTTCTCTGTATGTGGGTGTGTATATATATCTTCTTACTATATGTTCCATTCTATGCATCCGATGAAGTTGGCTGTAGCCCACGAAAGCTTATGCTCTAATAAATTTGTTAGTCTCTAAGGTGCCACAAGTACTCCTGTTCTTTATGCCTAGGAATATTACACTAATACTAGACAAGCTTGACTTGTTTGCTTACTTGATGAGGAAAGGGCAAGATCCTACAAATGCTATTTTTAATGCATTGACCCAAGACATTTGTATGATTTCAGAGAAGAATCCCCCACAAACAAATGGAAAGTGACTACATAAATATTCCATGTGCTATAGACAGGTGAAGGAATTCAGATAACTTTAATAAAATTGTCTTAAACTCTTTGTGTAAAACCTGAACCAAAAACTTTTTTAACCTTATGCATCTTCATTTTCCCCATCCAGAACCACAGACAAGAAGTGCAAAAATACTACATGAAAAACTGTGCTTGCAGCATTTCTATCTTAACAAGGAGTGCCAGAAAGGTTGTATCAAAAGCCTGTTCTCATGAGAAGTCTTGCTCAGTTTTGCAGGTCCAAGTGATTAGGAGAGAGCAGGTGAAAACCCTGATTTTTTGAGGTTCGCTTATCACTACTGCAACTAGCAACAAAATCATTGGGATAAAAACAAGAACAAAAAAAATGAATCAAAGTAGAAAACTTCAAGCAGAGAAGAAATGAAAGTTATCCAATCTAATCTTTTAATTATTGAAATGGAGAATAATGAGATAATTGCACACCAAATTAAGCTAACTGATACAGGTGATCAATTATGACATGAGTTACGAACATCCCATAGTTACAGCAAAATTGCACAAAATTCTGTGTAAAGTACTGTGCAGTATACAGTAGTTTCATTGAAAATAATAGTAACTATAAACTACCCCATCATATAATAATTATGCAAACTCCTCATGTTACCGTGCTGGCTAAAGAAGGCTAAGAGCCAGTATTGAATTACTGACCTCACAGTGTTTGCAAAAGAAGGTACGAACAGATGAGGCTAAGAGATGCATTTACCAAAGCAGGAAGAAGAAATTCTGAAGGCAATCAGAATCATGTCAGAACAGGTGGTCAAGAAATTAAAGTACGGAGAAAACTCCAGGAGCAGACAGAATAATCCCAGAAGTCTGAAGAAAGTCACAGGAAAAAAAAAGAGAGGGATTTCATTAGTGAGTATAGTTAAACTAGGGATAATTTAAAATAGGTTCTCTTTTCTGAAACTTACATTTTCAGGATCAGTTTAATATTCAAAGAACCTGGTTAAAGTTTCTGGCTTGCTTGCTGAGGAGCCCACCTCCTCTGAATACAGTAAAAAGAGTGACCAAATTTCTAAATACTTATCCTCTTTCTGGTGCTTCTCTTATTTAGTACTTGGTGGGAAAGCTTTTCCATACAAGAACAGCATTTTGCACAATTTCAAAGGAGGAGAAGTCACATTTGTCCATTAATTAAATAGGTTTTAAATTTAATCTTTCTTCAAACCAAACAAGTTGTAGCCATATCTCCAAATGCACATGCAGACTGCAGAAAAGCATGCCCAATTTAAGCCAAATCCCCCAAATGCACATACAAACTGAGGCAAGGATGCATATACACAACATCACATATTGTGAGTATTAATCAAAAATTGAGTTCCTTCAATGGAAAGCACTATGGAAATGCAAATTGCTGTATCAACTTAATTGCTGTGTGCACACTAACTTGACAGGAGCTGTTAGAGTTTATCAAGCGTAAGTGTTTTTAAGTCACCTTAATGCACACACATGATAAACTAATCTATTGTGTCAACTTCTAAATACCTGCATGACAGATTCCCCCTCCCCCCCTTTTTTTTATCCTATAAGGTTACAGTTCTGATTTAAAACCACAAAGGAAGGATTCAACGTTAAGTAAAAACATTACCTTATTTGATTTAAGCTAGCAAGCAGAACATATTCTGCCCCTTTGATACACTAACACCACACACTAAATCTAGGAAAGAAGATGGTTTTTTTGTCCAAGTAGAAATGTTACACATTGCGGTGATTACAATTACACTACTGAATGCATTAGATTTATTAGCCCATAATAGGAAACCTTTCCTGAAGCTATACATTTGTGCATACACAATATCGATAATTTCAATGTTCATGTGCCAGATTGTCCCTATGAATCGAGTACATTAAATGTTTAAATAACCTACATTGTATCTGCAAACAATTGAGTCCCTTCTCCTGCCTATTTGGAGACACAATGCATGTCCTCAGCTCATCTTACCCTCTCACTCTACTCTGATGTGGAGAGAGCCAACACAGAGTATACAGGTGTAGAGTGCTTTTAGGGCCTTTAGCACCTACACAAGTGGGCAGAATTGGTTTCATTTAAGTTCTTTTGGGAATGATATGCTATACCAATTCGTTGAACATTACTGAAATAAGGAGCTTTAAAAATAAATACAGAGGTGACCAGCATAACAATAAAGTAACAAAGCATAAGACTCCCAGGTAGCATCCATTTCATATTTATACTATGGATTTGGAACACATATTAGATTTTTGACATCTCATCCGAAGGTTTGGAAATTAACAGACTGCATATAAACTTCATGATGGCAAAATTCTGAACAATTTTTCTCATTAGGCCCCTGAGAAGCCATCATTCCTTTTTACCCTAGACTTACAAATATAAACGCAACATCCTATATTTTGTATTTGCAGAAAGCATCAGGAAAACAGGGCTGCTGGTTCAATAAAAAGTCCGTATCTCAATTCCGCTATTGGCCACCAATCAGAATTGTAATTAAAAAAAATTCTGGCTCCTTATGAATCAGTTTTAGATCAAGGGATCTTTACTGATAAGCAACTTCACACATATCTATCATCTACAAAGAAAACTCAAATCTAAGACTGCTTGTACTGCTAAAAATACAAATACAGACATATGCATGGCATTGTCCAGATGTGTACAAGTAGAAGGAATCTAATAGAAAAGATTTCTAGTTTCTGAGATTTGTTCTGGCAAAGCAACAACTAAATTTTTCCTTTTTCATAAGTCACATTTCACCCACTTGTTAAAACTTCCCAATGTTTCTTCTGCCTACTGACACTGGAAACAATCAAACACTGAATGCCACTTACTTGCAATTATTAGATTTCATTTCTAAACCTCTTCCCATATACCAAAGACTTGGAAAATAAGCTCTCTTTTGCAAATTCAACAGATAAGAGCTTTTTACACATTTTTCTTATCTTATTGCATCAGAGGTTTTAAATAAACATAAACATCACATTTTGCATAAGAGTGCTATTATCTCACAGAAGCTGCAGGGCATTTACCCTTTATGATGAGAATCCAGATAGCTGATTGTGTAAAGTCAACACAGTACCTCATTTGGACCCTAAAGAAATGACTGTATATCCAATCGACAATTATTTGTGTTCTACCAACAGAACACTAGATCACCAATAAGGAGAATAACTTGCATCTCTTAACTGCACATAAGGGTTGATGGGAAAAATTACGGTGTTGCTGGTTAAATGACAAGTACTTTAACATTTAATTGAATAAAAGTGAACCACTAAGTCTTACCATCTGTTTCAGCTGAGAAAGAAGAGAGAGATCTACATTCCAAAGCTTAAGCGAAGTTGCTTTCTTACTTTTTATTTTTACTTCCATTGTTTTGCTTAATAAATTACTGGGGAGTTTAATTTGACATAGGGATAAACACCTCTTTCGCAAGAAGCTTAATATATGAAGAAGTTCACTGAAAGCCATCTTAATTCTGGTCAGAAACTTCCACACAACCTTTCAAAATTCTCTCAGTTGCTATTTTTACAGTTTTACATATAATTAAAGTATGATGAGGGCACGTATTTTTCATATCTATGAAAAATATAAGGTACATGTAAAGTTACCAAGACACCCAACTTTCACAAATCAGATTGCATCAATCATTATTGGAACTTACATAACACATAAGAGACACTCCAAGATGAATTGCTAAAATTCACACATTAAGATGCTGGCCTTACCTTGCATTGCCCAGAAACACAGACTGAAGTTCCATTTTGATCACATGGCGTGCCGTCTATTACTTTTTCAGCTTGTCTCACATAGAACCGGTAGCCTATTGCTCGGCAATTCAGTTCACACTTCTGACTTCCCTTCACTAAAGAAAGAAAAACGTGTAAGTTCCTGCTACCAAGTCTACAGATGTGGTTTAAAAAAAATAAATTAAATGTTAGGCCGAGACCTTACCCCTGATTTGGAGAGGGAAAAAACAAGTAGGCAAGTAGTCTATAATATCAAAAAAATATTGGATAGGAAAATATCTTTTTTTTAACCTCAAGATTATTGCTGATTTTGGAGAATTCCACAAAAGACTTAAATAACAGAACAGCTCCTCCAAACACCAGCCTTATTAACCCCGACCTCCACTCCAAGTAGTTTGAACGTAAGACTGTAGCTGAGAGAGAGACCCAGAAAGAGAGGAACGCACACATATTACACAACTAACATGATAAATGCCTAACTTCATGGCTCTGTCACCTGGTAGTTGCTTCCTTTTCCTGTTCCTATTCCTTTGTCTACGTGATTTCTCTTTGGATTAGAAGTCCTTCAGAGCAGAGACTGTCTCTTCCCTTTTGTCAGTCAAGCACACTTGGGGGATATAAAATTAAATAACAAACAACAATGGGCCCTAAGGAAGAAATGTCAGAGTAGAATGAAAAACTAAAAATTGGATACTTTGGTTGAAAAAAACTCTCCTCTAAGATCCTGACACCACTAAGACCATGACACAGCAACACACTTATGTACATGCTTAACTTTAAGCACTTGCGTAGTTCCATGTTCAATTCATGTGAATAAAGTGCTTTGCTAGATTGGAGCCTAAACCAGACCTAAAATCAAAACTGAGGAAATACATCCTCAAATCTGAGCCCATCAAAATATACTCCAGTACAATTGGGCCACAGCTTATAGGCACCCTTCACAGGATCATCTGTGATTCTAAAGTCCCAGAGGTGGATGACGAAAAAGAAAAAGAAAAGGGGAGGGGGGAGAGGAGAAAGCGCAGATTCCACCTTAAATCACATCTAAAGAAGAAAGTGCCTGGAAGGCAATTGCTCAGGATCAGCAACAGAGCATTCTTAGGTTTCAGAGTAGCAGCCGTGTTAGTCTGTATTCACAAAAAGAAAAGGAGTACTTGTGGCACCTTAGAGACTAACAAATTTATTTGAGCATAAGCTTTCGTGAGCTACAGTTCACTTCATCATGAGCTGTAGCTCACAAAAGCTTATGCTCTAATAAATTTGTTAGTCTAAGGTGCCACAAGTACTCCTTTTCTTTTTTAGAGCATTCTTAGTAGCTTTCTTTGAGTTTGAAATTCATTCCCTATGATGGTCAGAGAAACTCTGACATTGATGAGCTTCAGGTCACACTGAAGTCTTCTCTCCTCAAATCAAAATATAACATGTAGTCAGTTTATTTATTATTACAGCAGGTGAGTCCCCGCTGAGAGTTAGGACACTGCCAATTGTTTGAGTCGGTTTTAGTGACCAATATTTTTGTATGTTTTTGATTCTGTTGGAAAGTGCGTAACTAGTCAAATACTTTAATAAATAAAAGCTATACTAATAGCCAGTTTGCTCTGAAAATATGTTATTTAGGGAATGAAAGTGGGCAGAATTGTCACCATTATGGAGGTTCATTTGATGTGGACTGGTAAGAAGGTTATAAAGTATATTAACAAGGGACATTCGTGGGAAGGCACAACAGATTATATTAAGGCTGATGGCAATCTGTACATACAAATGAGAGTACATGACTATGTAAGGGTTACAATATATCAGCAGGCAACATCTGTGGATGTGCTAGAGGCAGAGTAAAAGGGATATAGGCTCAGAGAGAGAGAAATTTGATATTCTTCTACTCCCTCCTCAAAGAGCTCTTAATACAATGCATGAGCAAAAATATTTGTTTAAAAAAAAATCCACGCAAAAAACTGTGCAACTAACAAGACATTTTCTAAACATTATAGTTGAATTACCCAGGGCCAAGCTGGCCCTCCAATGTGGCAAAACCCATTGGGACCTGAGGAGTTTTCTCCAAATCCTTCTTTTGAGGTAGGTGTGAATGGGTTGTCAACACAAAACAGGGGCTCTAGCTCCCAAAGAGAGCAGATCTCAGTGGATTCACTAGAGACACAAGGACTTCCAGGAAGAAGCTTTGGGTCTTCACATTGATCCTGGGCAGCCCACCACGACCCCTGTGACAGTACAGATTTGGCATTAGCGGCCACCCCTGGAATCAGTTCCCCAACTCTTATCTTTTGCGTGCTTCCTGTTTGAGGGGCACAAAGCTGGTCATCCACCCACTCCCCACATTTAAAACCTAGACCCCTGACTTTTGTTGCACCCCAGCCCATCACCCAGCCTTCACCTGTAAGTGGTCTTTCTAGATTGTAAACCCTTCAGGGCAAGACCATGTGTTCTACCAGTCTGTAAAGGCACCTGGCACACTGTTGGTGCCATACTAGCAACAGAAACATTTCCATATAGTATGTTTTTCCCTTCATGATGAAACATCAGCAGTTCAAGTACTGAAGAATATCTGAGCAGTGCAGCAGACTATCCTATTACGTTCTGTACTATATGCCCTAAATTTTTGCTTGCTTATTACAAGTGTTCAGCTTAGCCTCATTTCTAAATTCTTTCTAAAACAGTCATATAAACTCCTATCAGCACAAACCTCTGTCTCTTGAAAACTTCTTTTTGGCAGAAAGAAATGCCTTTAGACACTTCTTTAAAACAAGCCTCCAGATATCAATGTTTCCTTTCTTGCAAATGCAACCAACACAAAGTGTTTTATTACCGCAACTATAGTAATGCGTCAACTAATTTCACTAAAGCTACTGTACCACCTTAATGTCAGGGATCAGGCTCTCCAGATACCAAAATACAGTAATCCTTAAATAAGATTTGGTTTCAAAGCATGGGAAATACTCAGTGGGTATTCTCAACAAGAGAGCAAAGTCTCCATGGTCATAACGTATATTCATTAATCCCCAAATTCGATGGCAAAGAAATGGGAAGAAGAGAGTATTCATCCCACTATATATGAATGAAAAACATATGGACCAAAGTTGATGCTGTTGAAATGAAAGAGATTCTATCCACCACACTTTTAAAGGTATAGTATTATAAAGGGGTAGATTGCTCATAATGCTCACACAGCGGATTAAATACACAACTCCTGTAGGAAATGGATGGCTCAAGGATTTAGAAATAAGCTAAAAAGCCTTTCATCTTTAAGTCACCAATTAAAATCAACCCTTGGGTGAAAGTGACAAAGTCATTACCATTTCATGGCTGTTCAGTGGCCTGAATGTATTGAGTTAATGATCTTAGTTCAGTCCAATTGCCCATATTGCAACTAGCACTTGCATTACTGATACCTCTGGATGACCCTGTTATTCCTACTAGTAGTTTCTCAAAAATGTGGCTGAGATATGCTAGAGGGCCAGATGAAGGAAGTTTTCCATGTTAATTCCTTATTAGTCTGTGGCTAAACAGAGGACTTCAGCACCTTCTATAAGGAGTACATTACTTTTAAATAATGCATATTGCAACCCACCACTAGGATGTCTCGGTATTATGATCCTGATCTGTGTGTGCTTGGCTAGATTGGGGCCTATGGGCTTCATCCAATGCAAAAAACATTCCCCGAAGTCTGATTCAAACAACAAATCACCCTTGATCTGGAAAATACTTGAACTTCCTATTCTGTTTTAAAGTGCTCAATTTTCCACTCTCCAGGCAGAGCAGGGGTGTGGGGCAGAAGGAAAAGGGGAGCACATCTCATGTTGGTAAAGTTCTTGGCCTCTTATAGAAGAGTTTGTGACACATGCTGTTCTTGTTACATATTTGTAACTGCTCTTTTGAGAACAAGCCAGTTGTAAATCCAACACTACAAGCTTTTATTGGATCAACATTTAGCTGCCCTACTGCATTTCTCTTGGGCTACAACACAGGGTAGGAAGCTGCAATGACATGGAGAGTTTTGGAATTTAAGAAGAAAAGACAAGGTGACCATATACAAGATAACAGAGTTCCTTTCCCTCTTGGACAGGAGCCCTCTGGGGCTGGTTCACATTCTGATGAATTTTTAAAAGGTAGTTTTAATTCATGTACTTTTTTTGTTATTAGATCCTTTGAGTTACTCCCAATTTATGAGGTGAGATGAAGTCCCATTTGTGTGACTACCATATATAGTTTGAGAAACCCTGATTTATAGCTTTCACTTCACAGCATTAAATTAATGATGGAAAAAATCTGCAAGGGCTCTTAAAGCACTTGAGTTCACGAAGCCTATAAATTGGGGGCAGTGGAGACTGCTAAAGTCAGAATATTTTTTTTCAAATCCGATAACATTTAGCTTTCTTAATGTTATATGGCATTAAACTAAACACTTAGCAGACTATTTCTGTGTGAAGGACTGATCACACACAGGTGCTGATAGCCTCCTCGTTTCAATGGAAATTGAGGGCAATCAGCGACTCAGCTGAGCACTTCGTTGGAGTTGACCCCAACCTGCAGAAGTACAGCTCCCAGGAGACCTGTGCTAAGATGAGACTGTACTGTAAAGAGTAATTTTTTTTGGAGGAAACATGTTTATGTATATTGTTTAAAAAAGTCAATTTGGTGCTCATGAAAGATGTCAGGTTGACAGCTCTAGCCCATGAAGATGTTAATGTATCCAGAGCAGGTTTGGTGCCAAGCAAGCTTATTTCACACTGCCCTACCAATATCTCTAAGCTGTAGGATCCACTTGAAAGGCTGAGATTTTTCATTCTCCCTACCCATTCAATCCTTGACTTCTCTGCTCTTAACTGGCAACAAGGGATTCAATTAATGCCAACTAGGATTCCAGCAAACAGAGAGAAAACTATTAGGGAACATACCCCTTTCCTACCCTCATGTTGTGGGTGCCTACCCATGAAGAAGTGGGTTAAGATAGGTCATAACACACAGATTGCTAACCATTCTTCAAAGGACAACAGCTTTGGTCACCATCATTCCGGACTGGCTTTGAACTAGCATCCCCAAAGTGAAACGCACCATTAGCTCATTAACTACTGGCATCATCATCCAGTCCCCCAAGATAAAAACATTCATTAAAAGTGCAAATCAGGATGGGGATAGGAGTAATAATATTTGACACACTAAGAAATTAAAGGGCCACCTGTTTTGGTATATTTTAATTCTTCTATGGATATACTATTTGTTCTTTTCCCCTTTTTGAAAGGTTTACAAAATAACCTGAATAAAACCCATGCATTCTAGAATTACCAGTTTAATTAAACCAGACATGGGAAAATTATATCATAGACTGTGCCTACTCCAATTAAAAGGAAATGGTCCAGCTGTTTAGGCCTCAGCTTGACCCTGCTGTAACTCAAAGTTTGTTTATTAATTTACAATAGTTCTTCACTGCCAGATTCTATACCATTTTCCCCTCAAATGATTTGTTGCCCAGTTTTATTATTACACTGCACTTCACCACTGGAGTAGTTGCATCTAAACTATGTTATGCTTGGCACCACTTTACTGCAATTGTGAGTGCACAAACAGCCTGATAGGCCTGTTGGGCAGCATATGCAGCCTCAGGGAACCCAAATAACTAGTATTTTCAGGAAAGCTGGTTGAATAGTCCTTATGGTAGAGATTATAATCTTCCAAATGCAATGTGGTATGTAGTGTAGTTTTAGCTGTGTCGGTCCCAAGAAACAAGGTGGGTGAGGTAATATCTTTTATTGGACCAACTTCTGTCTCTCTCACCAATAGAAGTTGGTCCAATAAAAGATATTACCTCACCCACCCTGTCTCTCTAAATGTGAAGTTGAGAGTCTGAGTCCAACACAAATCTGAAGCGGGGGAGGGGAAAAAAGAGTGGTGTAAACGTCCAGTTACTTGTAGCCTGAAGCCAGCACAAGGCCCAAGCAGCCTAGCTGAATGCTGACATTTTTCTTTTGGGCAGCATAGAGGTGGGAAGGAATGTTCTTTCCCCAGACACTGCACAGGCATATAGTGGTTTTGCAGCTATTCTAGCCTAGGAGCAGCCTATGTTTCATGCCCTCAGAATTGAGGTACATTTGAAATTTCTGAGAGGCTTAACCATGCCTCTTGCTATCTCTCACTCACACCTCTTCCAAACTGTGGGTGTAACTGCAACATTGGCAGTAAGCAGGAGAAAATATCCTAGCTAGCAGCCGCCTAGATGATTTGTCAAGGGTTAGTGCCCTGGCAGTCCAGAATATTCAAACAGGTCTGAAGCCATTAATTAGCATATTTCTGTTTCCCATGTGGGGAAACTATTAAGAGGTTGTGACAGTGCGCATTCACTTCTTGTGAGAGCCTTCTGTCAGACAGGTGTGAACTTGCACTCTCTGATCCCAACGCTCCATGTCAGCTGTTAACCTCGTCAGGCAAGTCTTCAGTGGCTCAGTCTTCCAGTTAAATCACAAAATCTAAAATGGATGAACCCCTTCTGCAGGGCTGGATTAACGCTCCTGTGGGCCTGGGGCTATTAGATTTTGTGGGGCTCCTGCGGGTTTGGAGTTGGGGAGTGGGCTCAGGCAGGGGATTGGGGTGTGGGAGAGGTGCAGCTCCAGGTGGGGGGGAGATGGGCTCTGGGGTGGGGCCAGGGATTGGACGGGGGGTTGAGGTGCAGCAGGAGGTTTGGGCTCTGGTTGGGAGTTTGGGTGCAGGAGGGGGCTCTAGGCTAGGGTAGGGATGCACGAGGGGGTGCGGGGTGTAGGCTCCGGCTGGGAAGTGCTTACCTCGGGTTGCTCCTGGTTGGCGGCACAGCAGGGCTAAGGCAGGATACCTGTCTGCTCTGACTCTGCGCTGCGCTGCTCCCTGAGATGGCCGGCCAATGGGAGCTGCGGAGCCAGAGCTGGGGGCGAGGGCAGTGCACAGATATTCCCTGAATGCCCCTCGCCTAGGGGCCACAGGGGCACATCGGAAAGCCGGCACTCGCGGTTCCAGCCCTGGGGAGCACCGAGGCTCGGGGAATGGTGTCTGGCCCATGGCGCGGAGACTTGCTGCGGGCCGGATGAAAAGACACAGCGGGCCGCATCCAGCCCACAGGCCTGCGGGGGCCCCCTTAGCCCAAAGCCCTGGACTGCAGCCCCTAAAGCCCCTGAATTAATCCAGCCCTGCCCTTCTGGGGTAAAAAAGGTTCACCAAGGGCAATCACTCTACCCTTGTTGGTGGCTGCAGCCCTGTCTTTGGCCTCAATTCTCATCCCCTTCTGGGCTAGCTTTAAGTCCATCCCTGCCCTGTTATAAAGCAGTGCCTGGAGGGCTTCCTCCCTGAGTACTCAGCTCTCCAGGCAGGTCGCCTCTCACATTCAGTTCCTTTCTGGGAGGGTGGGAGGGGAAGGGGGCAGGGTAACAAAGTTCAACAAACGGTTGGCCCTCTCTAGGGTCTTAGTTGCATCCTTGAGCCCTTTAAATTCTAGCCCCTTTCTTGGGCTTCTAAACAACACTTGCCCCCTTCTCGGGGCCTGCCCACTATTCGGGGTCCCGACCCAGGAACCCTACAAATAGCAGCCACGTGCTGCTTCCTTTAATAATTGCTACTGCTATTCCCTGGGTCTCTTCCCATCTAGCCCCTTCCTCTTCACCCTTACCTCAGGGCTGAAGTTCTGTCTGTTCCCTGCTTGAGCAGGGTCTCTCCCAAGCCTGCTGACCTGGAGAATTCCAGTCTTCCTCATCCTTCTTGTCCATCCAGCAACTGCTCTGCTTAGGCCCTGCAGCTCCTTTTAACAGAGTCTGTTGGGCTCTGATTGGTTGCTTCCTCACAACCTTTCTAGGCAGACCTGGAGGGCTCACCGTTACTGCTCCTTTTTTTAGGGTGAGGTATGGTAGGACCATGATGATTCAGAAGGGCCTCAAAGGGCCTGGTAAACCCCATCACAGAGGTCTGTACTATATTTCTGATTATTGAAAAATTAATTTGGTACAGAAGCATTTTCCCTTCTTTGTCATCAAAGAAAAATGCATGCTACTGCTATGGCACTGCCAACTAGAAACAGTGTCTAAACAATATGGCTGAACCAGAAGCAGCCAGTTTAAGTGGTCCATAAATGGGTTATATCCTTACTACCTCCATGTCTTATGAGATATATGAATACACAGTCTCTAAAAAATTTAGATGAAATAAAAAAGGACTCTTCTCAGTTTTTCAATATGCAACTTTAAAAGGAGAGTTTCCATTGTCATTCCTTAGTTTGAGGGAAAACTGAGAGGGCAAAGAAAAGCTTTAAAAAACTCTGCCACATCATTTTCGAAAACTGGTGAAATCTCATCATGAGTAAAATCTACAGAACTGTCTGGTGCCAGTGTTCACTGTTAATATTAAAACTGTTAAAAACCATAAGAAACACTGACCCCCGAACTCCTAAGTGACAGTAGAATAGATTTAAATTCTCCTCAAAACAAACAAAATCCTGTGTGCTATGGTACCAATTTATCATTTAAACAGAAATATTCTAACTACATATCACATGCTATCAAGTCGGTTAATACACTTAACCAGTCACAATCTTTCCAATGTTCTGTAGTCTTTAAGTTGTAGCAGGTTAATCACCCCTTATTTGCCAAGGGAAATGCCACTAGCTTAACTTTCCTTCCGACTGAGAGTGATATTGTTCCATACCTTGCATAATGACAGGTTTCAGAGTAGCAGCCGTGTTAGTCTGTATTCGCAAAAAGAAAAGGAGTACTTGTGGCACCTTAGAGACTAACAAATTTATTTGAGCATAAGCGTACTTGAGCTACAGGAGCTGTAGCTCACGAAAGCTTATGCTCAAATAAATTTGTTAGTCTCTAAGGTGCCACAAGTACTCCTTTTCTTATTGTTTCATAGTGACTGATGAATTAAAAGGAAATTCCTTTTATTTTGGCATTGAAGGTTTCTTCTTTTGCATATTCAGGGACAAAGGACCAGATTCAAAGCCCATTGATTTCAACAGGAATCTTTTCACCTCACTTCAATAGGCTTTGGATGAGGCCCTAATGGCATATCTGGAATCTGGGGAATGTCACTGTTTAGTCTTTGTGAAAAGGAGATACCATAAACTTTAATCAGCTGCAACTAATATGCTGCTTCCATGACTTTCTGCTTGACACAGAGTGTATCAACCTGCCCATAGATGAGAGAAGCTTCTATGCTAATTCAGTCCCATTTACGCTCCAGACTGAAGTCAGACAGTATAAACAAAATATTTTACAGAATTCCAACTACTCCATAACATGTAGAAAATAATGTAATAATAATATTCCTTTTTAGAAGACTAAGCCATGGCAAAATTTTAGTCGGACATGGCGATAGGGACCAGTTCAGATAAAAGAAGAAGAGATCCAAATGTCTAATGTATGATAAAATTTCTGACAACTACAAGAACAAGTCTACATCTCTACTCTCCTAGGTAAAAGCCACAACCAGAAACAAAAGGAAGTGCCAATGCCATGAAAAGGCTGCTTTTGTGGTATTTCAGTCCTGATCCAGAAAGTACTGAAAATGTCATGATGGAGCCTGTACTTGTGGGATTTCCAGTCCATTTTCACAGAGACAACAGTTTCAAACTATTCAGATAGACTCTTGACTGGTAGATTGAAACCAGATCTGCAAAAGCTCGGATGTTTACCTGAAAATGCTAGATATTTTAAGTCTTCAAAAGAGGATCTTCTAATCTATTAAACCATATCAGTCTTAAGAGAATAATGGGGTGACCCAAGAAGCGAACAGGCTTTCAAGTCAAAAACTGACCACGCATTTCAACTGGTGTTTCACTCTTTTAACCAGTTTCTAATCCATGATAGTCTTTACCTCTCAGCCTATCACTACCTCATTTTAACTGGTTTTCTTTGGTTAAACCCTTCAAATAATTGTAATAAGTTGGAGAGACACAATTTTCCTTTGCAGAAGCTATACTGGCTTGTCCTTATATTAATTTGCTCAGCTAGATTATTTTCAAACAATATCTTCAATTAATTGGCTTGGTATTGAAGATATAGACTCACTAGTTTGCTACCTACAATATCACCTTTAGCACTTAAAACAAAATACTTACATTCCCTACCCTCCAATCCTATAATGCATTTTAATGATAACTGGCATATTTTTGTTAACAGCTCAGACACTTTACTCTTAAAAAGTCCAGAATTCTCAAGTGCGTATGAGCCATCATAATTTATCATAATTTAAATCCTCCATTTGTTCCATCTTTTGTCCTCTTTTGTCACCTCCATCTGATAGTGCCCCATTTTTATTACCTGCAAACAACAGTTATAGAGCAGCAACTCTGGAGTATACAGTTCTTTATCTCCCTGCATAGTAAAAGCCGGTGCAAAATAGTCATTTAGCTTTTCTCTAATGTCCTTATCCTCCAAGTTTGCTCCCTTCACTCACTAGTAACCTAGAAGTGATTTTCCTGTTTTTTCTCCTCAAATATATTTAAATTAATTTCTTATTTGCTTTTGATCCATTAAGTTATTTGTTCTTGAAAATTCAGCCTTAGTCCTCCAAATTTCCATCTGCCATAGTCTGTCCCCCTTTGTATTGGCTTCACTTGGGCAGATTTCCCAGGAAGTTGAATAAGTTTGCAATTTAACCATAGTATTCTTTCCTCGCATCTCTGGTTTTATTTTCTTGTTTTGAGATATGTAAACTTTCTATAGCAGTAATGTAGCATGTTTAAAGTAGCCATCTGCTTTGCAGAATCAGGCCTTTATTTCTTAACTTTGGCCTTTACTTCTAGTTAATTTCCTCATTTAGGCCCTCATGCTGTTCCCATTAAAGTCAATGGTAAAACTGACTTCAATATTACAGAAATAGGGCATTAACAAAATCATCTTAACTAAGTTAAATGTCACAGTATGAGTTCTTATGACTGTCTCAGCCTCCAGCCACTCTTTGATATTCAGATTCTTCCTCAACTGAGAAAGATTGTGTGGTCACCTGGTGACTTAGACCATATACAGATAACTGCTGTTTTAATACAACTGTAAAACAAGCCTCTTACAGCCTAAAATACTTTTGGAGGGATTTGGACCTGTCCTTCACTCAAATGAGGCCTCTTTTATATCCTCTGCCGCACTGCCCCCTGCAAGCCTAGGGGTTGCAGAACACGTTGTGTGACTAGAGCACCATTAGTGGCGAGAACTCATCTGTAGGTGTTATACGATCATTATCATGGTGCATAGTTAGAACTTACTGCGATCATTAGCAAATGTATCTTAGAACGCCATTGTAAAACTAGGTGCCAAGCTAGTCAAAAAAGAATGCTCCGTTACTAATTTGCCTCGCATGTATCTTAACTTTTTTCAAATTATTTGTCACAGCGCTTAGGTTCCTCTAAATCCTTTAGGCTTCATTCAAACTACACCATTTGCTTGGCAACTGTACATAAAATGTCAATTAAGCAATGAGCTGTGAAGCGATTGATTCCACAACAGGCAGCATATTAAGTACTATGTCATCTGATCCAGGGCTTCACAAAGGGGCTATCTGACCTTGGGGAATAGAGTAAGACTTCAAGGTGAAGATTTTCCAGACCAGCTGGCAAGATGATGCATTTCCACTCAAAAGCAGGCTCTCTTTAAAACCATGACACATTTACAGAGAAGGCTCACTATACAGGCAGTATTTCACATGCCACATAATGGATCTCTGCTTTTTCATTGTCATGCCTGCTTTACCCCCAATTCAGTCTTTGCAGTAATGCTCAACTTGCCCTGTTTTAACTACCTTATAACTAAAGAACATAGATGGAATTTAACATTATCTTACATGGTCAGTCAGTACTAATAACTATTTAATGAATTGATGGATGCATCTTTAATGAACAATTCTGATAAAGCGAAGTATTTCTTTTCTGGCTCTTGATTTCCATTCCACAGACAGAAAAGTAGTTCAAGTTTCCATCACAATTGTAACATAACCAAAAATAAAACAATGTTTCTCTTTCCATCCCCTGGTCAATGTCAGCTCTGAGTTCATAAGGGTCACTGAGCCAGTCAAGGTACTTCTTTCTGTTCAGATTTACCGCCACAGGGGCTTTTTTGCACATTTTATCAAGACCTGGCAACAGAGCACTTTTACCTCATTTAGAAGTCATAATCTCTCAACAGGGCTGTAGTTGGAAATCAGTCATTACCAGTAGTAAGGTCAACAAGTAAGCAAATCCACCATGCTACCCAATTAATTTTCCCCTATTCATCAGTGTCTTACGGTTAACGTTAGCTTTTTGACATGCTTTCTTTAGATCTTTTCTGCATTTTGTGTGCTTACATAGGCTAATGTATGCAAGTGTGAGAAAAAGAGGCAAAAGGATGATTTTCTAGAACACTATTTATCAAATTGACACAGTCAGCCATACTCACTTTAAAATGAATGCAAGACAGAAAAAAACCCAACATGAATTGTTACTTTGCTTTTATTCTTGGAAGGTGCTTTAAACAAATCAATCAACCCCAAGTCAAAAAGAAATATAAACACATTTCATTTCCTTAATGAAAAACAAAGTTAGTTCAAATGGAGATTTACATAGGCTTGAAAAGAAAACCCCACTGCACAACCCCAATACACCTCTTCCTAAAAAGAAGGGGAGGGATTTCAACTTTACAGCACACTAAAGAACTATATGAGCTCATCAAACCAGGACTTAATTGAAATTTCAGTCTAAAGCCTTCTTTGTTGCACTGGGTGAAAAGCAGGATGGGAACAAAAGCAGAGTTTCTTTGGGAGCATAAAAAAGCATTGCAAAATCAGCCCTTCCTCCACTACCATATTCTACAGCCCACAGGCCAAGAGACTTACTTAAGGACTGTCTCTGAATCAGCTTCTCCAATGATTGAAGCAGTACCACCCTCCAACTGCATATACTTGCTCATGACTAAGACTGTTCTCTTTAATTGGGCTTCAGGAATGGCCAGGTCTGGTCCTTTAAAAATAAAAAATTTAAAGAAGAACAGAAAACTGTTCTTGCTGCCACCTGTCTACTTTTAAAGCCAGGGCATCGCAATGCATGTATCTGACCACTTTTTATTTCAGCCACAGCTGTGTACGCATTATTCCAAAGTTTAGTGAAGACCAAAAAAATAAAACCTAATGGAAGAATAGCAACAAGAAAAATCAGTTCATTGTTTGTTTAAACTCTTACTTGTTTGGCCTTATCTCAGTTTCCTGGCTCTTACACATTCAGTAGCAGAATGTCATTAGGGCATTTCAGGCTCCTGCTCGTTACTGCTGATATCCAATAGCAATACAATGTGTACTTGTTCCTTTTCTGTATTGCTGCTATTAGACACTAACTTATGCCCGATGCCAAAAGACGCTGACTGCTTCCTGAAATGGGAAAGTGCCCTCAACTTCCACTAAGCGTGAGGGCAAACTGCACTTTCCAGAAGCATTCAGCACCACACCAGCCCCTCTCATTTCAGTGGTGGAAACAGTCCCTGGAAATACTGTTTGGTCATCTCAGACATTGTCTTATTTCCCAACTCACTGCTTGGGACAGGCACTAACATACCTCTTTGTAGGAGAAACCCATATGATCCAAGTTTCATCCTGGCTTATGTCCATCATCCACCGTGACCAATATTACTATAATAGGTTTTCTTTCATCATAAAGTCCTCCAAAAGTATCCACTCCTGTAGTATGTGTTCCCATTTTACTCTGCTACCGTTTTCTGGTTTATTCTTCAGTGCGTTAATGTCAATGTCTAACCTAACTAAAATGTTAGTATTAAGGGCCAAATTCTAATGTCAGTTGGGCTTCATTAAGGGAAATCAACACAAGTTGGAGGAAAGGAGGAGAAAGCAAGAACCCCACACACAGCCAGTGCATTTAATCACCAACGAATGGCCAGTGATCCACAGTCAAACATACAGTTGGTAGGAACATTTTGGACTCAATGTGTTATCAGAAAGTGCCGGTTCGTGGAAACAAATGTTTTGTGGAAACATTTATTTTGATGAGATTTCTGACAGAAAAGTTTTGAGGTTCAGGGTGGACTCTCTGGTCAATTCCAGAGAAAGAAAACAGAATCTAAAAATCAGCTGTTTTTGAGCCAAAAAACAGCTATTTCAACAAAATTCCATCTTGTAAAAACTTTCAAAAGATTTATTCTTGTTCTGGTGTGAAAACAACTTCCAAAACCTCTAAAGTCTTCATGAAACAGAACTGTCGTTCTCCAGACAGCTCTATAATATTTCATTGTCCCCCTTACGCCAACCTCAGAGTATGCAGACTGTGTGGACTCCCATATGGGGGCCTCACTCCAGCCTCACGCTCTCTGCAGCAGAATTGCATTGGTCGCACTTGGTCAAAGTCAACGCAGCCCCAGAGAATGGAGACAAGAGATAACCAAAATGATTACCTACATCTGTTCGTACTGTGTCCTCCCGAGCCCTTCTATATTCTTACTCCTCTTCTGCAGGATCCCCATCTTTCTTTCTGACCTTTCCTTCTCTCGAAGTAGGCCTCTCTCATCTCCCTAGCACTACTTTATAGCTCCAGATGAGACCCTCAATCCAGAAATTCTATACTAAGAGTTAACTACACAGCGCCTTTCTGAACTTCATGCCAACAGCTCTCTTCTCTCAGCCTCCTATTCCAATGCATAATGCCCCTATTTGCTAGCTCCTAGCCTAAGAAAATAGTCAAGAATTGTCAGTGGTAAGAGATACAGCAAAATGGGTAAGGAGACCAATGCTAAGCAGTGCTGCTGCTCTATAATGAAGAAAGAACCTAAGGGGATAGAACTGAGAAAGTGAATCAGGCAGAGTGCCAGTGCAAGGCATTTCAATCCAATGACATTCTTAAAAAACAGAAAAAACTTGCACAAGATAGGGAGTTCCAAGTGCAGGTCATTTGCTACATAATTTATTCAATCTTTCAACAGGAGTTAAAAATAGCCAAGGACCAAACAACATCCAAATCAAAGCAAAATGCAACCGATAACAAAACTGATAACTAAATTAATAAAGAAAGTTTAACCATAGTGCAAAAGGGTCCCCCACTATATGTGGATAATAACTTCTGTCCTCTCTCCTCTTAACTATTTGGATTGTAAGCTCCTTGAGAAAAGGACTACAGTGCACCTACCACAATAGAGCCCTTGATTTTAGTTAGGATCTCTCTAGGCATTTACCACTACCATAATAAATAATAATACAAAGAGAAAGTTCTCATTCTGAGTGCCACAAAGTGGGATGGGGAAATGTGTATCCTCACCTGGCTGACTCCCCACCCAAATCCTACGCCTTGTCTACACAATAGGTAGTTTTCGGCAAGCTGCAGTGTGAATCTATTTTCTGTTAACTTGCCAAGGACTAATGGTCCATGTGGATCCTGCTTCTGTGCGTTAGTTCACTTTGATCTACTCCCATTTGAAAAAAGACTAGATCAAAGTGAACTAAAAGTGTGAATGCATGGCAGCAGGGTCCACGTGGACACTCAGGGCTTGGGCTAAGGGGCTGTTTAATTGCAGTGTAGACTTGGCTTGGGCTGCAGCCTGAGATCTGGGTCCCTCCCACCTCAGGAATCTACACTCCAATTAAACAGCCCCTTAGCCCAAGCCTCACAAGCCCAAATCAGCTGGCATGGGCCAGCCATGGGTTATTAACTGCAATGTAGACATACCCATGGCCTGTGTGCACATTGCCTGGCAAAATCAGCTACAGCACTCCTCCACAAATAGTCAATGAAACATGCCTGGAAGCCAAGTCCTAAGGCCAAATTCTTCCCTGACTTGCACCCTAAGAAATCCTGTTGATTTTAGGGCAGAATTGGCTTAGTCTGCAGTCAGTATTTGCCCACAATAAAATGTTGAGTCAGCTGAAGAGAGGTCTAAGACAGGAAGCCTAATGTGGGGGTAGCAGATTTTGGCAGTACTATGTGGTAAAGCTGTCACTGTATCTGACCACACTATGCCTGCTTTTAGTTAAGTTTATCCATGCCTCACTCAGTCTATCATCTGAGTAAGTGACATTGCACAGTTCAGGTTTGAGCAACAGAAGGCACTGCTGGGCATCCTGCAGTGACTTGGATGGAGGGAGTATAAAGAAAGGAAATGAGTCTGCCAAGTGATGGACCCTCTGTATGCGGGAACCAGAAAACCCTGAAAATCCATTATACATTTTACTAATTAACTAAACAACATACCTTCACCTAGTGGTGCCCCTATTGCAAAGGTCCAGAACAAGCACACCATCTCTCTAGACCATTCTGTCTAGAAGACGTGATTTTACTGTCATGTGGAAAATAATTCCAGGCATGCAAACACCACATGGGAACAAGAACAGGTCAAACACCTTTCTATTAGTCTATCTTTTAGCAATTTGCTTTTAGGCACTGTAACAGTTTGTGCATTAGAACCCCAGACCTGAAGAAGAGCTCTGTGTAAACTCGAAACCTTGTCTCTTTCACCAGAAGAAGTTGGTCCAATAAAAGATATTACCTTACGCATCTTGTCTCTCTACCTGCAGTATTGGAGTTCTAAGCTCACAGCTATATGGTAGCATTAAAGCAACACACCATGGCTGGACTCCAGTTCAATTGGAATAATTTGTACTTCAGCGTAAAAAAAAAAATTAGTGATTCCCATTCATAACAGAGCACAGATGTGATAGCAAATATTGGTCTGCTAAATCCCCACTACCTAGTCATTTTAGTCATACTGCTTTGTGCCAGAAAAGGGAGACAAAAATCTTATCGATCTTCAGCATCTCTAAGAAATGTTCAACTAATTAATTTGAACCCTTAATTATTTAAGATGATAAAGTTCCTATGCTGGTTTATTTAGTGAAGTTGGATTAGTGAAGAATTAGTGAAGTTGTCAATTTTTGGAGGTTGGATTCCAGAAGCCCATTAGGCCTGTAACATAAAACTCATTCAGAGTCAATCTGCTTCTCCACTGGTTTCCAGTTAAAAGTTTATAGGAATGGCCCAGATGGGATGTCATTTATTTACAACAATAAATTATTCTGTTTCAAGAGATTCAATTAATAATATGAAAACATTATTTAAGAAATATGGCTGGTCTAAGCTGCTATGATGTAACTACATTTGTATGTCCCAACAGAAGGACTAGTGCTGTGGGGAGTTTCCAGCTTCTTTTGATGCTTTGTCCTTATTAGGGCTAACATCTTTTTTGGGAAGATCTTTTGACAATAACCATCAGTTCTGCTTATTTTTTGCCACGTCTCTTTCATTTTTGTTTGCTTTTGGGCAATTTTATTCCTCTCTCATTTTTAAAATTAATTCACCCTCCTCTTTCCACAGTTGGACACAGTATTTCCATTTCTTACAGTGAAGGTTTGCTTTCTCCCCTTTTAAAAATGCTGATTGCTTCTCATTGCATTAGCAACTTTTTATTTCATATATTCTATGTTGTGCTAAGACAAGCTAAATATTTGATCTTTTATAGAAAACCAAATACAACTGAGCTCCAACTCCCACTCCCGCTCCCACCTAAAAAGGTAGTGTTTTGGTAAATCCAAATATTTTGTTTTTAATGCATTGGGGACATATTTATGGGGACAAAAATGAAATGAGGTCTGATCTTTTATTATTTTCATCATCTGGAAACTGAAATACAGTAAGAAGGTCTAGCTCTTCTTTTATTTCATTGCCACAGATGGTATTAGAAAAGATAAAAGTGAAACACACTTCTGTTTGGATTACAAATATTAGGACATATACAGTGTTAACATTGGGATTTCCTTTAAAGTACTGGAAAGGCCATGATTGTTTTTTTTTAAACAAGTGGATTTTTTTTTATTTTATTAAAAGGAAACAAAAAAAGAACAATTTTATATATAGACAAAAATATAGGGCCTGATTATGCAAAAATTGATCATATGAGCAGTCCTATTTGTTTCAATGGGACTACTTGTTTAATGATTGATCCTAAATTATTTCACAAATGCATGCACTGTATATTAGTGTACATAATTTAATGATTCTGAATGAGCAGTCAGACATGAGCCCATCTTCAGACCCAATCCTGCCATGTGCTGAACACTCCTAAGTCCCATCAATTTCATCTGGAGCTGAAGGCACTCCACTATTTTGTACAATTGGGCCCCTAAACTGTTAGCTGTTGAGAATCCTACCAATATTCTTTGGAAAAGTGATTTCACCTAGATTTTCTCTAAGGCTGCAATGCCCTGAGTTAATGATCTCCCTGAAGGTAACAGATGTGGTGGTGTGGTATAATAGATTCATTATATTTTTTCAGAAGGATAAAAATCTTTAAATTTAAATGTATTTCTACTTAAACTCCACTCATCAGATTGCAATTTCAACTACCTATTACCTCATCTTGGTGACTTGGCTCCATTGCAGACTTTCCTCCCAATACTCCAAACTCATTTTCCCCCTTTAAATAGAAAATGAATGGTGCAGCAATGCATACCCGAAGGGTGTGAATTCTCACATGCTTCACCATATTGTGCACTAACTGGCCCTTGCAGACCCTGCTAGTGCACATCAAATTTGCTCTTATATAAGCCCTATGTAAATTACACATGAGAATCTATGAGGCTTTGCTAGCTTCCTTAACCAAGATGACATCCTAGAACCCACACACAGCCTGAGTAAATGGAGAGCTCTAAAGACATTCCAGAGGACAGAAGGAGTCCTCCTGTCTCTCTCTCCTCCAAGAGTTAGAGAAGCAGGGAAGTGCCTCCAGGGGCACTATTGCAGCTGCAACTGTTGCAGTTCCTCTACACAGAAGAAGGGTGGGATGACTACTTGTAGATCCAGTAGTCATGCCCCTCCAAAACTCCCTGTGCTCTGTGGTCAAGGGAATTCAGGGAGTATGCAGGCTTCTCACAAACTGCCCTCCCACACAATAGAACTGGGCCAGTTCTGCTGTTACTAGGACTTCTACAATCATGTGAGATAATGGGATGGATGCAGAATTAGCTTCTTACAAGATTTCAGAGCGGTAGCCTTGTAAGTCTGTATCAGCAAAAAGAATGAGGAGTACTTGTGGCACTTTAGAGACTAACAAGTCTATCTGAGCATAAGCTTTCCTGGGCTAAAACCCACTTCATCGTATGCATGCAGTGGAAAATAGAGTCAGAAGATATATATATATATATATACACATACATACACATACATACACACACACACACACACACACAGAGAACATGAAAAAATGGGTGTTGCCATACCCGCTATAACAAGAGTGATCAGTTAAGGTGAGCTATTATCAGCAGGAGAAAAACAAAAAGTTTTGTAGTGATAATCAGGATGGCCCATTTCCAACAGTTGACAAGAAGAAGGTATGAGTAACAGTAGGAGGGAAAATAAGCACAGGGAAATAGTTTTACTTTGTGTAATGAACCATCCACTCCCAGTCTTTATTCAAGCCTAATTTAATGGTGTCTAGTTTGCAAATTAATTCCAATTCAGCAGTTTCTCGTTGGAGTCTGTTTCTGAAGTTTTTTGTTGTAGTATTGCCACTTTTAGGTCTGTAATCGAGTGATCAGGGAGATTGATGTGTTCTCCGACTGGTTTTTGAATGTTATAATTCTTGACGTCTGATTTAGTACATTAAACATCAGAATGAAAGAGTTCTCAAAATGATTCCTATTCAACTCTCGCTGAAGTAAATGGGAATCTTTCCATTGTATTCATTGAGAATTAGATTGGAGCCAAAATGACTTATCTTGGAGACTAAGGAAAGCATGGGTTCATGATTGTTTTCTTTAATAAAGTTAATCTTACCCTGGAAGCAAAATCTCCAGCATCTCTAGTTTACAATTAATGGATAAGACCTTAAAGAGCCAATAATTTCAGTTTCCCCTTTATTCACTCACTACTGAAACAGAAGAACAAGTTTTAATTACAACCTTGCATAAGGTGCATAATTTCACATATAATGGACCCCAAAAGGTTTTAGTAATGATTGATCATTTGGGGGTGGGGGGATCTTATATTGATAAATAAAATGTGTGTCATATATTTTGAAGCAGAGTTCTTTCTGAGTACTCTGCACTTGCCAAAATATGTACTTTTACACCACAGATTGTTGGCTGGGTATGTACAATGCTCTTTGTACAGTCTCTATTTTGTGCTGGCAGACCAATGCATGATACATATTCATTTAAGCAACTTAAATACTGTACTCTGTTAATATTTTCATGCCTATGTTTGCATGTATTATTGAATCCCAATCCCAATCTCTGAGTTCCTTCAGTGATATGACAGCAGCTACTGTTGGTGTTTCCCTAGTGACTCTTCCCGTTCTGTACCTACAAATCCCTCCTTTATTTACTGCTTTTCTTCCTTCCTTGAATCATCTGATGTTAGGGTGACCAGAGTGAAAAATCAGGGTGGGAGGTAATAGGGACCTATATAAAACAAAGCCCCAAATATAGGGACTGTCCCCATAAAATCAGAACGTCTGGTCACCCTATCTGATGTTATACATAGTAGACAATATTAGAGCTACAAAATTAATAGATTCAGCTCCATTTTTATTGGGAATTAAAAAAGATGGCACAAAATTAGGATGCCAAGAACATCCAATGAAGGAAGACTGATTCATATTTAAAAGGCTCTGATCCCCATCATCAAATATCCCCAATTCATTTTAGTGCCTACCGACAGTTATGCAATTTAGAAGCAATTTGGAAAGACTATCATTTATTGCACGCTCCCCCAAATGCTTTCTGTCCAAAATCCATCTGTCTACTAATGACGACTATTGATACCATTTGCTACCAGATTTGCTGTCAGTCAATAGAAATAGCTAGAAAGTTTACCATTATTCCTTGGTGAAATTAGAAAGAAACCTATTACAAAGAAATTTACTCACAAAAGTGTACACGAACATAAATATAAACTCCTTTGGCCAATGAGTTATCTGGCAACCAGTAAAATGGCACAAACTGTACAAATTTGTGAAATTGCTCTTTGTTCTAGTTGGCTTCATATATGACTGACCATATCATCAATATTACATATGGTTTCCTTTTTGAGAGAAGAGAAATGAGCTGGCTGTTTTGGAAGCTTGGCTTTTTAATAAAACTCCTGAAATGGCTGGAATTGACTCAATCGTATCTGCCACCTTTAACTACTTTTGTCAGAGGAAGAAATCCAAAGAGTTACTTTAGCAGCTTTCAAAGGCTTCCTTTTCTAGCATGTAGAAATAATAATTCATACAAAATGTGGGTTTTTTCATAGTAATAGCAGCATAACTACTTCAAGAAATAAACATCTGGCATTTACACAGTGAATGGTGCAGGCTGTTACCGGAATAAAAACTCAACTTCTGTAAATGCTATTACCTAAACAGAGTCATATTTATTAAAGGAAAAGCTCAAAGAAAGGAAAAATTTGACAACAGAATTTTCAGAAACTTTCAAAAAAAAAAAGAAAAACAAAAGAGAGAGTTCACCTTGGTAAATTTAGCCCTAAAAGTAAACCATAAGTATCTGATAACGTTTTGTAGTCTTCAAGTATTCAATATTGGGGTGTTGGAATATAAGGCCAAACAGCTCTCTGTACAACACAGTAATTACTATTCCATTCTAGTTCACCTAAAATATAGCAAAACTGGAAGCCAATTGTCTTCAAAAACATCTTTTCCACTGGTAAAGTGCCTTTACCAGAATTCATTAATGAAGGGCTGGACAGTGTGCTGTTGTCTGGTTTTTAAAAAATATAGGTGTGTGTTAGGAGTAATACTGGTTTTTTTAAAAAAGAAAAACAAAACAAAAAAAAACCCCAGAAGTTGCAGTCTGATTGTCCAAACCAATATCCAGAAGATAAATCTTAGGACCCAAAGAAAGGAGAACTGGGAATATATTATTGAGCTCTCCATAAACTGCTTTCCAAACATTCTGAATTCTGGAACAATGCCAAAAGGAATGGGTAAAATGCAGGAGTAAGTCTGGCTACACTTTGTACAGACATTAGGAGAAATCCTATGAATATCATTATAGAGGTGAAGTGAAATAAAATTTCTATTAACAATAAACATTTGTGCCTGCTTCAGATCATTGCGTATTGTAAAGTTATGAATAGATTTTAAGGTATCTCACCATTCTTTCAGAGTGGATGGTATTTCTATATCTTTAAATCACTGTGATTTAGTTAAAGGTTTAGGAAAAGTCACAGCCTCAAGAATTTGGTAACATGATAAGAGGTAAATTTTCTTTGCTGACCCTCATTTGCACCAGTTGCTTCAATGGACACACAGGAATAGGTTTTTTACCTTCAAATTTTAGGTCCTTATAAATACATTTTTGTCGAAGAAATTGGTTTTCATTCTTTTTTAAACAAGAACCTGTATTTTAGTCTAAAATTGACCAGATACTGGCCCCAATTTAGCAAAAGCACTTAAGCATGTAATTAACTGTAAGCTTGTGTGTAGTTCCATTGACTTTAATAGGTCTATCACATGCTTAAAGTTACCCATATGCTTAACTGCTTTGCTAGATCACAGTCAGTATCCCTTTAAACTGTAAGTGTACAGGCACTGAAGTGGCCCTTAAGAACCTTAGTTTTTACTATGTTGCAACTGGAATGCTTCTCAAAATTAAAAATAATCCATTCCCAAAATACCCAAATCTAATGAGTGTTTTGGGGTTGTTGTTTTTAATGTCCACTCTCATAAAACTTCCCATGTGTTATGTGGTCAGGATTCAGCCATCTACCAATACAAGCAACTTTTGAGCTATTAAGGTAACTAGCCACTGGATGTCTCCACTGCTCCACACAAATACAGATTAAAGTACTCCTCTGGCAGTGAAAAATATTACTCTAAAAAGGCAATACATTGGTATACCCCTACAGCTTATGTTTATGAATATGGCTGGTTTCTGCGCAGTAGTCAAAGAGATCCACATCCTCACATCCCAAGGGACAATTCAATGTGGAATGCATCTTTAATGGTAGCTCTGATTAATAGCCCAGTCCACAGCACATACAATCCAATTAAAATTGCCCAAATGTCGCTAGATCTTTAGAAGAAAAACACATTGCATTTTTCTCAACACAAATCGTTTATGCCCTGATTGATAGCAAAAATTGTAACAGTAAAGCTCCACAGCAGGAATACATGGACCTGACCTAAATCTAGAAAGTGGCTTGTTCTAAAAAATGAAATAGATTTATCTCCCACCCTTTCACTCTTTAATTGAAGTGAGCAGCCAATTAATGTAAAATTTAAGAGACTCACCACCTGATAATGTAGTCATTTGTAGAGTATGGGACAGATTAGGAGTCATCAGATCATCTCCTTCACAGGAATATCAGAGAAAGATTCATAAAATGAGAACATTTTTGAAAAATGCTTGGAATACATGTTATGAAAACCCTACTGAGGTGAGACATAGAACAGCTGACAAGTATTTTAACATGACCTCTATCCAGACTTTATTACTTTTATTCTGGCTCTCTCCATAGAAAAATATTGTATGAATTGCACTATCTGATGTGAGAAATACAACCATAAATGGCTCAATCCTGTGAGATGTTGACCACTTCCTGAGAGGTACTGAGGGCCACCGGCTATGAGTTGCCTTGAGTAGGAGTTAGGTGTTCAGCCCCTTGCAGGATTGACTCCAAAGGCAGCTCCCTGCCACCATGTTCTGTTATTCTTCAAAAATTTAAAGATTAGAATGTTTAAATCCAATCCTCCCCGAATCTTAGTGGCATTTGAAATCCAAACTTGTCTCTAGATCTGAATTCTGAGGTTTGAGTCCATCTCTGTTGGCAAGAGAGTAGCCAAAAGCAATATGCCAAGGGGAATCATGCAAGCTACCATGTTAAATGACAGACTTTACCAACTCTTGTAAATGTACCTTCAAATGCCGGACACAATCTTTCCTTAAAAAGAGTGCCTACCAGTCTATTGTGTTGCTTGCACATTTTTGTAAAATACAATTCCATTCAACAAAGACATCATGTCACATCAGAGAAAAGCAAGTGCAAGAGAAGAGAGGAGGAGAAGCATTGGCCTGGAACAGCGAACCGCAGCCACTGGGAGCCGCAATCGGTCGAACCTGCAGACGCGGCAGGTAAACAAACCGGCCTGGCCCGCCAGGGGCTTTCCCTGCACAAGCGGCGGAACAAGTTTGGGAACCACTGGTTTATTAAAAATGCAAGAGGCAGCAAACTTGCCAGACACAAAGCTAATTATCTAAGTGAAAAGTTTCCACTAGACATTTTTCTGACCATGCTTGGACAATCATGAATCCCTTCAACCATAAGGAGACCGTGTACTTATTGGCAGCATTCACTTTGTTTCCCCTGTTTCTCAATAGCTCACAGGTAGGTGTGCAAGCAAGAAGATCAAATCTGTTTTTACAGTGACCAGACCCATTGGTCCTTGAATCTTCTGTGGCAAAATACCAAACAGCTATCTCTTTGGAATTCATCTGTGGACAAGTACAGAATTTGGAATAGGAACAGTGACTAAAAGGGAGCCCCATATTGAAAGGAAAGTGGGTTCTGTCACTGCTACAATCCATTAGGAAATAAGTGTCTATATACCTGGAGGGATAATTATATTATTAAGATATTGAATTAAATGAAAACTATTATGGAGGTGCTGAGTTTTTCTTAAATACTGGAATATGCTTCTGTTTATTTAAATATTATTAAGGACTTTATTGAGCCTAAAATGTTTCAGTGTATTTCCTTGGCCTCCTTCCACCTTCTCGAAGAGCCAGACAAAATCTTAGGGATTAGTTGAAGAATTCTGTGCTTTAATGTACCGAGCTCTCTCCCCACCCCCGACAAGTTGCCCACTCTAGCATGGGAGAGTGATGGCTGGTGCAGGAGTTCGCTCCACCAATTTTAGCCCATTGAAGAGCTTTGCTCCACCAAGGAAACTCTTTGCTGGCCATTCACAGCCAGAATTTGCCCTTTCTACTTTCTGAGTGCTGCAAAGGAGCCAGATTGCCACAGACTGATTAGAGATAACTATCCAACAGCCAACTTACAAGAGGAGAACATACACATCTGGAAATCAAGAATCTTGAATAATTCTGCTGTGCTCCCACATATTCCCTCCTACAAAGATTACGTACAGGAAGAAGAACGAGATGTTTCTATACACACACACACACACACACACAGTGATACAGCATGGCCAGAAGGCAGCAGGAAAGTGATATACGAGAGATATGTAAGTCCCAGGATGAGGAGAAGCCTTATTCCCCATAGAGGGAAGAAAGGTTTCTATAGATTAATTAAAAGCACCTGAAGCCAATTAGAGCACCTGAAGCTAGTCACCTGATAAAAAACCCCTGCTTCAATCAGCCAGAAGAAGGAGTTGGAGCAGAGGAGAGTTTGGAGAAGTGCCATGGCGGGCTAGAAGACCAAGACCCTAGGTAAAGAGACACCTGGCTTGTGCAGAGAGAGAGATGGCAGGAAGCCCCATAAGCTGAAGAGCAGGAGAGGGAAGTAGCCCAGGGGAAAGAAGCACTAGTTCAAGTGGCTTACCACTATCCCTAGGGCCCCTGGGCTGGGACCCAGAGTAGAGGGCAGGCCCGGGTCCCTCCCTCTCCACTACCCTTCTCTGGGTTACTAGTGGGACAGTAAATACCCTAGTTCAGGGGCAGGAAACTGCACCCTGAACTCCCCCGTGCCCCCCAAGAAGAGGAAGTGCGGGACCCATCATAATCGTACCGGCAATTTGCCACAACACACACACTGCAAGTTCCAAGATGTTGTCCTTTACTGTTCTTCCTGATTGTTGTTAATCACGGCAGGCTGAGCCACCCCCTATAGCTTCTCCTAAGGAAGTTTCAATATTGCAAACCAATCAGAGAAACAGATGTGCCCAGTGTCCAAGTGAAAGGGAGGGGGCTTTCCTGCTTCTGGTGGGGCTCTTCCCCCTTTCTCTAGACACTGCCAAGCCAGTATTGTACTAGAGATGACTTTTAGACTGCCTCATAAAGGTGACCCCAAAGTTTCAATTTGTGCCCCTGGAATGCACCAATCGCATTAGTTTTTTAAAAATCCTTCTGCTACTTAATGGTCTTGCAAGCCCCAAACCTAATTTTGAATTACAGAATTCAAACACTAAATGTGTCAAATAGTAGGGTGGGACATAGCAATAGATGGTGTAGATCTCAAGCGAACGTACGATAAAGAGAGTTGTAGACGAAGCATAAATAGCCTAAGATTACTGACAGCATAGGCGCTGATTCTGTGGGTGCTCCAGTCCCGGAGCACCCACCGAAAAAAACTAGCAGGTGCTTAGCACTCACTGGCAGCCAGTTCCCCTCTGCCCCCCACCTCTCCAGTGCCTCCTGTGCACAGCAGCCCCACCGAACAGCTCCCTCCCAGTACCTCCCACCTGCTGCAATCAGCTGTTTTGCAGCATGCAGGAGGCGCTGGGGGGAGGGGGAGGAGTGGGGATGGGACACACTCAGGGGAGTGGTGGAACTGGGTGAGAAGAGAGGTGGGGTGGGATCTTCGGGGGATGAGGTGAAGTGGGGGTGGGACCTGGGGCTGAGCCGAGGTTGAGCACCCCCAGGCAACAGAAAAAGCCGGCACCTATGAGTAACAGAAGTTTTATCAAGGGCTACTTTTAATTCAAACATTCATTTTTAAGTTTGAGGAACAATATAAAAAGTGTTCTTCTATACACAAAAGTTGTAGAAAGATCCATCAGTGATAAGTGTACAATTGTGACAATTTGTGGAATCTGTCCATGTACAGTTTAGGAATCCTGTTTGAGATTATGAACTCTCTGTTAAATTCAAATCCTTATGACTATTTGTACTGTGTTCTTGCATCATACTACTTTTCTTAAGGAGACGGGGGAGTGGTACATGCATGTCTGGTTTGCGGGAGTGGACTATCAAGACTCATTCCCATTTCAATAGGCCTGCCTGGGCAATACAATCGATACACTTAAAGAAAGTGGCCAAACCATGAAAATTAGTTCCGCCCAGGTGGCCTGGTATCTAAGCACCAGATCTCCTGGTGGGGGACTTTGAACATCTGATCCTGGAGAGGCTGATTGGGGGTCACCTGAAAAAAAGGAGTGAAAGTTATAAAAGTCAGGGTCTCTCAACAGCCTTTTCATCCCTTTTTTCTACCACAAACACAGTTCTAGCAAAAGGCAAACATCTAACTGGACAAGTCATTTTAGAAATCGTTAAACTAATTAAAGTATGTGCAGCGCTTTGAAAATATAAGACATGAGTGGGGACAAGTATCATCACAACACTCTCAGATTATATTAAAAACAAACAAACAGTCTTAATGCTTGTCACCACATTCCCTCCTCAAGCTGTCACAAGAGCACTATAGTATATAGAGTGCATTCCCCTCGAGTCTGGCACTAAAGATGCAGCCAAATACATAAACTATTCCAAAAATATTTTCTGAGCAGGAGGTAAAGCACCACAAATCAAAAGCTGGGAGCAGAGTTAGGGTTAAATGCACAAGCCTCATTGATGAAGAGAGTTTTCATGTCTAAATGACCCAGGGGTGGCTTTACCAACTGTAAAGAGTCAAAGGGGGAAAAGAGGGGAAGCTTCAGGAAAAGTCTGTTGTGAAAAATAATGAATTGCATACCCAGGCTGCAAACTATAAATTGTCCATCTTTTAAGTCAAAAAGCAGCTTCTACAAAAGTTGGTATTATCCATGTTCCATGGCCATGTATTCCCTCAGATAGTTAAAACTACGTGTGTATACACACACACACCCCGCCTTTCAACAGTTTCCCCCCGCCCTTCAAATGATTGCCTGTTCTGAAGAAAGTCAGCTAGTAGAAGTCCTTTGAACAGCTTGGTGAATGTGATGCCCAATCCACACTGAATAATTAAGGAAGTGAAATAAATATCAGAAATTGCTTTATTTTCTTTATAAAGAAACACAAGAGTGTTCTAGGCTGTTATTCAATGCCCCGCCAGCATAATTAAAAGCATTAAACATCCCAATGCACCCAGTATTCTTCTATTATCTGACATTCTCCTCAATCCTAAAACACTCTGCAGTGAACCAGAAACACACGTATGTCTGACACTATTCTACCTCACTGCAGGGGGACGCCAAAAACTGTAGCCAGTGTATAGGCGCTGACTCCATGGGTGCTCTGGGGCTGAAGCACCCACAGAAAAAAAAACAGCGGGTGCTCAGTACCCACCAGCAGCCCCCCGCCAATCAGCTCCTCCCGCTCCCACCCAGCACCTTCTGCCTGCTACTGATGAGCAGGAGGCACTGGGGGGAGGGGGAGCAGGCCCACCAATATGGGGGGAAAAGAGGGCAATTGTTAAGGGGCCCGGGGACCCCTGGCCACTGGCCACGCAGCAGGACTAAGGCAGGCTTCCCGCCCGCCCTTGCTCCATGCCGCGGCCAGCATGTCCCTGTGGCCTCTGGGGAGGGGGTCTCCGCATACTGCCCCTGCCCTAAGCACTAACTCTGTAGCTCCCATTGGCCGGGAATTGCGGCCAATGGGAGCTGTGGGGGTGGCGCCTGTGGGTAGCAGCGCACGTAGATCCCCTGGGCCCCCTGAAAAGGAGCCGCTGCCAGAGGGGAGTACCACTTGCTTTTGGGAGCTGCCTGAGTTAAGCACTGACCCCCTGACCCCCTCCTGTACCCCACCTCCCTACCCTACCCTAGAGCCTGCACCCAAACTCCCTCAAAGAGCCCACACCCCCTCCCGCACCCAAACTCCCTCCCAGAGCCTGCACTCCCTCCTGCACCCAAACTCCCTCCCAGAGCCCGACCCTGCACACAAACTCCCTCCCAGAGCCTGCACCCTGTATCCCCTTCCACACCCCAACCCCCTACCCCAGCCTGGTGAAAGTGAGTGAGGGTGGGGGAAAGCGAGCAACAGAAAGAGGGGGGATGCAATGAGCAGGGGGAAGGGCCTCAGAGAAGGGGCCAGACAGAGCTGTGGCCTCAGAAGGGAAGGGGCAAGGGTCTTCGGGTTTGCATGATTAGACAGCTGGCAACCTTACCGGCGAGCACATGGAAGCCCTGGCCATGCCGGAAGAGCGCGCCCAGCAGCGCAGGTGCAGCACTGCCCAAATGTCAGGCGGACCGCGTCCATGTGGGCACGCTTGTGCGTGCGAGAGGCCCATTGACTGTTCTGCCCCGGGGCCCGGAATTGCTGTCAGCGGGCTTGAGGGGGGAGGGTCGGGGGCAGTGTACGCTCAGGGGAGGGGGCAGAGCAGGGGCAGGAAGAGGTGGGGTGGTGTCTTGGGAGAAGGGGTGGAGCACCCCCAGGGAAAGCTGAAAGTCGGCACTAGGAGCCAGTGTCAAGTGTTGAAAACACGTAACTAAAAGCACAGGAAAAAATATAGCAGTTTCACAGTCAGAGTGGCTACCATACAATGTACCACTGTATAACTGATTCACTAGACAAGAAAACATGGCACACTAATTTAAGGTGACCAGCTAGATTCCGAAAAGGTAAGAGATTATTGACAAAACACACACTTTTCACATACTGTGGCTTTCCAGAATACCAATAAGACAGTCAACCTCTGTCAGGGGGTTGATACCATATACCAAAGAAGACTGACTGTTCAGAGTGCTCATGCTAGAGGACCCTCATACTAACACTACAGATGCTCTAAAACCTGCTGCCTCTATACTGATTAGCTTTCAGTGGCAGTAACACACTTAATACAGAAGTGAAAAATTAATAGTATCCCCCAGCATACTCCACAAGGAATCCAATACACAGATATTTTCCTTGATGATGGACAGTACTGAAGAATCATACAGTACAGCACAACTGTTAGTCGAAGCCAACAATTGGCACTCACTGTACCCCTGGCTCTGCCATGGGCCTAGAGAATGACCTTTGGCAGATTCTCTCCTGAGCCAGAACTCTGCACTGTGCAAGGATGTGTGTATGTGTGGAAGAGTGGATTCCAATTTCCTGATTCCGAGCACCAGTCCCAGCCATGATTCAACTTAGAACTGTTGCCAGGCAGCTCTAAGTTATGCCACTGACATAGGGCCCTTAATGGACTCAGTGCCAGTGGATGACTGGCATAATGAATGGATGGGGCAGAAGCAGCAGAGGGCCAGACACTCCAGCAGGGATTTCCCTACACCAATAGAATTCTCTGCTGGTGATCTGTGGCTGGATTACAGCCCCTTTATGCCACAGGTGGCACAGTGGGGCCATAACTGGACTAGACCTGCATTTCAATCGTAAAATTCGGTTGATACTATCTAGCTCATTCACAAGGATGCTTTAAGACTAAGTTTATTAGGGTTTGAAAAAAGAAAATGAAGCTCCTCATATGAAAAGTGCCACGGAAGTGCCTATTTGTATATGTGCAAGAAAGAAATACAGACACACACACACACACACACACACACACACATAGTGACAAAGTTCCTCCTCTGTCTTGGTGAGTCCTGAGGTTTTTTGGCGGATTTGCTTGCCTCGGTTTGGCCTCTTCCACTAGAGGCTCAAACCTGCCATTCACTCAGCTAACCTCATCACTGGCCAGCATGGGGGAAATGCAGAACAATCTCTGCAGTCTCTGTTGTCCCACCTAGTGGGTCGGGGACAGGCCAGATCCCTTTAAAAAAATTAGACCTTCCGTTCTGGTGTTTCTCACAGACCAGGTCAACTCCTCCTGTGTCCAATCAGGAGTTGGGAGGATAGGGGGAACCCAGGCCCGCCCTCTACACCGGGTTCCAGCCCAGGGTCCTGTGTATGGTGGGTGTCTACAATGCCTCCTGTATCAGCTGTGTGACAGCTACAAATCCCTGGGCTACTTCCCCATAGCCTCCCCCCAGCACCTTCTTTATCCTCATCACAGGATCTTCCTCCTGAAGCCTGATCATGTGTGTACTCCTCAGTCCTCCAGCAGCACGCCTTCTCACTACCTGCTCCTTGCATGCCCTCCACTAACTGATGGGATGTCCTTTTTAAACCAGGTGTCCTGATTAGCCTGCCTGTGATAATTAATTCTAGTAAGTTTTTAATTGGCTCCAGGTGTCTTAATTAGCTTGCTTGTCTTAATTGGTTTTAGCAGGTTCCTGATTGCTCTAGGGTAGCTCCTGCTCTGGTCACTCAGGGAACAGAAAACTATTCATCCAGTGGCCAGTATATTTGCCTTCTACCAGACTCCTGTACCCCAATGGTCTGGGTCTGTCACTATATATAAAGAGTGTATGTGTATATATATATACATACACACACTCAAAGGCAGTTTACCAGCCATGTAAACACCTGAAGTCTCCTTTATCTTCTAAATATTTTCCACTTCTCAAACACAAACACACACTGGTGATGCATAAGTCAGACACTCCTGTTTTCACTGCTGTTTGAATCCCATCCGCCCTCGTAGACCTCTTTCCCAGTAAGTCCCAAGAAGTGGTCCCATTTTGAAAAACTAACTACATTTTGACTTATTCCCCGTGGAAAATTCCTACACTATTCTGCTTTACATGGGCTGCAAATTCCTTCAGAAGGACATGAGAACTGCCCAAGGGCCGATTGAATGGGAATGGGATTTGGCTAAAATATGAAGTTCATCAGAGCAAATAATGGCAAATAATCAGAGTCGGAAGGTAAAATACTAATATTTCAACTGAAAGGCTGTGGGATGCAGTCTCTATTACCCTTTTTGTTGATGATGGCTTGATGTAGCAGATTAACAGCAACAGTAGCATGAAGAATTTGTGTGGCCTTGCATAGGCTTTCATTCACTCCCTTTTAGACTCAATTAACTAACAGCAGAGATCAGCAACACTTTGTGTTGGATCTACCCTCTGAACAATCAGAGGTTTTTGACATGGATTCCATATAATTACCAAGAAAGTTCATGTGTTCAGTTGGACAGGCAGAATTCTTCACTGCCAGAGATTCCACTATCTGCTCAAGCCATGATGATTTAAAGGATTAAACAAAACATTGAATGTGATCCGACAGCCAATCAAGTCTAGAATACACAGTGATTCATTATGAACAGAACCATCATTTCACTACACTCAAAGGCAGTTCATCTTCCTGTTTTATTCAGTTTCTCAGAATGTTAAGGGTCAGATTTAGGAGCAGGAAAAATGTACTAGTGGATAGGGCACAGGACTGGAACTCAGGAGATCTATGGTCTGATCCTGGCTCAGCCAGACACTTCCTGTGTGACTTCTACTACCATGATGAGGGCAATATAAATAGGTAGAGTCACCACCCTTTCTAACATTGAGTAGCACCTTACTCTTAAAAGTAGTCATATTGATCTAAATGGAGCTATGTGCAAAGTAAGGTAGTACTCAGGTGAGTAAAATTGACAGAATCTGGCCCACTGTTTCTTTAGAATAGAAGTAGCCTCCAAAAAGCAAAAATTAGTGACAAGGAGCACAACCACAAATTGTCTTCAGAAAGGGGAAGCAGCATCAGCACTATCCGCAGCTGTTTTAGGCAGGGAAACGCAAGCCGAGAATTTGAATATTATCACAGTGAACAGTCTCACCTCATCTTAAACTGGATTTTATCTGGTGTTCCTGCAATGCCCCAAGGACAGATGACCCCTTGATAACTCAAGCTGATTGTCATACACCAGATCCAACGTATTCTTTACTTTTCCAGTGGCTAGCGAACAGCAGCAGCAAACGGGGAGGTCTGAGAGGGAGTTTTCAGGTGAAGGAGGAGTGACTACGTGAACCCTTGGGGCAAGTTTGCTGTGTGGTTACTTGATTATACTTTATAGTATGGTCTGTTTGGGGATCTGTGTGCTGAGCCTAGTGGCCTGCTAAGCAAGGCTAAGAGCTTCCTAGCAGGGCTCTAGCCTGCCATTCTTAGATCCCTAATCCCTTTAGGATACCTTGATGAGGGTGGGAAGCTAACTCAGGAAGAACAGAGGTTTAAAAAGTTTACTCCTAAATGACCAGAGGGAGTTTTGCAAGGGAGTATGACAGGCAGATATGTCATACAGACATTCTCTAAACTTAGACCACTAAATGCCCCCTCCTCAAAAAAAAAAAAAAAAAAAAACACAAAACAAAAAGCCTCAAGAGTAAAAACTCTGCTGCTTAACTTCTGCCTGCATGATGAGTGTGTGTTTTGAGGGGGGAGGAGAATCCAGTTAATTGCTGTATTCAGTGCATGTATGGATTACCTGCCTTGTGGATAGGTAGCATGTGTGTGAATTTGGTGCAAGCAATTCATGGCCCTCAGATACCGAGTGCTGGTTACCAGACTGGCTGAACTGGAGGAGATAGAGACCAAGAGGTACACAGACACGACTTTCCAGGACAGAGTACAGTGGTCCCATTCTCCGACTGACAGACTATTTGTTACTGAGGGGGGAAAAGAACAAAAGCTGGAGCAAAGAGAAACAATCCCATAGTTGGGAGCCTCCTTCCATATGATGTCATCATATCCTCTCATACTGAGGATACCTCTCTTGCGGAAGGAATCCAAGTTATTATGAAGAGACAGGTAATAGTAATGGAGGATTCGATTATTATACATAGAGATAGTTGATTTGTGATCACTGGGAGAACTGCATGGTGAATTGTCTGCTGCATGTGAAGGTTGAAGACCTCTCAGGACATCGAGACAGACTTATGTGCAGTGCTGGGGAGCCACCGGTGGTCATGGTGCATGTAGGTACCAGTGACATAGGGAAAGGTAGGAAAGGGATCTGAGTTACCCAGGAAAGAATTTTCTGTAGTATCTGGCTGGTGAATCTTGCCCATATGCTCAGGGTTTAGCTGATCGCCATATTTGGGGTCGGGAAGGAATTTTCCTCCAGGGCAGATTGGAAGAGGCCCTGGAGGTTTTTCGCCTTCCTCTGTAGCATGGGGCATAGGTCACTTGCTGGAGGATTCTCTGCTCCTTGAAGTCTTTAAACCACGATTTGAGGACTTCAATAGCTCAGACATAGGTGAGGTTTTTCGCAGGAGTGGGTGGATGAGATTCTGTGGCCTGCGTTGTGCAGGAAGTCAGACTAGATGATCATAAAGGTCCCTTCTGACCTTAGTATCTATGAATCTATGGAGGCCAAATTTAGGCTGTTAGGTCAGAGATTAAAGTCAGGACCTCCATGATAGCATTCTCTGAAATGCTTCCAGTTCCACACACACAGCCAGTTAGGCAGGCAGAACTGCAGCATATCAATGTGTGGATGAGATGATGGTGTTTGGAGAAGGGATTTAGCTTTATTAGGAACTGGGGAGCTTTTTGGGAAAAGAGGAAACTATACAGGAAGGATGGGTTTCACCTAAACCAAAATGGAACCAGATTGTATAATTAGAATTGGAAGAGCAACTACCAAAAGACACAAAATCTAACAGCAATTAAAAAAAAAAAACACATCAGAAGCAGAAAGCCTGGAAACAAATCAGTGGGGCCACAGGACAATCGAGGTGCTAAAGGTGCACTCAAGGAAGACAAGGCCATTGTGGAGAAGCTAAATGAATTCTTTGCATTGGTCTTCACTGCAGAGAATCTCCCTCATATCCCCACACCTAACCCATTCTTTTTAGACAAATCTGAGGAACTGTTCCAGCCTGAGGTATCAATAGAAGTGTGGTTTTTAAAAAAAAAAAACCATGATAAATTAAAAAGTAAGTTACTAGGACCAGATGGTATTCAATCAAGAATTATGAAGGAATTTCATATTTGAAATTCCAGAACTATTAACTGTGGTATGTAACCTATCACTTAAATCAGCCTCTGTACCGGAAGACTGAAGATTAACTAATGTAATGCAAATTTTTTTTAAAAGGGCTCCATAGACAATCCTGGCAATTACAGGCTGGTAAGCCTGACCTCAGTACCAGGCAAATTGGTTGAACTACAGTAAAGAACAGATTTGTCAGACACACAGATGAACACAATATGTTGGAGAAGAGCTAACACAGCTTTTGTAAAGGGAAATAATGCCACACTTATCTATTAGAATTCTTTGAGGGTGTCAAGAACCATGTGGACAAGGATGTGTGACAGGATCCCTGGGGTGCAGCCCGGGACTGTAGGACTGCTGTATCCCCTTAACTCTCCAGCCTGGGCTGACTCTCACAGTGCTTTGCTAGTGACAAGCAGCAAACCCCTCCAGGCACTGTGATCACTCAGCACAACAGCATGTGGAGCCCCACACCAAGCTATATTGCATGAATGCTTCCAGAGCCACTCATGAATCACACAGGGAAAGGCACCAGCCAAATGCCCCCAGATCCCATCACTGTACCTCAGGAATATACCATCTTGCACTGCTCAAGACAAGCAGTACAAATTTATTAATTGGCTCACCACTTCATCAATGGAAAGTGGACAAACACCAGCCTTTGCAAACCTGAGCAGACTTGCCACACACTTCAGGCAAACTGACTGGTAAAGATAAACAGTTAAACAAATGTATTGATTACAAAAGATAGATTTTAAGTGACAGACAAAAAGTCAGAGCTAGTTACCATAATAAAATAAAATATAAGCATGCAGTCTAAACTCTCAACCCTATTAGACTGGGCAACATCTAGATTAAGCAGTTTTTCTCACCGCACTGGATATTGCAGTCCTTAATATACAAGTTTGGCCCTGAAACCTGAGCCAGGCTCCTCTGCTGGAGTCTTCAGTCTTCTGTGAGTGTCTTGGTTGCTTGCAGCATAGATTGGGGCAGGAGAAAGGCTAAGCATGGGGCCTGTGTGTTCTGTTTTATACCCTCAGTCCCATGTGCTCGGAGACCACAAGTCCAGGCATTGCTGAGTCCCCAGGCAAGGTTGAGCAATTCCCCTGGTGTGGCCTCATGCAGGTGAGTCATTGCATTGTAGCTCCCTTGCTGGACAACGGCTGTTGATGGGTTGTTTGACACCCTGCTGGGGTGTTGGTTACTTTCCTTGTTGTTGTCTCTGGGGAGTTAATAGCTGGCTAATTCCCCAACTTACAGCATGTTTTAGTGACAACCATACAACACAATTCTCATAACTTCATATGCATTATTGAGAATTGTGTTGTATGGTTGTCACTAAAACATGCTGTAAGTTGGGGAATCAGCCAGCTATATAATGGATAGAGAAATTACTTTCAGCAGATCATAACCTTTCCCCGATACCTCACATGGCCTGTTTTATATGAAAGATCATAATTATATACAAATAAAGAATATGAGGGTATGTCTGGTAACACTGAGTGATCCAGTGGCTACAGTGTACTTGGACTTTCAGAAAGCCTTTCACAAGATCCTTCACCAAAGATACTTATGCAAAGTAAGCAGTCATAGGATAAGAGGGAAGGTCCTCTCATGGATCCATAACTGGTTAAAGGATAGGAAACAAAGGACAGGAATAAGTTGTCAGTTTTCAAAGCAGAGAGGTAGATAACAAGAGTTCCACAAACATCTGTACTGGGACCAGTGCTGTTCAACATATTTATAAATGATCTGAAAAAGGGATAAACAATGAGCTGGCAAAGTTTGCAGATGATACAAAATTATTCAAGATCAAACTGGGGGTTGGGACCCCTCAGGGGGTTGTGAGGTTATTACATAGGGGGGTCATGAGCTGTCAACCTCCACCCCAAACCCTGCTTTACCTCCAGTATTTATAATGGTGTTAAAGATATAAAAAAATGTTTTTATTTTATAAGGGGGGGTCGTACTCAGAGGCTTGTTATGTGAAAGGAGTCAGTAAAAAAAAAGTTTGAGAACCACTGTTCAAGATTGTAATCAGCTTTGGACTTAACTAAGAGTTACAAAGGGATCTCACAAAACTGGGTGACTGGGCAACAAAATGGCATATGAAATTCAATGTTGACAAATGCAAAATAATGCACATTGAAAAAACAATCCCAACTACACATACAAAACAATGAGGTCTAAAATTAGCTGTTACCATTCAAGGAAGATCTTGGAGCCATTATCTGAAAACATTTGCTCAATGTGCAGTGACAGTGAAAAAAAAAAGCTAACAATGTTAGAAACCATTAGGAAAGGGATAGATAATTAGATTGAAAATATAATATCTCTATATAAATCCATGGTCTGCCCACACCTGGAATACCATGTGCAGTTCTGGTCACTCCATTTCGAAAAAGTGATATTAGAATTGGAAATGGTGCAGAGAAGTGTAACAAAAATGATCAGGGTTATGAAACATCTTCCATATGAGGCGAGATTAAAAAGACACACTGTTTAGCTTGGAAAAGAAATAACTGAGGAGGGATATGATATAGGTCTATAAAATCATGAATGCTGTGGAAAAAGTGAATAGGGAAGTGGTATGTACCCCCACCCATAACACACAAAACAGGGGTCACCCAATGAAATTAATAGGCAGTGGGTTTAAAACAAACATAAGGAAGTACTTCGTCACATAACGTAGTCAATCTATGGAACTTGTTGCCAGGGGATGTTGTGAAAGCCAAAAGTGTCATTCTTTTTTGAACCCAGTTAAAGTAGTTCATGGAGCTGTTTGCCAAGATGGTCAGGGATTCAACCTCATATTCTGGGTGTCCCTAAACCTCTGACTGCTAGAAGCTGTGATTGGATGACAGGGGAAGGATCACTCGATAAATTGCCCTACTCTGTTCACTCCCTCTAACGTATCTGGCACCAGCCACTGTTGGAAGACAGGATACTGGGTTAGATGGACCATAGGTCTAATCCAGCACATTCTTATGTCTGATATACACTGTTTTCGTTTTGAAAAATACTTATTCCAGTAAAAAAAAAAACCCCCAAAACTGTACATTTGTTGAATTCAGCTTTTTCCTGAACATACCATACTTATTCTGATCTTTCCTCCCCATCCTCTACTTCTGCCCCAAAAGAAAACTGAGGACTTGAACCACAGAAAGACAGACTTGTCAACATGATACGGTCCTTTCAAACTTGCCACAATCAGAATTGTTTATGAGGCAATGACTGCTGAGCTTGTTTATTCATTGTCATTTTTCAATCAAACAATCAACTAAATCCCAAACAATAGGTCCTTTGACATTTTGAAGTCAAATGTTCCAACTTAACCATCATTACTTGGAAAATGTTTCCAACTTTTCTATAAAATGAGGTATACGGAGGGCATTGTAAACACATTGGAAAAGTGATCATGAAAAGGTAGCTCAGAATTTATTTTGATTTTAACAGGAGGTACTTGAATCCTTTGGTAGGAGAACAGAACCAGTAACTTGGTAGCATACAGGAAAACAACTACAATGTCATTTGTGAAATGCTCAGATTCAGACATCAGTCAAGGTATTTAAACAGTCTGCTTTACTGAACAAAATAACTAGGGTATTTGCACAGTGCCACAGTATTTGCACAAACTCTATTTCCTTATGTTTAATTTTCTGCTCACAATTTCCCTTCATTTCCCCCACTTTCTCCCTAGAATTGGAATGCAGTCTCTATTTATACACTTTCCTTATGCTGCCAAAAAGGACTCCTGTGGCTATACTTTGCCAAGACACTTCATTTAGACACCACCCTAAATAAAAAAAGCCTCAGTGATGCCTGAGGGACTTGATTTTAAAACTGTGTAATGAGTCTAAGCTACCATAGACTCCTGCTTCCTGTGCTGGTTTTAACCAAGGGAAGGTAGTTGTGTAAAATATGCCACAATTATGCATAACAGTAGAAAATTAAAAAAAAAATCCTGCATGTCATCAGCCCTCCCCAAGGTGAGTATCAATAGCCAAAGGAATTCAGTAATTCCCATTTCTTTCACAGACAGGAGAAAACAGAGCAATCCTACTGGAATCCCGCCAAATTTCAGTACAGCAATGATCTTTTAATATTGCTTAAAAACAACCAGAGATTCAATGTTATGCAATAAAATTTCTGTTTATGACGTTAATGAAAATATTACATTTCAGGAATATGCTGTTTAGAAAATAGACATCTGTTTACATTTAGGATCTTCATGTGATTGTACTCAACAACAATGAAAAGATGAGAGCATTTCCTTCCCCCATGTCTCTCAAATACTGGTGGGTGAATGTTGTGCTTTTTAAAGTGACGAATTAACAGCACTGAAGAGCCAAATCATGCAGTCCCTTCTCAGGCAAAAACACTCCCACCGAAGTCAAAGGAAAGAACTTAAATAGAAGTTAGTAGACATCGTACCTGAGTAAGGACTAAGGAAAGACTACAGGATTTGGCTCATAGTAAGGGTATGTGCTATGCAAACTGTCAGTGCCTCTCAATCTTGACCTCCAAACATCTTCTTACTGTACTCTTGGGTTTTCGCCAATTGTGCTAAATTGTGAAGTAGCTTTGACATGTGTACAATTGGTAGCTTGGAGGAGACAACAAAATTCCACTTTCACATGTGAACTAAGGCAGACTTAAACCTCAAGGTCTCCAAGGATGAAAGGGATGTACTCGCCCACTACCTAATTCTGCCGACTCCAGAACGCCTACTATTCTAAGACTTTGTGGGATAAAGCTGAAGCAAAGCTTGTGTATATTAAGACCCTCAAACTAGCATAAAACAGAAATATCAGAAGTGTTGTGCACTCAAATCCCCAAGCACCATGCTGGAAATGCATTTTCAATGGTAGTTTATCAAAACACGTGAACTAGAGAAATTGCACAACATTTTACAATACAATCTGTTTTAGGTTAGCAATTTATATTTTACAATTTGAAATTCAGACCAGTCTGCCTTTAATGAAACCAACCAAAGACATCTAGCTTTCTACCAGGATTTATGTACTCTGGCCACAATTATCAACACTGAGGTTGCCTAGTTTTGAGGGTTTCTTGCCAACCATGTTAACTCTCATAGTTGGCAGAGGAAACTCAATTCTGGATGCTGTATTTTTACTGCTGTAACAAATTTCATTGAGACATGAATTGTTTTTGTGCTTTTAATGGGAAATTTTAAAACAACTCAGCAGTGTCATTAGACACCATGATGTTCAATTTCCCAACTACACTGAGCAGTACTGCAGTTCAGCTAGGTATGACGTTGTATTTAATGGGTCAGCATTTGGGGGATTAAGGCTAATTTATTTGGTGACAAGCTAAAAGTAAGAATGTTTCTACATTGCCTATCAGTCCCATAAGATACATTGTAACTGGCATGTTTATAGTCATTGGTCTTTTGTTTCTAATATGAAGGAAAGGGAGTTTTTTGTTTGTTTTCACTGTGAGCAGGATTTGTAAGTTTTAAAAAAATAATTTAAAAGGTGTTTTTGTACATGCAAAATGTCAATGTTTACTAATGTCAATATTAAATTTCTTGATTAAAAGTAAACCTCATATCATACAGCAATACCTGCCAACATATTCATATTTAAAATTAAATGTCTCCAGAAATGAAGGGGTTCTCATGTACTATGAAATATCAGGACACGAAGGAGGACATGAACAGGTCCGATTCTGTGCTCAGTTACACTGTTATAAATCTGGACGGATTTATCCATCAAAGATACCAAATTTACACTAGCTTAACAAGGATCAGAATCTGACACCATAACTTCAATGCAGAGGATTGCATACAAGTTTTGATTACACTGTAACTCATGACCATCCAGACACTTTATTCATGAAACTACAAAAACAGTAGGAAAGTAAGCACTGGGATATTCTTCTGTAAAATTATAAGTATTTATTTTAATTGTTAGTTTATTGTTTTCCTATATTACGGTCAAAACATGCTCTGTGTGGCTCATTAGAGATCTGTACAATCAAAGTCATCTTTTCTTAGACAAGCTGGAAAGGTAAGTGCAACCCTCCTCCTCCTCCGTTATAAAATTATAATATTAGGAATATACCTTATTTATCAATCATGCAACATGTCTATACTGTAAGGTTAGTTATGGCATAATAAAGAGACAGATTTCATTGTGCTGCCACTTAGCTAAAGTTGTGTCAGCACTTTCATAAACCTGTTTTCAGAGATTTATGTTAATGAGCTGTCACATTTTGTTCCTGCTTGACACACCTCATAAAAAAGATACCCTCTCATATCCCCCTATACAAAGGGCCAGTCCCCCCCGCCCTTCTTTGTTCCTCACAGGTCCTCAAGCTCCATATAAAAGTTCTGCCTTCCCAACTGCTGTAGAAACCCTTGAACCATACACAAAACAGTCTCCCACCATCAACCTATACAGAATGAAATCCTCGTTCCATTGAAGCCAATGGCAAAGCTCCCATTAATCTCAATGGAGCCAGGATTTCACCCAAAAAGTCTTGTTAAATCTGTTTCAGATATTCAACATTTTGGGAAAACTAACTTTTCTTGGTAGGTTCTTCATTCATAATGCAAACCAAGCAGTTTCCTTTTCTTTTTATATTTTAAGACGCTTGAACATTTTTCTTGTTACACAAGTCAGCTTTTATAGTACTTTAACACAGTGTTATTAATGTCATAGTTATTCATGGCTATACATTTGATTCTTATTTAACAGATTAAACACTTGCCAAACCTTGAATTAAATTTTTAAAGGAATTTTCTGATGCAGTATGGACCAGGATGGTTCTAACTGGGCAGAAAAAGCAGAATAGGAGTCAGCAATATTCAACTTCAAGAAATGTAAAATGCACTTTACTTTTAGCTGTTTATATGTTGAATTCCCCAACTAGCTTCTGTAAGTAGTATAGACTTAGTATGGGGAATAGCTCATATCCACCACACAAGGCCCTCCAAGGTTCTGAAACTCACTTTGCTTATAGAAAGAAATGATCAATACATAAGTCATTAAGTTCCAGTTCAGGCACCAGAGTCAGTTTTATGGGACCACCACAAGGTAAGTCACAGAGATGCCTCTTCTTCACTCCAAGGACTTCTCAGGTTTGGAACCCTGATGTCTGGGGAGGGACCATCCAAACCACACAGGTTTTCCATTTTATATTGAACTCAAAAAGTCAGCAAAAGCAAAAATAGAATGCATATAAAAATCAAATGAATCCAATCATCAGGTTGATTAAACCACAAATAAACCAACAATTCCATATAAAATCCAAACAAAAATTTGGGAGACAGCTGTCTTGTTTAACTGGAAGGGACAAAAATAACAGGACATTGTTAGTCTCAATGCCAATTGATCCATTTAGGTTCCAAGGAGTGTCAAATGACTACCGGGCAGAGGCTAATGTTGATGCCAGATAACAGCATGGGCCTGCCCAAATTATTGATAATTAGGTGATAGTGGAGAGGGAAGAGAAGAGATTGGATAACACGCAGTTACAATAAAACATTTCAATAGAATTAAAGATGCCACATCTTGTTACAGTTAATATTCAAATGACAAAATGTAGATGAAAATAATATTTCTCCAGATTAAACATACAACTCCTAGCCCACGAAAATAAGTGTGCATGATCTTCTATAAAGCAAGGTTGTTTTACGAGGGCCATTTTAGGTATTTGAGAAATTACTCTTTAAGTGCTGTTCTCAAGTTTTGTGGGTTCCAGCCACACACATTCTTGCACACTCACTCTCTTACACACACAAAAACACCAGCCACCTGCTGGCCTTAAAAACAAGTGCAAAACTGCTGAGGTAGAAGCATCCCTCTATTAAAAAGTGGAAAATAAAATCAAAAAGGTTCATAGTTATGCAGGATGGTTGCTGTCATAAATATAAAGGGAAGGCTAACCATCTTTAAATCCCTCCTGGCCAGAGGAAAACACCCTTTCACCTGTAAAGGGTTAAGAAGCTAAAGATAACCTCACTGGCACCTGACCAAAATGACCAATGAGGAGACAAGATACCTTCAAAGCTGGAGGCGGTAGGGGGGGGAAACAAAAGTTTTTCTCTGTCTGTATGTTGCTTTTGCCGGGACCAGAGCAGGAATGCAGGTCAGAACTCCTGTAAAGGGTTAATAAGCAATCTAGTTAGATATGTGTTAGATTCTGTTTTGTTTAAATGGCTGATAAAATAAGTTGTGCTGAATGGAATGTATATTCCGGTTTTTGTGTCTTTTTGTAATTTAAGGTTTTGCCTAGAGGGATTCTCTATGTTTTGAATCTGATTACCCTGTAAGGTATTTACCATCCTGATTTTACAGAGGTGATTCTTTTACTTTTTCTTCAATTAAAATTCTTCTTTTAAGAACCTGATTGCTTTTTCATTGTTCTTAAGATCCAAGGGTTTGGATCTGTGTTCACCTATGCAAATTGGTGAGGATTTTTATCAAGCCTTCCCCAAGAAAGGGGGTGTAGGGCTTGGGGGGTTTTGGGGGGAAAGACATTTCCAAGTGGGCTCTTCCCCGGTTATATTTTGTTAGATGCTTGGTGGTGGCAGCAATAAAGTCCAGGGACAAAAAGGTAAAATAGTTTGTACCTTGGGGAAGTTTTAACCTAAAACCTAAAGCTGGTAAAAATAAGCTTAGGGGGTTTTCATGCAGGTCCCCTCATCTGTACCCTAGAGTTCAGAGTGGGGAAGGAACCTTGACAGTTGCCATGACTCCTGTGGTTTCATTCACCTCCAGGAAGTTGGCACACGATTGAAAAGATCAGCCAGTGGTATTATTGGTTCTGATGTTTAACATTAATGGATTTACTGAATGGTTAGAGGTTACTAGCTGGGATATGTCAAATGTTAACTGTTGCTGAACTTTGTCTCAATTCTCAGGGTGCTGACAGGCACTTCCTACTGTACAGACACTGAAAAACCTTTAGGGCACCCCCATCTGCCTAAGCAGGGGTCTCTGTGATACAAACTGAGTAACAGTCTGCTTATGTTTGAAGGGGATGGGGCTCCTGGCTCCCACTCCCCTCATCCCTCTAAATACGGTCTCAGATTCCCTAACCCCAAAAGGGGTAGAAGGTAGCTGTGCCAACCACTGAATGGCTTGCTGAACATATCCTGGCCAGCATATCGCGGTCATTGTCTCCTTGTAGGCATGGAGGGGTGGGTGGGTGGCTGGTAAATGGCCTTCCTAAGGGCAGTTCCCTGAATACTCCCAGGGGTCTCCCTGGGGTACTGTGGAGCCACCACCTGCTCTGTAGGATGACAGTGTTATAGAAATCCTGGGAATGGGTGTTTTATTTACTGATCCCAATACCTTTACTACTTTGGATAGTCCACAGATTCCTGTTTCACCAGCAACTGAGGCCCATCCAGCTATTAACCCAAGGGCTGGAATGCTGCTAGCTGTGGAGACCCGAGACTGTTTTGTTTGCCGACAGGGTTCTAAAGCGTTGCGGGGAAAATGAGATGCTGCTGTTCCACTAACTGCTGAAGAGTCCAGATGACACAAACTACATACTATAGTCACACACTAAACACTGAGAAATCATCTCTGAGAGAATATCAGAGGGGAATGTGGTTTCTGTACTTCAGCACATATAATGTAGTGGGATGTTGCAACTGTGCATTTAAATATGTAAGAGTAACAAATTGGGAAAAATCTATACAAGGAACACTCGTAGCTTTTCTGTCTAATAGATTTTGTTTAAGTTATTCAGGGTATTCCAAATGCTATTTGGAATGTTTTATACTATTTGCAATGTTTCTGGGTGTTTTAAATGTTTGTTTTACTAAGGAACTGTATGGTACTCTCTCTTTGATGTTGACTGAGAACTAACAACAGTTACATTCAGGATTTTACATATAATACCTCTGAGGTTTAACACTGTGTAATGCTTTTTGAAAAGACAGAATTCTGGCCTGTGCTTCAGAGTCAAGCTGAGGTACAGGAAGAGGGGGCATGTAATAGAATTATACATAATATTGCCTCAGCATCTCCTTACCCCATCACATTTGCTTTTACTATTGACACTCCCCTCCCCCCCCCCCCCCCACATGGTCAGAACCCTTGAATGTTTCTATTTCTTTTTTCTTTTCTTTCTTTTAGTAATTTATCTGGAAAATCCAGAGATAGTCTCCTGCTTGGTCTTGCATTCTGCCCAGTTCTTGTTGGCTTTATTGAGAAACAATGAGGTCAAGTGATTGCTCAAGGTCAGACAGGGAGCAAGTTGCCCCAAATCAGCCCCTTAACTAGTCTCTTCAGTTTTGTGCTAAATTACACAGCAGTCTCCTTAAATTTTCCCTTCTGAAAGCTTGATCTGTTCCTTCCTAGTCCCTCCCTGTTTCCATCTCTTCACTGCCTTGCTAGAGCTGTAACGCACGTAATGATATACTTTGTTTCCTGTACTGTATTTCTCAAGCAAATTGAATGAGAAGAATTATTGCATACTTAAAAAACCACTCAACTATTTATTTCATATCCTTTCTTTAAAAATACTGTTTGCAACAGCCTTTTGGAAGCCTGAAAATAAACTGCTTTTCTCTACCAGTCATTTCCATTTGAAACAAAAAAAACAAAAAACAAAAACCCATTCTCTGCCCTCCCTTAACCTTAATTGGTTTGTTTTCTTGTTGCTGAAGTAGCTTCATGATGTTAGAATAGGTCTGGAAATGGTAGTTAGCTCTTGCTGCAGGGAGGAGTGGGAGAATTCATGTATAAAATTAACACTTTCATAAAGACCTTAAAAAAAGTTACCAAGATACCCACATCTTGGTTACCAAGTTACCCACATTTTAAAAGATTTCCTTATCTTTCTTACCAAAAGAATATTTGTTTGCAGTGTTGTTGCTCCCAGGATCTGAGAACACCAAGCTAGGTAAAGTTATGGGACCAAATTCTGTCTGTCCCAACTTGTATTTAGCTCAGACACTCTGATTTCTTTCCCCAGACTGGAAGAGCTCTGTGTAGTTGGAAAACTTGTACCTGCCACCAACAGAAGTTTGTCCACTAAAAGGTATTACCTTACCTACCTTGTCTCTTTCAAAAGATTACTTAAAATTTATTTTTAAGATAGGCACTTCACATAAACATAGAAAGTCTGTCCCAAAGAGCTTACACTCTGAGACCCTGATCCTGTCACCATTTATGCATGGATGTATCTTTACTCAGGTGAGTCGTCTTACTGAAGTCAAGTCCATCTTCTGAATCCAGTTACTGAAGGGTTTTGTGATGTGCATACCCAATGACAGTTACACCTTTGTTTTCTTTGTACCAGCCCTTATGTTTCTGAGTCGCCGCCTATCTGCGGGTGTTATGAATGAGGCACAGCTGATGGAGCCTGGAATGGAGGAACACACACTGTGCTCTTTCTGGGGGACATTTCTTTTGTTGCGCTTATTTTAAATAAAGAGAGAACAAAACAAGTCTTTCAAACAAATTATATCGTAACTTCTGGTACATGAAAATACATAACACACAAATGGCAGGAGAGGGTGCTCCCAAGAGCAGCAGGAGAGAGCTAGAATAATATGCCGGCCTGTGCTCCACAACCCCACAGAGATGAAGTCTGCCAGCAAGCAGACACATATGGCTCTCCCTTCATCTACTAATGTATATGTCAGCAGCACACACTAGCAGGGGAGATAAGCATTTCTCCTTCACTGATGAGCACATCCCATGCTCCACATATGCTGAGTGAAATTCTGTCCTGACTAGCAATATTTCCAGAGCTGAGCACCCTTGTGCCAATTCCTGCTCCCAAGGATGGAGCAGGACAGGAGTAGGCCCTTATTGTTGATACCACGTGTCCCTTCAAAACCAGGAGAGCAGGAAACACCAGAGTAGTTACCTTAATTGGATTCATCCCTTTCCCAGATTCTCTTTTACTGTGAGAGTCAAGGTGAGGGCAGAAGTGAATACACCTCATAGCACAAAGAATTAACTGGGGATAATGCAGTCTTTGAAGTAAATGAAAGCTGATCTCTCATTATAGCTGAAATGGTAACAGGTAATCTAGCCATGCAATCAGCATTTCTAGCTCCACAGAAGTGTTTTTAAAATGAATAGTAAAGTCAGGCAGCTGCTGGAGGAAGGAGCAACTAGCGATTTTCATGCTTTACATCTTTTTTATAATGTAAACTGAAAAAATCCAAGCATTTCAAATTGTGACCCGTAGGTCATCTAAAAGATTCCCTATCCAAATCTCCACTTCAGCCAAAACAAGACCACAGTGAGCAATACAGCGGAGACCACGTACTTTCTATAACTCGAGTGAATTCATGTGTTCTTGATACTTTATCTGAATAGTTTCCTGTTCTTTTTCAACAGAACAGTATAAAGTAGGAGGAGTCGAAAAAGTGCAATAGGTCAGCATGATATAAGAAAATCCGCAAGTCATATTGGACAACTTAGTAAAAGAACATTTTAAAAAATACAAAGATGGTATTAAATGTATTGTCTATTTCTTATTACTATTTGTTTTACTCAAATTAAACACACACCCCCAACCAAATATCAGCACCCCGTATTCTCTTCCAGTTCGGCGAGTGGAGAAGACTGACTGGGGTGATCAGCCCCAGAGGCACAAGATCCAACAGATAGCACATAGTTTAGCATAAGTAGTTAGAACAATCTGTTCAACCTTGTATTTAGCTGTGACACTGAGTACCTTTCCCAGATCTGAAGAAGAGCTCTGTGCAGCTTGAAAGCTTGTCTTTCACCAACAGAAGGTGGTCCAAGAAAAGATATTAGCTCACCCACCTTGTCCCTAACAATGGATGGTTGTCAGTTTCCAAAACAAGCTCCAAAAAAGAAACTTGTTAGTTTGCAAAGTTTCTTCATCAGCTGAATAAATATTTTAAATTCATAAGGAGATGCAGATCAGACACTAAACAGAACTAAACTATCACTGACCTTCTCACTGAATTTTAGCTCTTAGGGGTTATGTAGATTTAGTCAGGACTCCATAATTTTTCTTTGTTTTAACACCATCATTTTATAAAATATAAACTGCTACTGTAATAATATGAATTGCATCTGGAAATAACATGGATGTAAGCAAGACTTATTGACAATAATTCAGATTTTTAAAAATGTTTTACTGCAGGCCTGCATTGCTCTCCCAATGTTGGTAATCTATTCTACTCATCAAATTTTGACATGCCAGAGGTAGGTTCTGGAGTGTTTGGATGCTATAAGTAGGCAGCAACTCCTTAAAATACCGACCTCTAGAAAAGATATGTAAAAGCAGAATGGTCACACCGGGGCAGTCTATTTACCTTCCACATTTACCTTTTTAATTAATAAATAGAACTCTGAAATACATGGATTATTCCTGATATATCAGATTTCTTCAAACTTTGGACGCAACACTACCTTTATTTCACACAATGCAATACAAAAGAAACATCAATCAAAATGGAGAAGAATCAGCAGAAACAACAAAAGACGTTGATTTAATTGCATCTTTACCACTGTAACTATTTGGGTGGGTCAAATTTTATTTCCAGCACACAGCTGCCAAAAATAAGAATGAAGGCAAGTTACAACATGAATCTGCCCATTTTTAGACAGACCTAGAACTCTAATATAATTTTAGACAGACCTAGAACTCTAATATATGTCTATTATATATTATAATAAATAATCAAAGATCACCTAAGCTTTCATAAACAAACTAGGGAAATAGAATCTAGATGGAGCTACTAGAAGGTAGGTGTATAACTGGTTGGAAAACCATTCCCAGAAAGTAGTTATCAGCGGTTCACAGTCAAGCTGGAAGAGCATAACGAGTGGGGTCCCGCAGGGATCAGTCCTGGGTCTGGGTCTCTTCAATATCTTCATCAACGATTTAGATAATGGCACAGAGAGTACACTTAAAGTTTTCACACGATACCAAGCTGGGAGGAGTTGCAAGTGCTTTGGATGATAGCATTAAAATTCAAAATGCTCTGGACAAACTGAAGAAATGGTCTGAAGTAAATAGGAAGACATTCAATAAGGACAAATGCAAAAGTACTCCACTTAGGAAAGCTCAATCAGTTGCACACATACAAAATGGGAAATGACTGCCTAGGAAGAAGTACTGCAGAAAGGGCTCAGGGGGGTCATAGAGGATCACAAGCTAAATATGGGTCAACAGTATAAAACTGTTGCAAAAAAAGCACACAGCTCCACCTCCAGCATGAAAGAAAGATGAACAGGTCTGTACTGAACTAAGCAGTCCCCTTCCACAATATCAAGTCCATAATTAAAGCAATTGGTGATCACTCGGACTCACTAAAATTAAGTCCAGTTAGATTCTGGATTAAAATAAACCAGCTATGTTTTTATTATTGCTTAATTTACCTCAGCCAACATGTCTGTTTGTTGTATTGCATTACATTAATAATATGAAGCTTTACAAAACGGAACTGGCAATGCTTAGAAGAGGCTCTTACCCAAACGGTATGAAACTTCTGTTACTAAACCCAAAGCCACGTGAAACTTGCCCAGTTTCAGGTTTTGTTACAAACACAGATCTCAGTCCACATTCACTGAAAGGTTCACAACCTGGGTTGATACAGATGCTTGTATCTAAACCCCGCACAGGATTGTCCAGTTCAGCCATTTCATTTGAATCTCACTTTAAGCTTCCAGGTTCATTCAAATCCAAACTTCCAAGCAAAACCTCAAGGCTGCAAATCCACCCAACTCAAAACAGAAGGAAAGCTTTCAATGAACCTTGTGAACTAGAACCACTGAGTTTCATATAGCTCTGCCCTTTGGATGCTGTGGGCTTTACCACTAACTCAAATACAGGCATTTCCTGTTTTAAAGACATTCAGTTTTTAAGGTTATTTGAGTGTGCAGTTTGGAACACCATGGGCCTTTTAAGAGATTTGGTAATGATTGTAAAAATGTGTATTTGTCCAATGGAGTCATTAAGGGGTTTTGCAGAAATGCATATTTGCTATTCAGGCATGTGCCAGTAATAATATTCCTTATGAAATGTTTTTAACAAGTAATTACTACTCAAGGGCAGTAGCTAAATTTCAAGGACTAATATCAACGCTTCAACTTTATTTGCAAAGGACTAATTAGACCATATTAAGATGATAGCTTCTTCTCATTATTTAAAGTCATCTGTGTTTTAGTTCTAGCATACACAATTGATGGATGTTATATCGTTCATGCACCTTCCCACCCCCTGCCCTGCATCATCAGATTCCTGTCTTCACTCCACCTGCCTCAATTGTACGATTCTCCACATTTCCAATGCACTCTGTGCTTTCTCCATGCTGCCCTTTTATCAGTGAGAAAAGCTCAGTCAGTATCCATAAAGCCACCACCTTGTCCTCTTTCAAGAGGCTCCTTAAAGCTCCCTTCTGCCATAACATATACAGCAAACGGCAAGCTGATAATGGCTAGGCCGGTGAAGAGCTGTGATCACTACTGCTGACCAACTAAGAACAGCCAGCATGCCATTATATTATTTGTTATCCCGTCACCCCAAACCCAACCCAGCCCACTCGTTTGTCCCAGCCCCATTACAGCATTGTTGCCTCTAAGTGCTACTGCAACATCAAGTGTTAAACAGAGATAAAGTCTAATATTTGTTTACTTAGGTGCCTGTAGTTAGACACCTAGATCGCTTTTTAGGCATTTAGACATAAATGGGCTTGATTTTCAGCAGTGACAAGCTGACTTCAGAGAGAGACTAAGTCTAATTTCTATGGAGCTTGTCACCCATCTGACTTTCAGTAATGAAAAAAGAGGGACCATTACAGTGTTGCCAACTTTGGGGATTTTACCATGAATCTCAGGATATCTGGTGTTTTTCTTAAGTTAATATATGGTAAACTCTACTTCCACTTTTAAAAAGCCATGTTTCTACTCCTCAGGGTTGTAAAGAAAAGCTTGAAAAAACTGACACACCCCACTTTGTAGGTTCCAAATACCAGAGGGAAAACAGAGAAATCTTTGTCTCATGATTTTTGGCGGCCTGACTCAGGATTTTTTAAATGATTTGGTTTGGCAATATTGGGACCACCAAAAATTTTCTTTGCAGCCAAGATCTTGTATGCCAAAATTTAGCATAAACATTTCTTACCATAACCCCAAGAAAATAGAGATTGTTGTCAAGAAATGGGTGCTATGATTAACTAAGACCCACATTTTAAAGCGTATTTAGGTGCCTAGTGTAATTTTTAAATGCATCTAGGTGCTTAATATCCTCTGAACTCAATGAGTTTTAGGAACCTAGGTCCTTTTGAAAATCCCACTAGATGCCTAAATTTTCCTAAGAGTCTGGTATAATAAACATTATTGTATATGGAATACTCTAAAATAAAAATAAATAATGCTTAAAGTGAACTGTAATTAAAATTACTTGGCTACCAAAATAAAAAGCTATAGGCTGGCCAAATGGAAAGTCTCATTTCCTGGAGACAGGTTTCAGAGGGGTAGCTGTGTTAGTCTGTATCAGTAAAAACAACGAGGAATCCTTGTGGCACCTTAGAGACTAACAAATGTATTTGGGGATAAGCTTTTGTAGGCTATAACCCACTTCATCAGATGCATGGAGTGGAAAATACAGTAAGCAGGTATTATACTGTATTTTCCACTCCATGCATCTGATGAAGTGGGTTATAGCCCACAAAAGCTTATGCCCAAATAAATTTGTTAGTCTCTAAGGTGCCACAAGAACTCCTCATTCTTTCCTGGAGAGTGGCTATCACACCCTTCAGATATTTACAAGGACTGATTATCAAGGCAGCGATGGGACAATAGAGATGAGCTCTCTTTATAAATTTCCCTACTTTGTGAGAAAATAGCCTCAATATTTTACTAGTAGAAAGTCAGACGTTTACAGACGTTCATACAAATATTTATGACATTCTTACAATTTGTTCGGGTACAAGGGGGGAGGAAAAAGGAGCTTTTCTATTGGAAACTCCTCTATAAACTGCCCCAAGATGTCAAAACTCTTAAGCCAAACTAAGTAAATGAATAGGGCTACTCACAGGAATAAAGTTAAGCACATGCATTGTTTTCACATTCAGGGCTTTACAGAAGATACAATCAATCCCATTTATAAGAAAAATGGGGGGGGGGGTGGAGAGAACGTGGAGAAAAAATATTGAATTATTGACCCTGAAAGGAAAAATAAATTAATTTTTCCCTGAAAAGTCCATCCTTGACTTTGCCTTGCTATAGTACACATATCTATAGGACGTGCATCAATACATACTCTAAATATTTTGCATGCTTTCTCCACCCTAACATTCACAAAGGCAGCCTTCCAACTCATAACCTCATACAAACCAAACAGTTCTAGCATTTTAATGCACTTTAGATAATGTGCAGAAGTCTTTACAGCATGTGATGTTATAGTTCCTTTTGTGCATCTGCAAACTATATATATATCTAAGGTGCCACAAGTACTCCCTTTCTTTTTGCGGATACAGACTAACACGGCTGCTACTCTGAAACCTATATATAAGTTGTGTGCCAGAAGAGCTCCTATAGACACTTCTCTATTCTGCATCTAAACACTCTCGCTTCTCTTTGCTATAAAATACATGGTTGCTCTCTAATGGATTTCAGCAGCTCCCCTAGATTACCACTGGTTATTACTAATTCTATTCAGTTCTTATACACAGAGATTGGCATATATTTACATGGGTAAATACTCTTTATAAGCCCAGTTTTATGGCTAATCTCTAAAAGCAGATGTGAATTGAAGCTCATCTTTTTTTCCTTTTTGAGCAGGAGTTCTTCCCCTTTGTCCAGAACCAAGGTCTAGGCACTGCCTTCAAGATCTAATCTTCTCCCTAATATCCTGATGGAGGAAGATTTTCTTATAGGTGTCTAACCACATTGTGCATTTACTGGATAGCATTAGTCAGTCATTTGCAGAGGTAGAAATATTTTACTTTATCAGCCAAGTACAGAATATGGCATCCTCACTGGAACTGGAAAAAAAAAATAGTGGATCTGATTTGGGTCCCACACTGTTTTTACACTAATGTAAGTCCATTGATTTCAGTGGAGTTGCTCCTGAGTTACACCTGTGTAAGTGAAATCAGAATCTGGCCTACTATCATTGGCTCATCACTCATTGCTATCATGTAATCCATTCTCCCTTTCTGTTCACCCAAATTCAGTAAATATTCTCTGGATTTTTCCTATTCATAGTATTGATTGGAAACATTACTTACAACCACAAGGGGTCAGACTTTCACATCTGTCATTAAATATTTCCTACAGTTGAACAATAACTAATATATAATTCACAATCAAGAGGTCTATATAAAAAAATCACAACAGCTAGACATGATCAGTGCCACCAACCTTTAAGTGTCATTTCTTTACACCCATGTGTTGAAAGATGTACATTTCCCTATTAACTGCATCTTCCTGGCTATAATGGTCAGTTTGCCCTGGGTTTATACTTATTTTACATTATTTTTGGTGGGATATACGTGTCTAACTAACTGTGTGTTTGTAGGAAATCTATTTTTTTTTTTTTTTTTTTTTTTTTTTTAGGGATTTAGGTTTCACCGATATATATTTTAACTTTCCTCTAAATTGGTCTGTTGGGAACCGGGCTCCGAAACCATCCCACTCCAGGAGTAGGTCAGGCAACAGATAAACCAGCCTGCAAAATCTGAAAAGACAAATATAGTTTTGTAAAGTAAAAAACAATTGATTTCTCCATTTCTAGGTGCAATTCCCTGACACTGTCTCCTCAAGTCATTTTATTTTTTCCAAAACTACAGCTCTTAATCCACACAATTCTCTTCTTCTGGAAGTCCTCATTAGTGTGCTTCTCTATCACCCCCAAAATCTAGTCAGACAATAAAAAACAAAACACAACAGGCCTAAGCAAGAGTTAAACCCAAATTCCTTGGCAATGGTTCAATAGAGTGTATAGTTTGGATTATCCTCATCTAACTGCATTCTAATTTCTCTTTCCCACTCAAGAGACACAATAAAGGAGAAACTGGGACAATGTCTAGCTCTGTAATATTAGTTTACTTCAGCTCACATTTTGTCCTTATTTCTGGGCTATAACTCTATTGATCTGGATTATAATCCTGGTTCATGAATGGTTATAAGGTAGACTCACTTTGTGGCAGTTGAAAATTTATTTAATTTTAAAATTATGGCTAAATCAGAAGGTCATTTTGTTTGATTTCCTCAAATTATTTGCTAGATTTTCAGTGGTTATCCATTACTGTTCATTTTAATAGCACATGTCCCCAGGAAGCGCAATATACAGACTTGTGACATTTAGATGGACATTTACTAGGACACGAAATGAGTGACCTTGCCAAATCTAAAACTACAGTTCAAACAAAAGCAAACTCTTCACTGGGGCTTCTTCAGCAAAGACAAAACAGAATTTTAAGAAAAGTTTTATTGCATCTCTTGCATCTGTGAATTTGGGAGATATCAGAATAAAGAACACGTCTTCTAACACCAATATGCTATATACAGTGTTGTCTTGGTAACGTGCCATGCATGATTAGAGTGGAAATCAAACTTTTCTGTTCCACTAGTCAACTTTGGAGAACCACATTTTCTTTGATTCTCAGATTTTATTAAATGATTGCAATAAAAAAAAAGTGCATTCCTAGAATATATTTGAACCTAGAAAATGAAGATGAGAATGTTCACATACTACAGCCAATCAGTTATTTTAAAAGGAACAGAATTCTCCTAACATATGCTTTGTTTAAGGCTAGAATTTTTCTGTCATAGCTGCAGGACAGATTTCTGTTCCAATACTTAGGTTTCTCATTGGGAGTTCTGTAGGTGCAAGAAGAGCAGAACACCAATCAGATCTGCACAATGGATTTTGATTGGAGAATTTTGCTCTATATGTTTGGGGGGGGTCATTGATTAGGATGATGTCAAAGGCTGAACACATTAATAACCTAGTGATAAATTTTTTCTGCTACCCCAGAAATATCAGAACATTAAAACAATCCTAATGCTTTGATTTCAGATTGCTATTTGCATACCAATATATTCTGCTAGATCTGTCCCTTTCTCTTTGTTATTCTACAGCCCAAATACTGTATCTAAATAATTGCATCGGTTAGTGGAAAGGTTCTGCCAAAAAGTAGTTGCTTGATCTTTTAGCGAAGATACATTTATTGCAACATAGCTTCATACATGAAAAGATGATTAAAAATGAAAGGCACACTGTCTGAACTGGGACTCAAAGCCATGTGGTAATACAGTACTGTAGCTGTGGTTGAAATTTCACTATTTCACATATAAGTGTAAGGAATTTACATGGTGCCAGCATTCCATAAAACAATTATTGTGAATAATTTTTGTGAGGATGCCCAACTGGGGAGTAGTGATGTATTTATTTGTCCTTACAAGATCTCTGTAGCTGAAAAACACTGGCAAGAGGTAATGTTCAGAGATCTGAAGCAACAAGTCTGAGCATTTTTGTTTTTTTTTGGTCTTATTAACTTTGTTATAACTTGTATAAAGGACTATTACAGGGAGCGGGAGGGGAGGACAACTGAATTCAAAGATTTCCTCTTTCTCCCAACTATGTATTGTAAGAAAGACAAAAAACAGCAAAACAAGCATTTATAATATGGCCTAGCTCTTTGCAACTAAACAGAACATTTCTATTATTCCTCCTTCAGTAGAATGTGACCTGATGGGCAAGTTCTCGCCTACAAAAACACAACTTTCTAAGAACACAGATTTCTCATCCTGATCTTACTACCTTGGTCTGGAAAGTTCTCAGCAAAGTTGCTGATACAGTAGTACTGTCATCTTCCTGGTTCCTGAACTGGAGGAAAATCCTTTTGCAAATCTGATTTTTTTTTTCTATTTAACAAACTATTCACATTTGAAAACTTTAAACCTTGTTTCAGAACGCTGCTTCTAATTAGGCCACAATCTCTAAATTACCTCAATGACTCAATATCTAATGCAACCTTTCATATGTTATGTATATGCAACAAGCACACACAGGGATATTATTAAATAGAGGTAGGAGAAGAATAGTATAAATGCTACAATAGAGATATAAGATAGGAGAGCTGGTCAAATATTTTTATAATCTGTTTCTGAGCAGTTCACTCAATTAAAAACCAAGTTTCAATTCAGACCAATCATATCCCTTTATTAATGACTATTTGTAAACATTCATTCTGCAGCCTGCCATGGAAGTTATGTCCATGTGCTGCAAACATTAAATTACTGTCCCATGGAAGAGATCCATTTATCTAAAAGCCTGACCCTGCAAACAAGAGAGAGACTTCACTCCTGCAACAAGTACCATGGGAACTGTAAAGGGGTATGAACAGTCTGATTTGAAAGCTGGTTTTTAATTCAGTTACCTTGTTATTGTGCTGCTTTGCACTGCTTTTTGACAGAGTCTATGTGTACACAGCAATGTACACCTCGGGTTAGTGGGATTCAAGTGAGCTGACCCATGTCAGGGGACCCTGGGCTCGAGCGTCTACATTGCATTTTAACCCTAGGTTAAGGATTTTCTGAACCATGCACAAACCTAGGTCTTTGCTATCCTGATTGCAGTGCACGGACCCAAGTCAAAGTAATCCTATCCCAGAGTGCCTGGTGCCCCACACCATGTGACACTCTAGGCCTACGAATGTGGTGCACTGTGGGAAAACTCTTCTGCCCACCCAGTTTCTTAACTGAGTAGTGCTATTGATAAGCTACTCAAAAGGAGTCCATGAATACATAAACTGCATATTTAGCTCCTTTGATGGCTGTTGCAGTAGAATAACTGCAGTTTGTGAAAGCTTTATACTGAACTACCATTTAATCTGAGGCTACGTCTACACTACCACTTATGTCAGAATACCTCAGGTCTCTCAGGGGTGTGAATAAGCCACCCCTGAGCAATTTAAATTACACCAACCTAAGTGTCGGTGCAGACAGTGCTATGTCAGCAGGAGAGCTTCTCTGGCTGACATAACTACTGCCACTTAATGGGTGCACATTAAGTTGATAGGAGAGCTCTTTCCTGTCAGCTTAGAAAGGCTACCGTAGAGAGCTTACAGTGGTGCAGCTGTACGGAAGTACCAGAGCAAGGAGCAAAGCTGACAGGCAGGAGGCGGCTCCTGGTTGCCATGATGTTGGGGATCTTCCCTCCCCTGGCCATACTGCTGCTCCCCCTTCCTGTAGGGCAACCACTTGGTCCCTCTCCGTTCTCCGTCCCTTGCTCCTGGGCCCTGTGGGCCCTCCCTGGGGCTGCGTGTGCAGGGATGCCCAGGCAGTGTCCACCAATATCTGGCTGTGCTCTTGTGACCAGGAAGCAGCTCTCTTTGCAATAGAGCCAATTGATCTCCACTGAAAACCCTGCAGGCCTGGAACCCTTTCAAGCCCTAGTTAAAACAAATGGGGTGTGGACACGAAGGGGAGTTAATGCTTGAACCCAGACTCAAGCCTTGGCTTACTTTGATGTGTAGACACAGAGTAAATGACAGTAAATGATGAAGCAACTAAATTTAATTTAGTTAGTAATCAAGTAAAACTCCAATTGATGAGCAAGTTATTTTTTAAATTTAACTTACACTAACCTGAAGAGTGGATGTGATTGTGGTGTTCCTTAGGGTAGGTGTACACTACGAATCAACGAAATTAGGTTGATTTTATCTAAGTCGATTTTATACAGTCGATTGCATATGTCCACACTAAGCGCATTAAGTCAGCAGAGTGCATCCTCACTACCGTGGCTAGCATCGACTTACAGAGCGGTGCACTGTGGGTAGCTATCCCACAGTTCCCACAGTCTCCGTTGCCCATTGGAATTCTGGGTTAAGCTCTCAATGCCTGATGGGGCAAAAACTTTGTCGCGGGTGGTTTTGGGTACATGTCATCAGACCCCCCTCCCTCCGTGAAAGGAACGGCAGACAATTGTTTCGCACCTTTTTTCCAGAGTCCCATCTGCCGGCCCCGCTCAGCCCGCTGCTTGCTTGGATGATCAGAACCCCAGACAGGCAGCGGGCTGCATGGGGCCGGCGGACAGAGCCCCAGACCAGCAGTGGGGCTGAGCCGCTCAGCCCGCTGCCAGTCTGGGGCTCCGTCCGCTGGCTTCTGCCAGCTGGGGTCCCAGCCACCGGCCCATCTCAGCCCACTGCCATGCTTGCCATAGTATGGCAAGCATGGAGCCCACCCAGCTCACAGTCACCGTACGTCTCCTGGGTGCTGCCGGCAGACGAGGTGCTGCATTGCTACACAGCAGCAGCTCCTTGCCTTTGTGGCAGACAGTGCAGTAGGACTGATAGCCGTCGTACGTCTCCTGGGTGCTCCTGGCAGACCTCGGTGAGGTCGATCAGGGGCGCCTGGACAGACAAGGCTATCCTCCTCTTAGAGCACCGAATGCGGGGAGTGACTTCAGGTCATTCTCTTCTTTAAGTTTCGTCTCATGGAGATTCAGTCCTGCCTGGAATATCATGCAAGCTGGAGGCTTCTGCCTCAGGATGCTCTCCCAGCCGGCAGCACCACACGGTCGCACCTACCCCAGCCTGCCCTTGCTCCCATGGCTCATGAAGCCTGGACAGTAGTAAGGAGCAGTTCAACTTGTGGAATGACAAATCCAGAATGAAGGATTGCACTCTATGGGCCACATTAACATTATTTCAGAGTCCTAGATAGCATTTAGTCCCTAAAAAAGGCTTCATGAAAATTTTCCCCCACCCCTAACAAAAATGTTAATTTATCAGAGCAGCTGAAAGGGTAAGGAACCTGGGACTATAACTTAGAGAAAGCTTCCATATTATTTAAACTCATAATTGATATCATTCAAAGTAAAATTTCACAGCGCGGTCTGTTCTAAAATTAAAAATGCAGGAGGGGAGTCAGAAAAAGGAACAGTGACCTGTTTCCAAACCAGTGATCTTTTGCATGTTAGGTGAATGTGATAACCACTATGCTACAGAAACCTAACTTGAATGTATCCCTCACGTGGTCCCTATTATACTTTATGTAACATGTGGTTGTGTATTATTAATAGTTTGGTGTTTGACAGGGCTTCTCTTTTTTTGTCAAATGCACAGGAATGTTTTCTCTAGCTACAGAAGCTACCTAAAGCAATGCCTATATCTATGGCCTTCCTGCTCACAAAGCAGTCATGCCCCCGCCAAAGGCTGACACAGCGACCTGGCTTGGGCAGGATCACTAGCGAGGCATGACACTTTTGCTGTTAAGCAAACACAGCAATTCTTTCCTGGCCTCTGCCACTGAATGCCTCCATGCATTAAGCTGTGCCCTATCAGTGCAGGAGGGCTGCATGAGCTCGGAAAACATGTCATCGCGAGTGCGGTTTTTTCACCTTCTAATCTGCAGTAACCTCAGGGACGGAGATGACAGGGGGAGCGTAGAAACGTTCTACGCTCTACAATTCTGGGGGGACCTGTGCTGCTGAGTTCGCCATGCTGACCAAACAGGAAATGAAATTCAAACGTTCCCAGGGATTTTCCTGTGTACCTGGCTAGTGCATCGGAGTTCAAAGTGCTGTCCAGAGCAGTCACAATGGAGCACTCTGGGATAGCTCCCGGAGGCCAATACCGTCGAATTGTGTCCACGCTACCCCAAATTCGACCCGGTAATATCGATTTCAGTGCTAATCCCCTTATCGGGGAGAAGTACAAAATCAATTTTAAGAGCCCTTTAAGTCGACAAAAATGGCTTCGTCGTGTGGACGGGTGCAGGGTTAAATCGATCTAATGCTGCTAAATTCGACCTAAACTCATAGTGTAGACCAGGGCTCAGTGTTACCACATCATTCCAGCTATTTCATTTTATAACATACTAAGGTATTTCATCACCTAGAACTTAATGTAATATCTGGCAGTGGGGGTAACAGTGGTAAAAACACAAAATTAATGTTACTACTGTCTGAGCCAGAGCTGACATCATAGTAAAGTATGTGTTTAGAACAAGCGCCAAAAACAATCCTATATGACAAAAACAATCCTATTATTCTGAGCCCAAACGCTCCCAAAAGGATAAAACTTCATATCGTTCTAATATAATGCATGCCATAGTCTGTGCAATAAGAGTACAATATACTTCCAACAATCCACTGGATCTTTCTTCCTGTGTCTCAACAACAGTGGACAGACAGTAGTTTACAAGGACAGAGACACGTTCACTGATGTACATTTCCGTATGCTACACATTGCAAGGCATGCAAAGTATTATAGACCGAATTGATAATCTTTCTAAAGTTCCCCCCCCCCCATCTATAGAATTTAGTAATGAAACGTATCTTCTGCCGTAGAATTTTAATTTTATGTTACATTAGCACTCGGGCCCATCTGGCTAGGTGCTGTATGAACATATAGGAAGATGCTGTCCTGGCCCCAATCATCACACAATTTAGAAAGACGAAGTGATCTGTTATATCTCCAAGTGGTGCCTTAGCGCAAACAATATTCAGAGCCATGGGGCCCAGCTCCACCAATATTTGGGACTGGGTGTGTCCCCCCCCCCGACCCCACCTACCACCCTCCCCGTGCGCCTCCCCCTTCTGTCCCCCAGCTCCCTCTTGCTGCCCCCGCCCCCCTCCCCCACGCGCCTCCCTGGGCCCTGGAGCAGAGCGTCCCTGCCTCTATCTCTTCCGTGCAGCTCCATGCTGCCTCCCCTAGTGCCCCTCATCTCCACTGCCAGGACACACTGACTCTGAGCCTGCCCTTCCACCTCAGACCCTTCCCTTTTCTGGCGGGACCCTCCACCAGCACAGTGGGCCCCTCCGCCCGCAGTCACTGCTCCTGCACCATGCTGGGCAAGGAGGCAGCCCCATCCCTCATCCCCCAGTGAGGCTACAGTCAGGGGCAACAGAAGGGGAGGAGGCACATGCAGCACTCCCCGGCACCCACCACGGGGGAGGCAAAGGAGATTCCTGGACCTGAGAGGGGCCCTAGGAGCACATTGACAGTGGTGGGGGTGAGTGTGCTGCTGGGGGGGTGGGCGGAACGGGGGGGGGATAGCTCAGTGGTTTGAGCATTGGCCTGCTAAACCCAGGGTTGTGAGTTCAATCCTTGAGGTAGCCATTTAGGGATCGGGGCAAAAATTGGGGGTTGGTCCTGCTTTGAGCAGGGGGTTGGACTAGATGACCTCCTGCGGTCCCTTCCAACCCTGATATTCTATGATAGGGCTCGGGAGAGTCCTCCTCCTCTCTGGCCCCTGTCCCGGAGCAGCCTGCCGGCACCCCAAACTCATCCCCAGCCCTCCCACACCCCCAGGCAGAGCATTCAAACCCCCACCGCACCCTCAACCCTAGCCCTGAGCCCCTCCAACACCACAAACACCTTATCCCCAGTCCCAGCCAGAGCCCTCATCCCCCTGCACTCCAACCCTCTGCCCCAGCCCTGAGCCTCTCTGACCCCCCAAACCTCCCAGCCCCAGACAGAGCCCTCGCCCCCTACACTCCTACTCTTGCCCTGAGCCCCTCCCAAACCCCTCAGCCCTAACCCCACAGCCCTCACCCCTGCACGTCCTCCCATCCCCAAACTCCCTCCCAGAACCTGCACCCCAATCCCCCGCGCCAGCCTAGGACCTGCACCCCAGACCTCTTCCCCCACCCAAACTCTCCCCCAGAGTTTTGGGCAGGTGGGGGGCGGTGGGTTCTGGGCACCACCAAAATTTCTACAAACCTGCCACCTGGGTATGGTTGGATGCAGGCACTATGGCATATGACTTCCAGATCTTCTTTGTGCTCATGATGCAAGTGGGAAAGACTAAGGGATTGTCAGAGTAAGAGAGAGGGTGAGGAAAGAGAGGAAATCCAATATGGAGAGAGATATTTTCAACACAACACAATTCAACTGCGGCTAAAACCCTAGTGATACAAAAGAAACATCAAGAACTTTTAAACAATCAGCTAAAAGAAAAATCTTAAATTCACATTAAAGAACCTTGAATTACAATGCAAATATCTACCCGTGAATTCACATCATGAAAGTTCATCTGGTGGAGTTTTGTGTTTGTATGTTTGGCTCTCCTGGAGGCAACGTATGAATTAGTGATTTTAGGATACATCTATATTTTAATAGGTCTCAGTTCTGTTTTGACAAAAAAATTTTCAAAACTAAAGTTCTGCAAAGTAGATAATACTACCACGCACACTAGGGAAGTGCAGGCCACACCTCCACACAGGGGAGTCTGCCTCCAAAGCAAATGCTTTAAAAAAAAAAAAAAAAGAGCATAAATCTCACTCTGAAAAAAAAGTATGCACACACCACATATACTCCAGACTTACCCCCACTCTGGGATTTGACTTTGCTGCTCACTTGAACAAAACAAATCTTAGCCTGAGCTCTCTTCCCAAGCCTGGCTGGTTAAGGCTTCCCCGCAGGACTCTCTCTGTCCCAGCCATAGTTCTCTCTGATTTAGAGACACACTTGCACGTACACCCTGGCCAGAAATAACAAGATCCACCAGCCAGAATTTGTCAGCAGAAATTACTAAGGGCTGGACTGTAATTTACAGTCTGTCCCAATTAAAAAGTTGGTTCCTAGCTATACCCAGAGATTGAACTGTGACTCACTCACAGTGCATCTCCTGCTCTCCTCTTGGAAATTGCTTCAGCTCTGTGGTGAAGCAGCTTCTTCCAACCTGCGTGACCAACTTTGGAGTAAAGACATGGCCCTTGGGTTCCTGTCATTCCCCACCCTGACCACCATCTCCCAATTCAACTGCTCACGAGAGGTGAGGTGGGAAATGTCCAGAGAATAGCTCCAGCTCTTCCATTGTGCAGCTGAAATCACCACCAAAGCAGGACTGAACAGTAATGGAAGGGAGGGATTTACTCCCATGGCAGCTGGGTTAGGACGATGACACAATCTTGCCTGTGTATTTGATGCAGGGTTCTAGCATCTGATTAGGGTGACTCAAAAGAAGAGATTTTCATTCTTCAGAAAGATCCTAGTGCCTGCCTCCTCTGCCCCATTACAAATCCTAGGAATTACTGTCAACCTTTTGCGTCCGTTTTTTTTTTTAAGCTAAATATGTATAGTATGGCTAAGTGACAAATAAAGGGGTATTCCATAGTGATCTTCACATCTAGGCCAGGGGACCTCTCGCGGTCCCTTCCAGTCCTATGACTCTATTCTATGGTACTAGAAGTGCATAAACCCAGGACTGAAGAGTGATTAGTAAGGGTTATACTAGGGGTGGTTGATTAGAAGAAAAGGAGTAGGATTCAGAAATAAAAAATTTAATTAATCAGAAACAAAACCTGACAGTCAGATCTTTTACATAATGGAACATTCTTCAAAAGGGAAGTGGTAAAACCTTCAGGATATTTAAAACAGACTGCAAAGCATTAAAAATGTACTATAATGTAGAGTCGAGCACTGGAAGATGGATGTACATCTTTTACATCTCTACCTTTCTAGTACTCTGTGGTCATAAAATTAGTGCTTGTTCTGTGAGCTTGCTGCTGAAAAACATGTTTTGTGAAAAGATGACTACTACGCAACATTTCTCTCAGATATCCTCATTGACTTCCCTGGAGAAGCCATTACTTCTACATTAGGCACAAATTTCTCAAACTTCTAGTGCTTGTACTGGAGGAAAAAAGTAACAACATGTAGAAAAATACGGGCTCCTTCTCTGACCCATCACTTCCCTTTTCTCCCCATACTTTAATTGTCACAGCAAGAAGGTACCCATCTCACAGCAAGCGCTATGTATATCTAGGTGGTGTGTATCACACACATTAAGCCAAATACAAACTGAGTGTCAGTTGATGCAAGTTTGTTGATTCGAATGGAATTACCGTAGTTTACTTCAGATGTATGTCTGGCCTGCAGGGGTGGTTGTTTGTGAATAGCTAACACTGAATAATCCAATTACACCACATAAAAAGTCAGTTGAGGAAAGAGAGATTTGTAAATAATTCCCCTGAAGCGGATTTCTTTTTTTGTCATCACAGCTCCACCTCTGGTGCTCTGGACTAAGCTACTTTTGCCTATTAAACTCTCAAAACCAGAGATATTTTCCACAACCTATATTTCAATAATTGTTGCATCTCTTCATAGTGAATTTAAAGAATATGATGCAGGTCCTCAGCTGCTGTAAATTGTCATTGCTCCTTTGAAGTGAACAGAGTTATGACAATTTATACCTGATGAGCATCTGCCCTCAGAATCTCTCTCCATCAGCAGAGTTTGGTTTTCTGCCTTAAACTACATTAAGAATCTGCATGGATATTTTAGGTAACAATAACACCATTAAATATAACTAAAACACTGCAGAATAAATAGTGAAAGTTATTCTGAGTAGAAGGCAAAGTTAAACTGGATATTTATATCAAGTTATGGCCACCCACAATTCAACTCAGGGAGAAAGTTTTTAGAAATTCAATTGCAACAAGTGTTGGTTAGGTGATCCAACTGTTCAAAGCATCTTTTCCCTGGTCTCGAACTGCATGTGCAACAGGCCAGTACCCATACAAAGAAAAGTTTGGGACTGAACCAAGGAAGAGTGTAGGGGGAATAAGAGAAGCTGATTCCAAGATGCCAATGTAAGTCACTTTAGAGTAAAAAGGAGAAACTGTGCCAAACAATACAATGAATTACTCTCACTATATTATTCTACAAGTGCTTTGGAGGGCGATGGTAGTTAAAAAGTAATCTCAACTGAGCTGTATGCAACAGAACATGAACCAATGGTTTAGTCTCTTATTCTGATGTACATTTAATCAGTCTGGAATCAGGCTTCTCTTCCTTTTTAAATGATTTGGCAGGGAATATAAAGAGCTGTTGGAAGCAACTGAAGTCCCATAAACCCCTTGTAGGATTATTTATATATTGTCCATCACCCCAGCATTGAGGAGTCTGTTTATTCCTGGGGCTAACTCCTTATTCCCAACACGGAAAAACACCATGCCATTTGAATTCATTGCTCATGATCTCCCACTTAGTTCCATCCTTTTGAAACACATTATCTCAAGCCACCCACACACTGAAGTATGGCTGCTTCCCTTACTCATGATGCTGGGAGAGGTCTCAACAGTTAAGAGCCTTTCCTGAGCTATTGTTAACTGCCTTGGTCTGCATTTATTAGCTACTTGCAAAAAACACATTGTGCTGGGTTTCTAGTACACACAAATGCTTATCACCTTAAAATCCACTTTATAGAGAGAACTGTTCATGGGGAAAGAGTGCAGATAGGATTTAATCTGAAATAATTCTGTTTTTATAATAATTCATTTCTAGGCGGTCTGGAGACCATCCCTAGAATCACTGCCAAAGAACGTAATTGGGTAATTAGCAATTAGAGTAATTTAACTAGTGACATAGTGGATTCTCCGCCACATGAAGTCTTTAAATCAAGACTGGATATCTTACTAAAAGATATGCTGTAGCTTATGGACTTGATGCAGAAATTACTGGGTGAAATTCTATGGTCTGTGCTATGCAGGGAATTAGGCCAGATCATCATAATGGTCCTTTCTGGCCTTAAAAAACCCCTATGAATTTATTAATTTAAGATTAAGGAAAATTCTGAATCCAGAATGGCCAATATCATTTGGGAATTGCCACTGAATACATTACAGTCCAGAAGATTTAGTACATGTTTGTTCCTTGGATTATGTTATAGTTCCTAGAGATTAGGAGCTGGGGAAAAGAGGAAAGAAAGGAAAATAGGTAAGAGTTTTCCTTTTCTTTTCTATGTGGCACTATGTCAGTGAGGTGACGAGGATGGTGTTAAATCTAATAGGAGTAAATCCAGGGAAGGTATATTCTCTCGCTGTACTCACTAACCTTTCTGTACTCTTCATGCATTCACCAGCATCAGTATTACATCGGATCTTAAAATTTATCCGATGCTGGTTGGTTGGTGTGGGCCAAATCCAACTTCTATTCAAGTCAACTGGAGTCTTCCATTGGCTTTAATAGGAGTTGAATTGTGCCTTGTAATCCTATATTATATGTTTGGACTCTATTTCCTATTGTTGAATAAAACAGCATTAGAGCAATAAAAATTATTTGGCTATTTAGTTTTAAAAGCCTAGTAAAAGGCAATAGCCTAAATTGCCAACTCTGAATTTGCCTCTCCTGCTACAGATCCCTACTCCCTGCCAGCAGCAGGCAGTTGAAAATATGATTTCCCTTCCCCTGTATCTTATATAAAGTGTACTCTGTAGAGAGGCTTCCAAGCTTTGGCAGTCACTGAATGAGATTAAGATACCTGGTAGAATGGGAAAAAGTAGAGTAGAAACTCCTCTGATTCCTAATTCAGATGACATATTCTGGCTTCAGTCAGGGAATTTGAAGGCTCTGTCATGCCTGTTTGTTACTATGACCTGATGGTCATGTCACTATGACAGGAACATAATGAACAAATAAATTCTCCACAGTTGTACTGAACTCCCAAACACACCTCCGAGAGATTTCTTTACATCCCTCATGTGTAGAGCTGGGCAAAAGTTTTGGACTGATGTTTTATTTTTTTATTTTTTCCCCCAAAAAAATGCAGATTTGGATTGACCAAACATTTCACAAATTTGTATCGAATACTACAAATTGTTTTAATCTAAAAATCCCCCCAAAAAATTTTTAAAAAACCAACACATTTAATTTCAACATTTTCCAAATTAAATCTTTTGATTGTCAATTCAAAATGACTTTGTTTGAAACTAAACCTTTAAAAAAAAACTAAGCTAAAATTTTTGAAATTAAGTGTTTTATTTTGAATCAAATGTAACATTTCATTCAACCCCAAATAATTTTTAAAAACTTTTTCAGTTCTCCAAAAAAAAAAGTCAAAAAGTTTTTGTTTTGGGTTGACTCAAAAAATACTTTTCCCCGCAATTTTTCAGTTCAGCCACCAAGCCCTCCTCCCCACAAAAATCAGTCATTCACACAGTTTTATTGCTGTGCAGAGAGCCATGAAGTGTTAGAAGCCTAAATGAGAGCCAGTTCAAAGGGACCAGGGTGGGGTATGTCTACACAGCAGTTTGAAGCGAACTTCCCAGGTCAAGAGACTTGTGCGCTAAACAGAGCTGGATAGACAGTGCTTTGAAGTTGCCGCTTGGACTGGAGCTCAGGCGACAAGTTCAAAGCACAGGCTACAGAGCTATTTTTAGAGTGCTAGCACGAGCCCCGCTAGCCCAAGTCTGTGACCCAGAGTAGGAGGTTTGCTCCAAAATGCTGGGTAATCATACCCAGTAAGACCAATTTAGAAGGGTCTTTCTCCAAGTCTGGCTGATTTACACAGAGCCATATTATTTGTGGACTGACTAAAATTAGACACCCTTGTAGGACATTAAAAACTTCCACACTTTTTAACAACTTTCACCAAAGCACGATACAACTCCTCTATTAATACAGCCTGGCCTCCCAGGAGCAGTATTCCAATATCCTGTCAGATTGCTTCACCTGGAGATAGATAATCTGCTATGAAAATGAAGTAAGTGGGGGGTTTTGATTTTCAAGTAGCTAGTGACCCATTTCTTTCCAATTAATATGCATACATGTTTGAAAATTTGGCATATGTTTGGCTCCACACCAATTTTTATCTAAATTTAACTTTATCTGTATATTAACCCAAAGAATCACACCCAGAGGCAGTTCAATATTTCCATGACAACATTTCAAAATGAACACTTGACATTTCTCAGACTCTCTGGCACAGAGTTAAAATAATAATAAAGAAATCAGCATTCCAAAAAAAGGTTTTTTTAATGTCACAGCACTACACCATACAGATCCTCAGGGAAAGCCTGCACTCAATGAGCTATGTAGAATGCTCTGGGCTGGGCTCCATGACTACATTTCAGCAATTACAGAAGTAAAAGCTTTTGTATGTTACTGTTGCATGTATCCCAGCCTGTTTAAAACCTAACTTCAGGCCTCTAATGTCAAAATGCACCGAATGCATCTCAGATTGAATGCAATTAATAGAGGGTTTCAAAGGAATTAATAAAGCATTCATTTCTGAAGTGAGAGTGAAAGGTTAGTAATCAAAACAGTAAATTTCTCTTACTTCAAGGATTCTGCTTAAACAGTCCACAGCGTATTATTTCCGTATCTTTTTCCCCCCAGTACACATGCATAATTCCCATTAGCAGAAAATCAACAGATGAGAGGACAACAGATCATGTACACAAAACTTTTACAATGTCACACATATATGGTGCAGGTGATAACAACAAGATGATTTACCCAGGTAAGTGACAGCAACTATAAACAATCAATGCAAGTTGGCTTTGATATACTGCTTGCAACTTCGTATCCTGGCTGGAGGGGTTTTGTGAATGCAGTTCTGTGAATTGGTCTCTCCCATTTACATTAATCCAGCTCTACTGCTTGTATAGGTGAATTGTATTCATTTATAAGACATTCAAATGAGTGAGAGAACATATTCAATATTTGTCCTCGCTTTTAATGTTTTGATTTGTTTTGAGTCTGAGCTCAAACTGGGATTAATCTCCTTAACATAATATGCACATTCAGGATTCAGGCAGTTTTAATGCAATATGAAGTGAAACAAATAGAAGAGACTGCATTTATTCATCATCGTTGGATCATATTTGTTCTAATCTTCATTAACTGACAGAAAATAGATGAAAGGTGGGATTTATTACACCATAACGTCTATTGACTGAGTTGTGATAATTTCATACGAGATTGGAAGTTATACACACTGCTAATCATTTCAATACTTACACACAGATTAATTTTATACACCATATATTATGTTTTCAGGGCACTTTCCAACAATGATTATGAGTAGATCAGATTGATAAAACTTCAGATGGAACACTTTACCATCAGAAATGCAGTTTCATCTAAATCAAGATGCTGCCCAAGAATATGTCAATCTTGACAAAACTTTTATGGAAAGATGCTAAAAGGACCTGTTTCAACTTTCTTATTTCATTTAATTCTAACATTTATTTATATATATATATACATACACATACACACACACACACACACTATATATATATATATATATATATATATATATATATATACATACACATACACACACACTTTCTATATTATAAAGTTTTACATTATTGAAACAAAATGATTTGATGCTGCCAAACAAAATATTATTTGAATTTCTACTCAGAATGATTAGATATAGTTCATTCTGAGTCAGAAGAAAAACAAATTTCAAAACATTGAAATTTCCCATGGGTCAGAAATTCCATTTTCCAACCAACTCTAGTTACAGGTGTGACCATTTAGATAGGTCACTCACTTCACTGAAGCCAGGGGTGAAAGTAGTAATAAATTCTTACCGGTACAGGGGCTGGCTCTGTCCCCCAGAAGGGGCAGGGCCTCAGGCAGAAGGGGTGGGTCCGGGGAGTCAGCCTCACCCAGCCAGCCCATCTGCCCTGCCTGGCCCCCGTCACCCAGGGCTCCGGCGGCGATTTAAAACTGCTGCAGTAGCAGCGGCAGCCAGGTGCTTCGGGCCATTTTAAATCACCGGCCCCGGGGCAGCTGCCCCTTTGCCCCCCTCCCCTCCCCCAACAGGGGAGGCAAAAGGGGCAGGGACATACCGGCTCACTTTCACCCCTGACTGAAGCTGACCTTACTTGCCAAATAATCAGTTAATAACTACCATTAAAAATCTTGTGCCAAATTTTCATCTAAGGTTTGCTTTGCTGTTTGTTTATAGGCTTTCCTCTGGTACCCAGAATATTTCAGAGCCTCATATACAGTAATGAATAACAAAGCCCAAATGAGGAAAGAAAGTATTCTTATCCATATTTTACAGATGGGGAACCAAGGCACAGAGAGATTAAATTATTTTCCCCAGTGCCACACAGGAAGTCTATTGGAGCCAGGAACCTGGCTTACAAAAGAAATCCAAACCACCAGCCCTGTGCCTTAGCAACAAGACTATAAATAAGCAGTTGCAACTCATTTCAAAAATTGATAGATCTACTCCCAGTTTTGCCAGATCTGAATTTGGCTCATTATCTAAAATTTTATTACTTTATTTGATCAAAGTGGTGGGCTGGATGTTGAAGGATGTTTTGGCAGCATTGTTGGAGGAACTTGCAATTATTAAGCAGATGTCCTGTGACATAACTGGGGGCTTGATCTGCTGTAATGAGATATTTGTTACAATGAAGGGAATTGGTAAAGGATTTGCTGTATTACATTTTACATACATGGAGTTACCTTTATATCAGGGGTAATGAAAAAAATCATATAAGTCTATATTTGACAACAGATTGATGTCAAACTCGTATTGTTCTCTTTGGGGCAAGGGGAGGGAGGGGAAATCAGGCTTGACTCTGAGGTCTGTTTTTATACTTAATATCTAACTCAGAGGCGTAATGTATCCAAGTAGTTAGTTCCTTGTTATCATCCAGCACTGTTACAATATTATTTCACTGGCACTAATCATATAGCGAGATGCCCATGACATTTCATAGAATCAAAGGACTTGAAGGGACCTTGAGAGATCTTCCGGTCCAGTCCCCTGCACTCTATCCCAAACTCTCTCTTACAGGTGTTTGTCTAATCTGCTCTTAAAACTCTCCAATGATGGAGATTCCACAACCTCCCTAGGCAATTTAGTCCAGTGCTTAATTACCCTGAGAGTTGGAAAGTTTTTCCTAATGTTCAACCTAGCCCTTTGACCAAAATTGTTCAGAAACAGATCTGCTCTCTGTCTAGATGTATTAACAAGTTTAATGTACTGCTTGCTCTGGACTTTTCAAACCTAATTTAAACTAGTGGTGTCTGGATTTAAATTTACAGTTACTGAGAACAATATGGAAAGCAAATTTGATTTATGTATTGATCCTGTGGGCAAATGCTTGATAGATTTGTATCTATTTGGGTACAAAAGTGCGGTTCGCTCCCCAAAAAGCTGTTAGCAGGAGCTGTCTATCATTTGTTAAATGATTTCCAACTATGGCTTAGATATTTATTATGTACCACTGCTTAGAAAATTTCCAAGAGGTCTAATGGAAATAGTGCACAACAGAAGCTGGTTCTGCTTTTCATTATATACTACCATTGGCAATCTCTCTCTTCTGACATTTGACCATATTATAACCTTTTCTTTCACAGTGGGTAAAATTTTCCTTTCCTTGGAAATAGTAATTCACCAAAGCCAATGGCAATATCAAGCATTTATAAAATGCTAGTCCAGCTACATGTGCTGGTCAAGTTGGCATAATCTTTCTTACTCTGTTTATAATATTCTCAGCACAGCTGAATTCAAAAGTTACCTAAACAGTACCAAAAAAAAAAAAAAAAAAAATCACAAAATACTTAAGTCACATTTTAAGTGTTGATGCTCAAACGTGGCTGTCCAAATCCCTGTTTGGGCACCTAAATAAGTAGTTTGGTTTTCCAAAGGGTTCACCACCGCTAACTTCCAATGAAGTAAATAGAAGCTGACAGTACTTGACACATACGAAAATCAGGACAAATATTTAAGTGCCTAATATTAGGCACTCTCACTTGAAAAATGTTGTTCTGAGCACTCTTTTGGGATTTCTATCTTCCAAACAAGTTAGGGTATTTAAATATTTAATCACTACAACACCCCAAATATTTGAGGTTTTAAAATCACCCCCTCCCCCACAAGACCATGGAGTGACTTGCCCAGTGCAACTGTAACCCACACCCACTCTTTGTGGGGCTCTGCCCCCTCTAGTGGTGGCTGGGGCACAGTGGTTGATGAGTCTGCTACAGCCTTGCCTAGTAGAGCTTGGTCTTTCTACTCAGGCAGTAGAGGTTCATGCTTTAAGACCCAAAGGTCTGAAGTTCAGTCACCACTGCCAATGACCCATCCAAAGTTGCTACTGTAAAATGCAGAGTCAGTGTCACAGCTGGATCAATCAGGAGTTCCTGGCTCCCAGACCAGCACAAGCCACTAGACTAGACCTCCCTCTAGAGCTATACCACTTCTTTAAACTGATCAAATGAAAGCTGTAATTTTCAGTATGGCCTGAACCTAACCTTCACTTGTGTATGTTCATTTTTTCCAGCTCTTCAGTTTCCAACATCTGTGCTACGCAACTACAAATTGTATTTGGATAAATAGGTTTAGTACATGAATGTGCAGGTGACCATTAATACTGAAAAAGTTAGGGTTCAGGAGTGTGCACACCTGTAAAATTGTGCACAAGTGGACAAAATGAGTGCACAAACGGAAGCCAAGGACTGAAAAATGTTAAGGGTCTGATCCAACTCCCACTGAAGTCAGTGGCAGTCTTTCCTTTGACATCAATGGATATTGGATCAGGCCCAAAGTGAACAAATCATTTATTAAAAGTATTGTAATACGTAACTTTCAATATCATGGGAAATATTCAGAACTAATCACCCTCAAGTAGATGGGAAATTCTCTATTTAATGGCAATCACCAGTAGTTTGTCTAAAAACTAGTCGTTTGGGTGGGTTTGTTTTTTTTAAACGAAAAGTAAATTTCCTAATTTTAATGGTATTTTAGGCGAATTGTTAATACTTTAAAATCTCAGTTTCTACAACTGTCCCTACCCAGGACCACATACACTAAAGCTCGCAACTAATACACAAAATCCCCAGACACTGCATATCACACAGCATCGCAGTAGATATAAGGTACATGGTGGCCATCAGGCCTCAGTGCTGCAAAGATATATGGTTTTATGCTTAACTTTATGGAAACTGAGTAGTGCCACTGAAGTTCATTGCTTTTTCAGTTACTTGGTCACAATTTCTTTTAAATGCTTCTGTATCATGGGCCTTGTCCAAAGCTGAAGTCAATGGAAAAGCTCTCATTAATTTCAACAGGCTTTGGATCATCAGGCCCATAAAACCATGTTTACAGTACATATCTCAACAACAGAAAATATTTTATTCCATTTCATAATTAATGTCAACTTTAACTTCAGCAGAAACCTGACTTGGAGATCCACAGCCTGGAATATACACAGCACCAGATTAGGCCAAACAGAGTGGACTGGAATAGACAATTGTAAACTAAAACTAGACCAAAAAATCCTTGATCTTGAGATATCAAGGTTATTTGTGCAACAGTTAATAGACGAACACTCCTTCAAAACATAACAAATGGAGACAGACAGCTATTAACAACACAATACTGCTTAATAGATTTTGTAGATACGAAGGCTATCTTCCCTTTTACTTGAATATAGAACTGACTTTATGCTTTTCCTACCTTTCAATTTTTTCGTGTCTGCTTAAACATGGAGAGATAATTTACCATGCATTTTTCAGTCTTGAATCCTTAATATGTTGACCAGCCCACATTTCACAAAAGGTATATGTTTGACGTCAAGAACATATACTGCCACAAATTGAAAACGACAAGAAATTTATTGGGAAAATATTCCATGAATTTAACAACAAGGATAGAACACATGGTGATGATCCTTTGCTTTACTGTTGTACTGTTTATTCAATATTCCCCCAATGTCAACATTTCACACGTTAAAATTACTACAGTATTGCAACGCTACAGCTCTCTAATTCTCCAGACTCTTTCACAGAGCTAGCAGTCATGACAGGATCAGTAGGGTTTGTGCAAAAACTACACACCTGCAAAATATTGAGATCCTTAGCACAAGAAATGATTGTACATATTTATACCCCTTTGAAAATATAGCATATAACTATTTTAATTTTTAATCACGTTAAGGCCTGATTTTCAAAAGTGCTGAGCATCCACAACTCCAGCCAAAGTCAATGGGAGATGAAGTTACCCTCTAAAATTAATTATTTTAAAAGTATCTTGGTCTAATACAAAAATAATCCCTGCTTTAAAAGAACAGCTATAAGGGTAAATTCTTCCTTGTGTGGATATCCAATAAAAGCCCATGCATGGTGATAGAGTACTCCCTACAAGCTATGGATGAGGAGCCACAGAAGCTAGAACTATGTGGATCCAGTGGCCTGAAACATTGTACATGGTGTAGGAGGCAAAAGTCTTTTGGAGCCACACTGTGAATCCTGACTATAATATTTTGCTTTCTCTTTGTATGTGGGACCCTCCACTGAAGTTAGTTTAATAATCATAGCAATGTAATCTCAAACAGAACTTTAATCACAAAGGATCCCAAAGCACTTCATACATATACACCATCCATACCGTACCTATGAAAGGCAAACCCTTCTGGAAGGAATAGCTCAAAATTTACTGCATAACACTGGGTGGGGGTGGGGAATGTCATTTTTAGCTAAGTACACAGATACAAACCTCTAATCTAAACTGTGTGCCATGGGATTTGGAGAGACAATTTTTGTAAAATGGCAGCCTCACTTTTGCTGTTACAATTTGCGCCTACAACATTTTTCCTTCAATAGAATTGTGGGAGCAAATACAAATAGCCAGAAAGGTTATTAAATTTAAAATTTCACAAAGGGCCTAAAGCATTTTAGAAAAATTGCTTGGCACAAGACCCAAGAGAGGGGAGCATGGCAAAGGTAGACCAGCCTCTGGAGCTGCTTGGGGCTAGCGATAAACATACCCATTGCACCAGCAAGGAATTCCACCTATGCCACACTCCCATGCTAACCTCTATGCCACATGGGCAGTTTCCCACAATGTGGGAATCCTCAGCTGCCCAGTTAAGACAACTCTTAGGACGCCACCAACAAGGCACAATGAGGCTACCTCAGGGCTAAAAAATCTGGCCCATAAACCTTTGTACCTCATGTTGGGTCACATACTGTGGAACTTCTTGTCAAATGCTTTGCCTCATGACTAAGTCAGACATTGAGAAAGCTGTTCACTGTTTTACTCAGTGACGTAAGGTTTTAAGGATCAAATAACCTATTTTTGGCTTAGTAGTGTAAGAAAGTATTTTTCTAGCAAACGGTGGCAACTGATTAGAGCAAGAGAATCAAGTTACCCCTGAGAAACAGGTACGGTATGTCTCCTTTCCTCACTTCTCTCTGTCCTGACACATCCCTTCACAATACCCTGTAAACACAATCTTTGCTCAAACATTAATGTGTTTCAGAAGAACACTATGTTTTTCAATTTTATCTTGATCCAATCATTGAAACCAGACATGTCTTTCATGTATGGTTTCAATAATTCAGTGTTAGTCAACAGCTAATTCCAGTGTTTATTTCTCTTCCCCCAAAAAATCAGGTTGTCATAAATACCATTTAGAGCTCTTACACAATGAAATTAGCACAGAATATTCACAAGCGTGACACAATGGGAAGCACTTTGCATACCCATTTTTTTTTTTTTTAAAAAGGACATGGTTCCTCTTCAATCCCTTAAAAATTTTTTTATATATTAATTTGACTACTAATAGATTCTTCTCCAGAAGTTATAAAACTGTAGGAGAGTCATCCATTTGGCAATGTATTGTGAAACAAACACAGCCCATGCATAAATAACCCTTACAAAAAGGACATTTTTACTTATGAAGTTTTCCCCAAGATTAACAATCCACATCTAGGGCATTATATTGGTAACATACATCATTTACTCCACTATGTTGTAATGTGTTAACACTGCAGTGAGTTATCACTGCATCCAATGAAATTATTACATATATGCAGCATGTAACCAGAGCAAAACACCACACAATATTTCACAGTAGTTCTGTGCATAACTTGTCACCACTTTACCTTACTATGCAAGACAGACAGTATCTTTGGCTGCCAAGAAAGGTTTTTGTGCAGGGCTTGTTTTATGCCTGGATTTGAACATGCACTTCCATTTGTCATTATTAGAGGAACACTATCAGGTCGAATTTGCCGCAGAGTTTAAGTTTTGTAAAAATAAATGTTTGCACAGTGTAAGACCAATAGGAATAACTTTTTTAAAATTCCAGTGGAAGTAGTTTAACACCCAACCCCCCCTCCCCCAGCCAAAAACACACACACACAAAGAATCATCTCCCCATCTGTGTTTGAACTCTAAACTTTGCAGCACTAGGCTAGAGCTGGGGAACCTGGAAGTGAAAATCATTAATAAAGGACTCTAAACTAAAATGAGACTGACTTTTCAGCTTGAACACACAGAATAATTAAAAATCAATTGGATTTTTAAAATACTTTCAAGTTTGAGTAATCGTTGGTGTTATTCGCCACATAAAGACCTCTTTTAAATATATATATATTATTTTATCCTGACAATTTCCTTATTATATCTGGCTTCTGAAAATTAGGTGCCTATAACTTGTTTGTTTCAGGGGGTTTCAACAAGTAATATTCTCAACACATAAAATATAATTGGTAGCATCTGGATTCATTCACTTTATTTATTTATTTCATTACAGGAGATCACACCACCAGCAACACACACGATTACGGAATCCTTAAATTTTCCACTCTTGCATAAGTTTATAAGTCACTTTAGGATTAATGATAATTAGCTATCATAGCAGTGCTACACCATGGCCGAGGTAGACACTCGGAACTCGTAGAAGTTATATGGTGCATATTTTCAAACGGTTAAATGAAATCAGAGACTATTTCATAGGAAAAAGCATAGACTATGATGATGTGCAACTGAACCTTTTGACCATAAGGTTTCTCAGGACCACCATCATCTGAACCTTTGTTCATGCAATAGCCATGAATGCTGCATGAAAGTGGTACTGTAGGTAAGAACAGAGGAAGAGAGAGACAGACATTATGAAAGCAGGCCACAGAGATTATGTTTCCCATAATGTACATTTAGAAACAACACTGGTAAATATAAAATTAACAGAAAGAAGGGCCAGATTGAAACCCAGTAAGTGTACTGATGTCAGCAGAAACTCTCAGGATGAAATCCTGACCCCACTGAAGTCAATAGCAACATTATCCATTGACTTTAATAGGGCCAGAATGTCACCTTCAGATTTCTCACCAACCCATTCTAGCTAGGTAATTCAGTGGTACAGAATTTTCCACTTCCAAAATGATATGCCATTGCTCTTTACTGAGCAGCAGCCAAGAGTGATGCTGAAAGTTCTGTAGTAAAAACCAAGTGCAATGACATCAGGACCATTAGATGTAACTGTTAGGGTTCCTTCCCCACTCTGAACTCTAGGGTACAGATGTGGGGACCCTCATGAAAGACCCCCTAAGTTTATTCTTACCAGCTTAGGTTAAAAAGTTCCCCAAGGTACAAACTTTGCTTTGTCCTTGAACAGTATACTGCCACCACCAAGCATTTTAAACAAAGAACAGGGAAAGAGACCACTTGGAGATGTCTTCCCCCAAAATATCCCCCCCAAGCCCTACACATCCCCTTTCCTGGGGAGGCTTGAGAATAATATCCTAACCAATTTGTTACAAAATCATCAAAGACCCAAACCCCTGGATCTTGGAACAATGGGAAAGTCAGTCAGGTTCTTAAAAGAAGGGTTTTATTAAAAAAAGAAAGGTAAAAATCATCTGTGTAAAATCAGGATGGAAAATACTTTACAGGGTATTCAGATTCAAAACAGAGAGGATCCCCCTCTGGGCAAAACCTTAAAGTTACAGAAAACAGGAATAAACCTCCCTCTTAACACAGAGAAAATTCACATAAAACAAAAGATAAACTAATCCGCCTTGCCTGGCTTACCTCTACTGGTTGCAATAGTGGAGACTTGGATTAGGATGGGTTGGAGAAGATGGATTTCTGTCTGGCCTCTCTCAGTTCCAAGAGAGAACAACCACATAACAAAGAGCACAAAACAAAAGCCTCCCCCCCCACCCCTACCCAGATTTGAAAGTATCTTGTCCCCTTATTGGTCCTTTGGGTCAGGTTCCAGCCAGGTTAGCTGAGCTTCTTAACCCTTTACAGGTAACAGGATGTTGCCTCTGGCGAGGAGGGATTTTATAGCACTTTGGGATTAATGATAATCAAAGGGTTACCCTTCCCTTTATATTTATGAAGTACCATCTCCAGCAGTAGAACTAGGGTAGCTGAAGATCAGTTCTTTTTCTGCCTTCTCTTCTTTCAGATTGGCTTTATCTACATATATAAGGACTTGTTCCAATTACAAATAACCAGGGGATAATTTAGAAGCTGAGCAGAAGAAAAGACATGTGCTCTCGTGGTGACAGTATTGAACTGGAGCTCAGGAGATGTGGGTTCAGTTCCCAACTCTGCCACAGGCTCCTTCAACAAGTGACTTTGGCAAGTCATTTAAGGCCTCACCCACTGCTACATCAATGGGAGTTTTGCTACTGACTTCAATGGATGCAGGGTCAAGTTCTTAATCTCTGGCCTCAGTTCCATATCTGTAAAATGGGAACAACAATGCTTTACCAGGCTGATTATTTGTATCTGTAGTAGCTAGCCCAATGGTGTCCTGATCTCTGTGGGGGACCTGCTACCACTACTGTAATACAAACAAACAATAACCATGAGCCACAAACAGTTTTACGCTCTAACCACAATAAAGGCCCCGTTAATATTTCAGAGAATTTAAATCCATTTGCAATAAGAACTTCTCTCTTTCTTTTGCCAGAGCAATCCATTTGTTTTATTATTTCCCTTGTAAATTCTATATGTAGAGTTCACTAGAACTATAGCACTTGCCAGAAATATTAGAATGGACTTTGAAGTGGTTTGGGGTCTTCAGAAAGGGCATATAAAACAATCCTAAATGATTTTCAACAGCATTTTCACTTTCATGGTATTGATTGATTAGGCAATTTCTTCTTCTGGAGGAAATATAAAACATAATCTGACTTTGCCTGAAACTTGGTCTATTGGAGCTTCATGGACTAAATGGAAACAAAGCTAAATCAGTGCTACGTCAAACACACATTGGCTTTTTTAAAAATATACTTAATATTCATATTAATAGTTGCAATTTCACAATTTCTTTAGTTGCTGAACTTAAAGTACAGTAAACGGGACACTGCTCTTATAAAGGTGTCCCTAACTACATGGAAATTGTGCATTTATTGACAGTGGGAGTTCTGCATGCAGAAGAAGAAACAGACATTTCCCATATCAGTCAGTCAGGAGAACTTGAAATGTAGCTCTCAAAGTTACATCTGCAGAATATCTAATTCGACCCAACTGTATTATTTGTTTAAACTAATGTAGGATTTGACCCTAAACATTCCATATCAAACTGATTTTGCTTCTGTGACAAAATTGCTGCCCCAACATGCCTCCTCCTGGCTGGAGCATTGCCTCAGTTCCCCTCACCTTCTTATGGACTACCCTGGCCATAGGAGTGTTCTGGCCCTCTGACCAGACCACTTTACAGAATCCAGCCCTTCTGAGGCCACATAGTCCTTTATCAAAGTCCAAGAAAAAATACAGAGACAAAATAAATTTTCAGCATGGCTGGGCTCAGCAGATAGTCACCTTGGTGAAGACATGCCTCTGCTGGTGCTGCTCCTTCTCCCTAGTTCTGTCAATCCCCACAATCCAAGGGCTAGCACAGGGCCCATCTCAGTCAGGCTTCCAGCTTGTCCCTGGAAAAGCCTATCAACTCTTCTCTCTTTCCCACCCCACCTTCTTTTCAGACTGCTCTCCAGAGACAAGGCACTTCACACCTCCTCTCCTGGGGTTCTCCTCCCCCACAGCTAAGCTCTCCCTTTTCTTTATGGAGACAAAACCCTGCTCTTGCACAGCTGGGCTTCATTTCTAATTAGCCATGGGCCACCCTCCAGGTGTACCCAGGCAGGTTAATTGGCTGGTTACATTAACCCTTTCACAACCTGTGCGGGGTAAACAATCCATCATAGCTTCATGTTTAAAAATACTGAGACTAGATCTGAAATCTTTATCTTAAGGTAAAATGACAGGTTTTGCTGAATAAAGGGATCATTTTCAGATCTGCACAGGACTTGTCTTCAGTTTTGGCTCTCCTCATATATGTAAATGTTCCACAGATGAAAGGGATAATTTTGCCCCAGCAAAGAATTCTATATTGTCCTAAATTCTTGTCAAATGGGTGCTGAATACCACAATTGGATACTAAATATTAATCTTATGCTCTACTTCCTGTACTCATGAAAGTTTGAGATTAAAAGTACTGCATCAAGCCTGGTATAGATCACCTGGTGTAGATCACTGGGCACAGGTTTGGCAATTTATCTCAACTCTGACTTGCAAGCACATATTCAGTTCAGTCCTAGCCTCCTCTTCCATTGAGATGCAGTCATATGTCTCTAGTCTGAAGATAAACCATTAACTAATCACTGGAAATAATACAATTTCAAAACAAATCCATAGTTTTTACATTTCAGGTAATGTTTCTAACACTCTGTCACTGGATATCACTTTTAGTAGGAATGATCTATTCTAACACTCCCTTACTCTATCTTGACTTTAAGTGAAAGTTATTGGGATTTGTGCTGCTAATCCACTTAGGTGCTTTTGAAAAAAATCACACCCTTCATCCACATTCTGTTCTAATAACTTTCATTACCACACAAAGTATTTGGCTACAGTTTGTAGCATCTGTAAGGGAGGTGCAATGAGTTATGTGGATGGGGGGGGGAGAAACTTTCCATTCCATACTATAACTCATTGTCTGCTCATTTTTCTAGATTATCTTCTGTAAGTGGCCTGCTACAGTAGAAAGAGATATGATTTTATACTGTGGATTATGGCTTGTTTGAATCAGCAACATTGAATAAATCTGAATGCATTATTTGAATTGCAATCTAGGAGACCCAATCATGGATCATGACCCCATTGTGCTAAATGCTGGCACTATACCAACACAAAAGGATGTAAAAGTGTTGTTTCAAAAAAAAAAAAAATAAGGAAGAAAACTGTGATGCTGGCAGAACAGGTGCTAGCTTATATCAAGTCCGCTGGGCCCCAATGAACACTGACAAATGGATAGCAGGAAACCAGTCTGGCTCGCCTGTGTATTAGTATTGTTAATATAAATTAGAGTCATAAGAACATTTAGGGTTTAGACTTTATGAAATGCTTGTAGAATGCTTCATGTATTAATCTTACTTATAATATCTGTATCCCATGTTATAAGATTTATTTAAGTGTTTGCTCCATAACTATAAAAATGTTTGCTAACACTGTAAACCCCCCACCCCAGTCAGGGGAGAAGCATTACCAAGGGTGAAATACTAGTTCACCACAAGAGGTGTTATCTCCTCCCCAACAAAATAGACACCAGACAAGTCATTGTGAAACATCAGTGAACAAAAGACTTTGTTGATTGCTTCCCCACACTCTTGAAGAGGGTACGTGCACAAGTGCTCATCCCATCCCAACTTGAATGCTGGGGGAAGGGAATAACAATCTCTTTTTATGTGGGATTGTTATCCCTGTGCTGCTTGAACTCTGAAAGGTGAAGATTTCGAAGCATAAGCAAGGGGCCCCCAGCTGTTTAGTGTGGGTTAGCCCTAAAGGACATATAAAGTTCGTATATTATAGCAGCTACTATCATCTATTGGAACCGAAGACTGTATCTCATCTGTGTGTGTGTATGTTTACCTGCTTTAAACTTGTAAATAACTCTTATTTCCTTTTCATAATTAATAAAACTTTAGTTAGTTTATTACAAACTTCAAGCGTCTGTGATTTGAAATCTGAAGTACAATTGACCTGGGGGAAGTGACTGGTCCTTTGGGATATGGAGTATTTGTGTGATTTTTGGTGGAAAGGACCATCTATCACAAAGGCAGGCTTGCCTGGGTGGCAAGATAGACTGGAGTGCCCAAGGGGACTGTCTGACTCCATGTTAAGGCTGTTCCAGTGCTTGAGGAGTTCACACTTGATGCTTGGTTGGAGAAATGTAATTACAGAGCACACAACAGGGATTCATGCCCTGTTTCTTGACATCCTGCCCTGAGGTTGGTACTCACAGTCGTGAGCCACTCCAGACAGCTTGACAAATACCATGAAAGATAAGCTGCCATGTTGAAGCAATCAGTTGCAAAGTATATAAGTCTCCATGCGTATTTATTATTAAAGCCTCCTACAGAAGGGACTATATATTTCAGTAGTACACAGAATATTTACAACTGTCTAAATTCCACATAACCGATGGCCAGGAAACAGGAATATTGATTAAGGATCAAATTTGAGAAATTCCTCAGATATTTTAACATAGCCACAGTTTTAAAACTGCCAACTCCCATCTGCTTTCTCTTTGATCCATTCACAAATCAAGATCCATGAAGCAAAAAGAACAGGCATGATACTAATAAGCATACTTTGTGTTTGTATTTAAATGGTTTCTGTTCTTACAGTTCAACAGTTTTAAAATAGGTTCCGTTTGAAAAATGTAACTACTATAAATATGTACAGCAGTTTAAAAACCACTGACATTTCACTGCCTCAGTTACCTAGTTTTCTAGTAGACTGGGATTTTCAAAGGAGTTAGGAGCCAATATGCCATTGAAATTCAATGGGACTTGAGCACCTAAACCCATTCACAGCCCCCTTTAAAAAACTCAGGAATATCTTTTAGAAAATCTTTTGATACAGACCATTTCTCGTTTTCAATTTTCTGTTAATATACTACAACCAGTTTAAACCGCACTTGTTTTTAGAGCTACTTTGGTATTGAACTACCTGGGGTTAACATCCAAACTTTAAAATATCCTAGTTCAGCAGGAAAATGAAAGAATATTCCATTATGGTTAGTATATAACTTCAGCAATAACTGAAGATCTGAAGCTGTATGTTTCCGTAATAAAGATTAAGAATGATATTTTTGCAACATTTTCTCTCCATACACACTGGACTATTTTCTAAGTCTCAAGTTATTATGATATACTATGATGCTTACCAAAAGTGTGTCTGTAGCTCTAGCAACAGTATGGGATGTGATGACAGAGGATGTGAATGGAGTGACATCTGGATGGTTGTTTAGAAGATTGTTTTAAAAAAAAAACGTATATATAACCAGATTTTGATGTTTGGTTTGCATGCTTCTGTGTGGTGAGCTAGTTCGGGGAGAAAGTAAGAGATCTGAGAACCCAGAATGCTGCTTTCTACGTAGACCTTAAATGCAACAAAAATTTGGGGTAAAAAATCATCCATTTGCTTTCTTAAGAGGACATGTCATAAATCTTAAATAGTGTTGTCACCTATGTGCTCATTTGTATAACTGCAGAAGGGTGGTATCCACCATGTAACTAACTAATAGAAATACCATGTGTACATTACAATCTCCCCAAACCTCTCTGTTTGTTATCTCTGATGAATCTGGCTGATTACAGTAGTTCATGTAATGTGGGATAACAAAAAAAATGGCTTTTAAAACAGTGTATGCAATTAAACCATAAGCTTTAAGAACAACAACTAATCCAAAAATGAAAAAAAAAAAGCAATCAAAAAGCCTTCTAACAGGTGGAGATAAAGAGTGTGGTAGGGAGACGGTCTGTTGCCTTGAGAAATGGAGATTTAAAACATCTGGCCCATTGGATATAATACCTTACAGCTGAAGGAATTGCAGCACAGCTGGATTGTGTCTTGAGATACTGTGTATATATTCAAAACATCTGCATGTCCACTAACTAAAAACAAATTTGCTAAGGAAAATGGAGAGGAAGACTTATTTTATTGTTTGAAAAAAGTTGCTATGAAAATGTCAAAGTTTTGCACCAAGAACTAAGCGAATGCTAATTCACATATCAAACCTTGAGTCACAAATACAACTGGCAGGCACTGTTCAGGAAAAGCCAAGAATTTGTAAGCCAGGACTAAACTACCTTTGCCTCAGAGGGCTTGCACTCTCCCAGCCAAGAAATCACAGGTGTGCAGGAAACATACATCATCATGGCCTACCTTACTATATTTTGCTTATGGACAAAATGAGGACTTGAAAATACTCTACAGCCAATTCTTAGCCATCAGAAGCTAAAGTTCTACTCTCCAATCCAAAAGATGTAAGATGATAAAATTGACACCATTTATCTCCAAATACTCAAGATAAATCCTACAGGTCATTTTATTTATGGAGATATTATATATACAGATACCCCCCACACGTGAAAATGGGTGCCAAAGGAATGCTTGTAATAATGTGCGTGCGTGCGTATATATATATATAATGTGTATATTATATATACAATCACATCACTTATGCACACTTCAAACAGGCAATGAGAAAAAAATCAACATACTAAGCTGATTTAAACAAGTAATAAAATATTCAGGGTTAGCACAGAGCATTTACTGATTTACTACTCCACATAGAATTCTGTGGGCCAAAGATTTAGCTGGCTTTAAACCAGGTTCAAAAAATACACTAGCAAGTGTTAAGTACTGGAAAATTATTCATGCAAAGAGCGTAGCTGGGTCTCTGCAAATACCTGACTGTGAAGGGAAAACAGATGACCACACACTTGAGTAAGCGGAAAACTGGGAAGTCACAGCTGAAAATTTGACATAGATATCACAGAATCAAGGAAATGTAGGGGTGAAAGGGACATCAAGAGGTCTTCTAGTTCCACCTCATGCACTGAGGCAGGATCGTATGTTTCTTATGATAGCCTTGTCCCATACCTAACTGAAGCCACATTTGTAGCTTACCCTCTAGAGACATATTTAGTGATATATGAGTCATATACTACTCCTCTTCTGGGTGCAAATCTCTCATTTCCAATTATTTATTATTTGTATTACCATAGCAACTAGGAGCCCTAGACATGGACCAGGACCCACATTGTGCCAGGCACTGTGCAAACACAGAACAAAACAAAAATAACAAAAAACAATCCTTGCCCTAAAGATCTTATAATCTACATATAAGGTAAGAAACAATAGATGGATGCAGACAGACAGGGGAGTACAATGAGACATTATTAAGTATCAGGGGGGTAGCTATGTTAATCAGTACCCACAAAAACAACAAAGAGTCTGGTGGCACCTTAAAGACTAACAGATTTATTTGGGCATAAGCTTTTGTGGGTAAAAAACTCACGAAAGCTTATGCCCAAATAAATCTGTTAGTCTTTAAGGTGCCACAGGACTCCTTGTTGTTTTTTATCAAAACTGAAAATGGATGCATGTAAAAGCTCACTAAAATTCACAAAGCTTTGAATTGAGACAGGGTCCAGTTTTGAGCAGACTTCACTAATCTGCATCAAGATCACAAAAAATTTGCTGTTTCATCTGATTTGTTAAAATTAAACCATTTCAGCTGCATTTCACTTTGAGATTTTGAGTTAGTTTGTTCAATTTTACATAAAATTCAAAGTGAAGGTCAATGCATGCAAACCTACGTGAACTGAAAACAAACAAAATTAAAGGAAATCCCCAGAGAGAAATCTTCTGTAGAGAGATCAAATCAAAAGCACAGAGGGCCAGATCCTCAACTTGTGGAAATTGGAGCAATGATTTACACCAGCTGAGGATCTTGGCCCCGTATATTTAAAAACCAATGAACCCATCTACAAAACCTTGGGAATTCAAAGATCAAGCTAAAACTACGTCCTCCTTCTGTTGACCTATGAACCAGACTTATACAAGGTCTATAGCTTGCTCATGAACCAGACTCCAATAATCTTCTATGATGATGCTAAAAAGGGAAAAATACAAGCTTGCTAAACTTGTGAGGAAAGATAGTGACTTTTAACTGAGCAAGCAATGTTTTAATGGCAATAGATGGGAATATATATAAATATAACGTACCAGCAGCAAAATAATGAGTAAGCAGCAGATGTTAATTATGCAGTTAGGAAGTTTATGAAATACAAAGTCTGGAAATGTACTGAAAAACAAGATATACAGTATTTGAATCAGAGCAAAGGAACTACTAGGAACCAAAATTGCAGACATCCTCAAAAACTGTAAACAGGCAATCAGAAAGCACTGTGATCAGTCTGTCATTTGTCATTGGCTGCAAGCTTCACTTCCAGACTTATAATGTATATGCCTTTCTATAATGTGCCGTACTATTAATTAATAAATACCAATCAAGCTTGGATACCTGAGGTCTCTTTAATTACTAAGTAAAATCGAATCTGAATTGATAATACTCGTCCATCGTTGTCTTTGATATTGCAATATTTTGGGTACATAGATCTTCAGCATCCACTCTTAGTGGACCTCTAAGGTATCATGACACAATAGGATAAAGTTGATATTCTTCATTAAATGTGTATCTTCGCTTTTGCTTTTTTAATTCACTCTTCATGTTATTTGAATGCAGAGTTTGATTTTGGTTTATTTTGCCGTTGCACTGTGCAGATGCTTGTGTCGTCTAAAAGTCTGCAATGATGTTCTCTGAAGTGCCTGAATGAATATTGGCACTGCAGAGACAGGCCAGGTACTTGGGGCAGCACTACTAGGATATCTTACTCCATATTCCTGATAAATTAGGAAGCAAGTTAATTATATTTGGAGGTGGTTTTTTGTTTGTTTCATTTTGACAGGAGTAAGACAATGCAAAAGTTGCCATGAAACCTTGTCAGAAATTATTTGGTAAACTGGCTGTACTGATCTATTACAGAACTCTGTAAGTAGCACAAAATATATACATTTACATCAGAGTGCCAATTTTTCAATCTTGATAGTACAGATGGACTGCGTATGGAAGGTTTTCATTCTGTAACAAGGGGAAGTTTATTCCATTTTATCTCAGTCTCCACACTTCAGGGAGGTTTGGATAAAAGGTTCTGTGTTCAGCATGCAAATATATATTTAAATTTTTAAAAGGCATTATTTTCAAGGCAAATGCAATAGACAATACAACCACTTGACAACCCAAAGGAAGCATTAGACCCTCTGATTTTAAAAAGTCAGGGGGAGCTATGGGAAATGCAGCCAGTTTGCAATATACAACATATCCCTACTTCACTTACAGTGAGAAAATTCATGGGACTTGGAAACTTGTGTAAATTATCCTGGGAGCTCCCACTACTTTAAAGTAGATAATACTATAATATACTTCAAATAAGGCTAAGCCTACAGTGTAAAGCCCTGATTCTTCACCACTGAAGTCAATGGATGCTTTGCCTTTGATTTTAATGGGCTTTCGATCAGGCACCAAATGCAGTCCAAATTGTCAAAAATGACTTTGGCACTTCAAAGCCGAAGCCCCATTGCTCTGAAGGAGAGGTTTTTTAGTGGCTATGGCACTTTTGAAAATAGCACATAAGTAAAATATTCAAAAACACCTAAGTATGAGGGCAAGCATCCTGTGCATGACTACACAGACCCTTCCCTGATTAAAGAGGTGGAAGCAAGTGACTCAGTGATCCTGAAAGGTAAGTGGTAACAGAAAGTGGTAGCAAGGCAGGCGTCAACGATTAGGGATGCTGGTCATTTAACTAACTGGAGTTGCTAATACAGCTAAGAATGGCTTGTGCAGCGAAGCTTTTGAGTGCAGATTGACTGGAGTTCAAGACAGAAAGAATTTAGCAAACTCGCAGCATTTCCAGGAAGGAGTGTCCTGAGATCACTAGTCTTGGGCAGATTCAGCTTGCTAATTGGTTGGATCTAAGGATACTCCATAAAATCTACTCAATGGGACTCCAAGGGCTATATCCCTTTTAGTGTGGTAGAGGTCGCATTGTTTCCTCTCAGGCCCAAACCCTCTCCTCTGCACAAATCTGAGTAAATGAGCTTGCATACGAACGCTCCTCAGGTGTCCAGGGACAGAATCCTCCACAGGTCAGAAAACACCAGTAGAGTGGCTCTGCAGTTCCAGCCCACTGGCAATATTGCCTCTAAACACCCTCCATTCCCTTGTTCTATTTAATTTTGGATCCACAGCTAATGCCACCAGTGCTTCTTTGGCCTGTCTCAACACTTCCTCCACAATGAACCTGCTGCATGGTTTCTTAGCCTGCCATTTCCCACCGACTTTGTCTAGTATCATCTGATAAACCTTGTTGCTATGTTATTTACACCTCTCACTCACCGATAAAGAGACTTTTAAAAGATCAATTTAATTCCCTTTTAGATTTGTCATAATTGTATTTATCAAGATGAGCTCCTTTACTTGTGCACTGCAGGATTTCCATAAAATTCACCATTAATTACCTCAACTAGGCCATTATTACAGAGTGCTACTTACTGATTTTATGACCTGCTATACTAAGCTGTCTTTGTTGAATCACAAACAGTGAAATTTCTTGTTAGAAATCCAGCAAAATAAATATGAATAAATAAACGCAGCCGTTTGGCAGAGCAGAATGATAAAATCCCAAGACTATTTTTTGCTATTAAAACCACTCTGGATAGTGAGGAATAAGAAGCATTTACGACATGCCGAAGTTGCACCAAGTACAGTATCTGCTGCACGCCTCAGCAAGTAATAGATTTCATTTTGTTTAGAGCCCATATGCTATAGAACTTCAGCAGGAGAACGTCTTCAACTAGAAGTTAAGGTACTAGAAAGTGTTAAAAAAGGATGTCGCTGCACTCACAGAACTTCGGCCAGCTCCAGCATGAATTCAATGCACATAAAGGCTGCAGGAGGGAGTGCGGAGGTGAAAGTGATGATAGAAGAAACAGTCCAAAAAACAGCAAAGTCCAAATATGCTGAAAAATCTGTTAAACCCTAAATATCATTACAGGATCCCATAAATGGTTAGTTGGAAGAAGCCTGCATGCTCATGCATTTAAAAGCACAGGAGGTAAATCCCCCCCTTCCTTGAGTAGCTGGGTTTGGCAACAGAGATGTCCAGGGAAGCAAGGCAGAAGAAATATTCCACAGAACAGGAAGCAGCAGGAGCAGCACTACTCTATAGCCCCTGCTGCAGCTTCAATGTTGCAGTAACCTCCATTCAGGTTGCTCGCTCCCAGCCATGCTGAAACTCTGCTCCAGGGATCAGAAAACCTTTTCAGGTTATGGTTTTTTTCTCCCCAAAATAGAAACATTTCAAAAAGAAGCAAATTCTCTGTTTTTATCAAAAAAAAAAAAAAAAAATCGCTGAAAGCTGGCCTCTGAAGCTTTTCCTTGTGGGCTGTTCTCCTTAACCTACAATGTCCCAGTTTTGAAGCGTTGGTCTGCAAAATTGGAAACACTTATTTTAAAAATCGGGACACTGTAGGTCAAGTACAACTACCCACCAGAAGCAAACGTGCCGGGAATATCACATCTCCCAAGTTCCCAACCTGTCTTGCTGGTAAGGTGTGATCTCTTCAGGAAGTCTGCCTGTAAACTGCAACGCTTGTTTATAAAAAAAACAAAAAGCTAAATTCTTAAAGATTTCACATTCAACACAGTAAGGGCTCAGTTATGCCTCCCCCTTTGCAGGTTCCCTACCAAAGGGAGAGGAAGCCCTTCCCTGGCTCCCCAAGCTGGTTTAGCAAGGCCAGGGTGGAATGCAGGAGGGGCACAAGAGCAATCTCTCCCACCTCTCCTAATCAGAATGCTGGAATAACTCCCACCACAGCTACACTTCTTGAACCAGCAGAGATTGTAATGCCACCCACACAATACCCACAGCACCTTTGCCCTTTCAAAGGCATGTCTCATGTCCCCTCACGTGCATTCAATCCCTCCCCTCCCCAGCACAGATGACGCTCTTACAAGCCATAAATAAGCCCTGTATGTTTAGCCTTTCAAATTCAAAACACATAGTATTTTAAAAGCCTACTAGTTGAAAGTCCTTTCCCCCATTACTTATCTGCCAAGTCCTGAGTTCAGGGTTTTGTGTTTCCTCTGCATTATCAGTCACATCTAATCCATTGCTGGCAATGCTATATCAGGGGTTTACCAACTAATACATCACTAGCAAATGGAACTGAAAGTGAACCAACGGCCATAGTTGGCAGGTGCATCAGGGAAGAACTGATTTTCAAACTTTGTGTTTCAACATGTATTTGGAATATGTGCGATTACCTGAGTGTTCTGCTATAGAGGTAGGATTTTGATTGATTTAAAAAGTACTTCATTTCACCTTTAAACCTGCACAGCTTTTCTGAAATGAACTGGGATCTTCAACTATTCCTCCCCTCTTCCCCACCAAAAAATAGCATTAGCTCAAGTGCCTTGACAGTCTCTATTGTGGTCAGATAAACCCATACATTTTTAAAGGAATTAGCAATTCTGCTTCTTCTTCAACCTTCAGTTACCTGTTCATAAGCCATCAAAATATATTAGGGGTTCTTTATAGGTTAAAGAACCTTTTCCCCCTAACCCAAAACAAACATGACTACAATTACATATGATTTAAATAATTAGAAAATTTGTTGTTACGGTAATTTTAAAATTGCTTGCTGTTTTTATTCTACTCCTCCTTTTATTCAGACTTTTCCTTTTCACAATAGGACTTTTCTCCCAAAACCTGTCCTGTGCCATTGTTCCTCCAACATCAACTAGAGAGTCTAAATTGATAGGGTTTATAGTCCCTTTAATGTTTTTTTTTTTTAAATAAAGACAGAAGTTTGTGTTGGAGCAGAAGTATATAAAATACAGTTCAGAACTGCAACTGCACCAATCTAAAGAAGGGAGAAATAAAAAAAATTGAATTTTTTTAAAAATAATACTAATTATACATAACTCCACCATCAAGGCTGGGCTGAAAATCATGGTTTAAGCGCTCTCACTGCTCCAACATAAACATTAGGGGCAAAATGCTCCCCCCAAATCCTTCTTCCCTGGGATTGTGCAATGTGGGGGAAGGAAAGAGAAATGGTGGTGGTTGTGTGTTAAGTCCCTTGAGTTGTCTCTGCTAGCTCAGAGCAGAATGAGACAGGGCTGCTGTGGGGAAGGGGCTGGGGGTGCAGAGGATGTGGTCTAAGTATCACCTCCTCAGAGTAGCAGCACACACACTGCCTACTGTATACTGTCAATTGTAGCATGCATACCAGGAGATGGGACCAGACCCCTAAGCTTGTGTATCATTAGGGTTGCCAACTTTCTAATTGCACAAAACCAAACACCCTTCCCCACCCCCTACCCCAACCTTCCCCAAGACCCCACTGGCCACTCACTCCATCCCTCCTCCCTCTGTCATTCACTCTCCCCCACTCTCCCCTACCCTTACTCACTTTCACTGGGCTGGGGCAGGGGGTTGGGGTCCAGGACGGGGTGAGGGCTCCAGCTGGGAGTGCAGGCTCCAGGGTGGAGACAGAAATGAGGGGTTCTAGGTGTAGGAAGGGGCTCTGGACTGGGGCAGGGGGGTTGGGTGCAGGAGTGTGTGAGGGCTCCACGGTGGAGCCAGGGATGAGGAGTTCAGGGTGCAGTAGGGGGCTCCAGGCTGGGGGGTGGGCTGAGGGGTTCAGAGTGTGGGAGGGGGCTCAGACCTGAGGCAGGGGGTTGGGGTACGGGAGGGGGCTCAGGGCTGGGGCAGGAAATTGGGGGCGGGGATTGGGCTCCAGCCAGGTGGCACATACCTCAGGCAGCTCCCAGAAGTGGCTGGCGTGTCCGGCTCCTAGGCAGAGGGACCAGGGATCTCTGCGTGCTGCCCACGCCCGCAGGGACCATCCCCGCAGCTCCCATTGACCACGGTTCCTGGCCTATGGGAGCTGCAGAGCCACTGTTCGGGTCAGGGGCAATGTGCAGAGCCCCCGTGGCCACCCCTACGCCTAGGAGCTGGAATATGCCAGCTGCTTTGAGGAGCCGCCAGAGCCAGGGCAGGAAAGCAACCTGCCTTAGCCCCACTGCACTGCCAACCGGACATTTAGTGGCCTGGTCAGTTGTGCTGACCAGAGCTGCCAGGGTCCCTTTTTAACTGGGCGTCCCAGTTGAAAACCAGACACCTGGCAACCCCTATGTATCATGATCCTTTGGGGCCATCTTGTGCCAAGAGGCCTCCTTCTTAGCACTCATGTGCTAAGAGTGTACTTGCCCTGCTTCTTCATGATTGCACAATGTGGTGGGTAAAAGGGGTTCAGCTCTCTGGGCTTTCCCTCAGTGCCACCACATACCACAGGGTAAATTTAAATTTAAATTAAGAAACAACACAACATCGACTGTAGAAACTTCCCTGTTGATGCTTTTAAATACAGAAGTAAAACTAATTGCAGCATGCCGCTGGAATTAAAGCCAGGACTGAAGCCTTGGCTAATCCAATGGTTAACACCATTTCACCACTCAGGTGTCAGCAACTGGTTTAGCTGATGTGGTGTTGACCCAAGTTTAGCCGTACATGTAGGCAAGGTCAACAATGCCTTTGCTTACACCTTTTCAGCTAAAGCAGTTGATGAAATGATGCTATTTCCTAGCACAGGGAAGGCATGAAGAGGTATGTGTCTATTCCTGGGTCAGGAAAAAAGGAACCCTCACGCTCTTGCAACACTCCTGGACCATAATGGGAGTTTCCCCCAAGAAAAGGTCAAGGAAGGACTGAAGAATTCAATCTTTTGCTCTTTCAAGATGGAGGTTTTGCCACTGTGCATTCAACTGGAGGAGTTTTATGGCTCTGCATGTAGTGATTATCCATATAAAAGGATTAAAATATGAGAGAGGGGAATTGCCCAAATCAGTCCTTGTGACGGATTCCCCTGTTCTGGAGAACAGTTTTGATGTAGAGAGTGACTATCTGTGATGCATGTAGTGAGTATGTTTGTAATTCATTACTTGGGCAAACAGATAACAAGCAAAAAGTTATAGATCAGAAAAATAAGCCACGCTATCCTATGGCCAGCATACTGCATCTATGACCAATATAGTGTACTGATCTGTAGCCGATATATTGCATTCTCTTTCTGGAGGCATAGTACCTCTGAAAGTTCTTTGGGAAAATGTCACACCTATTTAAATAACCAAACAATCATTCCTTACAGTATTTTAAAGGGCTAAGCCATGAAAGTTTAGAAATGAAAAGATTATGAGTTAAGCTTCAGCTAAATGAGGGCAGTTCCTCTTATATTCAAGTACCAATAATAACTAGAACCTGTCAATACTTGTAAATTCTTAGATTCCTAAATCACTTTATGCAATACTTCCAACAAAATTACAATTTCACACTCAGCAAATAAAAAGGGGGAGATTGAAACAAGTGTGATTTTAATTACAAGAGACTTGCACGGATATACATATTTTTGCTGAAACTTACTTTATCCATCTCACCAGGTGATATTGTAGATAAGCAACCTTTAGCAGTAGGACAGCTCCCTTATTTTATATATATATAAAAAGCAAGACTAATGTGATTAAAAATATGTGAACCACAGATTTTTTCCAGCAATGAGTACCTCTTCCAGGTTGTGCCCTTCAAGAAGTGGTATACAAATAGAGGAGACCTGCACTGAGCCAGCTTGATGGGACCCTCCCTCACTGAAATGAAATCTTACTTCCTGCCTCCACCATACAGCAGGTTGATTTGTATTCCATGTCAGCAGGCCCACATGTTCATCTTCAAAGGAGTCACAATTTACCATCTCTGGGCTTTTACAAAAATCAATAATATTCCACCTCCTCTTCATAGCTAACAGCAGCAACAACATATCCTTTAAAAATACTTGTTCTTAGGAATGGTCAGCCAAGAAGTTGTAAAGACTCATTCCCTAATTGCACCATCATTTTTTTCAAATGCAGGTTGTAGTGGGGAATAATAATATAACTGAGTTCAAGGACGAGGAAAGAAACAATTAGCACTCCAAATGTGTTTCACTCACTTTAAGAATTCCATTCCCTGAACGTGTATTTCAGCATATTCTGTCCTACTCCACTTCCATTTAAAAGTAGGCCTTTTATAAATTAAGGCCCCAGTCTTCCAATTCAGACTATGTAGTATTTCAGTAGGTCTTCTCATGTATCTAAGTTCTACTTAACATGCGGGGTGCAGAATCGCAACCCAAGAAGAAATTGGTGCATTTGAAAATGCATCACTTTATTTATTAATTATTATTATTATTCAGAAATTTTTTATAATCCAATCTAGAAGCTACCTAGTAGACGAATGTTCCTATACTATATAAGGAATGTTTGTGAGTGTCAATTTACAGTGCTACACAGACACAAATCATTAGTTAAAACATTATTAAACATCAATATGAAAATTTCTCTCTCTCCATTTGCTAGACATTTTTGGATGAGGAGGGAGAAAAAATTAAATTAATCTTTGGCTCGAAGACACTAGACTCCCAAAGTGGCAAAGAGAATGCTTATGACATTCTAAGAAAAATCTTAGGAATCTTTTTCCTGTTTGGATTAGGGAAAGCAATGCTACTCCATCAACAGCATAGTGCTAAACCTGGGATTAAGTAAAACAAACCCAAGTAGCTAATTAGTAGGTTCAGTCTAGACTATTTAACTAGAGAGCACAAAAGATCTCTAAATGGAAGATATGCACACAACAGGCAACATTGTGGCTACGCTGACTTCAGGTTTTAAAGGGGCAGAGTGTGAAAGTAAAAATACCTCTTTGAATTAATGACTGTTATGGATAGCTCCATTGGAACCTGCCGATGTGACTGAAAAGCCTGATACAGAGAGAGAAATACCTACAGACATTAACCAAAAGAGAGGGTCACAGTATCCAGTAAAGTAGATTTAGCTACTAAGAAACCATCTATTCAAGTTAATCTGGCTGTGGCATAATGTGTTACTTCAACTACTGAGTGTTGCATTATGTTGAAGAAGGGGCAGTTGAAGAAGCAGGGAGCACAGCTAATAAGAAAAAAGATCTAATTAAAACATCCAAATACATTCTCTTCTCTAGATTGTGAGTTTCTCAGGGCAGAGTCCATCTCTTTGCTGCATGTTTTGCAGTGTTACCACAATCCAAGTGACAGGAATAATACAGGGCTCTCCAGAGCTGAGAACAGCCAGAGTGAGTGGCCTGAGGTAAAGATTTAAAATAAATACTAAAAGAGGAAAATGGGTGGATCAAAAAACTCTTAACATGCTCCACTTTCAAATTTCAGGGTGACAGTCTCTGCTACACTCAGAGGTGCAGCACAGAAATCATAGCCCAGTGGGAAGGGGGACAGTGCTGACTTTAAGTCTCCTTTGCTCCCTTGTAATCCGGAGCTGCTCCAGAAGCTAGAACATAATAGGCCCACAGCACTGTCTAGAAACTCCATAGTGATGCAGTCCAAACCCTGAGACACCACCTACACCAGACCGTATGAGCGGTACCTCAGAAGCAGCCCGCCAGTTGTCTTCCACAATCTCTGCAACCTGAGAAATCCTCCTGCAGCCAGATACAAGGCTTTTTAGGCATCTCCAGCCCTTTTACCCAGCAGTCAGCAGGGAGGATCTTGCCCTACTAGTGCACATACTTCTCTGTGCTTGAGTTCTCTTTGTTCCACTGATGTCTTCACTGTCTTCTTGACAAAGTTAATAAAGCATAACATGAACTAGCCTTCTCTCAGCCACAAAGAAATATTTGAAGAATACATTTCTATATACACCATAAATATTTATACAGTGATAATCACAGATCTCGCCTGAGGGGGGCCCAACCATTGCTTACCCGAAGATGAATAAATAAATAATTGCAACCTCAAAGTTCAAAATATAGTCTCTAGAAGAGAGGGGTTCTAACCCCCCTCACCTCCAGGCCAACTTCCGACTAGAGATGGCAAGCTACTAGTAAGCTGCTGTTGCTTTTATATCCCAGGGTGTTCAGTTCTAGTCCCAGCTGGGCAAATTCCTAGCACAGTTATCCTCTGCTGTTCCCTATCCCAACTGCTGAAGATGTCCATAGAAAGCGAATGCATTATCCAGAGAATCTTGAGTAAGATTGTAAGAACCATGGGCAAGATGCTAATCTGATGTAAAATTGTTTAGCTCCATTTACTTAAATGGAGCGACACTCTGTTTACACCAGTTGAGGACATGGCCTCCAAATGTAAGAAAGCAAAAGAGAAGATACAGAAGTTGAAAACAGTCACCTCTGGTTGTACTAACTAAGGAGGTAACTAGGAAATATTGGTGTTAGGCTTTTATCAGTCACATATACTACAGTGGATGAAGAGAGGAAGGTCAACAGGGTTTAAGGACAGTTAAAGCCTGTTGATATTTCCTGAGTTAAAGATGTTTCCCTTTCCAAAATGCACTACATGTAATAACCATAAAATGGATTTGACTTCTTACCTTCTGCAAAAGGTTCCCACTCATAAAATCGACCCATAAATGGTTTGTTGTTGTATGATGCACACTGTACCTCTCTGATATTTCTGCTGCTTTCAGGACACATCTATTACAATAAAGAACAGGGGTGTTATATTACGATTTCCAGCGAGATAATTATCACTTTCTTCTTTATTAATTGCTTTTACAAGTCTAATAAAGATGTCCCAAGCTCAGATCCAAAAAGCTATGTTACAGGAGGCATCTCTTCTGCTACGTAGGTTAGGAATTAGAAGCACAGTAGAGGAATTGTCGCTGTCCTGTGCAGTCAAAACACCTGTTCTTCAGTAGAAATCTTGCCATGAGAGGGACCTCACCAGCAAAAGTCACGAGGGAATATGCCTCTGAGCAATCACCATGTGGATTGCCTGGCCCTTCCCATATTACAGACAGAAGCAGGCAGTGAACACATTGGAGCTAAGCGTGCCAATTGCCTCAGCTACTTTGTGCAGCATCTGGAATAGCACTACTGCAGTGACTTATCTACTTGCTCACCAAAAGTCATGCAAGGGATCCTGCTACAGGGGATCATGAGTAATGGCTTGGTAGGATCAAGTCCCACGTAGAGCTGGGTGAATATTGCTGGGGCTTTTTGATTACTTGACCGTTCTGAATTTTAAAAAAAAAAAAAAAAAAAAAAAGGTCAGGTCCAGCTGAATCCAAAAATTGAAAAACAAAATTATCGAATAAAAAAACAACCACCCTGTTTAGTATGCCACACACAATCCAAGTCCCCCAAAAATTTGGGGCCAAAACTATTTCACAAATTCATGTCAAATCTGTGAATAATTGTGGGTTGACCAAAAAATGGATTTTTTTGGCAAATACCCTATTTGTCAGAAAAATTTCACCTAGCTCTGGCCCTAATGTTGGTATTACAGTGATGAGCACCATAGAAATGTAAGATCAAGAAACAAATGAGTACATTTATGCCATGGTCATAACTAAAATTGTAATTATTATTTACAATAACATTAAAATCTGAAGTATCCAAGGAAAGAATACATTCATGAGCTTTGTGGAGTTAATGGGGTAATAGTTGTCCAAAATAAGCAACTTTGTTACTGAACTGTCATTTTTTCAATCAAATGATATTTCAAGAGAAATACAATAAACCAAATTTAGTCATTTCCCTTTCACAATAGCTTTGTATTATTCTATTTACTGGGCTCAGATTCAACACAGTTGAAACTCAAACACTTGCATGAAATGTTAAAAGCTGGCCACAGTTATTTCTTAGCTTATATTTAAAACTCATTCCATCTATGGTTTGTTTATTTTTTCTTCCTATCTACATACAATTCTATTATTTCCATTACTGGGTATTTTAACTTGTGTCTTAGTCCCAGCTGCAATATTCTTGAAACTAAACAACAACAATGTCCAAGACACCAAAAATGCATGTGTGTGTACTTAGACTATGGGATGTCACACAAAGAACTAGACCAGCATGTCAAGTTTCTCTACTGAGAAGCAATAGATTTCAAAGAATGGGCTCAGAATTCTACAAAAGCAACAAGTACCATTGATTAACTAATTCATCTGTATCTACTTTATTTTGGAAAAAAGCAGTGAAAAGAGAGCTATTGCTGAAATTGTGTGTTGGTTTTCATATATTTATGTCAGGTGAAGGAGCAGTTTTTTTTATAGCAGAAGACAGCGTACTAAAGGTCTGACATAGGAGCTGCCTGGTCATTATCCACCCTCTGTCTACAGAGATGTATCTGTTTGGCTGATGGAGGCATTGAAGCCTAAGTCTCTCCCAGTTGGCCATACATTGTGCCAAAGCCACATCCACGTGTCACAAATTGCTTTATCTTTATTAAATCATTATAATGAGCTTGCTAAAACAATGCTTCCAGCCAAATAGCCATCTGTTTTTTTTTGTTCACCCACCCCCCCTGAGATCTCCAAGGGAATTCAAATATTGTTTTAAAACAAACACAATGACACACACACACTTACGCACCCTAGAAATACCACTGAGAGTTACCGAGACATAATTGTAAGGATGGGACAGAATGCTACCCCACTGCCAAACACTAATCAAAGTTATAATGTTAGGTTTGAAATACAGAACGCATTAGCTCTGAAAATTCAGTAATGGCTTCAGTGCAACAAGAGTTAACTACATCATAATAATGTCAGAACAATCAAGGCTAGGGGATTGCAACTTTAAAAATGAAATCTATCACCCTATACCTCCTAAATAACAAGGGCCAGCTCCTCAGCTGACATAAATCAACATCATTCCATTGAATGTCAGAGGAGCAATATCAATTTACACCAGCTCAGACTCTGACTTGATTTTTTTTTTAAATGTCGCTGATTTTTTTAAATTAATTTTTATTTTGGCACACGTCTTCTGACAGTCTGAGGTTTTGAACTTGCTTGTTCTTCCTTCTGCAGTCTTGAGATCATGTTCTTGCCTATCTGTATTTCTGGCACATAAATCATTTCCTGTACACCCTGTCCCTACTAACTGCGGACAATACATGAGTAAAAAGATCAAAATATTCACTGATGGGTTGCCAAAAAGTAATCTTTTTTTTTCTTATTTTTATATCACTGTATTTTCTACTTTAAAGTTATGGAAGAGTCACCCGGGGGAAACAGTGAAAACCTCAGCTCTTGAGTCATTAAAAGTTGGACAGGACAAAGCTAGGAAAATACACTATTCAAAACAATCTTGCACTAGCTGAGAAATGCACTGCCTTAATGAGGTCTTGGCTACTTCTAAAAGTTACAGTGTGATGGTAGGAAAAAGCCCATTTGCTAGTCTGTCTCTTTTGAATCATTGTGAACTATCATATGTACATAAGAGTTGGTAAGAGACAACAGGTCAACACTGATTCTTTGCTTTTTTTTGAATATTTATTTCTTTATATAGATTAAGGTCACAAGCATTTATAACACATTCTGCTGATGTGCTAATAATAATCTATAATACATACTGCTTAGGTCTATAACAGTCTGATAACACTTATGATACCTTTAACCTTTATAAACCATTTATATATGAATATATTAAAAATATAATATAAAACGTGACCCAGACAATATTTTTGTGCAGCCTGCCTGAAAAACAGATATTTTGAGTGCTCTGATGGGGGGACTGAAAGTTGTGTAGGCTCCGTGTCCTCTTAAACCCAGTTGTAACCTTTGCAGCATGCTACAATGTGTCACTACAAAAAATATACACAAACACAAAAATTAATCATGATGCTACAAAACCAAGTGCAAGACTTTGAAGGCACCACAAAACCCTATCCATTCCCTTGGGTTTATTCCTTTTCTTTTATCAGAGGCTACAATCAGTTTTTAAGTTTCCCATTCCCTACCCCCATTTATCACACACCCATATTATTGCCTGGTCAAGAAAAGCTTTAAGAACAGCATGAGCATCTGAGTTTCAAAAGGAGAGACTCCAGGAAAAAGGTCACATTCACCATTGCCCCAGATTTTAGCTTCTTACAAAATTCCCCAGCAACTCTCATGTATCTAGTAGTTTTTAATCACACCTCCCACCATGATATCGGAGTGTCTGCCCTGTGCTTGCTGATCCTTCCAAAAATGCTACACATAGGTTCATTGAAAATGTGTTGCTTTGAATATATTTTAAAAGCATGTTCAAGGAGGAAGGATGGTCTTGGAGTGGGACTGAGGAGACCTGGGTTCATGTCCCACCTCTACCACAGACTTCTCATGGGACTTTGGGCAAGGTACTTCATCTCCTTGTGTCTTTGCACTGAAGTTCCCCATTTATCATTATTATTGGGATAATAGTAGCTCCTTACCAAATAGGGATGCTATGAGTAGGGATTGGGGACAATTTTCAAAATGCAATTTTTTATCAAAATCACAACTTTTGATTTAAAAAACAGATCCAAAATTTCAAGCATTTTTTGCAAAACTTACATCTTGTGTTTTGGTCAGTAACAGAGCTGGTGAGAAATATGTATAAAAAAATAGGGTGACAGTTTTGAAAAGTTTTTGTGGAACACACACACACACTCTTAACCAGCTCCAATTGTGAAGACAAACATTTAGGACCAGAGCTCAGGTGAAGCAATACTTATTTACACCTACTAATTTAAGCTTTCAGATACAACTGTGATAGGGCCCACAGAAATGAACTAGATAAATCAATCTCATATTGGTAGAATGTTTAACTTTCTAATATGTTGAAGGTAAACAAAAACTAGAACCCATAATTGTGTAAGTTTTTTACGTCACCTCCTTTTCACAGTACACTGGCACAGAAAGAAAGCATCAAGCTAGTGACAAATTATTTTACTCAGCTATCAGGCTAGCTAGCTTAAAGTGTTAAAAATTTTCAATAAAGGTAGATTTTCAAAAATTTTACTGCCTCAACCTGACAGATTCATAACAGATACCTTCTCAGCAAACAGTGCTCGCCCATCAGTGAGAAACAGAGAGGAAACAGGATGATAACCTGCCACTTTTAGTCCTGAATCTTAGTGCAATGGTAAAATTTTCAACTCAATATACAGGATTTTAACTACCTAGCTAGAGTACCATTAAGCTCCAGTTAAAAACCCCAACCCCATTAACATGACACTATAACCCTCAATATTTTTGTCCAGCCAGCAAGTGATGAAAAGGACAGCAGCACTACAGAAACTGAGGCTCAGAGAGTGTAAGAGCAAAAATTTCAAAACAAGTCACCAATTTTTGTTGCTCAAATTTGAGTAACTAAGGGCTGATTTCCAGAAGCACGGAACCCTTGCAGCTGTCTCAAATAGAGCAACCAAAATCAACAAAAACAACAAGGAGTCCTTGTGGCACCTTAGAGACTAACAAATTCTTCAACAAAAAAACTTCAAAAACAGACTTCAACAAGAAACTGCAGAACTGGAATTAATTTGCAAACTGGACACCATCAAATTAGGCCTGAATAAAGACTGGGAGTGGATGGGTCACTACAAAAAGTAATTTTCCCTCTGCTGATACTCACACCTTCTTGTCAACTTTTGGAAATGGGTGACATCTACCTTGATTGCATTGGCCTCGTTAGCACTACAAAAGTAATTTTCCCTCTCTTTATATTCATCCCTTCTTGTCAACAATTGAGAATAAGCCACTTCCACCTTAATTGAATTGGCTTCGTTAGCAGTGACCCCCGCCACACACACGCCTCTTGGTAAGGCAACTCCCATCTTTTCATGTGCTGTAATATTTATACTGCTTACTGTATTTTTCACTCCATGCATCTGATGAAATGGGTTTTAGCCCACGAAAGCTAATGCCCAAATACATTTGTTAGTCTCTAAGGTGCCACAAGAACTCCTCATTGTTTTTGCTGATACAGACTAACACGGCTACCACTCTGAAACCAAAATCAACAGACACTTCTGAATGTTTTACCCCATTTCTGCCTCAATTTCCTCATCTGCACGATGTGAATATTAAAGATTACCTAGTTCAGGAAAGCACTTTGAGATCTAGGAAGCGCTTTATTATATATGTCACATATCGTTAGTGTTGCCTCAAAATCAGCCTAAATGGGGAGCAGGTACAATACCACAGGTAACATTTAAAAACTAAATCTTATTTATTCCTCAACTTTCAAAAATATTTGAAACAGAGGGGTTTTTAAACTTTTCTTGAAATCTTAATCAGTTTAAATAGCTTTTGGCTAAATACTAGAAAATTACTATCACTTTCCCAAACTGGACACATGCCTGCAATTAGCAAAACTGTTCCAAAGCGGCACTAGGATAATTCACTTTTGGAAATGCATAAATGGGTTGCTCTAATACTGAAACTACTTCTAAGAGCAGTTAAACCATTGACTAAGATTTTGGCACTGTTTCGTTTGTCTGACCTATAGTCGCTGGCAAAATCTTTTTTCCTAGTCCTTACAGTCCTCCTGGATTTCCCAGAGTTGAGTATGGTTCACTGATGAATACTTTCAGTGTATATAAATAAATAAATGGGGAAAAATTCACATCAGCTTTGGTCACAACCTTTGTTACAGTGAGCTCCGACCTAGCCTTTCATGAAAATTGTTTAGAAGGGATTTTCTAAAACTGATAGCCAAAAAAGCTTTCCATGTATTTCCAGAAAGTCAATGTGTCATAATAAAGTGAAATCATGCAGGCATCTATCTAGACTTCCTTTGTCTCATGGCCCATTTAATTTCTTCTACAGTCTTATCTATTTTTACTGATACTTGACCATTCTTAAAAGGAAACATACCACCAAAACAAAAGGAAACAAGACATTTCTGAAACAATGATTCAGCATCTTCTTTCTTTAAAAAAAAAAAAGGCAATGTGCTATCAAAAGCAAAATTCCCTTCCTATGTTTATGTGAGTCACTCTCCAACTCTTTACATCATCACCCACTGTAATCCAGTGGGATGTGCAGCCAAACTCTGCCCCAAAATGCATGTGCATGAGTCTCACTGAAGTCAATGGAAATCACATGCCAGTATCTGAGAGCAGAATTTGGCCCTTACTTTGTAAGTTCTTGAGGCCACAAGCTTTTTCTTCTTGTACGTCCAAAGCACATGCACAGCAATGTAATTACATACTATAAAGTAAATTTTATGTAACAGCATTTCTGCTGCCTAGCATGCATCAGAATTCAGTGATAGAGACAGATGGTTGAAAAATAAACTCATTTCATTAAGTTGTTTTTGTTTAGAAGGTTTGAAACAAACCCTTTTTAATTTTGCATAATTTATTTTTTTAAATTTAAAACATTTTTCTTTTTTTTGTTTACAAAAACAGGTTTACGGTAACTGACATTTTTGTTGTAAATGTTATTCTATATTTTCAGAAAACATTTTGATTAAAAAATGTAATGTAAAGCAAAACAATTGTAAAGCAAAACAATGTTCCAAGTTCTTGCAAAAATAGTTATAAAAGGGCCATTAATAAATGGAAAAACTTTGAAAATTCTTGATCAACTCTAGTTACAGACCATGACCATAGATAGTAAACCATGAACATATGGGTTGGCAAGAAGTTAAAATTACCAGCTGTGGGTAGTGCTGTATCTTGGCATGTTTAGAAGAAATAAGCACCTGAATAGACTAAATCACAGCCCTGCCTGAAGCACTGAGGTTGCATCTACATGTCTGCTGCAGTACGTTTCTATGCCTGGTTATGGTTATCCACACAAAATAATTAAGGAATGATGTTATTTGAAACAAGAGTTTGAGCAGAGTTTGAGGCAGCAGATAATGCAGAGACTCACTTCTTGATAGATAAGTAGCTGGTTTCAAGCCTGCGCTGTGTCACAGATGAAAGTGACCTTGGTGGTCTAATTCATGTTTCCTGGATAGGCTTGTGTCCATATCACAAAATCATCATACTTCTGCCAAAATTCAGAACATCTGGAAGTACCTAGTCAGGGAAGGTTCATTAAGAGGTTATACTTCAGACCTATACTGAGCTGCACTGACACAGAGCTAGGGGAGGATAGTGCATGCAGGCAGGCACTGATAAACTATCTTAGATACTTATATGTACATCATCACTGTAGTACCTGAGCACCTCACACTCTGATAAAACACCCCGTGAGGAAAGGAAGTGCTATTATCCCCTTTTTACAGATGGGGAACTAAGGTACAGAGAGACGAAGTGACTTGCTCAGGGTCTCACAGGATGTTTGTGACAGAGCACAAAGCACAGGAATACTTGTGGCACCTTAGAGACTAACAAATTTATTTGAGCATAAGCTTTTGTGGGCTACAGCCCACTTCATCAGATGCATAGAATGGAACATATAGTAAGAGGATATATATACATACGGAGAATATGAAAAGGTGGAAGTTGCCAGACCAACTTTAAGAGGCTAATTAATTAAGATGAGCTATTATCAGCAGGAGAGCAGGCGTTGAACCCCAGTCTCACAGACTAGTGCTCTAACCATTGGACAATCCCTCCTCACTATGGGTCTTATAAAAGCCCATGGGAGTCTTTTTATTTAACTCAATGGGCTTCGGATTAGGCTTTATGTGAGGGCCTAAATTCTTGTATTCATTCTTCGCTTTCATGAATACTTCCATTCTTCCACAAACATTTAAAAAGATGAGCTTTGACAATTTACACTCACTAGGTATGTCCTAACAGTTTAAAAAGGGTTTCTATATTTCACCAGTAAATCACACAAATGACAATAACTGGATCCTTGAATAAGCAGATGTTTGCCCTTATGTTTTTTTTTAAAATAGAGAACATACTTTTCATAGTGTTTTTCTTGCTTTTCAAAAGTATATTTAATACACTAGACTCCTCAACTTGGTCCTGACTTCACATGAAAGCTTTTAATTTCCTTTCTATTCACTTAAAGAACAATTTCCAAATAAAATCTACTCAATTTATTTAATGTATTTAGAACACATTTTATCCATACATAAAATACTTATGATCTACTAGTTCCATTTTAGTCACTGACAGGCAAGAAAATAATTGAAAAGTGAAAGATAGGAATTAACATTTTAGCTACATGCCTTCTACACAGGTTGAAACTCTGGCATGTTTAGCATGCTTCCCAAATACATATCAAACTTTTAACGTGCTCACACATCATCAGCCTCTTTCTTATTCAGTCTTGTCTTTCTGCAAATCAAAGTCACTGACAGGGCAAACATAAATAATTAGAACCTTTCACTTCAATCAACGCAATATCATGCCAGGCATTTCCATATATAATTCCCATTTGAGCACCACTGACAGTGTTTCCACTATGTCTTTCAGCAGTCTACTGCCGTGACCAACCTCTCCCTGTTCAAGCCATTTTCCTAAGGTACAATCTGAGCTTCACGGTAGATGGAAAAGAAGAGTTACCTTATCAAGTTATCTAGTCTAATTCTTTCCAATTTTAGCTGTAGGCCATTTTTTCTCCCTTTTTTAAACCACTTTCAGATAACTTGAATAATCTTTTCTCGACAGTGTTTCTTTGAAGGGGTTCGTACAGTATAATGTAATAGCTCTCAATCTCCATTTTTCCCAGAATGCAAAAAAATGAAACTCCTTCAGTCTGTCTTTGTATGTTGAATTCCTAATAGTTATACCATTCTGGAGATAGGTCCTTTGAATTTCTTCAAATGTTTATGCTCTTTGGGACAGAAACTGCCATGCATTATACATTTATGCAATGCCTAGCACAATCAAGCACTGGCCTGGTTTAATTGCTAGGCAGTACCCCAGTAAATCATAAGTATTCAACAGTAGTGGTTTTTAAGTTTTGCTCTTATATAATGCCAGGACTCTGATTCACATACAATATCTCATGAGCCATATTTTCTGAGTGGGCAACTACATTTGAGCTTATAGACATACAGAGCTTGCACGTTACAGCAGCTTCTGTTTCTTTTTGATACTTAAGAATAAAATTCATTTGTGAGTGTATGTTTACCTGCTTTAACCTTGTAAATACCTCTCATTTCTTTTTCCTAGTTAATAAAGCTTTAGTTTATTACAGGATTGGCTACAAGTGTTGTCTTTGATGGAAGATCTGAGGTACAATTGACCTGGAGTAAGTGACTGGTCCTTTGGGACTTGGAGTAACCTGAATATTGTTGTGACTTTTGGTGTAAGGGATCATCTATCACAAATACAGGATTGCTGGGTGGCAAGACAGACCAGAGTACCCAAGGGGACTGTCTGTGACTCCATGTTAAGGCTGTTATAATACTTGAGGAGTTCACACTGGATACTTGGTTGGAGAAATCTAAGTATAAAACACACCACCAGTTGGGGCTTGTGCCCTGGTTTGTAACAGTCTGCCTGGAGGCTGGCACATCTAATTTATATGAATCCCCTGCTATTTGTCTTTTCTCCCAAGCAGTGGTGAGCTGGAGCCGGTTTGCACCGGTTTGCTAGAACCAGTTGTTAAATTTAGAAGCCCTTTTAGAACTGGTTGTGACGTGCCGACTCGATGGAGCCCTGGAGCACCAAAGAGGAAAATTTGGTGGGTGCAGAGCACCCATCGGCAGCTCCCTGCCACACCCCCAGCTCACCTCCGTTCCGCCTCCGCCTCCTCCCCTGAACGCGCCGCCCCGCTCTGCTTCTCCACCCCTCCCCCCCAGGCTTCCAGCGAATCAGCTGTTCTTGCGGGAAGCCGGGACGGGCTGAGAAGCAGGCCGAGGCTTCTCGCTCAGGCCCAGGGAGGCGGAGGTGAGCTGGGGCAGGGGGGCGTGAGGAGGGCCGCCCGCGCTGCAGCAGGTAACCCTAGCGGAGGGGCACGCAGGGAAACCACTTCCTGCCCCAGCTCACCTCCGCCACCCTCCGCCTGAGTGTGAAGCCGCTGCCTGCTTCGCAGCCCCCCCAGGCTTCCCGTGAATCAGCTGTTCCCGCAGGAAGCTGGGGCAGGCTGAGAAGCAGGCAGCGGCTTCCCGTTCAGACCCAGGGAGGCGGAGGTGAGCTGGGGGGGGTGAGGAGGGCCGCCTGCGCCTCATTGTGCCCCCCCCAGCTCACCTCCGCCACCCTCGGCCTGAGTGTGAAGCCGCCGCCTGCTACTTGGCCCCCCCCAGGCTTCCCACTGAACAGCTGATTTGTGGGAAGCGGGGTGGGGCGGAGAAGCAGAGTGGGGCAGCACCTTCAGTGGAGGAGGCGGAGCGGAGGTGAGGTGATCTGGGGCCGGGCGCGGGGTGGGGAGTTGCCGTGGGTGCTCCAGCCCCGGAGGTTTTTTCCCCGTGGGTGCTCCAGCCCAGAGCACCCAGGGAGTCAGTGCCTAAGGTGCCACTTTTGATGTGATCAGTGGGGGAGTGGCCGCTCCCCCTGCTCCCCCCCCCAGCTACGCTCCCCCACACCTAGGAGCCAGAGGGACTGCCCCAGGTAAGCACCTCCAGGACTCCCCACCTCGCCCCCCGGCAGGTGCCTCTGGCTCTTAGGGGTGGGGTCGGCACCCACTACAGTGGCCCACAAGACCCACCTGCCCGGTTCTGGGGGCAGTCAGGGGACAGGGGAGGGGGGTGGATGGGGCAGGAGTCCCGGGGGGCAGGGGTGGGCAACGACCCCCTCGTGGGGTGAGGAGGGAACCCGTTGTTAACATTTTGGCAGCTCATCACTGCTCCCAAGTATTCACAATTCTGCTCTCTTAATTTATGTTGGAATATTTTATCTGGTATGGAAGTCAAACTAATTGATCAGCGGTTTCCTTTTTAAAGATACTGGTACATAAAACATTTACCTTTCAAGCCATCTGGTACCTCTCCAAATTCTTATACTTTATTGAAACATATTTCTAGAGGTTCAGCAATTTCCTTTGCTAATACAGTACATCTAAAACCCTGGGGTGCATCTCATCTAGCCCTGCTGATTGTATATGTTCCGTTTTACCAGGTAACTCCTTCACCAATCCTGTGTTGTTAACCTTTCTTCCTTTCTACATCTGTTAATTGCATTAAGTTTTCTGCATTCCTTGCAGCTAAAATACAATTAACAGAACATGCCTTTTGGATGTATGAATACAGGCAATGCCTGTCTCCAGCTTTTTAGGAGTGCAGCTCGAACCTTAAATCTTTTGTTCCACTATTGATTTCAGCTTTGCAGCACTGAAGAGTTCTCTGAATTCACTTCCAAAGCCTCTGAAGTGTTATTTGAACCTAATCTTTATTAGCTTTGCAATGCATCAGAAACAGGGACAATGCAGCAAGTATATCTGTTACTGCTCTAGCCAGGTTTCAGAGTAACAGCCGTGTTAGTCTGTATTTGCAAAAAGAAAAGGAGTACTTGTGGCACCTTAGAGACTAACCAATAACTAGCCAGTTGTTTTCCCACAATAATGCTTTCCAGCTTAAATCACAGCCCTTCCAATGTCAAGGAATCTCAGTTAACAAAGCACCTGAAAAATTCTTGCCTAGCTTTTATCATTATTGTATTTTATTCTGACTGTGCAAATCTGCTAAACAGAGAGCTGTTTAAATGATTGGGGGAAAACATCTCTTCTCACATTTTCCACTGCCAGTGGGAGGATTCAAGTACAGCCTCAAGTCTTACATAAAATTTAGTGACTCCGTTCAGTCACAGATAAACAGACCATATCACTCCACTGTGATATGGTTTAGCATACTTGGCATTTCAATATTGTATAGGTCCACAAGAGAACTGGTGTGGGAAAACTAACAATACAACTGCCTCCACTGCACCTAGTCCACAGTGTTAAGGGGGACTCCTGCTTCCACCGCTGTCTATTACTAAAATTTCACAGACACAGATATTTATTCCAGGAAAATAAAAACCACTTGGAAAAAAACCAGCTTCTACGTTACCTATTTTTAACAATAAGAAAATGGAAACAAAATCTAAACATGTGGAGACATCTCCTCAGTTGGTGTAAATAGGAATAGCTCCACAGAATACAGAACTACATTGATTTACACTTTTGATTGTCTTTCCAGACCCTTGATCCATCAGACAGCCAGATGTCTATCACCTCACTCCAGAAGAAATGAATTTTTTTAAAATAGTCTTCGAATTTTATTTTCCCAAGTTTTTGTCAGTGCCCATTTCACTGTGCGATGGATAGGCCATTAAGCATTCAGATTGGGCTGTCCAAGGGATCTTCTCTGGCTGATCTTAGCAAATTTACTGCAAATCCTTAGCTACCTTTGTACCCTGGCTGCTCCCATTCAAATATGCTGCAGGAGTCCATCCAAATTCAAAAATCCTTTCACTAAAACACATTTACAGAAACCGTGTGTCATGCTTGAGGCATTTAAACAGCACCACTGTTGTCTCATTTAATGGGAAACCAATGAAAATTATTTCTATTAGAGAAAACCTGGCAAAAAGTCTTAAGAATGTCTAAACATGAAACCCTTCAGATTAGCTGGTTCTTCAGTGTCTCATCTGGCTTTATTATTCAAAAACACAATAAAAATGATGGCATATATTTAGAGTCATCACCAAAAAATGTGCCACAGCATATTTGCCCTAATACAAGAGATAGAAACAAATCAAAATGCTTTCACAAGCAGAGTTTTTATAAACTAAAAAGTGTTTTCTTTATACAAGAAAAAGTATTGTCAACTCCAGCATTGTTTTTAAAAAGGTATCGATGCCAATTTTGAAAGACACTAAGCCAAATTAATACTTGGTGAAACTCCACTGAAGTCAATAAACTTAAAGCAGAGATGATGTGTTTGGCACATTCAGTTTGCAGAAAATTATGCTGACAATTAAATCTGTAGTAAGACTGCCAGTGATATTTGATTTGGTTTTAAAAGACCATCTCTACAAGGCAACTGATTTTTGCTGGGTCATTAGGGGATACCTAAAAGCAGGTTTAGATGTACATTTTCACTTTCTGGTTCTGCCTTTCTTTTCTCATTTTCTATTTATGGGCACTAGCATAAGTCTAAAGCCTATGGCCATGATCCTATCACTGGGTCTGTGCACCTATGTGGAGTCCTATTGATTAAATATATATCTATGTGTCTGGAGTTCTGCTTAAGTCAATTGGGCTCTGCACAGACACAGGGGTCTGTCTACATAAATCCAATAGCAGGACAGGAGCCTTGTGTTTGCTCATTTACTCCTGCGGCTTATTTCACATTTGAAGTAATAATCCTAATCACAGCAAACAGTCCTGAGGATACTAATGGAGGATCACAACTTCAAGTGAGGACCAAGTAGCAGGAGCAGATGAACTAACCACAACAATCCCATTTCCAAGTCCCCAGCAATGTAAATAAAGGAAAACCACCAGCTAAAATTCACAGGTATATCAGCAGAATCATTTCAAAGCAAAATGCTTACAGTTTTCTGCAAGGCATGAACAGAAATTTAGTATTTCTAGTAGGCATTGTGTGCAAATCTGCTTTGAGTATGTACTTTGTTCTAACCCGTTATTCCTTAATACAAATAAGGAACTAGACAAAAACCAGACAAAAAGCAACTTTCTTTAGAACACATTGTAATACACAGTAAATGCAGCTTCCTCTAGGCTTCTGCTCAGCACTACGCTCCTCAATCAGCATGTCAAAGAGTTACCTGTGCACACCTTTCAGTTGCTTTTATAGATACTATGCCATTTCTCATGTTGGGGGTTCTTGCTTTCATCAAAAGTCAAGACCCTGAATATCTGCTAATGCAATAAGCTCTTACTATTACTGCTTTTCCAACATGTTGTATTCACCCCCTGGTTCATACTTAAAAATAAAAAGATGTTCCAATCTACTATTTCTGTTCATCATTGTGTTACAAGTGCTTTGTTATTATTATAGGCGGGACCAGCAGCATGACCTATTATTTTTATGGTCACCCGACACTTTCCATTATAAGACCCTGTTTTAGTTGCTTATCACCTTGCCAGATTAATTGGTCAGGCTGAAATATTCCATGCCAAATGTCTGCCTTAGGCTGAAACTTTTTGGAAAATTTCAGCCTAAATGGTTCCGCCATTTCCAGGAATGAGGCAGATAAAAAATAAGGGGTTTTTTGCCATTGTTAAAAAAAAAAAAATTCTTAGCAAAGCTTGAATGCCACCTGGTTTTGGAGTGGGGACTCAAAATTTGGCAAGGGGTGATTTTGTGTAAGGCTTTTTCGGTTTGTCAGTTTTGTTTGCAATTTTGGTTCAGGTTAAACCCTCCTCCCTCCCCCCCTCAACTGCCAGCAAACTGAAAAAAATCAGTTATTTGACCAGCTCTAAAAAACATACTATTTTTTGCTCCACAGGGCTCCTGCCTTATTGAGTGCACAGGCCTATTTGGTCCCTATGTACATGATGGATCCCCGAAAGAGATCCCGCTAGTAAACCAGAAAGGCCTTATTTGTTCAGAGGGGAAATACCAGGGGGGAAAATAACCTCAGGGAATCAGGGATCAACTAATTCTGGGGGACAACAAATGGAATAGAATGGAAGTGAGGGTCATACGTTTACAATCAGGGTGCCAGATGGGGACATTGAGCAGAGAACCCCAGACAGCACCCACCACACCTCAAAGGCGTCTAAGGAGCCACTGGGTACTGCTTGGAAGGTGTGTCATGCAGGAGGCAGGGAACTGTAGGAAGAGAAAGTCTCATGGGTAAGGCAGCTGAATGCTGCCTTGGAGCACTGGATTCTATCCCTGTCTCTACCACAGAAAGTCAATAGGAGTTGTGCTTTGAATGGAGCTATATAATGCTAAGCACTCTGAAAAAATCATATCCTGGGTGTCCCATATTGGGCACACAAAATCAGTGGATACTTTTGACCATACCATCTTTGCCTCAGTTTGCCTTATTATTTTTATTAATAAAAATAAAATAATAATAACAATCCCTCATCTCCAAAGGGGGATTGTGAAAATAAATTAACGTTTGGGAAGCACTCCAATGTTAGAGTGATGAGCACTACAGAAAAGCCCAGGAGGAAGTTAATTCTGTTTTCAGAGCAGGGTTTGAACAGTGTGTGGTAAATAAGGCATGGGGCCATACATTGAATAATGTTGCGAAAATAAAATATTGAACAGCGGTTCATTAAGTGAGCACCATCCATTCCATGCATTAGATAGGCAGGGGTCTTGTAGAAAAAAGTAGTATGTGATCATGTAATTAAAGATTAATCATGTCCTTTTAATGTATGTGTGTGTGTAATTTATACAACACCACAAAAATGTTGCCATCAGAAAGCCACCAAGCATAGGTCTCACAGCTGCAGTCCAAGGTAATTAGCATGCTTTACTATCTTCAGCAAATGATAATGCAAACCACAGACAAATAAAGGGAGGAGAAAAATGCATTCCTTGGCTGGGAAGTTTTTGCAAGTTTAAAGTCAGAGACACAGACAGTTGGCAGGAGAGAGTTGGGGATATTTCCCTGGCTGCTTCTCCCTACAAATCAATCACTTCCCTGCAAGCATAGTAACGACAGAACTACTGTTCATCTAGGATGCCCAACTCCTTTCCTCGCCTTAAATAATACAAGGAATTTGGCATTAGCTTTCCCATAATTGTAAGGTAAATGTTTATGGAATAACAGCATTACTGTACGTGTTGCTCAAAAGATAGTTCAGTACACGTGAGTGTGTCTCTACACATATGGTGTGGCTTTCTCTCCTGGACATTATTACTGCATAAGCACATAGAGCACTGCAGGTTTGCTCTGTCTCGGCTTTGTCGGGTACTGAGACAGTGTGCTAATTATTTGTCCTTTGCAGTGTTATCTATGAACTTGACCCTGATATTCCACATAGAAAAGGCCTATTCAACTGCTTTTCTCATCACAGTACATCTAGGGCCAGTCTTCAGTTTTCAGCTCTTCTGAATGACCAGTCTTTCTAGGACACCCTTGAACCAAATTATCCTTCAGCTATGCCCAAAGAAATACCCTTACCTAGCTATGACCTTAGGTCCATGCTCCCTAAGTATTTGCATCGCTCTGACCCCTTGCTAACAAACAGCTGACAACTTCATATACTGCCTGGCCTCTCAGCACCCTCCAGCCAAACTCTCTCTCACCCCACCCTCCGGTTCAGTGCTTCTGTTCCTTCCCCACTGATCTGTGGCCCAGCACAACAGGGTACCAAGGCAGCTTTCTTTTCCTGCCAGATCTCATCTGCACTCTTTTTGTGCTCTTTGCCTGCTGTCTGGTTTATGCACTACCCAATGCTTGCTTGGCAGTCAGTGGCTGCAGGGGTGGAGGGTGGGTAACGAATATGCACATGTTGAAGGAACGTAGTCACAAGTGAGGAAGCTGGATGGCACACTGCATACCTTACTTCAGTGAAGTACCTTCAAAACATAGGATCAGCCCTGTTCTAATTACTTCTGAACCTGTCCACACAGCCTTAGAAAAGCAAATCACCTTAAGCTTGTGGTATTGGGCAAACCTTCTTAAAATGTCAGAGAAAAATAGATTCTTCCCCTGAGTAGACTTGCTGATACCATAGTCAGCTCTCACCCAAAACAGACATTCCAGTAGAAGGTGCTGTATGACAGAATGTGTATGTTATTGTATTCTTTTTGAGCGACGATGAATAGTTACCAAATGTTCAAAAAGCATCATTTTTTGGAAAACAATTTTAATGGCATTTGTAAATGAATTCACAGGATCTCCCTTGAATGAGGTTTCCAGAAGACTGAGACTTCCACTCCTTCCAAAGCCTGGATGCAATTAAACCAACATATAAGTAAAAAGTGAATTTCTTGTTCAAATTATGGCTGTGTTTAATATTAAGGCAGCAAAATTCAGACAAAGCATCTTGTCTGAAAAGACAAAAGAGAATTTAAGACGCATTAAAATACCTTCTAGGACATTTGTGTGTGCAGATAAATGACAGATATTCTAATTTACACACTAATATTAAACATACATTACTGATATATTTGTCAATGTAACAACCTGACTTTAGGTAGTTGAGGTTTTGAACTTGAAATTTTATTTTAATCGCTTAGTTTTCATCTTTAAAATATGGTACTAGCAGTTACTTTCAAACAATAACAAAGCTGTGTATCTAAATCATTCAGTCATTTTATTGTGAAAAAAATAAATTCAATTCAACTTGACAAGCGGCAGAATGATGACCTTTGAATCACCACCACAATTCAATTTTTAGTGCTAAAACTGTTACTTGGAACTGATGAGGTGATCAGATGTTGCAAGCCGTTTTCCCCCTCCCCTTCCCTCTAATGTGACATATGAATTCCATTGACTTTAAGGTAACTTCCCAGACATTTCCAATTACTAAATCAAACCGACTATACTTAGTTGGCCAAAAGCTCAGGAAACAATCTCTTTAACCATTTGATATGGATTTGGCGCCAGTTATAAAAATGTTAGTCATTCATCTATCACACTATTTCTGGACACAAATCAGGGTCTGAGTCTTCAGAGAAACAGATCCCCCGCCTCCATCCAACCTCAAAAAGTGTACTGACATCCCTCAAACTTCAGAAGAGGGCTACACACTAACAGAGACAGATCCAGTGACAGAACATAGACCATAATGAACCCTCATGAAGAGATATATGTAGGTTTGAGAGAATTCGATTTTTTAAAAAATAGTTTCAACAGCTATTATCAATGTTTATTTTTAAGAATTTTCTTCAATTTTTATCCATTTAAATTTTAACAGTTGCACAAAATTAAGCACAGTGCACATAAAGCCTTTCTGTCCACTCTGGCATTGCAACAGAGCAGAGTGACCCTGGGTAGATTGCAATGCGGAGATTTTTTTCAGAGCAACTTCAACTGCAATGGTAGCAAGAACAGCTGTGCACCAATGCAAGCAGTTTTGAGTGAAGATGGGGTGTTTTACAGGCACATTGAGGTGCTGCAAAGGTGTTGCAACACCAAAATGCTCTAATGTAGATAAGCCCCAAGATGTTACTCCAGGAAATCATAGCTGCATGCAGGCTTTGCACTGCATAGTGAAGAAAAAAAGTTTCTAAAGAGTTACAGAATATTAGCATAATAAACTATCCTCTCATTAGGATTTTGGAGATTCTGAGTATTATGTGCAAAATATATTCTTGGGACAATCTTATCTTGACAAAGCATGGATGATGTACAGGAGTGTTGTACACTTATTGTATTGAATCAGCAGGGAAGAGAATGTACATGCTAACTCAAGGTAACCAGAAACCCCAAAAAAGTGTTAATTTTCACCACTTCACAAGAAAGCAATTGGCTTTTCTTGTATTGGTCTGGATGAAAACACTTCCTCAGCCACACACAGCACTCTCCAGCATCATAACGACTATGACTCTCTAAAAGGTCCCAATTACATTGTGTATATAGCAGAATAAATGCAATGTGGATTATAGCCACGTACGTTCAGTGATCTGTAATTGGAAACTCCTGGATTTACAAAATGGTTGGAGAGCAGGAAGACTGAAATGCCAATATGTGAATTTGATGAAGTACCTGAAATCCTTCCATCAAAAACAGAATGGATTCTGTACATTGAATTCAAACTGCTTCCAATATTGTGTGGATGCCAATAAAATATTTTCAGACATAGAATATGAACCAAATGTCTAACTTTCACAACAAGTCCCAGAAAGATTTAAACAATTTAAAGAGAATTCACAGAAGGAGAGTGTGGAACGAGTGACTTGAGGAAAGACTAAAGGAGCTAAACATTTGTGTGAATTGGCCAATCTTATGTGAGGATATGGTAACTGTCTACCAGGTATAAACTCCAAGAAGAGACAAGGGAACCTTTGGCTGGTTCAAGGAGGCTATACCAAGGAGCAATAGGATGAAAGAGAAAAAAGGAAAATTTAGGGTGAATACCAAAAAGAATGTCTGGACTTGTAACAGGAAGGAGGGGTTTCAGGAGGAAAGGAATCTGATCTTGTTACATTTCACCGAGTTTTAAAGGGCAGATTTGTTTGAACTACATAATGTTGAAATTAAAAGTGACTATGACAACTATTTAAAGTGGAAAACTGGACGATTTTGCAGGTTTGACAGCATGATCCTGATTTTAGCAGCTGCAGCACGTAAGAGGAGGAGTAATAATAATGCCCACCTAAGGTATAAAGCCCATGGGGACTTGCGGTAAGCACACTCAGAGGCACTTGCTACATCTGTACAAAATGTAGAGTGTGCATCCCACTCATGACACCTTGAGGAGAAAAATATCAAAAATGTCCCTCTATAAATCTAAGCTGGGACAACATGCCATAAAATGCCTTAATGATAATTGTGGTGTTATTGCATAATATCACTACAGGACTGAGTTAAGGTTGCTTGGGTCTCTTAATTAGTAATTTCTTACCATAATGTGTAAAATTTAAGTGTAACCTTAACTCTGAATTTTCTGGGCATATAAATGCATATACTGGTTTTGGGACACCTATAACATCTTTATGTATCCTTCAGTTATTGATATGCACTCTGAACCTTTACATTAAAATAGAGAGTGTTGATGGTGTATAGTTTTTTGGTTTTGTGTGCACGCGCACACCTTGAAATATACTACCCAATACCTAAAATATCTTTGGAGAAGACTGAAATCCTGTCATGTGGGGTGCAGAAAGCCCTGGCTAACTCATTAGAGGTTCCTCTACTAATTACTTTTCTCTGGCCTGGAGAACGTAAATTGCCTAGGATTGTAATAGGCATGCATACACTATGTGATTGTAAGCTCTTTGGTGTTGGAGCCATTATTTTGTTCTCTATTTGTGCAGCACCTACCACAATGGGATCCTAGACAGTGCCTGGAGCACTATGGCAATAAAAAAAAAAATAATGTACATTCCCTGGTGGAGAAGTATTTTTAATTTATTTTCTTAACACACTGGTAGTCCCCATCCCTCTACCTATGTTAGTGATCTTTTTGTGTGTAATGGACATGCCTACATTTAGAGTTTATGGCCCTATTCGGGGTGGAGAGGTAGGTCAACACAAAACTGTCAAATGGCTAACTAGATCCTCTGTTACATCCACAGTTTTGGGCCTTTCTTCATCTGTAATTACATTTGATGCTACAATATATTGTGATGACTGACTGACAATGAACTGGTTTTACAGGATAGATCACTGCTTGCTATGAAACAAGTTTAGGTTAGACTAAACACATTAAAGTGAAGGCTTCTGAACTGCAACTCTGCAAACATTTTCCCCAGTGTTTTAAGCCAGCCAAGTCCCTGTTATTTAGTCAGACTCTAATGAGACCTGCATAAGACATTGTGTTCTATAGAATATGGTAAAGAGATTCAAAACAGTGGGCCCAGTTTTTCCCTGGAGTAATCTCATTATAGCCACAGCTATAGAGTTACAACAGAAATTAATCCTGGCCCAGTATCTTCAGTGAAGATACCCTAAAGAGTAACATATAGGGTAACATCTCAATGGAAGGGACAAATGATCAACTGGTGGACAAACAGGAGAACGTTTAACCGTTATTCCCATAGCAATGGCTGGCATGTTACTTCTGCCACTAGCACTAATGGCCTTTGAGCTAAAACTTTCAGAAATCCCACCCCAAACCTCAAAGAATCAAAGAAACCACAGTACAGCTCAAAGTAATGTAAACTCATATAAGCTTTTAGTAAGCTTTCCTGTACACCTAGAAATGTCAAACTGTTAAATGCACATACAATCCTACACTGTTCAAAAGGAAACTCCCAAACTAGAGTCAAAGCTAAATTCCTTGGAAAAGGAACATCGTCTTAACCTCATTTTGCTATTATATCAAATACATAGCCACACAATTCTCAAAATGAGTAAAAACAATGCACACAGGTGTCCCAAACGAAAGGAGTTTTTAATAATAAAGTTCTCACTGAATAAAATTCCATACCTCCCCATTCACTTTTGTATCCCAGAAATATTAATGAATACTTCCTCATATCACCCCTGTGTTGGTAGTGAACAAAGCAATACAGGAAACAGAATTTCCTGTCCACGGAAAATTGTACATTTCCAAAAAAATGTTTTTTCTGAATCAGAACAAAAAGCCACAAAGCAAATTTCTGTAGAATGGAAAATTTTTCAAAAAATTCTGGGCAAGGAGCCAGCCAGCTCTCAGTCTGGCTAACCATCTGGGGAGCGAGGCAGCCTAGTGTCCCACGGAGGTGAGCAACATGGGAAGTCTGGAAGCCCAGCAGGCAGATCAGGGAGACTGCTCAGCCATCAGCTGGCTGACTGGCAGGAAACACTCATGCAAGTGCTGAAGAGATGAAGCCATTTGTACAATGAGAAAATGGGTTTAGTGACCTGCAAAAACACTTGAACAAATAGAAGCTCTTCCCAGCCTCTCACTAACCAAAATCTATAAGCTTAACTTTTTATGAACCAAGCTGTCAGTCATGCAGAATGAGTTCAGCTATCAATGAGAGCACATTAAATGCACAACGATGAGGAAATGACCTAACAGGCCAAGGCAGACTGAGTTAATTTGTAATTAATTAACTACCCTTAGGAGAAACCAAACACCGGGGTACCAGTTAATAGAATCTTTCCCCCTTGATAAATTATATTTACCTCTTGGAACATACAAGGAAAAAGGAAAAGAAAAGAAAAAAGAAGCTAGCGTTCCCTAGATGCCAGCAGCAGCTCTGGAACACGTCACTGATGATAAATTAAATCAAAGTCCATGTATAAAAGTGGAGACACGGGAAGAAAAAGTAAATAAGGACAAACACTATCAGCCTTGCTTTGCTCTGGCCTGGGCCTTGACTCCTATGACTGTTCCTACTTAATTATTGTTTATAACTATTAAATACCACATCCTAGGGAGAAACTGATCCCTGGTGGCAATTACAGCTTGCACTTGGTCCATGGGAATTTCATCATCTGAATACCAGCGCTATGTGCCTGCAAGGATTTAAAATTCTAGCTGCATCACCTGCAATTTCTCTCTTGTTAAAAAGACCACTGAATAGTCACACCCATTTCTTGAGAATCTGGTTACATTCAGAGGTGCAGGGAAATGATGAGGATATGCTCACCCTTTTTTTGGTATCCTGTTGATGTCCTACCCTTAAATGTAGATTAAAAATTTACAGTTATTTACTGTGAATGCATTTTCACTCAAGTTCCCCACGAACACTAAAACATATTTAACTTACACTGAACTGTATGTCCTGCCACCATCCCAAACTTCGCCAGAGCTAACTTCTCCCTTCCTTCTCCATCAGTGCTGACATCTTCATTGTCCTCCCCATCTCCCAAGCCCACATTTACAACTTTCTCTTCACCCCATTCTCTGGATGCCACCTCCTTCCAACTTTCCTCTACAATGTCCTTTCTTCATCATCCCCACTATTAGATCATTTGGTCCATGCCTTGATCACTCCTCCTAGCTACTGTCACCTCCTCCTTTCTAACTCCATCTCCACTCACCTGCAACTCTATCTGAAATATTTCTGCTGTAACCATCTTCCCCTCGTGCCATTCAGTCCACATCACCCACCTTGTTCCTTCACGTCATGATCTTAATATAATTCAAGACAGTAAAATCAAGATCTTTGCACTTGTTTTCACAGCTTTACTGTAAACATTTTCACCCCACCTAACCTCTTCTCTGATATTCCCTTCCTCTCCACTACTCTAGTAACCCCTTTGAGTAGAAAACTGCTCTTCTTTTGAGTTTGGAAGCCCCTTGCATATTGTGGGCATTACCAATAATAATAAGGATAGAAATCTCCTCACAGTCCTCTCTTCTAACTTTGCCCTTCTTCCATATTTGGAATAGCCTGTCTCACATCCATCTTGCAAACTCCTCTTCCAGATCCCTCATTACACCTTGCTTTTTTAATGGAACCTTCCAATTCTGATCTCCATCATCAACCCATCTTCTTAGGTCTGAACTGTTATCCACTGTATCACATTTGTCAGCCTGGTTTAGATTCTAAGCTTCTCTGCACTGGAACCATGTCTTGTGTGTCCAGAAGGGCTGTGTACATACAGAATAATCCTTAACTATCCAATAACTTGATAAACAACAAACCAATGGTGCGTCTATCCTGCATAACACTCCCACACAAGGGACAGACTGGCAACAGACTTGGGAGGGTGCTGGTTACAGTGGTGACTAAACAGAAGTTTCCACAGAGAAGTCTGTAGAGACCATTCTTGAAAAAGCCCCTGCTGACGCTTTATGTATGTCATGAGAATGATGACTATGTGCCTTCATGCCCCGATATGGCTGGGACTGAAATAGAGGGAAGAACAAGGGGAAGCAGGATTCAGGGCTGAGAAAGCAAGGTTTAGAAAGGGCTGTGTTACAAAAGCACATAACAGAGGTACTGAACCACCAGAATCAGGATGTAGTGGTATAAAAAAAAAAAAAAAGAGAGAGAGTAAACTAACCCTAGCTAAACTCCATATTCCCCAAAGAGAAGTGGCAAACTGCTTTTCCCCTCAACTACACAACTGACTGGGATGTATTACTACCCTACCTGTGCACCAGTGTGCAGATTCACCAGCCACGGCAGTCCAAATGAAAGCCCAAACACTCAAATTCCATTCCATGCCCTTTTCCCCAATGCAAGTTTATTAATTAACAGAAAATTCAAAAAATGTTCAAAATAATACAACACAGTTGGTAACAGAGACTCTTCCGGCTGTCTCTGGCTGCCACAACTGGGAAGGGGAAACATGTGTTTCCCCTCTGGTAACTTTTTCCTGCCTACTGATGGAGAAACATACAGCAAAGCATCCTTGGCACTGGGTCTCTCCTGTCTGCTGCCCCCACCTAGGGTGACCAGATGTCCCAATTTTATAGGGACAGTCCCGAATTTGGGGGCTTTTTCTTATATAGGCACCTATTACTCCCCACTCCCTGTCCAGATTTTTTACACTTGCTATCTGGTCACCCTACCCCCACCTAAGAGACAGGAAGTGTCCATCTGGCTTCCTGAAGGTCACATGCTTGTCCCCAGGCATGTGCCCTATGATTACATCTCCCAGTTTTAAAAGGCCCAAAGGCTGTAAAGGCAGATTAGGACTCACACATGCACCCTAAGGCCCAATTCTCTGTTACATCAACGTACAACTGCACTAATACTTTAGAAAAAAACAATTATTAATATCCAAATAGCATGGCTCTTGAACTCAACAATATTAATTCACTAGAGACTGGAAAGAAGAAGGCCTCTTGTTTTAGGTTAAACGCTGATAAAACCCAGCCAAGGCAAACATTGGTGAAAGACGTTTTAAGAAATTTTCAAGAAAAACAGCCAAAAATTACAGCTCTTACAAATTTGTTTGTCGAGCAGAAGAGCAGACCCTGAAAGGTCTCATACAACCCATTGGGAGGTCATCCCAGAACACAGAGTAGCACCAAAGCCAAATATTTTAAAACAGCTTTAAGAAAAATGTTATTTTTAAAAAAAATTCTAATACAATAGATTTTTCCTCCTAAAGAAGCCATAATTTACCCTAAAAACAGGCACCTAAAATCAGAAACCTTAGTTTGGGGTATATGAATTCCAAAATGTTGCAAAAAGAAAGGTCTGTTACAAAAAGGCCATGTGATCTTGTGATTAGAGCATGGGACTGGGAGCTGGGAAACCTGACTACCAATCCCCATCCTATGCTCTGCCTTCTACTGTCTGTGAAGCAAAGTCAGTGCCTCAGTTTCCCCATCTACCTAACAGGAATCATACATATACCACAGGTGTGTGAGGTTTAACAACCATTTGAGACCCCTGGGATGGATGCTGCTAGGCAAATAGTATATTATACAGCAACTATGGACATCCCCGCAAGCCACTGTTCTTTTAAATCAACATACAATGGGTTCTTTTATCCCATGACTAACAGAATGAAGGGATTTTTTCCCCATAGTTAATAAGATCAATATATATCGTTTGATTTTAAGCCACAGGAAGAACAGAAATCCTGCATGCTAAGGGAGCTGTCTTTAAAAATGAGAGAGAGAGAAGAATGGACTTACATTTGTGTTGCAGAGTTTGTACTGCTTGTAGGCTCCAATGCACACAATAGTTCCAGCCCTTGGAGAGTGAGGTTGACCTTGGAAGGGCTGGCGGGATGCAGAGCCATGGTGGGTTGAGTCAGTCCCATGAAACAAACTTTGAGATGCAGGAAAGGCCTGTGAATGGGTTGGAGCCTGCTGATAAATTGAGGGCCCCAACACCTGAGGTCCACGTTCTTCTTGGTAAAGATTCCCATGTTGAACTGAAGGGTTAGGTGGATGATTGGGTGTGTTCCCAAGTCCCTGATTCTGCTCATATGCTTGGTTCCTTGTTGACTGTCGCTGCCTCCGTGTTTTTTGAGGCAGTTGCCCGGTGTCAGTTTGCAGTGGTAATATATATGGTACTTTTCCATATCCATATTTCCCTGGGCCTATGGGACTTTGGTTTCTGTTTCTAAAGGAAGGTAAAATAAAACAGTTACTGAACTGATAAATGTATGAACATTTAAATACGCATATGAACTTTATCTACCGCCAACAAACTAGACAGGAACAGATGAACCAAAAGCTTTCATTTATTTTTAACAATATGTGTACAAAGCTCTGGTCTAATTCTGTATATTGGGCATCTACACATCCTGCAGAAGTGAGCCTCCCAGCCTAGGTCAACTGACTCGTGCTAGTGGGGATCATGTTAAAAACTGCTGTGTAGACAGCGCTTTGGAGTTGTGGCTTGGGCTGGATCTCAGGATCTGAACTCTAGAGTGGTGTTTGAGCTTCAGAGCCTGAGTTCCCGTGCAAGACTCAACTTCAAAGTACTATCTACACAGCAATTTTCAGAGTGAGCCCTGCTAGCCCGAGTCTATTGACCTGGGCTGGGAAGCACACTTCTGCAGGTTGTGAAGACATACCCTCAGAGAGTGCAACAACTCCTGCTTCCTCTTTGGCTATAAGTGGTCTTGTGGTAAGTCACTGAGTATATACCAACAGAGGTGAAGACTGAGATCTGGAGCAGTGTCAGTCAATCAGACTGCACACCTAAATTGAGTGTCCTGATTGGCTGCAGTGTAGTTCAGTTTTAACTATATTTTACCATTGCAAACCCATGCAATCTCTGGCTCAGAGGTTAACAGGTTTATGTAGACTCTAACTTTCTCCTTTAACATGGTCCAGTTCCTGGTTAACTTGATCTTCATCTTTGGTGTGTTGTAGGATCCACTGGGACTGAACATATATTTTAAGTATGTAACAACAAGTTAAGCAGAAGTCACATCACCCACCCCCACACCCCACGCTTATAATGTCACATTATATGACTTTACTGCAGTATATATGTTAATCCCAGTATTGTATACCACTGTTGACAGCAGCTATTTTTGTTTGTTTGTTTTCCTTGTCACCCACTGTAACTCAAAATCACTTCAGGCCTGGTTTGTTTGGTTTTTTTTTTTTTTTTTTTTTTAAATGCTGCAGTCCTGGAGACCTAGAGCTGATGCAATAGTTTTGTTCCAACTGTACAGCAAATGTTTATCTCCTGATGCAGTTGTTCACAAACAACCTCTCCACAGGTCAGTGAGGAATACATTTTTCAAAGAAGGAAATGTCTCTCCTGTCTGTAAAATTTATTCACCTGTTTTATTACCTATTATATATAAATCTGGATTACAATGAAAATGAGGTTATATTTTTAACATATTTTTTCTAGGAAACTGGAAGTTACGGATGTCAGGCATTAGTCCCCAAATCAAAGACTCTCTTTGGATTCATTTTGCCTTGTATTTATTTCTTCCTATATCTTTTTTATTGTCTCCTAAGACTCTTATTACATAAAAACCTTGGAAGTAATTTACTTTACATTCTAGCTTTAGTGGCCTTGTGGGGTTTTAATCAATCAATCTTCATGCCTCAAGGATGTGTGAACTAGAATTTTGATTTACCCAGCCAGATAAATGGCTAGCACTCAAGTTGTTTATATGAGTTAATCTGCTCTCTGAGACTGGTGGTCATTGAGGCAAGGTTTCTTTCTCTACCTTAACATACTGAAATATAATGGGTTTGTAAAGTTAATGGGGGGGGGGGGGGAGAAGAGACGAAAGGTAATTATTAAGATGGCAAATCAGGGGGACACAGGAGTGTGTATCAGAAAGGGACAAACCAATTCAGAAGTTCAGATAAAGCAAGCCCAGGTATAAGAAGACCTTCATCTTGAACTTGAATTGAACTGAACTAAAAAACTTATTTTTTGATGATTAAAGAAGTTTACATCAGATTTTTCCCCTTACATCTCATTTTCACACCCCTCCTCACTTCCCAATTCTGAGCAAAACCAAAAAAACAGGAAGAACCAGGAAATGTGGTTACATATTTCCAAACATTTTGCACACTGAAGAGAGTCAGGTACTTTAGTGGTCAAAGCATCTGAAATTGTGGATCTTATTCAAGCTGAACCTCCAAAACTTTTTCCCTATCAGTTTTATGCATATAACATGTGAGAACTGTCCTGTCAATTGGGAGAGCCTACCTACATAACCCAATAACAGAACTGTAGGTTACCAAGACAGCTTTCCTCCAAAGCAATGCTCAGTTGCAAGGAAGGAGCAAGGGTTTGATCCAGCTTCTCCTTAAACACTTCATATTTTATCTCTATTTCTCATAGCTACTGATTTTTAAAAAGGTAATCCCTTATTCCCACACCATACCCATTTTAACTAATTCATTGTCTTCGTTCTCTCATTTTAAGTCTCACCCAGCTTTAACAAAACTAAACTAAAAATCCCAGGGACTTTAATGAAAAATAAGTGTCTTCTTTCCTACATGGCCCTATACTTTTTCCAAAACATCACTATGTCCAACTACCTGGGGAGAGTTTTTAGAGAGGTCCATCACTTCCTAATGGGGCCTGCTTCCACTAGCTCTCCTCATTACTCCTACACTCAAAAAAAAAAAACTTGATCAGAGTGCAAATTGCTTGCTTTCTAATGCTCTGGTAGAGCCACTGGTTCTCACCATACCACCAAAACACAGTCCACTCTTGCACATTAAAAGGAAAAAGAGGAGACAAAGGAATGTCCTTGAACTGAACTGTGGACTTTGTTATTAAAATCAAAGTGTCAGTAACTCCAAAGACTGACCTGAGCAGTTTAGAGCTGGATCTAGGTCTGAATCGAGGTTATTAGGATCCAGGTCTTGGGCTGGACATTCTACACATGATATCAGGCCAGTGGATTACTTTGCCCTTAATACGAGAGTCAGTGTCTCTCTTATGGCAGGACACAACACATTTCTTTCACAATACAAAGTTTAACATGCAACTTCTAATTATTAACATCTTTATTAGTGTTCATGCCCTCATTTTAACTGATACTGTTTGGAATGAAACCACACAGCACTGTTTGTTTTGCCTTAAAGCATTTTTCATTCACTCTTGGCAACATCCTTACAAGTTAGGAATGCATGTTGCATTAAGAGATGCAATTAAGATGCTAGAATATAAAGACGCTAGCTAAAAAATAACTTGGACACAATTAACTTCTACATTTCTTGGGGAGTGTCAGGTATAATTTATGAAGTCATGCAAGACTGAGGGAGAGAATAATATCTAGATTCATGCAGATGCAAGAACCATGAAAAAAAACCCATGACTTATCGAATGATAAGAGCTGTGTACATTACCCAAAAGTGACCCCACCCTGAAGCATCTGCTGGAAGGGGATGGAAGTAGGGTAAGCCTAGATGGCTTGCTTTTTGATTTGACCCATCAACGGGATTGCCCAATCACCGAGGACACCCTTCCTTCCCACGAATTCTCAGGGCCCAATAACCTGCATGCCTCTGTTTCTCACCACAGCCTGCTTTTGAGTGCTCTCCTTTCCCAGTTATTCTGAAGAAACCAGACGGCCACTTCCCCATTATCCTTTATTGGGCAGTCTGTAATTAAGGGTGCCGCTCCCTTCCGTCATGACAAAGATGGGAGTTAGGATATGCCCTCACCCTAGGCAGCAAGCAACAGAAAAAACAAGTCAGCAGGGAGGGGCACTGCCTAAGGCTCAGTGCAGTTAGCAGAGAACAACTGGGAGTTAGATTCCAGAGCACTGGCTCTTACCAATAGATCTCCCCAAACAAAGAAGATGGGTGTGTGTCAGATCTGGTCAAGCTCCCACAGCTGCATACTCGTCAGACTGCTGTGATGGGATCTAAATGCTGAATCCCACCTGCCCTTAGCTTGCTGAGGCTGGGCACTGTTTTGGCACTGTCCCTCGCTTTGGGCCAGTAGGTGCACACTCCAGGTGCAGACCATATGTATGATACCCCTCTTTGCCCTGGGGACTCTGTGGTCAAATTGCACAGGCCTTGAAACTAGTACTGTTTTTCCCATGCCTCCCCTGCTGCTCTTGCACATTCCCCAGAATGCTACCAAATGTGTGAGCCTTCTGGTTTCTAGTTTAACTCTACAAGGGCATGAGATAGTTTGAAAGCCAGCACACACAGACTTTACACAGGATTCTAAAACACCACGCCTCTTCACATAGTAAGCATAAGAAATATACAGATCTATATAAAGTTATAAACACCTACATACATTTCCCTGCCTCAAGTTCCTCACCACTCTAGAAAGTTCTTTGGGCTTAGACAGAGCTCTCTGAGTGTCCAGGTTCCTTTCCCTGCAGCTCATTGGTTTCCCTTCAGAATCATAAAGCCATTTGAGCTCACTTAGCCTTCTCTAACTGCAGTTGAACAGGACCTCTCCTGCCCACAGATTCCTCTTCCTGTCTTAGTGAGTCTCTCAAGTGAATATGTTCCATCAACACCACCTGGTTCCTTTGTTTTGCTGCTGGGAATTTTCCACTCTCCACTTCTCGCTCCTATTGACAAGTTAGAGGAACTAGCTTCTCCCAGCCTCAGCCAACCTCCTTAGCATGCCCACGTTCAGTCAGAGTGGTGGTTCTCAACCTGCAGCCCAATCAGCACACAGCTGCAGCCCATGTGACATCCTCAGGACCATACAAGTAGTATTGGATGCGGCCCACAATGATAAACAGGTTGAGAACTACTGAATTAGAGCATAGTTCGTTAAGGTTAACTATTCTCCATTGTCCCTGTTCTGTTAGCAGAGATGACGCATATTGGTTCATAGTGCGGGGGGGGGCACAATTTAAAGATTCTGTGGTATGCAGCAGGGTTCAGCGTAGGGCATATAAACCCTTGAGGAAATCTGGGGAGGGGAGTCACATGGTCACCTCTGTCGGGTAGGGATGTGCTACGTCCCTTGTCAGCAAATGGTAGATTCCACATCCATATAGTGACATTCCCTGATACAATAATTTCTTCATAACATGAACTAGAATTCATAAATACAGAAGACATATTCCCCAAGTTGTCACAGGGAGCATAGCCACCCAGCACACGCAGAAAATCCACAGAGGAGGCAATAGCTTGCAGAAACAGCACATGTATAAAAGACCACCACTCCCTCTGAAGATAGAAATGGTAAGAAGAGGGATCCTTGGAGCTTGGGAAGAGGAGATGACTGGCAGTAGCGGTTATTGCTGTGTGAAGTGCACCAGCCCAGGTCCGCTGAACTTTCAGCCACTTGGACAGATGTGGGGAGATGTTTGCATATATCTGAGGGCAGGATTTGGCCCAGCATTTCTGAAGTGAGAATAATTTACCATGCCAAGCTGTACTGACATAAGATAATTATCCATCTCAGAGGCTTGCAACCCAATTGTGTTAAAATGTACTGACACATATCAAAGAGGGATTAATGTTTCTATAGAAATTCCTCATAACTCCCACTAAAACAGGCATTCACAGTCATATTTACACCTTTTAAAGTACATATTGTAAGCCTCTCCTGGTAAAATGGCTTGCTACATTCAGTACAGAACAGCTTTTGTGTACAGGGGGATTCATTTAGATATTAAAACTAAAAGCTGGAATGTTAAGCATGAGATTGATTGCAGGATTGAACTCAAGTAGATTCGAGGAGTGTACCACTGGCATTAAGTCAAGGATGATCTTTTCCATGATCAGGGTTGCTTTGTTTTTGTCAAGGTTCCTCCCCCACTCTAAACTCTAGGGTACAGATGTGGGGACCTGCATGAAAAACCTCCTAAGCTTATCTTTACCAGCTTAGGTCAAAACTTCCCCAAGGTACAAAATATTGCACCCTTTTGTCCTTGGATTGGCCGCTACCACCACCAAACAAATACTGGTTACTGGGGAAGAGCTGTTTGGACACGTCTTTCCCCCCAAAATACTTCCCAAAAACCTTGCACCCTACTTCCTGGACAAGGTTTGGTAAAAAGCCTCACCAATTTGCCTAGGTGACTACAGACCCAGACCCTTGGATCTTAAGAACAATGAACAATCCTCCCAACACTTGCACCCTCCCTTTCCTGGGAAATGTTGGATAAAAAGCCTCACCAATTTGCATAGGTGACCACAGACCCAAACCCCTGGATCTGAGAACAATGAAAAAGCATTCAGTTTTCTTACAAGAAGACTTTTAATAAAAATAGAATTAGAAATAAGAAATCCCCCCTGTAAAATCAGGATGGTAAATACCTTACAGGGTAATTAGATTCAAAACATAGAGAACCCCTCTAGGCAAAAACCTTAAGTTACAAAAAAGATACACAGACAGAAATAGTTATTCTATTCAGCACAATTCTTTTCTCAGCCATTTAAAGAAATCATAATCTAACACATACCTAGCTAGATTACTTACTAAAAGTTCTAAGGCTTCATTCCTGGTCTATCCCCGGCAAAGACAAAATGTAGACAGACACACAAACCCTTTGTTTCTCTCCCTCCTACCAGCTTTTGAAAGTATCTTGTCTCCTCATTGGTCATTTTGGTCAGGTGCCAGCGAGGTTACCTTTAGCTTCTTAACCCTTTACAGGTGAGAGGAGATTTCCTCTGGCCAGGAGGGATTTTAAAGGGGTTTACCCTTCCCTTTCTATTTATGACAGTTTTAAAAAAAATAAAAAATCTTGTAACTAATTTAACTATATAAGAAAAGGAGTACTTGTGGCACCTTAGAGACTAACCAATTTATTTGAGCATAAGCTTTCGTGAGCTACAGCTAAGCTCACGAAAGCTTATGCTCAAATAAATTGGTTAGTCTCTAAGGTGCCACAAGTACTCCTTTTCTTTTTGCGAATACAGACTAACACAGCTGCTACTCTGAAACTTAACTATATAACAGACAGTTAAAATACAACAGGAGTGAAAACCCCATTTAACATGCATCTGACAGCTCAAACTGCTTTTGAAAAGGTGAAACAACTCAGGTAATAAGGAGAGAGGCATGGGAAGGTCACTTCAGCATCCTCTGATTTTATTCCAGCTCCTTCCCTTACAATTACAGCCTCCTTACAATGGTATTTCTCTGTTGTGTAAATTCAGGGCTCTTTTGCACTTGCTTTTTTGGATCTCAGAGCACGCTTGGTTATCAGTTTACCTCCTACATGAATTTCCTCAAAGGCACTCCCATCCTCATCTGGGTCCAAGTGGATTTACACTTGGAGAACAGCCACAATTTTATTGTACTAGTCATAAGTGAATTTTGTCAATCTTTTATTGTAAAAGTATGCAGTCCAGTGCTGGTCTCGAGTAACTGTCAGAGCTGTCCAGAGGATGATCCTTCCTTTTGGGGGCAAATTTTGAGGTTTCAGAATTTGTTTTTCTTCTGCATTGGTTGGAAGGAGGAAAGAGCAAGAAAGACTGACATTCATATTCTTTAGTCTGATGGTCAAGCCAGCAGCTAGGAAACCCAGGTTCAAGTCCCTGCTCTACTTGATTTAGCAGAATTTTTCACCCCAGATCATTCAGGCAAGCAGGGTTTTGAACCTGGGGGTGTCTCATCCCAGGCCACTAGGCTATCAAGTGAGAAAGTTAGCCCTTTTCTATACTTAAAAGAATTTTCAGATTGAGTATCAGTATAGCTCTACTAGTGGAGATGCAGATTATAGCAGCAAAAGAGATCCCTGAATAGAATAAACTACACCAGCAAAAGGATTTTTTTGCTGATATAACTGCATCTACACTACGGCTTTTATTAGCATAGCTATGAAGGATTTTTTTGGTTTTGTTTTATTTTTTAAACACTCCTCGCTAACATAACTATGCCAGTAAAACTTTCTAGTGTAGAATAGGCCCCACTTATTTAACTGTTTCTAATAAGCACTTAATATTAATCAATTAAACAATTTTCTGCAGTGTTTTGGATAGACACAGACACCAAACACCAGTTTAAGAGTCAGAAACATACAACAAACCTCAGAAAAATAGGTACCTATTGCCTAAGGATTATAAAGCTTGTGCATTCTATCTATCTATTTGCAGGCCAAATGTGGTAATACTATTGAGCTGTTATAAGTGCTGATTTTCCTGCTATTTTTAGTCTCAAATAAACCCTTGACAGTAAAATCTTGCCCTTGTGGTATAATCCTTTGCAAGGGCAAGCTTTCAGTGCCCTTCACAATCAGTGTTGAGAATACATCTAATATGCACAACTAAATATGGGAAGAAAGTGCCATCAGGGATACAGTTCTCATCAACAGACGAATTGCTGCTTAACAGAAAACATATGTTTAAAGACAAGTGCCATCATCAAGTGCTTCATGCCAGACAATAGCCATCAAACATCCCTTATCACTGTGCTTTAAACAAGCAGAGGCATTATCTACTTGTTTAATTTAAATCTGGCAATATCCTTCCTGCAGGACAATTTGCACAACAGGAGTATTCAGACAAATCTAGTCAGTGCCCAAGGTAGCCTGAATGACTGACACATTAAAATTTAATGCAAACTAATGGTACTAATATAGGTACCATTTACATTCAAAGAAGAGGAGTGACAGAAGACAAATTTGACAAATCAGTTTCAGTGTTCTTAGTTTTAGGATTACAGTAAGTGCATTAAAATTACTGTGTATTTTAAAATATAGGGTACTATATTGATCGACTTGATAATTCAGTAAAGTTCACAGGGGTAAAACAACAGAGCAAGCAACAGGCAAAATCAAAATCTATTTTAATTACCACCATTACTGTAGTATCTGAGCAGCGCACCATCTTTAATGTGCAACACCTATGTGAGGTAGGGAAGGACTATTATCCCCATTTTACAGATGGGGAACTAAGGCATATAAAGACTAAGTGACTTGCCCATGGTCACACAGTAAGCCCATGGTGGAGCAGAGTCTCCCAGGATAGCCCCTGAATCCTGGACCATTCTTCCTCCGATGCTGGGGTAAATCATGGTAGCTCCATTGACTCACTACAATCACAATCCTAAGTATTTGGCTCTAAAGGTAAAATTCCAAAGGATTAAACTGATCTATAGCTGTAGCAAGGCAACTCCCCTTGTTTTTAGCTATTTACCCAGAACCATAGACATGCATGTCCATTTACAGACAAAAATGCATGGTCCTTTCCTCACAGAGCTTTGATCTAAGTTGGGAACAATGCTGTCAAACTCAAGTGTTCTTGAGTTTTGTTAAGTAATGAAGTTGTGTATTGAATTGAGGGATTGTTGTTTACATTGAAAACAAGTATTCTTTGAACTGAATCATTTATTCAGAAAAAAACTTTAAATGAAATGCATCAGTAACGATTCCACCTCCCCACCCCCATCTGTTCCTTTGGTTGCTCCCTCCAGAGACTCCCCCAAACCTCAGTACTGTCTTCATTTTCCTCAGCCCCTTCCCTTTCTCCTTTCATTTCTCTTACAGTTCCCTGGACATATGGCTTGCTTAAACCCTACCTGGCTTGCTTAAACCTGAAGTGTATTGATTTCTCACTCTCTCATATGCATGAGCTAGGGAACATATTTTTCATTAACACTGTAGCCTTTTATTCCATTCATCATCCATTCCATTTATTCCATTGGTTACCATTTCTATCACAGTAAATTACAAAACATAGGAGTTGGACAGTGGCAAACATCCATTAGTGATACAATGACAGATTTGTTGTACTACAGTCAAAATGTTTTCTTGGTAAGATTCCACAGAAACTTCCAATTTTCCCCACTTTCAGTTCATAACCTTTCATCCTATTTTTCAGGGGCTTCTGTTCCTGAAACATTACCATAAGTGTAACACCCCTGAGTTGCTAAGCCATCATGAAGGAGGAGGAAAAACAGTAGTGTCTTTCCTGGATCTTCTCATTTCCACTCACAAAATAATATCCCATGAGCTGAGGGGAGGCTGCTGTTCCTTGTCCAGGGACATTGCCCTTGCCTGGCAGTACAGCCATGGGGCAATTCAATTCAGATTGGCAACCATTTGGAACAGGCAGTGCACACGCCACACTGAGAATTCAAAGAGACCCCAAAGCAAAGAGATGTGATTGATAGTTAAGTGAATTTGTAGCTTGACAATGTTGGTAGCATCCTATTTACTACAGGCTTCTTCAGAGCTCAGCTCTGACTCCCTGACCACAAATCCTCTGATATACTCACAAGTTCCCATGGGGAGGGAGTGGGGAGAAAGAGTATGGGGTGAGCTGTGCTGGATTCCCAATCAGTGATAATGATACAACCATATAAATCATGGGTGGTGTCAGCAGAGCCTCAGTAATAGCACTGCCAAGAATAACTTGCCGATTGTGGCAGGTACATGTAGGACTTGTGTTTGATAGAACAAAGGAAGTATCTTAAGTAATTACATTTAAATTAATGATAAAATTAATTGTCTTTGTTGGGGGTGGGGTGGTGGAAAGGGACCAGAGAAGAACAACATAAATGGAAGCTAAAGCAAACAACTTTCTGAGACTGGCCCAGTCTCCCCACCACAAAGCCATATCAATCCCCCACCAGTTTATGTTCCTCACCTGAGAGTATGTACAGACCTATCTACATGAGGAAACTGTGGTTCCTGAAACATGCTGTCCATGGTTTAGTCCTGTCTAGACTTGCAATTAATTTTCAGTGCCTGTTTTATGGGCCTGCTACTGACACCTATTGTCAGCAACAGCTACATTTCTTTGGGTAGGCAAGGCTCAAGAGGAATGAGAGTAGGAAAGATTTGGAAGAGCGCAGGTGCATAGCCTAGAATTTACCAAGTTTCTAAACTGCTGCTCTGACGTACCTTTTAATTCATACAGACGTGCCGTTTCAGTGCAGTTCAGAACAATACGTGCACACCAACCATATGGTAACTTGATCCTACAAGCTGTTGAGTACTTGGGCCTCAATCCAGCAAAGCACTTAGGCACTTGCTTGGCTATTGACTTCAACAGGACTGTTCAGTGGAACTATTAAAGGTGCTTAAAGTTAAGTACATACTTAAGTGCTCTGCTGGATTGGGGCCAGAGTGCTCAGTACCTTACAGGATCAAGCTATTATTTCAGTTTTCTAACTTCACACTTAAATTAACATTAAGATACTAAATCTGATCAAACACTGACCTGAGGCACATATAAGCCACTGGCATCATCAATGCAGGGTACAGGCAGTCCTCGGACTTACAACACAATTGGTTCCTTACAATTGCGTCGTAAGTCGTAACTCAGAACCGCAATCTACTCCATTGCGGCACAGAGCGTCGTAATCTCGAAAACTGTAGTTGTAAGTCGAATCAGGCTGTCAATGTAGAAGCGGCATAAGTGCCGTTCGCCATAATTCGAACATCATAAAGTCGAGGACTGCCTGTATTCCTGACCACTCAGTACATTAATAGTGACACTTTCCACAGTTTAAGACAACATTGTGCAACATCTTCAGCAACTGAATAGCCAGGATGTGCTACTTACAATCATTTCCCAGGAAGACACGTGTTTTCAGAACTATGTCTAAAATACAGTTCAAACACAAAGTCCAAGTAAAAAAATACTTTTAGAGTCTAGTTGAACATTATAAACAGCATTACATTCCAAAGCTGGAATTAGTTTTAGTTTATCACATCTTGGAAATGAGACCCAGGAGCTAAATGAAACATTTGTATTTGAATTCAGACATAGATTGAAATTAAATCTCCAACCCCAAATCAGATGTTTTTTTCCCCATCTGATAACAGTGTAACACACAATTCAGGAAAAACATTAAAAGTGTTTGATACAAACCGAGGAAAAAAATATTCTGAGTTGTTCGACTTCCACTAGGGTAAACGAATCTCTACTCTCGTACTGTATTACTTAATAAAAAGTCAATAAAAATGATCAGCAAGGACTTACAACGCAATATATACACACAGCACCAGGAGCCTTCTTTAATATCAGAGTAATTCCATCTCTAAGCCTTCTGTAATACATGGATATTTTAATGCACCACTAGACTCTGATAACTTGTAAAATACATTTTTGCTAGAAAAATGCAATCTAGGGTTTCCTACTTTTAAATAAAATTGTATTACTATTCCATTTAAGTTTATTATCTTTTCTTTATCTTAAGGTAACTCCTTATACTTAAAAAATGAAGTTTTTGTTTTAAAAACATGTGTGTGAGAGAGAGAGAGAGAGAGAGAGAATGTTTTATTTTGTTTATAATGGACAGATGCCTTAACTGTTTTCTGATTACATGAATAGTCCCCTGCTTTGGCTTTTGTGGAATGGAAATGTCGCCAGTGAGAAAGAGAGCTTTGCCCCAAGTATTATTGAAACAGGGAAAAAAACCCGCAGCCTCATCACAGAGGGCCCAATTGCACAAGTCACCCAGGTCCGAATCGACAAAGGGACTTGGCCTTGTGACAATGAGCATTGCATAATGCCTATAAGTTAGGTGCCCAGAAAATCACAGGAACATCACTGTGATCCACAAAGCCTGAGTGAGGCATAGACTTGCCAACTTTCTAATTGTACAAAACCGAACACCTCTGCCACTGCCCTGCCCCTTCTCTGAGGCCCTGCCTCTGCTCACTCCATCCCCCCTCCCTCCCATCACATGCTCTCCCCCACTCTCACTCACTTTCACTGGGCTGGTGTACGGGTGTGGGAGGGGGCTGAGGATTCCGGCTGAGGGATGATGGGTTTCGGGTGCAGGAGAGGGCTCCGGGCTGGGGTAGGGAGTTAGAGTGAAGGGGAGGGGTATGGGCTCTGGTCTGGGGGTGTGGGCTCTGGGTGGGACCAGAAATGAGGGGTTCAGGATGCAGGAGAGGGCTCTGGGCTGGGGCAGGGTGTTGGTGTGGGGGGCAGGGATGAGGGTTTTGGGGTGCAGGAGGGGCCTCAGGGCTGGGGCAGAGTGTTGGAAGTGTGTGTGTGGGCTTCAGGAAGGAGTTTGGGTGCAGGAAGGGGCTCCAGGATGGGCCCAAGGGGTTTGGAGTGTAGGAGGGGGTGTGGGCTCTGGGGTGGGGCTGGGGATGAAGGAGGGGGCTCTGGGCTGGGACAGGGGGTTGGGGTGCGGGGCAGTGAGGGCTCCAGCGTGGGGCTGGGGATGAGGGGTTTGGGGTGCAGGAGGCGCCTCAGGGCTAGGGCAGGGTATTGGGGGGGTACAGAGGGAGAGAGTTTGCGTGCAGGAGGGGACTTCAGGCTGGGCAGAGGTGCAGGAGGGGGCTCAGGGTGTGGGGTCCCGGTGGTGTTTACCGCAGCTCCCATTGGTCCCGGTTCCCAGCCAATGGCTACAGAGCCAGCACCAGGGACAAGGGCAGCGCATGGAGTCTCCCTGGCCGCCCATGCGCCTAGGATCTGCACGGACCTGGCAGTCACTTCTGGGAGCCACATGGAGCTACGGCAGGCAGGGAGCCTGCCTTAGCCCCATTGCACCGCCAACCAGACTTTTAACCAGACCAAAGCCGCCATTCGACTGGGCATTCTGGTCGGACGCGCTATAGGGAGAGACAGAAGCCTAAGCCAGTGATCCACAAAAGCCAGCAACTAGACATGGAGCCACCTCAGCTAGCCAATGGGAGATGCTGATAAGAGGGGTGTGCCCTTGAGTGGAGCAACGTGCCCATGTGTGGGCTGCAGGGAGGCACCCAGCTCTGACAACTGGGAAATCCTGTCTTGGAATCAGGTGGCTTAGGTGCCTAAGTCATTTCTTTTGAGTATGAGTTAGATGCTGGCCTCACTCTACATGAAATGGGGGTGGAGAGTCGTCTCGAGGGAGGGTGCCACTGCCTACCTGATAACTTTCAGCCCAATGATTAGCACACTCATCTAGGATGTGGGAGACTCAGGTCTGGTTCCCCACTCCAAATGATGGGGAGAAAGAATTTGAACAGGGCTCTCGCACCTCTCTGGAAAGTGTTCTAACCACGGAGCTATAGGATATTCTGAAATGGGGCTTTGTCAGTCTGTCCTATTGAAGCTGTTCCACTTGGGATATATATTTAAAGAATCATTGGGACAGAGAGTGTGTGAGAATGACCATGTAGCCAGGTGGTTAGGGCACCCACCTGGAAGGCAGGAACTTAAATGCCTAGGAAACAGCAGCAGCTGAGCAGGAGTTTTGTTGATTGTAGTAGCATCTAAAACCGGTACTTAGGGACCTAAGTACCTTTGTGGATATAGGCCCAAGCACCTCCAAATCCCGTTGCAGAATCAGGTTCAGAAACAATAGGTGACTATTCCAACACACATGCAGGGCTTTGCAGGATTGGGCCTCAAATTTCCTGCTAATTAGAAGTGATTATTTTTCTAGTGCCATTTGGAATAAGTGGGTCAAATTCATCTTCAGTGTTAATTCAATGGAGTTACAACAGGTATGAACATGCCCTACTGTCTTTTGAAAGATGTAATACCGTACAGTTTTATTCAGTTTGAGAGACAGATTTGAAATGTTGATTACTATTTTAAGGGAGAAAAAGCTGAAGTTACAGAAGTTGACAGGTCATAAAATAGTACGATAAGCAATAAAAAAAATTATTAGAAGCTTGAAAATGTGCTGGCAGAGGAAAGAGACAAAGATCAGGCAATAAAAGCAATTTTATTTGAAACTGCAGCACACATACTGCAGGAGGGAGCAAGGGGAACATGTGACTTAGACCTTGCAGGGTCTTTGATTGTTGCAAGAGTCTTTGAAGTAGTCAGTGGCAGTGCTGTGGCAAGCAGCGTAAATGAACAAAGAAAAGCAGGCGACGCCTCATTTGAAAGGTTTTCCTGGAAACTTAACTATCTACACCTTCTGGGAGTCTCCCCGACCCATGAATTATATTGCAGCTACCTACTTGCAGCAAAAGGCAGTAATGTAATAGTAACTGTCATAGAAAGAGAAGAGGGGTAGATAACTAAAAAGCATAATAGAAATTCACTACATTTATCGCTCTTATTAACACGTCCCATCTGACGTGTACATTTAATAAAAAATGGTTTTCAGTTGCTTTTTGGTGGGGGACAAGGGGGAGTATTATTTTTAAACACATTTATTCTTGAAATCATAAAATTGCTACCAACCAGATACATTTCCTTACTAAAAGGACTCTGTGCTCTAATGTGACAGCAGCAAATATTAAACACATCTCAGTGATATGTTGAAGTACCCACCGTTTCTGGTCCCTTGGAACTTTGATGTGTATTTCAACACCTTTTAAAATGTTCCACAGCACGGACTTGATCTTGTGGTTGTTCACTTCAGCAAAGCACTTAAGTAGATGTTTAAATTTAAGCACATGCTTATATCCCCTTGACAAGAATATTTAAAGCTGAGCACATGCTTCAGTGCTTCCCTCTCCACATTGACTGACTCAGCAATTTCACTGATGTCACTATGAGTACAAGAATTGCAGAATTAGACCCAGTACAAATCTTCCAGGACCAATTAAAAAAAGATTCCAGTATTCCCAATGTACATCATTAAACAGTGCCCCAAAATTAATAGCTATCACATAGTCCACACTGCAATTTTATAGCCTTGCAGTACCAGCCTCTCAAGCCCAAGTCAGCTGACACGGGTCAGATGGGGGTGTTTTAATGCAATGCAGACATATGCTTAAGGATGTATCTCATACGGGACATAATGCAAGATCATCATGATTAGCCTTTACTGAGCCAGTTGGATTGCAAATGCTACATTTTGTTTCCCCCTGGTCTATGAATCAAGTAACACCGCCTCCTTCACCATTCTATGCTATTAATACACAATACTTTTGAGTTAATATACATGATATTTTTGAGTTAACATGGTAAAAAATGAATGAACTAGAACACATGCAAAAATGGAAAAGTGAAATGCAGTTTCCTGTTATGATTTAAATGAACATATCTTGGGAATATTCAGGGGATATCTTGACAGGGTTTTTGTTGTTGTTTATAAAACAATTTAAGATTGTCATACTTTGTTACATCTAATTTTTAAAAACAAGAGGCAATTTGGAGTGTTTTATAGAACTGAGGCATAGTCAATCAGTTTGTTGGGGGCCAAATCCTGCTTGCCTTACTCCCTTACAGAATCATAGAACTGGAAGGGACCTCGAGAAGTCACCTAGTCCAGTCCCCTGCACTCATGGCAGGACTAAGTATTATCTAGACCATCCCTGACAGGTGTTTTCTAACCTGCTCTTAAAAATCTCCAATGATGGTGTGACATTGCACCCCATAATGCTTTATGGAAATATGCTTATCATAGAATCATAGACTTTAAGGTCAGATGAATGTAAATATAACATAACTGGAATATGTTTTATGCTACATATGCCATGTAACATATCTCTGCAAAGGTTATGATCTACTGAATATATTCATCCTATTTGTATGCATGTACCATTTTTGTATTCGAAGTTATGAATATTGGCGGTGTACTTGTTTGATTTTAAGTAGCCTTAGTAAGGCATTTGGGCAGCTACTTTAGAAAGGAATTTGCAAGTTAAGTGCCCCAATCAAGAAACACTTAATGGACAATTTTCAGAGTAACAGCCGTGTTAGTCTGTATTCGCAAAAAGAAAAGGAGTACTTGTGGCACCTTAGAGACTAACCAATTTATTTGAGCATAAGCTTTCGTGAGCTACAGCTCACTTCATCGGATCCGATGGGTCTGTGTTTGCAGCAGGCTAGCATGTCTGGCTCAAACCAGGCAGGGCACTGAAGTCCCAAGCTGGCTGGGGAAAGCAGGGGCAGTAGTAGTCTTGGCACATCAGCTGGCAGCCCCAAGGGGGTTTCTGTGATCTCAACCCGTCACAGATGGAGATTCCTCAACCTCCCTAGGCAATTTATTCCAGTGCTTAACCACCCTGACAGTTAGGAAGTTTTTCCTAATGTCCAACCTAAACCACCTTTGCTGCATTTAAGCCCATTGCTTCTTGTCCTATCCTCAGAGGTTATGAACAAATTTTCTCCCTCCTCCTTGTAACAACCTTTCACGTACTTGAAAACTTATGTTCTCTCTCAGTCTTCTCTTTTCCAGAAAAAACAAACCCAATTTTTTCAATCTTCCCTCATAGGTCATGTTTTTCTAGACCTTTAATCATTTTTGTTGCTCTTCCCTCTGGACTCTCTCCAGTTTGTTCACATCTTTCCTGAAATGTGGCACCCAGAACTGGACACAATACACCAGTTGAGGCCTAATCAGCGCAGAGTAGAGGGGAAGAATTATTTCTCGTGTCTTGCTTATAACACTCCTGCTAATACAGCTCAGAATGACGTTCGCTTTTTTTTGCAACAGTGTTACACTGTTGACTTATATTTAGCTTGTGGTCCACTATGACCCCCAGATCCTTTTCTGCGGTATTCCTTCCTAGGCAGTCATTTCCCATGTTGTATGTGTGCAAGTGATTATTCCTTCCTAAGTGGAGTGCTTTGCATTTGTCCTTATTGAATTTCATCCTATTTACTTCAGACCATTTCTTCAGTTTGTCCAGATCATTTTGAATTATAATCCTATTCTCCAAAGCACTTGCAACCCCTCCCAGCTTGGTATTGTCCACAAACTTTATAAGTGTACTCTCTATGCCATTATCCAAATCATTGATGAAGATATTGAACACAACTGGACCCAGAACTGATCCCTGCTCAACCCCACTCATTATACCCTTCCAGCATGACTGTGAACCACTGTTAACTTCTCTCTGGGAACGGTTTTCCAACCAGTTATTCACCCACCTGATAGTAGCTCCATCTAGGTTGCATTTCCCTAGTTTGTTTATGAGAAGGTCATGTGAGACAGTGTCAAAAGCTTTACTAAAGTCAAGATAAACCACGTGTACTGCTTCCCATCCACTAGACTTGTTACCCTGTCAAAGAAAGCTATCAGGTTGATTTGACATGATTTGTTCTTGACAAATCCATGCTGACTGTTACTTATCACCTTATTATCTTCTAGATGTTTGCAAATTGATCGCTTAATTATTTGCTCCATTATCTTTCCAGGTACAGAAGTTAAGCTGACTGGTCTGTAATTCCCCAGATTGTCTTTATTTCCCTTTTTATAGATTGACACTATATTTGCCCTTTTCCAGTCTTCTGGAATCTTTCCCATCTTCCATGACTTTTCAAAGACAAACGTTAATGGCTCAGATATCTCCTCAGTCAGCTCCCTGAGTATTCTAGGATGCATTTCATCAGGTCCTGGTGACTTGAAGACATCTAACTTGTCTCAGTAACTTTTAGCTTGTTCTTTCCCTATTTTAGCCTCTGATCCTACCTCATTTTCACTGGCATTCACTATGTAACACAACCAATCACCACCAACCTTCTTGGTGAAAACCGAAACAAAGAAGTCATTAAGCACCTCTGCCATTTCCACATTTTCTGTTGTGTCCCTCCCCTCGCCCCCCCCCCACATTGAGTAATGAGCCTACTCTGTCCTTGGTGTTCCTCTTGCTTCTAATGTATTTATAGAATGTTTTCTTGTTACCCTTTATGTCTCTAGCTAGTTTGATCTCGTTTTGTGCCTTGGCCTTTCTAATTTTGTCCCTACATACCTGTGTTATTTGTTTATATTCATCCTTTGTAATTTGATCTAGTTTCCACTTTTTGTAGGACTTTTTTTTAATTTTTAGACCATTGAAGATCTCTGGCTAAGCCAGGGTGGTCTCTTGCCATACTTTATATCCTTCCTATGCAGTGGGATAGTTTGCTCTCGTGCTCCTAATAATGTCTCTTTGAAAAACTGCCAACTGTCTTCAATTGTTTTTTCCCTTAGACTCCCTTCCCATGGGATCTACCTACCAACTCCCTGAGTTTGCTAAAGTCTGCCTTCTTGAAATCCGTTGTCTTTATTTTGCTGTTCTCCCTCCTACCATTCCTTAGAATCATGAATTCTACCATTTCTGATCACTTTCACCAAAGCTGCCTTCTACTTTCAAAATCTCAACCAATTCCTCCCTATTTGTCAAAATCAAATCTAGAAAGCCTCTCTCCTAGTAGCTTTCTCCACCTTCTGAAATAAAAAATAGTCTCCAATACATTCCAAGAACTTGTTGGATAATCTGTGCCCTGCTGTGTTATTTTCCCAACAGATGTCTGAGTAGTTGAGACCCACACCACCACCAAGTCCTGTACTGTGGATGATTTTGTTATTTAAAAAAACAAAACAAAACAAAAAACAACTAAGCCTCATCCACCTCTTCTTCCTGGTTAGGTGGTCTGTAGTAGACCTCTACCATGACATCACCCTTGATTTTTACCCCTTTTATCCTTACCCAGAGACTTTCAACAAGTCTGTCTCCTATTTCCATCTCAACCTCAGTCCAAGTGTATACATTTTTAATATATAAGGCAACACCTCATTCCCTTTTTCCCTGCCAGTCCACCTGAGCAAGCTGTACCCTTCTATACCAATATTCTAGTCATGTGTATTATCTCACCAGGTCTCTGTGACGCCAACTATGTCATAGTTGTGTTTATTTACTAGCATTTCAAGTTCTTCCTGCTTATTCCCCATACTTCTCGCATTAGTATGCAGACACAGAATCATAGAATATCAGGGTTGGAAGGGACCTCAGGAGGTCATCTAGTCCAACCCTCTGCTCAAAGCAGGACCAATCCCCAATTTTTGCCCCAGATCCCTAAATGGCCCCCTCAAGGATTGAACTCACAACCCTGGGTTTAGCAGACCAATGCTCAAACCACTGAGCTACCCCTCCCCCCCGATATATAAGATACTGATTTGATTCCCCCCTCCCCACCCCAGTTTTGTCTGGTCTATCCCTTGTCTCTCCCTTGTACACATTTCTAATTTCAGTAAGACTAATTTTGTAAAGATAGCAGGATTTAACTTCAAGTCTAACCTCTTAGGTCAGAGTGAAAATTCATTTAAAAGCTTAAAATTAAACTTAAGACACTGAAAGCATTCATATTTGATACAAAAATCATGTTGTGAACAAAAACATAAGGCTATAGATAGGTTGCCATGATTTTCTTTTTAAACTACTAATACATGCATTAGCCTTCTGTGTTTGCAATGAAACTATTGCAACATTTTGCCAGTCCTTGAAAATTTAAAGTGCAATTATCTAAAAAAAATAGGAAGATGGATACCTATTCTCAATAAGGAAGATGCAGCAGGAAGCAGTACACACAGTGAAGGGCTTTTTTAAAAAAATGTTTAAGCCGCTGTAAATATAAGATTTATATATAAATATATATATAAAAAAATATTTTCATCTTGAACCAGTGCCATTACATAAGCGATACCAGGCTTTATTTCTTGGCATTGTTAACTCCATGATTCAAAACTACAACTGCTCTAAAATTGTCCCACTCATATACACTCTCCAGTTCTCTTACTACTTCTGTATTGTTGTGTGTTCTAAACAGGTCTTAAAGCATACGATTGAAAAAGTAAAGTTTAGTCTGGAAAAACTGTACCTCACAAAGTTTTGCCCTGTTTTCTTAAAATCTTAAGTCACAAAATAAACTCCATCTACTTCTGTCAAGCTTATACTTTGTAGTATTTCAGTAGATTCTGACACACACAGCATATTTTTTACTGAAAATGACTGATTTAGTAGTCCTGGAGAGTATAGTGCCATTTACTCCCCTTAGAAAGGGAGAGCTCTTAAGAGCCAGGTGGATTTGCACCACTGTTTTGAGGCAAAGACCACCATATATCACCTCACAGTACTATACCACAGCACTGCACAGCTTTGCATTCCACACACTCACCTTTCACCAGCTTTAAATCAATCAGGAGGAAATAGTTTAAACACGAACGAAAGAGGGGAGAACTTTGACTCCGTTTTGTGTTATAAAAATATGTGCAGATCTGCACATTAACCTAGACAATAGCTCGAAGTGATGAACAGCCACCTTTGACAAATCTTTGGTCACATTAATCTATAGCCCCTGGGAATACACTAGTCCATCTTCCTATGAGTAACCACACGTTTCTGGCCCCCCATAACATTGTTTGCACTTTAATATCACATTTCACTGCTATTAGCCCAATGCAGGCATTTGAATAATTAATTATTGAAATGTAATTAAAGTTATACCACTATCTAAACAGGTTGGTTAATCATTTTAAACTTGAGTGCCTAAAGCCAAGCTCCTCAATCCGTGTAAAAATGGGCTGATTTTCAGAGCTAATGAGCATTGGCAACTTTCATTGGCTTAGTTATGGTTTACAGCATTAAGCACGTTTGTTTTTTTTTTAAACACAACACAGGTCACTTTGGTTTAAGTGCCTAAAAATGGATTTAGGAGCTTGACTTTAAACATCCTGGTTTTAAAGTGTTGCCTTTAAACATTCTGTATACCTTGATTTGAATATTTGCAAATTCTGGAATAAACAGAGCAATAAACTATCCTTCCAATGTAATGTGCATTTTGCAAGTAAACAAAATATAATTTACCTCTAAGTACTATAAAGTTTCATTTTTTGGTCACTTTCATATTATTTTATTAGGTAATTGATACTCTGCAATATTCTGGTCTGGTTAAATCCAGACAAAATTGCAATATTTTGAAAGTGCACTGGGAAGAGTTGCTATAGCATGCATATCCAGCACATCAAGATATATTAGTACAGTATAGGTTAATATGGGAATAGCATAGCTCAAATATAGCATGCTCCCCAGAATAAGCATCCACTGATCTGAGCATAAACAGCAGGCATTGGTACAGATATAAGATAGCTTCAGATTTAATACAGAGTTCTCCTTTGCATTTTTTTTTACTATACTCTGAGGAAATGAAAAACTAATACAATTTAAGAGACACTCTGTAGTCCTTGTTAACCTCCCATCAAGAACCTTAAGGTAAAGCACTACACTACAGTTATTCTGCTTTTCCAATAACTACATGTAAAGGTGAGCTCACCCAAACCCCCGATTACAAGGGGTAGGCGAGGCATCAGAATTTGAACCCAGATCCAGATCTAATTTTCACAGCTGGTCCCTATTTCTGTAACAGGTTGAATAAAACCCCAAATCCCAACATCCTGAGAGTTTGTTTTCAAAATCTGGCTCCAAATTTTGCAGCTCAGGTCCTTGTCTAATGTGTATATCAAAGCTGCAGCCACATAATAGAAAAAGTGTTGGGTGGGGGAGAGGGACCAAGAGCAGGAGTTTAAATGCATATGGCCTCCAGCTGCGTTATGGGGTTCATCCACAAGGTATTCAGTTACGGTGGGAGACATGTTTGCCTGATGTCACCCCATCAATGGTGCCTATAAGTCCTTCCCCAAAAGCATTCCAAGGTGCTTTATAACTATGTTAGTTTTTTAAAAAATTTTGACAGCACTTTACAAAGTCTGCTCACAGTAATGTAATAAACAATATTTATTAGGCAAAAACAATTGAGATCCAGGGTTCATCCTGAATTAATAGCCAGATGGGAGATGGGGTAGCACAAAGTCAAGCTGAGGCCAAAATAACCTCAGTTAGCTATTCATTTCCCAGGAAATACCTTGCACTGAGGTCTTTATTGCTATTAGAACCTGTTCAGAATTTTTTTCAGAAGGAAAATAAACGTTTCCCCCTGGTGCTGTCATGCCTCATGAGTGTCATGGAAATGATTTCTTTGAATAATGCTGATGCTGTTGACCTGGATACTTTTAAAGAACTTACACCCAGTAAAGCAGCAAATCCTTTTTTTTTAATTCCGTTTTCACATACATACACTCTTCGTAGGTTACGATACATCAAATTTTTATTCGGTTAGAATACAACAATAATGCTAGCCTCTGGAGAAGTATTTGAGCTGTGTTTCTAGTCCAGAAATTTAAACAACTTGAGAACGTAGTTTCGATTGTTTCAAACAAGGCAACGAGATATGTGTTCACTTCCACAAACTGGAACTGACAAGAGTAGGTCAAGATAAGTCACATCAAAAGATACAGTTAGTGAGGCGTAAATTGGTTAAGGGCATAACAGCTGTATTGTCCCTATTGAGGTTAAGTTTAAACGTTCCAACAAGGTACATTTCCCACACCAAATACGCCATCAGATGAAACAACAGAGGTAGCTTCAGAAAGGCAAAGCCACTTTTGATAACCTATATTCTCTTCCCTTCCCTTATGTACAGTGCTAGAATTGCCCAACCCCTCTTGCAAGTCCCAGGCAAAACCTACGTGGTACAAAGACGCACAGCAGACTTGCACTTCAACTGCTGGCACCAGAAGAAAGGAAATGGAGCCGTAGCAATGTGAAAGGTTGGTAATTTTTGGATTCTTTCCTCAGTACAAATCCTCCCTCTCACCCCCTTTCCACATACAAAAATGCCTTAAGGAAACCCTTCCCCCGTTAATATGTTTCCAAAACTATAGTGAGACTGATTTTTCATTTGTGTGGGGACAGGGAGATGTAATTACTTTCAACCTGCACTGTTTATCTAAGTCTGTGTTACCCACCCACCTCATTAATGTCTCATAAATCTCACTGACGTTTGCAATTTTTCCTTCTTTCAATAAAAATACACATACATGCTTAGTTCAGCCCAGAGTCCACATCAGCTTCTGCCAATGTTGATGCAGCCACAGGGCTCCACGGTAAAAATTCCACTTGCAGAGGGAGATGAAGTAGCAGTGACAGAAAGAAGTTGCAATTGTCTCTCCACTACATGTGGGTGTGTAGGTAGCCAGTGCAGCTCAATGAGTGGGCGCCACTAAAGGATATGCTGACTCAGCACAGTTTCTTAGCAGGCTCAGTTTAACACTGCCCTTTCCAAGAAAATTCCCCCCAAGGGAGAGCAGGCAATGTCAACCCCACCTTCTCCACTCACGATGAATCCCTCGTCCTTTCTGGTGCCAGAGATAATTGACACCTTCCACTATCCACATCAATGGAACTACCCATGTTCTTTAATGTTTATCACTTTTATAGCTGCTAGGATCTGAATTACTCCTTTAGGCCCCGATCCTCCAATTTAAAACATGTGAGCAGGCCCCTGCACCTTGAGTCCCTCTGAAGCCAGTGGGGTGTTACAGAAGCCCATCTATGTGCTATCAATTGCACGACTGGGGCCTCAACTCTCTTCATTTTTGAAATTTCACTGGTGAGAAATGCGGAGCTCTCGGAGCTTTAAACACTAGTCTGTGAAAGCTATTTCTGTTGCAGAGTGTTTTCTGTTTTGAACGCTCTGCCTTTCTGCATATTCTAGCCCCCTTTTTAACGCGGCTGCTTCTTTTTTAGATGCTTTAGTACTTGGATTTTTACACTACTGATTTTATCCTGGTTTGTTCCTGTTCCTATTGTCTTAACTGTGAAGTGCTCCAAATACCTCAGCCGGCAGAGATGATGCTTTAAGAAGTAAAATCATTATATAAAATTATCATACAGTTAAACAATTGTAATGGCCACTTAGCTCTCCAGACAAAGCGAGTGTGCTGCCCATTTACAGTTAGCAACCAAGGGATCTACAGCATTTTTAACTCCCACTTTCAACTTACTGAATTCATGGCTTCCTGATAAATACATGCACTATGAAGAAATTCTAGTTATAGTGCTCCAAGAGAGCACCAATTGTTAATGATATGTGTTATTTGCAATATGTTAACACTAACAACGTGGTAGGCACTGTCCAACATACCATAAGGGCCGCCCCCTGCCCAAATTTTTTTTTCCAGACATTACTATAAATGAGCAAAAAAGACAAACAGAGGTGATTTGGGATAGCTTTGATTTTAAAATGGACTTTGGCTTGCCCATTAATCACCAATAAAATCTGAGCCCTTTGGAATTAAAACAAATTAGAATGGCCAAGACTGACGTTTAAAAATTGGCCACTGCATATGAAAAGTATTTTTTTCCAATCAGTTTCACAAGAATTTTTATTTCATGCCAAATAATGTAATTGCATTCAAGTGGGAACAGATTGTAAGCAACTTTGGTTTGTTTTTTTAAACGTATGTTATTTAATTTTTATTATCAATTTTCTGATAATCAGTACCATAATTCCTTTTAAAAGATACAGGGCCCAGTTCTGCAGCCCTTATTCACATGGGTCCCAATTCAAGAAAACTTCTATTTTTAGGGCCAACGCTTATGCACTTTAAGTCCTTTCCTGGATTGGGGTTGTGATATATCACTGAATCATGCAATTAGTCCTACTGATTCCTTGAAAAAGTATGTACTACTCAGTGTGAGTAAGGATTACACAGTATGCAATCAGCATTATGCACAGTATGCAAAACAGTATTAAGAACAAGACAAGGAATGCCAGTAACATACCAATACTATATATTGATGCGTATGAGATCCATATAGGATCCACATTAGGGGAACAAGAGGACTCAAGATCATGTGGTAAACTCTAATACAAAAGCATTCTCCTTAAGGATTACTGATGGGGGAAAAAAAGAAATAAAAGAACAAAATCCCATATCAAATCCCCTCCACAAGACCTGGGAAGATAAAGCAAGTCAGCAGGACTGTATTCTGGAGATGCTTAACTGCTTTGCCCCACATTTTAAAGAAAATTTGTTTATTATTATTATTAATGTCAACAGCTTCCCCAACAGTCACAACATGCAATATTTTTCAAAGCCATTTCTGAAGGAGAACCTGCATCTTTCCATTTCAGACAGGATTACTTTTTTGTGACCATCAGCTAAAAGCAGCTTTTTAAAAACTCCCTTATTTGCAGCCTCAAGGTTTTTATTAGGGCCCGTTAAAAAAAATATATCTGTCAAAAATTAGGTTTTCGAGTAACACTAATTTTTCATGAAAGGAGTCTGCTTTCCACAGAAAAATGTCCACTTTTCCATCAAAAAAGCCTAACACACAAAAAAATTATTCAGAAATGCCACCCTGGTTCCGCTTGAGAGTTGTCTTTCCATGGCGATGAGTACTGGATGCCTCATGCCTTCATCCTTTTCCATGGGTCAGGCTACCCAGCTAGACCACATCTCCTATGACTCACCACAACAAGAGAGGAGACCATAGTGCATCATGGAAGACAGCCTGGAAGACATGGAAGACAGCCTGGCCTATAATGAAGAGTGCATCATGGAAGACAGCCTGGCCTATAATGAAGAGTGGAGACATATCTCCCCCAGACCACAACTCACATGAGGCACCACAGCAGCACTTCCAAATAAAAATGTTCAGTGGTCAGCTGAAAGTTTTCCCGTTTTCTATTTTTTACCAAAAAGTTCAATCTTTCCGTGGAAGAAAACCTTATTTTCCAATGAGCTCTCACTAGTATTGTTATTTTTATAGCACTTAAGTCTGTGCTAGGCAATTTGCTTGCTCCCCACCTCAGAAGGTTTAATCCTGCACACACCTACTATACACATAGCACCTATTATGGTACTATTCCCTCTTCAGTTTCACTACTTACAAAATTACGCAATACACCTGGAATAGCAGGGAGGGATGAGGTGATCCTGATTGCTTACAACACTATATCCCCTTTAGTAATGGATTAGAACCACTAACGTTTAGTCAAAATCTCCTTTCATAAACATTTAAAAATAATATGGGATTTAGGACCACTTTGTCAGTAAGCCACTGCTTTGTGGGTGTGCAAAATTTGTGCAAGCGTCCACTTGCACCCCTTGAAACCTGCATATGTATACGCAAATTGTGCCTCTAGCTATTTGATTTCCTCACACATATGCAGGTTATACATAAAATAAGAGCTAGAGATAGAAACGTGTCTGCACAGGCATAATACAGTGCTAATGACTACTAAACCCTTAAGGGCCTATCGGGGCATTTATATTAAAAGAGATAGCAAAAGTATGTCCTGCATTTTGCTCAAGGAAATGAACAGTTTATATCCTCTCAGTGTTATGATATTCAGATCTTTAACAGTGGCTTTCCTATTTCCAATTCAGCCACATTTATATTTGATGGAGGGAAAAGGTCAAATAGAGACGCTCTTGATCATCCAGTGTTCTGAACACTTTTGCCGATACTGCTGTTATTTCATCCAAATAAGGTGCAAGACTCCTTTACCTTCCTGATGCATGATAATAAAATACTGCATTCTACAATGTATTCAAACTATATAATGTTTTTTATTTGTTGTAATTACTTCTCAGAAGTTCAAGGATATGCAAGTCTTCAACGGTATTCTTTATAACTTGGGCAAAATTATTGTCTCCCATACCCCTCCATCCTCACCTCTCAGTTCTGAATAGAGTTGGAACGATCATGACTGTTTTTATTTAGGATCTTCTAGCACTGTATCTTCCTAAAACATCTTTAGTTTTGCACTGACACCATCAATAGTGTCCACACAGCTCCAAAAGCCATGTTTATTGTGGCAAAGGGTTATGTAGATAAATAGAGGAACTGGAGACAAGCTAGTAAGCTTTTCTTAGAGCATCATGGTGGAGCTGTCATTTTCTAAAAGATCTTGATCCCACTGAAGAATGAAATAATTATCAAATTTTAAAAGTTAATAAAAAATAAGACTTATTAATTAGGATTAGAGCTGGTTGACAAATTTTCATTGGAGCAGTTTTCTATCTGCAAATGACATTCAATTAAAATTAAAATACTTAAAGGGAACATGTCATTTTGATTATATTTTCTATGGGAAAATTTCAAAACAATTCAAACTGGCATGTTTTGTCTAGTCTTTTGTCATTTTAATTTCATGTTTTGTCTAGTCTTTTGTCATTTTAATTTCAGTGTTAATCAATTTTAACGTTGCATTATAATTATAACATTTTATATTATATAACGTTTAGACATTATTGAAACAAAAAGTTTTGATAAGGTTGCTGCAGTTTTTCCAAAAGAAAATATTTCTGGAATCTTCATTCCACAGTAAATTTTGACTTTTCATCCCAATTTGAAATTCCATTTGCTGACTAGCTCTAATCGAAACAGTGCTTAACTGGAAAAGCCCCTCTATGCTCTCCTAGGGAACAGAGCTAACATTAGAACAATAAATGGCAGTGAGATCCTATAACAGCATGTGCTGACTCAGGAACTAACTTAGCACCCTGTCACTCAGTTCTCCACCAGTTTACATTAATTGAGCTCCGACTGAAAGACAAGGAGTTGGCAGAGGAGGCCAATTAATGGAGTGGAGATCCTGCTGAGGGGCTAACGGAATGGAAGACTCCCCAGCAGTTAGGACTATATAAGCAAACAGGAAGTTCTGGAAGGAGATGGAGAGATTAAGGAAGGCAGAGGTAGGCAGGACTGGATGCTGCTATTACTGTACGGTACCCCAGAAGCAAGTGGGGAAGCTGGCTACGGATTGTAAACATAAAATATAACCAAGCATAATATATAAGTGGTGTTTAAGAAGAGCTGGAGTGATTGTGGTCAGTTACTGAGGCTGGAAAGTACTCTCAGGAGACAACCCAGGACAGATCCTAATTCAGAAAAGTATTTAGTGTGAGCTTAAGTGCTTTCCTGGACAGGAGAATCAGGGCCTAAATGACTACTGCTTAATTATGATAGTAATAGAACAATTTATGCTTAATGGGGACAGCTTCTGCCAGCACCAAATCATTAAGTAGCACTTCACCTAAGAAGAAAGTTCAAAAGCTGTGGATATCATTTTCATTCAGTGCACTATGTTACTTAAAGAAAGTATCTTTTTTTTTAAAAACTACCTCTTCTCTTAATTGGGATGGGCCACATAATTCTGTCTCAACTAAGACAACAGTATAGCAAGATAAGAATTTCTGCCCCAAAGTCATCAGGAGAGGACAAAGGATGTTTTCAGAGGTCTTTTTCTCCAGCATACCCACAAAAAAGGCATCCATAATGTGAAGAGAGGCCATCCAAAATTACTGGCACTGATGCAAACCCCTAAAATGATTGTTTGAAAGAGGAAAGGACTTCACTTTGGCCCCTCTTTCTGGCAGTTATCTGCAGGACACAAATGCGGGGAGGGGCAAGCCATCTATAGCTGTAGAAGAGATGCAGTCGTCACTGCTGCTGCGCATCCTCCTATAGCCATTATGCTTGCCATTTGTCTTCACTTGCATAATTTCTCTAGGTATTCCTGCTGGAGCAGTACACTTCTCTCCCCACATATACACAATACGAACAGAGCCACAATAGAGCCCTAAGGTCCAAGCTGCTTTACTCTCCCCTTCCAAAAAGGAATCCAGTAAAAATTTTAAAATAGGTCAAAATTTGGGCTAAGCTCTCCACTTCCTTGCCCCCGCCATTTAAATTTTCTAACTCTACCTGATTAGCTGATTTACAGCTAATTTACAGTTCAGTGTTTCTACTTTCTCAATTGCATTAAGATACCATTCACATTTGCTGATTCCTCTACTTTCCTGGTCAGCTGCCTGAGAACTTTTCCACTTCTTTCCAAAAGGTACAAATGTAGTTTGCTTCTTTGAAGAACACTCATTGCTCATGGAATATATTTGACTTGGAAACAGTCCCATTTCATCTTACTATGCTCCTAGATGTTAGCTCCTCTCGGTCACAAATCTTAATCCCTATTTTTATTGTTTTAAAGAAATCTACTAAAATTATGCATCATATATAAATCTGAAAACAGTAATTGTATATATTCCAAAAACTTTGAACTCATTCTCTACATTATTAAAATACAGACTTTTTTGAATGACTTGGGACAGTTCCTTATACCTCCCCATTTTATGGTCTATTGAAGAACACATTTTACAGTATATAAATCTATGTACAGCTCATTAATATTTGGAATTCATTTGCTACCCATGATATACAGCACCCTCCCTCACAACAAACATTTGACCTCTGGATTTTACAAAATTAAGAAAACATATTAGGTCTGCCATACTAATCCATTTAATTTTAAATTAAAAAAAAATTTCCGAGTGTCTTTACAGTCACCGGCAAAACATCTCAAAATTACACAACATAATAGGCTCTAAAGCCACAAGTGACCATTTTACACAAGGAGGAAATAATCTGTTACATAAATAAGATTTAAACACCTCACTATCAATCACTCTCTTTTCAAGACTTCAGCCTTGGAAAAACTGCTATACATCTGCACACAGATTTGCACATACCTAGAGAAGTGTAAAAAAAAATCCCCAACATAAACCAACAGGACTTCCATCATACAGGAAAGCAAAGCTGAATTAGGCTAAATCCTCATTTTAAGGTTGCATATTATGAGGCAGCTGTAGTGTATCCTGACTTCTGCACAATGCTCAGTACTGAGTTCTGCCCATTCTCCTCTCCTAAATGTTCTGTTCATCTCCTTTTCCAGCTGCAGAGGCTGCTCTAAGCTGCGCCAACCACCAATGGCCCCAAGGAACTGCTATCGCAGCTAGGGATAGCCAGAGTGGAGAGAAACCCTAGACAAGTCCAGCAGCCTGACAGCAGAAATGCTACAGAATCTGGAGCTCACCAGAGGATTCCACCTAGACAGGGAAGGTCCCCCACAAGCTGAATCAGACTGAAACAGCTTTAGAATGGCTTTGCACTGCTGATTCAGGGACATTCATATATTGTATGCCTTTAATTTCTGTATTTTTGGAGAAACAAGAATAAAGTGAAATTGCCCAAAATGTCAGAATCTGAACCTAGTCTGGTTCCAAGTAAGCTTTGGCGTGCATACCTCACTGAGACAAACAGAAGGGGAACAGGTAATTTCCCACCTTTGATGCTGCTGCTGTTTGACCAGAGAGAGTTTCCTGCAAGCTGTCAAGTCAGCCCCTTTTCCCCAGAAATGGAAAGTCATGGGTGTATTGCTGGGATTATCTCAGAGTAAGCGCAAGGGTTCTCAACCAGCCAGCCAATTGAAATTGAAGGAGCAAAGAAACAGAGCATAGAAAGACAAACTTTGACAAGGAAGCACAGGGTCACAGGAACTACCCAAGAAATGAGGCCTCAAAGGTGGGCATGGCCACAGGTTGCTTGATGGTAAGTGCATTCTCAACTATATTTTAAGCCTTGAGATTCTGGCATGAACTAATGAAGTTCTGTCTTTGGGGAGTGATAGGAACATAGAATTAATATTAAATCAGAAGAGTGGAGCTGTTAGAGATTGAATCGTTAAAATGATATACACTGACTTCAGTGGATATTAAAATCAGGGCTGGTCAAGGTAAGCATTTTCCTTTTTTTTTTTAAAAGGTTTCATTTACTTGGGAAAAAAATTGTTTTTCCTATAGAAAAAACAAAAGGGATATGAAAAAGGGGAGGGACGACAAAACAAAAACAACAAACCAGAAAACCGAAAAGTCCTTTTTACTGAAAGACAGGAAATTTTGATCAGAACGCAAAATTTGGTTAAAAAGCCATTTTTCATCACAAGTAGTTTTGAAGAAAAATTTCAAACCAGTTCTAATTAGAATGGGCTGATGAGATTGGTACCTGAGGGGCATGGCACAGTTATCCTTTACTAAATTTACTATGAGGTTGTCAAAGGGTAATGGATCATGGGGAGAAATTACTACATCACAAAATTATATTTTAAGCTGAGATATTAAAATAGCTTGCAGTTTTATTTTGCCTGTAGGCAAAATTATCACACTCATTTTTGGTTTTAGAACATAAACAGCAGATATTGAAGTATAATACACAGAGTATCACAAGCTATCTCTTGAGACAGCCCTCCAAAACTATTTTGTGGATATTACAGACCCATGCTATTCTGAGATTTTCCCATCAATTAATTTAAAATCTGGCATGAAGAGACACATTCTTCAAACACACCATTCACACCAAACTATGGAATCAATTACACGTGCAGGAACAGTACCTCCTCTCTGGCTTGGTTCTGTGCCTTTGAGAATGCCGGCTGCCTCTCAACGTTCCTCTGTTCAGATGGCTGTCATTGCGGCCCGTAGAGGAAACTGAAAGCCAAAGACCGCTCTGAAGCTGCTCCTCGTTTCTGTGAAGTGGCACGGATGTACGGATGGCAGAGATGACATGGCCGGAATAAGGGGTCAATGGATCTTCATGACGGCGGGAATGCTGGGGTGCAAGAGTTCTTTCCAAGGCTGGGTACTGTTGCCCTGGCCTAGAATAGCCCCTGTCGTGGTAATAGCTTGGGAGGCAGGGCCGGGTTTGCTCCATCACCCCACCACTGCAACTTCGAGAGCAAGCAGACCAGGGGCCCCAACGGCCCCATATGCCTGGGATTCCTGCACTGCTGTCTTCAGAACTTTGTTCTTCTATCCTCTGGGGAACCTGAGGACACAGATGGACAGAATTAGGGTAACTAGAAATTGCACTGCAATATAAAGGAAAGCTCTACTTTTCTTTTAAAAGCTATTAATTCCATCCTCATGGAAATTAAAACCAAACTGACTGGGAGCTGATTAATTTGTATTTATTCAGACGCTATGTCAGACATTTGCTTCACTCTGCTAGCAAAGGAGGTAGCATCCCTCCTAGAACCATCAACCCTTCAGACTAAAAGTTGTTTTTGGACTTTCTGGACAGGGCTGGATTTCCCTTTGGCCTCCACGGTGGAAAATGCTGCTCAGTGCAAAGTTCAGAAGCATGGAGATGGAAAACTATTTTTTTCCCTCCACATCAACAGCAAAGTCAGATGGGAGGGGAAATTAGTTAAATAAAAAACCTCAAAAAAAAAACCTCACTTACCACACAGTGACTGAAAGACAACATACAAGATCAGAGTTACATTTTTGTTCTCTGTGACAGAGACTAAGATGTCTCTGCTTGTTTCTCCCCTGCTTGTGACTGAACAATAGTGATTGCAAGTGGTAGATTGAGGTTTACATGACATTTCAGACTGAACTTTTTACGGAAGCAGCAAAACCAAAGAGGGCAAGAAAGCTGCATTATTGAAAAAGTGCACTGCATCCTCTTCTTTTTCTATTAATGCAATCTGCTATGGGCTGGATTGTAACCTTACAACTTCAGAAGCAGGTCAGGAACTGGATTATTAATCTACTTCCGCATTGTTCAGAGAGAGAAATAAGATGATGCAGCTTTAACAGGAGCAGCTTACTTCCCTCAGCTGCACAGCTTATTCCCCACTCACCTGCATGACATGAGGAGCAGCAGCCAACCCATGCCTGTTCTTCCTCATGTGCAGTGTCTAGCAAGGAGGATAGCCTGCACAGGGCAGTAATGGGTTTCCTAATTCCTCTGTATGGCCCAGGGTCACGACTGAGACCTTTTAGTACTGGGTTGAGTATTTCATATTTGAAATTCAAGAGTTAAGGCATTTTGATTAGACATAGTTCATGACAAGTTTATTTGCTCTTAATGAAGGAGGCTTTGGTCTTCTAATCAAGTTTCCAAGGCAAATACTCATGATTATGGATATTAAGAAGTCTTTTTTACACAAATATATTGTAATGTTTGCTGAAACTTGCTGTTTCAGGTAATGTTCCTGTCAATACATTTGTTCACTAGTCTATCCACTGAACATGAATACAAGAACCAAGGAACATTTCACTTGGAATGTGAAAGATGGAATATTCGTGAATAATTTGTTACTCCTTCATGTACAAATATGCAGCCATCTCAAGGATGAGCTTTTAAAAGATAGACACACAGATCTCTCTCTAGGTCACATTTTCTTTTCAAAGGATGGCCTCTTAATAACATAACTGCCATTAATGGTTTTGTTCCATGCATCATTATGTAGTAGAGGAGAGATTAGCAACTAAATATTTGCCTCCACTCAAAGTCTGATTGAACTGCAAACCCTCTCAGCCAGTCAGAGCACATTACTGAACAACTAGCTATAAACATGGGAAGGCTTTAGTGGAATGTGGTTTGCAAATATGGCTTGAATACACTATTACAAAATAACCCAAGCCAGAACAGGGTTTGTGGTGGACTATGTAACTGTTAGCTGTGGTCTACATAATCTGAAACATTTCCCCCCTTCCGAGGTTCCTCTCACTCTTTCATCACCAACCACATTAAAAAAAACAACCCTGCATTTAATTGTAACTAGCAAATAATAAAAAGCATCTGTATTAATGTGATGTGTTCTCAGTTTCTGCAATGTTACTTAGAAAATAGGAGCAGATGTCTCTCTATTTAATATTTCTTTTTCCATGGGTAGCCCATTTGGCATCAGTCTGTTAAATCCAATTGCCTGTACAACCGAATAACTACATAATGTCAAAATTATGAACAATATGCAACAAGGTACTGGTTTCTGGCAGTTATATTTGCATCTATTTCCAATAACAGAAGAGCACTGGCTCATAATATGACTAAACTACTGAGTTATTCATCAATTTGCAGTTTCTTCACTGAATACTCACTATTTATTTTTGAACACTGGGTTAACACAGCACTATCGTAAATATAAAACTGCCCCATGTTAGATTAAGATAATCATCCATCGTCTTTCTTGCACTCAGCCCTAGTTTGCTGTGAAATTTACTTGTCATGGAAGTAAACGTTCATTCTCATCAGAAACATCAAATTTAATTTGTCTGATTGCTTAGTCGTCATTTTTATGGTGATTCACTGCAACTTTTTGCAAAGCCACAGGCATTCATCCAGGCAATGATTAGTATCTATCAGTTTGCAAACAAGCTCAAACAACCACTTAAAAATGAACCATTTTGTTCCGTAGAAAGAGAAACAGACATAAACGTGACAAGTGTTGACCTGCCAGAGAAAGACCCTCCTGTCTGTCAGACCTCAATATAGCAAGAATTGTTTCAGATAAAATTAAACTTTGACTGACTAAAGGCAGCGGAAAAGTAGTTTCACCCATCTTAATGTCTAGTTTTACTGCTGAGATAGCACTGCTGGCTTTAATTTAGGTATTTAAACCAGAAGGTAATAAAACAAAAAAAAAAGTCTAGCATGTCTTATACTCCGGTATATTCATTAATGACTTATGCACACAGGTTGGGGAATTTCTGGGAAAAGGGGAAGTTTAGATAGCAGATCAGACAGCATTTACATAGCACATTTCATCTTCAAAGCACTTTACAAACATTAACTAAATCCTCACATCAGTCCTATCAGGTAACTGAGTGGGCATAATTCCCAGTTTGCAGACTGGGAAAACAGAGATTTTGATTTGCCCAAGGCTGCAAAGGAGTTGGAGTCTGAGGGCTCATATACATACCACTGCAGTTTGGACTACATAAACCTCTTTAAACTGGACTACGTTAATTCAAACTATGTACCTTTTAGTTCACACCCACAGCATCCACACGGAGAACTTACAATACAGCACACTAGCATGTGCTGCCATTCACCCCCACACACCTGCCCCCAGTTCTAAATGCAGGGCTTTGTAGACATAGCCTAAGACGACCTATGTAATCAGAGGTCCCTGGCTCCGAATCCTATGCTCTAATCATGCCTCTGTTACTCTCCCTTCAAGACTTCAGTTGTCCCTTGTGTAATATGTATTTGCCTGAAGGAAGAACCTGACAAGAGATAGTGGGAGCGCTCCTTTTCTTTATCACTATGACCTTTTGTTTGCAGTTAAAATTATCTAGAGTTCTTATAACATTTATTTCCTCCCCTGCATATGTGTCAGGGGAGAATGTGAAACACATGGTGAACATAGTGCCTTTCTCCACTAACCTAAATCAATCTGTCTACAGATTCGACAAATGGAAGACATCAATTAGGCCATTTAGTCCATCTTCCTGCAGAGAAGGATTGCTTCCTACTGTATATTAACTAGTATTATCCAGTCTAATTGTAAATGCACCAAAGAGGTTTTCCTCTACTTTTACTCATGAAAAAAATCTATCATTCTTCTGAAACAAAAGCTGCAATACAGACAAACAGCAGCTTCTTAAAACCCAAGGTCAGGGATTTTCTAAAATCCCCCACCAACCCTCCTAAAATAACTTTTCTACATATAAAAATATCCCTAATTTAAACTCCAAAATGTCATGAATTTCCAGGGCCAGAAGCAAGTTCAAGGAAAGATAGAGGAAAATCTAGCCTTCCAGTGGTATAAGTCTCCCAATTCTAACTGCTAGGTTGTGAGATATTAGATCTTAGATCTGTCACAGCAAACAACAACTGACAATTGTTTGTCCCGGGCATCGAGCTTAGAGAAATGTTGTTGGCAATTCCATATTTGGGGGAAAGCAAGTAGCTGCTCAAAACTGCTCAAAGATTTAGACTGTTCAAATTAGCCTCAGCAAAGATGGAGCAGTGGGCAGAGTGCAGGGGAAGTGCATACTGAACACAGTTTATTATTACTAAATAATAATAAGGGTAGGATTTTCAAAGCCCGAGAGTTAGGCACCCAGTTTAATAGGATTTGTCCATTAATACCCTTAAGCTCTTTTGGAAATCTGAGCCACAGTTTGGATGAGAATTGCGCAGGGATGTGGTACTACAGGTAACAGTCTGAGTTACAGAACAGATGTTTTATGTAACCACTCAAAAAAATTACAAATGCACAATCAGGGCACGATTCAACATATTAAAAATTCACAAGTTTAAAGTCTGGTCTCTTGTAGCCCTTGTGAGAGGTAAAACAGGGGTTTTGCAACATAGAAAAGGGGAGATGCTCAGGCACCCAAGAGAACCCATCACACACTGGTCCCAGAAAGACTCAGATTTTGGACTTTAAATTTGTGGGTGTAAACACCTCTAAAATAATCTGAAAAGGGTCTTCTATCCCTAAAGTGTACAGGGATTTAATAAATCCCTCTATGCCTGGTATAGTGGGACTCATAGTAACTAAGGCACCTGATTTTATAGGTTCGGGGATAAAAAAAAGTCCCTATAAAATATTTTAAAATTTTATAAAACATGTTTGTGGGGTCTGGAACGTTAATGATGCTGTGACCTCCAAGAGCTGTGACAGCGTATGGCAAAGTTCAAGGACATCAGCTGCCTCTGGAGCTGGGGTAAATACCAAACTGAACAACAAAGAGGTGCTGGTTACAGTTTGTAAACAGGAACTGTACTAACTCAACTCATTTGTGTTTTATTTAATCATTTGTATTCTTCTTACCCAATAAAAGTCACTGTAGTTAATTACAAAGGCATGACTACCTTATTTGGAGCTAGAGACCACTCCTAAAACAGTTTTTCTGAAATGTGCCATAATCAGAATACATAATGAAGCTGAATAGCAAAGGATTTATCAGCATTCATTTAGGGTTATTTGCATTACTCATTTGTAATTCACACGCCTCTCCCAACCTCATTCTGGTAAGACTGACACTGTTCCACACCACCCTCTACTCTGTAGTAGAAAGCTACACTTTTTTGTGGCAGGAGTCATTAGGACCATGTCACCAGTATCTCTTAATTGAAACTGAAACTCTGTGTGTGTGCATGTGTGTGTTACAGTTCTTAAGCTAGAGGACAAATCCCATATAGCCTTCAGCTGTATTTGAACCCACCCAAGTATAATCATGAGACTTGATCTGTGCCCAAGAGAAGACTAAAAATGTGCCCAAGATTAACAAATGAAAGTCTCTCTCTATAGCAACAGAGAAAAAGGCCACAAACATACCCCAACATTATGAAATATGCAGTCAGGCAAACTGTTAATATACAGGACTGATATTGTGGGAAGTCTTCATCTTAAGTATAACTAGCAGCAGATATCTACAAAAGCTGAAATTGATGAAGGGAACTATCTAGGAGAGCAAAAGATTAAATTAATCTAACCTGGTTGAAATAGAATCATGAACTAGATCTCAGGACCAAACTCAATCCCAGTTTAAGCAGGTGCAACTCTGTTGATTTAAATAGGAGCTGCTGGATGCTCAGCACTTCAGAAGAATCAGGTTACTTATTTAAGAGCTTAACACTAGGTTTTGTGTAGGTTGGTGGGCTCTTTTATCAGTCAAGGAAAGAACCAACACCAGAGCCAAGTCTGTTTCGGGCACTTGCCTTAATTCATTGGTTAAACCAAATACGTGGACAACATATCTAGCTAAAGTAGTTCCTCTGCTCCACCTTGTCTACAGTGCTCAGAGATATGGTCTCCTCTGTCTCAGCCCCTCCAGCTCTCTGCCCTGACTCAGGAACTTCCTGCAGGCACCTATCTTCTCCTTCAATTCTTATGTTCCAGGCCCTCTACCTGGGAGTCACCTAATAGCTAGGTTTTCCCATTTGGAGAAGGCTTCTGACAGTTCTCTAGCCCTGCTGAGCTCTTGCTTTTATAAAAACCAGGTCCTCTTCAGGCTATCAGCTGACCCTTAGCCCCACAGCCTCAGCTGGGATGCAGCTAATTAGTCACATGTGGGGCCAGGCCCATCTCCCCTTAAAGGGTCAGTAATCCCAACACACACTTTCTTGACCTTAATACATTCAAGTTCTTAACTGCACATGAAGACTGATGAAGTATACAGGCAGTTAATTAACCCTGTATGTTAGGGAAATTTACAAGCTCAGCTGTTGAAGCTGGAAGAGAGGGTAAGATTAGGAGGATTAATCACTTTAGAGCAAGGGGTATTGGGTCTTGTAAAGGTGCAGCCAGCTGCCTAGCTCCAGACAAAGGAATTTACAGCACTTTTGTACAGTAGCTCCATAAATTCATTAGCTTCAGAGAAGTTTACAAGCTCCTCTGACAATGCATGCTGAGCACATAAACTAAAGAATTGCAGTGTAAGGAATTGACACATACAGCTGATAGAAAATTTTTAAAGAAATATTATGGACAATAGTTTCATCACGTCCAGGGTTGAATTTCTGGAGGGAGGGAAACAGAGTGACAGAATAACCAATAACCTAGTGTTTACGGTGCTTGTCTGGGATGTGGGAAAACTAGGTTCAACTCCCTGCTCAGCCCGATTTGGAGCCAGTACCCCAACCAGGTTACTGGCTATTTGGGTGGAGGGGGCAGTATTTAAAAAATACAAGTTTTCTAAAGGTCTCATTTTTGTTTCATGTTAAACAATTTCAAAACCTGGAATTATTTTGCAAAATGTTTCTTGGCCAGCTCTATGGACAAGTTCAATTCATGAAGGCTACAGAGCTTGTAAGCTGCACATCTCTAGATTTTTCTCTTGAGAAAACCAGAGGAATGAAAAGAACATACATTCATCCTAATAGTATGTTAAAAATGTGAAATAGAACACTCAAAAAAGATAAAGAGAGTTCAAGATTTAGTTTCTCTTACAATTTTACCTCCCAAAAGTTGCACATATATAATATTTTGTTCTCTTATTTTCCTAGTAAAATGTAAACTTTAAAGCATTGTTATTAATGTGTACAATCTTAGCATATGTTATGGAAGAAAATGTAACATGATAGATCGTGTGTGCTTTATTACTTTATATATTATTCTCAAAAACATTATGAAACCAAAGCATCTAGAAATGGGTCACATGCAACTATTATTGACATTACAATAGTACCTGAAATCCCCAACAAGGGATCAGGGACTCATTGTGCTGGGCACTGTACAAATGGTGGGGGTAGGAGGAAAAAGGGGGAAAAAAACAAAAAGGAAAAAAAAAAAACAACCACCACCCTAGAGAGTTTACAGTCTGGACAAGAGTCCTTCAGTGAAATCCTCAACCAGGGGTTCAAATACGTGGCCTGCAGAGTTATTTCTTATTTCCTGTGGTCCGTCACAGGCGCCGACTCCACCGGCAGCCAAGCTCCCCTCACCCCTTCGAGTACACCACATCCCCGCTCCTCCACCTGCCTCACAGCGCTTCCTGCAGCCAAACAACTGTTTGGCAGCACTTAGGACTTTCCAGGGATGTGGCATGCTCAGGGGAGGAGGCGGAAAAGAGGCAGGGCTGGGGCAGGGATTTGGGGAAGGGGTTGGAATGGGGACAGGTAAGGGGTTGGAATAGGCGGGGCAGGGGCGGGGCCTCATGGAAGGGGTGGAGTGGGGGTGGGGCCGGGGGCAGAGGGAGGGGGCTTTAACCGAAGTAATTCTAAAAGTACATGCGTGTTTTGTGGTTTGAGTGAGGTGCATTACTGAGTGTTTGTATTTTATTAAAATTCCTCTTCGCATTACAGTTTTTAAAAAGTTAATACATTGACTTTTAATAGCATACTATATTACTCTTCATTTTTTTCATTTTTGACTATGCTTTTGTATCATTGTATGAAAAGGTTTCAGTGTTGCGGCCCTCGGGCCAATGTACTAGCCCTCATGTGGCCCTCATGGTGATTTGAGTTTGAGATCTCTGTCCTAGGCCCTATGAAATCAATGGCAAAACTCCCTTTGGAGCCAGGATTTCAACCCTTGAACCTCCAAGGTGCCGAACACCTCCTGTCAGGTGCTAAGTGCAAAAATCAGTCATTCCAGGATTAAATTTTACTGTAAAAAATATCCTTAAGGATTCATGGCAATATAATAGTTGAGGAATATCACATGGCTCGCTCCCAGCAGGGCACCCTTGAGCAGTCAACCATGGCAATACAGGTGAATCCTGCCTCAGCTTCCTCCTTGCTGTCCGCGGGGTCAACCAAGTTGCCCATCTTTTCTCCCACAGATCAGACAGATGGTCAACTACCACACATGAGAGAAGAATGATGTTCTTCTTCAAGTCCAACTCAGGCCCTAAGTCTGGGGGTTATTTTTTAGTACAATTCCAATTCCTCTAAATCACCAACCTGCAAAGCACAACAGATGCAAAGGCAGTAGTTTTCCATCCCTACTCCAGGGATGCCATCTCCAGGTCACCCACCCAAGAGTCTACAACCAGCCTGTTCTGACTTACTCTGCCCTTATTCCAGGGCCCATTTTCCATCTACCTGGGATTGAACAAACCCAGTTCTGTAATTCCTGTGCCTCTGTTCCAGAGCCTCCACACCACTAGACATTCTTCACACTTATTACCATTCTGTCGCATCCCTCACCTCAGGGCTTCTACAAGACGGCTTCCTGAAGCATTCCACTCCTCAAACCCCTTCCGATGAGAGTCCTAACCCTGCTGAACAATTCCAAAATCAGCCTCTTGCTCTTGGGTTTGGCCTGCCCCTGGCTGAGCCAGTTCTTCCCTTTTACCTAGGGATCTCCACACAAGCCTTCTACCTGGCATGTTTCCCTAGCTCTGGCCAGTACTGTCCCACTGACTCCTCAGTTCTCTCTCATTCACCCCAACTACGGTTCTTTCCCTCTCTCCAGACTCATGCAACTCTCCCCAAGCAACTTCTACGAGTGCCCTGCTACTTCCTGTTCCTCCTCTTCCTACGTACTGCCCAGCTTTTTTGAGAAGCCATGTGAATTTAACCAGGCCCCACTGCGAGGCAGCTAATTAGTCCTATTCCCTGGGCCTGATCCCTCCTAAAGAGGCAACTCACCCTGTAACAGGGACAAAATCCCTATTTTCTTAAACAACTCAATAAGATTCTCCTTAGACAGCACAGCAGAAGAAGGTTTTTAAGAGGAACTTAAATCTGAATAATATAGGGACCAGCAGGCCAACCAAGTGAGGGAGCTCTTGACTCTGAGGAAAAAAAGAAACAAAAGTTATTGCTGGAAAAACTGACATACAAATGGACAAGAGAAGGAATGCTGGCAGAGCGGAGGCAGCAGGGGGCAATAAAGGAGGATAAACAGGGAGGAGCAGAGTTGGATAAGGTTTTGAATGTGAATGGGAAGCTAATGGAGGGATTCAAATAGAGGAGTAGTCAGTGATGCCAACTCTTATGATTTGACTGCAAGTCTCATGATATTTGCGGTTTTTCTTAAAACTTCAGCTTCTGGAGTCCTGTGATTATATGAGAATCTCAGGGTTTTTTTTGTTTTGTTTTTTAAATGCAACATTTTAGCCCTCATGGTTGCACAGAAAACCCTTAGCACATTGGCCTTGTAGAAATCTTAAATAGCAGAAGGCAAAGAAAAAGATACCAGCATTTATTTATTTATTTGAAATCATTACTTTAATGCCAATCTCATCATTTTTTGTGGCCTGGTTCACAATTTCTGAATACCTGGTGTTGACAATACTGTGACGTGGTTAAATTAGATAATAAGAGGTACTGTGATTTCACATAATTAGTCTTCTAGGTTTTAACTCAGCAAAATATGTAAGCATATGCCTACATTTAAATCTCATTGACTACTCAGATGATTAAAATGAAACACATACTTAAGTACAGTGCTAAATTGGGGCTTTAGTTAAAAAATAGGTAGAAATCCTTTTGTAGGAAATGAAGTCCAAAGTTTCCTATGTAGCAGAATTTAGAAAATAATAATTAGCACAAGGTAGCAGGACCTTGTCCCTCCTCCTTATATAAAACAAAATAATGATCGGCTTACTAGCTAATAATACAGTTAAGTACAGTCTGACTAACTTCCACAGCTATAGTGTATTTTTTTGTGCTGGAATCCAGCTACCAGAATTTACACATTTGCTCCATTTCAATATATGTATATTTATTAAATACAAATCTAGATGCAATGCATTACTGATATTGAGAAATCAAATACTGGAACATCAGAAAAAAAGTATTTCTATCACAACCTTAGGCTGGCTACATGGAACAGCCTGTGTAATTCATGGTGTACACTAAAAGATAATTACGTATTTACTGAGTTCTTGCACATGCAACTGCTGCTGAGGTCAATAGGAGCTGTACAAGTGTATCTGATGGTAGATTTTGGCAATCTGTTTTTAATAAAACCCTCCCTCACCATAATGGTTAACCAGGGGAGGCAAATAGGATGCATGTTTCAAGGGGTCTGGGGGAACACAGAGGAGAATACAGAAATGCAAGAGATTAAACATTCTCCACGTGGATAAAAGCCTCCCTCTCTTCTCTTCCAGTATCCACTGCTGCTATATCTCACGGATGTATCATTCCCCATAGACACCCTCCTATAGACTTGCTTCACACAACTCTCAGTCTACCTGGGGAACTCCTTGCCAGACGATGTTGTGAAGACCAAGACTATAAAAGGGTTCAAAAAAGAACTAGTTAAGTTCATGGAGAATAGGTCTAACAATGGCTATTAGCCAGGATGGACAGGGATGGTGTCCCTAGCCTCTGTTTGCCAGAAGCTGGGAATGGGTGATTGGGGATGGATCACTTGATGATTACCTGTTCTGCTCATTCCCTCTAGGGCACCTGGCATTAGCCACTATCGGAAGATGGACCTTTGGTCTGACCCAGTATGGCGGTTCTTATGCTTACAGCCAGAGGAGGGGAACTCCGCTTTGGTGGGCCACAAACTCTGTCAAGAAGGGCTCTCATCCTGTTAAACTCCAACCCAGCTTAAACTTTTGGCTTTTCCATTTAAAAAGAAAAGGAAGATTTGTAAACAAACTTTTTAAAAAAAGACAGACAGGGTTAAAAGTGCATATCCACAGAATCCAGACAACAGTCCCTAAAACACAGTATACATTGTTTGGTGGCGGGGGGGAATCCTTTACAAAAGACTTAGAAAAAGTCTGGAAATGAACAGGTATGGATCCAGCCAGTTTCCACTGCCATATAATCCATCACCATTGCCGCCGCACACATATACATAATGCTCATGCAATCCCAAAATTGCCCCAAAGAAAATGTGTACAAATATGCAAAAAGGTGAAACTATCTAATAAGTAGCAGATTATCAAAAACCCATCTATTATATTTACTACTGCATATATTTTGAAAATTTTCTTGGTATGCAATGTTAAGTTTAAGTGAGTGGTGTAAATCAGAGGTGGGAACAGTGAGTGATGAAGAATGATACGACAACAGGGAACTGGACGGATACCTTAGTGTAAAAGTCTGTCAGTGTTCTCCTGAAAACCCACTCTATCAGCAGGTGGCTGGAGGATGTCAAGTGGGTCTTGCTGACTCACTAGTGCAGATTCCTCCACTCAGATATAAAATAGGTGTCTGTGGCACTCTAGAGGATGAGGGGAGTAAGGGTGTGAACTAATATATTTTAATTGTGTAGCAAGAGGTTTTTATGAATAATAATAATAGTAACAATAGCTAGCTCTTATCAGCAAATCTCAAATCGGTTGATAAAGGAGGTCAAGATCATTGTCCCCATTTCACAGATGGAGAAACTGAGGCACAGGAGGGGGACATGAATAAAAGTGAAAACAGTCAGCTTTGGAGCTATGAAATATGTTGAGTATATGGGGATTTATTTAAGTATACTTAAATCTACTATTTATTTAGCTCTAATTCTTAAGATAATCAATTAATATTTGTATTCCTCCCCTGCCTCCCAAAAAGTACTAATACTATTACAAGTTAGAATTGTAGCAAATTGGAAATTGACCTCTTGATAAGAAAAGCGGATTTTACAATCACCTACTCACATCTTTCTAACTTTACATGTATTTATGTAAATTATAAGGGAGCAAAGTTGAGACTGAGTGGAATGGTACAACTTGCATGGGTTAATAATAAGGGAAGAATATGTGGCTTGAGTTAGGCAGCTGTATACCTTCATTGTTCATTTCCAGACTTTTGAGGATTTGGGGATTTTAAGTTATTCTATGGAAATTTGAATACTTTTCTAGCTTTTACGGCAGATTCCATTGTTTCAACCTAAAACTATTTCCTTATGAAAACTTTGTTTACTAATAATACTTAGAGATTTTTATCAGAGCTCTCAGAGGACTTTCACCCCTTATGCCATGTTATAATTAACCTTTGTTTATATTTTATGAAATATGCCCTCGGTGGGTTGACATAGGTTGCCTGTAGAACAGAAAAGCAGTTTCTCATGCCTTCATATATTTCCAATATGTATAATCACTTTGGCTCCAAATCAAAAATTTCACTGCAACCACCAGTCCATAAGCTATTAAAAATCCAGTCCAATTTCTAACATTGCCTCTATTAGACAAGGAAGAAACAAGATCCACATCTCAGGATTTAGACAGCAGTTGTTGAAACTATGTGAGAATGTCCCAGAAGAGGAAATAACACTCGTATTTTAAGCCAGAAATATTTCACATCTAACTGGTTGTGCATGAAACTGAAGATGTAGTAATGTTTCATAAATTATAATTTCCTAATATTTTATAATATTTGGTCATATTAAAACTGGATGGGTATGGGAATAAACACTTGGGTAAATACACCTCACAGAGCAATGAACATGTTAGTTTTATCTTTATAGTAATCTAGTAAATTCTCACCACCTACACTCAAGGGCAGAGACCTCTTCTGTTTTGTGATTTCTGCATGACCCCACTGGCCTCAACTCTTCAGAGAGCCACAACTGGCTCCTTCGTGCTTCCCATGCCATACTACCCATTTAGCCCAAGATGACTAACATTTATTTCCCTCAAATCAACCCACTCTCCCCTCCTCCTCAAAAGCTTGGGAGAACAAATAACTCTTGCAACCCAGTCTAGCACCTGGTAGCTCTGTCAGACCTGGGGCGGGGGAGGGGGGGTGGATAGCTGTTTCTAAGGCTTCTTAGAAGCAAGACTTCTTACTAAGAACACATTGCACCATTTCCCTTCTCTCTAAACTGAGATCCTGATGGCTCAAGAGCCTCACTGGATATTTTCTTTCTTTGTACCACACAAGAAGTAGCCTCTAACCTAGCTGGGAGTTAAACAATTTTGGGATCTCAAGGTTATGAGGAAAAAGAGGAAGTATAGTAGTGGTTAGAGGACTAGTAGAGGTCAACATATTTTTCCTCAGTCAGGTCAAGAATCAAATCAAGCCAAATATTTAGAAATTGAATGGATTTGTATACAAACTAACTACATTTTAGGGAATTTCAAATCCCTAATTGTAAATGCTATGCTTAATTGAATAAAGATAATTTTTAAAATATCTTATGAAGTGATTTGCCCAAAGTAATACTTTTCTACAGCAAGATTCCAGGTTTACTAAAAAATCATTATATCAACTGTTTAAAACTATGTCGTCCATAGGTGCCGGAACTAGGGGTGCCACTGCCCCCCGGGCTTGAAGTGGTTTCCATCATATACAGGGTTTACAGTTTGATTCATTGGCTCTTAGCACCCCACTATAAAAATTGTTCAAGCACCCGGATGTCATCTCCTTAAGAGCTTACAACCAATGCAGAATCCATCTGCGTGTATGGGTGCTTTAAGTGGATTCTAATGCATGCATTAACGTGCATTTACCTACATTTAACTTCATCTGCCATATTAGTATCCTAATTTTCTTAGGTCCTTCTGGAGAGCCTCGCTATCCTACCTAACCTTGAATAACCTAAATAATTTTGGGTCATAAAGTGGCAATAATCAATTATTTATATTGTAGTAGCACAATGGGGACCCAATCGGGGTTCAGGGCCCCATTGCACTAGGCCCTTGTACTAATGCATAACAAAAAGACTTACCACAAAGAGCTTACAGTCTAAGTATAAAATGATAGAGAACAGGTGGACACAAGGAGCAGAAGACACAAGGTAACAGTGAGATGATTTTTTCACTTCACTTTTCACCACCGTCAGCGTTGTCCCACAGTATATTTCTCTCTTCATTCTAATCTTCTTCATGGAATGATCTGATCCCACTTTTAGCCCAGCTGATTTCTAATAAATTCACTGCTGCATGTAATGCAGGCCATTGCGTATATTGGACATAATTTATAGCCAGCAATTTAAGTTAAGTCTGCAGAGTCTACATTTTATAAGTTCATTTGGAACAGGCACATTAATATTTAATGACAATTACAAGAAACACACTGAATATTTGTGACTTTTATTCATGAGTGCCTGACAAACAAGTCCAAGCACTTCTAGATAGCAGTTGCTCAAATCTCTGGAGAGTGGCTGAAGAATGGCGCACAGGCCAACTAAAACATCACCACACAATGTGTACATGTCTGCCTGGCTAGTGAGCTCTGCTATTTTAATCCTTTCGTACATTTTTGGAAGCCTTTAATCAGAGATGCAGTAAACTGTTTGAATTTTACAGTACATGGTAAGTGTAAATACTACCAGATTAAATGGTTTGGGTTTCCGTTCTTTGTATAAAAAAACCCAGCCTAAACATCTGTGCCTGTGAAGATTAAAGGACTAAAAACTCTGGAAATAGAAGATTTTTGTATCCATGAGTCACTGCAGAGAGCTACAAAGCCTGAGAAGCTTAACTGCCCCACCAACTGATTTCATCCACATCTGAAGGGACTTAAATATTTTCTAAACACTTGTGAAAGTAAGCTGCTCTGAATCAATTTAGCACAGTCTTTGTGTGACTAGAGCTTGAGACTTCCTCCTAACTGTGCCTAATCTTTCACACCAAGAGCACATCCATTGTTGGCTGTGAGCTTAGTGTTCAAGACAGAGAATGTTGTCCACTGGGAATTCAGCTGAGATCATGTACTTTCAAAGAAACTCTCAGCCCAATTTTTATCTCACTTGCAGCCATTTTACACTGATGCAACTTGACTGACTCAGTGGAGTTACTCCTCCTGATTTACACTGAGGTAAAGGAGATCAGCATCAGGCTCTCAGATTCTAGAACTGAGAGGCTTCTTCAGGTTAAGTCATTACCAAATTCAGGCCAACAGTCAAAAATATTTTAACGAAACTGTTTCTTTTCCTGTCACTGATGATCACATGTTCCCAATACTTTAGGCTGCTGAACACCTTCTCGGAAGCCATCAGCACTCAACTCCCACCAGGAGTTGGAACTCAGTACCTTGCAGGATCAATCCCGCTATGCCAAAATGATGCTCTTGTCACTGCACAGTGTTTATTCACATGGACCCCCAAAACATTTTATTTATATGAACACATTGGCCCAGATCCCTGGCGCTGGCTAAGTCCCCTTTGCATCACTCCAGCAGCAAAAAGGGCACTTAAAGCAGCACTAAAGGGGCAACTAGCGATTCCCCCAATGTAGGCAGTCTGATTAACTTCCCTCCCCTAAATTTACACTGGGCCCCAAGTCTAGGACAGACAAAGTTAGGTCCCATACCTAGGGATGCCAATCTTGGTTGGATGTACTCCTGGAGATTTCATCACATGACAATCTTTAATTAAAGATTAATCCTTAATTCCTGGAGACCACATGCCAATCCTGGAGGGCTGGCAACCCTACCTGTACCTGTGAGGGATTTAAAGGTCTAATATCTCACAATTCACCTGGTCTAGAAGTGGGAGATTTATACAATTGGAACGGAGAATCTCCCAGCTTTCCAGGCACAGCACTTGCTGTAGGCCCTGGAAGGTCCCAGGCTTAAAGTAGTTACAGTTCTGTGTATATAAAAACTATTTTCAGAGATCCACAATAAAGCTGTTCAATAATCCCTGATTTTCACAAGTGTTGATGAATATATGAGGGATAACATACTTCACAAACATTATGTGAAAAAGAAGTGTGTCTTGTTTCTATCAGTTCTATCCCACAACTTAAAGGATGGGAAATTTGCTGAAAAATCCACCTCTTGCTGTCAAGCTATGCTCTAGAATCTAAGCTTTCACTTAAAAAGAAACAAAAAACTTCTCTCACTCTCCATAACTCATCTTCACTAGACTTTTGAACATCAAGCTAATAGTTTGTTAATTAACTTGAGGTACTCACTATGTTCATAAAGGCTAGTGTGGATTCTTCTCACGTTTGTTCCAGTGGTAAATTCTTCTACATGTGCATATTATATGTATGGAATATATGAATATGCAAACATTTGTCCTTTACCCAAGGGATAAGTCTCTTGGTTTAGGAAAATTTTCAAATTTAAAAACTATTCCTCAACTCTGAAACTTTAAAGAAAAATAACTGCTATTGATATTTTATTATTAGTCATATGATCATAGTGCCTAAGAGTCACAGATCAGGACCTCATTGTCCTAGGCAGATAACAGTTGTGTTTGTACAGCATTTCACACCTGATGATTCCGAGGAGAAACACTGAGGTAATGCGTTTATTTCATAATCACAAACGGCCTTTGTGTCTCTCCACATCTCAAGTGCCAAAAGCCACAACTGTCCCCTACACTCCTGCCAAAGTCTCCATCTTTCCCCACTTTCCCCTTGATAGTGTGCAACTAAATCGGACAATACAAAACATCTGCAGCTCTGGAAGTGAGGGAACAGTGTAAAATAAATTTATCTTAATATAAAAATATCACAGGAGCTACTGTTCTGATTGTAATTTTATTTTCATATGTACTTTGGTTTTTCATATTTACCTCTGTGTTTTTGATTCAGATGAATCTGAAGCAGAATTTGCAGAGTGTTGCATAATCCAGACTGCTTCCCTCAGAATTTTGAATCAGTCTTGCCTTTTGACTAGCTTTCTACTAGTTTTACTTTCTTACTTTCTCTCAAACCTGGGAAGTTGAACTCTTGGTAGCTAGCTTTTCAGATATCAGGATAGGAATAGTACCAAAGTGGTTTTTTAATTCTCTAAAACAGATTTCTTGTAAAGTATATGGTGTACACAGATCACACCAAGATGTGGTATAAAACGTTTTATTGGTACTCATTTAAGGTGAACTGCTTAACAATATAATGAAGCTTTTTCAATCTCATGTTGAAAGAGTTTATATGTTAACAACATTATTTCCTGCATATTCATATATTCCATACATATAATATACACATGTATAAAAATTTCCCACTTTGACACCAATGACGTGTAATCACTTGTGCACTGAAATTGGGCAACTGCTTAACAGTACACAGTTAACTACCATGCAACCATTTTATACAGGAAGGGAAATAAACAAACAAATATGCAAATAAGCTAAAAGACAGTTGGGGTAAATAGAAGCTCTCACTTTCACTGTACAATCCCCTTAGTCTATTCAGTGATGTTAAAAATCTACTGTTCCTGGGAATCAGAACATTCCGTGATAAAGGGCTACGTAATGAACACTGGATTGTGGAATCACTGAAGGAATCCGTTGAGAGAAAGAGCATAATAATCAGGGCAAAAGCTTTGGTTTGCAAATAATTCAGTAAACAATGATAGGAAAGAAAATATAGAAGCCTTATTTTACTTAGAAGTGGGCTATGCCTTCAACCTCTCTCTGGTGGTTAGACACGCTTTTAAAATTGTGGCTCCATACAAATTCAATCTACAGTGATTGCTACAATCAGATTTAAGGAGCTGCTCAGGGAGTTCCCCAACAGCAGTCGGACATGCCTTTCGGGCCGGTGGCAACTTGCCATGGCGTGGAGAGTTTAGGGAGAAGAGAAGGAAATAGTTGATCCTTGGGATTACTCCAGCTTGAGTTCAGAACTTGTTACACATAGAAAAACAGCCAGGAAACAAAGCAACTCCATTGACTTCAGTGGCATTATTTAACATTTACACCAATGTAACGGATAAGAATTTGGCTCTTTATGTCCAGAGAAGTTTCACCTCTAAAATTGTACAGTACATGAAAAATAGCTACTGGTACTCTGAAAAGGAGCAAGACAGCAAATTTTGTTGTCATAGTTCTGTTTTATCATAGCCACATAACGCATACAGCAATAAAATAGCTAAACACACCACCAAAAAATCTCTTAAAAACCCAGGAATATGTGCTTTGGTGGTAGTGCTTGGGAAGAAAATTATAAATCCTGCAAAGTACCAAACCTTTACACTTCTGTTCATAACAGTATGACCATTACAAGAAAAGGCCAAACAATATTTATTTAACAAAACTACACAGGAGGTGGGGAGACAAATAATGGAAAGAGTAATGCCAAGTAGCAAGAACATGCCTAATGGGTCAATCAAATCTCTCATATTGAAGGACAATGGAAAGTAGTTGGCCAGATAGGAATGGCATCTCAGTTTCGTAGATACTGAGGGCCACAGGTGCCGACTCCGTGGATGCTCTGGGGCCGGAGCACCCACAGGGAAAAATCAGCAGGTGCTTTGCACCCACCGGCAGCCAAGCTCCACTCTCCTCCTTCTCCCCCCTTCCCCAAGCATGCTGCATCCCTGCTCCTCCCCCTTCCTCCCAGCGCTTATCACCCCCTCGCCGCCTAACAGCTGTTTGGCGGCACTTAGGACTTTCCAGGAGGGAGGGAGGAAGAGGAGTGGGGATGCGGCACACTCGGGGGAGGAGGCGGAGAAGAGGTAGGGTAGCGGCGGGGACTTAGGGAAAGGGGGTGGGGAGACAGCAGTGCAGAGGGGTGGGGGGGAGTCGACCATCCACCGGGCAGAGGGGAAGTCAGCGCCTATGCTGAGGGCTTGATTGATCTTTTACTGTTAAACTTCTTTGTTTTTATGGCATTTGACTTGAAGCATTAATATTCTTTTACTGTTTTTCTAGCTGTGTGTCTACATGACACAGCCTACACCAAGAGAGCCCTCTAGTGTAGATGCAGTCTACACCAACAGAAGGAGTTCTGTCAGGGTAGGAACACTATCTCCCCCAAACAGTGCTTGCTACATTGACAGAAGCACTCTTCTGTTGACACAGATTCATCTACACTGAGATTTTGTTCTGTTTTTAACTTTTTATTAAGCCAAAGTTATAATAAAATGTTAACATACTATTTTGTAAATTACTTATTCAGGATCATTCCTCAATAAATAATATTCAAAGAACATGACTAAAGATTTTGGCAGTATTGCTATGTATAGACCAAGCCTCAGAAACAGTTCTCTTTATTCTTCCTTTAAATCCAAACTCTTTCTAGTCCATCCATTAAAGTCCAGGTAGAACACAAATTAAAGCGTAAAATATAGCGAAGATTCAAATATTTTGTTTCCAGACTACAACTCATCTGTGTTTACTAATATCAGTGGGTAGCCTAACCTCATGATAAAGTACAGTCTATGTATACATGTGCATGCACACACACGGAAAAAAAGCAGGCTAAAATCTATCAGAAGAATCTGTTTTTCAAAAGTTTCTGATAAGCACAATAATCCACATCTCAGAAATGATGTAACTTTAAACATCTGCTGCAAACCAGCTTTTATTTGAATCTCAATTTCAGATTCAGAGTTAATAGCAGAGCAGTACAAATAGCTCTACTATGTTTGTTCCTAAAGTCACATGAATACATTCTTCATTTTTAGTTCACATGGTCTGGTCCCTATAAATTTAACAATGCTCATCAGTTTCTAGTGACCACAAAAATTCTAAGTGAAATTCAATTGCAACTAATGTGTTTTTTGATAAACTGAAGTTTTGCTCTTGAAGGCAGCAGAAGATCAGAATAAGAAACTGCAAACAAAAAGAAAACTCTCCCAACTAGTACTGTTGTCCCTACAGCCTGTTTCCATTTGCACTTCTGCACTATTCAAGTAATTTGGCTAATTTTCCTCTCTAGCTAAATTTAGGCTAGTGTGTCAAAAATGGATTATTTTTGTGTGTTTCTGAGCCAAGTAACCTATTCAGCTCAGCTCCTGCAGGATTTGCTGAAGAAGAGTTTTTCTCTTCTAAAATATTTCTTACTATATGTTGGCATGCAGGACCAGACTTTCATTTCTCCCCTAATGTTAACACAGCCAATAAGCCAAATCCTATTAGAAGCATATCCAAAGCAGTGACACGAGTTAATGAAAACAAATGTTAGTGTGCATGAGAAAACTACAGGTGAATTTGAGTTCAAAAGCAATATGACTTCCAAACAAGCTGAAGTAGGATATAAGTTTCCAAACCAGCCGAGAACTATTCCAAGCTGCTTTGAAGGAAAAAAACATTCCTACTACTGATACCTTTGGGGGAGGAGTGGAGGGAAAGGGTGTTAAGGAAGAGAAATAAAGAATAAAATAAATTAGTAAGACCCCCCATAATGACAGAGAGAGAGAAAAAACCAACACCCAAAACCTCTGCCTATGAAGTCATAAGATACAAGGTCCCAGCAGCACTGTAGGTGGGTTAACTGCACTGAGGTGCAGTTAAATTGGATTCCAATCAGCTGCTTTCAGGATTCTCTTCATTTTCCAGAAAGCTTCAGAGTAAGAAAATAACTGGACTATTTACAAATATTTTAGCAGAACATTCACCCAAGTATTCAAGTCCAGTACTCGAATTATATTTCCTGTCTTTACCTTTCAGAGCAAAAACAGCTGTGCAAGGTGCAAAGTGAGCAATCATCAGAGGTGAAAGTGGGCTGGTACAGCATACCAGTAAGAAGTGGCTGCCGGCTTGGTCCGTACACAGCCAACATTTAACATCGCTGCTCCTTTTGCCCCACCCAGGGCCGCCGAGTGGAGTGGGGGCAAAAGGGGCAGCTGCCCCATGGCCTGGCGATTTAAAAGGGCCCAGGGCTCCTGGCCGCTGCTACTGCAGCAGTGGCCAGAGCCCCAGCCCTTTAAATTGCCACCAGAGCCGCGGCAACATGGAAGGGCTGGCTGGGGGAGGCTGACCCCCAGCCCCACCCCTTCTACCCTAGGCCCCATCCCTTCCGAGGGCCCTGAGCTGGGCCCTCATACCGGTAAGACTTTTAAGTTACTTCCACCCCTGGTAATCATACTATTTCCAGCACCACAAACTAAAGCACCAAAGACTTACAAATATGCCCAAGGCACACGCATAAAGACCAGTGTTTAAACAGTTTCTTTAATCCCGGATACTGGCTCAGATCTGCCCATTTAATGTGTACTTTAATTTTTAATGCCATAAAGCCTTGTAAGAGTACATAAGAAAGATGCCAAACAATGCTAAGTTGTATTGTTCACTAGAATTTTAGAAAGAGCTACTGCTCCACTGCAGAAAACCTCTCCCTGAACATATCTGCTGTTCTGCAATTTCTGTCCACAGAAGCAAAAGGAGCTCCACACGGAAATACATATAGAAGCTGCTAGCAGGGGACAAAGTTACTCCCTCAGCAAACATACACCAGAATCTCAACATAAAAGCGGGAAGAACTCCTCCAGTGACAAAGCTGAGAGTTGACACTTAATTAGAAAGATCTCTCTCTTTGCTGTTAGCTGCTCAGGCTGTCTTGTTGTCTGGCAGTTGATAGGTGGGGTCAGAGGGGTTTTGGGAAGTTTAACTCATAGACTTTAAGGCCAGAAGGGACCATCATGATCATCTAGTCTGACCTCCCACACATTGCAAGCCACAGAACCTCACCCACCCACTCCTGAAATTGACGCCTAACCTCTGGCTGAGGTACTGAAATCCTCAAATCATGATTTAAAGACTTCAAGTTAAAGATAATCCACAATATACTCTAGTTTATATCTGGAAGGTTGGCAACCCTACGATCTGTTGCATGTAAGGGACAACATGTAAAACCAGCAGCATCCCAGAAAACTGGCAAGAAACTGCACCACAAATTGCTCCCAATGGTGAAACGCTCAGTAATTATTATCCTTAGTGACATCACAAGGAAGAAAATGCCACTAGGGAAGAAGGCTAGCTGGGTGGGGAACCTTCCTCCCTTATGATGTCATTTTAGCAGTGACATTCCCCTCCTCTCTACCCTTTAAGATTCCGCCTTGGAGGCCACTTCTTTGAGTTTGCAGAGAATGAATGACAGAGCCCATCCAACACCAGTCTACAATCATCCAGTATGGAAGGCATTAGTCAGTCTCTCTCCCAGCAGGGGACTGAGAATCCAACCTACATCGGGCAATAGAGTGTGCCAACCAACACAAGGGCAGAGCCAGCCAGCCTCCCATCTTTTTTAAATAATAAATTCCTGCATATAATGCCTAACAGCAGAGGTATTTGCACCAAGTTACTCTATGTTTCTTACACTAACACAACATAGTGTTACTTCTAATGATACAAAACCTGAATTTCTGTTGCTTACCTTTCTGTGTTCAACTGACGTCTGTGGGATGACCAGCTGAAATCCTAATACCACTATGAAGCCGAGAAGTCTGCAAAAAATAAATAATACTGAATGTGTATGTATTGCGGATAATCACTGAACCACACCACATACCCCAGCTACCTGTCTTAAAGCTTGAGCCTACAAAAGCTTAGACACTCGAATAAATTTACTGACATGAGTAGTCTTACATGAAACATCCACATAACACAACATTTCTTGGACCATATAACTTGTATTTCTGCAGCATGCTTGTGTGCATGTGCCATTTGTAAAGGCAAAATATACCAAGCAACTTACCAGCATGGTAATAAAGAGGGCAGTACTGGGCAAGCCACACAACCACACACACAATTTATTACTACAAACCATATCCCACTTTATGTTTGAATGAAGATGAAAGCTAACATTTTCAGAAGCATTCCATTAATTTTGTACACCTCCATTTTTGGGTGCCCAAACAGATACATTTCCCCTGATTTTCAAAAGTGCGAAGGAAAATCTGGCTGTAAACATACAAAACCAAACCCCACTTCTTAGTTTCTTCCTGAGCCATGACTCCTCCCTCCTCAGTACAGTTGCGTAAAATGGCGTTGAGGAAGCACTGAACATGTACAGGACCTCCATGACTACAAGGGAACAGATTCCTCTCCAGTCAGCTGTGGAAACTTTCTAAACTTTATAGCACAAGAGCTAGGGGGCAGCAAGACAACTCACCCAGCACTTTCTCCAGAGACTCTCACCACACCCAGGTGCCCAATACATGGTTCAATGTTTGTTTATGAGCCCCAGTCCCCCTGCGTCTCTCCATCCATGGCATATCAACAAGAATAAAGAGTGCTCAGGATTTGCAGATAGCATCTGGGCAACCTCTGCTCCCCACTCCAAGTGGAGCTATAGGCCCCAAAGTCCAAGCTGCTTTTGAGCCTCTCTGGCCCTTCTTCCACCAACCAGGCAGGTGCGGATCCACCCTCAATAAAGGGGCTTCCTTGTCACAACTATATGGGTCCAAATTTAGCTCAGTGAGGGCCTCATTCTTGGCCCTGTTGCCAGCTATTTTGTGCTGCTCAAAAGGCTGCACTAAAGGGATTGCTGGTCAGAGGCACACCAGTTGCACCTAATACTTTTCTGTGATGTGTTTCGGTTCAGGGGTGCAATCCAGACCACTGAGAGGTTGTGTCACTACCTGCCCTGTAACCCTGGGTGCCTCACAATACTTTACTGCTGTAGCTCTCAACCTGGGCCACTCACAACCAGCCTACAAGCAGGAGGGTCATACCCTGAGTGTCTGTGTATAGCTGTAGCCCTGGTTTAGCAGACTCTGACCCCAGCAGCCTGCAGTAACACACCAGTCACACGCTGGCTTCCACCAGTTTTAGTTACAGCCAGCAAGATGACCCCAACATACTCCCAGTCCCAAATTTTCCCAAAACAGCGTGCTCTGTAATGTCCGGCCCACTCCTGGACAGCTCAGAGAAATAATAAGGCCTCAAAAGACACAAAACCTACCAGCTTGCCACATTAACTGGAGTTAACATTCACTTTAATTCAAACACAGCACTGGTAATTTAGATTAATGATAAAAAGTTTATTAACAAAAGATGACCGGATTTTAAAGGAGTTCAGGTACAAAAGGAGGAAGGTGAAAAATTGTTCTTGTTAACCTCTGAGGATAGGACAAAAAGCAAGGGGCTTAAATTGCAACAAGGAAGGTAAAGGTTGGATATTAGGAAAAAACTTTTTAACTGTCAGGGTAGTTACTGGAACAAATTGCCTACGGTTGTGGAATCTCCATTACTGGAGGTTTTGAAGAACTGGTTAGACAAACACCTGTCAGGAATGGTCTAGTTATTACTTAGTCCTGCCTTGAGTTCAGGGGACTGGACTAGATGATCTATCGAGGACACCTCCAGTCCCACACTTCTATGATTAAGTTAGAAAGGTTACAAGCAAATAAAAATGAAAACACAGACCTAAAAGTGTCAAACAATCTATCAAGGTACAACCTTTACCTATGCAAGTTTCTCACCTATATTCAGTTTCCAGACAGTTCAACTGCCCCTTGGTTGAAGGACCCATCTTTCTCAGCTTGCATGAGCTTTGTTCTGTGTGTCTGTCTAGTTATGGATGCAAAAGATGGCTTCTGTCTTTGTTTATCTTCCAAAGTCCAATGACTGTTCCAAGAGGCAGGATGACCTCATGCTATTTTTTCCCCTTCCTGTGGCCTTTCCACCCCTTGACTGATTTTTGCATATATGCAGCTTCCATTGGTTTTGGTTACACCTGGCTTAATCTCAGAAGGCAGATAGATAGCTGCCTGCCCTCCTGTCTGAGAGGGAACCTGTTTCTCCAGACTTTAAAACATAATATCATTAAGTATCCATATTTCCTCCTATACTTTTAATATATACATTTCACAATGATATGAATCAGTGTGTCATTAGGTTTCAGCAAAGACCTCACTCTATACACTTCATTAATACAGTAATACTATATATGATCAGTTGATTCAACTGCTTAATATCTGAGGTTCAGCCCACTGTCTTTATAAACCAGTAAATGGATACTTTTAAATGGATACTCCTGAAAAGTAAAACCCAGACCAAACTTCTTTCTCCTGCTCGGTGTAGATACAATGCTGTCCTCTCCCCTACTTGTTAGCATGAGGTTTGCCTCCACCCCTTGTTAGCTTGTTGGGTCTGTTTATGTGATATGTAAATACATTCTCATTGTCCTTTAAAGTACAATTCCCAGTGGGGAAAACACATTCCTTTGTTTAGGGCAGATCAGTTTACCAACTCCCCCTGACATATCTGGTTTATCTGCACTTTGGTCATAATTCCAGCATATATTCATAACTCTTAATGCCCACTGCATACATACATCACGCAAGAATTTTAATGACCGGTGAGTCATTAGTTTCATATCATACTTCACAAGGCATATTTTACACAAGGATTATGACAGTAGTGTGAATACAGGGGTGCTTAGAGTCACACTCTCACCCAGCCTTGAAGAGACCACAATGACAATGAAGCTCAGAGAAACTCTGCTCTGTCTAGCCTCACCATCACAATGCCTCTTAAGTGGTCATCACAAGTTAGCCTAAATTAGAAAGGTCCTTTGGCTGCTCTAATTTGCACCAGAGATTGGTGAGTCCCCTAGGAAGCCCCAGGACTTGGGAAGGCAGAAAGGCAATTTATGGCCACCTTTACCTCTCTCTACACTCACTTGGATTGAGCCTACTGAATTTACAGTAAAAATTAACCTGGTCCTATGAACAGCTAGTAGTCTGATGTATTCCAAAAGCAGAGACAAAAATGGTGGAGCAGATGAAATGTTGTAAACCACAGAGAATCCAGCTTCAAACTAAGGGCTTGTCTGCATAGAATCATAGAATATCAGGGTTGGAAGGGACCTCAGGAGGTCATCTAGTCCAACCCCCTGCTCAAAGCAGGACCAATCCCCAACTAAATCATCCCAGCCAAGGCTTTGTCAAGCCTGACCTTAAAAATCTATAAGGAAGGAGATTCCACCACCTCCCTAGGTAATCCATTCCAGTGCTTCACCACCCTCCTAGTGAAAAAGTTTTTCCTAATATCCAACGTAAACCTCCCACACTGCAACTTGAGACCATTACTCCTCGTTCTGTCATCTGCTACCACTGAGAACAGTCTAGATCCTTCCTCTTTGGAACCCCCTTTCAGGTAGTTGAAAGCAGCTATCAAATCCCCCCTCATTCTTCTCTTCTGCAGACTAAATAATCCCAGTCCCCTCAGCCTCTCCTCATAAGTCATGTGCTCCAGCCCCCTAATCATTTTTGTTGCCTTCCACTGGACTCTTTCCAATTTTTCCACATCCTTCTTTTAGTGTGGGGCCCAAAACTGGACACAGTATTCCAGCTGAGGCCTCACCAATGCCGAATAGAGGGGAATGATCACGTTCCTTGATCTGCTGGCAATGCTCCTACTTATACAGCCCAAAATGCTGTTAGCCTTCTTGGCAACAAGGGCACACTGTTGACTCATGTCCAGCTTCTCATCTACTGTAACCCCTAGGTCCTTTTCTGCAGAACTGCTGCCTAGCCACTCGGTGCCTAATCTGTAGCAGTGCATGGGATTCTTCCATCCTAAGTGTAGGACTCTGCACTTGTCCTTGTTGAACCTCATCAGATTTCTTTTGCCCCAATCCTTTAATTTGTCTAGGTCTCTCTGTATCCTGTCCCTACCCTTCAGTGTAACTACCTCTCCTCCCACTTTAGTGTCATCTGCAAACTTGCAGAGGGTGCAATCCACGCCATCCTCCAGATCATTAATAAAGATATTGAACAAAACCGGCCCCAGAACCGACCCTTGGGGCACTCCGCTTGATACCAGCTGCCAACTAGACATGGAGCCATTGATCACTACACATTGAGCCCAATGATCTAGCCAGCTTTCTATCCACCTTATAGTCTATTCATCCAGCCCATACTTCTTTAACTTGCTGGCAAGAATACTGTGGGAGACCGTATCAAAAGCTTTGCTAAAGTCAAGGAATAACATGTCCACTGCTTTTCCCTCATCCACAGAGCCAGTTATCTTGTCATAGAAGGCAATTAGATTAGTCAGGCATGACTTGGCCTTGGTGAATCCATGCATGGTTGGGTAATGTGCTTTACGGAGGTGATATTTCTAAAGCTCACCATGCACTAGGTAACCTTTAGTGCACACCAGCAGGATACACACAGATCAATTAATGTGCAACGTCTTAGTACGCTTTAGAAATCGTCACCTGATAGGACACATTACCCCACCATGAAGACAAGCCCTAACAGACCAGACAGAATCCAGCTGCACTTCCCACTCACAGCTCCCTTCTCCACAACCGTTTAAATATTCTACATTGTTTCAGATACTTTCAGAGGGGGGCTGACAAAACTCATCAGGAGCAAGGTGTCTTGTACAGCGACTCCTTGGTAGCATTGAAACAGTTAACTGAAATTCTATTCAAAAATGACAGCTAGGCATTTAAACTCCACCTCAAAAAAAATGAACAGTATATCACAAGCTTTAAACCAAAAGTGCTGTTGAGTTGTTAGGTCCTGATCCAGGCCTGAGTATTTTGGGTTAGGTCCCGGGAAATCTTCTCCTGACCCATCTTCACTCAGCACTAGGGTTACCACCTGGCCGGTATTTGACCAGTCTGGCCTTTTTTTCTTTGTTTGTTTTTACATATTGCCAGGAACAGAATTTAATCTGCCAGGGTTTTTTGAACTGGCTCTAAAGATTTTAATTATTGTCACAGTACACTGGGATATCTAATATTAAAAGTTTTTGTGTCCAGCTACCAATGCTACTATGTTGCTGTTAAAAATAAGAAATTGCTGCAAATGGCAAATTCAAGCAGCAAATATAAATTCAAGAAATAGACTAAATAGATTTTCTTTATGTATAAAGTTCCAGAAAATTCACATTCAAGTATACAGTTAAAATATAGAATCAAGGCAGTTTGGGGGGGGGGGGGGAAGATCTCAGTGAAGACAGAAACAAACAAAGCAACTTGGAGAAACACGACTAAGGTAAGAAAATGATGTTATCAATCTTATCTATAGCTCTTATCTCTCTAGATACTATAAAAAGTGGCTGTTGATGTGGGTGTGTGGAGTTACCTTGTGGTTGGGGTTGTGGTGGGCTTGCCTTGTGAGGAGCATGTTGGGTTTTTTGCATTTCAAAAGGTGGTAACCCTAACCAGCACGCCTCCTTAGGAGAAGCAGGCAAGCCTTTTTATCTTGTCTGGTGGATCGTGATTGCCTACTGCCTCCTCCTGGCTCTTCTAACTGACAGAGGGGCAAATCTTGTTGGTTCCCCCAGTACCAAGCTTGAGTCACTTCTCTAGGCAGTGTTTGGAGGTCTATACTCACTATCCCTCTTTCCCAGGTCATACGTCTCCTTCGAGTAGGTGTATCAGGGCAGCAACGGCTCCATCAAGGGCAGAGAACGCCTGATATACACTATCACGGGGGCCTAACAGACAGAGATACTTTTTTACACTTGCCATTTTGTTACCACAAACATAGAAAACTCAAGACAGACTGTTTGATACATTAGAAAGATATTCGTTTGCCTTCACTGACATACTGTGGGTGGGGGAACTGGCCATTGGATAATAAGTATTATAGTGTGCCTATCACCACCTCATTATCATGTTCTAGTCCTCTTGCACAAAGCAATAATCATTAAAAGGATAAAAACTAAAGCTAAATTATTAGGCAGTGCCGGTCTTGTTTTCTTTTCTTTGTTTTTAAATCAGAACATTTTAAAGCCTTTTTAAAAACACACTGCAACTTTTATTGTTATTTGTTATAAAGTAGCACCCAGAAGTTCCAGCTACCCAGAGTCAGAGCCTCTGCATACACAGTAAGAGACAGCCCCCATCCTGAAGAGGGGGCACTTCCACACAAGGACAAAGAGAGGGAGAAAACAGAGGCATAAAGAGGGGAAGTAATTTGCCCAAGGTCATAAAGAAGATAAAAGGCAGAACTGGAAATAGAACTCAGATCTTCCTATTCCCAGTCCAGTCCCCTAACCACGGAACACACTGCCTTCCCAAGTGTGTCCTGTAATCCAGGAGCCACATATGCTTTTCCCCATGGGAAGGTGATCTCCTTCATAGTGCCCCATTTCAATGAAGTTTTAATGGATATATGACAAACTCCTAGCTAGAACACAAATCACAGACACCCTCTGGCAGCCTCACATTCTATGATCCCCATAATAGTTTTGGGGCATCTGATTTGCTCCAGTTGAATACCCACTTTACTTTTTCAGAGGTCTTCACCCTCTGTCTGGCTTCTACTCTCCCTGTTCCCTCAGAAGGTGCAATAGGAAGTTCAGCATTTGCATAGGGAAACAAACTTTCATGAACAGCAAAAGGCCAGGCTCTGTCGATGGGCAGCACATTTCTATGAATATATTTTAATAAAATCCTGCATGAGGGTGGCAGTTCTATAATCTTCAAAGCAAATTACTTACCAGATTAAAAGTTCCCACTGCAAAACTAAACTCTTTAGCATGTGTGTGATTATTCTCTGCCAAGCTTTTCCTGACCAGTCTCTAAAAAGGGGGATTACAATTCAGCATGCGTGTGCACGCATGCACAGGGACAATGAGGGTAGTTTATAGTTCGTCTCTGTGTATGTGCTTGGGTCTGCCAGAAACATTTGTTATCAACCTACTGTTTCAAGCACATAGGAAATCTGGCAGGAATACTTAAGCCTTCCTAAGGAAAGCTTCTGGGTTGAGGGGGTTTGATTTTTTTTTTTTTAATTTCATGTTATTTCACTTTGACTTAGTTGACTTTGGCCACTTCTCTGGAGTTGGTAATTTTATTTATCATGCTTGACTAGTGCTAAGTTCTCTAAACTACAAAATTAGGTTTATCCTGCTCTGAAGATTTGTTACAGACATTCTAAATACGTGGGAAAGCCAAAAAAATACCGAGCGCACATCAAAATTAAGCACAACATTCAAAGTGGAGTATGTAGGGATATATCAAACTGTCAAACCAAAACATCCATCTCACACCCAGTGGAGAACACAGCAAAGTATTCAGTCATACTCCCTCATAGTGGCAATGCCACCTTTTGTTTAAATCAACATCCAGGGGGAGGTTTCCTTGTTGAAGACACTAATACTCTTATCTGGGGAGAAATGTCAAAAGGCCCTCCTCCCCCACAGAAAACCCAACAGTCAGAAAGATGCCCATAAGGATCCCTCAGTGAGTTTCTCCCCTATTATTGATTATGGTGGGGGGACAGTTATCTCCTCATGGTATAAGCTGTAGGGCCACTTTGTATCATACCCTTTGCCTCTGGCAGCCATGGTGAGTGACTTCCCTGAGCATGGGGGCTTCTACGTCTGTCTGCGTGGCAGGCTGAGAGAAGTCTCCACAGAAAAGGTAGTACTGTTATAGGCTGCAATATAGAGAAGATCCATTCGGGTGTGAAATTCAAGCTGAAAGCTCAAGACAGAAGTAGGTCTGGATCTGGGGATTTGAGTCCAAAGTCTGGCATTTGAAATTCAGAAGAGAGAGGGCTGGACCTGAGGGGTCACTTCCAGTCTATTTTCACACAAATGAAAGGAAACACGCAATGCCCTAGCTGTCATGAATATGTGAGTGAATCATTCCAAGAACATACAACTTTCAACATTGAATTGCAATGTATGCATTAAGAATAAAAATTATTTAAAAGGCCTTTACTATAAATGGGAGTCATTAGATCTCATCAAAAATGGTAAAAGATCTGCAAATTACAAGAAATCCTGCTAAGGCACTGACACAAGGTGAAAAGAAGCCCTCCTGGAACAGAAACAAGACACTGGGAACTTTCCAATTCTCCCCTACCCCCCTCAAAGATTGCCCTTGCCTGATCGTTCTAAATGATCCTTGCACTTAACCATTCAATCATTTGGACTGGACTTTGCATTAAGCTACTAATGGTCCAAATAGTTAAAATACCACTTGCTCTTAAAGTCTACAGATACACAGTCAATCCATACTTGTTGCCTTTGGAAAGAGTATATTAAATCATTAAAAATAATGTTATTGTACAACTTACCTCAAAGATACGATTAAACTGTCTACCATGATCCTTGAATATGAAGCCTTCAGTGTGTTAGAACGTAATGCAGATTACACACAAATCCTACAGAAATAGAGAAAAAATAAATATTTGTCAATACTTATGCAATACTTTCCAGGATGCCTATGAAACTAGAGATGGGTCCCAACCAAACATCTGTAGCTGAACTCCTTTGGACTTTACAGCAATTCAGATCAGAACTTAAGTTCTACCCCTGTGTAGCAAAGCACTTGAGTACATGCTTAAATTTAAGCACATATTTAAGTCCCGCTGAAGTAAATGGGACTTAAGGAATGGACTGCTGAATCATGGTCTGAATAACAAAGTATAAAGAGCCAATGTTAAAAACGGTACTTGTCTTTTTATTTCATGCCTCTGTTATGGCACTTTGGTGGCTTCAGTTCCCCTCTGGTGCGCCAGCATGCGCCATGCCATTATTTCATGACTGCCTCACATGGGCTCAGGTCGTTTAATTTTTTTAGGATATGACAAAGATTTTTTTAAAAGGGTTTCCAAATGTTAATACCAATACCCTTTCTAAGCATTCAAGTGCACACTGCAGAAGATAAGACTCCTTTGTGGTCCAGCCAAAACGCAAGAGCCAATACATCCTCTCTGAATTCATCACGTAGTCTGTCTAGCTATCTTAGGTATTTCTATGGCCCCATTACCAGAGTTATCCGAGTGCCTCACAATTTTTAAAGTACTTTCCTCACAACATCCCTGTGATGTAGGGCAGTGATATCAACCTCACATTACAGATGGGGGAAATCAAGGCACAGAAAGGCTAAGTGACTTGCCCACAGTCACACCAGAAGCCTGTGGCAGAGCAGGGAATTGAGCCCAGGTCACCCAGATCTTAGGCAATGCCTTAACCACTGAACCTTCCTCTCCTAGTTATAGAGCATTTTATATTTGTGACTTTTAGTTTTGCAAACACATACATGAGTTCTGTTAGCCCATTATATCATGTGCATAAGTTCTGAAGTGTTGGGGCACTGGGGATTCTTTGTCTGGTAAAGTTGCAGTCAACATACTGGGTGTCCAATAGCAGCAGTGGGATTTTGAAATATGAAAGAGACAGGGGTGGCGAGTTGTATGGGCCCGTGGTGCCCAGGCTCCAGGAATATTCAAGGCCCGGGGGCCCAGCTCCACCAGTGTTCGGAGCCAGGTCTCTCACCCGGCCCTCCCCTGTAGCAGCTCCCAGCCCCCGCCTGCTACCCCCTTGCCCCGGAGAGTCCCTGCCTACAACACAAGAGCAGTGCTGGAGGCAGGCTGAGGCGACTGCTGCACCCGAGGAGGGGAAGAGGCGCACACGTGATTGGCAGCCCTCCCCTCCCCCAACACCCACCGGGAGGTGACGCCAAGGGACTTCTGGGAGACGGAGTCTATACCTCACCTGAGCAGCTGCTGGGGCTTGGGTGAGTGTCCGACAGTGTGATTCCCCCTCGCCCGGCCTCGCCTGCAGCCACCACTCCTGCCCCACAGTGGGCAAGGGACAGCCCCATCCCCCATGAGGCTATGGTGATGGGCAGCAGGCTGCAGCGGGAGAAGAGGCCACATGTGATGGCAGTCCTCTCCCCCCCGGCATCCACCACAGGGGAGGTGAGCGGGCTTCCTGGACCTGCGAGGGGCCCAGCCCCTAGGAGTACGTGGAGTGACAGTGCCAGGTAAGTGTGCTGCCGGGGATGGGGCAGGGGAAGAGGGGGCCCTCTCCCTCGGAGCTCCCCTCAGGGAGAGGGCTGTGGGGACTGTGGAGTCCTCCTCTCTGGCCCCAGCCCTTGGGCAGCCTGCCTGCACCCCAAACACCTCATCCCCAGCCCCACCCCAGAGCCCGCACCCCCCACACCTCAACCCTCTGCCCCAGTCCTGAGCCCTCCCACACACCCCAAACCCCTCATCCCCCACCCCACCCCAGAGCCTGCACCCCCAGCCAGAGCCCTCACCCCCCACACCTAAACCCTCTGCCCCAGTCCTAAGCCCCCCTCCCACACCCCAAACCCTCACCCCGCCCCCAGAACCTGCACCCCCAGCCAGAGCCCTCACCACTCGCACTCCAACCCTCTGCCCCACCCTCAGCCCCCTCCCACACTCTGAACCCCTCATCCCCGGCCCCACCCCACAGCCCTCACCCCCACACCTCAACCCTCTGCCCTAGCTCTGAGCTCTGCCCACACCCCAAACCCCTCATCCCCAGCCAGAGCCCTCATCCCCCACACCCCAACACTCTGCCCTACCCAAGCCCTCTCCCACACCCCAAACCCCTCATCTCCAGCCCCACCCCAGAGCCTGCACCCCAAGCCAGAGCCCTCATCCCCCTCCCCCCCCCACACACACACATTGTGCAATATCGGGAAACCTATTAAAAGGCTACTGTTTCCAGTCCATTTTTATATTATTTTTAAAAATACATATTGGCTTACAAGGCAGGTGTGGGGAGGCAGGACTTGGACCTGTTCTCGGCACCACCAAAAATTATACAAACCTGCCGCCACTGGGTGAGAATCTAGAAAATCTGTTTCAGAGGAACACAGTATAGTCCTAAATTTAATTTCATGTTAGGATTGAACCTATATCTATGCATCTCAGAGCTGGATCAAGCCCTGCCTATGTTTTGCCATTTACAAGTAGCTATGTGTTGAAATGCAATGCGGTGAACAGAAACATTAGAGCATTGCTGCTCAAAGATAAGGAGCTAGCAACTTCTGTCAACCAGCTAGACAATTAAAAGCCAGCTAGAGAAAGACTTATGAGAACTTTTTTTAAATGGATACAGTTAGGTGCCCTATGCCAGAAATATGGATTGTTTATAGGCAATGGGACAAACTGCACATCCCATATAATCCAGGAGATTGCCAAAGACAAATCTGCATGTATTAAGAAAAAAAAATCACACAATATATCTAAAGTACACCAAAAAGTCTCCTTTCTGTGGTTTTTCTTAATTAAAGGTGTTTAGGGGTTGGCCAGGTTAAAACGAATTTAACTGGAACACAATGGACTGGAGATTTGTCGTGCCAGATCGTCAAACATATCTGAGCATGACAGGTGCAAATTCCTCACCAGCAACACAGCATTTTGGTTCAGCAAAGTCAATCTTTTCATCCAGCTATTCCATTGCCAGTGGGAGACCAATGACCTTTTCAAAATATGCCCCTTCCCCAAATTCAACTGCTTAGAAGTACACACATTTCTTTGGGGAAAATATGCAATACTTTGGGCAAGATTCTCAGCTGAAGTCAGAGTGGATACTGAATTTTCACCAGTTGAGGATCTAGGACACAGTTTGCAACAGGCCTGCTCTCATTTAAAGTCTAGCCAACCCCACACATGGCAATATTGGACCATTTTGACAGATGCCCTGGGAAACTAACAGACAATTTTGAAAACTGTTAGGGAAACAAATATCTCATTTCCTGCAATCAGGTAGTTAGCTATCAGAAATTCAGAAGCCAACTGTCTTAGATTCGTGATGCTAACAGAAAAGGTAGGGTAGGTATGTAACATGGATCGTCACCAGCATGGTTTCAAAGCAGAGCACTCAGTTTTGTTTTGTTTTTTTCCAGATGTACTCTCTTCCTCTGTTTCGCTGCAGGATAATCGTCTCATCCCACATGTTCCTTGGGGAATGTGATCCCAACAGAATATTGCAATGAGATACAAACCCAGACATTAAAAGAAATGTGTATCTTCCTAGTATACTGGTTTCAGAGTAGCAGCCGTGTTAGTCTGTATTCGCAAAAAGAAAAGGAGTACTTGTGGCACCTTAGAGACTAACAAATATATCTGAGCATAAGCTTTCGTGAGCTACAGCTCACTTCATCGGATGCATTCGGTGGAAAATACAGTGGGTAGATTTATATCCATATATAAATCTAGATCTAAATCTCCCCACTGTATTTTCCACTGAATGCATCCGATGAAGTGAGCTGAAGTGCACAAAAGCTTATGCTCAAAATAAATTTGTTAGTCTCTAAGGTGCCACAAGTACTCCTTTTCTTTTTCCTAGTATACTGCAAGTTATACCTCATTCTGAATTTCAGAAAGACATTCTAGTAGAGATGGTGTTCCTGAGAAGCTGGAAAAAACTCCTGTGTTTTTGAGGTTCTGCTTAAGAAGGGTTCTAAGGATTCCTTTAAAGTTTGCAAGTTCACAATCTCCTTTGATGTAGCTATATCTCCACAGGCAAGGCAGTGAGAAGTTCTATGAAAAGCCCAGTTTTGACCATTATATCATTGCTTCTCTCAAAACTCCTCTCACTGTCTTAAGTTTCCATGTGTGCCTTCTTCACATAATGTCAATAGGATATTGAGTAAAATTTCATAGAATCATCCAATATCAGGGTTGGAAGGGACCTCAGGAGGTCATCTAGTCCAACCCCCTGCTCAAAGCAGGACCAATCCCCAACTAAATCATCCCAGCCAGGGCTTTGTCAAGCCTGACCTTAAAAATCTATAAGGAAGAAGATTCCACCACCTCCCTAGGTAATCCATTCCAGTGCTTCACCACCCTCCTAGTGAAAAAGTTTTTCCTAATATCCAACGTAAACCTCCCACACTGCAACTTGAGACCATTACTCCTTGTTCTGTCATCTGCTACCACTGAGAACAGTCTAGATCCTTCCTCTTTGGAACCCCCTTTCAGGTAGTTCCCCCCTCATTCTTGTCTTCTGCAGACTAAATAATCCCAGTTCCCTCAGCCTCTAGAAAGTGCTTGAGAGACTGCAGTGGGGAAAGCACCTCCAGAATACAGGAGTCTAGTTTGTCTTGCCTACCCCAAGTTTCACCTCACAAAACTACTCGCTTACAAAATCAGACATAAAAATAAAAAGAGTCACAGCACACTAGTACTGAAAAATTTCTTACTTTCTGATTTTTACCATATAATTATACAATAAATCAATTGGAATATAAATATTGTACTTTTCAGTGTACAGTATATAGAGCAATAAAACAAGTCATAGTCTATATGAAATTTTAGTTTGTCCTGACGTTGCTAGTGGTTTTTATGTAGCCTGTTGTAAAACAAGGTAAATATCTAGATGAGTTGATGTACCCCCTAAAATACCTCTGCGTACCCCCAGGTGTATGTATACCCCTGGTTGAGAACCACTGCCCTAAAATGCAGGGACTGAGAACAGCAGCCATCCAGGACAAAAATATACTTTTGCACAGAAACTTATAGAGCCCTGGCACCACATATCAAAGTTACATAAAGTATCTGGTAGTCCAGAGTACTAAATCATCATAATCACTTGGAGAGATCTGATGGGGCTCAGGAAGTTAAGAAAAGAGGAAGCTATTCTGGGGAGTCAACAGCGTGTTAAAAAACACAATAGCCATAATGATAATTAACATTTTTAAAAGTTCCTCCTAAGAGAAGGTTTGAAAATATGCAGAAAGCTAATTTATAAGATATCTTAACCTTTTAAATCTCATGGAACCTCTCACATGGAATTCTGCAAGTTGCACCTTTTGTTTATTGTGAATAGATGGCATTTCACTTTCATGAACTCCCATGCAGACTTAGTCACTCTTTCAACCTGTACATTTTTCTACATCCTGTCATTTGCCATTATTTGTATATTAGCTATAAACACAGAAACCTCCCTCTTTAATCTCGGTGTGTACACACGTGCAATAAGAAAGCTCATAAAACTACTTTAACCTGAAGCATGAAGCTTCCATCATCTAGATTTATACATAAACTCAGAATAGGTATGTGCCGCGTAACCTATTTTGTCTTGTTGACTTAAGTATATGGCAAGCCGAGCTACGTTTCCCTTGATATTTATCTTTCTGGTAGGATTAGGTATCTTGCCAGCTACTGACAATGGCTACTTGAAGTAGCTATGAAACTTGAGTGGCTTTTTAAAAGTATTTTCTAGTGATTTATAATCTCTCTTTTTAAACTTAAGGAAAGTTCAATAGCAAATAACATTAGCAAGATTTGTCTTTTAAAAAGAAAAACAAATATCCCTTAAAGCATAGATAGTCTGAATAAAATGACAGACATGTCAGTAAAGTATGGTCTACCTATTTGCTGCTCCTATCTATTAATCTATGTGCAGTATGTGTTCCTTGGATCACCTCCAGTGCACTACATTCACAACACTTTCAAAAAGCAGTGTGTACTACAGCAACTTTATCAAGCTGCATAACTTGTATATACCCTGCATATCCGGTATATGCCGAGGGACACTGAATTTTTGCTGTTGGTGGCATGGGGGCTTGAATCATACAGTAACTCTTAAACTGTTTATTAATTACAAAAACCAAACTCATTTCTGAAATCTGGATGACAGGGATCTAATTCCCACAAAATTCATAAACCCTGTCATGTGAAAATGAGGTTTTGTTGTGCTGCATTGTGCCATTGTTAAAGCATTTTCTTGCATTAGCCTTTGTGGAGCAAATACACATTTTACTGCAGAAATTAACAGAGCTCAAGTATTTACCTTGTAAAATGCAAAGGAATGACTACAGTCAAAATTTTCAACAGATCTAGCCTAAGCTAATGGTTTCCTGTAAGACAGAGGAATCAGCGCCACATGAGTGCACAAAGGCCTTGTTTGTTGGGAGGCAGTTTCCCTTGGCTTCTTCATGATGTAGGCGATCCCTATAGGATAGGGATTAAGCCCTGGAACAACAGAAGTAGAAATATTACTAGTATCTGTATTAAACCGGTTGCCCCATCCAACACATCTGGGGGAGATAAAATTCTGTTTGGCATAAATAAATATTATAAAGTAAAACTTCCCTTATAAAAATCATGTTAGAAAGCAGGTTTCTGCCTAACAGAGGTCAAACAAAATGCTTCTGGAACCTCTAGACAGATTTTAAAGTGATCATTTAAAACAAGGCTTGTACTGGAGGCAGTCTCACTGTACTGGGAATAACCAAGTCCCTTAGTATTGATGCAGCTTTCTTATGAATTGTTTTCGGTCCATTCATCAGTTCATTTAAACTTACACTACCCTGTGAGTCATCACTATGGGAATCAGAGAGGTTATACTGAACATGTATTTGTACTTGAAGATGATGATATGCCTCTAAAATCCATTGAAGAGCTTTTCAACTCCATAAATATGCTAATTGTTGAAATGTGGATTTTGTAGCTGTAATGATAGGGTTGATGATTAGTTGATAAATGTACTATTCTGACATGAATCATGAGCAGAGACTGAATTAATTGATGTCAGGTGAGGACGAAACCCACAGGGATGATATCAGTATCAAGTTGATTAGGAAGGTTTTAGATTTATAAACCCACAAGTCCTGAGGAGGGTAGGTTAAGTTGATACCCAGTTCCCAAAATGACAGTAGGGTTGCTTTGAAAACACTAAAGTGAACGGAATCTTCTTGTAACAGGATAATGAATCTCTCTCCATGGTCAAGGTGTAATAAGCTTTCCATTTTAAGCCTGTGTTTGCTCCCCCTTCCACTTCTCTAAATGACTTTTATTAGGTCATGTATATTTGTCATGTTCAATTTTTGCATGTGTGGCTTATTTAGCAAGAGGAGAATTTTTTTGTCGAAGTCTGAGATGAATCACACAGAATTGCAACTATGAAGCCCCCAGAAATGGCAGGGGAAATTGACTAGATTTAAGATTGATAGTGTCCCTTTAATCTTAAAAAAAAAAAAAAGTTAGAAAATCAGAATATCCTAACATTTGTTTTTAGTAGCTAAAATTCTTGAGAAGGTTATTTTCTTACAATGCTAATATGCACTTACAATCTCATCTCCAGTTCAACAACTTTTGCCTAGCAGTCTTAGCTCGGATTAATATTAATAGGTGTTTGAATCAGCCTGTGTTGTCCTCCACTGCAACCTTCTTAGAAAAGTTTATGTAAAGGTCAAAATTAGGGCTTGGCTATGCCTTTGTCACATGGCTGATCGTTTCCTGGCTTTACTGTACTCCTTTCATAAAGAAACAATAGTCAGAGTTTAACATTTTCCACAATTTTCTCTGAAGTAGGTAAACTGAGTATTATGTCCTATTAAAACAGCCCTCATACTTCAAAAGACCTTGGAGACAGAATAAAACCAGACAAATAATAATACCCCAGATCAAGAAAAGGATAGACAAGCTGACTGTGTCCTATATTTAAAACACTTATACTGTTGTGAAATGTTGCACTGTATTGTATAAATGTTCCTGATATGAAAGAGGTGGGAAAATCATTTGCCACAAAAGCATCACTGGGGCAACCCATAAGCAACAACTTTGATTCTAATAATGAAAATATCCCAGCCAAAGCCATTATGAAAAGCTATTGGAAAGACTCATGCTTTACCAAACTGAGCAATAGAACTATGATAATGCATAGCCATATAGTCTGCGAAGGAAGAGAGCGCATGCCATTACAAAGTATTCCACTCTGAAATGCTTAGGATCAAGAGTTTTTCATAATAAAAGCATCCCAGATAAAAGGAGAAGTTAATACAATGTACCAACTGTATCAAGAGTCAATTTATGAAGATACCATGGATAACTGGTTACAGTGAAGAAAGCAGCTATGAGTTACACTAGGAGTCCAGTTCTCCCTCACTCCAGAGTATAACAAGAGTAATTCCTCTGCAGTCAGTTCACTTAATACCAGTGTAAAACAGAATAGAGATAGAGAGCTCCCGATAGGTAGAGACAACACGCAGGCTTCCTCAGGAAGTCTTTTTTAAAAAAAACAAAAAACACCAAAGTGTCTTCTTCTGGTTATTGATTCTAGTCCTTTGTATAGAAACGTGCACTTGTCTGGAGGTATAAGAGTGCACTCTGGAAAATAAAGCAGCAAAAAAGATCATCTTAATTTAATGTCTGAATGTATTAAAGACTCTTCAACATGCAGACAGATCTGTGGAAGGAAGCCCACCGAATTCCAAGCATTGCTCCTTTCTAACAGCTTTTGGAGCCCCCAAACAACAAGTGCATCAATGCAATCCGAACAATGGTTTTTTGAGAAGAGTCCTATAGAGTGGTCTATCTGAAGTAATCCATCCTCCCCTGTCCTTCTGAGATGAAGGAAAAAAGTCTTTTCCAGCTCGTAATCTGAACTGGGTGAGAAATAATACCCCATCTGCAGCAGGTGAGCACACAACACAACTCAGGAGGGAGAATGAACAGGTGGCTTTTAGCCACCTTTGTCCTCCCCCTATTCTGACCCAGCAGCATGCTGGACTGGTCCCTCGGCATAAGCCAATGGCCCCGAGATGCTAATACAGTGGCTGGGTTCAAGTGGGTATAAACATGCCCTTGCCCAGGGCCGGCTCCAGGCACCAGCGTTCCAAGCAGGTGCCTGGGGCGGCAATCTTAAAGGGGTGGCAGTCCGTGCATTGTTAGGGTGGCATGGGTTTTTTCGCCGCCGCAGCAATTCAGCGGCAGCTTGAATCTTCACAGTCCCGTGGCAGCAAATCAGCGGCAGCCCTCTTCTTCAGGCGGCAATTCGGCACGCTGCTTGGGGCGGCAAAAAGTGTACAGCCAGCCCTGCCTTTGCCATGCCTCTTTTCTGAGCTATATCTCCTGCAATTGCTGCAGAAAGGGAGACAGTGTAGGAGTTATTACACTAGGTCTTCACCAGTGGAACAGCCCCTACACTACAAAGATCCTCTCATGGTCAGCCACACCAGCTTCAGTGCGGCTTTAGCACTGTGTGGCTTTAGCACAGACCAGGATCTGGACCAAGAAATTTGGTGACCACATGGCCATCTGAAATCGTGCAAGAATACTGCATTCTCCCCACCCCCAACTAATGTACTCTAGAAGTGTCAGGTAGAGAAAGCTGCATACTCCTTTCCCTTGAAGGCCTCTAAATTTTCAGTAACAAACTGTATGAGGAAAATATTATGCTGTTCGGGCACTTAGGAGCAGGGCACTTCGCATACACTTGGATGTGGGGAGAGCTGAGGAGGAAAGGGGAATTATTCTGACAGCTTCATCATGGTGAGGGGTTGCTTATGACTTTGAGGGGGGCTACCAACTACAGCTATGTAAACACATTATGTGTCAGTCTCTCTTCTAATCAAGACACTTGAATATATTAAAAGATTAATTTGTGTTTTACTTGGGAGGAACCTCTTTTGCTGCAGTGGAACATTCCACAACAAGTAAAGAGCGGGAAATCCTGTGGGGGTTTGTGAATGGTGTTTCACGTCTTCAGTTTATAAACCATTTTGAGATCCTTCATGACGAGGAGGTTCTATGTCAAATGCTCCTGACAGGATAGAGGTAAGGCAGTCTCTTCTAATCGGTGCATTCCTCAGTGGGAAAGGCATTAAAATAGGTTGTGTTTTCCCTGCAATCTCCTAATAGATTTATTGGGTGAAAATCAAATCATAAAAAATGCCCTTTACAATTCAGGAGAGGCTGCATTTCAGAGCATTTAAGAAAAGTCAGTGTTGTATAAAATAAAGCCCTGATGTTACTGCAAGGAGATGACAGAGACACAACCGGTCTGATTGTAGTCCTAGAACCAGTATAATATACAAAAAATGAGTGGCTACATAAGAAATTTCCCACACCCTTAACCTTCTTTGATCCATACTAATCTCATCTACTGCTCAGTACAGATACATAACTTACAGAAAATGGTCTTTATCTTATTCTCTCCTTTCACCACTTGCTAGATGAAGAGGTTTTCACAAGATAAGATTTCTCTTTGAAGTCGGAGACAATTGCAAAGTTTATCACCACATACAGCAGTTTGCCTCTACCATTAACACAAGCGATCACACTGGTGCGGATGTTCAGAAAGGAAACACTTTGGGGATCGCTATAACCTATGACACTTGGCAAGAGTTTCCCAACTTATAACTGTATTACTGTCAAGGTTATACAGATCCATTGCTATAGCTGAAACTAAGATCACTGGCCTGAACCCACTCCTTTCAGCAGTGGACCACAGGTAGCTCATGGAAATTGATGGATGGCTTTTCTTGTTTATTTTCAGCTTGGAAAGCTACCAAATGATGTTACATGCCAACAAACAGAATGTTATCTCTGCCAGGATATGATACAGATCTATTAAATCATAGAAGAAAATTAGGGTTGGAAGAGACCTCAGGAGGTCATCTAGTCCAACCCCATGCTCAAAGCAGGACCAACCCCAAATAAATCATCCCAGCTAGGGCTTTATCAAGCCAGTCCTTAAAAACCTCTAAGGATGGAAATTCCACCACCTCCCTAGGTAACCCATTCCAGTGCTTCACCACCCTCCTAATGAAATAGTTTTCCTAATATCCAACCTAGACTTCCCCCACTGCAACTTAAGACCACTGTGTCTTGTTCTGTCATCTGCCACCACTGAGAACAGCTTAGCTCAATTCTCTTTGTAACCCCTTTTCAGATAGCTGAAGGCTTTTATCAAATCCCCCCTCACTCTTCTCGTCTGCAGACTAAATAAGCCCAGTTCCCTCAGCCTCTCCTCGTAAGCCATGTGCCCCAGCCCCCTAATCATTTTCGTTGCCCTCCGTAGGACTCTCCAATTTGTCCACATCCTTTCTGTAGTGGGGGGCCCAAAACTGGATTCAATACTCCAGATGTGGCCTCACCAGTGCCGAATAGAGGGGAAAAAAATCACTTCCCTCAATCTGCTGGTAATGCTCCTAATGCAGCAGCACAATATGCTGTTAGTCTTCTTGGCAACAAGGGCACACTGTTGACTCATATCCAGCTTCTTGTTCACTGTAATCCCCAGGTCCTTTTCTGCAGAACTGCCGCTTAGCCAGTTGGTCCCCAGACTGACTGATGTGGTGAAAGTAAATAAGCAAGTGTTATTTACTCCTTCTCATAACACTAGAACTAGGGGTCACCAATGAAGTTAATGGGCAGCAGGTTTAAAACAAACAAAAGGAAGTATTTCTTCACACAACGCACAGTCAACCTGTGGAACTCTTAGCCTTCACAACATCCTCTGGCAAAGATTATAACAGAGTTTAAAAAAAAAGAACGGGGTAAGTTCATGGAGGGTCGGTCCACCAGTGGCTATTAGCCAGGATGGGCAGGGATGCAAAGCCATGCTCTGAAGTATCCCTAGCCTCTGTTTACCAGAAGCTAGGAATGGACAACAGGGGATGGATCACTTGATGATTATCTGTTCTGTTGATTCCCTCTGGGGCACCTGTCATTGGCCACAGTCGGAAGACAGGATACTGGGCTAGATGGACCAATCAGTCTGACCCCTTTGTTCTCCCTCTCAGGGAAAAACAAACTTCCTGACATCCTCTGTAGCCTACATGACGCATGTACCTAGGAACTCTTTCGGCCATACGTGTCTTAGTTGCTGATGGAATACCTGATGATATTTCCTATGCTAGGCAATTTGTACTTACAGCTTTATCCCCAAAGATGTCGTTCAGAGAAAAGAAGAAGTTTTAAGTGCCTAGGTTCCTATCTTCCTACTGGACAGTCAGCTTCTCTTCACTTCTGTGACAGCTCTTATGCAGGCTTGGCAGAATTCAATTTTTTTAATAATTTCAATTGGTTATATCAATGTTTATTTTTTAAGATTTTTTGTTTTTATCAACTTAAAATTACCAGTTATGCAAAATTATGGGGTTTAAGCATTTTTTCAGTTTTAAGTATTTAAATGTTCAGAGTTGCAAGAAATTAAGGGGAGCTCGGACAATTATTTAATGACAGTGGATGTTGAGATTCAAAAAGTTAAAGATTTATAACTGTTAAAACACAAATTGTCAACATCGAATGTGAAAATATACAAAGTAAATATTCTTAAATCAAACTAAAATTTTCAAGCAGCATTTTTCTTCTTTGCCTATCTGTACATTTCCATGATTATTAATGGAAATATGTTTTCATTGATTTGTGCGTAAGGTGAAATCAACGTCTGCGCATGCTTACCAATAAAAAACTATAACTTCTAACCCACTCTTATATTAGCCCCTCTCCTCTTCAGTTTCACCTGTGCAACTCTATTAATTTTAGTGGGGTTACAGAAGTGTCAGGGAAAATCTAGTTCCTTAACTAATCCTCAAACCACCCCCATACAGTAGGTTAATATTTGGGGAGGGGCAGTGGGAACTGAAGCAGAGAGTTCATCCACGTGTATCATTTGACAGAGTCACTATCAGAAATGGGATTAGAACTCAAGAGTTTCTGGCTCCCCATCCTGTATTGCAGCCACAACTCTCTATAGACCAATTCTCTGCTACTTCAACCAACTTCACCCTCTCTGCATATCAGACAGCTCCTGAATGGCTGCAGTTCATAAATCTTTCCACCTTCTCCACATCTTATGTAAATCTGGTAGTCTTGTGCGGGAAGGGCGGTAGAGAGAAGGGGAGAAGAGACCATCAATGACTTTACTGATGCCTGAGCATACTGAAAGATGCTGTCCAGTCTGCCCACTTGAGCTTAATTACTCAGTCAATTTGCAACTGTTACCTAAAGCTTGAGAAATTAGTGATATTACTTGACAAGTCTTAATATAGTTTAAAATGCCATAAGTCATTTTTGATTGAGTTCGCTGTTAAGGAGCCAATCAGTTAAACAAGAACTCATTATGTTTTGCTCTGACCATCATCATGAGTGACATTTCCTGTACAAGCAGCTCTCTCTTGACCAGGGATGAACAGAACTGAATGCCATCTAACATGGATACATTCACTGCACAGGTGCAAGGGAACTAAAGGAGCCCACATGGTCAAATTGTTTTCACTCCAAAGATTTAACAAAAAGTAAACAGTCTAACAGATGCACTCTATTAACCAAGATTGTAGACATTGTTCTTTCTAATTTAATTTGGCAATCAGCACTATTATCTTATGCTCCTTGATCCTTGCAAGGAGGAACAGAATGCTAGGGAGAGCATGCATGCAGGCAGAGGTCCTGATCCTACAGGGCACCTTCAGAGGGCATGGCAGAAGGTGGGGCACGAGGAGCAGAAAGAGGAGGAGGAGGAGGCTCTCTTAGATATGAGCTCTCAAGAAAATAATGAAATTGATACCAGTTCCATAATAACTTTCATAAACATCTGGTGTGCACATTTGGCAGACAGGTTTCCAGAGGATGAAGTCCAGGAGTGGTCCACTTTTGAATGTGCAGCAATAGTTAAGTGCGACTTCAATTTTGGAATTCATCAGGTCAAATCCCTATGTTCAAAATACAAAGACTTTCTTGCTAAAGAGATTGTTATAGTCAGTCAGTACAATGACTTCAAGTTTGCAGTAGCCGAAAGAATCAAAAGCCAACTGGTTTTAAGTTTCCCGGATATGGTGACATTTGCTCACCAGAATGAACAGTTTCAGGATCTTGCAAAGTTGATGGATATTGGAGGAACATTCCTAGCATCGAGTGCAGACTGTGAGCGTGGCTTTAGCTTAATGAACACTCTAAAAAACAAACTACGGAATCGTTTACAAGTAGATCATTTGGACATGCTGATGTGTATTAAGAGTTACCAGCTGGATGGAGGACTAATAGATCTGGACAGAGTTTATATTGAATGGACAAATGAAAAAGATCTCATGGAAAAATGGTAAGGTTACTTTAGCAGTCTTTGACATTTCGACCAATAAGGAAATTAAAATGCATTTGTAATTACATATCTTATTCTTGGCTGATAATCATTTATTGATATTTTTTAGGAAAATTTTAAAATTTAAAACACAAACTCTTGTTTTTCTTTTCTTTTTTTTTAAATTTATGATGTCGCTATCTGAAAACCCATATAAATTGACATAATATCATACTTATTAAATTGTCTTTATTATATGTTTATCAAAATCTTTTCGGACATGTATAGAATGAAAGGTGAAAGTGCACACCAACGGGCAGAAGCCTATGGATTAATAATGATCATGATTAATATGTGCTTGATATATGCTCGTGATTGTCTATAAAAAGATCATAAAGCATAATGCTTAAAACTAACTTCTGCTTCATGAAGAATGGTTAAATTTCCTTTTTCTAAAGTATTTAAAAATGACGTTTATAAAACAACATGGTGTAAAACTATTATCACAAATTGCAAATTAAAACGTTTTAAATGTATAAGCATTTTACTCACTTGGGCACATTTGCCTCACGGTGCACAAATTTGAACTCTGCTTCAAAAATTTGCACAGAAGAAAGAAAAGCAGGTGGCAAAGGCAGAGAGAGAGAGAATGGATAAAGACCGGTTAGATCCAGCAACTACAGCAGAGCGTAAGCTTCCCCCAAGCACCAATGCATTACAAAATGGGGGCACTAACCAAATATATTTTGGAGCCACTTATCTAGGTGTCCCATCATGCAGTCACTACTCAAAACAACCTTCTCAAGCTTTGTTACAAGTTTTTAATCAAGGTGTAAATATCCATTCTCTATTGCCTATCGCCTAAGATCAGCCACTGTAGAATCTAGCCATTCTAAAAAGGTGCCCACCTTTGAAAACAGAACCCTGGGTCCAATCAAATGAATACTCATTACTCTGCATATTGCAAACCACCGAATTTTTTTTTAAATGTAAATTATCTAAATCACACAATGCTTCCAAAATTAAAAGTTCCCAAGACATTTAGGGACAGATTTTCAGGAAACCTGTGATTTAGGGAATCCCTTTTTGTGCATGCAGCTGATGTACACATACACAGCATGAGTAGCAGTGCATCCCAACATGTGCGCACAATAGCTATTTGTAGGACTAAAAATGGGTGTACATTCATATCTGAGACTCTGGCAACTTTATTTGCAAAACTGAGTGTGCAAGGTCAGTGGCTAGGGCTGAACATCTGACCATTATATTTGTCAGCAATATTCTTTGGGGCCACCTAGACACTGATCCTCAACCAAATCATGGCATGGATCAAAACCTCCTCATGGTGAAGTCATAAATGAAGCACTGATTGATACCTGGAATTAATCACTGAAAATTGAGAGTTTGGTCTCTCTCAAAGCCTAGGGAGTTTTCAGCTAGATTTCTGACAGTATTGTTGGAGTCCATTCCTGCTCAGTTTCTATTATCCATCATATTTCCTACTAACGTCCCTCTGTCTCTCCCCTTCTCCCCAGTTTCCAGAATCCACTTTGTCTTCCAACTACAGTAGTTCGGGGGGGGCTGATTTGCTCATCCCTGCATGATTTCAGTGAGAATTACCCATATCGCACAGTAGGAGAACTGGGCCCCAGAAGCAGTCTTTGAGAGAGAATTTATTATAAGGAAAGTTTCTAATTCCTATATTGGCCTTCATAGGAAACTTCACTCCTGATCACCTAAGCCTGACACCCTGCTGTGGGCCTTATCCCTTACACCTAACCAGAACTTACCCCTTACTGATCTGCTTTATTATTACAACAGAGATCTCTCATTCCAGGGTCTTTCCTCCACAACCCCACAGATTAGTGTAATTAGGCCTGGCTGAATTCATTTTTTATGTTAAAAATAAAAGAATCCTTAAAATTATCTATTTAAATGTTCAGAGTAGTGGGAAATTATTGGGGGGGGGAGGGCGGTCAGATAATTATTTAAAGACAGCAGACTTTAAGATTTAAAGCATCAGTTGCCAGGCTGTAAAATGCAGATGCCCTCGCTGAAGTCCTGCTGCCGCTAGTTTGGAGACCCCACTGGAGTGCAGACTCACGGTCTGGAGCACTCAAATACATACTGTGACACTCTGTATCTTGGGGAAACACCCTGCACCCCCATGTTCATCCTTATACTATGCCTGTGTGGTATCCAATGCAAAGTTTGTCATGTCGGGTGTCTTCAGAAGGTTCATGATGCACTGAGCAATGTTGTTATAATAATGTTATAGTTTGTAATTTCATGTATATAGTTATGAGGCTGAAAATGTGTCCTCATGGCTTAAAACAAGCCCAGGCAAAACTCTCCCGGAACAGAGGGGCAGTTCACACCTCATTAGGGCAGGTATGGGACAAACCCAGCCCAGCCTCACAGGAACAAAGGACACTGGCCTAGGCAGCAACAAAGGATCTGGTGGACTCTCCAGTGAGTCACCCCCCTTCCCTTTGTCAGTCAGGGACTACGATGAGGTAATGCTCACCTGACTCTGAAGGGGGGGGCAAAGCCAAGAGGGAAGAAAGAACATGATAAAAGGGAGAGATTTTTGCCATGGTCTTCCTCTCTCTTCCACCTACATCTACAGACACCACCACATGACTGAAGTGCTGATCAAAGGGGAGAGCCTGGCTGAAGGTCAACCAGCCTGTCTGTGGTGAGAAGCATTTAAGTTTGTAAGGGCACTGAAAGTGTTAAGATCAGCTTAGAATGCATTTTGCTTTTATTTCATTTGACCAAATCTGACTTGTTATGCTTTAACTTATAATCACTTAAAATCTATCTTTTGTCATTAATAAATGTGTTTGTTTATTCTACCAGAAGCAGTACATTTGTTCTGAAGCGTGTCAGAGACTCCCCTGGGACAACAAGCCTGGTACATATCAATTTCTTTCTAAAATTGACAAACTCATATAAGCTTGTAGTGTCCAACTGGACATTGCAACACGGAGGTGTGATAAACGAAGGGCAGGGGGAGCTCCCTTTCATGGACACCCAGCCAGCCAGTTAGGTATAAAATCCCTCTTAGTAACTGTTCTCTACTTGCTTTACCTGTAAAGGGTTAAAAAGCCCACAAATAAAAGAAAAGGAGTGGGCACCTGACCAAAAGAGCCAATGGGAAGGCTAGAACTTTTTAAAATTGGGAAAACCTTCCCTTTGTCTGTTCTGTTGTTGTTCTCCGGAGAGAGGGGACAGAGCGGAGAGAGGGGACAGAGCAGAGAGAGGGCTGGGACTATGCTGTAAAAAGCTTTTTGTCACATATGGAAATCATCTGATAATACCTAAAACCTACTCCTAAATCAGAAAATGTCTAGAAAGACATGATTAGGTTTATTTCTGTTTATTTCTTTTTGGCTTGTGGACTCCTCTGTGCTAACCCCAAATGCTTTTTGTTTTGCTTGTAACCTTTAAGCTGGACCTCAAGAAGGTTATTCTTGATGTTTAATTGCTGTAAGTGGGATTTTTAAAATCTAGCAAAAGCCTAAGTTCCAGATGTATTTTCTTTCTTTTAGTTTTTAATAAAATTTACCTTTTTAAAAAACAGGATTGGATTTTTGGAGTTCTCAGAGGTGTACCCATATGTTGTTTAATTAGCTGGAGGCAACAGCTAATTTCTTTTGTTTTCTTTCTCAGCTCTTTCCCGGAGGGGAAGGTGTGAAAAGGCTGGAGGGTACTGCACAGGAAGGAATTCCCATGTGCGCCTTCCTGGGTCCAAGGGCTTTTGCATTTGGGTGGTGGCAGCATCTACCCATTCAAGGACAGAGAGAAGTTGTAACCTTGGGAGTTTAATACAAGCTTGGAGTGGCCAGTATTAATTTTTAGAATCCTGGTGGGCCCCCACCTTCTGCACTCAAAGTGCCAGAGTGAGGCATTAGCCTTGACAGAAGGTTCCTAGGGTTGTGTATGGGACCAGAGATATTGGCTAGTGTCATTAGGTTGCACACAGGGGCAGCTCTACCAATCTTGCCGACCCAAATAGCTGCCGCCGAATTGATGCTGCCCCAACAGCGGTGGAGCTGCCGCCGAATTGCCACCACGGGACATGGACAGCCGCCTCATTCTGAATGCTGCCCCAAGCACCTGCTTGGAAAGCTGGAGCCGGCCCTGGTTGCACAATCCAAGGAGCAGCTTACGTGCTAGAGGCTATGCAGGAACAACCCGGGAGTGGGGGTTCTCACAGCAGAGCAGGGTAAGGCTGGCTCCCAGGGTCGAGGATTGGAGTGACCTGGTAGATCACTGGTCCAGATAACACCAGGGGAATGTCACACATACCCCTTCTCCAGAAGATGGAAACACCAGGCTGTGGAGTGATCGGGGTGAATGACACAGACTAGGATGAAGGCAGATGGATTTTACTTTGATTTCTCCCCCATTTTTGTAAGTGGCGAAAGTCCCTATGCATCCCAATGGCAGAAACATTGCTGTTCTTAACACACAGCATTGCTTTGCTGTGCTGGTTCTAGTTGGAGCAGTTCTACAACCACAGCTGCAAACTGTTTCTAAAGCTTACCAATGCCTTTCCCTGCACTCATTTGGTGCTGTGAGATGCAAACAACGCAAGACACAGCCTCCTAGAACTATAAAGATCTTCCAGCCTTCGTACTAGCTTAATCTGGGCCTCCCCTAGAATATGGGTTTATTAACAACACTTGATAGTGTCTGTTCCTCTCATGAGGTGGATGCTAGTTCTCAGAGGAGCTAGGCTAAACTACCAAATGCGTATTTGGGATGAGAACCAAGGTCCTACCAGCCTCTCTTAAAAATTGAGCCATCTTATTAGAAAGACCTAACTAATTAACTGGCGGCACGTATGCCTGGAAATTCAAGTACAACATATGTCAGCACTACAGTCAGCTAATTTTCAGGAGCACCGACACCAGATATAGCCAGTCAAAAGATATAGACTTTTTTTTCTCTTTTCACAGAGGAAATGTATCAGGAGATTTAGTTCTTCAGCCACCCCTCCTTAATGAGAGTTTCTGTCTGGCAGGAGGCAAGCTGTTTTTTAACCAAACTGTATGTACTAGTTCCGACTGCCCAAGCTGCCTTGCTTATACTTCCAAGGGCCCAATCATCAGTTCTCACAATGCTGGGAGAAAGGCAGCAGCAGTAGTAGTAAGCAGAAGCCAAGGAGGTTCAGGGGACTGGGGAAGGGAGCCATGTGTCTGTAGGTTAAGTTTTTGAATGCTGCCAGGTTGGCGGTGACCGCTAGCTATTATTTGATGACTGGTGGCCTATGTGAAGTGTTTTAGTTCCTAGTAGGTGTCCATGTCATGTAGCCACTAAAACTGGCCCCCCACTGATGACTGTCTCAGAGAAACCCAGGAGAAATCTGGCATGAAGAATGAGGAGCCCTCTCATCCCTAAACCAAGGCTGGTGCACACTGACAAGGCAGTGTAAGGAGCTACTCCTGCTCTAGAGAAAAACAAAAGAATGTCCAGTGATGTTGAAATCCTGCCCTTTTCAGCTGGGATTTTCAAAGGAAGAAATTAAATGGGAGTTGGATGCTCAATTCCATGGGGTGCCAGTGAAACAGTAACTAAAGATTCCCACTTTTCTACAGGAAAGTCCTATAGAATTAAACAGAAATTAACCCAATAGAGATTTCTAGGTATCACATAGGGTTCTATAGAAATTGCTGTGAAAACCTGTGGGGCCCAATTCTAAGTCACTTAAACTGTTGGAACTTCATAAGCTTCAGCAGAATTCTCTCCAGTTTACACTGGTGCAAATGGGATAAGAATCAGGCCCATAGAAAGAATTATTTGTGAAATTCTCTTACAAAATTCTGTGAGTTGGATTAACATTTGAAAGAGAGGTTGCCATTCCCTATACAATTTACTAGGGCTTAGACAAAAGGGTCATTTATTAAACAAGGAAAATAAAAATTCCTCCTCAGTACAGTTACAATCAAGACAATTCAGCATTGGATTATTTGCATATCTATGTATAGACAAAGAAAATATGTTTACAGATGGATAGCACTGGCCAAATAAATATCTTGCTCCAATATGATGAGATTGCCAGAGCAATGCACAAAGGTTCTGTAGTCTGCGGCACAGTACAATGAGCGCCCCATTGTGACTCAATGGAGTGCTGCATTACAGAACACTGGTTTCCTGTACTTTCTCTAATGGAAATTAATATGGGCACACATCCCAAAATAACTCATTAAATCCTTTTCAACACAAGTTTTCAGTGACAAATGTTTTAACACACATTTCAATAATGCCATAAGTGGTGAAGGGAGGAGGAGTGGAATTAACAGCTAATACCTATTGATGTACATTTTGCACTAATCAGTGTCCAGAAACTGTGACCGGGGTTCAAGTGGTAAATATTAAATAAAGGGAGCTCATCTCCCCTTCAGTCCTCTCCCTGAAGTTAAGAAATTCAAATGCTTTATTTTGGCAGCAAGAACCAATTTCCCCCCACCCCCACCCCATCTAAAACCAAACTAGCACTGCTCAGACACGGTTGTAACTCAACTGCCATTAAAAGGACAAATTGTGGCTTTAAGCCACAGTTCTGTATGTGGGGAGGGGTCAAGCAGAGGTCCTCTACCTCAGTAGGAGTGCCCACAGATACTGTGCCCAATGCAGGCACAGCACCATCAGACAAGCAGGGGTGCTTCAGCAAGAATAGATCCTGCTACACCCTTTGAAGAGCAGCACGAGAGAGCATCCTGGAATAGCAAAAAGCCTCTGTGCAGGAGTGAAAGTAGAAGCTTCTTGTGCACCCAACCGGGGTAGACTTTAGGACCGCTAAAGAGATGATAAATGGCACATGAAATCTATGTTAACTTCAGGTAACCTAATACTGCAATACTATGGTAGTCAGATAAATCTTAAGTATGTCAATTCTGATTGAAATGCAGCTGCAAGTCTGCTCCTAAAGGAATTCAAATTACTTTGCCTAGTAATGAGTGATGT